>NC_087347.1:3750000-5000000 GCF_030014295.1 Loxodonta africana | reverse complement strand
CTGGTACCCTTTTCCCCCACCCATTTTAAAATTAGGAAGTAGATACTCCCAGATTTTCACATGAGTTATTTGAACTTTAGACTGAGCTGAAACTTCCAAAGGCCTGATGTTTAACAGGAAACACCTTCCCCTCCTCCCATCATCTCTGTCAGGGTGAGGTCAGGTTCTAATGGTGTCGGTGTAGGGATCAGAGCCTGAGTAACACATTTGCATAAACTCCAGGACGTGAACCGGGAGTGACCCTGGATGATCAGTCCAGAAGCAGGTTCAAGGAAATTTCCAGAGGGAAGTATTTGGACAGAGAGCTGGGAAAGAGGAGTAGATCTCAGTGTTCTGCAGGCCACTGTTACGTACCTGTCACCCCACCTTCCCATGGTCCTGATATTGATCCATTCTTGCACACTCAAAATCTGAATAAACAGTGAGTATTGGAGGCCACCTAATGGAATATTATTTTATTCTGAACTGGTTTCTCATAGATAGAGTTTTAAAGTGATAAACCCCCAATTGCTTTTTCAAACTGCCTGGTGTTGATTTCTCCTCAGTGTGTTTCTGTTGGCGCAAGTCCACTGTACACAGGACCCTGCTGGCCCCCCACTGACTGTTTTAGAAGCCAGAATGACAGAGGGGCGTGGCAATGGTAAATCCAGTGGGTAGTGGCTTCTTAGTTTGGGTTCACAGCTTACAGAGTTGAGGTTGCTGCCTTCTCCAGGGCCAGGAGCCAGTGAGCGCTCCCCTCCACCCCCCCGCTTCATTATTATCACATGGACCCCTCACCCTCCGGGGGCTGCCGTAGTCCCCCATTCTTTCTTATTAAGGTTGTAAAGGTTTGTATGAAGAACTTCCCAGAATGTTTGGTTGGTCTGCCAGGTTTTGGCACAGTTGATTGAATTGCAGCTCACCCACCCCCGGTCCTGGTAGTCTTTCCCAGGACACATGGCTGCCTTCTTAGGCTCTGCTGTTGGAGCTGAACTGGTGGACTCAGAGGAAGTCGATGGCGGGGGACCTGTAAGCGGGTCCTTCTGGTTTTCATGATGTTATTGGTCATCATTTTATCACTTTTCTCACATTTAAGAGAAATTTACTTTCACCAAGAATGCAAATATAAACTTTGACAAAACCGATGCAGAAATGAATTGGTATATCATATGTACATACATACATACCTTTCACATTTCACGTTTAGACAAAATGTATTCTATCGTTAATTGTCCAGTGGTTAAGAGTTCAGCTGCTAAACAAAAGGTCGGTAGTTCAAATCTACCATCCGCTCCTTGGAAACCCTATAGGATAGTTCTACTCTGTCCTGTAGGGTTTCTATGACTCAGAATCCACTCGACGGCAGTGGGTTTGCTTTTCGTTTATCCTTAATTATGGGCAGGATTGATTTACGTATGCCTGTGACATTGTAAATAGCTCAGCACTCAACAAAGTTCTTTGGCAAAACTTCTTTATCTAGAAAGAAAAACATTAGGAGGAATTAAGCCAAGAAGCCAGCTACGTGAATGGCCTCCTTTAAGGGGCACAGCATCCCTCTCTTCCTTTGAGTCAAACTTATTTTAGCTTCTCTGTTTTATTTTAATTCTACAATATAAGAGTAATCTGTTGCAGAGCTTCGGCAATTTCAGAGCCCTGGTGGCACAGTGGTTAAAGCACTCAGCTGCAGAGCAAAAGGATGGCAGTTTGAGCCTACCAGCTGCTCTGAGGGAGAAAGACATGGCAGTCTGCTTCTATAAAGAGGACAGCGTTGGAAACCCCGTGGGGCAGTTCTCCTCTGTCCTATAGGGTCGCTGTGGGTTGGAATCATCTCAGTGGATATGGGTTTGGTTGGGTTTTTCTTATTCCAAGCTGCAAAAAATCATTGCCGTCTGTGATGGTTAATGTCGTGTGTCCACGCAGCAAGGCTCTGGTGCCCTATCGTTTGGTCCAGTGGCAGCCTGGATGTTGCTCTGAAGCTGTTTACCTGTGATTAATTTAAATCCGTTGGCCTTCAGTGAAGCAGTTCACCTTCCACGGTATGAGTGGGCCTCGTCCAATCAGTTAAAGGCCCTAAGAGAAAAAACTGAGCTTTGGTAAAAGAGGCTTCTGTTTCAGGACTAGAAATGGACAAGATTGCTGGGATTCCCAGGCTGCTGCCTAACCTGCAGATGTTGGGACTTGCCAGTCCCCACAGTCTCGTGAGCCAATTCCTCAAAATAATTCTCTCTCTTTTCCCTTCGCCCCCATATATATATATATCGTGATTGGTTCTGTTTCTCTAGAGAGTTGACCAGATGCTATCTGAAGATAGCAAGCTTTCAGCCTTGGCCATTAAAGTTGGTATAAAAAAATGGTGGCTGGGGGTTGGTCCCCTCCACCAGACATGGTGGGTGCTGGAGGCCTTGGCCAGTTCTCATCATCCTCACAGAGCCCCGGGAAGCCCACTGAACCACCTGACTTCACAAACAGAAGAAGGAGGTGGCCAGGACTGCCGTGGGGCCCCTGGATGGCTGAGTGAGGCTCAGAACCTGGCCTGCACGTTCCCAGGTCCACATCTGCAACAGCACTGCCCTCTGGGTACCTGCTAAGAGTGTGCACTGTCAGAGAATAAGGCAGCCAGAAAGGTGGGTTAAAGATGCCACAATTGGCCCTCCTTGCCATACTCACAACTGTCCTTTGGCAGGTAAATCCCATTAGAACTTTGAAACTCTTCATTACAACAGTACGTTCCACCTTCACTGTAAAGACATCTGAAGGGCTCATGGTGATGAAAACGTCCTGCCTCCCACAGGCTCCATGGAGCGTCTCACGGGAACACACTTGGGTAATTTGGGTCTGGACTCCCCTCCCTGCATTCAGCTACACACAGAGGTGCCTCCAGACACTGGGGCGGCGTTTAGGTAAGGTGAGCGTTGGCCACCCTGGGTTTGTGTTAGAGAACCAGGAGGAAAACTCAGCCCCACTTGTAAGGAAGTGGCAAATGTATTTAAAGTGTATCTTATGTTGATAGTTCGGATCTCTGCTGTCCCGGCATTACAGCAGCTTTTGTGTTCATACCCTCACTCCTGTGATTTCCCTGGAGGCAGCCAGAAAGTGAAGTGTTTCCCACCCAGGGTCAGGTCTTGTGACTCATGACCCGGCCCCAGGCTGAGAATGACCAGTGTGTGGAAGGACAGCATGGAGGGCAGGGCGTGTCAGGACGGAAGCACCGGAAACTCTCAGGGTTGAGCAGTGGGGACGCTGAGTTAAGGCAGCCCTAACTTAGGAAAGCCATGTTTTCTCAAAGCCAAGGACAAACACTCCAGGCAGAACCTTGTGAGAAGCTCACCCCGTCCAGATCAAGGAGGGGGGTTCAGGGTGGACGGTGGAAGGGGGCGGTGCACTGGCTGTGGAGCCCTGGTTTATTGATCTCGTTAGCCCAACAGCTGCACCCGTTTATAGACTGCAGCTTTGCTGTCGTAACTTTTGGGTCTTTGAAACACGAGAGTGATGCTATTTGTTTCTTCAGAAAAGGATTTGAAAGATTTTTAAATGGAAAGTGTATCTATTTTATTACCAGTGAAAGAGAATGGGATGGGGGTGGCGTGGACACTGATGGAGCCCCATCCTGTCTCAGCCTAAGCTTGGGTACCTTCACATACAGCCTGTGACAGGGACCGTCCCACATTTGATAGGCGAGGAAAACAGGCCTTAGATCTGACAGTGTTTCCTGCAGCTCGTGACACGGCCGAGCCAAGATTTAGCACTAGATTTAGCTGACTGTAAAGCTTGTTTTCGGAAACCCTGGTGGCGTAGTGGTTAAATGCTACACCTGCTAACCAGGAGGTCAGCAGTTTGAATCCACCAGGCGCTCCTTGGAAACTCTATGGGGCAGTTCTACTGTATCCTGTAGTGTCGCTATGAGTTGGAATCGACTCGACGGGAGTGGGTTTTTTTTTTTTTTTTTAAAGCTTATTTCTTCCCAGTACCCTTCTCTGCCTCACAGTCAAATAACATAGTCAACAGTAAAAACAAACCAAAAAAAGCAAAGCATGGAATTAAAGTTAGCTTTTGTGAGCCTGCTGGAGCCCACCGCAGAGGGGGTGTAATGATCCACGTGACCCCAGTCTTCACAGAAATGGGAGCATACCTGGAAAAACAAATAGTATCTATTATAGTGTTAAACAGGGAGTCCCTGGGCGGTGCAGAAGAAACGCCTGGCAATCTGCTTCCAAAAGGTCACAGCCTTGAAAACCCTGTGGGGCCGCTCCGCCCTGCACCCGTGGGGCCGCTCCGCCCTGCACCCGTGGGGCCGCCACCTGCTCTGCACACGTGGGGCCGCCACCTGCTGTGCTCAACAGCAGCAGTAACAGTGCAGTACTAAACACCAAAAGAGGTGATTTTGTTAGCAAGAATTTTACAGAAAACACAGACGCAGTTGCTGTTTGTGTTGCCATTTCTTGGTCTGACCCAAATCAAGGGAATGTGCACGTGTGTACACGCGTGTGTTTGCACATACATGTAGAGGGAAGAGTGAGAGGAGATAATGGCTGAGCTTCCAGTTGCAGAGAGGCTCTTTGCAGGTCTGGGAACGCACACAGGGAGCACACCCCTCCACTCCTCACCACCCGCCCCGGCCTCGGGTCTGGCTATTATTAGACCAGCTCTCCCAGTTGGAGGTTATTTAATCCCATAGCCTGAGGCAGTGGCATTTCAACTTGTTGATTAAGTAGAAATTAATATGCCCTGGAAGACCCATGTCTAACTAGTCAGGTCAACATTTTGGTGTAAAAATTGAGAGCTGTGACCCCTGTTCCCATCATCATTGGCAACCATCCCAACTCACACAGGTTTGGCTCTGAGCAGGAGACCCAGACCTGCTGTATGCCGAATGTCCCCGGGAGCTCCGAGAACAGGAAGCTGGGTTTGGGGACTGCAGGGACGGGTTGCCAGTGCAGCCACTTCAGGGACTGGGATCCCCCAAGGAGAGCCTGAGGAGTGAGCAGAAAGGAGGGCCAGGGAAGGAGTCCAGAGCCACCAGTATTTGTCATCAAGGTGTGTCACATCAGCTGTGTCTCCAAGCCCAGCAGAGCCTGGGGATAGGGGTAGTGAGCTGGCTGCTGGTTTACTCAGACCCCCCAGGCCAGCCCCAGCCCTGGCCCCTCCACAGCAGCCCATGGAGCCCTCTGTAGTGGTGGTCCTCATGCTAGCCATGCTCTGGGGGCTGTTTAAAAGGTTTATAATGGACTTACTAGGGAAGAATGTATGTATTCTGTGGGAAATCCACGTGAACCTTGAACTTCACAAGTGAACCTGCACCAACAGGGGAAAGTGGTGATGAGATGATCAGTGTGCCTCTCTGCACTGTTGTCAATCATGAGGTTGATTCTAGTCACCTGGGCTCACCTTTGCTGCTCTGGCAGGGCCTCGAACAGTACCTGACATAATACGTGGTTTCTTGAATGAATGAGCGATATCTCACTCTTAATGATTACTACAAAAGTAGAATAAACCTGCGAAGCAAACTAATATGTCAAGCTATGATAATAAGCCATGTTTTTGGTTTTTTTGAAGTATTTCAGTTAGAGTCTAGCGATCACTCTATTTAGCTGGAATTTTCCTGGTGTGCAGTTTGTATCTGCACAATTCAGAACGTCAAAGCATCTTTATCATGTATGAACTTGATCTGTTGACTTTGCAATTAAGTTTCTGCATTTTTTGACTGAAGCTTTATCAGTATGAAAAGGAATTTTGAAATTGAGGGTGAAGGAGTACTTTTTTCCTCTGATGTCACTGGAAGGTTACACAGACTTTTGCATTAGGGTGATAGAGGTTCTGGTACAGAGCCACGGGGTACACCCACGATTCTGCAGTCTATCTGAAATAGACTATGGGATAAGTGATGAAATTACTAAGTCTTTCGGTGGGGGGGTTAAAAGGGTTTTTTGGGTTCATATTTTACAAGTGTCCACTGTTTGTTTTTTTTCTCTCTCAATATGATTCTTTTATTCACATTTCTAGGTATTTCTAGGTATTTACAGGACCTGTCTTTCTGATGTTTCTGGCTCCTTAATTGGATTTTGTTTCTTTCCCTCTTTTTCTTTTGCCCTTCTCTGTAGATCTATCAGGTTCAAAAGGTAGGCTGTTTCTTATTTACTTCCAATTTGCATGCACAGTTTTTCTTTGCCAAGGGCCTGGCCACCTTTCAGAAATAACGCTTTGCGCTGAAGACGCACAGAAGTTCTTACTGCTTGTCTTACCGCTTGGTTTATGAGTGTGTTTGAACTTGTACGCTTAGGTCCCCCACGTACACACCCGTGGAGAGCAACCATTGAACACATTTCTATGTCCCTAGTGTTTTTCTCATCTGTTTTCGTCAAGAAATTAGGAAAATTGTTTCTTTCAAAAAAAAAAACAAAAAAACCCTAGTGCTAAGACAAAAATCACGTTTCAAAATTTGGGAACCCTTTTCAAATCAGATATTTAAAGAGAAAGATTATCTTCCCAGCTAATTTTATTAGAAAACTTTAAAAATATCACTGCAAAGCACCATGCACTGAGAGATTATTACATACTGATTTAAAAATCTGAGTAAAAAGGAAAAGTGATGATGTAACAATGAAATCCACCAGCTCAAAATTTAGCTGTCCTCCCTCCCTGCTATTCGGAATATTGTAGACGAGCACGCATTTCTGCGTCCTAGCATTTGGTAGAAGTGGCTGAGGTTTCGAATAAATACACCGAGCAGGCCAGGCAGAGAAATAGAGAGGAACACAAGCGATCAGTGACTCACGCTTCGGAATAATGAAGCAGGCAGCACGCGGACCCTGGGGAATTTGTGGACTACAGCGAGTCTTCACTAAGTGAACTGAGTTCGTTGTTTATGACATTTATAATTGTTCCTCAAATACATTTCTTTAGTTACTAGATGGAGTTCCTGGGTGGCTCAAATGCTTAAGTGCTCGACTGCTAGCCAAAAGGTGGGTGGTTCGAACCTACCCAGCGGCACTGCGGAAGACAGGCCTGGTGGCCTGCTTCGGAGAGGTCCCAGCCTTGAGAACCCTACTGGGCAGTTCTGCGCTGCACACGTGGGTTGCCACGAGTCGGAGCCAACCTGATGGCAACTAAGAACAGTTTCTAGATAAAGAACGATATTTTTCTTCTTAGAGCAGCTAAGAAAATCAAAATCGGATGGCTTAATTTCAGAGACTCAGACAGGCATCCCTTTAACACACGATCTGTGCACTTTAAAAGTCTGTCGAGATGGATTTCTCGACTAGCTGCAGCTCCAGATTGCCTCCTCCTCCGGCCCTCTTAAAGGACCCCTGGTGGTGCAGTGGTTAAGCACTCAGGTGCCGACCGAGGAGAAAGACGGGGCAGGCTGCTTTCGTAAAGATTACGGCCTTGGAAACCCTATGGGGTGGCTCTACTCTGTCCTGGAGGGTCGCTGTGAGTCGGAACTGACTCGACGGCAGTGGGCTGGTTTTTGATTTACCTGCTCTCTTCTCTCTGTACAACCCTAAATAACCTGAAGAGTGCAAAGGAATCAGCTAGGTAGGTGCCAAAATCTATTCGTGCCACACTAGTTTTTCTAGGGTCCGTGTGTTGAACTGTACACTGAAAATAGAGTTCCATGTCTTCTGTAGCCTGGTTGAGCATTGGACCGGGGAAAGGCAAGGCCGGCTGCCCTGGCTGTAACCAACAGTGCCAGACTCTGTGATCTAATACCATGGAAGGGTCGCTCTGTCTGTTCATTTCCACTTGGGTTCGTGCCTTTCCTGTTCCAGGTGACTCGTTATTTTCTATTAACTCACCAGCAAGACATTTTTAGAATTTTTGCCAGAATGTTCATTTGTATACAAAGTGGAAGCAGACAAAGCTCCCAAGTCCTCCGTGGCCAAGCAGGTACACATTTCTGTAGTAAAGGTGCGTCCCAGGTACGGGCAGGCTTTCCTTATCACCGAGGCCTGAGGAAAGGAAACAGAGACAGTAAATACCCTCTCCTGGCCAGTTTGGCTGCTTCTCGGAATGGTTTCTCTTCTCCTGGATTAAGGCTTTTTCTGCAAGTCAAGCACCTTTCACAGTAGCCTGGCTCTTGCTTCTTTGCATGACTCACCTGCTAATCACAGTGGTTCACCTTGGAAATCTTTTCTCTGTTTCTGGAGTTTGCTGTGCTGGTGCCACTAGCTAACACCGGGGCTGCTTGTTCCCTGCACTTGCTATTCCTAGCAGCGTTGTCCCCCAGGAATGACGAGGAAATGTAGCTAGAGTTACAGCACCTATTAATAAAGTCACCTCGAAACTGGAGGGAAGGTTTTGAGTACTGGTCCTTATTTTTATCATGAAAAGAGCAATAGATAGCGTGCAGTGTTTGATGTAGGTATAGAATGTGGCGGAAAGGCAAATATGAAAATAGAAAAACTGTTAACACAGACTTCTTTTGGAATTTAAATAATTTGATGGGGTATTTATATAGACCCCTTCCTTTTGCAGACTGTATTTTCCTTCTTTGTCATTAAGCCATGAGAGAAGGAGGGATGATGACATCCCGTTTTATAGGTGAAAAACCTGAACTTTGACAGTGAGGGTTAGGCTGGTGTTAAATGAATTGGGATTGATAGAAAGCAGGACAGCTTGGAAGCTCTTGCATTCTGCCGAAGCTAAAGTTAAAACATGACTTTGGGAAATGTTTGCCTTTATTTCCTTTCTGAATTTATATTCTAAGGAAAGCAACTTAGAGGAAAAGATTTGGCTGCTGCACATTTTATATTAGAGCCTGTCTTCCCTGAATTTTGAAAACACTGTTAAATTCTCCCCCTACTCTTTCCTCTTCCAGGCCTCTGCTTACCAGCATCTCTCAGAGAAAGGCCTGCGACCATGTTAGGGCAGTGTGTTCTAAATTTGGCCGTCCTTCCAAATCAACTGAGACGAAAACCACACGGAACCAAACACCGCCTGTTTTGGCTGTTGGGACACAGTTTCCAAAGCTGTTGTGTACCTCCAGCACCCAGCTTTTTTCCTTTCGATTATAAGATCCTTAATGTCAAAGAGAAAATCACACCTGTGTTGTATGAGAGGGAGGTCTGGTCAGCTGTTCCTTGCTTTTCTTACTGGAAATTGAGGGAAACGTGAGAAGAGCAGATCCTCGTTATTCGAGGTTCTAACCTGGGTTCCCACCTAATTTTGGAGTAGTAACAGTAAGGGCCACTCCAAGCCTCCTTATTTCATTCTCTGGCGCCATCGTGATGTGGACTAGTCAGATGAAAACGTGGAGGTGTCAGATCCAGGGAACTCTGAACATAACCGGCCACTCTGCATGTATTTCTTCACAGTGCAGAGACCTCTTCTGCCAGCTGCCCAGTCACCTTTCCATCAGCATCTATAAAGACGTCCCAAGGATTTTCTCATGTGCCCAGATGTAGAACAGAGGTCAGAGAGCTGAGATCAGCGAGCTGGAAACCTAGAGACCGTTACACAGTTTCTCCCCGTCTCCTCTAGGTTTTTCCATCCCAGTTTTAGCTCCTTGGGAATGGCTCTCAGCTTGCTTCTCTTGAACAGCGCTTTTTCCTCCGGTGTGTTTTGAGGGTATGAACAGCTTGGCAGAGGGGCTTGAAATGCTGCTGGTCTAAGTTTAGATCTCTGGTCCCCACTACCTCCTCCCCACGGGAATGCTTTTGTCCTGCCTCTCTCAGTTTGCGGGGGCGGGGGGGTCTCCCAAACCCCCAGGCCTGCTAGGGCGGCGGCTTCCTCCCTCAGCAGAACCCGGAACGCGTGACTGCTGCTTTGCCTTGGCCTGTCCCTCACTGTGGGGCTGTGGAAGTGCATGTCAGAAGAGCTTCTTACGCGGTCACCATTTCACTTCTTGCCTAATCTTCTCTCCCTTCTGTCTATAGAAATATTATGGGCTGGATACAAAATGGGGTGACATCGAGCAGTGGATGGTAGGCCTCGAATACGATTTAAAACTTTTAAATGGTTCATAATTTAATTCCAATGCACTTTAATTACATAGCTATCTTTCTCTTGCATGGTAATGTAATACTGAGATTTTTCTTCTGGGGATTTCTGCATCTGATTTCTGATTGTTTACATCTCTGTATGAAGCTTGGTTAGTGACAGTCCTGGTCTGGCCTTTTTTTTCTTGCCTGGGTGGTGCAAACGGTTTGTGCTCAAGGTTGGCAGTCCAAACCCACCCAGCAGCACTGCGGAACAAAGGCCTGGCAACCTGCTTCCCTAAAGATTATAGCCAAGAAAACCCTACGGAGCAGTTCTACTGTGTAACACATAGGGTTGCCGTGAGTCAGAATTGACCCAATGGCAATAGGCTTGGATTTCGGTTTAGTGGAAGCTGACTCCTGGAGCCTGCTGGCCAGCAGAGTTTGTGGGGCCCCTGCTACCACCAAAAAAACAAAAAAAAAATACCCGTTGTCATCGAGTTGATTCCAACTCATAGCAAACCTATAGGACAGAGTAGAGCTGCTCCATAGAGTTTCCAAGGAGCACCTGGTGGATTTGAACTGCCGACCTTTTGGTTAGCAGCTGTAGCTCTTAACCACTGCTCCACCAGGGTTTTCCCTACTACCACAGCCTCCCTGATTTCCCCGGGCACAAGACTTTCCTATAGGGGGCACTTAGGCTGAGCTCGTGCCCCCGGCATGAGAACTTTCCAGAAATACAATCACACCTCTTGCCAAGTTCTCGTTGGAACCCAAAAGTGGCATTGTGCTCTGTTTCCTTCATTCATGACTGCCACCACCGGTCCCGTCACCTCCTTCCGGCCTTGATACGCCCTCCCTGTTTACCTTGATACACCCTCTGTTCCCCACCTCACCCACTGTGACCCCTGAAGCCCCGTTTGTGATGAGGAAACACCTTTACCTTCTCAGCCGGTCTCCTGAAACATCCCCTCTTGCTTTTTAATTGAGAACTGGTTCACTTCTCATGATAAAAAAAACCAGTTGCTGTCGAAAGGAGAAAGACCTGGCGATCTGTTCCCATAAAGATTACAGCCTAGGAAACCCTGCAGGGCAGTTCTGTTCGGTGGAGTCGCTGTGAGTCAAAGTCGACTTGATGACACCTAAGGACAACAACATACATAAAAGTAAAGGAAATGTAAAATCATCTCCTGAAGTCTTAGATACCTACGTGTAATGTAAAAGAGAATAGGTTTTGAAATACAAAGAGCAAGAACTTCCCCTATTGGGGGGAAAAAAAAAGATTAAATCCAACCTTTCTTGTGGTGTAAACCATCATTTTAGGCTTATAAAGCACGGGGGGAGGGGTATTTTATCAAATCTTAAAATGCATCATGGTTTTTTGACTGGGTAAAAAAGAAAATTGCTGCTAGTTATAATTTTGAGATTTGATTATAAGATATACCCCAATTTCAGAGATGTCAAGATGTAGAAAACTGCGTGTGTGTTAGAAGCCACGAAATATATCAGATAGAAGGGCGATAATCCTTATCGGATATGTAAGAAAAATGGCTTACTTTCTGATTACTGAGAAGACAGGTCCTGAATGTAAGAAAAATAGTAAGTTTATTTAAATGGGCCAGATTACAGAGGCTAAAAGAAATTAAGGCCCAGCCTCCCACACATGCTTGTTTTTAAGCCAAAATAAAATACACCGATTATTTGTGTGCTTACATACCCTCCTTTAGAAGAAAACATTTTTCCCCAGTGGTTTAATTGAAACCTTTAAACAAAAGCAAAGAAAATATTTACTTGACATTTATATCAGAAACGCTGTATTATATGCAACTGGGCTGTCTAAGGCTCTTCTAGGCACTTGCTCTGCTGTCTCTAACCTTTTCATACTCTTCTCCGATGCTTCGGTAGGAAGACAGCGAACGCTACTCTCGTAGATCCAGAAGGAACACATCGGTTAGTACCCTCCTCGTTCCTCACTTCGGCGTTTGACTGAGAGTCTGATTTGTACTTTTAATGGCTGAAATGTGTATTTGCTGTCATCTCCCAATGACACTTCTGAACGAAGTTCACTGCAGTGAGACCTGTGAGAGCCGGAACTCGACGACTCTGCCTTGTTTTTCTGGGTCTTACAAGTTTCCCGCCTTTGACAGGGTGCAGTCTTGCCACCTTTCTGTTGCACTCTTTTAGTGGAAAATATTTGAGTTTTCCTTCTCTGACAAGTTTCCACCTTATACAGGTTCCGGCTTTCGCAGGTTTTCCTGGAATAGCAGTTTTGTTACCTAAACAAAGACTCTGAGTGCAACTTTTAGCGCTTTGACCTGACTGTGGTGAGGGGAGTGTGTGTGAGAAATTTTCAAGTATTAACATGTTCATAAAGCTTTCAGTGCTTTTTTGCTGTGGAAGACACATGAATAGTTTGCGTAATAATATTCACTAGGAGTCGGGATTAGTAAATCACTAGGGAAGTAAATGATTCCACTTTGACGAAATCAATCTGAATCCATGTGACCCAGAAACAGTCCTGCGTAAACAGCGTGTGCAGCACCCATGTGGCGGAGGACCTAGGCTTACATCCCCTGGGATTGTAGGGGGCATCTGAGCCCCCTGCTGTGGGATCGGTCAGCGTGGCTTCTCTGTGTGTACGATCACCTCATGGTTGTTCTCATCCTCTCTCTTCCTAGGCTTCCGATGAAGACGAGCGCATGTCAGTGGGTAGTCGTGGCAGCCTGAGGGTCAGTACCACTGCGACTGCCTTTGCATGGACCCATTTAGGATAGAAACGCTTTGCCTTGTCATCCCTGCTTCCACAATCCTCATTCCTCCTCCCAGAGAGTCTCACCGTCAGTATCCAGCTGACAAGATGCTCACTTAAAAGCTGGTCAACGCTGCCCTGTTTCTGTGTTGCTACCTGGGGGGTTGTTTAATAACCCCGGGCACTCCTGTTGCACCCTTCTCCCAAGAGTAGAAGCTACCACCTTTTTTTTTTTTGATTTGTCCACATCACAAAACTACCCAACCTTGGTTGATGTTGTCTTGGCTTTGCTGATGCGCTTGTTTACATACACGCTCCCCAACAAAACGGGATGATGGTCCCCAACAAAACGGGATGATGGCAGCGAAAGTGACTTTACAGCTGCACCCGTCACGCGATTGCTCGTCAGCGAGGGTTTTGCGTAGCTCCTTGTAAGCTCTGGGCTGCCTGGTGACGTGTGTGAGGGGCCTTCCCCTTTATAACCACAGTGAGATAAATCCCTTCCCTGACACCTTGAATTTTCAATAGACACAAATATATATTTTTCCTTAAACATCCCCCAAAAAATCTTCATAACTGTACTTGGAAAATGTGTGTGCTTTGAGAATTGAAGCAGAAAAACTATGTTTTACTTAGTGCTTTAAATCAGGAAATGCATCTGGGCATGTCAGTTGATTTGACCACAGAGGTGAAATTACATCTCACCGTGAGTAACAACTACGTCTCAATCTGGCCACTCCGTTTAATTCAAGGACTGGATAGAGCTGAAGGTTTGCTGTTGTTTTTAATCACCGTGACAATTAAATCGTGATATCACACGGGACTGCCTGCATTGGCATATTTCATGTAGCTCTTCCTTTAGGGCAGGAAACATGAAGATGATATACTGTTGGTCTGCTGTTACCTTACCCTGTTTTACTCAGAGCCCGAAGCAGATCCACCGGGATTTTGCCAGAAAGCTGTGTCCTTGGTCGAACCTGAAGCAATTCAAGAGCTACCTTGGTATCTGGAACTTTCTCCTGCGAGAGCATAGACCTAGTGATACAGTGTTGACTGCCCTGCAGACCTTCTGAGGTGTCTCATCCTAGAGTAAATAAGATTGATTGAGCCCAGAATATTATAAATGTAAAATTCAGTTTTCAGAATCTGTAGACAAAGCATAGAAATTACAGCTGCTGAGCGGGCCCAGGAGAATATGTCATTGACTATATCCTTGAAACCAAGTGAAGAAAATACTATTTCAAGGAGGAGGGGGCTGAGCAATCAAGTAAGAGTAGGACTGAGAATTGACTATTGGGGGCAGTATCATGGAGGACATTGGTGGCCTTGACAAGGGAATTTTGGGTGGAAATGGTGAGACCAAAACCTGATTGAAATGGGTTACAGAGAGACAAAGAGGAGAGAAATTGGAGACAGAATCTAAATCTCTCTATCAAAATGCATTCTCTTCAGATCTGTTGTTGTTTGTGCGGTTGAGTCAGTTCCGACTCATAGTGACCCTGTGTACAGCAGAACGAAATACTGCCCAGTCCTGCGCCGTGCTCACAGTCGTTGCTATGCTTAAGCCCATTGCTGCAGCCACTACGTCAATCCATCTGGTTGAGGGTCTTCCTCTTTTTTGCTGACCCTCTACTTTACCAAGCATGATGTCCTTCTCCAGGGACTGATCCCTTCTGATTACATGTCCAAAATATGTGAGATGAAGTCTCACCATCCTTGCTTCTAAGGAGCATTCTGGCTGTACTTCTTCCAAGACGGATTTGTTTGTTCTTCTGCCAGTCCATGGTATACTCAGCATTCCTCACCAACACCATAATTCAAAGGCTTCAATTCTTCTTTGTTCTTCCTCATTCATTGTCCAGGTTTCGCATGCATATGAGGTGATTGAAAACTCCATGGCTTGGGTCAGGTGCACCTTAGCTCTCAAAGTGACACCTTTGTTTTTTTAACACTTTAAAGCCATCTTTTGCAGAAGATTTGCCCAATGCAATATGTTGTTTGATTTTTTTGACTCCTGAAATCACTTGCGAGACGTTGTATTGCACTGTTCTAGGACAAGAATTTGTTGTTCTTGTAAAATTCTCAGGTTTCCTGATCCCAAAGAGTTTAAAACCATCACAGGCCTAGTGAGTGCTATGGTGGAATACTAGTGTTCATTTCATTTTCAATCACTTTAACCAGAATCAAGTTTCTTTGCTGGAGACCATTCTTTGCCAAGATATCAAGCATACTTGTTTTAAGGTATAAAATTTCATACTGGAGGGCCACAGTCAGGATGCTAAATATGAGACGGGGCAGGGGTAAATCAAAAGGATTTTGGGAGTTTCATTCCCAGCCAAAGTAGTTTGCTAACCTTTCAGTGGTGGACTACTTGCTCTGAAAAAGTAGACTGTTTAAAAACCACAGAACCTGAGAACTTGGACCCTAGAGATGAAAGTTAAGCCTCCTGGTTTGTGTAGAGGCAGAAGCAAGCCCAGGGCAGTGAGAGGCTTGCTCAGGGTCACAGTTCTGAGCACCAGGGCCAGTGCCCCTTCCCCAGGGGTCTGGTGGGCACGCGTCGTCCACGACCAGGGAAGCCCGACTCCGAACTTGGCCGATTGGCCCAGCGCAGCAAGGCAGCCAGGCTGGTGTGCTGGAAGGACCCTGAGCCGGCTCCATCTCTGTGTGGGCCGATTGTGTTGTCCCTATGTGTTTTGATATTCTGAAGTCTTTAGTTTGTAAAGTTCTGGTATCAGATCATATCTCTCATTTCCTAAAGCTCGTAAAACACAGGCCCCTTTCATTCAACTGGCAGTGATGATAAACCCTAAAAAAAAAAAAAAAAAGGGGCGGGGGGAGTTTTACTTTCCTGATGTTTGTGTGAACGTCCCTGTCAGGAAATTTATGTTTTGGCTATCGTAAGTTTTTCATTTTTATTATTTAGAAGTTGGCAGTGAGGCCTGGGTTACCTTCTCCTCTCTATAAATAGGTTTTATAGAGAAGGACATAAAGTTCCTCAGTGTCAGATTTCCTGGATTATAGCAACATTTGTCTTGGAAGCTCCGTTTAATGTTATTAGATCCATGGCAGATAACTCTCCATGGATTCTTTTTGTAAATACGACAGCCTGGAAGTCATGAAAAAAATGGAATTTTGTTCAAATGTTCAAGAGCGCCTGTCTTTGCTTTGGGTTTCTGCCATCCTACTTAGCTCTTTGATTTAATTTGGCATCTCTTTTTCTACTGTCTCCCTCTCCCATCCCTGTTCTGACAGTCGCAGCCTGACTTGGAGTTCGGGGGTGCCTTCGCCTGGGTGAGAGGGGTCGGATAAGCTTTGTCGTGTGTGGTTCCTAACCATTTGTGTGACAGATAATAACATAACAACATTGGTATTTCCACTAACCTGTTGGATGTTTTTCTAAAATGCCAAGTACGTCTTTGTCCAAAAAGACAGATATGCCATCTATCTGTTTACCTTGGGGGACTGTGAGGACGGAAGGGCAGGTCCTCCCCAGGGAGTGCCCCTCCTCCTGGGGAAGGTTCTGGAATCACACTGTGGACGCACCCACTCACCAGGTGGTTTGTGAGCACCCACCCTTTGCCCTGCACTATGCTAACAGCTGCATATACACAGACGAACAAGGTAGTGCCTTGCTTCCAAGGAACTAAAATCAGATCGAGAATTCCCAAAGCCTTAGTCTAAATTTCCTTTGGAAAAAAAATGAAAGTTGTCTCTCCTATTGACAAATTCATTATTTCTAATCTCCTATCTGTGCAAATTAAAAGGAAGGTCTGGCTCTTTCCAGAAAGTGCTCCTTGAAAAAGATCCCAGTTACAGTAACAAAAATGAAGCCTTTGGATTTAAACTCGGGAATTGCTGTCTTTAATCTACCTGTGAAAGTTTCTGTGCTTACACTTCCTGAACACCTGTAAACTTAAGCACCGTTTAAGGGAAGAAAATTTTAACCTTCCCAGGAAGTACAGTTCGGTATCAAAGTGATTCAGTACTGAAGTTATTATAGCTATATTTAATACATGTCTCCACGTTAAGGACTTTACTTAAAAGCGTTTTGTGCTTCATTATTCCATTGCATTTAAGAACTATTTAATAAGTTTGTTTTAAAAATGCATTTTCCACCTTGAAGGTGATAATAGTGGCCTGCCTCTGCACGGCAGAGTTTCGTCCTCTGGGTTTCCATATGAAGCTACTGCCCCCAACTCAACAGAGAGGACCCCAAGAACCCAAGGGTGAGGGGCGCCCAGGAGGCAGCAGGCATCCCAGCCCAGCAGGTGAAGACGTCTTAGCCTGGCGAGGATTAGACCTGCTGTTGAGAGCAGAAAGCAGAAAAACGTGTGATTAGATTCAAAAACACTCTTCACAAAGTATTCCAGTTTCTTTTATCCACCTAGCACTTCAACAGCTACACTGATAGACAGGAGCATTTCCATGACACTCTGATTCTAGGAACTCCTCTCTTCTTTAAATGACTAGATTTATTAGCCACACATTTCTAGGTTATTGGCCTTTTTATTTTAAACTCAAAGTAAACTGTGTTTAAGGGCCAGCCCATGATGGAATGATTATGTATTGTGTCAGCGATGACCAGGAACACAGTTTGAATTTCTTTTTTTTATTTTCAGTTTCATACTGTTTTAAAGTTAAATCGAATGCATCAAATATTGTACTTGAGAGTTTTGATTCTATCTTTCTTTTTTTGTCTCCCACCTGTAATGCCCCTTAAAGGCGATCTGTCTTTTGATTCATACAGAAAAATAGACATCTAACACTATTGATCTAAAAAGCTAACAGTTGGCTTCTGTGTGGTTGGTTACCTGTGAGGTTCATGGATGCTCGGAATGCTAGCCTCACGACCATTGTTAGTGTTATGACTAATCAGAAGTTACCACTAGAATAATTGGTTTGGAAAGGGCGTTTATTCTTGCATGTTTATCGCCTTTCGGAAAATGGTGATTTGTGAACATCGTCTTTGTTTTGTTCTCTCTCACGGCAGTATTTCTCAGTGGAATGCTCCCTGTGCTTGTTAAAGTGCATGGGTATTCTGAGTCCCTGAGCAGCACGCCAGGTGGCCGTGGCGCAGGTAGTCTGTAGACCATCCTCCGAGAAACGCTGCCGTGTAGCAATGTGTACGTGTTTGCATGTGTACCGAGTAAGACACACAGCAAGGAGTGCTGAAAAAGAACCCGGCGGTGCACAGCTGGGTGAACATCAGAGACCTGCCTTCCGATGCTGCTGGTGTGCTGTTTCTGGGCTTTCTGTGCCGATATTATTAATTTTCAACTCTCCTTTCCCTGTTGTGCCATGTAAAGACAGCTCCACCCATCTGCATACAGCACATAAAACGTTCAGTTCCCAGGAGGAAAAAGTTGGCTGGCTTCTTTAAGAAGGTCAACGAGGCTTTGTCAACAAGATCCTATGGATTCGGGAATACTTTCTAGGAATATGTTCCCTATAATGGAATTCTGTTACAGACCAACAGGGTGGACATTCCATGAAGCGTTTAAACCAAAAAAAACCAAACATGTTGCCAACTCCTGAAGCATCTAGGGTGGTTCTTCCTGCATTTCCGGAGGAGGCTAGCAGAGGAATGGTGGCCGGCGAGAAGGCTAGCTCTGCCAGTTCTCACCGGCCTCGCTGTAAGGCCAGGCTCAGTTAGAGACTGACAAGGCCAGAAAGAAGAACCGGTCTAAACCAGTATGTATTTTATAAGCAACAATGGAAAACCAGAGAGTTTCTGCCTGTAATACATTCTCTTCCTCACTTAACCCCTTTGATAAAGTGAAAGTCATCTAAACTTGATTTATTTTAGGCTACAGTATTGTATTAATTTTTTCCAGAAACCAGTTTCTAAAGGGATAACAAACGAGCAAGAGTAATGTCTGAAACATACAAACCCTTGACACGTATTTTGGAATCAATAATCTCATCAGCCGAGAAAGGAAAAGGAATTAGATGGAATTAAATTCCTGCCATTCTCTAAAGATTTTTACTCTTAAACTTATTTCAGACATGTTTTCATGTTACCAGCAGAGCTCAGGTTTAATGCAGAAGGATTTCTACGTACCCTACTATTTCATTCAGAAGCTTCAGATTTATTTGATTTGGTTTTGAGTTGTAGCAAAAGTAAATACATAGTTTTATAGTTGAGGTTTTATGAGTCTTGGTTTATAATCTGTCCGGAAATTCATTTTTTTAGCCTCCATTAATTTCCTGGGTGAAAAATATGTGCTAAACAGTCTGCTGGTCCTCCTTGCCCCCACCCCCCCGGAACCCTTTGAGTAAGGAAAGGTCCCCACTACAGGTAGCCCCTACTTACAACAGAGTTTCATTCCAGTGACTCTGTTGGTTCCGACCTAAGTCGAATACCCCTTTTTTTTTTTTTTTTTAGTTTTCATTATTATTTTACTTTATCATCAGTTTCTTTATAAATCCAATCGTTAAACACCTGCGAGTGAAGATCTGAGAACGGTAACATCAGCAAATGACGCGCTTCAACGCTGTATGTAGTACACATCACTAACGATGAGATGTACAAACCGAAAACAATCATAAAGGCAGCTCGTGGTAACTTGAATACGTCAGAAGTCGGGGCTACCCGTACGTCTGACCTGCTGGCCACCTGACGTAAATATTATTTATTTCTCCTTTCGGTAAGCCCAGGCTTCATGAGGACACTCTTCAGGGTGCTTGGGATGCTCATTTTAACCTCATTTAATCCTCACAATGACTTTTGAAAGTATATATTACTTCCAATAAAGTTTATATATATAGCTGAGAAAGTAGAAGTTAAGTGGATTTAGTGACTTGCTCCAGGTCACATGACAAGTTGAATTCGGACCATACCCACGACCCCAGAGCCAGCTCCATCCTCTTCACCCATTCCGTCCACTGCTCCTCCTTTCCTGGCTCTGGATGTTGGTACATCTCTGGTGCTTGGCAGCTCTCCTCCTGAATCATCAGAAATTTCTGTATGGATTAATTCAAGTTTGGGAAACCCCTTGCTTTGGCTTAGTGGGCACTTGGGCTGAGAAGAGAAGAGAGGTAAACATACACATAAAAACCTTTCTCTTTTTTTCTGGAGGTCAGATTATTGAATCATTAAATACATCCTCAGATCTCATTTTGAAAAATAAAGGAAGTAGGAAGACTAGATGAATAGTAATACAATAATTACATTTAATTATAGAATAATTACATTCTATATCTGAGGAAGTACGATAGAATATACAGCCCCTAATAAGCTTTTTTCATGATAAACCTTGGCATTTAATTACAGATTGAATAGAAACTATTTCTAAATCTTCAGAGTACATCTTCATCATGGGCCATGATTGTCAAGGACTCACCCTGAACTAAGAACTAAAATCTTCTTGGCTGAGGCCACATCAGGGCCCTCACCCACCCTGGACATGGCACCCAGCCTTCTTGTGAGCTGAAATTCCGGTAGCACTCACTGCAAGCAGGCTCAGGCTTCACTTCTCAGGAGGGTCAGCCCTGAGTGACCTGCAGTTACATGTAACATCAGCCATACGGATCTCACGGGCCTGACTGTGCTGCTTTCTCCTGCCTTGTAGTGGAGCAGATGAGAAGCATGGACGCAGTTTGGGGGCCACTAGGGTTTGTACAAGGTTCCTGGGTGGCGCAAATGGTTTGCGCCCAGCTGCGAGCCTAAAGTTGGCAGTTTGAACCCACCCAGCGGTACCATGGAAGAACAGGCCTGGAGATCTGATTACAGCCAAGAAGTCCCTATGGGGCCGTTCTGCTGTGTAGCATGTGGGGTCTCCATGAGTCAGAATCTAAAACAGCAGGACTTGTACCATCCTGGGCTTCCGTTAATCTGCTCCGCTTAGAAGGCTGTGTGTCTGCTCTGCTTGTTTTCCCTGCTAAGCTTGCCTGTGTCTTCATGTCCCTGCTGATGTCCATTTCTCTTCTCTTCTTCCTTGCAACAGACAAACGGTTATGATGGAGAATTACACGGACACCAGTCCCTGAGTAGAAGAGCTGGCAGGGTCAGTATAGTAAGTTATCCTGACACCAAATTCAATCAGGTCTCTGCAGCGTTTTTTTTAAATATGGGTAAATTTAGCTTCTTTGCTTTACTTTCTGTTACATTGGGTCTCTCTTTTTTTTTCTTAGCACATGATAGAATTAAAAGCTGAAGTTTCCAACTACTAGGCTTTCTAAGGGTTAGTGTGAGAGCTCAATATTGATAAGAATCTCTGTTTACAAAGAAAACATCAAGAAATGAAGAGTGGCTCTTTTGTTATTTTGTTGCCCTCAATGTGTGTGTGAAAGGACCCCTGGTGGCACAGTGGTGAAATGCTCAGCTGCTAGGCTCTGAGGGAGAAAGGTGTGGCAGGGTGGTTCTGCGCAGATGACAGCCTTGGAAACCCGGTGGGGCAGTTCTACTCTGTCACATGGAGTCACTCTGAGTCGGAATCAGCCTGACAGCAAAGGTTTGGTTTTGGTTTTGGTTTTTTTAAGTGTATGTATTTATGTGTGTTTTTATGAAGCGTATTCGGCTTTCAAATATGCTTAAATCTGACACAGAGTTCTGCACATCTCTTATTTGTCATTTTAGAGTTTGTCCTAAAGACATGTGTGCACCGGGCTGGGTTTGCCCGCAGAGATAAAGACACTGAAGGGAAGCAAAGTGGATACTATTCCCCGGGCTGCTCACCACTGAGGGCTGGCTGGCAGGAAAGGGGTCGCAGAGAGGTGGGTGGGGAGCAGAGGGGAGTGCTGGGCTGGGAGAGAAGGAGGAGGCACCCAGGAGCAGGGGCGCCAGGATGGGCAGCCCAGGAAGGCAGTCGCTGGGGGTTTCAGAAGGTTGGGCTAGATGCATTTTAGCCACGCTTCGTGCCTGCTGCAGGTCTGTTGTACACTGAAGTCTGGGAGACCCTCCTGTCCTTACGTTTGCTTCATTTCTTTCTTAGAGTAATACGTTCTACTAGTTCTGCCAAACAGTGCTTCTTTTCACTTTATTACATTAAGATATTATGATATTTCTTATTAAGATACAATGTGATACCTAAACTTCAGTTATATTTTCAGGCTTCAAAGAGGTAACCCTCCCCCCACTCCCACCACCCCAACCTGGTATTGGCGTTCTGGAGTTGGCTGCTCAGGTTTTCACCTTCCCTCTCCTGTTCAGGATTGCATACACGTCTGTTGTGTGTTAGCAAAGCTTTTCTCATTCCAGCCAGGAGAAAAACTCCCAACTGAAAAGCTGTGTCTTCCTGTTTATTTTGCCTTTTACACTGGCTCCCTTTGGATGTTGTCCGGCTCCGCTGTGCTTTTCTTTAAGGTAAAACGGGGCCAGGAGCATACAGCACGCCATTTTGTACAAGGCAGCTGTTGCCCATGTTGCCGACGACAATGCTTGGTGTTAGCGTGGTGGACGAGAACTCCAGTGTCCTCTAACAGCCCCTAGACCGCTTCTCAGAGTTTTCTTGACTAGTTTGGAATGTTTTCCCTTAAATATATTGTTTCACAAAGAATCAATAATTGGTTATAGAATCATAGTTTAGAGTTGGCAGTTACTTACAAAGTTCTTCAGTCCAGCTTCTCCCCAGTATTACCTTTAGACTGTCCCGAATGTGTAGTTGCCAATGTGTTTGTGACATTGCAGGATGACATCAAGCTCTGTGTTGTGTGTATACACATAAATTTGAATCTTTGATTTTTACGTGAAAACAGTAGAAGTATGCATTATGATTTAGTTAAGGTTTAAGTAATGCCTTTAGAATTCAAATACAAAGGAAGCTGATAATAAAATTGTTCTCTGTAGCATGAAATTGGCTTATAAAACAAACAGGATGTATAATGATTGGAGTCCCCAATATGCTACATTTGATGCGGCGTCATACACAGGACAACCCTCGAGCAGAGAGCTCCGGAACAGTGCAAAGTAGAACATGGAGAAAGATCGGATTGGAATGAGATGTTGTATAGATGCAGGAAATGTCTGCTTGTGGGAAGGAATAAAATGACCAACCAGTGATGAGAGTTTAGAAATATCTGTTTCTGTCATAAACCCAAAAAACCAAACCCGTTGCTATCAAGTTCCTTCCAACTCATAGTGAACCGATAGGACAGAGTAGAACTGCCCTATAGGACAGAGCAGGGTTTCCAAAGCTGTAATCTTGGTGCCACATCTTTCTCCCAGCTGGTGGGTTCAAACCATAGACCTTTTGGTTAGCAGCCGAACACTGAACCACTGCGCTACCAGGGCTCCTTCATTTATAAACCTGTTGCCTTCGAGTCAATTTCGCGACCCTATAGGACAGAGTACAACTGGCCCACAGGGTTTCCAAGGAGTGGCAGATGGATTCGAACTGCCGGCCCTTTTGATTAGCAGCTGTAGCTCTTAAGCACTGTACCACCGGGGAACTCAGAAATCCATAGTTTAATGTCATAGGAGAACGGCTTGTTTTTTTGGGGAGAGTGAGGGAGGTTTGGTCATTTTGATCATTTTATGTCTTCGTTTGTGACTTTCACACATATCTCCTAGCCCCCTCCAGGTTCTTGGTGGGATCTGGCATTTTTAAAGCATGCATTGAAGACACCACTAAAAGGGCCCGAGGGCATTTGTGTTCTGTGGAAAAATGTTTCTCAGTGGGAAGGGGAGGTAGGCTCTCCCAGACGCCGCTTGCCTCTCAAAGCTTCGGGAGTGAGTCGTGTCCCTCAGGGGTTCTTGGGCTGAAGAAAAACTGGGAATTTTGCAATAAATGGAATTTTAGTTACCTAAGAAGGTTTGCTAGGTTCCTAGGTGGCGTATACAGTTTGTGCTCGACTGCTAATCAAAAGGTTGGAGGCTCAGACCTCCCCAGTGATGCCACAGAAGAAAGGCTGGCAGCTGCTTCCAAAAAGATCACAGCCGAGAAAACCCTGTGGGGCACCAGTCTTCTCTGTAACACATGGGGCCACCACGAGTCGGAATCGACTCGACCACGACTAGTTTGTTTGTTTTTTAAGAAGGTATGGAATAAGGAAAATTCAGACCAGGAGGCTATACAGACAGTGGGTCCTGAGATTCAGCAAGCGATCACAAATAACGCTGGAGATGTGAACTGGTACAAACGGTCCTAGGCAAGGCACGTGGCACCGCGGAAATAAACAGTGAAATAGAAGACGGAGCTTAGACTCTGCAGGTGCTAAGAATGCCTGCCGACCGGCTGTGTCTTGATTCTTCAGATAAGTTCCTGGAATACTAATACTGATCTGCTTTTGTTATTTTGCCTCGTTTACCGCTGTTGCCTTTTGAACAGACAAGTGGTACTTTTGGAGTAGTGACTGCTCACCACTTACAAATGTCTCCTTCTTTGGTGCTCAGAATTCCAGCTTCAGCAGCGACAGCAGAGCCTCCACTTTGCCATCATCCAGGGAGGAGAAGTTGGTTGGTGTCCATTTAAATCTCTCAAATTCTGTCTGCAGAGACTACAGGTTTTGTAGCTTGCAATCTTGTACGTGTGAATTCAGCTCCAGCTCTCCTTTTTTCCCCATGCCTCTTTTTCAGATTTTCATTGGGATAGCTAATTTGTTAAGTTTTTGAGCAGTAATCAACATGAATCATTTAAATCATATTGGTCCACTGTGTCCCACATTTGCATATGAATTATGGTATTCAGTTGGCTATAATGAAAGGAGGTATCCTTGTGGATATTTTGTAGTTAGAATTCATCAAAGGGAAAATTAAAATAAGGAAGCCTTGAAGTTCTTCCCTTGTGAGTTCTTGATAACACACTTTGCAGGGTAAATGCAAACTTTGTGGCAGCTTCTCAGGGGAAGAACTAGACCTGCTTGGAATGAAAATCAAGTCAAATCAAAATCCAAAGGTCTACACAGTTGAGTTTCTTCCCACAGTTTAGGAGCAGATATCAGTTTTGCCAGGCAGATATTTCTAAGTTATCGAAAAGCCCTAATAGGTAATGCTTCCCTGCCCTAGTTAAGGGTCTTATTCACTCAGCAAACATGGGGGAACTAATTTAGATGGGAACAGGGTTGAGTGGGCCCTGGGGTCACATAGAAATGCAGGTGAGTTGAGATAGGTGCTCTTGAAGCACTCACTTTTAGAAGAGAAGAGAGACCTACACATGGATACGCTAAGGCAGCGGCAAATAGATGCGTGGACAGAACACCAGGGAGAAGTAGCTGCCAGAAGCACTCTAGCAGAGGATGGAACCGTGAGCTGAGCCTTAAAGAATAAACAGGAGCAAGGAGAGCGAGGGGGAAGCTCCTCCAGGATGAGGGAGCCAGGTGGCTGGAGTACAGGGTGTTGTCTGGACCATTCCCTGGGCTTGATGACCCACCCCCCCCCACACACACACCCCCAACAAGCACTCCACCTCTTGGTTGTAGAAGGTAGCTCTGTCTGAATTTGAAATGCTGATGTACCTTTCAGAGGAAAACAAGTTGTAAGCCTTTCTGCCTTCCTCCCCTCTCTTCTCCCTTTTTCTGCTTTCAGGGGCTCTCCTGCTCGGACCTCAGATTTCCCAGTAGCGGCCTTGCCTCCAAACCCCTGTCCGCCCAGAATGGAAACCGGGTCTGTCTCCTGCCTCCCCCGCCCATTCTTCCCTCTTCCCTGCTCCTGTGTGTCATTCTAATCACTGATTAAATCTATGGGAACACTTCAACCTCTTCTCTGTGTTACCTGTTAGAGAGCAAATCTCGTGGGCGTTTTCATTGGCTTGACTCATTTCCTAAAACCTTTCTCAGCCTTTTAAAAAAGTCCATCAAAAATAACTTTAGGACCTAATATAGGAAAAAGCTTAGGAAAAAGCAGGCCCAAGAGGTTGCCATGAGCCCACTGTCAAATGTTTGTTTTTTTTTAATTATTAAATGTATATTTTCAAAAACTCAAGTCCAACAAATTAGTCTCCTGAGTCTCCCCTCCTTTTCCAGCAATTGTTCCCCATCTGGGGTTCCGTGTGCTCTTTGTTTTTCTCTTCCTCTTGTAAATGTATCCAGGAAGCAATCTGGAAGGCCCGTGTGTCCAGCCTGGCTCCTCCGTCTCCCAGAAGTGGGGAGAGCTGTTTTGTTCCTCTGGTTCACGCTCCCCGCTGGGCTTCCTGTGTTCACTGGGCCAGCATCTGGGCCCGGCCTGAGGTGCTGGGCTTTTTTAGCTATATGTGTACGAGTCTTGTTCTGATACAAGGAAGTGTCAGGTGGCAAGTGAAAGCCATATCTTTTGGAGGTTGAATTGTCAGTCTCATATGCAAGTAGACACACGTTGCTGGTGACTCAGCGCCCCACCCTGTGCTGTGGGTTTAGTGGCCTCTGCTGATACATGAGTCACAGGCTGCCTGGTAGCCGAGTCTCTGGGTGTTTTATGTCCCAGGACTACTCCACAGGCAGCGCACAGGCTACGCCTGGAGTCCCCTTGTATGGGATTAAAAAAAACAAAAACCAAACTCCTTGCTATCAAGTTGGCTCCGACTCACAGCGATCCTATAGGACAGAGTAGAACTGCCCCATAGGGTTTCCAAGGAGCGGCTGTTGGATTCAAACTGCCAGCCTTTTGGTTAGCACCTGTAGCACTTAACCACTACACCGCCAGGGCTTCTGAGCATTTCTGCGGGGCCAGCCCTGACTGCTGAGCAGGCCTAGCATCTCCCTGTTGTGACTTGAAGGCTGCTGATAGAAATAAACACATGGTTTCTGCCCCACTCTTCACATGTGGAAACGTGTGTATTAAATACCCCTACGTGCCTTACTGGGAAACCCTGGTGGCGTGGTGGGTGAGTGCTACAGCTGCTAACCAAAAGGTCAGCAGTTCAAATCCACCAGGCGCTTGGTGGGAGCTTTATGGGGGCAGTTCTGCTTTGTCCTATAGGATCACTATGAGTCAGAATTGACTTCACGGCAACGGATTTGTTTTTTTTTTTAAGTGCCTTACTGAGGAGTCCTGGTGGTGCAGTAGTTAAAGCGCCTGGCTTTTAACTGAAAGGTCAGCAGTTCAAACCCACCAGCTGCTCTATGGGAGAAAGATGTGGCAGTCTGCTTAGGTGAAGATTTACAGCCTTGGAAACCCTATGGGGCAGTTCTACCCTGTCCTGTAGGGTCCCTATGAATCAAAATCAATTTGGCAGCAATGAGTCTAGGTTCTGGGTTAAGTACCTCAGTGGAGTCCCTGGATGGCACAAAGCGTTAAGTACCCAGCTGCTAATTGAATGGTTGGCAGTTTGAACCCACCCAGAGGTGCCTTGGAAGAAAGACCTGGTGATCTGCTTGTGAAAAATCACCCACTAAAAACCCTGTAGAGCGCAGTTCTACTGTGACAGACCTGCGGTCGCCGTGGGTCAGAGTCAGCGGGACGGCAGCTGGTTGGTTTTGTTTGCGGTTAGTCATAGGTGCCCTACTAACTGAGGGGTTCGAGTTGTCACAGAACTTCTGTCTCACTTCCTGAGCCTTCCTTCCAGAAGTGTCTGTAAAGAAGTGCCTATAAAAGGGTCCAGTTTCAAAGATGCTGGGGCCGTTTCCCATTCTTAAGTTAACAATCATCTCACAGTTCCCCTTCTTGTCGGCTTGGATTTGCCCCATCAGGTTTGCTGAAAACACAGAGCCTTGACCCGCCTTTTTCTCTAACCGCTGTCGGGTAACCTGGCCCGCGTGTGACTGAACCTGTCGCCACTACCTTGTGATGTTGCCACTTGTTGCTGTTTCTTCAAGGCCTTTAAAGCCTGCTGTTTGCTTTCCTTCTGCAGCCCTCCTATCTGTGCAGCGCGGTTCGGCCCCCCGGGAGCCACAGGGTGCGTGCATGGTGTGCCTCCTCTCTCCCCCACACTCCCTGCCCACACCACATGCCAGCACACGCGTGTTTGCACGCCTCTCCATTAACATGTACCCTCCTCCCCTACCTGCCCCTCCCTGTGCCCTTTGGGACTCTGGCAGCTGGAATGTTTGTGTCCAGCCCCCAGTGGTGGATTACCCTCTTACCTGGAGCTTCCACGTGCCCGTGGTGCCTGTTGGTCCACTTTGGCCCGCCCTGGGTTGTGGCTCTTCCAGTCACTCTTGCTCCAGTTTTTAGGGAAACTCGTGCTAATAAACTGTTAGGCAAGAATGGGGCAATGGTAGCGTTTCCTTAACTGAGGGAGCCTGGGTGGCAGAAGCAGTCTGCAATCAGCTGCTAAGGTAAAGGTCGACGGTTCAAACCTACCCAGTGGTGCCATGGAAGAAAGGCCTGGCAATCTGTAAAGATTACAGCCAAGAAAACCCTATGGAGCAGCTCTGCTCTTTAACACCTGGGGTCGCCAAGAGGCAGAATCGACTCGATGGCAGCAGCTATTGGGAGGAAGAAAGATGGGCTCTTTGGTGCTTGGTAAACCTTCATAGACACAAATCCATTTGGCCATGTGACTTTGGGAATTTGCAGTTTTAAATACAGGTATTTGTGCTGTGCAGGAAGCTTAAATTTAACCATTCAGAGTATCTACTGTGTATTTTTATAAGTCTCTGAGTTGCCATCCGATTGCACACTTCTGAATTAAAGACATAGCTGCCCAAGAAAGCCTGTGGTGTCGTCAAGGGGAAATAGAGAAAAGTCAAGTTCCCCTAAACATGGGCTGAGATTGACCTTGCCATGTGAGGTATCATTTGCTCCTGATTAACTATGTAGGATTTTGAACTTAGTCAGATATTCTGTTTTCTACTTACCCCATTGTAATGCCAATTGCCCTCAAGCTGATTCCGACTCATAGTTACCCTAGAGGACAGAGTAGAACTGTCTCGTAGGCTTTCCAAGGAGCGGCTGGTGAATTTGAACAGCTGACCTTTTGGTTAGCAGCTGAGTTCTTAACCGTTACACCACTAGGGCCCCATTTTCTACTTATCAGTGTTTGTTGTTAGGTGCCGTCGAGTCGGTTCCAATTCAGCGACCCCATGCATGACAGAATGAAACACTGCCGAGTCCTGCACCATCCTCACAGCCGTTGTTAAGCTTGAGCCCATTGTTGCAGCCGGTGTGTCAAGTGTGAGGATGCCATAACAAAATTCAGGATATTTTAGTTATCTGCTTTCTTAACCATCTGAATTAATAAGTTTTTACTTAGCAAGGAATGTTTTTCAAAATAATCGCTTTAAATGATTTGTTGGAGATGAAATTGCACGCCATTGATGGCTTCCCTAAACTAAGGCTTCCCTCTCTCTCCCCCTGTGTCTGTCTCTCTCTCTCTCTGTCATCTGTCTCTAACCACCTCCCTCTCTCCCTCTCTCTCCATCTCTGTCTCTCTATCTGTCATCTCTCTCTCTAACCATCTCTCTCTCTCTCTTTGTATGTCATCTCTGTCTCTCTCTCACATTCCTTGCCCTGCTCCGAGCGCTCTGCCTGGAAGCCTCCCTAGCACGCCTTTATCTAATGTTTCTCAGGACGTGTCCCTAACGCGTGACCATCTTTCTGAGCTTACGTTTCAAGGGCTTCCTGGGACTCGGAGACAGAGAGGCCACACAGGTGTCTGTCCTGATGCGGCATCTGTCCTGATGGTCTGCTTTCCTCGTAGGCATCCCTGCTGGATGAGAGCG
The DNA here is from genome assembly GCF_030014295.1 of Loxodonta africana. Lineage (NCBI taxonomy): Eukaryota > Metazoa > Chordata > Mammalia > Proboscidea > Elephantidae > Loxodonta > Loxodonta africana. Next base: position 4,970,843 of record NC_087347.1, on the reverse strand, counting down.
TCCTCGGCGCGGTCCGGCGGGGCAGTGCCTCTGGCTCCCGCACTGTAAGGTGGTTTCTATGTTTCTGTGGTCCCACGTCCTTTCCTGTCCACTGCATGGCCCCTGGGACGTGCTGGCACAGCTGCAGGCATGGGAGGTGACTGCCTGCTAAGGGAGGAAGCGCTCAGTCCTGGTCAGGGCTCCCGGGAACCGGTGCCGGGCAGCTGGACGCCAGCGTCAGCCCAGATAGGCCTACCTTCAGAGCCTCCTCCCCACATCCTATAAGGATGCACCCAAGCCCCACGTTAAATAACTGATTCACTAAGCAGCATTTCAAAGTGCTTTTATGATTTTTGCTTTTGAAATTAACTGGCTGCAAAGTAATCTGATTTTATGATTTTTCTCTAGTCACCATGGGTATTCAGGAATTCTTACCAACTAAGGCAATCTAACCTACAGTAGAATGTAATTTTTATGAGTATTGAGTATAACAGTTAATTAAGTTGACATGGTAATTAGTTTTGTCGACATCTAATTAAACATTTATTGATTTTGATATCTCATGGATTTTTTTTAGTATGTTAGGGCATCCCCCTGTATTAAGTATTTTTCCCAGTTCTTGCACATTTTGGTAGGCCCTGGGAATGCTCACAAGCTGCGGCTCAGGGATAAAACAGCCTCCAATACAATGGATAGAGTGCAACTAAGTGAGTGTTTTTACTCAGAAGAGGCAGATGGACTGCTTCTTTAAGAGAAGGAAACTTTCTAGGGCAGTAGGTAGTCAGTAGGTGCCTGGGCAGTGCAATACTTAAATGTTTGGCTGCTAACCAAAAGGTTGGCAGTTCGAATCCACCCAGTGGCTCCACAGGAGACCTGGCAATCTGCTCCCGGAAAGATTACAGCCAAGAAAACCCTGTGGTGCAGTTCTACTCTGTCACTTGGGGTCACTGTAGTCGAAAACTGACTCAACAGCACCCAACAGCGTTGGAGATGAGGGTCAAAACGCCCAGAGGTACGTGGTCCCTTGTATTTGCAGTGAGGATAGCGCCCACAGATCGCACAGTGGGGCCGTGAGGCCGTGCAGGTAGCAGTCAAGCACCTGGCCCAGGTGTGCAATATGCGGCCATCTAAGAGGCTACAGTTGTGGGGCCTTCAGCAGGGAAGGGGTTTGCCCACCAGGCAGCACCACTGGGGGCTGTGCAGGTCGCTCTCAGGAAATATTCCTCAGAAATTGTCAGCAGCTGCTCTCTGCTTATGATCCAGGTCAAATGGTGCTGCCCCACCCCGGTGCCAGCCCTCCATCTCTGGCCTGTTTCCCGCCAGAATGTAACCTCCCTGAGGACAGCTTCTGCGTCTGCCCCACGCCTAATCCCCAGCACCCAGCTGCAGCCTGCTACACTCTGGAAGAACTTGTTGCATGAGTGATCAGTTTCAACTTCAGGAAAATAAGTTTTTTGTTTTTTTTTTTTGATAACGTGAAAATGTATCTAGGGACTAGCACAGACGCAAATCGCAATCAAAGTTAAGACGCCATCGCTTCCAGATCCATGAGCTGCTGGTGTTTTCCTTTTACAAGAAGAGAGTTTGGGTGGATGGGTGGGGGGGGTGGGTGGATGGGTGGGGGGGTGGGTGGATGGGTGGGGGAGTGGGAGGATGGGCAGGCAGGCAGACAGGCAGACAGGCAGACGGACATATGGATAGACAGATACATACATACACAGATCATACATCCGTACATGCAGGGAACTAGGTAGAAGGTAAGCTGGTACTACTAAGAAGCCGTACACAGGAAGTTGTTGTATTGTGGCTTTTGGTGTATATATTTTCACGACAATGAAACTGTTTTTAAAGAGCATGCATAATTTTATATTTACCTTAGATCTGTTTGTTTCTACTTGTAAAGACAGTAGAGAAGCAGAATTTTCAGTTGTTTTTTTTTTTTTTATGAAGCCAGTCCCCTGTCAGTTTCCATGCTGGGAGGCAGCCCCAGTTCAGCTCTCACACACTGTTTTCCCGCCTGTGGGGTTTTCTGTGTATCAGCGAGGTGTGACTCCACACCCAACGAACAGGGGCTGTGGATCCCTTTCTTTTTATTTACTAAGAATCCTGTTTTCTCCTGGTGTTATAATAACTATGTTTATTGTTAAAATTGTTAGTGGGCATTTATTTGGACATGCGGTGGGCACAGCCTTCTTCCCAAGGGGAACGTGTGCTCTCTAACCCTAACTCTTCTCCTTTCTGCGAGGCGAGTGGCTAATCACAAACTAACTGAAGCACTTTGTCGGGTGCCCTCTCTCCTCGCTCCTTGCTGACCCTGTTCCTCTGTTTCTGTCCGTGTCTGACGCTGCGGGCTGCACACACAGCCCTCGGAGTACAGCGGCTACCTCAACTCCGGCTCCCGCGCCTCCTCCCGGGCCAGCTCGGCCCGAGCCAGCCCCGTGGTAAGTCTGTCCCCCGCTCGGTCTCGCACACCGGCCTCCTTCTCTCCTCCCCTTGCCCTTTTTCACACTCCCACTTCTCTGTTTGTTCAAAGCAACCCCCACCTCCAAAACCCAAACACAGGATGAAGCCAGAAGGTTTTTCTGTGTTTCTTTTCGTGTCTACATGAAAACTGGAACTGGGAAAAATGCAGAGTATTACTCTTCAGCGATACTGTTAGGATTGTTGCTGCATTTCTAAAGAGCTGTATAAGAGACTGTCAGCAGGGCTTCGAGGTGGGGGGCTGAGTGGGAGAAGGGAAACGGGGGGCTACTCGTGCGTGGATGTGTTGTTTTCTGTGGTTTGTGGTTTTTTATGATTTAAAAATGTACAGGGTTGAATTTTAACATTTTATTTGAAATCTTATCGGTTATTGGACCCGGGCAGTTTTTGGAATTACATGTCAGCCTTTCAGTGCTGTTCTGTCCCTGGTTCTTCTCCATGTACCTGCTATCTCACTGGCTCTCAGGCTGCTGAGAACGTGCCAAGCCCCAGAGCTGCAAGGGGCCCCTGTCCCGTTCTAAAGCTCTTGTTTATTTTTTTCAATCCTCTGCATTTATAACTGAAAAGACTCCTGCGTATGCGTTTGTTCGCAGATGTGTCCACACTGCCTTCTGAATGGAAGCGCTGAGTGTGTGCCGCTCTCAGATATTTCACTGAGCTGGTCTTTGAATTCATTACAAACAGATAACAGCTGGGTTTTCTCTTCTTCCTTGATTCGGCTGCTCCTTTTACAAAGTGGGCTGGTTGGCACAGATCAGGGTCCCGCAGAGAGTGTATGTGTCAGGGGTCCTCCTGCTCTATGCTAAGCACCTCACGTCGGTTGGGGACCCCGAAGCGGAAAATACTTCCAGTGTGTGCTTGTTAGAACTGCAGAGACTTTTCTGGAATGTGCAGGAGTTCTTGGTGGGAGGTGGAGGGGTGGGGGGCATGGCTGCAGCAGCTCACCAGAGCCCCTTGTCACTAGTCATTACCCCTAGGACATCCAGGAGGGGACAGGAAATAAGCACCTCCCTGGCGCCTGAAGCGAGTCCAGAAAACAGATCTCAGCTATCCCTCACTTCCCTTCATTTCCAAAACTCATGATCCTACGCTGAATCTGAACCATTTCTGTTTTCTAAGTCCCAGGGTGATTATGTTGGGCAAACAGAAAGCAGTAGCTGACATATTTGGGCTTGTGTGTTGGAAGGAAGCCGACCAGTCTAGTCAAAATCCCCAGAAGGCACACTGTGCTGGGTCTCCCTGTCCTTCTGTCCAGGACACTGCCCGGCACAGAGGCTGACAGCCGCAGTCTGGCCTGGGCCTCTCGGGGGTAGAGCAGGAAGTGCCCTGGGAGAGGAAGGTCCGATCACAGGCCCTCATTCCTGGCCGGGGCCCTGTGGCCAGGCGCTTAAAGCTCCCAAGCTTCACCTGGAGAGAAGAGGCAACTACACCTTTACAGAGCACAACAGAATGAAGCCTGTAGTGTGTTTCTTCTTGTAGTGGCCCAGTTATCCAGGGGTGTGTTGCACAGGCCACCGTCCGGTGAGGAAGTGGGTTTCACAGTGGTTCCACAGCTTATCCAGGGTCCCGTGGTATTTGGGATGGAGCCCCCTGCAGTGGTAGCCCCCCAGCCTCCATCTGCCCATGTCCACCCCCAGCCACGGAGCTTCTGCACCCTATGACAACGCTTAAAAACCCTTTGAGCTACGCTTTCCTCTCTTCCCTTTCTGCGTCTATATATTTTCAGAGACTAAAGAAAAGTGCTTTGTGTCAAAATTAAATACGCCATCTAATTTACTAATCCGGTCCTTCATTTAGAGGATGGCTAGGGAGCTTTATTAAAAGTGGGTGCAGCTGGCACCTTCTGTCTGGAGGCCTCACAGCTGTCAGATGGTACTCACGGCTGCCCTCTAGCGGATGTACGGTCCCATCCGTCCACTCGCGCTCTGCATACTTCCTTAGGGGCGCAAATACATACACCCCAGCCGCCCCTTGGAAACCCGATGGGGCAGTGCTACTCTGTCCTATAGGGTCGCTATGAGTCGGAATTGAGTCTACGACAGTGGGTTTGTTTGTTTCTAACTAGGAAAACAAACACAAGGGCTTTTCCTTAACATGTAGAGACATTGGGAACAATAATTCATCATAGATTTGCTCTAACTTTCATTTAGAGCTTAATCTTTCTCTGCATGGTCTCTGCTCAGAAACACACCCCAGACGGTCCCATTCTGAGCCATTTTCGTATGTCAGAGCCAAGGCTTCTTTTAACTATAAACAGAGAAAGCTGGGGCTTTAGAGTTTTTTCTTTCCTTCTTCCTTATTTTCCATTTTCCAACTTACAAAAGTGATGTGTGTTTGTGGTAACAAGTGAGTCCATGCAGAACAAAGACATCTGTTTAAAGGTCGAGCACACGTCCTCACTCACCACCCCACAAAACCAGCATCTGTGGTCCGCTGTGTGCCCTTTCTCGTTTCTCTCACAAGAAACACTAAGAGTAAGTTGGGTGGAGGCCTGCTTTTATGGGCACGGATGTCTGAGTAGGTGAACCCCGGGTTTCGGGAGCTTCCTTTAGCTACACATAATATCTAGCTCTTGCTGACAAGCAATCAGAAAACGTACCATTTCGGCTGTGCAGCAGAAACGGTCCAGATTCTCAGCAGTGACTTGGCAGTCTGTTGAACTGGGTCTTCTCATTCCCTCAAGAGTTAAAGTTCCTTCCATATTTTCAGATTGATCAATATTTGCTCGGCAAACTAGCATACTCTTCCGGGGAATGAAGGTTTTGGCCCCAGGAGATTTAATGAATTAATTTCCCCAGAAGACTGGGTACTAGACAGGTGGATTTTCTGTAGTTATTTGAAATTGAAAAATATGTCAGGAATAATTTTATTCTTATTCCTTGGAGACCCTGTGGTGTAGTGGTTAAGTGTTACATCTGCTAACTAAAAGGTCAGCAGTTCAAATCCACCAACCACTCTTTGGAAACCCTGTGAGGAAGTTCTACTCTGTCCTGTAGGGTCACTATGAGTTGGAATCAGCTGGATGGCAATGGGCTTGTTTTTTTTATTCCTAAGTGGAGAGAAGAATCACATTGGAAATGTTAAATCGTCAACACAACTCAGAACACCAGCCCAGGACTCTCCGGGGCTCTGCCCGGGACGATAGGATAGGATGATCGGGACCACCTGACACCTGCAGATTGTCTAGTTTGGTGGATGTGACGTGCATCTCTGAAGTAAAGATCTTCCTCTATGTACCTTCACACACGCCAGATACACACATCGGCAAACGGCCGGTGTTTTCCTCTACTTTGTTGAGATCGACACCCAGAACTGCAAGAAGTCGACAGAGTAAACCTGTCCAGCTCAGTTCAGCAATAAAGCCTTTGTTTTGTGTCCTTCTGTGATCAGTGTCTGTTTTATGTTGACCTAGTTATGTTCTGGAAACCCTGGTGGAGTAGTGGTTAAGTGCAATGGCTGCAAACCAAAAGATCGGCAGTTCGAATCCGCCAGGCACTCCTTGGAAACTCTGTGAGGCAGTTCTACTCTGTCCTACAGGGTCGCTATGAGTCGGAATCGACTCGATGGCAGTGGGGTTTTGGAGTTATGTTCTAGTGGGAATCGTAAACTTTGAAACCCATACGGTTGAGTCCACCCGCCTAGTGAGCTACACCAGCACCACTGCTGTGTCCACACTGCCCGTAGCCGCGCATCGGAAACCCCTCAAAGTCATTGTTAAAAATACGGAGGGACTAATGCTTCATTTTATTACTTCCTTCCCTTTGAGTCCACATTGTCCCTTGAATGCTTTTAAGTATTTAATACTTGTCCATTTTCCTCTGCAGGTTGAAGAGAGACCAGAAAAAGACTTTACTGAGAAGGTGAGGAGTTGCCGTAAGCCTTTGTATTATGTCATTTATGAACATAGTTGCTCAGTGTTTAACAAAGATGCCTGCCGATGTGTGAACATTGGACCAGTAAGTGGCCCACCAAACTAGTATCTCATCTCTCCAGAAAGCTCCCTGGGAGTCACTTCCAGCAGGAGTGAAAAATCCTGAAGAAGACAGAGGTGTTCATGATAGGCCTAACCATGGAGCTCAAGGTCAACCCAGGCAAATCCCAAAGTTGCCACGTGGTCCCGCAAAACAAAGCGCTCTGTGCTCTTACCGTAAGCCCATTGAAGGTTTTCCCATTTGGAAACTGAGTTAAAGTAAAACCAGAAAAACAACCCATTGCCGTCGAGTTGATTATAACTCATAGTGACCATATATAGGTCAGAGTAAAACGGCCCCAGAGGGTTTCCAAGGAGCGGCTGGTGGATTCAAACTGCCGACCTTTTGGTTAGCAGCTGAGCTCTGAATCGCTGCACCACCAGGACTTAAAGTAAAGGCCCTGTAATCTCAATCTTCTAAGTCTTTTCGGTTTTGTCTGAAATCATATTTGATCCTTTGCAATATTCTAGGGGTCTCGTAACATGCCCAGCTTGTCTGCAGCCACCCTTGCCTCTCTGGGTGGGACGTCCTCCCGGAGAGGGAGCGGAGACACGTCCATCTCCATCGACACTGAGGCATCCATTAGGGAAATCAAGGTAAGACCCTCTTTACTTCCTTACGACTTAAAAGTATCTTTTATGAGAACATGTCTTCAAATAGAAAAAGATTTCATTCTTAAAATTCTGGATCTCGGTCCTGTCTCCCCTCCCTCCCATAAACATGGTGTTCTGGTAACACCAAGCCCCAGCTCAGATACCATCCCCCCACCTGCCCCCACCCCTCCAGGGCAGACTACGGTCCTATCCTGTCTCTCTGGCCATACCTTTCCAGAGCACTCACCATGTTGTGTTCACAAGATCAGTCATTTTTGTGTACCTAGCGTGCGTAGACACTCAGTCTACTTTTCCCGGACTGTATTGGATGCCAGATTGTTTACTGTTCCCAGACCACAGCAGGTACTTTCAAGCAACCTTGACTTTGTGTATCCCTTTCCTTTCCATTTGTAATATGCCTTTGGTAGACCTCAGCATATTACATTTTAATGTTTTTTTTTCCTCCCACTAGAATGTAGATATTATTGTCTGCTACATCTTTGGCAGTGAGCAGAGGGCCAGGCATATGGTGACACTCAGAAAACACAACTCCGTTTATTAAAGTCATTAGGGCATTTTATCCGAAAAGAAAAGACTAGAAAGGAAGAAGGTTAAGTGTGGGCTCATGATATTAACCCAACTTCACTTTTACAAAAATCGTAGAACTTTGTGTTGTCTAGAGGACAGAACCAAGGTCAAAGGGAGAAATTTCAGGGAGTTAGATTTTGGCTGCATTTATGGAAGAGCTTTCTAACGATTAAACCAGTAAACCACTTGCCATCAAGTCGATCCTGACGCATGGCAATCCCAAGTGTGTCAGAGTAGAACTGTGGTCCATTCGGTTTTCAGTGGCAGATTTTTCTGGAAGTAGATTGCCAAGCCTGTCTTCCAAGGTGCTTGTGGGTAGACTTGGACCTCCAACCTTTGGGTTAGCAGCCAAGCACATTCACCTTTTGCAACACCCAGGGACTGGCACTCAGCACAGGGCCAGGCATACAGTGACACTCAGCGTGTGTGAGAGAAACACACCATCATTTGATAAAGGAACTAGGGGCATTGCATCTGAACAGAGAAGACTAGAAAGGAGGATGTTTAAGTTACTAGAACTTTGTGTCCTCTAGAGGCCAGGGCCAAGGTCAGAGGGAGGAACGTAAAGATTTTGACTTCATTTATGGAAGAGTTTTCTAACAATTAAAACTGGTTGGTAATTGCCACTGGTGCTGTCCAAACAGCTGGACCACCGTTTGGCAGGGAAGGTGGAGAAGGTTGGACGGGGCTGCCTTGAAGGTGCCTCCCAGCTGCTAAGTTTACTGAGTACGTGAGCGCAAAAGCGCCATCAGAAAGCGGAAAGCAGACCGTGCTCTTCCTCAGATGTCCATGCCGTTGCCGTCTTCTGCAGGTCCTGCAGCTCTGAGCTCAATCCTTCTCTGCACTGAAGTAGAGTTTGCTGCAGTCACAGCTCATCTCTGGTCTTAGTTGTGAGCGCCTTTCATTTGCTCAGCAATTATCTATCGGGAGTCTAGCTCATGCCAGGCGCTTGTCTGAAGCACCAGGAACTCAGTGATGGACGAGACAGACAGAGGAGAGACTTGGCGCTCATAAATGCAGGGACAACGCCTTGCTGATTTTTGCCTCTAGCCTCTCCTGTTACCTAGCAGAAAGTAGGAACTTGGAGTGCTGGAATGAATCATTAAATATGAGTAAAAGAACTTGAAGCATTCTCAAAACCTATTTTGCCTATTTTATAAAAAGTGTAAAAATATGATATTAAATCCAAACCAAACTCATTGCCATTGCGTTGACTCTGACTCGCGGCGTCCCTGTAAGTAGAGCTGCTCCATAGGATTTTCTTGAGTATAATCTTTATGGAAGTAGATCCCCAGGCCTTTCTTTCACAGTACCACCGGGTGGGTTCAAACCACCAACCTTCAGGTTAGCAGCCGATTGCAAACTGCTTGCACCACCCAGGGAAATAACGATATATAGATACACCTAAATTTCAATTTACTTGGTTTTCCTTTTAATTTAAAAAGAAAAATCGGTACTCAGACTAGCCAAATAAGAAACACTGTTCGGAAGTATACAAAGAGTCAGGGGATTGCCTCTCTTTGTGATGGCAGCTGATTTTTCCCTCGACATCGTCTGCCTCTTTTGCCATTTCCCCCAGGAGCTCAATGAGCTAAAGGACCAGATTCAGGATGTAGAAGGCAAATACATGCAGGGACTGAAAGAAATGAAGGTACCAGCTGACACAGTGTGGGCTTGTGATACTAACCCAACTTACAAAAAAGCCATACAGAAGATATTCACCCTGCATGCTGTGTGCTAAACAGGCTGCAGGTCGTGGAGCGCAATGTGGCAGTGATGCCGGCCTAGGCGTGGGCGCTCACCGTTTGCCCAAGTGCAGTTTTGAACCCATAGTAACTCAGTAGAAAAGGTTACTAATATGTATTCCTGATGCATGCTTTGCTCTCACCCTCCCTCTGCACCCTACTGCTGTCCCCCATCCCAGCTTAAAACCAGTTCCTCATTTCCCCCCGACGTGTACTGTACCCTTGAAGAAGGGTTTTGGTTTTCTTCCCTTTCCGTAGCAGTTCCATACAAGCAACGCTTTGCTTAACTTGCTTCTCTAGATATTTGATGTTTTTACCAGTAAGTCAGTCCTTACACACCATGTTTTTGAAACTTCCAAAGCGTTTGCGTACTGTAAATTCTGCTGGCTGAAGCCATGTCTGGGTGTGTGTCATCTCAGATTTCTTTGAGTGTATGCATGCCACGTTTAGAATGTGGAATTGCCTCATGGTGTCAGCCATGTTCCTGGGAGGCAAGGTGAGTATTCGGCAACCGGGTTTTCTTTCTGTGTCTCCACCAGGCAGCTTATGGCCCACCACTAATCTAGCAGTCGACCATGGCTCTGTCCCTTCCTTTCCAGCTCCCCAGAAAGCACCTGGAAACAGGAATTCAAACCAGTTCTTTCTGGTTCAACCCCCTACTAAGAATTTGCATTTCCACCCCCACCCCCACCCCCAGATATACTGAATCAGAATCTACATTTTAACAGGATCCTCACGAGAGAATCATCTGGGATCGTGCTAAAATGTAGATTCTGACTCCATACATCTGGGGTGAAAACGCAAATTCTCAGCAGGGGGTCAAACCAAAAAGAACCGTTTTGAAGCCCTGCCTGGTAAAAAGTCGGAATTGATTATCACACAGGGCGCCAGATAGAGGGTAACATAGATCACATGACTTATTGACTGTTTTCATGTTTGTCACCACTCCTTTGTTGTTGTTGTTGTTGTTGGGGGCTGTCAAGTCAATTCTGACTGATAGCGACCCCATATGACAAGTAGAACTGCCCCATAGGGTTTCCTAGGCTGTAATCTTTACAGAAGCAGATTGCCAAGTGTTTCTCCTGAGGAGCCTCTGGGTGGGTTCGAACTGCCAGCCTCTCAGCGGTCTAACGCTTAACCATTGTGCCACCAGGGAAACAGTTGAGACTCTGGCTTATGACTCATGTAGAAAGAGAGCCATTGGACCAGTCCAGGGACTGCTGGTCCCACCTAAAGTTGTTCCTCCAGTTTGGAGGTGCAGGGCGAGGCCAGGGTGGTCCGCATGGAGCCTCCCATGGCACACGATACGCGTGGCTGAGCACTGCTCATCTCAGACTCATGATTCCACCTTTCTGTTCCCCTGGAGCTCCTTCCCCAACTTTGTTTGCGGATCTTAACGGGAACCGCCCAGCGCTGAGCCAAGTGGTGGCATCACCCTGGTACCTTGCTGGCCTCTTTCCCGTGTGTCCTTCCAAAGGGATGACTTTTGTCTTTCCGGGACCCCCCAGTGAGACCTGTGCACCTCGTTTAGTTTTCCTGTGGGTCAAGAATCTGGAATTACCCCTTAATCCTTTCCTGGTTCGTAAGCCAAAATTAGGATGATCAGTCGTAGCTTTTGGCAAGTGCTGAGCTTTCTCAACCCCACTCTCGGGCCCTGTGTCAGGTTCTGGTTGTGTGTCTTGGGTGATTGTTTCAGAAACCCGTTGAACAGCTCTGCCACGCTAACACAAGAAGCTTCCTGGCTCAGGAATCATACAGTGTCCTGCATTGGTTCTGGTCACAGTGTAGCATCTGTCTGAAAAGTCAGTGGTTCTCCTGCCTGCGGGACCAAAACCCTTTCTATGCTGTACGCCCTTTGTTCTAACAAGGGTATAAGTTGCTTTCATCTCTGGGATTGTTGTTGTGTGCCGTCAGATCCATTCCAACTCATAGCAACCCTTTATGGCAGAGTAGAACTTGCCCCATAGGGTTGCCTAGGCTGTAATCTTTGCAGGAGCAGGTTGCTGGGTCTTTTCCCCCACAGAGCTGCTGGTGGGTTTGAACTGCTGACCCTTCAGTTTGCAGCCAAGCACTTAACCATCGTGCCACCAGGGCACAGTTAATAACTAATTTTCTGAGTGATGAGAATTTGATCAAACTGAAAAGAGGGGACTTCTAGGCCTTTGAAATTGCCAGGTGTTTCTCATTAATTTGCACTAAGAAATAAAGTCTAAATTTAGGGCTGAGTTTTTTGTTGTTGTTGTTTTTAATTTCTTAAAGGAATACAGAACTAATCCTTGTTTTTGTTGTCTCACGACAATTTGCAAACTCTGCCCTGATTTCTGCAGGACTCACTGGCGGAGGCCGAAGAGAAGTATAAGAAGGCGATGGTTTCCAATGCTCAGCTGGACAACGAGAAAACGAACTTCATGTACCAGGTGGACAACCTAAAAGACACGTTGCTGGAGCTGGAGGAGCAGCTGGCTGAATCCAGACGACAGTATGATGAGAAAAACAAAGTAAGCTGTGGTATGGTAGTAGTGTTGTTGTTAGGTGTCATTGAGTCAATTTCTACTCTTAGCAACCCCATGGGACAGGGTCAAACTGCCCCGCAGGGTTTCCTAGGCCATAATCTTTATAGAAGCAGATGGCCAGATCTTTCTCTCGAGGAGCTGCTGGGTGGGTTTGAACTGTCAACCTTTTGGGTAACAGCAGAGTACTTAACCAGGTTTCCTTATAAAGGATAACAGCCAGACAGATAGAGATACAGATATAGGTGTGTGTGTGTGTGTGTGTGTAAAAAACCAAAACCCACTACCGTCAAGTCGATTCTGACACATAGCAACCCTACGTGACAAAGTAGAACTGCCCCACAAGGTTTCCAAGGCTGTAAATCTTTTACAGAAGCAGACTGCCACATTTTTCTCCCGTGGAGCAACTGGTGGGTTCAAACCACCAACCTTTTGGTTAGCAACCGAGCACTTTAGCAAATGCACCCCCAAAATCCAGAATCAAACCTACTGCCGTCGTGTCAATTCCAACTTATAGTGACCCCATAGGGTTTCCAAGGCTGTAAATCCCTACGGAAGCAGACTGCCACATCTCTCATGCCCCACCCCTGCAAAAAAAAAAAACAACCCATTGCTGTCAAGTCAATTCCGACTCATCGTAATCCTACAGGACAGGGAAGAACTGCCCCACAGGGTTTCCAAGGAGCGCCTGGTGGATTCGAACTGCCGACCTTTTGGTTAGCAGCCGTAGCTCTTAACCACTGCACTACCAGGGTTTCCCAGGGCCCCATATATATATGTATAAATGTATGTATGTGTGTATATACGTGGTTCTCCAATTGTCCAGGAAGCTCAAACATCTGAGAGTAAGAATACCAAGTTCTTTGCTGAGTTGCTTGAAATGTTGATGTGTGTAATTTCAACATGTAAACTAGAGACAGTTTTACTAAGAGAAAAATTAGTATTTTAGATGTAGTGTAAAAACATAAACATGAAGAAGCATGCCTATAAAATAACCAACGCATTTGTGAGTAAACCACAATTAGCTGAGTCAAGGTTTTCCTGAGATGTACATTCCCTATTTTGCATTTTGTTGTCTGCTACAAATGTCAAGGATTTTAAGGAAATCATACTCATTTGTTTCCTGAGAAAAACCACAGTTACTCTATTTAAGAATCTAAACATCTTTATTAAGCTCAGAGAAGGGTCTGCTGTTAGATGAACTTTGTTTAAGGGTGATCTCTCTCCATCTTTAGCTCCGGTTTTCCTTCTTTGTAGGAACTTGAGCGGGAAAAACATGCCCACAGCGTCCTGCAGTTCCAGTTTGCTGAGGTGAAGGAGGCCCTGAAGCAAAGAGAAGAAATGCTTGAAGTAGGTAGCATTTTCCTGTTTCGTCTTGGACTTTGTAGTATTTGTTGGTTCATTACTAAAGTTAACACTTTTCTTCAAAAATTGAGTTTAGGCCCATTCTCTGTGTCTCAACTTCAAGAGACAGTCCCTGTCGTTGGTGAAGAGTCATCTCATTCTTTGATGGTGTTGTGTTTTGGGAAGATGTGCAAGGTAGAATAACGGCCCCCCAAATATGTCCACATCCTAATCTCCAGATACTGTGAACGTGTTTCCTTACACGGTGGAGGGACTTTGCCAGTGTGATTAAGTTAGGGACCTTGGGATGGGGAGATTATCCTGGGTTATCTGGGTGGGCGCAATGTGAAAAGACAAGAGTCCTTGCAAGAGGGAGGCGGGAAGGTCAAAGGCAGGAATAGGAGATGGGATGATGAAGCAGAGGCTGGAGCGATGTGAGGATGGGGCCACAAGCCCGGGAAGTAGGTCGCCTCTAGAAGCTGAAAAAGGCGAGGAACGGATTCTCACCTAGAGCCTCCAGAAGGAACGCAGCCCTGTCCACACCTTGATTTTAGCCCCGCAAGACTCATATTGGACTTTGGACCTCCAGAACTATCAGCAAATAAATTTGTATTATTTTAAGCCTCTAAATTTGTGATAATCTGTTACAGCAGCAATAGAAAACGAATGCAGAAGGTTGTTTTTGTTTCCTAAACTTAATCAGTACTTTCACTAGTTTCTTTGTGTAAGTAAGAATTCACCTAAGCAGGGAGTAGAACGAGGGGGAGAAACCTGGAGCGCAGACGGTGAATTCAGGGTTAATGAGTTAAAATGGCGCCTGGAGTGTGGACTTAGTGACGACCAGCAGAGCACTCAGCTTATCTGGCACTGGAGTTTTCCTTCCTGTTTAACTCTTTATCTGCTTTCTTTCTATCTGTTCCTATCCCTCAGGAAATCCGACAGCTACAGCAGAAACAGGCGAGTTATATCAGGGAAATTTCTGATCTTCAGGAAACGATAGAGTGGAAGGACAAAAAGATAGGGGTAGGACCCTTACATCTTTGAAAATCCATTCAGTTGGGCAGTTGGCTTGGCAGATTTCCTACTTTCAGAGCGTTTGGTTTGCAAAAAGCCTGTGCCAGTGTGCGTGCCCCGCCCCCAAGGAACACTGAATTATGGTGAATTCACCGCCTCACCCAAATTGGCATTAACTCAGCTTGAAGCTGACTGTAAGCATGAAGGTTCGCGCTCTGCCAGCACTGACCCAGCTAGCCCTGGCTGCGCTGTGAGCAGACTTGAAATCTGTGGAGTGCGGGAGGCGCTCTGCAGCAGGGCTGACGTGCAGAGGCTCGGAACGTGCTAGAATTCCCTGCCCGGTGTGACTGTGCTTTCTCACAGAGTTTGAGGAAGCTGCAAGGTGGCAGGTGCAATGTCTTACGTATGTCCACCTTGAAATGTACCCCGGGAAGACCACTCAGGCCCCCCCTCCATGAGCAAAGGGAAACTCACCAGCATTGAGGCAGGGAAGAAGAGGAGGAAAGGAACCCCACAAAGTAACTGCTACAATAAAAAAAAAAAAATACTAACAAATGGCTCCCAAAAAGTAGGCTGTGGGGCTGCATAGCTCCTGAGAAAAGCCGTGGACCTCTGGGCACATCACCGTGCGTTCTCGTCCTGAAGCTGCACCGTGTTCCCACTCGGATGTGCTCGTCCACACCTGGGTAGGGTTTTTGTGTGTGGTTCTGCTTTAGGACCACTTTAAGTTTGTATTTGTGACAACAAATGACAAAAATCAATGTAGAAGAATAGTCTACAGAAAGTGCTAAAACTGCTGTTATTTTGGGGGTTCCTAAACATTTCTTCCCTCTATTCCTTATTTATCCCTCATTTAAATGGGTACACCGCTTCTGTTCGTTCTCTGACGCAAAGCTGTGAAGCCACAGACCGAGCTAGAAATGATGCGAATAGAATCATCGCCCGTGCCTCGCACTCTGCTGCTGGGCTTCAGAATGTCAGACTCTTTCTGGGAGCAGGAACTAGAACGTTCTTTGGTTTGCATGAACTAAGAGAAGCTTAATTGCCTGCATTTTGTCTGTATTTCTAAGCATGTTCTATCTAACGTCCTAAAACTCTGTTAATGTTGTGCAGTACAGTACGAGCCTACTTCTTCTCCCTGCTTCTTAAGTTCTCTGCTTACCTGTATGACTCTTCTCTCTCTCTTCTCTGCTGCTGCACGCTCAGGCCTTAGAGAGGCAGAAAGAGTTCTTTGATTCCATAAGGAGTGAACGAGATGATCTTAGAGATGAAGCAGCCGTGCTCAAACAGGAACTGAAGGTATGGAGCCAAAGGAGAGTTTAAAAACATCCAGGGGACAACAGCCAATTCTGGGATGCCCAAGAATGAGAGAGAGAGAGAGAGAGTGTGTGTGTGTGTGTGTATATGGTGTTAATTGATTCTGTGTCATTGATCTTAGCTCTGTGAACCAATTCAAATATAAGATTAACGGAGAATGAAGAGGAAATGTAGGCTCAGTGGGGTCTGCCTGCCCGTGGCCTCTGACACATGCAAGCGTCGAAAACAGCTCTGATTTCCAATTTTTTGTTATGCTGTCTCGATTCTGTCTCATACTCATTAGTAAATTATTCAGGACATTATTAAAATTTAGAAAGCTTGTTTGGTTCTTTTTAACAAAGCCTCAAATTTAAGGACTTCTCTAGCTGAACAAAGTCTTAGGTGAGTGGTGGAGAAGCCCAAGCTAACCGGACTGTGAGACACCTCGGAGTGCAGGAGGGGGAAGCTTCTGGTCCTCTTAGGCCCACACCAAGGAGTTATCAGCTGCTACCCGGACACAGAGTCGAAAGCCAGTGGGCAGCACTGGGGCCAGAGGTCAGAGTGGGTTCCCAGAGCCCCGAGGAGGCAGTGGTGAGCGAGGGCATGGCCGTGGGACCATGCCTGAGAAGCCAACGGGAATGTAGGTGTGCTGCTATGCTCCAGGGTCGCACCCCAAGCCATAAACCACAGGGCACAGGCTTAGACCTAAGGCTCACTGGCCTGGATGGTGGGTTCCCAGGAAGGTACCCGCTCCTCATGTACTCACTCGCCTCAGGTGGCCCCACCCTGACTTAATGATGTGAGGGCAGTGCTGGGGGTTCCTGCCGACAACAGAGAGACAGCTGTGGGCGGGGAGGTGGGAGTGAGTGGTCGATGGTGAAGGAGGGTCCTGGGGTGAGGAAGGAAAGCCGTTCTCAAAGTGTTTCCCTACTAGGTGAGCCCAAGTTCTATTTCTTTGAATTTTCTGAGCATTCTAGCCACCATCTTAAACCCACTGCTGTCCAGTCAATTCTGACGCATAGTGACCCTGTTGGACAGAGTAGAACTGCCCCATAGGCTTTCCAAGGCTGTACTCTACGGGAAGCAGACTGCCACATCTTTCTCCCACAGAGCAGCTGGTGGGTTCAAACCGCCAGCCTCTCAGTTTACGGCCAAGCGCTTTAAACACTGTGCCATCAGGGCTCCTAGCCACCATCTTAATCCCTTCCGTATCATCAGTTCGGTTCAGTCTTTTCAGGAACCCATCCATATTTCTTTCATCATCTCAGTCTCTCTTTTTAAAAGATGCAGCCGGGTCTCAGAATTAAGGGTCACTCTGCATTGCTCTGCTTGGTGCTCCAGCTTGTGGAAGCTCACAGGCCGCGACCTCTGGCTAAAAAGGATGCCTGTGGACAGGACCTTGTCACCAGCGAGTTGAGACATGGAGTGGAACACGTGCCTCAGGGTTGTGTGTCTTGGTAGCGTGGTTGCCGATGTGGTGCCATAGCACTGCCCTGTCTGTATGAAATGGCCTTTACTTCAGGAGGGACAGTGTCTTACTGCTGCTACTGTTACTGTTATTATTACCAAAACAGAGTTGAACCCAGCATTGTTCAGGGAGTGTTACGATAAGCCTGTTTTTATCCCCAGAAACATGGAATAATCCTCACTTCAGAAGTAGCTGCCAATGGAGAGGCTTCAAGCACTGTCAATAGTGTCAGCCACCAAGATGCCACGAAGATGACAGAAGAGTTACGCGCCCTCAAGTCGCCAGGAGACGGGACGCTAGGTAAGTATTTGCCTGGGTTGGGTCTTCCCACCTCTCCAGTCAGCATCGACTCACCTTCCATGCCTTGTTAGCATTCAAGTCATCACCACTCATCAGTTAACAGTCACGTGGCATGCCGTCTGTCTGTCACTTCACGGGGCGCCTCCCAAGCGGCAGGCTGGCCCAGTGTGTCTTGGCATGCCCCTCCCCTGTGTTCATCACCGATGGCTTCAGTCACGTTGCTCTCGCTTCTCACAGCTGGCCCACGAGACTGTGAACACAGGGAAAAGAGGCTCAAACTTAAGGGCGATTTTGACAGTAACTGCGTGGTTTTTCCTCGGTTACATATCAAGTATGGCCTTTTTAGGGTATTCCATTACGGAAGGGAGCAAAGAGCAGAAGAGTTGAGGCTCTCAGGAAGGCATGTCTGTGATACGCCCAGCACGCTCCGTGCTCCGCCACGTGTTCTGACGTGCATGGTGCCGCGGACAGTGGGCTGGCACCTGAGATGGGCCACCCGTCTCTCGGTTGCCATTCTAAAGCCACAACATGAGATGGACAGGTGGCACTCGGCAGGAACATGACCGGTGCAGAGGAGGCTGCTTACCAAGGAGACTCTGAGCGTACCTGCCTGTGTCAGAGGTCGTACCCCCTTTCTATTTAAACATTTTTGCCTCTTGGCCAGAGGTAGTACCCCCACTTTGTATTTCCTGTGTTGCTCCTGGAAGAACATAAACCGGGGGGTCCCACAGATTGCAGATGTAGCTTATACAGTTTGCATTTATCTGGAAAGGTCCACTGATTCATGCCCCTCCAAGGACTGTTTGTCTCAGTATCTGGCTTTGAGGCCAACCTTCTGATTCTGGGGTCCAGCCTCCGGTTGCAGCCACAAATAAGGTCTCACATGTCCTGGTTCCAGCTTTTTAAAGTGAGGCTGGAATGAGGTCAAGGTCTGTGACTCTAATTTCAGTCCAGAAGCTTTCATCCTATTTCTTTTTATTTATGGACACGTAGAAGCCCGCAGGCCCCAGATTCTCCAGATTTGCTTCCCAGGGAGGCATCGCGTTGTCTTTATGATGATCTCGGTAATTAAAGAAACGCAGCTCCTTTAACTGCATCAGGATGGTCGAAAGAAAATCAGTAATTAATTTCCATCCTACCTTTATTTTAGCTACCCGAGCAGCTAGGAGTTTGAGCGTGCTATTCTTGTTCAAACATAGGTTTTTTAAACCTTTGACAACCATTTGTAAAATACTGAAAGAATCAGAAATAAGTTTTGGACAGGGTTTACCAAGTGTTTTTTTGATCACATATGCTTATCGGTAAAAAATTAGGGGAATGTCCCCACGTGTATTTTTAATTTATGCGTGTATTCTATTTCATTAGCATAAGATGTGCAGTATAAGACAAGCGCGGTAATAGAAATTTTAAAGGGGCTAAGTAAAACTAACTCTAAATAGAAGTTCTGATGTTTTTTGCCCATTTTCCCTGGAGAAAATACACCCCCTTGTGGAGACCATGAGGTTATAAAGTTACCAAATTTGACTTTCAGTAGGATGGTATCTAGTACGATGGAGTTATGTTTGTTTGGAGAACCCAAAATATAACTGTTCGTTCCAAAGCAGTGATATGTTCTTTAACTGTTGAATTGTTGATTGTTTAATTAAGTGGCCATCTTGATCTTAAGCACTTGCCTCCTGCTGGAATTTTTTCTAGTCCCTTAGGAATGGAGCAAAAATGTTTTTGGGGCACAGACTTGAGATGTTGTCTCAGGAAGACATACATTGATTGGGTGGCGGAAGGTGGATTTCTTTTTACATCATATGAGGTATTTTAAAAATATTGTCCTTGAGGCTGACCTTGAGGCTGAATTTCTTAATGTGAATTGAATGTCCTGTTAAAAAGTCCCTTAGAAGCCCCTTTGGGGCTATGTGATACGTGTGTTGCCATTTGACAGCTGAGGAAGTGTGAGTAGTCCAGATGTGCACTTAGAAATGAGAACAGGGAGCCAAACCTAAGTCCATCGTTAAACCTCAGCATTTTGGATTGTTTTGCGGCCTGATCTGAAGCCCTTTCTATTGGTTAAAACGTAACATCACCTTTAAAAAAATCACTTCATGCAAGATGGCACCAGAAACCACCCTGGCCTTTCAGCTGGTGGCGGTGGCCTTTGCTGATCAGGAGCTCACTAGTGTAGCTGCTGCCCTGCCGCACGGAACTGGCAAAGGCTTCTGTTCTTTTGGCTCTTGATGATTCTCACTCTTTAGGCACGGGCTTGGGTGGGAATTAGGACATGTGTTTACATTTGGTATGTATCAAGTGGTCACCACATCATGTGGTCCCTTCAATTTTCTCAATGGTCTTTTAGGAAGAGCCAGTGACGTGGAGGTGAAAAATGAAATGGTGGAGAATGTGGGGAAAGGAGAAATCTTACAGAATACTGAGCAAGAGCGGCACAAAGAGGACAGAGGAAAGGACTGTGTGGACATAGAGGGATTACGTCCTAGTGAAAATACCGAGGACCAGAAAACCTCTGAAGACAAGGCCTCATCCCCGGAAACATTAGCAAATGCAGAAAATGAGGAGCAGGTCATGAATACATTAGACGATAGGACCAGGGCTTCCCCTGAGGAACCCAAATGCTTGAGTGATTTAGGGAGTCAGAGCCCAGACCCTGTGGTTGAGCAGGACGGTGGTAGTGCCCTGGATATCAAAAATGAAAGGGAAGAATCTGCAGAAAAGCAGGAAAATGAAGAACAAGAGGATTTTAAAACCAACTTGGGAGAGGTTAGCACAAAACCGTGTCAGGAATCTGTTCCTTTGCACACACCAGACGTTGAAAGGGCAAGTGGTACAGACGCTGGGGGGCAGTGTGGGACCCCTACAGAGAGTGTAGTAGAGGCAGGGGTAGCTAACGTGGAGGAGCACATGGGCCCAGTGGCCTCAAGTCCTCCAAAATGTAGTGAAGACCCAGTGAATCAGGATGAAAATCATACGGTAGATGCCCCTAAAGACCCAAGCACAGAGTGTAGCTTGGAGAAGGAAATCACCAACCAGGAAGTAGCAGAGCCCAAGGAGGCCCCAACTCAGAGTGCAGAAGTAGGTAGGGAGCACAGTGAAGATGAGGATGAAATGAAATCAGTGGATGAGAAACCCACAGAAGGCCAAACCATTCCTTGTTCTCCAGCAGCCAAGAGCAACCATCAGAAAGCAATGGGTGAAGGTAAGGTGGATAGTGGAAGTGAACCCCTAGATCTGAAAGAACGTGATGAAGAAAAGGCCAGCCAACAGGGAGAGACCTTGGACTCATCACAGAAGAAGGCAAAGAACAAGAAGAAGAAAAACAAGAAGAAAAAGTCGCCAGTCCCTGCAGACACCTGTAACGATGTTAAGGCAGAGTTAACGTTTCAGAACACAGATTTCAGTGAAGTTAAGGAGGAAGCAGAGGCCAAATTAACTGACAGCAAAGCCGCAGGAGAAGCCCACAATGAGGTAACTAAAGATGCAAAACAGAAAGTGGTATCAGGGAGCAGCGAGAATGTTGAGGGTCTAGAAAGTCCTAAAACTGAGTTGAATGGGAAACTTAACCCAGAAGATGATGCTGTAACAGGTAAGGCGGGGGAAGGAATCGCTGATAGAGACGCACTAGATTTTGAAAACGATACAATTCAGTCATCAGGCACTAGTGCTAGTGAAAAAGAATTAGATGCAAGTATTACAAAAGAGAATGCCGGAAAAGAGGGTGCTGCTCAGAGCAGTCCTCTGGAGCCAGAGGATGGAGATGTGTGTGCTAGACCCTCCGAGGAAATTAGTGATGTCTCCCAAACAGAAAGCGCAGTGACGTGTGTGACATCAGAGCATCCAAGTCAGACAGTGGAGAAAGTGTTAGAGAACGTTAGTCTAGGAAACGATGACTCCTCGGCACCAGCAGGAGAGCTGGGGGACTTCGAGTCAGAACGCAAAGAAGATACGAGAGGTGGCAGTGAGAAGACCAAAAGCAAAGAAGATTGTACCATGTCCTGAGCCAAGGCAGAAACAGAAGGGCAGCTGGTGAGGTGGAGGCTTAGAGAGGACCGAGGACTTTGCACAGTAAGTCACATTGTCAGGAGGCGCTTGTCTTTTCTCTCCGCTGGCGATATGCATACAAAGCTCTAACTCAGTATAAACACACTGTGTGGCAATCAGCCGCCAAGTTACCTACTCTTTTGCATTGTCGACTGTTCACCTTTAGATTTCTATCCAATCATTACGGTTATCACCCAGATTAGGAGGACACACGTCTTCGTTGTAACTGAGAGCATTCCAGGGGTATCAGCCAATAATGTACACTGTTGCTTCTGTTCTTGCTTAAAATCAGAATAAAAATGTTGAACTTCTGCCTTAGGCTGATGTGAACGTGGACACTCTTGACCAAATAAATCAGCATCTGACAGAAAGGACCAAATTGAATTTTGAGATTTCCGTGCTGTGAGTTTAATGGATGCTGAAATTGATTTGTCTCATTCAGATATATGTACTTTCATATTTGGTTTTAACATGTACGTTATAACCTGTATGGTGTTTTCTCTAAAGGAGACAAACGGCCAGATAGCATGTAGGTCACCAAATGATAAAATACACACCTTAGGATAACAGTTGGTCATTTTAGGGATAATGAGTAAACACCTTCAAGTACAGGAGAGATCTGGTTTACCTTTACCTCACAGAAGTATTGTATTTCAAACCAATACTTTTGGACCTCATTGTTGATGGGACCTGAATTCATTTTGTAGGAGATTTTGACTTCACTTTATGCTGATTATGTACCAAATTCATTGTATGCAACGATTCTATTTTTTTTTTTTTTTAATTCTGGAAGAGACATATGTTGAAATTGCATTCCCTCTTGCACTGAAGTATTTGGGAAGGGCAGAGCCATTAAAAAAACTTTTTTTTTAACCTTAAAATTCCTCCTCTTTCTGTTTGAGCGTCTACTCATTCTTCAGAAGAGCCTTACAAAAGGTCACTGATCTTGCTAATTAGACTGTAACAGGGGTTTTTAAATAGTTGAATCATTCGGGGTATTTTGGTATAAATACTTTCATTTGCTGTTTTTCCATGCATTCTTACTGGAAACTTCTTGTGTTGATCTGCCTGAAGGGAATATATATTTTCTATATAAAGAAGCATTTAGAAAAATAATTGTAAAATGTTGAGATCACAAGGGAATGTACATCATGAATGCTGTTGACACTTTATGAGATTACGTGACTTCGTATTACTGTTATGAGATATAATTGAGTGCACCAAGACCAAAAGCTCAATAAAATTTGAAGCAACTGTGTTATTATGTGATGGAAATAAAAACATTTTGTAATTTTAAGACCCTGTGATTCCACTCTCTGGCTGCTTGAGGTCTGATTCTGGCCACTGTTACACATAACACATCTTTAAAGTAACGTCTCCTTCTGGGAGCTAAGTCTCCCTTGGGGCTCTGCGCAAGACTAACGCCCGCTGCCCTTCATAAGTACTGAGTGGTCTTCCTTCTGGATGTCTAGACCAGGGCTGATGTTGGACCATCCCTGGAGAGCTGAGAAGATCATCACTCGAATTGTGTGCTGTGGCTCTAACAAGGAACCCTAGCTGAGCAAGGTCTCCATTCTGTCGCTTTGCTATTTGTATGTCCCAGTACTTAAGACTGTTTTTTGAACGGTATGATGAAAAGGGCAAATAAACCTTGACTATTTTTGTGTAAATGTCTTGAGGTGGAGGATATTGGGCATGATAAATCCTCTCCAGTTATGCCATATAAATGGAAAAATATCAGGTTTGCTGGAGATTCCAGCCCACTGGCTGTAAAGGGCTTTATAGGGTTTTAGTTTAGGTCCCTAACATCAAAATTGTCCTCACACCGCCTTGGAAAACAGCTCTCATTCCCACTCTTAAAGCTTTCTTGGGAAGTGACTCAACAAGCCAGGTCACTAGCTGGTGAAATCACTGACCCGTGTAAGCTCTTTCCTTTCTTTCCCACGTTATTCAAGAGCACATTTATGGATATGATGACAGACTTCTCATCCCTCAGCTCAGCCATGAGCAGTCTGTTACTCACTCACTGACGCATTCGTTTAGTTAGTGAGCATTTTCAAACCCTTTGTATCTGGAAGGCACTGTGCTAGTGAACAAGCAGATGGGACTCTGTGGGGAGTGACAGCTGAGAATCAGGAAGTGGGCAAAAACGAGACATCTGAAGAGCCAAGCCATTTCTTGCTCATTGAGAGGGCTTCACTGCAGACATTGATTACCAGGCTTCAAGAGTGTAATGACATCACAGCCCAGCATAGTCACTCATGTTCACAGTAAAGGCCTTTTTGTTATGTCATTGTTAGGTGCCATCGAGTCAGTTCTGACTCACAGCGACCCTACCCACAGCAGAAAGAAACACTGCCCGGTTCTGCGCCATCCTCTCAATTGTTGCTGTGCTTGAGCCCCTTGTTGCAGCCACCGTGTCCGTCCATCTCATTGAGGGCCTTCCTCTTTTTTGCTGACCCTCTACTTTCCCAAGCATGAGGTCCTTCTCCAGGGACTGATCCCTCCGATAACATGTCCAAAGTATGTGAGACGCAGTCTCGCCGTCTTTGCTTCTAAGGGGCATTCTGGTTGTACTTCTTCCAAGACAGATTTATTCATTCTTTTGGCAGTCCGTGGTATATTCGGTATTCTTTACCAACAACACAATTCAAAGGCATCAATTCTTCTTCAGTCTTCCTTATTCAGTGTCCATCTTTTGCATACATATGAGGCCCTTTAGTGATCAAGAAATCGTTAAATTCAGTATACTCAGTTTAAGTAGGATGGAAATATAGAAGCCAATGTAGGAAGATTTCAATGTCAAAAGATAAAACTCAGACAGGAATCAAAAGGCTATTATTTGTCAACCACATTCCCAAAGTAACTTAAGTCCCTGAAATGTTATAATAATACAGAACAGAGCAAAACATTTAGGACTGACACCTTCAACTCAAAAACCTTGGGTATTTTTCAGCCCCAAACCAGAACTCGGCTACAGTACATAAAACGTAAATCTCCCTTCAAAAATATGCTTAAGTATAATTGTAGATATATATAGGAAATAGGGAAAGGTAACTGAGACTTTTTAATTACAGGTTATTATTTCAAAATATGCAAAGGTTGAAAGCAGTAATGTTTTTTGAGGAGTTTTTAAGAACTGTGTCGAGAATGCATTGCAGTGACGACCTTCTATAATTTTTAGTCTCTTTACTTACAGAAGACCTTACAACCTGAACTTGTCAATTTCCGGGCTCACCGGGACCCTGGAATGCCAATTCTGGGGGGTTTAGGTGGTTCCAGGTTCCTGTTCTGTATTGAGAAACCTTTCCTAGGAGACTGCGTTGTACAGTGAGTCCCCTCGGCCATCGAGTCAAGGGAACACAAGAGTGAGATTCATTCCAAATGTTTGGGCACCTGAAGGAAAGGAAGGAAGGGTTTTGTTTGTTTGTTGTGTTCAGAATATGTACTTGATCAGTGCAGTGATTTCTGGGGGAAAAATTCTTTTCCTCTTCCCCTTACTCCCTCTCTACTGCTCCCCTTACCTCAAAGACATACGTATTTTGGGAGATGTGAATGGCTCCCACTCTTCAGCTGGACTCAAGCCCAAGGTTACCGAATATAGGGGGATGGTTCCCTTCTGCCCAGGCCCCTTGGGCCCTGTAAATAGGAGAAAAGTCTTCTCCAGCAACCTGTCCATGTTCTGCCTTCTGCAAGCACTGGAGTCCCTGGTGCTCCCTGGGTGGCACAGGCAGTTTGTGATTGGCTGCTTACCCAAAGGTTGGCGGTTCAAACCCACCTAGCAGCTCCATGGAAGGAAGGCCGGGCACTCTGCTTCGGTAAGGATTACAGCCAAGAAAACCCTATGGGGCAGTTCTACTCTGTAACACATGGGGTGGCCATGAGTCGGGGGGCTGACTTGATAACAGCTGACAACAGGAGTCCCTGGGGTGGGAGGCCGGCCTTGGGGAAGATGAAACTAATCCCTGTGAGGAAGGAGTACAGAAAGCTTCGGTTAGTGGGGTTCTACAGAGGCCTCACCTCCCTTTGTGGATGCAGAGGGAAGACGATGCTGCTTGTCGGTGGAGGGAAGAGACTGTGGCCCGCCATGGCTGAGATGAAGCCACAGAATGAAAAATACATTCTAGAAAATACGTTATTATGGGGTCTCTATGAGCAAGCCCTGGTGGCACAGTGGTTAAGAGCTCAGCTGCTAACTGAAAGGTCAACAGTTCAAATCCACCATTGGTTCTGTGGGAGAAAAGATTACAGCCTAGCAAACCCTATGGAGGAGTTCTGCTCAGTCCTGTAGGGTTGTTCTGAGTCAGAACCGACTTGACAGCGCCCAGTAACAACATGAGCAAGCTCCCTCCCCTCACTGAACATGGTCCTAGAACCTGCCTCTGGGATTTGTGAGGGTTAAATCCAGGCAGGACCCTTAAAAGTGCTGGCGTTCAACAAACTGCTTCTTGTTGCTGTTAGTGAACCTCGCTCTCCCCATGGACAGACAAGCTCCTGACGGGCAGACGGACCAGCCAAAGGGACAGACGTGGGGCATGTGGGCTGGGAGAACCCCAGTTCTCGTTTCCTGCCAGAGCAATTTTTCACAAAACCATTCTCATTTCATGGGTCACAAACGAGTAGAAGAAAATCGGTTGGAATTTGATATATAAAGGCCAGATTTAAGAAAAAAAAAGTAATCCTTTCACAATATTACTAAACTACCTTTAATCGCCAACTAACTTTAACCTCCCAGTATGAAAGATAACCCTAGATTTGGGACAACGTGACTTCATCTTCTAAAAACTGCAGTCACCGTCTTCAAATGACTAGTTTGTGTCTGTTTATAAACTGAATGTTACAGGCCCAAGAGACCAACGCTCCTGGCCAAGTTAAAACAGGCAGTGATAGATTTCCAGTGATCTCCTTAAGTATACGATACGTCCGTGAGGTGCCACCGCTTATCCAACTGAGTAGGCTTAATTTTGCTTCTTTTTCCATTTCCTTTCAACTGCTTCATTTTTGTTTTCTTCCTCAACTCTGGTTTAAAATTTCTCTTCTTTCAGAGTTTCACCCCTCTCTCTGTTTTTCATATTCTCACTACCGAAGGTCACGTTACCCTTTTTTTTTTTTTTTGGCTAGCACTGTTATTACATTTTAACATTATTTTCCATCGGCTATTGGGGATATTTGAAGTCTTTTAAAGAAAAGTAATAATAAAGTTGTATAGTAGATATGTGAGCTTCAAGATCACTTTCTGGTGTACTCAGTGTTCCTTGCGATGCCTGTAGTTTGTGTGTCTGAGAGTATGAAATATGTAAGATAAAAATGAAAATCGATATTGAATAAAAGAGCTGGGTTTATAACTACAATTTTTTGTTTGTTTGCTTCAGTTTGGGTGAGTTCATGGAAGGGAACAAATGAAATATCTGTTAAGAGCAACTTGATTGTATATAACTTAAAACGGACCTCAAATGAGCCATAAATTTAATTTACCTTATGTTTAAAATTTCCTGGTTTTCTTTTGTAATTCTGCCTTTCAGAATAACAGCGTAGGGTCTTTTCTTTGAAACAATTGTGAGAGAAAGTGTGTAAGTTAAATTAGAATGTCGATAGACTATTTTTTTAAATGAAAATGAAGATGCATTTTATATTATTATTTTCATTTCACATGACTGGTCAAGGTTAATTTTTTACTCCCTGAAGAATGTGGAACTAATTCACTCTAGACCGCAGTCCCCTCGTGAGCAAGAGCCTGAGGCCAGGCCCCACTTAGGGACCAAGTTAAATCTGGAAAGACAGCAGAGTGGTTAGGGGGTGCCCCTGAGGCTGGCTGCACCTCCCAACTGTAAGGCCTTAGGAAAGCTGTTTCGGTGCTCTGGGCACTGGGTCATCACCTGTAGAAGGGCACATGATATCCATGCCCACCCACGGGGCTTTGTGAGGGCAAAAGGAGTTAATGGGGTGCACCACCTAGAACAGCGCCTGGCACAGAGTATGGGGGCAACACGTGTCAGCATCTCCACCATCATGCCATCATCGTCCTGACGGTGTGGGATTTTGCCCAAACCACCAGCTCCTCCCCAGGTCTTGGTTTCCCATCCCTAACCTGAAAATTACGTCACTGAAACGGTCCCTTCAGAGACGTGTTTGGGGGTGAAGAGATGCTCACGTACATGCATCCTCACGCATCTGTGTAGAATTACAGGAACCTACGCTATCACTGAATTTTTTCCTGCAGAGAATGACAGCTTTGCGTAACTGTGTCAGCAGACATGTTGTTTACAGACTTCTGATTAGTCCATGTCCAGTCAGAACCCTGACACTGATGAGTATAAGAGAGAGGAGGGATATTTCTGGGGTGTAAGCTTGGGAAGGCAAGACTAGTTAAGATGCTGGGGCTACATCATCGTGATTGTAGGTGTGTTTGTACCTTGCTAACGATGTAAACCATAAGCCTGTGAGATCTTGTGTTGCAGTGTGGTTTCGCCCTAGAGTTCTTGCATGATAACCTAAAGTAGAAGATTAGCCTGTTTGCATGCACCCGGCAGCTGCTCCGGACGCGACAAGCATGTTCTGGGAGGTGACACACACTTCCTTGGCTGGCCTCTCCCCCAGTCCTGTCTGTGACCTCATTCATTGTGGTACGTGTAGAACTACCTTCATCATTAATTTCACTAACCTGATCGATCATTCTTTGGTTTAACAATGCACCAAGGCGCGCCGTACGCGGATTCATCTAAACTTGTGTCTCTCTGATTTCTTTAGATATTAGGTTGAAAAAGCTGATTGATGAACGGGAAAGCTTACTGGAACAGGTAACACTCTTTTCACGTTACATGATGAGTTCTCCACCTGAACGTTCTTGCCTCATCAAGAAACCCCTGACACAGCGTGCCTGAGAGTAATTATCAAGGCAGCCCACGTTCTTAGTCTTCTTATCTAAGTAGAACAGACAAGGGCAGTGGTGGCTCAGCAGTAGAATTCTCGCCTTCCCTGCAGGAGACCTGGGTTCGATTCCTGGCCGGGGCACCTCATGTGCAGCCACCACACACCTGTCCATCAGTGGGGGCTTGTGTGTTGCTATGACGAACGGGTTTCAGCAGAACTTCCAGACTAAGACAGACTACGAGGAAAGGCCCGGAGGGCTACTCCACAAGTCAGCCAGTGAAAACCCGGTGGATCACAATGGTCCAATCCACAAGCAATCCTGAGGACGACACAGGCCTGGGCGGCGTTTTGTTCCATTGTGCGTGGAGTTGCCGTGAGTCAGGGCCAACTCGATAGCAGCTAAAAAAGAACAAGTAGAAAATAAATCATATGAGCTTTAGTGAGGGCGTCTCAGAAAATTCATAGACACGAATTTGCTACGTTTTATTCGAAGTATTAGTTAAAACAAGTACTTGTGTGGAAGGCCTAGATGAGCCACTGAGAGGCAAGGACGTTACTGAGTCATTCCAGACACCGCTTCTCTTATTGGTTCATAAAAGTCAATTCTGTAATCTCTCCTCCTAAGCCATCTCAGGTAGACGTAGGTCTATGTTATTTTACCTTCATTGCTCTCTGCTACCTCAAGAAATACTAAATAGCCCTATTTGGTCTTTTTCATATGTGGAATAGTTACTAGTTCATTCCACAAGACTTAGGAAACTTAATTCCTAAGTTTTCTTCATGCACCTGATGAAATGTGTTTGCCTTACTCTGTACAAGTCTGTTATGTTTTCTCTCAGAATTGGATGAAGCACTAAATATAGTGGGAGAAGTCCACTGAAGTTCCTGTGATATTTTCTAAAAATGTACTATCATAATTCCATGCTTATTTTCTTCAAGCAGCATATACTAGTGGGTCATATTTAATTCGGATCTACTGTGCTTGTGTGTAGGAGTCCTGGTGGCACGGTGGTTAAGAACTCGGCTGCTAACCAAAAGGTTGGCAGTTCAAATCCACCAGCCACTCCTTGGAAACCCTATAGGGTGGTTCTACTCTGTTCTGTAGGGTCTCTGTGAGTCAGAATTGACTCAACGGTAGCGAGTTTGGGTTTTTTGGTTCTCGTGTGGTACGTGTGTTGGGTAGCAAGGCAGGTGATCACCTACAAACGATTCCTCATAAATCAGAACTTTTACCTGAAAAGGGCTTGGAGCACCTCCGTGAGACACCAGAAGGTTCTACAGCCGTGGCTGTTACTGTTACGTGCCCTTCCAACTGCTCTGTATATAGCCATGGCTGTTACGGTTATGTGCCCTTCCAACTGCTCTGTATACAGCCATGGCTGTTACGGTTACGTGCCCTTCCAACTGCTCTGTACACATTTGCCTGCTCTTGGAGAGAGGAGGGGTACGTAGAAGCCAGGACTCCCTGAAGGCTGACAAACCTGAAACTTGACCAAGCCCTGTGAGGAGGCACACAGGTTTGTCGGGGACTCAATTACAGTACTTCCGTGCCCTGGTGGTGTAGTGGTTAAGTGCTATGGGTGCTAACCAAGGGTTGGCAGTTTGAATCCACCAGGCGCTCCTTGGGAACTCCATGCGCAGGTCTACTCTGTCTTATAGGGTCACTATGAGTTGGAATCAACTTGACGGCAGTTGGTTTGGTTTTTTGGGTTTGGTGCCCAGAAGCCTCCAGGTGGCCCTTTTTTGGCTTCTTAGTGAATAAAGCAAAGCTTGATAGCACGCTGATTTGATAACTTCTAGACAAGCATTTGCAAACAGTTAAGCACTCAACTACTAGCCAAAAGGTTGACGGTTCGAACCCACCCAGAGGCACCTCAGAAGATAGGCTTGGCCATCTGCTTCTGAAAAGTCATAGCCTTAAAAACCCCACGGAGCAGTTCTACTCTGCACAAATGGGCCACCATGAGTCGGGATTCGACTCAATGGCAACTAACAACAATAAACATTTTAAGTACTTTATGTACAATCTCCTCTTGAATTCAAGAGGAATTTGAACTTTAGAGAAATAACTTTTCACCCAGAGTTATAAAATAATTCATGCCTGATACTGTAAACATAACTCACTACAGTGTCTATTATACTAATTGATAGAGTTTTTTGTTTTTTACTAATTTTGGTTAATTTCTTTATTAAAGGGAGAAAGACTACCCTTCCTGCCTGCCTGGTGGACTGTAACCTTTTAGTCTATCTCTCTAATGCTTGTTATTATGTAGTCCTTCTCTCTCTGGTGCCATTAAGACACACTACATAGCAGCAAGGTGGGGGCCAATTATACATATGGGGTATTGGTTTTCATTCACACACTGCTTGCTGCTGTCTCTCTGATAGCCTCTAAGCTCAGCTTTTCAGCCTCATTTAGAATACACAAATGAACATATTTTACCCATGGTGTTTTCAGGTTAAGAAACTCAAAGGGCAGCTGGAGCAGAGACAGAAGAATGGCAAGCTAGACAGCTCACGGCCTGAAGGTGACGTCTTAGAAAACGGGACAGACGTGCATGTCATGGATCTACAAAGTAAATAGCAGCTCTCATGTGAAGTAAACACTTCTATGTGTGCTGTTTTTATGATATTTGTCTGGAGGAGAGAAACTGCCATGGCAAAGAGTACCCAGTATTCCCCATACCCGCCCCCCCAAGCCCTTGAGTACAAAAGAGCAAAGGTGCTTCTTTATGGGACAGAGCCAAGAGGGGCAGGTGGCACACAGGGTGCTTCTCTGTAAGCCTGTGAAGTAAAGCGGGTGCCCCAGCGCACTCCAGGAGCCATCCTGTGAAGTACGGATAAAAACCACTTTCCCTGTGAGGGATGCAGGACTCTCTTGATCTGCTGATTGTATGGAAAAATTGAAAGGTATTTTTCTATGCCAGCAAATTAGAAACAGGCTTCCAAAAGAAAACAAACCAGTTTGCTGTCGAGTCCACTTCGATCCATCACGACCCCATGTGTATCAGAGTAGAGCTGTGCTCCAAAGGGTTTCCAATGGCCGTGATCTTTCAGAAGTGGATCGCCAGGCCCTTCTTCTGAGGCATCCCTGGATGGGCTTGAATCAGCAACCTCTCAGCTAGCAATCAAGTGCTTAACTATTTGTGCCACCCAGGGACTCCTAGAAGCAGGCTTAAGGGAGATAAAAGGAGGCCCAGTCTCTCTCTCCCCTCCTCCTACACCCCACCACTTCTTTGCCTTCTTCACTCATGGGTGCTCTCCTATCTGGGATCTGGGTCCCATGCAGAGGGGCAGGGATGCCCCCCCCTAGCGTGGGAACGTGGCAAGAGAGCGCCATCTCCCTGTTCTGGAGCCACAGTCCCGAACGTACAGATTTGTAAGCTAATTATGAAGTAAGGCCTGGTTCCCGGTAACTGTCACTTTACCACTTTAAAGGCCTGAGACCTTAACAGATTTTCCTTCTTCTTTGCCTTTAGGGGATGCCAACAGACAGATCAGCGACCTCAAATTTAAACTTGCAAAATCTGAGCAAGAGATAACTGCATTAGAGCAAAATGTACGTGAACACTTTTGAGCAATTATGGCCAGCTAAACTGATGAACGTCTCAAGTTTGACTGGCTGGAAGTAGCCCCTGAAAGGCTGAGGACAAAGAGAAGCAGAGAGTTTTACAGCCAAAAGAGGTTCTGAGGGGGATGAGTTAAGGCGGCAAGTCTCTCAGTGTATTCCTTAGAGAGAGGAAACATAGAGAAAGGAGATAATTATTAGGGTTTGGCGTGTTATAGTATATACTGATCCTTTATAAGCAGTGGTTAGTTATAGGAAAAAGCTAATAATGGCTTGGAAGTTTCAATAAATTCATTCTTTAAAATAATTCCATTACTTTTTTAAATACGCTTCATGCTGGGACCTCTTCCCACCTGGATTTTTAGCCTTTTCTCCCCAGCCAGGCGTACTCTCCCTGGATTCTAAATTTGGGCCATTCCTGCCTCTAGCGTGTGGGCCCAGTGCAAATTGTGTCCTTACCCATTGCTGTCGAGTCGATTCTGACTCATAGCGACCCTACAGGTGAGAATAGAACTGCCCCATAGGGGCTCTAAGGAGTGCCTGGTGGATTTGAACTGCTGACCTTTTGCTTAGCAGCCGAGCTCTTAACCACTATGCAACCAGGGCTCCAGTTGTGTCCTTACCAACCAAAAACCTGTTGCCATGGAGTTGATTCCAACTCGTGACGACAGCATGTGCGTCAGAGCAGGACTGTGCTCCGTGGGGTTTCGATGGCTGATTTTTCAGAAGCAGATTGCCAAGCCTTTCTTCCAAGGCACCTCTGGGTGGATTGGAGCCTCCAGCCTTTTGATTAGCAGCCAAGTTCATTAACCATTCACACCACTTGGGGACTCTGGCCTTACCAAAGGGGGAGGAAAAAACAGATATCCTTTCCCCTCAGTTGTGGGCATACGTAGCTGGAACTCTCTGAAGTTTTTATAGAAACAAAAACACAAACAGCACCCAGAGAAAGCGTTTTGTGAAGCACAGGCTTTGGTCTCAACAGAGTTCAGGTCTTGAGTCGGCCTTTGCTCCTGTCTCTGACCTCACGCCCTTGACTGGAATGCCGCCCAAGTCTCCTCTTTTACTCTTCTTTCTATTATTTCCTTGCCTTTCCTCCCCGCTCTCCTCCCTCCCCACCCGCCACCCCCAGGAGAGATTAGACTGGAACTGAGGGCCTGGTGGAACCTTTGCCGTACCAGCGTTGTTCTGCCTCAACTTGCCCATTGTGTAACAGAATAATCCCATAAAGGGGCGAGATGGAAGTGAGGGCAGCAAAGGAGTCAGCAGTGTGGGCACACCCTTCTAGATTAGGGTCAAAGGGAAGTAGGTCCTTAGAAGTGTGACTAAGAGGTCCTTCAACGTTATGAATGAATGACCTGCTTGGCTAGAACCCGTAAGATCCATAAATGCTATCCACAATTATTTGCGTGATGTATTTTCCCGTTTTATTACATCACACCCTTTTGATTTCAAATATGACAGCATATTTGGAGAAAGGGAACAGGCCTGTCAATTTATCCACGTGGTTTTTCCTTGTAGGTCATAAGGTTAGAGAGTCAAGTGTCACGTTACAAATCAGCTGCCGAAAATGCAGAAAAAGTAGAAGATGAGCTTAAGGCTGAAAAACGAAAACTCCAAAGAGAGGTAAATTTACTAGGCTGTTTCTAGAAAAAGAATGGGTAATGAATGATAATCCAGCTGGGAACCCAAAGGGAGGATTTATTACAGTTAAATCCGCCGCTGGGTTATTCGCTACGGTAACATCCCAACCCATTCAGAAGCGCCCTGTCGCTGTCAAGTCAGCTCCAACTCTTGGAGACCTGGTCTATAACAAAACAAAATGTTACCCAGCCCTGCGCCATCTTCGTGATTGAGTCCATTGTTGTGGCTACTATATCAATCCATCTCATTGAGGGTTTCCCTCATTTTTACTGACCATTTACTTAGCCAAACATGATGTCCTTTTCTAGTGATTGGTCTTTCCTGATGACATGTCTAAAAGTAAGCAAACCAAAGCCTTCCCCATCCTTGCATCTAAGGAGCATTGTGTTTGTATTTCTTCTAAGACCGATTTGTCCATACTTCCAGCAGCTAGGGTATATTAGATATTCTTGACCAACACTTTAATTCAAATGTATCAATTCTTCTTCTGTCTTCTTTTTTCATTGTCCAGCTTTTGCGTGCATATGGGGCAATTGAATAGACCATGGCTTGGGTTAGGCGCACCTTAGTCATCAAAGTGACATCTTTAAAACCTTAAAGAGGTCTTTTGTAGCAGATTTACCCAAATGTAATGTGTCACTTGATTTCTTGACTGCTGCTTCCAGGGACATTGACTGTGGATCCAAGAATGAAATCACTGACAACTTCAGTTTCTTCTTCAGTTGTTATCTGTCATGACAACATCATGAAGGACCGTACCGTACATAGCTAGGTGGTAATGGAGGTTTTTAAGTGAACCTGAAATCTTTGTCCAAAAAATACATACATACGTACATATACATGTACGTATGTGTGTATTTTTAGGATTTCAGTGGCTCCAAGTTAAAATGTACCTTTTAGCAGGACTGGAGTCTGAGCAACACAGAGCCCTGTTATGTGTGGAAAAAACACGTTCCTCAGAGCTCACAGCCTTTCTTTCCTCTTTGTTTCCAGCTTCGCTCTGCACTAGACAAAACAGAGGAGCTTGAGGTCAGCAACGGCCACTTAGTGAAGCGTTTGGAAAAAATGAAAGCAAATAGGAGCGCGCTCTTGTCCCAGCAGTAAATGCCAGCTCAGAACAGGAAAAGGGTCAGTGAATCAAGAACATTGTTTCATGAGCTTTTCTCTGTTCCTGTCTGGGACGTACTTTTTCCCCCGCCTCACAGAGGAGAGCACCATGGTGAGCAATGGCTGTCTGTGCTCCCAGCCCTTGGTTTACTGGGAGCCGCAGTCACCCAAAGCCTCTGTCTGTAGACCCCAAGCCACGCGGGGCCAACACTCAGAACCTGCAGGTGACCAAATAAGCACACTGGGCCTCACACAAGCTCTGTATCTGGATGGCACGGCAGCCTCTTAACGCTACTTCCAATGGTCATCCCGTGACAACTGAGGTGGGACTTGGTTTTCTGTTCATTGCGTCTTGCTGAAAATTAAGGGGAAATGCTGCAGTGTTGGGACTTCCTTTCATAGCAGAACCTACAATCGGAGCGACTTCAGTAGTATCTCTTAGTCTACGCTTTTCATACACAAAACACTGTAGAGCCACAAGCCATTACCAAGCAAACTCTTTCACTGGAAACAAGGGGATGGTCTTAGAAGTAAAAGTGACCTTAAGAAGACTCTTTACAGGCAACAAATGAAGCTTTTCTAAGGGATTTTTGCATCTGTTCGATTATAAGAATACTTCTTTTCAGGGTAATTAGGCAATAGTTTCACTGAAAATGACTGCTTTTCATTTGCATTATTTAATCCTTATATTTGGAATTGAAGTTGTTAACTTCTTTTAAAGAATGTACTATTAGAAAAATTAAAAAAATGAAATGGGAAAAGAATTTAGCAGTGTGGTCTTTTTTTTTTTTTTTTTTTTTTTCCACTGAGGAGGAAGGTCTTTGTTTAACTAATTTATACTCATCACTTTGTATATTTTAGGTCATCTTTTTATTTCTCATGCATATCAAACAACACCTTTTCCTGTTTTGTTTTTTTTTTTAAAAAAAAAAAAGATACATTTGCTGCATCAGTGCACTTAGAATGACAGGTAAGCTGAAGAAGCAGGAGACCACAGGAAGGACAGTTATGATATCTCCAAGGACAAAAGTAAGAAAGCTTGGCTACTTAAAACACAGACTTTTGATGGGTTTTTGTTTTCTTATTCACATATGTTGTGTTTCAGATGTGGCTGGTTAAGCATGCCATCCTTTCAGGATATTACCAAATGCAGGCCAACACAGATTCATCCTAAACTGTACTTTGTGTTGACACTTTGAGAACGCTCGCACAGAGGACATGGAGTTCCATGTATATAATTAAGAAAACACTTCCAGCAGAGCACTGGGGTCCACCCCCAGCAACACGTCCATCCAGGATGTGTAAGGCTGAACCTCCTTGGGTAAGAGAGAAGGTCGTGTCTCCTTGTGCCGAGGGTATCGTACAGTTCAGACCTTCTTGAGTACCCCGCTAGATAAAATCATCCACTGCCTAACCCACTCGCCAGTGCCTGAGACCTGGTGCTGCTGCTGCCCATTCAAAACCAACGTTGTCATACCGAAGCCCACCTTGCGTTGGTCCCGTGAAATCCCCAAGTCTCCCCAGCAACCTGGAGAACAATCACAGGATGATTTGTTTTAGGGGATTGCCAAGTTTGAAATTGTACTTAGTAAGGGTTAAGAGTTCCAAGTTCTGTTAAAAATACAGCCTGTCAACTTAGGTCCAGTCAGACAGCAAAGACCACTCAGTAATTTGACCAGGGAAAATGTAATACAAAGAATGATCAGCCTGTCACAAGGGATTGACTCTACAGAAGCATGAGAGAGAAGAACTCGAAAGAATGCCTTAGGGTGAAGGGTAAGACTGTACACAACACTGGGGAGGTCAGCACAACTTGACCAAGGCAAGGTCATAGGAGCTTCACAGATACATCCAAACTCCCTGAGGAACCGAGTTACTGGGCAAAGGGCTGGGGACCATGGTCTCAGGAGACATCTAGCTCAATTGTCAGAATGTAGTTCGTAAAGAAAATGTTCTACATCTGACTGTAATGTGTAGTGTCTGGGGTCTTAAAAGCCTGAGACTGGCCATCTAAGATACATCTACTGGTCCCATCCCTGCTGGAGCAAAGGAGAGTGAAGAAAACCAAAAATACAAGGGAAAGATCAGTCCAAAGGACTAACGGACCACAACTACTACAGCCTCCGCCAGACTGAGCCCAGAACAACTAGGTGGTGCCCGGCTACCACCACCTACTGCTCTGATGGATCACAATAGAGGGTCCTGGACAGAGCAGGAGAAAAATACAGAGCAAAACTCAAATTCACAAAAAGACCAGACTTGCTAGTCTAACAGAGACTAGAGAAACCCCAGAAGTCCTCAGTCCTGAAGTCACTCCCGAGGCTCACCCTTCAGCCGAAGATTAGACAGGTCTATAGGGCAAACAGTAATACATGTGGGGAACATGTTACATCATTCAGTCATGCATACGAGACTAAACGGGCACACCAGCCCAAAAGACAAGAAGGCAGGAAGGAACAGGAAAACTGGACGAATGGAAATAGGGAACCCGGGGTGGAGAAGGGGAGAGTATTGATACATGGCAGGATTGGCAACCAATGTCACAAAACAATCTGTGTAGTAATTGTCTAATGAGAAATTAATTTGCTCTGTAAACTTGCACCTAAAGCACAAAAATAATAATAAAAATAAAAATGCCCCAGGGCTGAGAGAAAGAACCCATGAAGGGACAAGATTGAAAGTGGGTCCCTCCCGTCCCACAAGGCCACGACAGGCCTCACAAGAGAGAGCAGAGCTGCCACCCACTGGGTAGCAGAGAAGTGACCTGGGTTGCCAGGCCAGAAATCAGGTACCCATGGACTGAGGCTGGCAACCAGGAACCCATGGGGCAGAAATGGCGAGCCAAAGCACACCGGGCAGCCCCGGATGCCATAGGAACGATGGTGCCACGGCCTGTCTTGCTGGCGTGCACCTCTGTGAACAGCCTGCCCCCTGCTCGCTGCATTCCTCTGTCTGCCAGAAGACCTCCATCACCTCTGGCTGGTCCCCGGGCTCACCAAATGCGAAGCGGACCCCTCTTTTCTTGAGCAAAGTTGTCCTGATCGCAGCTGGGTTTGTTTCCCTTAGCATCTGACCCCCCCAGACCTCCTTCCCCCAGAGTGTGGCAATGTAAAAGAACCCCACAGACCTGGGTAGGAATACTGAACTAGAAATAGTTCAACCTTTATTTTACCAATCCCAAAATCCCAAGAGGTTCGTATGCTATATTGGGATGTGAGAGAGAATGAAGGGAGAGGGTTTCAGGCTTGTTTTTCCCCCACATCTAGCCTTCTGGACCACCACCACCACTTCTGCAGGTACTTGTGAAGACAGCACCCATGATCTGGCTCTCTGCGGCTTTGAACAGATCAGATCCTGCCATCAGATCCATTGCTGGCCCCTGGGCAAGGGTGCCCTCTCTCTACCACTCCTGCCTGCTTGGATTTTCTTAGTCCGTCTCAGCCAGGCTGGAATTTTGTAGATACTAAGTGCAGTCGTTCTGTACCTGGTTTTGCAAAATGTGGGGTTTAAGATAATGTGGCTTAATATTTCCATATCAAAACCTTTAAATCCACTATCTTTTTAAAATCTAGATATAATTCAATTCAGACACCTTAAAAAGAACAACATGATTATCACTCCTTCCTCCCGTGGACCATTTGGGCAGTCTGTGGGCTGGTGGAAAAAGATGTCTGGCTTTTGTACATGCAATATAAAGTAAAAGATCAGACCCAGGGGGTGTGCCTTTAGTACTAAGGTTTAGCCAAGTTGAGATTCAGGAAGTAAAACATGGAAGAATTCAAGTGAACACATTAATATTAAAGCAGTATGGAGCCCTGGTGGCACAGTGGTTAAGGACTCAGCTGCTAACCAAAAGGTTGGTAGTTCTGACCCACCATCCATTCTGCAGGACAAAGATGTGGCAGTCTGCTTTCACAAAGACTACAGCTGTGGAGACCCCATGGGGTAGTTCTATTCTGTCCTACAGGGAAGCTATGAGCCGTAATTGACTCAACAGCAATGGGCTTGGTTTCTTGCTCTCTCTCTTTTTTTTTTTTTTTTAAGGGCAAACTTGGAAACAAAATACGTGGGGAGTGGGATTTAGCAGACCAGAAAAGGTAGCTGGGCAGCATGAACAATGAAAGAAGTAAAGCCAAAGGAAGACAGAGTCGCCAGAGCAGATGTCTCATACCTCAGAACCTTTGCTGTTAGAAGCAGATGTCTTTACTGTGATTTTAAATATATATTTAATATTCCTGTTTGCACCCCAAGCGCCTAGTTGTGTGTATGTAGGTCCATGATTTTATTAAGAAAGGCTTTGTGAATTGTCTGGAAGATGGCCTCTCTGGATTTTATTATAATTCACTGAATATTGATCAAGTGCTTCCATCAGGTATCAAGCACTGGGGTAGGGCAGTTCTGTTCCAGTGGGGAATGCAGATGACACAGCTGTAACAGTAAATAATATTGCAGACAGTGAACAGTGCAGTGAAGAAGATGACCCAGGTAGTGGGATGGAGAGTGAGCTAGTACATGTGTGGTTCAGGAATGAGGGCGGGGGACAGGGTGCTGCTTTAGCTGGGTGGTCAGGGAAGGCTTCATGGATGAGGTGACATTGAACTGAAACCTGAAGGATGAAAAAGACCTGGCCATTTGGAAGTCTAGAGCAGCACCGTCCGATGGAAACACAATGTGAGCCGTGTATGTTTTTACAATCTTCTAATAGCCACATTAAAAAAGGTAAAAAGGAACAGGTGAAATTAATTTTAATATATTTTACTTAACACAGTATGCCCAAAAATACTATCATTCCACCATCTGGTAAATAGTTGAAAATTATTAATGGAGATATTTTACTTTTTTTTTTTAAACAGGTCTTCAAATCCAGTATAGATTGTATGTTTACAGCACATTTCAATTCAAATGCTAAAATTTCATCAGAAATACTTGACTTATATTGAGATTTCATAAAGTTGAAACTTGAAAAAAATAGATTCACATACCAGTGTTGTTCCAAACAAAAGTCTTCCAACAATTGAATGGAGTACCAGAAATCATTTTCCTTTAATAATTGTACCCACGTTGACAAAATTGGCTTCCCTTTTTTGGAAGAATTGATTTGACTTTGAAGCAAA
Organism: Loxodonta africana; assembly: GCF_030014295.1. NCBI lineage: Eukaryota > Metazoa > Chordata > Mammalia > Proboscidea > Elephantidae > Loxodonta > Loxodonta africana. The sequence goes on along the minus strand of NC_087347.1, from coordinate 4,931,207 downwards.
AACATATCGGTGTCAGAACCACATCTGTCCCAGTTAAGTGAATTCATCAGCTTTTGGGTTGATTCAGCATCACCCTTAACATCAAATGCAAGGAGGCCCTGCAGAAATTGAAGAGCAACTCTAAATGTATGATCCAAATCGACAAAGCGTTCAGATCTTTCTTGTACTTTTTTCAACTCATTTACGTAACACTGTTGATTACAATTAAAATCTGTATATTGATTCATTTGAAAAAAATCATTATTATTGATTTGTATTATGAAAAGTTTCAATCTCAAAAAAATTATTCTACCTGTTTAGACAGGTCACAAAAAAAGCATTTTCTTCCCTTAAAGCTTCCATTTTAGCTTGTTCATACTCAGTGTAACATGGGAGAGAAAACAAATCACAGTGCCATTGCTTTACTTTGATTAGTGAATATTTGGCAAGCATTTCTTTCAGTTTTAAGAAAATCTTGGAATTGATGCTAACAGTACAGTAGATCTTTTTAAGGGTCTTTCATCACTGAACAAATGAGTTTTGGCAAAGAATACAGGGTCATTAAATCCAGTGCCTTCTGTTGCAGCGGTTCCACAAACTGGTAGTGATTGACAGCATGTGTGCACCTAGGGAATGACTATGGAAAGCCTGGTGGCATAGTGGTTCAGTGCTACAGCTGCTAACCAAAAGGCCAGCAGTTCAAATCTACCAAGTGCTCCTTGGAAACTCTATGGGGCAGTTCTACTCTGTCCTACAAGGTCGCTATGAGTCGGAATTGACTCAACAGCAATGGGTTTTTTTGGCTTACAGATTGATTTTACCAACTAGGACTATGTCCACGACCTTTTTCATATGCTTCAGAAAACAGAGCATACATATTTTCAATGTGGATCCTACAGTGAAATGAAGCAGTAAAAGAAACATGGGTCTCTTGTTTTAAAATTCCAGTAAGCCTGGTTTTGGGACCTCACGTATATGGAGCACCATCCATCATGACAGAAAGTAATTTTTTCATATCCAGCTGAACTTCGTCTTTGACAAATGTAGAAGATTTTAAAATATCCATGGCACAAGTTGAAGTTTTTTGGCCGTGAATTGACATTTCTTTGTAAATTTCAAAGTCCTTTGGAACAAAATGTACCCAAAGCGTTAACTGGATAGTGTTTTTTCTATCAAACAGCAAATCTAAAACTACAGATAAAGGATCTGAAAAACTTTTCAAACTTTGAATCAATTGATCTGTGGTATTCTTAAAATGGTCTTGTATCATACAGGCTTAATTAAAGCTTTTTCACTTTTTAGGAAATATCTTTTCATCTTTCCCTCATAATTTCCTAATAAAATTTCCATAACTAAAATAATAATTTATTTCACCATCTCTTCAACTAAAATGGTTTTCTTTTTTGTGCAAGAATCCAAGATGTTTTAAAGCTGGCCAAAGTTATAAGTTCAGATCTTGTAAAACATCGCTAAAAATTTTTTTGTTGGACATTTAATTCTGATCTCAAGTGACTAATTTTGTCAGTTCTAACTAGACTATTGAGAAGAAACTTCTTATAAAATTCACTGTGTTAGCTACCTAGTGCTGTGTAACAAATTGCCCCAATATTTAGCGGCTTAAAACATGAAGTATGTATTGTATCACACATGTCTGTGATCAGGAATCTGGGGGTGATTTAGGTGGGTGGTTCTGGCTCAGGGCCCCTCACCAGGTTGCACTGAAGCTGGTGTTTGGGGCTGCAGTCATCTGAAAGTTCAACGGGGGTGGGAGAGTCATTTCCCAAGCTCATTCTTGTGGTCATTGCCAAGCCTCTTTTCTTTGCTGGCAGTTGGCTGGAGGCTTCAGTTCCTCACCACAGGGCCTTACCATGAGGCTGCTCATGACATGGCAGCTTGCTCCCTCCAGAGAGAGATCTGAGAAAGAGAACCTGAGGTGGAAGCCACAGTCTTTTTATAACCCAATCTTGGAAGTGACATCCCATCACTTCGGACCTGTAAGGTAGGGAAATTAAGCTCCACTTCTTGAAGGGAGGAGGAGTATCAAGGAATCTGTGCTCATGTTTTCAAAACCACCATACTATGTGCTTGCTGAAAGTGTCTCTTAATATTGCCCACTTTATTATCTTTAAACATTTTTTAAAGAGGGGGAGAATATGGATAGTTTTCATGGCCTACTATCTGCTAAAGCTCAATCCTATTTATCAATTAAAAAAAAAGTCATTGTCAAGTTGATTCTGACTCATGGTGACTGCATGTGTGTCAGAGTAGAACTGTGGTTAATAGGGTTTTGAATGACCAACATTTTGAAAGTAGCTCACCAGGCCTTTCTTGAGGCGTCTCTGGGTGAACTCAATCCTCCAAACTTTTGGTTAGCAGCCAAGCGTGTTAGCCATTTTCACCACCGAGGGCCTCCTATTTATCAATATAGTTGGGCAATCATAAAATTTTAAAAGTCTGTACTTACAGACTGGGAAAAAATTTTTCGCTATGACAATGCCAATCAGCGTCTAATCTCTAAAGTTTACAAAATACTGCAAAACCTCAACAACAAAAAGACAAATAACCCCATTAAAAAATGGGCAAAGGATATGAACAGGCACGTCACTAAAGAAGACATTCAGGTGGCTAACAGATACATGAGGAAATGCTCACGATCATTAGCCATTAGAGAAATGCAAATCAAAACTACAATGAGATTCCATCTCACTCCAACAAGGCTGGCATTAATCCAAAAAACACAAAATAATAAATGTTGGAGAGGTTGTGGAGAGACTGGAACACTTCTACACTGCTAGTGGGAATGTAAAATGGTACAACCACTTTGGAAATCGATTTGGCGCTTCCTTAAAAAGCTAGAAATAGAAACGATCCAGCAACCCCACTTCTTGGAATATATCCTAGAGAAATAAGAGCCCTCACACGAATAGATATAGCACACACATGTTCGTTGCAGCACTGTTTACAATAGTTAAAAGATGGAAACAGCCAAGGTGCCCATCAATGGATAAATGGATAAATTATGGTATATTCACACAGTGGAATACTACGCATCGATAAAGAACAGTGATAAATCTGTGAAACATAACATGGGTGAATCTGGAAGGCATTATCCTGAGTGAAATTAGTCACAAAAGGACAAATATTGTATGAGACCACTATGATAGGAACTCAAGAAAGGTTTATACACAGAAGAAAACATTCTTTGATGGTTATGAGGGTGGGGCGGAAGGAAGCAGGGTATTCACTAACTAGATAGTAGACAAGAATTATTTTAGGTGAACGGAAGGACAACATAATACAGGGGAAGTCAGCACAACTATACTAAACCAAAAGCTAAGAAGATTCCTGAATACAACCAAACACTTCAAGGGACAGAGTAGCAGGGGCAGGGTTCTGGGGACCATGGTTTCAGGGGCCATCTAGGTCAATTGGCGTAACAAAGTATATTAAGAAAACACTCTGCATCCCACTTTGGCGAGTGGCGTCTGGGGTCTTAAAAGCTAGCAAGTGGCCATCTAAGATGCATCAGTCGGTCTCAACCCACCTGGAGCAAAGAAGAATGAAGAACACCAAAGACACAAGGAAAATAAGAGCCTAAGAGACAGAAAGGGCCATATAAACCAGAGGCTCCAGCAGCCTGAGACTGGAAGAACTAGATGATGCCTGGCTACCACCGATGACTGCCCTGACAGGGAACACAGCAGAGAATCCCTGATGGAGCCGAAGAAAAGTGGAATGCAGACCTCAAATCCTAGTAAAAAGACCAGACTTAATGGTCTGACTGAGACTGGAGGGACCCCAGAAGACATGGCTTCCGGACTCTCTGTTGGTCCAAAACTAAAACCGTTCCTAAAGCCAACTCCTCAGACAAAGATTAGACTGGACTCTAAGACATAAAACGATACTGGTGAGGAGTGTGCTTCTTAGCTCAAGTAGACACATGAAACTATGTGGGCAGCTCCTGTCTGGAGGTAAGATGAGAAGGCAGAGGGGGACAGGAGCTGGCTGAATGGACACAGGAAATACAGGGTAGAGAGGAGGAGTATGCCGTTACATCGTAGGGAGAGCAACTAGGGTCACGTAACAATGTGTGTGTAAGTTTTTGTATGAGAAACCGACTTGAATTGTAAACTTTCACTTAAAGCGCAATAAAAAAAAAATTTTTAAAGTCTGATTCTACAGAGTAAAAGACTAATTCAGCGCAGTAATGGAGGGCTCATATATGACTTAAATGAGGAAAGCTATTAATAGATCAATTAAGAAAAACCATATGATCATCTCTTAGATGCTAAAAAGATTTCATGAAGATAAAACTCTTGGAGCAAAGGGTAGAAGAATAATTCCTCAACATCATTAAAAATACTGTCTCAAACAACTCACATCACACCTGATAACAAAACCACAATAAAGCATTTTCATTTAAATCAGAAAGATGCCCAGAAGCATGTGATGGTTAAGGTCGTGTGTCAGCTTGGCTGGGCCATGATTCCCAGTGGTTTGGCAATCATATGATGTGAGAACTTCCATGATGAGATTTGTTATTATGGGATCACCTCCGTGATGGGATCTGCTGTGAGGAGGCAAACAGTTGAAGGGGAGTTTCCTTGGGTGTGTGGCCTGCATTGAATATAAATGGATAGTCTGGTAAGGCTTGGGTGCTTTTTCTTTGTGCTGGATCCTGGCTCCTGTTCATCTGACCACCGGTTCTTGGGACTTGAGCTAGCAACTTACCTGTAGTCTTGCCTGCCGGTCTTGGGATTCGTTGATCTTCACGGCCTGTGAGAAAGAGCCCTGTTCTCTGACCTATCTGTTTTGGGTTCACCAGCCCCTGCAGCTACGTGAATCAGCAGAAGCCTCTGTCCTGACTCTTGGACTTGGAACATTCTGGGCTCTACAACCACATGAGCCATTTCCTTGATATAAATCTCTATCTATATATATTTATACACATTACTGGTTTTGCTGCTAGAGAACTCAGTCTAAGAGAAGGCATCATTACACTTTAACATGGCTATGGAAGTTTTAGACAATATAAAAAAACACAAAACTGTAATAAGATATAAATATTGGAAAAGAGGCAAAATAAGCATCATTTGCCCTCAATAGCAAAACTCTAGAATTCAATGTAATAAGTTTCTGAAATCAATTGCTTTCCTGTATATCGGCACTGACCAGTTAGGTTTAGAGACTATTATGGGAGGATCTCATTCATAATAGCAAAACAAATAAAAAAAAACCAAAACTCCTCAAAACACAAGAACAATAGCAATAACCTTAATAAGAAATACAAGAACCTATAATAGGAAATCTATATGTTCTGCTGTGAGATAGAAAAGACTTGAAAAAGAGAGACACATGGTAACAATGAACAGCAGCCACCCCCGTGGTGCTCACTGAAAGGCAGAAGGTTGGAGTCCACCCAGAGGTGCCTTGGAAGAAAGGCCTGGCAATCTACTTCCAAAAAATCAGCCACTGAAAACCCTATGGAGCACAGTTCTACTCTAACGCACGTGGGCTACCGTGAGTAGGAATAGACTTAACACCAACTGGTTAACTTTGTCCCAAATTTATAGATTTAATAATACATTTCTTATCAAAATCTCACAAAATTATTCTAATAATCATCTTGAAGGGAAAAAAAAATTGTGACTAGCCTAGAAATTTTTGAAAAGAGATGGGGAGAAGGCAGCAAGTGGCCTCCACCAGATATTATGGATCTTATAAAGGTGGGAGGCCAGACAGGTCCATTAGGCGGGATGGCTCAGCCTGGCTCACTGGGGCCCCTCTGCTTTCTCCACCGTATTTTTCCCACTGTGTTTCCTGTGGATTCCCACGGTGGGCTTCCGTGTTATTGAGGCATCTCTAAAAACATTCCTCGCTCTTCCTCATCTAGGTCTACCCCACACATTGTAGCCCCAAATAAACTGTCTCTGGCATCAGCCAGACTGTATGTTCTTTGGGAAGTACTGCCTTGGGTTTTGCATTCCGAAGCCTGCCAGAGACACAGCAGGAACTCAGTAGACATTTCTGAAATAAAACAAGTTAGCAGCTCCAGTACAGAGAGTGAAGGGGCATCGCCATCCCTGTGGGAGATTCGGTTGTATCTCTCTCTTCAGCTCTCCACAAACATCTCCAGTGAGGCTCTCTGAGGGAGATTACAGGAGATTCGTATTCTCCTCTTTACAGTTTCCTGCGTGCTCGACATTAAACACCCGTGACTTTAATAATGTTAAGACAGGTTAAAACTACAAGTAAAAATTAATTGTAAAACATCGAGTCCTAAAAAGCTTGGTGAAAATATTGTATGACAACTATATTCTGAATTCTGGATAGGGTAAAGTTTTCTCGCTAAAAACACTAAAATCAGAAAGAGACTGATAGATTTCATAAAAGTGTAAAATTTCACATTAAAAACAGCACAAACCCCAAATCAATTATGTAAGTCCAGACGTGGAGAGATGCCCAGAAGAAAAGACAATGCTGGCGGGCTACCTAGGCACACAAACATGGGGAACCCCATCCAAGGGAAGAAAGGGTCCCACCACCCCCAGGGCTGGTGGGGGGGATCTGGAGACAATATCCAAAAAATTCAAAGGGGGCAGAGGAAAGTAGCCAGCATAAGCAGGGCACTAGAGCCCAGCGTTACACCGGTCGCTAAGCGGGTGTGTTTCTCTCACCTGTGGGAACACAAAGTTTAGTGCCTTCCGTTCCAATCACTCGTCCTTCCCATGCTGGGTTCACCTCCCTGCATGCAGCCCCCCGCCCCTTGCCACGGGCTCCACAGCTTACCTGTGGCAACAGCATCCCAGTCCAGCATGGCTCACCTTTCCAGTGCCCTGGAGACACACGTGATGTCCGTTCTCAGCCTGGTGGGTCCCTATCCACTCCTGGCCCAACATCATATCTGCCACACCCAGGACGTTGTGTGTATCTCCACTCCTCACATCCCGATAATCCTCCTTGGGGATGGTCATGGTCACTGTCCTCGGTGGTATAAACGATGACATGTGAAGGAAAGAGAGGACCCATTCCATGTACACCCACAGGGTCGAGGGGGGAACAACTGAATGAACAGTTGACAGGCTTTTGTTCAGAATAACAAAGAAGTTTCTAGAGACTGTGCTGGAGGGGTCAAATGAGGGGCTTGGAGTGTAATGTGGTTTCCTGCCCTCTTGTCATCAGGGCTAACATCCTCCAGAGCCACCTCTTCAGGGTCACCACTGCTCAGAACTAGGCGCCCTGCCCCAGATGCCCTCAGCCCAGCCAGGTACAGGGTCCAGCCTAATGCAACCCTCAGTCTGGGTGTAAATCAGACCAGAACCGTTGCCGTGGAGTAGATTCTGACTCACTGCAACCCTATAGGACAGAGTAGAGCTGCGCCACTGGGTTTCCAAGGAGTGGCTGGGGGATTCAAACTGCCGAGCTTTTGGTTTTCAGCAGTAGCTTTTAAGCACTATATGGTACCCTGGTGGCGCAGTGGTTAAGTGCTCGACTGCTAACCAGAAAGGTCCACAGTTAGAGCCCACCAGCAGCTCGGCAGGAGAAAGATGTGGCGGTTTGCTTCCTTAAAGATTTACAGCCTTGCAAATCCTATGTGGCATTTCTACTCTGTCCTACAGGGTCCTTACGAGTGGGAATAAACTGGACGGCAACGGGTTTTAGATATATGAGTTGTTTTTTAATGACTTGGGTAAGTGCAATGCAATATTAAGAGTATACAGAATTGAATATATAACTAAAACCAAATTGGTGATTTGCCCTCGGCCGGCAGGGGTGTCACCTCCCAGCATTTTCACACGGGGATTTTGCACAGGAAAGTCTCGGGCCTTCGGCGGAGCCCGCGGGCCGACGCTCTCTCTTCTCCCGCCACAAGTCCGTCGGCGCCATGTTCCTAGTTTTCGCGCCACACGCCCGGGCCAATCACAGCGTGCCCCTGTTCTAGCTGACCAATGGGAGCGCGCGGCCCAAACGGTGGGCGGGCTGCCGGCAGCCGTTACCCGACGGGCGTAGCGGCTGAGCCGGGACCTATCGCTCTCTCTACAGCAGCAGCGGCGGTGGCGGGGCCGAGCTCTTCACGCGGAGTGGCGGCGACACGCCTGTGAGGTGCGACAGGTGTGGACACGCGGGGCGGTGGGCAGGGCCCGTCTGCGGGGCGGCAGAGCCGGGCCGTGGGCGCCCGAGATGGTGGGGCGGCAGGTTACCGGCCGGTGGGCACGGAGGCCGTCGGCCTCGAGGGGACAGGCGGTGGCGAGGCGGACCCTGGCTGTGGAGGCGGTGTCTCGGCCGGCGGTGTGGGAGCCGTCGAGGGCCTCCCAGCCCGTCTTGGGGAAAAGGCCGGCAGGGGTCGAGGGGCCAGCCGCCTGCGCTCGTCAGGTGGGCCTGGGGTTCCAGAACGCCCGCTTCGACTCCTTTCCGTTCGGTTCCCAGCAGGCGGCCCGGCCTGCCTTCGCAGGCGCTGAGGAGGGCGCGCACCCCGGAAGCTCGTCGGGACCCAGTTGCGGGACCCGTATTTAGATGCGGTTATTTCCCCCCGCCCCGGCAGATGGCAATTCACTCATCTGTTTTTGCTTTTTTTAATTGCGGTAAGATATAAAAATTGACCGTTTTAGCCGTGTTAAAGTGTACAATTCGGTGGCGAGAAGTACATTCAGGATGTTGTGCGACCGTCACCACCACCCAATTCCCGAGCATCTGCATCACTCCAAAGGGAATCCCGAACCCCTTCAGCAGTTACCCCCATTCCCTCCGCCCCCCAGCCCCTGGCGACCGCTAACCTGCCTTCTGCCTGGATTTGCCTGTTCTGGACATTTCATATAAATGGAAGCACAAAATGTGGCCCTTGGGTCTAGTTTCTTTTCCTTAGCATAGTGGGGTCACTGATCAGAATCGACTGGAAGGCACCTAACCACATTTTCAAGGTTCATCCTTGTAGCATGCATTAGGGCTTCATTCCGTTTTCTGGTTGCATCATATTCCATTGTATGGATATACCACATTTTGTTTATTCCTTCAGCTGTTGATGGGCACTTGGGTCGTTTGCACCTTTTGGCTACTGTGAAGCATGCTGCTGTGGACATTCATGTGCAAGTGTTTGTTTGAACACCTATTTTCAGTGCTTTTGGGTATATACCTAGGAGTGGAATCGCTGGATCATACGGTCATTAAATGTTTAACACTTTGAAGAACAACAGACGTTCCCACACCATTTTATATTCTCACCAGCAATGTGTAGGAGCTCCAGTTTCTCCACATACTGGACAACACTTTTTGTTTTCAGGGTGTGTGTGCATTTAATTATAGCCGTGGTATGTCTGGTATCTCATTGTGATTTTGATTTGCATTTCCTTAATTATTAATGATATATTAAACATCTTTTCTCTTGCTTATTGACCATTTGTATATATTTTTTTGGAGAAATGTCTATTGAAATCCTTTGCACATTTTTAATTGGATTGTTTGTCTTTTGTTGTTGAATTGTGAGAGTTCTTTATATATTCTGTATATTAGACCCTTAACAGATATATGATTTGCAAATATTTTTGTTATACTAAGACCTTACTATTTGTTAAGATTTTTAACATTTGCCTTCTGTCAGAGGAAAGAAAAGATGGATTTTATCAAGTAAGGTTTTAATTAATTTATGAGTTTGTTTGTTTGTTTGTTTAATGTATAACATTCTGTTCTTGTTTTTAGAACACATAAAGAGTGTAATGTAGTGGTAGAGTCCTGCAACTGGACTCCTGGGGTTTAAAACTTGCCTTTGCTGCTTACTAGCTGCATGACCTAGGGTAAGCTTCTGAGCCTCATTTCCTTTGTCTCTAGAATGGAATATTTTAATTGATAAAATTAGGTAAGTATTTGTGCTTACCTAACAAATGCTGAATAGACTAAGTTAAAATACTTAGAACAGTGCATGGGCATATGATAAATGCTCAGTTAATGTTTATTAATATTATCGGTTTCTCTCTAAAAATCCCAATTTGAATGTATTTTTGTTTTTTAAGTTCTCCACTCTTCCCTGAAATTTTTCTTTTAATTCTAGGAATTTCTCTGTTCATCTCAGTTCTCCTTTTTCATATCATATCATCCTAGATATCTCACCGTCTTTAGATGTTTGTTCATATTTAAGACTGAAGCTGAGAGAATCTGCTTGGGAACACTGTGGCAGAGCTGCTGGCCAGTAGCAGGGTTCATTTCATGGTGAATAGGTTAGGACCAGCTCTTTCACTGGAGAAACACCCTAGAAGCTGTAAAATACTGGTCATGGGGCCATTCAGTAATTGGGAATCCTTCATTTATCTTCCCTCCCCCCCAGTAAATGACTAGCTGTTAGGAGTTCTTCAGACTAGCAGGGGAAAGGAGCATAGCCAACTGTTCTGTGTACGTACTTAATTCTCCTGTTGTAAGCCCCTCTATTTCTGTCTCTCTTCCAGGTTTCCATTAAACAGGTTGGCTGTCTCTTCTGCTGCCTCAGTGTACTCAAGGCTGCAGCTTCCTTCCATTAGGCTTCATCAACTCTCATGTTTCCATCTGTTTTCTGTCTCCCAAAACTTCTCAGTCTTATTTGTTTACAGTTTCTTCTGCTAGTCTCTTATCCATAGTGGATTTATAACTTTTTTTTATTCCTTTCTCTGCTTTTAATATAAGAATCTCAGAAGAGGACATAAACGTTTATATGCAGCATACCATGTTTAAAGTAACTAACATTTACTTTTTTCAGCTGTCTTAGTTATCTCGTGCTGCTATAACAAAAATACTATAAGTGAATGGCTTTAACAAACAGATTTAATCTCTCACAGTCTAGGTTAGAAGTTCAAATTCAGGCCACCAGCTCTAGGGGAAGACTTTCTCTTTCTGGTGCCTCTGGGAGAAGATCCTTATCATCAGTCTTCCCCTGGTCTAGGAACTTAGCACAGGGAACCAAAGAACACGCTCCACCCCTGGCTTTCCTCTCTTGGTGGTAATGAGCTCCCTCTTCTCTCTGCTCAATTTTCTCGTTTATGTCTCAAAAAGAGATTGACTCAAGATACAACCTAATCCTGTAGTTGAGTCCTGCCTCATCAACATAACTGCCTCTAACCCTACCTCATTAACATCATGTTGTTGTTGTTAGGTGCCCTCAAGTCAGTACCGATGTACAGCAGAACATAGCAACCCTATGCACAATAGAATAAAACACTGCCCGGTACTGCACCAACCTCAGTTGTTATGCTTGAGCCCATTGTTGCAGCCACTGTGTCTTGTTGAGGGTCTTCGTCTTTTTTGCTGCTGACTGTCAACTTTACCAAGCATGATGTCTTTCTCCAGGGACTGATCCCTCCTGACAACATGTCCAGAGTATGTGAGTAGTCTTGCCATCCTTGCTTCTAAGAAGCATTCTGGTTGTACTTCTTCCAAGACAGATTTGTTCATTCTTTTGGCAGTCCATGGCATATTCTTCATCAGCCCCACAATTCGGTCTTCCTTATTTGTTGTCCAGCTTTTGTATGCATATGAGGTGATTAATATCATAGAGGTTAGGATTTGCAACACATAGGATAATCACGTCAGATCACAAAATGGTGGACAGTCACACAGTACTGGAAATCATGACCTAGTTGACATACATTTTTGGGAGACACAATTCAGCCCATAACATCAGCCATTTCCCTTTTGATGGGCATTTAATTAATTCCTAGTATTTCTCTCATGAGCGGTTGCTGGAATGGTTATCCTTATATCTTGTGCATATCTGTAAGGAAATAATCCTAAAGTGAAACTGATGACATGAGTTTTTGTTTTTTTTTCCTTTGTACATATGACATGACCTTTTAATACATAGGTTTAATATTGATGGATACTGCCAAATTGCCCTACAAAAGACTATGAATTTATATCTCTATGGTGTAGTGGTTAAGAGCTATGGCTGCCAACCAAAAAGTCAGCAGTTTGAATTCACCAGCCACTCCTTGGAAACTCTGTGGGACAGTTCTTTTCTGTCCTTTAGGGTCTCTGTGAGTTGGAATCGACTTGACAGCAATGGGTTTGGTTTGGTTTTATCACCCCAAAAAACCAAACCCACTGCCGTTGAGTCGATTCCGACTCAAAGCGACCCTATAGGACAGAGTAGAACTGCCTCATAGAGTTTCCAAAGAGCGCCTGGCAGATTCGAACTGCCGACCTCACGGTTAGCAGCCATAGCGCTTAACCACTATGCCGTACTGTGTGTTACAACTTTATAAGCTTTTGCCCATTTATGATAGGAATAAAGTAGTATTTCATTATTTTCACTTGCATTTTTCTGATTAGTGGTAGTTGAGCATCTTTTCAGATTTTTATTGACCATTTCTATTGGCTTCTTTATCTTTTTCTTATCAGTTGATAAATGGTTAAAGAAAATGTGGTATATCCATAAAATTGAATATTATTCAGCCATAAAAAGGAATGAAGTACTAATACATCCCATAACATGGATGAACCTTGAAAACATAATGTTGAGTAAAAGAAGCCAGTCAAAAGACTACATATTATTTTATTCATATGAGAGCCCAGAGTAGGGAAATATACAGAAATAGAAAGTAGATCAGCGGTTGCCTAGAGCTGGGGTAGGTCCTTCAGTGGGCAAACTGTTTGCACTCAACTACTAATCTAAAGGCTGGCAGTTCACACCACAGGAGAAAGGCCTGACGATCTGCTTCTGTGAAGATTATAAGCCAAGAAAACTCTGTGGAGCAGTTCTGTGGTAACACATGGGATCAAAGGGAATTGGATTCAACTCAGCAGCAACAGGGTTGGGTTGTATGTTTTCGTTTCGTTTTAGGGCTAGGGTAGGGGTGGTGAGGTAGGGGGAACGATAGCTAAACTGTACTGGTTTCTTGTCAAGGTGATGAAAATGTTATAAATCTGACTGTGACAATAGTTGCACATGTCTGAATATACTAAAAACCATTGAGCTGTACACTTTAAATGGGTGAATTATATGGTATGTGAATTATATCTCAATAAAGCTGTTCTAAAAAAGATTGAATTCTGGCCTTATTTCTAAATTGATTGGTATAGTTCATCAGTGAAGCCATCCAGATCTGGAATTTTCTTTGAAGAAAAGTTTTGAGTTACATATTTCATTTTCTTAAGAGATCTGGGCCTATTCAGAATTTTTTTCTTGCATCTTGGAAGATTGTGGTTTTCAAAGAAATACCTCCATCTAAGTTATAAAAGTTACTGGCATAAAGTTGTTCATTTTATCCCCTATTATCATTTTCAAGTCTGTAAGTTCTGTAATGATATCCCCTTTTTTATTCGTGATACTGGTAATTTGTGTTTTCTCATTTTTTTTAGGTAAGTCTTGTTAAGCGTTTATCAATTTTATTAATCTTGTAAAGAGAATCAACTTTTAGCATTGTTGATTTTTATCTATTCACCTATTTTATCTGAACAGCTATTGTTTATTTCTTTATTTTTCCCATTCTACTTCCTTTGGTTTTAATTTGTTCTGCTTTTCCTAGTTTCTTAAAATAGAACTTAAGGCGTTGATTCTAAACCTTTCTTCTTTTCTAATATTCGTAGTTAAAGCTACAAACTTGCCTCTAAGCACCGTTTTACTGTATCCCACAAACTTTAATATGTTGTATTTTTGTAATCGAGTTCAAAATATTTTCTGATTTCCATCGTGATATATTCTTTTACCCATGAATTATTTAAAATCATGTTGTTTGATTTCCATATATTTGAGGAATTTGTCATCTTTTCTTTCAAGACATTAATTGTACTGTCATTGGAGTCCCTGGGTGGTACAAATGGTTAACACTCTTGGCTGCTGACTGAAAAGTTGGAGGTCCAAGTCCACCAAGAAGTGCATCAGAAGAAAGAACTGGCAGTCTACTGAAAAATCTGCCATTGAAAATTGCAGTTCTACTCTGAGACACATGGAGTCACCAAGAGTCACAGTTGACTTGGCAACTGGTTTGTTTGCTTTACTGATACTGTCGTCAGAGGACATACTTAGAAATATTGGTGTTTCTGGACATGACGGATTAACAGGGCCTGGATTTACCGAGTTGCCATAAAACAACTAGGAAACTAGGCCACATGTATGAAACAGCTATTTTCAGATATTGAACAATGGGTAGTGCAAAACTGATTTCTGAGAGAAACAAAACATACAACATAGGCCTGTGATAGCAGTCTCAATTTTTAAAAGCCCCTCTTTATCTCTTGTTAAAATAGAAAATATTCTGTTGTCTTATTGCTGATTTTTGTTTCAGTCCTCTGTCAGTGGGATTTGTTACCTGTTTATCACTCTTAATAGTCTTTTTAAAGAACAGTTGTTGATGTCATTTATCATTTTTACTGTTGAGTTTTATATTAACTAATCCTATCCTAATTTTTGTTTGTTTTATTCTTTTCTAGATTCTTTAGTTAACTGCTTAAATTCATTTATTTTCTAAAACCCATTACCGACTCATAGCGACCCAGGGTAGAACTGCCCCATAGGATTTTCAAGGAGTGGCTGGTAGATTCCAATTGCTGACTTTTTGGTTAGTAGCTGAGCTCTTAACCACTGCGCCATCAGGGCTCCATTTGTTTTCTATCCTTATTTAATAATCATCTAAAGATGTGACTTCTCATGGTTATAACTTTGGCCATGTTCCATGAGTTTTGATCTTTCGTGTTCTCTGTCAATTTGTTTTGTTTTAATTTTCCAAGTTTACACTGCTTATTATGTGGCAAAGTCAGGATTCAAAGCCACACAAACTGCCTTTATGGAGCTGAGTTCTTATCTCTGCTTTATAATTCCTTTTATCATTTTAGAACAGGGAGAGTGAATTTAGATGATTTGTCCAGAGTCATTAATTAAAATAGTTCATTGAAACAAAAATATTTTTTTCATTTTCCAGACTCATTGGGTCACTAGAATTCCATTGAAGAGTACCTCAGCTGTTCTGGGTATGGGCAGTGAAGATAAGTAAGGGCCAGAAGGCTCAAAATGCTTTTGTGGGTTTGCTGGACATTTCTTATGCTGGTCTCCTGGGGGGTCACTCATGTGTCTACTGGGATGCCTCATTTTTCCTACCGGTATCCTAGCATGGGCTTCCTTATATACAAACTGTTCTAAGAGCCATTATCGTTGCCTTTTTCTTAAACAGCTTTATTGAAGTATATTTTACTCATTTCAAGTGTACAACCAATGATTTTTAGTAACTTTATCAAATGGTGCAACTATCACCATAAATCAATTTTAGAACATTTTATCCCCCCAGTAAAATTTGTCATGCTCGTTTACAGTTAGCTCCCCTTCCCACGCCCCACCCTATTCACTTTCTGTCTCTTTAAGTTTATTTTTTCTGGATAGTCAATATAAATGGAATCATACAGTACATAACATCTTGTGTCTAGCTTCTTTTAGCATGTTTTTTGAGAGTAATCCATGAGGTAAATATAATGGATTGAAATGCCTTCCCCCCAAATTTGTGTCAACTTGGCTAGGCTATGATTCCCAGTATTGTGTGGTTGTCCTCCATTTTGTGATACAATGTAATTATCCTGCATTTTGTGATGCATTGTAAATCCTAACCTCTATATGTTAATGAGGGAGGATAAGTGTGGAGTGTATCTTGAGTCACAGCCTTACAAGAGGATGTGACTCAGGTCACACCCTTGCTTGAGTCATACCTTTTATCTTAGAGAAAGGAGAGAGAAGCGAGCAGAGAGAAGAGAGACCTCACTATCAGCAATAAAGAAGAGCCAGGAGCAGAGCGTGTCCTTTGAACCCAGGGTCCCTGCACTGAGAATTTCCTAGACCCAGGGGAAGATTGATACCAAGACACTTGGAGATCTACAAGGAATGCTGGGCCCACAGATGTCGAATGGAGACGAGGACCTTCCCCCAAAGCTAACAGAGAGAAAACCTTCTGTCATGGATTGAATTGTGTCCCCCAAAAATACCTGTCAACTTGGCTGGGCCATGATTCTCAGTATTGTATGATTGTCCACCGTTTTATATGATTGTCCACCAGTTTATGTGATTTCCCTATGTGTTGTAAATCCTATCACTATGATGTAATAAGATGAATTAGTGGCAGTTATATTGATGAGGTCTCCAAGATTAGGTAGTGTCTTAAGCCAGTCTCTTTTGAGGTATAAAAGAGATAAGCGAGCAGAGAAACATGGGGACCTCATACCACCAAGAAGGCAGTGCCAGGAGCAGAGTACATCCTTTGGACCTGAGGTTCCTGTGCTGAGCTGCTCCCACACCGAGGGAAAACTGATGACAAGGACCTTCCTCCAGAGCCAACAGAGAGAGAAAACTTTCTCCTGGATTGGAAGCCCTGGATTTGGACTTGTAACCTACTAGACAGTGAGAGAATAAATCTCTCTTTGTGAAAGCCATCCACTTGTGGTATTTCTGTTATAGCACCACTAGATGACTAAGACACCTTCCCCAAGAGCTGGTGCCCTGAATTTGGACTTCTGGCCTCCTAAATTGTGAGAAAATAAATTTCTGGTAAAGCCACCCACTTGTATTTCTGTCATAGCAGGACTAGATAACGAAGACAGAGTTTGGTACCAAGAGTGGGGTGCTGCTCTGACAAATACTATGTGGAAGTCATTTTGGAATTGGATAATGGGTGGAGGCTGGAAGAGTTTTAAGGTGCTTAATAATAAAAACCTATATTGGCTTGAAAAGACTGTTGGTGGAATTATAGATGTCAAAGGCAATTCTGGTGAGGGCTCAGAAGGAAGTGAGGAGAGCCACAGAGAAAGCCTCTTTTGTCTTAGCGCATACATATGGCGAGAACAACAGAATGTTGCTGAAAATGTGGACGTTAAACATGCTCCTGGTGAGGCTCATAAAAGAAAATGATGAACATGCGATTGGACAATGGAGGAAGGGTGATGCTTTCTATGCAGCAGCAGAGAACTTGTCTGAATTATGTTCAGTGGAAGATAAAACTTAGCGGTGATGAACTTGGCTATCTGACTGATGAGATTTCTAAGCAAGATCTTAAAGAGGCCACATGGTTTCTCCTTGCCACTTATAGTCAAATGCAAGAGGTGAGAGGTGGACTTAAAAATGAACTGTGCAAAATGAACTCAGAACTTAAAGATTTGGAAAATTCCATCAAAAAACTAAGGACATGTGTCCTATAGTTTTCACTAAGGATGTGGCTAAAAAACTTTTTTAAGGAGATTAAGCCTGTGACCAATGGATCTAACCAACTACCACAGCAGAAAACCCATCAGCTTAGACTAAAGGGGACAGAGAAAGAACAAAAGGAGAGAACACTGTTTGCCTCTTAGAATTTACAGGCAGAAGCAGGCCAAAGGAGCTACATCTGTTGTCCTCCAAGAAAAAAAAAAGAAACATCCCTGGAGCAGCTGAGAGATCAGCAGAACTGTTAGAGGGAGCACAGGAGGCAGAGATGCCTCATTCTCAAGGGGTGGAGCCACAGCTCCTGGATCTCAAAGGGTAGGGCCACAGCCTCCTAGGTTTCAAAAAGTCAGATCTTTGCCAGCGTGATTCTGCAGCATGGAGCTGCCATTAAGGTGTGCCAGGGGCTGGGGCTGTCAGTCAAAGCAGAGGGGACAGGGCTGCCATTCCCAAGGGGCAGAAGACTGGGTCCTGTCAGGCCCGAGGGGATGGGGTTGCCACTCACATGGGCTTCCCAAAGCTGAGGGAGCAGAGTTGCTGTCCCAGTGGGCCTGAAAGGCGTAGCTGATGTCAAGGGCAAAGCGGCCTCCCCCCAGACTCCAGAGAGCATGACCAACACCCAGAGTCTGGAGAGCCAGGGCTGTTGCCCAGATGGTCTCAGAGAACACAGTATTATTTTCCATCCTTGAGAGCTAATGTAAATTGTTCTGCTGGATTTTGGACTTGCGTGGTGCCCATTGTCTCTTTCCCGCCACTTTCTCCCGTTTGTATTGAAATTATCTACCTTGTATCTGTTCCACCATGTACTTTGGAAACAGGTGGCTTGTAGTCTAGATTCCACAGGTTTGCAGATGAAGAGGAATTTTGTCCCAGGATGAAATATGCCTAAAGCCTCACCCGTATTTGACTTAAATGATTCAGAAGTTAAGATTTTGCACTTGGAGTCGATTTAAGACTTTTGGGATGATATGAATGTATTTTACATGTGGCAAGGACATGAATTTGAGGGACCAAAGGTTGGAATGTCATAAACTGAATTGTGTCACCCCAAAATATGTGTCATCTTGGCTAAGCCATGATTCCCAGCACTGTATGGTTGTCCTCCATTTTGTGAACTGGTATGATTATCCTCCATTTTGTGATGTGTTATATATCCTAACCTCTGTATGTTAATGAGGCAGGATCAGTGTGGGGTACGTGTGGAGTCCCAGCCTTATAAGAGGATGTGACTCATGTCATACCTCACTACCATGAAGAAAGAAGAGTTGGGAGTGGAGTGAGTCCTTTGGACTCAGGGTCCCTGTAGTGAAAACCTCCTACGCCCAGGAGAAGATCAATGCCAAGATACATGGAAATGTTCAAGGAACACCGGGCCCACAGATGTTGAAAGGAGACAAGGACCTTACCCCAGAGCTGACAGAGAAAGCCTTCTCCTGGAGCTGGCACCCTGAATTCAAACGTCTAGCTTCCTGAACTGTGAGAGAATAAATTTCTGTTAAAGCTATCTACTCGTATTTCCGTTATAGCAGCACTACATAACTAAGGACAGGTAGCGTGTGTCAGTACATTTCTTTGTATTACTGAAAGATATTCCATCATATGGATATACCATATTGTTGATTTCAGTAAGTCTGCAATTTGTTTTGGAAACATTTTGATTCAGATTTCACATAAATGGGGTCACATTGTAGTCTTTAAAACTCCTATTTTTGGGATTATGACTTTTTTAGTGGCCTGACACATCGTTTTTAAATTGTGCTTTGGTAATTTGAAAAGAACATGTCTTATCTGTTTAAATAGGATAATTCTTTATGTCGCCTTTAGTTTATATTTTTTTTTTAAAGTTGCTTAAGTGTTCTACCAGTTTTATTATTTTTTGGTATGGATGGTTAAGTGCTCGAATACTAGCCAAAAGGTTGACAGTTCAAACCCCCCCAATGGCGCCTCAGAAGACAGGCTTGGGGATCTGCTTCTGAAAGGTCATACGGCCTTGGAAACCTTATGGAGCTGTTCTGCTCTGCACACGTGGGATCACCATAAGTTGGGATCGACTTGATGGCAACTGACAACTACAACCCCTCTGATCTTAGAATCATTGACTATAATTGCCACTTGGCCAAAATTATACTTATATTTCTAATAATTTTTTTTTCCTAATATAATGCCAAGTATAACAGTGAATATTTATACCTTTTCTAGAATATTCATCCTTGAGTGATGGAGGCCACTGCAGTGGTGGGAACAGCTCCTGACAAAGGCTACCATAGGAATGGAGGAAACCTCCAGAAAGGTGAGGCACCAGCCAAGTTGGCTTTATTCTGGGTGGGGCAGAATGTTAAATGTAATTGAGCCAGACAGTTCCCCCTTCAATATTGCTAGTTTTTAAGCCCTCCTCCCAGTAATGTGGGTAATAGTCAGCATGTGTTTAATTTGACAAACTCACTCCAGTGATTTTTGATAAATATACGCAACTTAGGCAAGACCTCTCAGAGAAATAGAAGATTTAGGGACAGGAAGGTAAGCAGGAAGGTAGCATTTCTGTCCAGCCAGGCTTTTGAGAACTGTTGACAGATAATGTGCTTATGTATCTGTGGTTTAAATTATTAAGAAACATTCTAGACTAAAGCAAAAATTCCATCCTACATTGTTCGTTGGAGACATTTAAAACAGAAAAGGAAGGTTTATTATAAAAGGATGGATAAGTTAAGAGACAAATGAACTTAAAAATTAGGAATGATATTAATCAATAAAGTATAATAGATGCAGTAAACATTAAGACAGTCATTTTAAAGTGATGAAGTCATACAGTGAAGATATCAGCCGGGAACCCTAAGTACCAAACAACGTAATTTCTATCCATGTAGTAAATGTTATTGGAAATTTAGGGAAAGGCTCCTGGAGGTTAGACATAATACTGGTTATCTCTCTTTCCAAGTAAATCGGAATGCGGTTTCTCATGGAATTTAAAAAAAAAAAATCTCTCCCAAAACAATGAACTTTAACAAAAATAATCTGGAGGAGAGAACTAGGGAAATATTTTAAAAAGTAAGAAACAACCTGTCAAATATAAAAACATCCTTTAATGGTATGATAATTAAAAACAGTATGGCAGAGTTGTACAAAAAGATAAACAGACTCTAAGGAAATTATGAAACAGTTAAAAAGACTTCAGAGTTTGATAAAGGTGCCATTTCAATTCAAAGGGAAAACAGTGGCTTTTTCAACAAGTGGCATTAGAGCAGTTGGCTGCCCATTTTGGAAGAAAGAGGTTCATTTTGTTCTTTTGTACACGGGGTCGCTGAGAGCTGGAGCCAACTCAATGGCACCTAACAACAACACTTCATACTGGAGGAGAAAATTACAGATGAAGTGAAGAGGCTGAGTGTTGAAAACATACACTCACTTGTAGGATTAGCAGAAATTATTGGAGAATACTTTTAGAGCCATGTGGTGAGGAAGGCCAGAGACACAAAGCAGAAGTCGGAAGACAAGGCTGATCCATCTAACCAATTAATGTTAAAAACTGGTATAACAAGGTGGTGTAGAAAAGTTAATAAGAATGAACTAGGAGAAAACTCACTTACATTATAAATGTAAAACACAAAGGGTTCATGTCCAAAACACGTAAAGAACTCCTACAAATCTCTAAGAAAAATATAACCGCCTCACAAAATCGTGGGATTAGAATTGAAACTGACACTGCTCTTACTTCTAACCCGCGTCCGTGACGTCCTGCTGAACGTTTGCCTCGGGTGGTCTATTTACCATCTCTAACCTCAGACTCCACTTGCCGGGAACTGAGTCGTTATCTGCCTCTTTGCCTTCCACATCGGTTTGTAGAGTCCCTGTCTCTACCTCTGAATATTCCCACTCAACTGTAATACCAAGTTATAAACCTTAGTATTATCTTAGAGCAGTGTTTAAGCAGGTGGCAGCCAATTCGTGGGTCATGAAATCAGTTTAGCTGGTTGTGGTCAGCTTTTTTTTTTTTAATAAAATAGAACATAACAATACATTAAAAATGGAGTAATTATTGTGTGAAAATTTTGTTTCACTTACACAGACAACATAAGTGTGTACGTATTGGGTCATGACATAAAATGTATTCTTGTGATCTCAGTCAAAACATACATGATAGCCACTTATTTCACTCTTCTTCATCTACTGTTTCTAACTGGCCACCAAGTCTTGTCAGTTGTGGAACTTCTATCGTATCTTCCTATCCCATCTACTTCTGCACTCTTCTCTGCCTTTCAAGCTTTCATTCTCACTGCTGTCAGAGTTGTCTGAGACTCAACTCCAGTTGCCTGGCTACCCTTCAGAGAAACTTTCAGTAGTCCTCCATTGCCTTGGAATAAAAGACCAACTCCTTAGCACATCACAGAAGCCGTTTCACAATCTGACGGATGTGTCTTCCTGTTCACATCTCCTGTCACTCGCGTGGAGCACTTTCACTCCAGCCGAGCTGCCTTATAGTTTCCCGAAAACACCATATCCTGTCACAGAGCTAACTCGCACATGCTATTTGGTTTGCCTAAACTAATTTTCTCTATTTTGTTTCAGAACACTTTTTTCCTCCCAAGCACTTGCTCGCTTTATCAACATGACAGTCAGTACTCTTCTTATAGCTGTTTCACGTTTATATGTGCTTACCTGTCACCCTCATCAAAGACTTGAGCCTCTGGGGGCAACACCCATGTCTTCTTTTCCTTTGTTTCTTTAGGCTGGCACTAGGAAGCACCCCAATATTTATGAAATAATTTTATAAGAAATAAGTTTCTTATTAGAACTGTCTACAGATACAGATAGTAAACTCCTTGCCATTGAAAGAGTTCAAGAAGAATCTTGGCTGTCATCAGAGATATCTGTCGTGGGTAATGTAAAAAGAACGCCTGCGTTGGGAAGGAGCTTGGACCAGATCACGTCCAAGGTCTTTTCTAGTGCTTATATTCTGTAATGTTGCTGTTATTTACTTTTTTTATTATTATTATTTTAATCAGATGAGCCTTCCAATTCAAAGAAAGGAAAGCTGTTAATATTTTCCAGTGGTTGTAAAGAAGTCAAATTTACTGTTGCTGAGGATGACTGGGATTCCAGGTCAGAGCAAAGAGCTAATGACAAGGAAATCAGTAATGCTGGCCTGATAGGTTTGTTGGCGCCGTCTTGTTCAGTGAGCGAAGATACTAATGTAGAGAGCGCTCACTCTCAGTCAAGTGAGTTTGAAGACAGCATCGACTATGCTTCCTTGAATGAGACATACTCTGTACATTATTCAGAATCAAAACTAAAAGATGAAAGTCATGTTCTTTTGAATTCAGAATTAAAACCTGAAATGCAGAAAAGAGATGAGGTGTTTTTTGATATCTTGGAACATCAGTGTAATAAAACATGTGGCTTGGAAAGAATCTACAGGATTTCAGATGATAATTATGAAGAAACCGCGAAAGGTGGGCAACAGTCTGATTTGGATGACGACTCGCAGCAGGAATATCATAGTGCAGAAGAGCAAGAATGTTTAAGTAGCCATTTATCTTTCGGCCAAATGAAAATATTACATATATCTAATCGGGAAGTAGTTGGATTAAGAAATTCAGGTGATGGAGCTAGATGTGCTAGCAATGTAGGGGATAATGACGTCACACCGGGAGGTGGTTCTGTCATCGCTTTAGATTCATTCGATGTCTGTAGACAAGAAGATGTCTCCAAACTCCAGAATCCTGTTAGCGTAAGAGAGTGTCACGAACTAAAGCATGAAAAGCATAGGGAACAAGAAACTAGCTCAACATACCACACGGTATTTGATGAAGTTACACTAAGCAGTAGTTCTCTTGAAAACCAGGAATCTCAGTCTAAGAGCGGTTTCTTGAATCCTCAAAGAGCACTAGAAACTAAAATGTATACTGACAAAATGAAATCTCAAATAACTGCAAGTAAGGATTTTTGTGGAAATATAGTTGTTGAGAAAAATACAGTACAGTGCCTTGAAAATCCGAGTGCATTATCACAGGAAGAGGCTTTAGAGACACTGCTGCAGCCCTGTGAAGACCGTCAAGCCTCCGGGACCTCTGTTTTTGGCGATTCAGTGAATTCTGCCTGTAGATACTCACGTTACAAAGGTCTACGAAACACCTCAGACTCAGCCTTGGATTTTTCAGTTACTCTCCCAAGGATTGCGGTCAAAGATAATCAGGCAACGGAAGATTGCTCCCTAAAAGTGGCTAATAGCAATACCGCAGATAAAACATGCTCCCGTGATACGGAAGGAACACGTCCTATACCCGCGATGGGTGCTGCAAGGTGTACAGTTACGGTTCATCAGACAGTGGATGTTAGCACTGATTTCAGGGCTTGTTTCACAACCAGCAGGGCAACAAGTGCAAGGTCTGCTGTGGTGTCCACATCGAGCAACACAGAGATAACAATGATGAATAAAAAACGGCCTGGCGAATGGCAGAATGAGAAACAAAGAAGTGTGGCTTGTAATACAGAGTGGTCATCCAGTCAGGACTGTGAAGACCCACAGACGGCCGTGACAAAAGGACCAGGAAAATCGCTCTCAGCTGACAGTGTAAAACCTAGTGGACATTTCCTGAATAAGGTAAGACCGATACGAGTGATGATAAAATTATGCTGGACTTTGTAAAGAGGCAGTGAACGCTAACGTCTAAGTGTTTTGGTGAGGCAGTGTACGCTAACGTAAGTGTTTTGGTGAGGCAGTGTGCGCTAACGTCAGTGTGAAGAGGCAGTGTGCGCTAACGTAAGGGTTTCGGTTCACTGAGTTTATAGCGGGGGCTCCTGAGGTTTTTTGTGAGAAAATGGTGGTTGTGGGGAAGGGGTAGAGAGATTGCCACCGGCTCTATCCTTTGGTGGCAGCTGCTGCCACGAAAACCATTTAGAAGTTAGGTTTTACATTTTGCCAGTTTGGACCTCAAAATATATGTTATTTGTCATAGATTTCTAATTTAAATTTAAATAATATTTTCAGGATTCTCTGGAATTAAGAAAAACACTTGATGTCACAGACTTAAAGAAACCTCCCCAGAGGTATGTCAGAGGTACAAGCTATACACAGGAAAAAATGAAAATAGCCTTTGCTTCCCATGCAACACGTATAAGCATATAGAGTCACAACTACAAGGGGATTCAAGAGATTATCTGCTTCAGCCATTTGCCGTGAAATAAATACTGAAAAAATATAGAATGTTCAGGTTCTTAACTTTTTGAGATTTTAGTGTCAAAAATTCCTTCAGACACTCGTGGCATTTTATCTTTACTTACTCAAGCCAAACCCTTACTGATTTAATTACTCCATTGTCTTTCATTTGATCCCTCAGCAGACCAAAACAAAATAGCACCTTTGTAAAACTTCATATATTTGAAGAAGTAAGTAGTTACTTTGACTGTTGTGTTTTAATCTTGATTTTAGTTCATCATATAATTTACTTGGCATTTATTAGAACACAACGGATAACCAGAAGGTGGGGGGAGCCTGTAAGAAACGAAATTAGTTACTGTTTTTTGAGGTCATTTACTTTTTGCTTCACTCATTCTTCTAATAAGCTTAATCCTGTGTCCCAATAAAATCAAATAGAAGAGACGGAAGCATTGAAAACAGCTGGAAGCGGTAACTGGTAGCAAGGGAAGACCTCCAAAAACTTTTAATACTCGAAACAGTGGCTTGGGGCTTTTGACGTAGTGCTGTTATGATTAGGTGCTGTTGAGCTGGTTCTGACTCATAGCGACCCTGTGTACCACAGGATGGAACGCTGCCTGGTCCCGTGCCATCCTCACAATCGTTGTTGTGCTTCAGCCCATTGTTGCAACCACTATGTAGCTCTGCAAAACATTTGCTCATAATAATGACTCTTAATTATTAACAAAAATATAAATTGTCTTCCTGTTCGAAAGATGGAAACCCTTTGTTAAAAAGATGGAAACCGTGGTGGCCTAGTGGTTAAGAGCTACGGCTGCAAACCAAAACGTCTGCAGTTCGAATTCACCACGCACTCCTTGGAAACTCTGTGGGGCAGTTCTACTCTGTCCTCTAGGGTCATTATGAGTTGGAATCGACTTGACAGCAGTGAGTTTGGCTTTTTTTGGTTTTATTTAAAAGACGATGCATTTAAGAACAGTTTCCATCCAAAGTGCTCACAACGTTTAAAAATCTTGGCCAAAGCTTGATTTAGGTAGGAAATCTATTAATTCTGGAAATATGAAATCATTACTTTATGTTAGAATTCTTTTTTTGTAAAAGAAAGCCAAGGATTTCGGAAAGTATGAATTTGAGAATTGTTTACTTCCTTGACTTCTAGGAAGAATATATTTAGCTTTGACTCTGATATCCTTCTTTTCTGAAATTTGTGTTTCTGGGTTGCTGTGAGTCGAAATCAACTTGACAGCAATGGTTTTGGGTTTTATTATTATTATTATTGTGTCTTCCATCTTTATTAGAAATTTATTTAAATTTGTCAGGGAAATGTAAGAAATTTAAAAACTATTTCTAGAGGCATGTCACCAACATAGAAAATGTTTGGAGTTTTACCTAATCCTATCTTATTTTAAAGGGAATTTCAGCTTTCTGGAGAGATGGAGAAGAGTTTCCCATCAAAGTGCTGCCAGGAGATAATGCAGAGAGCCCTCAAAGCCGAGCTGCACCTTCTAAACGTTCACTATCAGATGTGCCACCGCCATTGTTTTGACATTTACAAACTTGTGATGGAAAATCAGGAAGGAATAAATAGGTGTTTATTAATTTTAAATCTGTGTCTTCATGGAAACAGTCCTAGCTTTGAATTTATTCTGGAAAATCTCTTTAATGTTCTGTTTTGAAGACAAGATGAGGGGTAGATTGTCACTGGGCTCCTTAGCTGGCCTATGGGTAATGGACTTTAAATAGTAATACTTTTGGATTTCATGGAGGGGCAACAGTGCATGATTAGGGAGGAGAATGCAGTGAGAAGGTAGATTGGATGTTTCTTTAGGAAGTCCACCTGAGAATGAAGTCAGTTGGAGGGTCCTGTCAGACAGCCTACCACATCCTCTGCTTATATGCTGTAGCTTGTACAGCCCCTAGAGAAACACATCTAGGTACTCTAGTTCACTCGATTTTACTGAACATTTAAAAGAAACAGTCTTCCAGGCCCCAGCAGAGTTAGAATTAAGCGTATAACATTTGTATCAAGTGGATAACTTGAGCGTAAGTAGTTTTATGAACTTAACTCTTGAACAGGAACTTACCCAGTAATTCTGCTAAGAAGGAATTAGGATCAGCACTGCTGTCTGTCTTGGGAGACTTAAAAGCTAGATACGTAAGTCTGAAAGAAAAAATCGACAAAGGCATACCACTGGAAGAGCTGCCCCCATTGTCAGTAGAATCCAAATTATTATCTACCTTTTCTGCGTTTGCTTCCAAGGTATGTATGGATGTTTTATGAATAAAGTTTTTACTTCATTTAGATGGAAAACATTTTAAACAAAGATTTTTCTTCCCGTCTCTCTTTCTAGCTAATGAAAGAAGAAACACATGTGTAAGTTATGGTTTCATTCAATTTAGAATTCATTAGACCTTAAAAATTGCTTAATTTAGTTGACTTTTCCTGTTTTGGGTCCTTATTCTTGAACAGAATGTTGATTTGCTCAGCCTTTTAGGAGCTGATTCCGAGCTAGGTGGTCAAAGCGTGCATCACGATGCGGACCCTCCAAGCCTAAAGGAGACGCTCTCTCAGGTGAGACTGTTTCAGAACCCTTCAGCAGCTTTACCAGCTTAACTTTCACGGCTTAAGCAAAGTCCACCCTAGTTTTCAGGAACAGTCACGTCGTTCTTTTCACTTGACTGGTTTACTTTGTGTCCTACCATTTGAGGCATATAACTGACTAAAAGGGACATGGTAGTGTTTTTAGTTCAGTCCTGATCAAGTAGATGTTGAGAAGGTACTGAGTAGGATGACCATATAATTTATCACCAAATAGGAGACTTGATAGTGAAAGGGAGTGATGTTATTAATTCGCCCTTGAAAATAGGTACAAACCTGGGCTGTGCTGTCCCAGGCAAACCCTGATGTGTGACCACCATCGTACTGACCCAGTGCAGTTAAAACTAATATCTTCATCTCACGAGGAAGAGTAAAATAACTTTCCATTAGTTTCAAACAGGAGAAAGCTTAAATTCCTCCTTTATTTAAATGATGAAAATAGTTTTAAAATACCTTTCATAGTTTTCCTCAATCTCTTGTTCACCAAAGGACGTTTGTGAGACGACGTGTCTGTGCAAAGTGCTCTGCAAATTGTGAAGCAATATAGAAATGTAATTTATGTTCCGTTACTGAGCAGGCGATGGTTGGGAAAGCTGAAGTTTATTCCTGTTTTCTGACTTCAGTCTAAACCTGAGGTTTCATTGTTAAAACTTGAATAACAGAGCAGCCTTAGGCAAGATGTATTCCAAAGCCAAAAGTGAAAGGCTTGATTAATTTGTGTTTCTTTCTATTAAGATAAATGCTTAAGAGTAAATTCCTGTAACATGTTATCTATTCCACTGTTCTACTCTTTAAAAAAAAAAAATTCTCAATTATCCACAAAGAAGTAGCAGATCCAAAACTAGATTTTTCTTTCCTCAAATTTCTTACATAGTTTGCTTAAACAACTTGTCATTTTAAACCATTGTAATGGTGGCAGTTGGTATATCCTTCAGCTCATGGAGAGAGAACAGTAAATCATTTTTAGATGTACAAAATGCAGATAGAACATACTTTTTATAATCTTAGTTTGGTTATAAAACAACGTTTATTTTAAGCGGAGATTACATTTTAATACCTCTCATTAACTTATATTAGCTGGTTGTGTATGAAATCCAGTGTGGTGTGGTGCAGTGTTTCCAAAGCCAGCAGTCTGTGTGCCATCTTCACATTTTGCCACGGCCATGTACTTATTCCCTGTAATGTTATTTACTTTGTCTTTTTCTTCAAATGATTGTCCTTTTTAAATGCATTTATGTGAAAGGAGTAACTCCCACCATTAGATGTGGAAAAGTAGAACGAAACCTGTTACGGCCAGAACTTGATGGGACTGCCTTGTTTTTCCAGGCCGCACAGGTTTTCTGCCTTTGACAAGATGCAGTCCTCCCACTTTTGTATCGCTCTCTATTAGTGGGAAATATTTGAGTTTCCCTTCTCTGACAGGTCTCCGCTTTACGTAGGTTCCGGATTCACAGGTTTTACTGTATCACTTCCCATAAATAAGAGGTACACTTAAGCACACATTAAATTAAATATTTAATTGTTGTATGTTACCATGAAAAATATTTAGGTGTATACTGCCAGAAACCATCTCAAGTACAAGTACTTCTAGTGTATGTAAGCCACACCTTGCCAAACTCTGGTAATGTTAGCGCATGGTCACTGTGCACAGATTGCCTGGGCGTGAATCCTAACGCGTGAGCTGTGACGTGAAGCAACAACTTAACTGACCTCTAAAGTGGGCTGATAATAGCTTTTCTCCTTAGCTCTCCTTGTCGTGAGGACTAAAGAATGCCAACAAAGAGTGCCTGTCACAGAGTGAGAGTGCGACACATGTCATTATCTGTTGTTGTTGCTTTATTATTTTAATCCTCAGATGTCTTTATTACCTGACAACTGTCATCCTAAACAAGATGCATCACCTAAGAAAGAGGGTTCAAATAATGCTGATATAAATGAAGACTTCAGTCACCTGAAACTTGAGGATAAAGGTAAGTATACAAATGTAGTATCTCATATAGGTAAATGGCAGACAACAAATAATGAAGTTAAAAGTATCCCTTATGTTCATTAATTAAATAAAATAAGTATTTTAATTGAAAGCATCATTGTTATTATAAATATTAAGTAATTCTTATTACTTCTACTCAAGGACTTCAGGGTTACTTAGTAGATCTGATAATGCCAAGTGCTGACAGACTTTTGTCCTTCTGGTTCATGTTTTCCAATCAGAAAATTTTTTCTTGTCTAATGTGTGTTGTTGTTGTTAGGTGCCGTCAGGTTGGTTCCGACTCATGACGACCCTATGCACAACAGAACGAAACACTGCCCGGTCCTGAGCCATCCTTACAGTCGTTGTTATGCTTGAGCTCATTGTTGCAGCCACTGTGTCAGTCAGTCCACCTCGTTGAGGGTCTTCCTCTTTGCTGCTGACCCTGTACTCTGCCAAGCACGATGTCCTTCTCCAGGGACTGATCCCTCCTGACAACATGTCCGAAGTATGTAAGACGCAGTCTTGCCATCCTTGCCTCTAAGGAGCATTCTGGCTGTACTTCTTCCAAGACATTTGTTCGTTCTTTTGGCAGTCCATGGTATATTCAATATTCTTCGCCAACACCACAATTCAAAGGCATCAGTTCTTCTTCGGCCTTCCTTATTCATTGTCCACCTTTCACATGCATATGATGCGATTGAAAATACCATGGCTTAGGTCAGGCACGCCTTAGTCTTCAGGGTGATATCTTTGCTCTTCAACACTTTAAAGAGGTCCTTTGCAGCCGATTTACCCAATGCAATGCTTCTTTTGATTTCTTGACTGCTGCTTCCATGGCTGTTGATTGTGGATACAAGTAAAATGAAATCCTTGACAACTTCAATCTTTTCTCCGTTTATCATGATGTTGCTCATTGGTCCAGTTTTGAAAATTTTTGCTTTCTTTATGTTGAGGTGCAATCTATACTGAAGGCTGTGGTCTTTGATCTTCATTAGTAAGTGCTTCAAGTCCTCTTCACTTTCAGCAAGCCAGGCTGTGTCATCTGCATAACGCAGGCTGTTAATGAGTCTTCCTCTAATCCTGATGCCCCGTTCATCTTCATATAGTCCAGCTTCTCGGATTATTTTCTCAGCAAACAGATTGAATAGGTATGGTGAAAATACAACCCTGACGCACACCTTTCCTGACTTGAAACCAATGAGTATCCCCTTGTTCTGTCCAAACAACTGCCTCTTCATCTATGTAAAGGTTCCTTCCTCATGAGCACAATTAAGTGTTCTGGAATTCCCATTCTTCTCAATGCTATCCATAATTTGTTATGATCCACACAGTTGAATGCCTTTGCATAGTCAATAAAACACAGGTAAACATCCTTCTGGTATTCTCTGCTTTCAGCCAGGATCCATCTGACATCAGCAATGATATCCCTGGTTCCACATCCTCTTCTGAAACCAGCCTGAATTTTTGGCAGTTCTCTGTAGATATACTGCTGCAGCCGTTTTTGAATGATCTTCAGCAGAATTTTGCTTGCATGTGATATTAATGATATTGTTCTATAATTTCCACATTCAGTTGGATCACCTTTCTTGGGAATGGGCATAAATATGGATCTCTTCCAGTCAGTTGGCCAGGAAGCTGTCTTCCATATTTCTTGGCATAGACGAGTGAGCACCTCCAGCGCTGCATCTGTTTATTGAAACATCTCAATTGATATTCCATCAATTCCTGGAGCCTTGTTTTTCACCAGTGCCTTCAGAGCGGCTTGGACTTCTTCCTTCGGTACCATCGGTTTCTGATCGTATAACACCTCTTAAAATGGTTGGGCATCGACTAATTCTTTTTGGTATAATGACTCTGTGTATTCCATCTTCTTTTGATGCTTCCTGTGTCGTTTAATATTTTCCCCATAGAATCCTTCGCTATTGCAAGTCGGGGCTTGAATTTTTTCTTCAGTTCTTTCAGTTTGAGAAACACCGAGCATATTCTTCCCTTTTGGGTTTCCATCTCCAGCTCTTTGCACATGTCATTACAACACCCTGTCTTCTCGAACTGCCCTTTGAAATCATCTGTTGAGTTCTTTTACTTCATCAATTCTTCCTTTTGCTTTAGCTGCTCGACATTCGAGAGCAAGTTTCAGAGTCTCCTCTGACATCCGTCTTGGTCTTTTCTTTCTTTCCTGCCTTTTCAGTGACCTCCTGCTTTCTTCATGGATGATGTCCTTGATGTCATTCCACAACTCGTCTGATCTTTGGTCACTGGTGTTCAATGCGTCAAATCTGTTCTTGAAATGGTCTCTAAATTCAGTTGGGATATACTCAAGGTCATATTTTGGCTCTCGTGGACTTGCTCTGATTTTCTTCAGTTTCGGCTTGAACTTGCATATGAGCAATTCATGGTCTGTTCCACAGTCGGCCCCTGCCCTTGTTCTGACTGATGATATTGAGCTTTTCCATCATCTCTTTCCACAGATGTAGTCAATTTGATTTCTGTGTGTTCCATCTGGCGAGGTCCATGTGTATAGTCGCCGTTTATGTTGGTGAAAGAAGGTATTTGCAACGAAGAAGTCGTTGGTCTTACAAAATTCTATCATTCGATCTCAGGCATTTTTTCTATCACCAAGGCCGTATTTTCCAACTGCTTTGTTTCCAGCTTTCGCGTTCCAGTCTCCAATAATTATCAGTGCATCTTGATTGCATGTTCGATCAATTTCAGAGTGCAGCAGCTGATAAAAATCTTCTATTTCTTCATCTTTGGCCCTAGTGGTTTATGCGTAAATTTGAATAATAGTCGTATTAACTCGTCTTCCTTGTAGGTGTATGGATATTATTCTATCACTGACAGCATTGTACTTCAGGATAGATCTCGAAATGTTCTTTTTGACGATGAATGCGACACCATTCCTCTTCAAGTTGTCATTTCCAGCATAGTAGACTGTATGATTGTCCGATTCAAAATGGCCGATACCAGTCCATTTCAGCTCACTAATGCCTAGGATATCGATGTTTCTGTGTTCCATTTCATTTTTGACGATTTCCAATTTTTCTAGATTCATACTTTGTACATTCCAGGCTCCGATTATTAATGGATGTTTGCAGCTGTTTATTCTCATTTTGAGTCATGCCACATCAGCAAATGAAGGTCACAAAAGCTTTACTCCATCCACATCATTAAGATCGACTCTACTTTGAGGAGGCAGCTCTTCCCCAATCATCTTTTGAGTGCCTTCCAACCTGGGGGGCTCATCTTCCAGCACTATATCAGACAGTGTTCCGCTGCTGTTCATAAGCTTTTCACTGGCTAATGCTTTTCAGAAGTAGACTGCTGGGTCCTTCTTCCTAGTCTGTCTTAGTCTGGAAGCTCAGCTGAAACTGTCCTCCATGGGTGACCCTGCTGGTATCTGAATACCGGTGGCATAGCTTCCAGCATCACAGCAACACACAAGCCCCCACAGTACGACAAACTGACAGACAAGTGGGGGTCTAATGTGTATATCTGTAAATAGTCTGCATTTATATATTTTGGTTTTGTGTTCTATGAAAAAGATTATGATCGTTCCAAAAAGATTTTTATTTCAACTTTTAATGAAATAAAGAGCTACAGGACTGCCTAATTGCCTTAAAGATTTTAACTGTTATTTTGTATAAAGATAATATAAATCTCTTTTTGGTGGCATAGTGGTTAAGACCTATGGCCATTAGCCAAAAGGTCAGCAGTTTGAATCGACCAGGTGCTGCTTGGAAACCCTATCGGGCAGTTCTGCTCTGTGCTGTAGGGTCACTATGAGTTGGAATCAACTCATCACAAGGGGGTTTTCTTGAAAATCAGAAAATGAAGGCTTTTATTAAGCTGGGAATCACTGTTGATTAAAGAAAGCTGGGAAGCCAGTTACTCAGTTTGAAAAGTACTTGTTATTCAGGGCTGCTGAAAAATTTCTCAGTCTTCATGCTTGGTTCGCATTTTGATGATCTATATTTTTAGGTTTGTACATAAAACTAGTAGTTGTCCTCGGGATTCATCTGTACTTTTTAGATACCTTCTTGAAGGATTAAACAGTATACATAATTCATAGCTAATTATTTTCAATTTCGTAGACTGCAAAAATTATGAAGAACTAGGTGAAGACTGGTTTGATGCTAAAGAGAACCTTACAGGAGTTGATGTCTCCGGAATACAAGAGAATCAGATAGAACAAGACAGAAGGAATCCAAAATTTACACTAGGTTGGTTCCTAGGAATTTAAGGAGAAATCATAATCTAGCTTATTTGTAAAATAGTGCTTATCTTTGTCATTTTGATGTGCTGAGTGATTTTAAT
Source organism: Loxodonta africana (assembly GCF_030014295.1). NCBI lineage: Eukaryota > Metazoa > Chordata > Mammalia > Proboscidea > Elephantidae > Loxodonta > Loxodonta africana. The sequence goes on along the minus strand of NC_087347.1, from coordinate 4,898,059 downwards.
ATTTTATGTCTGTTTGTGGCTTTTCTTTATAAAAAATGAGAAAACTGATCATTTGGATGTTAATTTTTTTAAGAGTAAGTCAGCTGAAAACTTTTTCAGAAAACTATCTGCTAATAGCTTACATCTGGGATTTAGTTAGCAGGTGGACAGCCAGCATTCTCTCCCTCCGACTGCAGGCCAACATCAGTGTTCCTTCAGGACGTTTTTCCCATGAGCCCTCACCAGCCATTCCAGACCTATGGAAATGGGCACCTGGTGAATGAGACAAGCTTCCCATCTCCATCAGGAAGCCAGTACTCATTTATCAGTTTGACTGAAGGGATGAAAACAATCGGCTTTTTATAATTTAGTCCATTTCAAGAATGTGATTACCTGTGGTTGTCCTGGGATTCTTTTCTGGTATCTGTGATTATTGTTGCACTTCTCGCATCAGGGATATTTGTGCCAGCTTACCTTCCTTTATTTTTTTCCCATAAACTTGAGCGGGTTTTTTTAATTTTTCATGGTAGCAATAGTTTTACTGTTTTTCCCCTACTCTTGTTTTGTAAATAATGCTTATTAAGATTTTTAAACAAAATGTAAAAGTATAAGGAAATGAAAATCACCTGAAGTTCCTCCACCTTACAGTAACTACTATTAATATTTTAGTGACTAATCTTTTATTCATGTCATTATGCATGTATGTAATACACATGAATAATTAAATGGTATTTTTAATCCAGTTTTATTATAACTGCTTTTTTGTTTCCCTTGCATTATTTTTCTCCGTATCACTTGTCATATACTATATATTTTGCTGATTTGATAAACTGACTGCCTTCCTACATTGTAATTTTAGCTCAGTGAAATTGGATCTTTGTATATTTTGTTCGCTGCCCATCCCTAGTGCCAGGTACAGTGTCCAGTCCATGAGGTGTTCAATAAATACTTTGTACTGAACTGTGAAAGGTGAGGTAATGGGTAGAAGGAATATCTGATTGTTACCACTGCCCTTTTCTACTGTAGTCTAGCTCCTCCCTGCCCCCTCATCTCAATGTCAAAATATAAATGATGAAGATAGTTTCACTGTCTGCTCTGCAGAATGGAGTCCAAAGAGATTAGCAAGTGTCACTGGCTAGAGATGAAAGACTCTGCCTTAATTCCAGCACTGGTGCTTGCTAGGTTTGTGACTTCAGCTCCCAGACCTCAGGATCTTTGTCTGTAGAATAGATATAATAACAATATCTACTTCAGGGTGATTGTGAGGTTTGCATAAGATGTTAGTAAAAAGTGCTTGGGATATTGCCTGAAGCATGGGAAGCACTTACAAAATGCTAGGATATTCTTATTACTTAATGAAAAAGCAAAATGTACAGATTCCCCATTATTATATAAAAACTAAAAAACATAAAAGGTACTCCCAGAATTTAACAGATACTTGTTGAGTACCTCCTATGTGCCAAGTATAGATATTGATGTTGTTGTTGTTGTTAGGTGCCATCGAGTCAGTTCTGACTCATAGCAACCCTGTGTACAACAGAACAAATCACTGCCCAGCCCTGTACCATCTTCACAATCATCGCTGTGTTCAAGCCCGTTGTTCCAGCCACTGTATCAGTCCATCTGGTCGAGGGTCTTCATCTTTTTTGCTGACCCTCTACCTTACCAAGCATGATGTCCTCCAGGGGCTGGTCCCTTCTGATAACATGTCCAAAGTAGGTGAGACGAAGTCTTGCCATTCTCGCTTCCAAGGAGCTTTCTGGCTGTACTTCTTCCAAGATAGACTTGTTGCTTCTTCTGGCAGTCCCATGGTATTGATAGTAGCATTAAAAGAATCTCAACTCAGTAAATTCATTTTTATTTTTGACCAGGTTCTCTTCAAAATAGAGACCATGAAAATTCGGTCTAAGAATTTTTTTTTAACCAAACAAGAAAGGAATTATCTGTAATCCTAACATTTGCAGTTTCCACACTATGTTGTTGTGTGCTGCTCAGTCGGTTGTGACTCACAGCGACCCTATAGGATAGAGTAGAACTGCCCCATAGGGTTTCCAAGGCTGTACTCTTTACAGAAGCAGATAGACAGGTTTTTTTTCTCCCATGGGTTTGAACTGCCCACCTTTCCCTTAGCAACCCAGTGCTTAAGCATTGCATCACCAGTGCCCCTTTTTCCAAACCATGAAGACTGTGGCGGTCAGGCTGTTGTTGTAGGTGCCTTAGGGTCTCTTCCGACTCATAGCAACCCTGTAGGACAGCGTAGAACTGCCATGTTGGGTTTCCAAGGAGTGACTGGTGGTTTGAACTGCCGATGCCGACCTTTTGGTTAGCAGCCGAGCTCTTAACCAGGATGCCACCAGTGCTTCATGGTCAGGCTAGCTACCTGTTATTACTATGTGTCTGGTTTTCTTGGTGCGATGCATCCCCAGCAGAAGAATGCGTATAAAGAGCTCTGAGCCTGCCAGCTCTGGCCAGCATTAGCACAGGAAGTGGGGAGCCTGTGTGTGTGCAGCAGTCCAGATGGCATTTCTCTGGATCAGAGACAAATGGACGACACGTTCCTTAGTTGTGATGTAATTGATTACTTTGTCTAGGTATTGTTGATCCATTTTTGGATCAAAAATTACTATCAACAAATTCAGCCTTTTTATTTTTAAGATGATAGAAGGCCCAGGCTCCTGGCCTTCAGTCTAGTGCTGATATTTGCTAATAAATTGATGTTAAGCTTCATGATAGTTTAAAAAAACATGAACTGATTGACAAGCTTCCCGTTTCATCTTAAAAAATAGCAATACGGTTTGGTGATCCTCTGTTGTGTATTGTTTCTCTACAAGCAGAGATGAAGAGTGCTGAACCTTTACGAAGAGATAAAGGGTATTTGGTCCACGTCGGTGGTCTCTGCCCTTCCGTGTCTGAGGTATGCCACGATTTCTTTTTTCAGCTTCATTTTCAGTTCTACTGTTTGTTTTCATTTTTTGCTGTGCTTTCTACCTTTAACAAAGTTTTCTTTCTTTTTTTTAGGCTGATTTAAGATCTCTTTTCCAGAAATACCAAGTTTCTGAAATTTCAATTTATGATTCTTCTACTAATTACAGGTAAGGTTTCCTAAATTCAAGAAATGAACTTTACCGGGTGTCTGCCATGTACCAGAGGTTCTGTACGAGGCAGCAGCTGCAGGGATGAGAGAGCCCAGGGCCTTGCCACAGGGAGATCCCATCCTAGGCGAGGGAGACGCGTTAGCACAGAGCTGCAGCCTTTCACTGGGGCTCTCTTAATGAGATTTTTCTTTCATTGTACTTTTTAACTGATTATTGATGGCACATAGGAAAGGGTTTTTCTTGTTTTTTATGTATTTTATCTTGTTTCATACGGTTTTGTAGTGCCAGTAAAGTGCATTCATTAGTTAAGCGAACAGGCAGTAGCTGAATAAACCTGGGCGATTACTTGAGCTTTCTGTACCTCAGGCTCTTCGCCTATGAAGTGAGGATAATACTAGTACCTTCATAGCATTGTTGTGGAGCTGATATGAGTTAACATATGTAAGCCACTAAGAACAAAGCCTGGCACGTAGTAGGTGCTCAGAAAATTGTATTTATTTTTGTTTCCGATTTTAATTACTTTTTATTTGCTGCTCTTTTTTTTTTTTTTAAGGTAGATAGCTGTGTCATCTACAGATAGTCCTGTCCAACGCTTAAATGCTGCTCCTTTCTGTTTTGTGACACTGCCAGAACTTTTGTAACTATCAACTAATAATGGGGACAGTTGAATGGAAATGCTTTATCTGTTTTATCATTAAAAATGATAACTGTTGATTTCAGATTTAAAAATACCAGTTAAGAAGGGATCCTATTTGTAGTTGGGGTTGACGTTTATCAAAAGGAGGTGTTGAATTTTATTTGTCTTAAATGGGATCTATTAGGACCATATGCTTTTTTTCTTATTTGGCCTGTCGATGTGCTGTTAATGCATGTCATTATATTAGTGTTGTAATCCTGGAATTATTGCTCAGTGTGAAAGATTCTTTTACTATCTTGTTGAATTCTTTTTTTTAATTTTTTATTTCTTTCTTACTTGAACCATTATACATTCCCTGTGGAAAATTTTTTTTCTTTTTTTTTGTTGTACTTTGGATGAAGATTTACAAAGCAAATTAGTTTCTCATTAAACAGTTAATACACATATTATTTTGTGACATCGGTTGCCAACCCCATGATATGTCAACACTGTCCCCTTCTCAACCTTCGTTTCGCCGTTACCATCTTGCCTGTCCCCTCCTGTCTTCTTGTCCCTGCCCCTGAGCTGGTGTGCCCATTTAGTCTTGTTTTGTTTTATGGGCCTGTCTAATCTTTGCTTGAAGGGTGACCCTCAGGAGTGACTTTAGTACTGAGTTAAAAGGGCCCCAGGGGCCATACTCTCAGGGTCTGTGTGGAAATTTAGAAAACTCCATTAAATACAAAGAAGTTAAAAAATTTGTTCTTAGTCCCATCATTTGAAAGCAGGCACACTTCAGGTTTGGTGTCTGTGTTCCCATTAAGATTGTCTCGGGCTGGTGCTTTTCAATGGATACCTAGCTAGCTCCTGTCCAACGTTCTTAATTATGTGTTAAAATTCTGTTTAAGTTTCCTAACTTTTTTTGGTCTATATTAACAATATAAAAGAATTAATAATTAGTATACCTCTATGGCAATAAACCTAAAAACCTGAACTACTTACACAGTTTTCTAGAAAAATGTAATTCCTTCGGTATCTTGGATTATTGCCCCCTTTTCATTGTTTATTTGGGTTAACTGTGCCATCTGCTATACCTCATTTCCCCTTAATTTTGTCTTTTCAGTGATTTATCAGCCGTATTGCATTGTTGCACAGAACTAGTCCTTAGATTCATTTGGCATTTCTTGTTTTCTGATTTCTTCTTTTTTATCTTTTTTTCTCACACTTTTTTCTAATGCTTAATTTTTTTTTGTGCATGTAAGACTTTGTTCTAAGAACTAAGTCTTTTAGTGAAAGCACCTTTACTCCTTCTTCTGAGAAGCATCCCCTCCTTTCTTTAAGGTGATCTTAGTACCGAAAACTCCTGCCACATCTTCTGTTGATTTATTGCTTGTTTACCTTTTTTTTTTTTTACCTTATATTTTTGTTCTTTTAAGAAGCATCTTTTTTTAAATTGTACTTTCTCACTGTTTGGTGATGAGAAGAAATGGAGTCTACTGTTTTATATTTGTCTTATATACAGAGACATTTTTAATAATTATTCTAGGAATTCTTTTGAGTTTTCTAATATTAAGTTTCAGTATAAAATTAACAGGAGATAATTCACAAGAAATACTGAATAAAACTTTACTGTCTTTCGTTTCCCATCTTTAACTTGTTTGTTTTTTTTTTTTATCCTAAATAAATATCCTTCCCAATCTCAAGGTAAGTAGAGTAACTATTTTATTTCTAATAGCAGTTATTCTTGTGAAAAATATGTTTTTAGCCACTAGTTACAAGACTAAGTTTGAGGCAATTTAAAGTCACTAACAACCCCTTCGGGAGCAAAGGAAAATAAAGAAAACTAAAGATACAAGGGAAAGATTAGTCCAAAGGACTAATAGACCACATTTACCATGGCCTCCGCCAGACTGAAACCAGCCCAGCTAGATGGTTCCCAGCTACCACCACTGACTGCTCTGACAGGGATCACAATAGAGGGCCCCAGACAGAGCTAGAGGAAAATGTAGAACAAAATTGTAACTCACAGAAAAAGACCAGAGTTACTGGCCTGACAGACTGGAGAAACCTTGAGAGTGTGGCCCCAGGATACCCTTTTAGCTCAGCAATAAAGTCACTCCTGAGCTTCACCCTTCAGCCAAAGATTAGATGGGCCCATAAAACAAAATGAGACTAAAAGGGCACACCAGCATGGGGCAAGGACCAGCAGACGGGAGGGAACAGGAAACTTGGTAAAAGGGAACCCAAGGTCGAAAAGAGAGAGTGTTGACATGTTGTGGGGTTGTTAACCAATGTCATAAAACAATATGTGTACTAACTGTTGAATGAGAAACTAGTTCTGTTAACTTTCATCGAAAGTACAATAAATAAAGTCATTAACAGAGAACCTTATGGTTTTTGGCTTCTGTATTTTAGATATGCATCTCTTGCTTTTAAAAAAAATAGTGATGCAAAGATGGCTGTGAAAGAAATGAACGGAATGGAAATAAATGGGAAATCGGTAAATGTGCGGCTGGTTAAGACTCCTGGAGAATACGCGTCACCAATTTCCTCCAAGACGGGAAACAGGCTTAGTTTGAATAATGTGGAAAAAAGCACCAGCAGAGAAGCCAACTCAGCCGCCTGCATTTCTAGATTGCCCAGAACGAGGCCGAGGCAGCTAGAGTCTGAGCCAGACAGTGAGTCTTCTCCTTTCGACCAGAAGGTTAGTTTTCTGGGTTGATCCTTTAGATGGTCATTGTACGTGGCCTATTGCTATATGTACTTGTAGAATAAATAACTCCGGGATGGGCGGTCTTGACGTGGAATCGTGAGCATTAATTCTGAATCGTTCTTGTCCTTGATTCTGTCGTGACCCGCCTTGTACAGCTCCAAGTTGTTCGGTAACTTTAACCAGACTCTCTGCCAGTGCTTTGCAGTCTTTCTGTCACTTTATTTTTGGACAGTACTACTCCTTAAGTAGTTATAATTATACTTTCTTCATTCCTTTTTTCACAGTTAACCTTGTAGTTGTTTTAAAATGATAAAATGCAGTTGTTTTATTTTCATATATCCTCATTTCCGCCTCACTGGGGTTATAAGGAAACCCTGCTGGCGTAGTGGTTAAGTGCTATGGGTGCTAACCAAAGGGTCAGCAGTTCGAATCTGCCAGGTGCTCCTTGGAAACTATATGGGGCAGTTCTACTCTGTCCTATAGGGTAGCTATGAGTCAGAATTGACTCAGTGGCACTAGGTTTGGTTTGGTATAGTAAGTCTTAAAATCAGGTAAAATGAGGAGGCGGGGCCAAGATGGCAGACTAGGTGGATGCTACCGCGGATCCCTCTTGCAACAAAGACTCGGAAAAACAAGTGAATCAATCACATACATAACAATCTACGAACTCTGAACAACAAACACAGATTTAGAGACGGAGAACGAACAAATACAGAGAGGCAGCGATTGTTTTCAGAGCCTGGAGCCAGCGTACCAGTCAGCGGATTTTCTGGAAAAACTAGTTTCCCAGTGATGGCTCAGAGACAGCAGTCCATATCAAACCACATAAAGAAGCAGACCATGACAGCTTCTCCAAACAAAAGAATCAAAATCTTTCCCAAATAAAGATACAATCCTGGAATTATCAGATACAGAATATAAAAAACTAATTTACAGAATGCTTCAAGACATCAGAAACGAAATAAGGCAAACTGCAGAAAAAGCCAAGGAACACACCGATAAAACTGTTGAAGAACTCAAAAAGATTATTCAAGAACATAGTGGAAAAATTAATAAGTTGCAAGAATCCATAGGGAGACAGCATGTAGAAATCCAAAAGATTAACAATAAAATTACAGAATTACACAACACAATAGGAAGTCAGAGGAGCAGACTCGAGCAATTAGAATGCAGACTGGGACATCTGGAGGACCAGGGAATCAACACCAACATAGCTGGAAAAAAATCAGATAAAAGAATTTAAAAAAATGAAGAAACCCTAAGAATCATGTGGGACTCTATCAAGAAGGATAACTTGCGGGTGATTGGAGTCCCAGAACAGGGAGAGGGGACAGAAAAACACAGAGAAAATAGTTGAAGAACTCCTGACACAAAACTTCCCTGACATCATGAAAGGCGAAAGGATATCTATCCAAGATGCTCATCGAACCCCATTTCAGACTGATCCAAAAAGAAAAACACCAAGACATATTATCATCAAACTCGCCAAAACCAAAGATAAAGAGAAAATTTTAAAAGCAGCCAGGGAGAAAAGAAAGGTTTCCTTCAAGGGAGAATCAATAAGAATAAGTTCAGACTACTCAGCAGAAACCATGCAGGCAAGAAGGGAATGGGACGACATATACAAAGCACTGAAGGAGGAAAACTGCCAGCCAAGGATCGTATATCCAGCAAAACTCTCTCTGAAATATGAAGGCGAAATTAAGATATTTACAGATAAACATAAGTTTAGAGAATTTGCAAAAACCAAACCAAAGCTACAAGAAATACTAAACGATATTGTTTGGTCAGAAAACCAATAATATCAGATACCAGCACAATACAAGGTCACAAAACAGAATGTCCTGATATCAACTCAAATAGGGAAATCACAAAAACAAACAAATTAAGATTAAATAAAAATAAATAAATAACAATACACATAACAGGGAATCATGGAAGTCAATAGGTAAAAGATCACAATAATCAAAAAGAGGGACTAAATACAAGAGGCATTGAACTGCCATATGGAGAGTGATACAAGGCGATATAGAACGATACAAGTTAGGTTTTTACTTAGAAAAATAGGGATAAATAATAAGGTAACCACAAAAAGGTATAAAAACTCCATAACTCAAGAAAAACGTAACGACTCAACTAACATAAAGTCAAACACTATGAAAATGAGGATCTCACAATTTACTAAGAAAAACGTCTCAGCACAAAAAATTATGTGGAAAAATGAAATTGCCAACAACACACATGAAAAGGCATCAAAATGACAACACTAAAAACTTATTTATCTATAATTACGCTGAACGTAAATGGACTAAATGCACCAATAAAGAGACAGAGAGTCACGGACTGGATAAAGAAACACGATCCATCTATATGCTGCCTACAAGAGACACACCTTAGACTTAGAGACACAAACAAACTAAAACTCAAAGGATGGAAAAAAGTATATCAAGCAAACAATAAGCAAAAAAGAAGAGGAGTAGCAATATTAATTTCTGACAAAATAGACTTTAGACTTAAATCCGCCACAAAGGATAAAGAAGGACACTATATAACGATAAAAGGGACAATTGATCAGGAAGACATAACCATATTAAATATTTATGCACCCAATGACAGGGCTGCGAGATACATAAATCAAATTTTAACAGAATTGAAAAGTGAGATAGACACCTCCACAATTATAGTAGGAGACTTCAACACACCACTATCGGAGAAGGACAGGACATCCAGTAAGAAGCTCGATAGACACACGGAAGACCTGCTTACAACAATCAACCAACTTGACCTCACTGACTTATACAGAACTCTCCACCTAACTGCTGCAAAATATACTTTTTTTTCTAGCGCACATGGAACATTCTCTAGAATAGACCACATATTAGGTCATAAAACAAACCTTTGCAGAATCCAAAACATCGAAATATTACAAAGCATCTTCTCAGACCACAAGGCAATAAAACTAGAAATCAGTAACAGAAAAACTAGGGAAAAGAAATCAAATACTTGAAAAATGAACAATACCCTCCTGAAAAAAGACTGGGTTATAGAAGACATCAAGGAGGGAATAAGGAAATTCATAGAATGCAACGAGATTGAAAATACTTCCTATCAAAACCTCTGGGACACAGCAAAAGCAGTGCTCAGAGGCCAATTTATATCGATAAATGCACACATACAAAAAGAAGAAAGAGCCAAAAGCAGAGAACTGTCCCTACAACTTGAACAAATAGAAAGTGAGCAACAAAAGAATCCATCAGGCACCAGAAGAAAACAAATAATAAAAATTAGAGCTGAACTAAATGAATTAGAGAACAAAAAAACAATTGAAAGAATTAACAAAGCCAAAAGCTGGTTCTTCGAAAAAATTAACAAAATTGATAAACCATTGGCTAGACTGACTAAAGAAAAACAGGAAAGGAAACAAATAACCCGAATAAGAAACGAGAAGGACCACATCACAACAGAACCAAATGAAATTAAAAGAATCATTTCAGATTACTACGAAAAATTGTACTCTAACAAATTTGAAAACCTAGAAGAAATGGATGAATTCTTGGAAAAACACCACCTACCTAAACTAACACATTCAGAAGAAGAACAACTAAATAGACCCATAACAAAAAAAGAGATTGAAACGGTAATCAAAAAACTTCCAACAAAAAAAAGGCCTGGCCCGGACGGCTTCACTGCAGAGTTCTACCAAACCTTCAGAGAAGAGTTAACACCACTACTACTGAAGGTATTTCAAAGCATAGAAGAGGACGGAATACTACCCAACTCATTCTATGAAGCCACCATCTCCCTGATACCAAAACCAGGTAAAGACATTACAAAAAAAGAAAATTACAGACCTGTATCCCTCATGAACATAGATGCAAAAATCCTCAACAAAATTCTAGCCAATAGAATCCAACAACACATCAAAAAAATAATTCACCATGATCAAGTGGGATTTATACCAGGTATGCAAGGCTGGTTTAATATCAGAAAAACCATTAATGTAATCCATCACATAAATAAAACAAAAGATAAAAACCACATGATCTTATCAATTGATGCAGAAAAGGCATTTGACAAAGTCCAATACCCACTTATCCTAAAAACTCTTACCAAAATAGGAATTGAAGGAAAATTCCTCAACCTAATAAAGGGCATCTATGCAAAGCCAACAGCCAATATCACTCTAAATGGAGAGAACCTGAAAGCATTTCCCTTGAGAACGGGAACCAGACAAGGATGCCCTTTATCACCGCTCTTATTCAACATCGTACTTGAAGTCCTAGCCAGGGCAATTAGGCTAGACAAAGAAATAAAGGGTATCCGGATTGGCAAGGAGGAAGTAAAGTTATCACTATTTGCAGATGACATGATCTTATACACAGAAAACCCTAAGGAATCCTCCCGAAAACTACTGAAACTAATAGAAGAGTTTAGCAGAGTCTCAGGTTATAAAATAAACGTACAAAAATCACTTGGATTCCTCTACATCAACAAAAAGAACACCGAAGAGGAAATAACCAAATCAATACCATTCACAGTAGCCCCCAAGAAGATAAAATACTTAGGAATAAATCTTACCAAGGATGTAAAAGACCTATACAAAGAAAACTACAAAGCTCTACTACAAGAAATTCAAAAGGACATACTTAAGTGGAAAAACATGCCTTGCTCATGGATAGGAAGACTTAACATAGTAAAAATGTCTATTCTACCAAAAGCCATCTATACATATAACGCACTTCTGATCCAAATTCCAATGTCGTATTTTAAGGGGATAGAGAAACAAATCACCAATTTCATATGGAAGGGAAAGAAGCCCCGGATAAGCAAAGCATTACTGAAAAAGAAGAAGAAAGTGGGAGGCCTCACTCTACCTGATTTCAGAACCTATTATACAGCCACAGTAGTCAAAACAGCCTGGTACTGGTACAACAACAGGCACATAGACCAATGGAACAGAATTGAGAACCCAGATATAAGTCCATCCACGTATGAGCAGCTGATATTTGACAAAGGACCAGTGTCAGTAAATTGGGGAAAAGATAGTCTTTTTTTTAACAAATGGTGCTGGCATAACTGGATATCCATTTGCAAAAGAATGAAACAGGACCCATACCTCACACCATGCACAGAAATTAACTCCAAGTGGATCAAAGACCTAAACATAAAGACTAAAACGATAAAGATCATGGAAGAAAAAATAGGGACAACCCTAGGAGCCGTAATACAGGGCATAAACAGAATACAAAACATTACCAAAAATGATGAAGAGAAACCCGATAACTGGGAGCTCCTAAAAATCAAACACCTATGCTCATCTAAAGACTTCACCAAAAGAGTAAAAAGACCACCTACAGACTGGGAAAGAATTTTCAGCTATGACATCTCAGACCAGTGCCTGATCTCTAAAATCTACATGATTCTGTCAAAACTCAACCACAAAAAGACAAACAACCCAATCAAGAAGTGGGCAAAGGATATGAACACACATTTCACTAAAGAAGGTATTCAGGCAGCCAACAGATACATGAGAAAATGCTCCCGATCATTAGCCATTAGAGAAATGCAAATTAAAACTACGATGAGATTCCATCTCACACCAACTAGACTGGCATTAATCCAAAAAACACAAAATAATAAATGTTGGAGAGGCTGCGGAGAGATTGGAACTCTCATACACTGCTGGTGGGATTGTAAAATGGTACAACCACTTTGGAAATCCATCTGGCGTTATCTTAAACAGTTAGAAATAGAGCTACCATACAACCCAGAAATCCCACTCCTCGGAATATACCCTAGAGATACAAGAGCCTTCACACAAACAGATATATGCACACCCATGTTTATTGCAGTGCTGTTTACAATAGCAAAAAGCTGGAAGCAACCAAGATGTCCGTCAACGGATGAATGGGTAAATCAATTGTGGTATATTCACACAATGGAATACTACGCATCGATAAAGAACAGTGACGAATCTGTGAAACATTTCAGAACATGGAGGAATCTGGAAGGCATTATGCTGAGCGAAATGAGTCAGAAGCAAAAGGACAAATATTGTATAAGACCACTATTATAAGATCTTGAGAAATAGAAAAAACGGAGAAGAACACATACTTTTGTGGTTACAAAGTGGGGAGGGATTTATTGATCAATCAGTAGATAAGAACTGCTTTGGGTGAAGGGGAAGACAACACTCAATACAAGGAAGGTCAGCCTAATTGGACTGGACTAAAAGCAAAGAGGTTTCCGGGATAAAATGAAAGCTTCAAAGGTCAGCGGAGCAGGGGCTGGGGTCTGGGGAACTTGGTTTGAGGGGACTTCTAAGTCAATGGACAAAATAATTCTATTATGAAAACATTCTGTATCCCACTGTGAATTGTGGCGCCTCGGGTCCTAAATGCTAACAAGCGGCCATCTAAGATACATCAATTGGTCTCAACCCACCTGGAGCAAAGGCAAAGGAAGAACACCAAGGTCACACGACAACTAAGAACCCAAGAGACAGAAAGGGCCACATGAACCAGAGACCTACATTATCCTGAGACCAGAAAAACTAGTTGCTGCCCGACCACAATCGATGTCTGTCCTGTCAGGGAGCACAACAGACAACTCCTGAGGGAGCAGGAGACCAATGGGATACAGACCCCAAATGCTGATGAAGAGTGAGCTAATTATATCAGGTGGACACTTGAGAATGTGCTGGCAGCTCTTGTCTGGAGGGGGGATGGGAGGATAGAGTGGGTTGGAAGCTGGCAAAATTGTCACGAAAGGAGAGACTGAAAGGGCTGACTCAATAGGGGAAGAGCAGGTGGGAGTACGGAGTAAGATATATGTAAACTTATATGTGACAGACTGATTGGATTGGTAAATGTTCACTTGAAGCTTAATAAAAGTTAATAAAAAAAAAATCAGGTAAAATGAGTCCTTTTTGTTCTTTTTCATAATCAGTTATCCTAGTCAATATCATTGCTGATGTCAGATGAATGCTGGCTGAAAGTGGAGAATATCAGAATGTTTACCTGTGTTTTATTGACTATGCAAAGGCGTTCAACTGTGTGGATCATAAGAAATTATGGATAACATTGCAAAGAATGGGAATTCCAGAACACTTAATTGTGCTCATGAGGAACCTGTACATAGACCAAGAGGCAGTTGTTTGGACAGAACAAGGGGCTACTGAGTGGTTTAAAGTCAGGAAAGGTGTGCCTCAGGGTTGTATCCTTTCACCATACCTATTCAATCTGTATGCTAAGCAAATAATCCGAGAAGCTGGACTATATGAGGAAGACAGACAGAATGCTCTTTAGAAGCAATGATGGTAAGACTGCCTCTTACATACTTCGGACATGTTGTCAGGAGGGATCAGTCCCTGGAGAAGGACATCATGCTTGGTAAAGTACAGGGTCAGCGGAAAAGAGGAAGACCCTCAACGAGATGGATTGACACTGCCTGCAACAACGCACTCAAGCATACCAACAATCGTAAGGATGGCACAGGACCAGTCAGCATTTCGTTGTGTGGTACACAGGGTCGCTATGAGTCAGAACAGACTTGATGGCAGCTAACAACAAAAACAACATTCAACCTGTATGCTGAGCAAATAATCCAAGAATGTGGACTGTACGGAAAAGAACAGGGCATCACAATTGGAGGAAGATACATTAACAACCTGCTTTATGCAGATGACACAACTTTGCTTGCTGAAAGTGAAGAGGGCTTAAAGCATTTACTGATGAAGATCAAAAACCACAGTCTTCAGCATGGATTACACCTCAACATAAAGAAAAATCCTCACAACTGGACCAATGAGCCACATCATGATAAACAGAGAAAAGATTGAGGTTGTCAAGGATTTCATTTTACTTAGATCCACAATCAGCATCCGTGGAAGCAGCAGTCAAGAAATCAAAAGATGCATTGCATTGGGCAAATCCACTGCAAAAGATGTCACCTTGAAAGGTAAGGTGCACCTGACCCCAGCCATGGTGTTTTCAGTCGCCTCATATGCATGTGAAAGCTGGACAATGAGTAAGGAAGACCGAAGAAGAGTCGATCCCTTTGAATTGTGGTGTTGGCGAAGAATATTGAATATACCATGGACTGCCAAAAGAATGAACAAATCTGTCTTGAAAGAAGTACAACCAGAATGTTCCTTAGAAGCAAGAATGGTGAGATTACGCCTCACATACTTCAGACATGTTAACAGGTAGAACCAGTCCCTAGAGAAGGACATCGTGCTTGGCAGAGGGTCGTCGGAAAAGAGGAAGACCCTCAGTGAGATGGACTGACACACTGGCTGCAACAGTGGGCTCAAGCATAACAACGATTGTGAGGATGGCGCAGGACCAGGCAGTGTGTCGTTCTGTTGTGCATGGGGTCGCTGTGAGTCGGAACTGACTCAAGGGCACCTAACAACAACAGTCTCTGCCTTTCTGTATAAATTTTATAATTCAGTTTGCTGATATATGCAAAATATTTTTCTGAGATTTTTTTTGAGATTATTCAAATCTACGTATAAGAAGAACAAATGCCTTTTTAATAAATAAATGAAAGAATAAATGTTTGTTGAATAAACAAATCTAGATTCTCCCCTTCAGAATATGGTAGAAGGTTCTCTGCTGTGCCCTTATCCCGTCCGTTCCTAATCCCTGGAGCCGTCCCAGTCCTTCTCTGCACTGTCAGCCACTCCATTTCCACTCGCAGGCCCTCTCTCCGCTTGGAGTTATGCACAACTCTTCGTAATCCTCAGACAGTCTCCACCTGACTGCCTTCCTTTGCCATCACCGTCCTTATTTGTGCCGTGTTTATAGCCAGACTTCTCAACAAGGAGTTTATATCCACTTTCCAATTTCTCTGGTCGCTTCTCTCCTTTGTTGTGATAATCTGAGGTTAGTCTCTCAAAGTTTCCTTCGTCTACCGTTTCCATAGTCACTTGCTGTTGTGTAACACTGAGTCGAGTCTGAGGCATAACAACCCTATAGGACAGAGTAGGACTGCCCCATAAAGTTTCCTAGACTGAGATCTTTATGGGAACAGATTGCCAGGTCTCCTCTCCCGCACAGCAGGTGGTGGGTTCAAGGCGCAGACCTTTCAGTTAACTGTTGTGCCGCCAGGACTCCTTCCATGTGAGATACTGCCCCCTGCCTTCTGTTTCTCCCTATCAGCTCGGGACTCTTCGTAGTTTGACCTTGGTTTTGGCCTTGGCCCTTCTTAACTCTAACACTGCCGTTCAAAACGCCTGTCGTTTTGGCTAACGCATTTGCTCTGTGTTCCACTTCCATGTTTTTTAGATAGGGAGCCTGATTGATTTAGCCTGTGATCTTGCATTTATTAGTTCAGGCGATAACACCCTTGGTCCGCTCAGCTGTGGCAGTGGCCACGGAGTGAGTTGGCAGAGGGGAAGGCTATATGGTATAATAGGGCACCTTGGGCTATGGGTAGGAGTGTTTGGGTAGAGAGGCTCCTATTATCATCTCTGTTGACTATACTCCAAGTTCTCTTACCTTTCCAGCAATTTCTTGTCACCTTTTTCTTTTTCTCAGACTCACAACATTTATTCATTCTGTGTCCGGCATAGAGAATGCACTTAATAACTATTAACTGTTACTGTTGTTGTTCTTTACCAGTTATTTGGCCTTTCTTGGAGATCTTATCTTTTCTGTGGTTTCAGTTATCACAATCATTATATCCCAAACCTTTATTTTTTTATTCAACAGTTATTACCTACCAATTGTGTGCACTGTTCTAGGCACTGAGAAAGCAACAGTGAACAAAAGAGACAAAAACTGTGTGTGCTCTGATGGAGCTTACCTTCTAGTGGAGGAGACAGAGCAGTAAGAAAATAAGTAAAATGTACAGTATTCTGGGATGACAGAGCTTTTCACCCAGGCTTTGAAGTCTGAACTCTTCCTTCATTGAACTTTTATGGGATTTACAGTATTTCATATAATTTAAAGCTTACTTGCTTTGCTAAGAGCTCTTAACTCTATCCTTTTTATTTTGTCTCTTTAATTGGATTATAAGATCCATAGTGGAGGGGGCAGTATTTTAGATGACTAGCTTTTCCCACAGCAGGTGCTACAGTTCTGGGCATATAGTTTGTGTTCATTATATAGTGAATAAGATGTAGAGTATTTATAACTACCATTTAGACACGTCTTTCTCTGTTAGGTAAGTGAAAAAATTACACCTTAATGCTCTAAGCTGAAAATACCCAGTGTGTGTAATGAATTAACCTGTCTGTAAAAAAAAAAAAAAAAATTTTTTTTTTTTTATCTGCAATAGAACTATAGTTATGTACTGTCTTTGGAGATAATTAGGAGAATTAAGAAAATAGTTACATTGTTTTCTGTGTCTTGTGGTTCAGATGAGGAATCCTGGTCGAGAAAGGCTGACTTAGATGTAGCCTTATAAACTTCATCACTAGTATTCGTTGTTGTTGTTGTTGTTGTTGTTAGGTGCTGTTGAGTCAGTTCCAACTCATAGCGACCCTGTGTACCACAGAACGAAAAACTGCCCTGTCCTGCACCATCCTTACAATCAGTCTTATACTTGAGCGAGTTGTTGCAGCCACTGTTTTAGTCCATCTCATTGAGGGTGTTCCTCTTTTCCGCTAACTCTGTACTTTACCAAGCATGATGTCTTTCTCCAGGGACTGATCCGTCCTGACAACACATCCAAAGTATGTAAGACACAGCCTTGCCATCCTTGTTTCTAAGGAGCATTCTGGTTGTACTTCTTCCAAGACAGATTTATTCGTTGTTTTGACAGCCCATGGTATATTCAGTATTCTTCGCCAACACAATTCAAAGGCGTCAATTCTTCTTTGGTCTTACTTATTCATTATCCATCTTTCACATGCATATGATGTGACTGAAAATACCATGGCTTGGGTCAGGCACACCTTAGTCTTCAAGGTGACATCTTTGCTTTTCAACACTTTAAAGAGGACCTTTGCAGCAGATTTGCCCAGTGCAACATGTGTTTTGATTTCCTGACTGCTGCTTCCATGGCTGTTAATTGTGGATACGAGTAAAATGAAATCCTCAACAACTTACAGTCTTTTCTCCGTTTATCATGATGTTGCTCATTGGTCCAGTTGTGAGGATTTTTGTTTTCTTTATGTTGAGGTGCAATCCATACTGAAGGCTGTGGTCTTTGATCTTCATCGGTAAGTGCTTCAAGTCCTCTCATTTTCAGCAAGCCAGGCTGTGTCATCTGCATAATGCAGGTTGTTAATGAGTCTTCCTCCAATCCCGATGCCCTGTTCTTCTTCCTATACTCCAGCTTCTTGGATTATTTGCTCAGCATGCAGATTCAATAGGTATGGCGAAAGAATACAACCCCAATGCACACCTTTCCTGCCTTTAAACAAAGCAGTATCCCCTTGTTGTGTCCAAACAACTGCCTCTTCATCTATGCACAGGTTCCTCATGGGCACCATTAAGTGTTCTGGAATTCCCATTCTTCTTAATGTTATCTATAATTTGTTATGATCCACACAGTCGAGTGCCTTTGCATAGTCAGCAAAACATAGATAAACATCCTTCTGGTATTCTCTGCTTTCAGCCAGGATCCATCTGACATCAGCAATGATATCCCTGGTTTCACGTCCTCTTCTGAATCCGGCCTGAATTTCTGGCAGTTCCCTGTCAATATACTGCTGCAGCTGTTTTTGAATGATCTGCAGCAAAATTTTGCTTGCATGTGATATTAATGATATTGTTCAATAATTTCCACATTCAGTTGGATCACCTTTCTCGGGAATAGGCATAACCGTGGATCTCTTGCAGTCAGTTTGACAGGTAGCTGTCTTCCAAATTTCCTGGCATAGGAGTGAGCACTTCCAGTGCTGCATCCATTTGTTGAAACATCTCAAATGATATTCGTCAATCCCTGGAGCCTTGTTTTGCGCCAATACCTTCAGTGCAGCTTGGACTTCTTCCTTCAGTACCATCAGTTCCTGATCATATGCCACCTCTTGAAATGGTCGAACCATGACTAATTCTTCTTGGTGTAGTGACCCTGTGTATTCCTTCCATCTTCTTTTGATGCTTCCTGCATCGTTAAATATTTTCCCCATGGAATCCTTCACTATTGCAACTCGAGGCATGAATTTTTTTTTTTCAGTTCTTCCAGCTTGAGAAACACCAAGCCTGTTCTTCTCTTTTGGTTTTCTATCTTCTGCTCTTTGCACATGTCATTATAATACTTCACTTTATCTTCTCGTGCTGCCCTTTGAAATCTTCTGTTCAGTTCTTTTATTTCATCATTTCTTCCTTTTGCTTTAGCTGCTCGATGTTTGAGAGCGAGTTTCAGAGTCTCCTCTGACATTCACCCTGGTCTTTTCTTTCTTTTCAGTGACCTCTTGCTTTCTTCATGTATGATGTCCTTGCTGTCATTCCACAGCTCGTCTGGTCTTCAGTCATTAGTGTTCAATGCATCAAATCTATTTTTGAGATGGCCTCTAAATTCAAGTGGGATATACTCAAGGTTGTACATTGGCTCTTATGGACTTGCCCTGATTTTCTTCAGTTTCAGCTTGAACTTGCATGTGAGCAGTTGATGGTCTCTTCCACAGTCAGTCCCTGGACTTGTTCTGACTGATGATATTGAGCTTTTCCATTGTCTCTTTCCACAGGTGTAGTTGGTTTGATTCCTTTGTGTTCCATCTGGCGAGGTCCACGTGCATAGTTGCCATTTATGTTGGTGAAAAAGGTATTTGCAATGAAGAAGTCATTGGTCTTACAAAATTCTATCATTCGATCTCTGGCATTGTTTCTATAACCAAGGCCATATTTTCCAACTACCGATCTTTCTTCTTTGTTTCCAACTTTCACATTCCAATCACCAGTAATTATCAGTGCACCCCGATTGCATGTTCGATCAATTTCATACTGCAGAAGCTGATAAAAATCTTCAATTTCTTCTTCTTTGGCCTTAGTGATTGGTGCATAAATTTGAATAAGAGTCGTATTAACTGCTCTTTCTAGTAAAAAAAAAAAAAACTAGTAGACATATGGATATTATCCTATCACTGACAGCATTGTACTTCAGAATAGATCTTGAAATGTTCTTTTTGACAATGAATGCAACACCATTCCTCTTTAAGATGTCCTTCCCGGCATAGTAGACTATGATTGCCCGATTCAAAAAGGGCAATACCAGTCCATTTCAGCTTACTAATGCCTAGGATATCGATGTTGATGTGTTCCGTTTCATTTTTGATAATTTCCAATTTTCCTAGATTCATACTTCCTACATTCCAGGTTCCAATTATTAATGGAGGTTTGCAGCTGTTTCTTCTCATTTTGAGTTGCGCCACATCAGCAAATGAAGGTCCTGAAAGCTTGACTCCATCCATGTAAATTAAGGTTGAATCTACTTTGAGGAGGCAGCTCTTCCCCAGTTGTCTCTTGAGTGCCTTCCAACCTGGGGGGCTCATCTTCTGGCATGTATCAGACAATATTCACTACTATATGTGGACATAACTGGCATGTTTTGCAATATATGGCCCTGTGCACAGTTCAAGTAAATCTACTTGGAATAAATAGTTCCCAAATGAAAGTAAATTTCTTAGGAATTTTTATTTTACTTTTACTGTTTATAATTTTAAATTTTATTTTATTTTAATTGAATAAGCTGGATTGTCTATGTACTGATCCTTATTTACTGACTTTAAAAAACTTTAAAAATGCTTATTTAGGGTGTCAAGAAGAATTGTAAAGAGATTGAATCTACTAAATTATTACCTGATACACCTACTCAGTTCATACCTCCAAATACTTTGAACCTGCGTAGCTTTACCAAGATAATGAAGAGACTGGCTGAACTACACCCAGAAGTCAGCAGGTAATGATTGAAATTATATTTTAACTGGTTTTAAACTTTCTACATAGAAATATAGTTCAGTAACCAAGCCATGTTCTGAATGTGTTACTTGGGAAAGGGCAACGCTCATTTTCATGGACTGGATTATGTACCCCCAAAAATATGTGTCAACTTGGTTAGGCCATGATCTCCAGTATTTTGTGATTTTCCTAAGTGTTATAAATACTAATGCCTGCCTGTGGGTAAAGAGGGTTAGGGTAGGATGTAACACCCTTGCTCAGGTCACATCCCTGATCCAGTGTAAAGGGAGCTTCCCTGGGGTGTGGCGTGCACCACGTTTTATCTTACAAGAAATAAAAGAACAAAGGAAGCAAGCAGAGAGTTGGGGACCTCATACCGCCAAGAAAGCAGCATCGGGAGCAGAGTATGTCCTTTGGACCCAGGGTCCCTGCACTTGAGAAACTCCTCGACCAGGGGAAGATTGAGGACAAGGACCTTCCTCCAGAGCTGAGAGAGAGAGAGCCTTCCCCTGGAGTCGACACCCTAAATTTGGACTTTTAGCGTACTTTACTGTGAGGAAATAAATTTCTCTTTGTTAAAGCCATCCGCTTGAGGTATTTCTGTTATGGCAGCACTAGGTGACTAAGACAGAATTTGTTACCAAGAGAGTGGGGTGCTGCTTTAACAGATACCTAAAATGTGGAAATGGCTTTGAAACAATGGTAGAAGACTCAGAGGAAAGTGAGGAGAGCTGTTAGCACCAGACAAGGTACAGATGGTAAGAAACAGCGGCTGAGGACCAGCGGCAGCAGCAAACTGGCAGCAGCAGAACCAGGAGACAAGTGCTAGACAGCGCTTGAGCAGACCCATGGAGCAAGAAAGCTGAGTGCCTGTGTGCAGGAGCCTTCCTGATGGAGTGGGGTGCCTCCAGCCATTTATCAGTGGAGCTACATAGCTTTGGAACACTTTCCTTAGCAGGGCAGATGCAGGCGTGAGGCCCGAGGGCTGAGAGGCCACAGGAAACAGAAGCTGAAGAGGCAAGGCACACGGGAAGCCAAGCTGCCTCAGTCTTAAAAGGTATGGCCAGGAACTCTAGGGTTTCTAAGGGTAGAGCCACAGCCTCTGGTGTTTCTAACGGTGGAGCCAGCACTCAGAGGGACTAGGAGAATGGTGCGCCTAAAGGCAAGGGAGCAGAGTTGCTGTCCCAGTGGGCCTGGAAGGTGGAGTTGAAGCCCAGGGCCGAGGAATCCAGAGAATTCTGCCAATACCTAGAGTCTGGAGGGCAGGGCCATTGTATAAATAGTCTCAGAGAACAGAGGATTATTTTCAAGCCTTGAGGGCTAATGTAATGTGTTCTGCTGACTTGCTTGGTGCCTGTTATTCCTTCTTTTCCTTCGGTTTCTTCCATTTGTAATGAAAATGTCTAGCTTGTGCCTGTTCTGCCATTGTACTTTGAAAGCAGATAACCTGTATTCTAGATTTTACAGACGAAGAGGAATTTTTGGATTTTGGACTTGGAGTTAAGACTTGCTATGATATGATGGGGTGAATATGTTTTGCATATGGCAAGGATGTGATTTGGGTGGGGACCAAGGGGTGGAATTCCAGAACACTTAATTGTGCTGATGAGGACCCTGTACATAGATCAAGAGGCAGTCATTTGAACAGAAAAAGGGGATACTGCATGGCTTAAAGTCAGGAGAGGTGTGCATCAGGGTTGTATCCTTTCACCATACCCAGTGAATCTCTATTCTGAGCAAATAATCCAAGAAGCTGGACTATATGAAGAATGGGGCATCAGGATTAGAGAAGGACGCATTAACAGCCTGCGTTATGCAGATGACACAACCTTTCTTTCTGAAAGTGAAAAGGACTTGAAGCACTTGCTGATGAAGATCAAAGATGAAAGCCTTTAGTAAGGAGTACACCTTAACATAAAGAAAACAAAAATCCTCACAACTGGTCCAATAAGCCATATCATGATAAACAGAGAAAAAGATTGAAGTTGTCAAGGATTTCATTTTACTTGGATCCACAATGGAAACCCTGGTGACGCAGTGGTTAAGAGCTACGGCTGCTAACCAAAAAGTCAGCAGTTCAGATCCACCAGGCGCTCCTTGGAAACTCTATGGGACAGTTCTACTCTGTCCAGTAGGATCTCTATGAGTCAGTAATTGACTCGGTGGCAGTGGGTTTTTTGGTTTTTTGGATCCAGAGCCAACACCCATGGAAGCAGCAGTCAAGAAATAAGATGCATTCCATTGGGCAAATCTGCCACAAAGGATCTCTTCAAAGTGTTGGAAAACAAAGATGTCGCCTGGAAGACTAAGGTGCGCCTGACCCAAGCCATGGTATTTTCAGTTGCATCATAAGCATGTGAAAGCTGGACAATGAACAAGGAAGATCGAAGAAGAATTGACACTTTTGAATTATGGTGTTGGAGAAGAATAGCAAATATACCATGGACTGCCAAAAGAACGAACAAATCTGTCTTAGAAGAAGTACAGCCAGAATGCTCTTTAGAAGCAAGGATGGCGAGACTGTGTCTTACATAATTTGGACATGTTGTCAGGAGGGATCAGTCCCTGGAGAAGGACATCACGCTTGGTACAGAGTCAGCGGAAAAGAAGAAGACCCTTCATGAAATGGATTGACACAGTGCCTACAACAGTGGGCTCAAGCGTAAGAATGATTGTGAGCATGGCACAGGCGGGCACCATTTCGTTCTGTGGTACATAGGGCTGCCATGAGTCGGAACCAACTTGACAGCACCTAACAACAAGAAGGGGTGGAATGTCATGGATTGAATTGTGTTACCCAAAAAATATGTGTGAACTTGGTTAGGCCATGATTTCCAGTATTGTGTGGTTTTCCTCCATTTTGTGGTTTTCCTATGTGTTATAAATCATAATCTCTGCCTGTGGTTAAATAAGATTGTGGTAGGATGTAACACTGTCACATAGGTTACATCCCTGATCCAATGTAAAGGGTGTTTCCCTGGTGTGTGGCCTGTACCATCTTTTATCTCACAAGAGATAAAAGGAAAGGGAAGCAAGCAGAGAGTAGGGGACCTCATACCACTAGGAAAGCTGCACTGGGAGTCGAGCACGTCCTTTGAACCTGGGATCCCTGCACCTGAGAAGCTCCTCTACCAGGGTAAGGTTGAGGACAAGGACCTTCCTCCAGAGCCAACAGAGAGAGAAAGCCTTCCCTTGGAGCCCATGCCCTGAATTTAGACTTTCAGCCTATTTTACTGTGAGGAAATAAATTTCTCTTTGTTAAAGCCACCCACTGATGGTATTTCTGTTATAGCAGCACTAGATGACTGAGACACTCATGTATGTTTTCCTTTTGCATAGAGACCGTATTGTCAGTGCCCTTCAGGAAGTCAGACTGAGTCATAAGGGTTTTCTGAATGGCTTATCTATTAACACTATTGTGGAAATGACTTCATCTGTTTTGAAAAACTCTGCTTCCATTTAGGAATAAAAGAAGCAATAAAGAGGTATGCTGATGATATTCTTTTATATTTAAATAATACTTAAAAAGCTATTGATTTTATTTTCACATAAAAATAATTATTTTTTTAATACCACTGTATTATTTAAGTATTAGTGTTAAACAAATTACCCCAAACTGAATGGTTTAAATAACAAACATGTATTATCTAACAGTTTCTGTGGGTCAGGATTCAGGAGAGCCTTAGCTGAGGAATTTTAGCTCAGGGTCTCTCACGATGTTGGCCTGGGCTGTAGTCATCCAAAGGCTAGACTGAGGGTCTCCTTCTGAGATGCCTCACTTATGTGGCTCTGGGCAGGACACTTCGTAGTGTTGCTTCAGTGTATTTGGATTGTGGCAGCTGGCTTCCCCCAGAGCAAGAGACACCAGAGAGAGAAAGCAAGATGGAAGCTTCTAAGCCTTTTGTGATGGGCCCTCAAGAGTCACACCTCTTCATTTCTGCCACATTCTATTCATTAGATGTGAGTCATTATATGCAGAGGGGGATATCAAAGAATTTGTGCATATATTTTAAAATTACCATGTACAAACATAAAATCCATTTTTTTTTTTTTTTTTACAAACTGGTGAGTGGACCATCTGTCTCCAGGTCTAGCTGTCTAGGTGATTCAGACTTTCCATGGGGAACAACTAGAAAAGCTAAATAAAATATAAAAGACATCTCCTTGAAGGCATTGGAGAGCTGACAAGATAAGCAATAAGTTACTAGGCCAGGGTTCAGAGAAGATGAGTCGTAGGGAATTACACCCAGCTGGGGTCACTTTTTCTCTGGTATTATTTGTAGAGGGTCTGGGAGGAGTTTGAGGGACCTTTCTGATAGCTTCCCAGCCAGGGGCATGGGAATAGAAAGCCCTGGCTTCCCGAGAGGGCATAGGACCTTGGTGAACTCCCACCACTGGGGCTGGGGCTACAAAGGCCTATGCTGTAGGAGTAACCTTGAACCAAAAGTAGATAGTTTCTCAGAGACATTGTAACTCAGCTTCACATTTTATTCCCTCAATTGGATTGAGACTGTTACTAGTCCTGCCAGATACCTGGAAGAAATGAAGGTAAGAATTCTCTAGAAGTAATAGTATTTTAGGTCTCAGATTATTTCTATCAGTAATTCTGCAAAAACAAGTTTATAAATAAGAATATACAATCAAAAGTAACTAATAGTAAAGGAAATAAGACCACATAGGTGAAACCAGCCCTAGATAATAGAAACTGATTCACGGGGACTCCAAATCTGTAAGTTATCAGACGTACTCAAAAAAAAAAAAAAAAATGCATGCTTGTATGTGATAAAGTATTTGCAAAAGTAGCCGTAATTATTCCCCTTCTTTATCCGTACTCCTTTGCATTGTGACTTTACAGTTCTTTTCGTGAAGAAGTGGAGTCTGTTGTCCTACTTCTTTGAATCCGGGGTGGCCTCTTGACTTGCTTTAACAATTTATGCCACTTCCAAGCCTAATCCTCAAGAGGCCTTGCTCACTCTGCTCTCCCTTGGACTTTGCCATCACTGCGTGAAGAAGCCCGGACAGCTTGCTAGAAGACAGGAGGCTGTGTGAAGAATAGCCAAGGATTCCAGCCAACTGATCCCAAACCCAGCCTGGATCAGCAGGTCCATCTATCCCACCTGGCAGTGAACCACAGATACATGAGTGAGTCAGCCATGATGAAGAGAATTGCCCAGATCAGACCAGCCCAGAGGGCTAACTGGCAGGATTATAGACTAAATAAACGGTGGTTGTTTTAAGCTACTAAGTTTTGAAGGTAGCTTGTTACACAGCAAAAGCTATGTGATTCAAATATATTATGTTCAAGGAGACAAAGGATTGAGAGTTTTAGTAGGGAACTGAAAATGTTTTTTAAAATGGAAATAACCTTAATGAGGAATAAAATAACTAAATTTCAGAACTCAGTTAAGAAATACCTCACAACATGCATGAATCTGGAGGGCATTACAGTGAGTGAAGTAAAAGGACAAATATTATATGAGACCAGTATTACGAGAACTCAAGAAAAGACTTATACACAGAAAAGAACATTCTTTGATGGCTGTGAGGGTGCAGAGGAAGGGGAAGGGGAAATCGCTAACTAGATAATAGACAAGCGTCAACTTTGGTGAAGGGAAAGACCGCACACAATAGGCAGCACAACTGGACCAAAGCAAAAGCATAGAAGTTTCCTAGACACATCCAGACACCTTGAGGAGCAGAGCTGCTGGGGACCATGGTCTCAGGACATCTAGATTAATTGGCGTAACATAGTTCATAAAGAAAACATTCTACATTCCATTTTGGTTAGTGTTATCTGGGGTCCTAAAAGCTTGCAAATGGCCATATAAGATAAATCTATTGGTCCCATCCAGTCCAGAGCAAAGGACAATGAAGAAAACCAAAGACACAAGGAAAATACTAGACCAGACGATGAAAGGACCACATGAACCAGAGACTCCATCAGCCTGAGCCCAGAAGAACTAGATGGTGCCCAGCTACCACCACTGACCGCTCTGACAGGGACCACAACAGCAGGTCCCAGACAGAGTGGGAGAAAAATGTAGAACAGAATTCAAATTCATGAAAAAAGACCAGACTTACTGGTCTGACAGCCTGGAGGGACCCCCAAGACCATGGCCCTTGGGTGCTCTGCTAACTCAGAACTGAAACCACTCCCAAAGCCAACTTTTCAAACGAAAATTAGACAGGCCTATAAAACAAACAATAAGACGTGAGGAACGTGCTTCTTAATTCAATCACATATGCAAGACCATTGGCAACTCCTACTCAGAAATAAGACAAGAAGGCATGAAGGGACAGGAAGTGGACAAATGGACATGGAGAACCCAGGTGGAAAGGGGACAGTGTGCTGTCGCATTGTGAGGATTACAGCCAATGTCACAAAATAAAATGTATGTAAATTTTTGAATGAGAAATTAACGTTAGCTGTAAACTTGCACCTAAATCATAACTTAAAAAAAAGGAACTATACACCTGGACCTCAACAGATGGAATACACAGGAATCAAATCAACTGCATCTGTGGAAAGAGATGATGGAAAACCTCAACATCATCAGTCAGAACAAGGCAAGGGACTGACTGTGGAACAGACCATCAATTGTTCATGTGCAAGTTCAAGTTGAAACTGAAAAAAATTAGAACAAGTTCACAAGAGCCAAAGTACAACCTTGAGCATATTCCACCTGAATTTAGAGACTATCTCAAGAATAGATTCGACTTATTGAACACTAATGATCGAAGACCAGATGAGCTGTGAAAGGACATCATACATGAAAAAGGCAAGAGGTCATTAAAAAGACAGGAAAGAAAGAAAAGACCTAAGTGGATGTCAGGCAGTCTGAAGCTTACTCTTGAATGTCAAGTAGCTAAGGAAGGAATGAAGTAAAACAGCTGAACAGAAGATTTCAAAGGGTGGTTCAAGAGGACAAAATATTATAATGACATGTGCAAAGACCTGGAGATAGAAAACCAAAAGGGAAGAACATACTCAGCATTTCTCAAGCTGAAAGAACTGAAGAAAAAATTTCAGACCTTTAGTTGCAATATTGAAGGATTCTAAGGGCAAAATATTAAACAACACAGGAAGCATCAGAAAAAGGGATGCACAGAGTCATTATGCCAAAAAGGATTGGTTGACGTTCAGCCATTTCGGGAGGTAACACATGATCAGGAACCGATGGTACTGAAGGAAGAAGTCCAGGCTACACTGAACGCATTGGCAAAAAAACAAGGCTCCAGGAATTGACAGAGTACCAATTTTGATGTTTCAACAAATGGATGCAGCACTGGAAGTGCTCACTCGTCTATGCCAAGAAATTTGGAAGACAGCTAACTGACCAACTGACTGGAAGAGATCCATATTTATGCCTATAACCAAGAAAGGTAATCGCACCGAATGCAGAAATTATCAAGCAATATCATTAATATCACATGCAAGTAAAATTTTGCTGAAGATCATTCAAAAGTGGCTGCAGCAGTATATCGACAAGAACTGCCAGAAATTCAGGCCAGATTCAGAAGAGGACGTGGAACCAGGGATATCATTGCTGATGTCAGCTGGATCCTGGCTGAAAGCAGAGACTACCAGGAAGATGTTTACCTGTGTTTTATTGACTATGCAAAGGCATTCAACTGTGTGGATCATAACAAATTATGGGTAACATTACGAAGAATGAGAATTCCAGAACACTTAATTGTGCTCATGAGGAACCTGGACTCTGAAGAACGGGGCATCAGGATTGGAGGAAGATTCATTAACAGCCTGTGTTATGCAGATGACACAATCTTGTTTGCTGAAAGCGAAGAGAACTTGAAGAACTTACTGGTGAAAATCAAAGACTACAGCCTTCAGTATGGATTACACCTTAACATAAAAATCCTCATAACTGGACCAATAAGCAACATCATGATGAATGGAGAAAATATTCAAGTTATTAAGAATTTCATTTTACTTGGATCCACCATCAATGCCCACGGAAGCAGGAGTCAAGAAAGCAAATGATGCATTGCATTGGGCAGATCTGCCGCAAACGACCTCTTTAAAGTGTTAAAAAGCAAAGATGTCACTTTGAGGACTAAGGTGCACCCAGCCCAAGCTGTGATATTTTCAATCACCTCATTTACATGTGAAAGCTGGACAGTGAATAAGGAAGAACGGAAAAGAATTGACGCCTTTGAATATATGGTGTTTGAGAAGAATGTTGAATATACTAGGGACTGCCAGAAGAATGAACAAATCTGTCTTGGAAGAAGTACAGCCAGAATGCTCCTTAGAAGCAAGGATGGCGAGACTTCATCTCACGTACTTTGGACGTGTTGTCACGAGTAAACAGTCTCTGATGAAGGACATCGTGGCTGATAAAATAGAGGGTCAGCAAAAGAGGGGAAGACCCTCCGTGAAATGGATTCACACAGTGGCTGCAACAATGAGCTCAAACAGCAGTCTTTGTGAGGATGGTGCAGAACCAGGCAGTGTTTCGTACTATTACATAGTGTTGCTATGAGTCGGAGACAACGGCACCTAATAACTACGTACGCATGTACATTCACACACAGTCACCAAACTTTAACAACAGTGGAGTGTAAGTTGAGGAAGGATTAAGTACAGTTGCTGGTCTAAGTACCTTGCAGTTTAGGGAAGGAGTAAAAAGGACTATATTGAGAACCCCAGGACCATCTCCAGGTTCGACGAATCACTAGGAGTGCACACAAGACTCGGCAGGTAGCTGTGCACGTGGCTGATTTAGTATAGCCAGCAGGGATGTAGTAACATCAGCAAAGGGAGAGGCACGTGGGGTGAGGTCCAGGAGAAACTGGGCACAGACTTCAAAGAGTCCTTTTCCAGGGGAGTCAGGTGTGCTAATTCCTCCAGGTGTGACATCCTGTGTGAGATGTAGCCTGCCAGGGAAGCTCCTTAGAGACCCAATGCCCAAAGCATTACTGGGGACGGTCCTGTGGGCACCCTCTGGCTAGCACATACCACAACTTCAGAGAGCTGGTGTTCAGCCTGCTGCGTTAACCAGTGAATACCAGAGTTTGGTGAGCAGAAGGGGCATGTTGTGATATCTGGGGTGAACACGAAAAGAACAATTAAAAACCTGTAACTCCCATGGTAATGTAGTGGCTGGGGGAGAATGGGGTTGTAAAAAATACTGCAAAAGTAGATAATAAAGAAGAATAAATCGATATAGGCAAGACAAATTATGGAAACTGAGTTACATCAGTCATTAAATATAGACACAAATGAGCTAAATTTCCTATTAAGGGCTGACATTGTCGGATTGGCTTTTTAAAACCATTTATAAAGTTTCTATAGACACAGCTAAAACATTAGGATATCAAAAGATAAAAAGGATCGGAAAAGAGATAACCATACTACATTAATGTCAGACCAAGGAGATGCCAAAATAAAATTACTAACCGAAGAAGAAATACAAAATTCCCAGAAATACATAACAGTGCCCGATTCACATACATGTAATAACACCCCTTGAAAACACGCAAAGCAAATGCCTCGGAAGTGCCAGGAGAACTGGACAAGCCTGCGGCATAACGAGGGATTTTTTCTAGGTGATGGAGGAAGCAGATGAAAAAATGAGTAATGCTGTAGATCTGAAGAACCCAAATAAACCTTGACTTACTGGACATGAAACAGTGCATACAACAGCTACAAAATAAAGTCTCTTCACATGACCGGAAATATGTACAAAATCTGGCCATATGCTGGATTATAAAGCAAGCCTCAAATACCAAAGGATTGAAAAAAGACTGTTGAAATAATGAATAATGAGAAGATAAATAGAAAATCTCCACACTTGGAAATAAATGTCTAAATAACCAATGAGTCAAAGAACTCGTCATGAAAAGTACACTGTGCGGTAGTGGGTGATGATGGAAGTTCTCCACACCAAGGTTTATGTGCTGCAGCGCCGTGCGTTCAGTGCTGAGTGAGAAGGAGAACTTAAAATGTGCATACGGTGAAGACCAGTGAGCGAAGCGTATCACTCAAGACATTGGCGGGTTCTTACCACCATGACAGTCAGGTTTTTTTCCTTTTAGAACAGCCCAGGTAGCTCTCTGTGTGTATGCTACCTGATGGTCTGTTTCTGTCGCTGACCCGGTGATAGAGTTTGATGAAAAGCTGGTGAAATGGCTACGAGAGGAGGGGCGTAGGGGTGGAGGCAAAACCCCTAGGAATGAAACTTAGTTTTGGCTTTGGAAGCTAAACTCTATGCATGTGCAAATATAAAATTAAACCAAAAAAGAAAAAAAGCAGCCCTAAAAATGGAAAAACTAAAATGAATGAAACAAACTACATTAATTTGGTGACATAACCACGTAAGATTATGAAGGAGTCGTGATTGAGGATTAGAGTTGAATGCTGTGACGCTCGTATCGATGATAAATGAGTTAATGATTAGTGGTATGGTGTAGTCATAAATGAATATATGCTATTCTGAAGTATTGGGTTTAGCATAATCGACACACATTTTATTGTTGATTTCTCTTCTCTTTTTGACCCCATAGACTTTCCTCGGAAAACGTGAATGCCCTCCTCCAGAGAATGTCCTACAGCATTAGGAAAACGTTGTGATAATAGTGAGATGATGTAACTAACAGCTTCTATAAAAGGACTTAACTGTTTATATAATGATCTGGTTTTTAGCCCTCCCTTAAAATCTAGCGACTGCTGTTTCTACACTCTAAAGACCTCTGTGTAAAATTAAAAAAGAACTTGAGTAAGTTTATAAACCTCGATTTCAGACTTGTTACTTAGAGACTTTAAGATGCATATTTTTGGGTAAGAAAAAAAAAGGAATGGTATCCATTAAAAAAAAAACTTGTTAAATCAACATATTAAAATATTGCCTAAGAGAAGATTGTTACTGTTTCAGAGTTTGTTAAATGACTTACAAAGATGAAAAATGTACTGTCCGTGAAGTTTGTGCCTTCGTTGTAGTTTCAGTTGTCTAAAAGACTCCTATGTTGGACCACAGGATAATAGATAAATAAACCGAATCTCTAGATGGAAGACATTTTAGAACTTGTGTACCCTTGATCTTCCAAGAACAGTAAATTGCCACTGTGACACATTTAACGTGTTAATGACCTTAGCAGTAAAACACTCAGTTGTATCTCCCCGGTTTTCTCTGGGCAGAGTGAACCCAGGCACACTTTGGTAAAGTACTTAAATGTTCAGCATATTGCTTGTATTATGTTAGGGTGTAAATTGGAACAGTTTTTAAAGCCTAACGTTTTTGCCTTACCTGACAACAATATGGAATAAAGAGTCCTTTACTTGCTTACCTTCTTAAAGTAACATACTGTTCAAAGTTGCATTTTACTAATAGTAAGGTTAACATGTCAGTATGCTTTCCTCCTTCAAATATTAAAATGCTTAGAGCATTCAATATTCAGTTGGTGTCACTTAACTGAAAATTACCCATTTAAACCTTTATATTTGATGTATTTGCATTTAATAAAGGCAGCTAACTCTGGTACCACGGTGCATTTAATAACTTTATGCAGATGTGGTAGTATTTTACAAGTGTGAATTAAAACTTACCAATACCTACGGGAAATACACACGGGAGGTAGGGCTAGAAACCCAGCTACTGGTTTTCCAGATTTTTCTTTTATGAAATTTCTGAAAATAAAGTTATATTTCATATATTAATTTGTCTCAGTTATTACCATATCTACCCTGAGTATCTACCAGGAATTGGGTTACAGAAAGTAAAATATAATTTAAAGGACCCCTATTAAATAAATGACAGTCATTCGTTTTGGCCATATATCAAATTCGTAGAAACCCAGAGTTATGAATATTTTCATTGTGTGTTACATTATGTGGTTGTTTATATGAGAAGGCCACATTCAGAGTTCATGTCAACTGAAGCTACAACGTGGAATAGATGTTATCCTCAACGTGCTAGCTGCAGGTAGGAACGTGTGTCCAGTCATTTGTTTCTGAAAGGATTTGATGAAGTACAACTCCGTCTTAGAAAAAAACATTGAGACCACACTGCTGCATTTGATATAGAAATTTTATTTGAAATAACTTTCAGGTACTGGGAAATAAAGAAGTTCTTGTCCAAAGGTTTAAACACAGAAGAAAACATTCTCTGATGGTTACAAGGGTGGGAAGGGAGGGGAAAGAGAATCCACGAATTAGATAGCAGACAAGAATCAGCTGAAGGGAAGGACAACACAATACAGGGGCAGTCAGCACAAGTGGACCAAAGCAAAAGCATGGGAGTGTCCTGAGCACAACCAAATACTTTCAGGGACAGAGTAGCCAGGCTGGGGCCTGGGGACCGTAGTTTCAGGGGACTCCAAGGTCAGTTGGCATAACGAAGTTTATTAAGAAAATGTCATGCATCTGACTTTGGTGCACGGTGCTTGCAAGCGACCATCTAAGATGCACCAATTGGTCCCAACCCACTTCAAGCAAAGGACAATGAAGAACACTGAAGACTCAAGGAAAATATTAGCCTAAGAGATAAAAGGTCCACATAAACCTGGGACTCCATCAGCCTGAGACCAGAAGAACTAAATGGTGCCTGGCTATCACCAGTGACCATCCTCACAGGGAACACAGCAGAGGGTCCCAGACAGAGTGGGAGAAAAGTGCAGAGCAGAACTCAAATTTTCATAAAAAGACCGGACATAATGGTCCGAACCTATGGCCCCAGACTCTGTTAACCCAGAACTAAAACCTTTCCTGAAGCCCACTCTTCAGGCAAGGATTAGACCAGACTATAGAAGATAAAATAATACTTGTGAAGAGTGTGCTTCTTAGTTGAATCAGATACACGAGACCCAGAGGCAGGATGAGAAGGCAGAAAGGGACAGGAACTGGTTGAATGGACACAAGAAAACGGGAGTGTGCTGTCACATTGTAGGGATTGCCGTTAATGTCACGTGACAATATGCGTATAAATTTTTGTACAAGAAATTAACTTGAGCTGTAAACTCTCAGCTAAAGCACAATAGAATGTATATATGTAAAGAAGTTCTTGTCTCCCCAAACTAAAGGTACCGGCATCTTTTGGAGATCAAAGGGCTGAAAGGGCTTTTCCTCCTACAACCAGTGAATTGGTAGCTGTTATTCAGCTTCCCGTTTAACATTTATTGAACAATATCATTCATATCATCCAAGTAAAATTCTGCTGAAAATTACTCAAAAGCTGCTGCTGCAGCAGTACATTGACAGCTGCCAGAAACTCAGGCCAGATTCAGAAGAGGACGTGGCACCAGGGATGTCATTGCTGATGTCGGATGGATCCTGGCTGAAAGCAGAGACTATCGGATAGGTGTTTACCTGCGTTTCATTGACTATGCAAAGGTATGTGACTGTGTGGATCGTAACAAATTGTGGATAACATTGTGAAGAATGGGAATTCCAGAACACTTAATTGTGCTCGTGAGGAACCTGTGCTTAAATCGAGAGGCAGTCATTCGAACAGAACAAAGGGATACTACAGGGTTTAAAGTCAGGAGAGGTGTGTGACAGGGTTGTATCCTTTCACCATAGAGATTTCACTTTACTACTTTTTCAATATTGGCCATTGTTACTTATTATCAAGTATATACCTGGCACATAGTAAGATGTTTAATAAGTATTAGCTCTTTGTGGTAGGCAGAATAATGGCCCTCCATGTCCATGTTCTCGTCCCCAGAACCTGTGACTGTGTTACATGGCAAGGGGGACTTAGCTTGCAGGTGCAATTTAAGGTGGCCTTGAGATGGGAAGATAATCCTGGATTATCTGGGTCGGCCCAGTCTAATCACATGAGTCTTTAAAAGCGGAAGAGAAGCTAGAAGAGAAAACCAGGGAGATGGCATCATGGAAAGTACTCGATCCCATGTTGCTGCTTCAAGATGGAGGAAGAGGGCCATGAACCAAGGCATGCCGGCAGACTTTAAAGAAGCTGAGAACAGATCCTGTCCCAGAACCTCCAGAAGGGACACAGCAGCCCTGCCAGCTCCGGCGCTGGGCTTCTGACCTACAGAAGTGTAGCAGTAAACTGGTGGTGTATTACAGCCACCAAGATTGTGGTAATTGGCTAGTCAGCAACAGAAAACTAATACGGCTGTAACTGTGACCACTAGAAAGCTGTCGGAAACAAGATGGTTTGCAGGGTCTGTATCTTTGCCTGGATTTTGACTCTTGGGGGGAGAACAATAATGTATGAGCTATGAATGTTATATAAACCCCAGTTGCTCACTTACATAGAACTTGCGTTATTGCTACGTGCCATCGGGTCGTTTACAACTCATAGCGGCCCTGTGTGCAACAGTCATTGCTGTGTCTGAGCCCATTGTTGCAGCCACGGTGTCAGTCCATCTTCTTGAGGGTCTTCCTCGTTTTCTCTGACCCTCTACTTTACCAAGCATGATGTCCTTATTCAGGGACTGGTCCCTCCTGATAACATGTCCAAAGTACGTGAGACAAAGTCCCGCCATCCTTGCTTCTAAGGAGCATCCTGGCTGTACTTCTTCCAAGACAGATTTGTGCGTTCTTCTGGCAGTCCACGGTGTATTCAATATTCTTCACCAACACCACAATTCAAAGACATCAATTCTTTGGTCTTCATTATTCCTTGTCCAGCTTTCGCATGCATATGAGGCAACTGAAAACACCGTGGCTTGGGTCAGACCCGCCTTAGTCCTCAAGGTGACATTTTTGCTTTTTAACACTTTAAAAGAGGTCTTTTGCAGCAGAATTGCCGAATGCAACGTGTCGTTTGATTTCTTGACTGCTGCTTATGATGCCTTAATAACACGGTAGTCGGGGTGATAAAATAGTCAACTGACAGATCAGAGAATGTCCTTTATTTATACAGTGGAACCTGTGAGAGAACTTGCCTGCCCTGGTTTTCCGGGTCTCACAAGTTGTCCACCGTCAACAGGGTACAGTCAGTCTTATCACTTCTACCGTTCCTTTCAGTCAAAAGTATTTGGGTTTTCCTTCTGTGACAGGCATCTGCCTTACACAGGTTCTGGCTTTTGCAGGCATTACTGTACTGTGGGCACTGACTGCTGTAAATGGCTTTCGCTTTGACTGCCAGGCAGCTGAGAGCCAACTTGTTCCTCTTGAATAGCGTAGTGTTTCGGAATGCAAGCTCTGAAGCCAGGTTTTCTAGATTCAAACTCCTGTTCCGCTTTTGTTCGCCATGTTTAGCCTTGCACAAGCTGTGTAAGTTCCCTGTGCCTCAGTTGCTTGGTCTGTAAAATGGAGATAAGTATCCACCGTGAGAGGATGCAGTAAAGCCATGCAGTGAGCACAGTGGTTGGTGCAGGGTAACAGCCGCCTGCCTCCACTGCAGCACCCTCAGCCAGCCGCGTGCAGTTACGCCACCTCTGTGTAGTGACCACGCTGACTCTAGGGTAGTGTCCTATTACTGGACTTCCATTCTACTGCATTTCTGTTTCTCTCCTGAGAATTTCTGTAACCTGCCTTAATACCACTTGGAATAAGGCAGGCTATTAGTATGTTAGTCTGGGGCACTTGATTACAAATGACAGAGAGACAACTCAAACTAGCTGAAGCACAAAGAAATGAAAACTACTTACATAAGTAAAAACTCCAGAAATGAATTCAGGTGTAGCTAGGTAGATCTGCTTTCTTCTGGGTTGGCATCGGTCTGTCCACACATGAGGGCAAAAATGGCCACCAGCTGGTCTAGCTAGGCTTATATAATTTACAAATTTGAAGTGTTAAAAATCCTAGAAAAAAAGGCACATTTCCTTATTGCTTTTGGGTGTTGTCGAGTTGGTTCCGACTTATAGTGACCCTCTGTACAACAGAATGAAACACTGCCCGGTCCTGCTCCATCCTCATGATCATTGTTTTGCTTGAGCCCGTTGTTGGCAGCCACTGCATCAATCCATCACATTGAGGGTCTTCCTCTTTTTCACTGACCCTCTACTTTACCAAGCATGATGTCCTTCTCCAGAGACTGGTCCCTCCTGATAACATGTCCAAAGTACATGAGATGAAGTCTTGCCATCCTTGCTTCTAAGGAGCATTTTGTTGTACTTCTTCCAAGACAGACTCGTTGGTTTTTCTGGCAGTCTGTGATACGTTTAATAATCTTTGCCAACACCACCGTGGCTGGGGGCAGAGACCATCTCAATGTCAGTTTTGAATTTGTACTTGTGTCGTCCAGGCCTTGTGAACCTATCTAGATCGTGTCTTTAACCCTCCCGTGTACACAGCCAAGTGGCCTTTTGCTCCCTCTTCAGTGGTTTACCCTAACGTCCTTCAGATGTCAGTGCCCTAAGGGAGGAATGAGTTTCCCTACTGCCTGTTAGGGTTCAGAAATGCACATCAATCAATGTAGCTGGGGCTAAATGTTGTCAGCTCCTGTGTGTCTGGGCTGAAGGGGCAAGTCTGAAAGTGTTTGTCCCACGAGATCACCTTCGCAAAGGGGAACCCGTTCCTACGGGCGAGGAATTACGGGCGAGTCTTACCCAGGCCCCAGGTGCGGACGTGGAGATCAGGAGAGAAGGCCTACAGGGCTCAGCCCCACTCAGCATTGGTCCACTTTGTCTTGTTGTAGACCTGCTGGGGGGCGCCTGAGAAAAAGAGTGGCTGGAGGAGAAACGGTGAGGCGAGGGGGAGGTAGGGCGGGTCCCACAGCAGCAGATGGACAGGGTTCTGAAACCTAGAGTGCACCCCTGCCTCACAGGTGACCGGCGCCACCGGGCGCGGGACCCCGCGTCTACCTTGTTTCTCCAGCCTACCCTCAAGCCATTCCCGAGCGTGCACGAGCTCCCCTGCCGACCCGCCGGTGGAGCGCAGGCTGGCGAGGAGCGCGCTGCGGCGCCTGTTCTCCGAGCTGACGGCAGGTGGCAGCTGATCCCGGGTCTCGGCCCCACTGCAGTCCCCTTGGCAGAAGGAAACGCGGCTCGGTCCGCGCCGACTGACCGCACTGCGTGCTGGGCGCTGTGCTGACGGCAGGAGCTGCAGCTGCGGAGCGGGCAAGTGGCCGCTGCTAGGGATGGCGATTCTTCCCCTCCCAGCGGTGGTGCTTCATCCTGAGCGTGAGCGTAAATGTACCCTAGAAGTAACCCACCAAGGAGCCACCTCCAGGAGAAGGCCCAGCCCAGCTGCCCCAAGCTGAGGCCTCCCCGGTTTGTACCCCAGGTCAGACCTGCGAACCCATTGGCCCCTGTGCTCCCACGGGTCACCCCCAAAAGCCCTTCTCTCCCGCTGTATATAAACGGGAGAGACCCTGCCGATTGCTGTCTGCAGGAGCCGAACGCCTGCCCCCCAGACAAGCCTAGCCCTGCCGTTTTCCCACTAGGTAGCTCCCGGTGCTCGGAGCTCAGGTCAGGATCCTGATGAGGCCCCGCAGCCTCCTTCCTGAGCCTCCCTCCCCTCTCACCAAACCTCCTTGCCGCTCTACTCCTCTGACCTCTGGGTCTCCGAGCGCCCGCCTCCCCTCACCGCCTGCCACTCTGCGTCCTGTGGATTGAGGCGTGGGTCCCAGTATGTCCTTGCACGTGTGTCCTCCCCAAGTCCCGGGCTGGTTTTGTTCCATAGGGTCCCCAGGGTGCACCTTGGGGGGGGGGGCGGGAGTGGGTACAGGAGGGTGGGCTTGACCATTTGCAAAGCAGACCCGGCAGCTGGAGTGGCCGGAACCGGGGGAGGAGCAGATGGCGCTTGACTGAGATGCCGCCCCTCCCCCCGCCCCCCGGAGCTATCTGGAGACCCTCCACCATTTACAGAGTGTCCATGGTCTCGGCACTGAGCCTCCGGACACGGTGGGCCGCTCTGTTTGCGCGTGCTCACTAGGGTCGCAGCGCCCCTTCTCCAGCGCCCCCGGCCGGCAGGTGCTGCGCGCGGAGCGTCCTCTGCGCGCCCAGCCTCCCTCACGGCCCCCCGCGCCCAGGACCGCACCCCGCCCGCCCGGCGCCGCCCCTGCAGCCCGCGCCGCGGCGCTCAGCCCTCCCCGCTCGGTCCTCCCCGCTTCGTCCTCCCCTCGCTGCGTCCTCGGCCGGGCGGCAGTGCGGAGTCCTACCCCAGCGAAGCACGAGGCGGCTGCTCCGTGGCGCGCCATGACCCGGGGCCTCCTGTGGCGCGGCCTCTGGCTGCTCCTGGGTGAGTAGGTTCGCGGGGGCCCGGCAGAGAAGGGTCCTCCTGCGAACCCGCAGTCCGAGCGCAGGGCAGGGCCCCGCGGCGCCTTGGGGACGTGGGGACAGGGACGGGTCGGGGCGCGCGGGGCGGCGCCTCCCCAGGAGCAAGGGCGGCTTTGGGGCACCAGGGGTGCTGCGCGTCTTCAGGGCTCCCCCCCGAATCTTGTTTGCAGGAGGAAAACGGGGCGCGGGCTCCCTTCCTCCTCAGCTTGGTCTCCGCGGCTCCCCTCAGATCGGGGCTCCCCCAGGCCGCTCTTGTGGGCACCATCTGGAAGCTAATATCTGGCAGCCTAGTTGTTTGGGAGCCAGAATCACTGCAGTCAACCTGGAAATTCGTGCAAACCGAGAATCGAGGCTTTGCCACAGGCGGCGCGGCAGTTAGTTATTTGCTAGAAAACCTCCCCGGCATGTCCTTGGCTGGATCAAGGACAGCCACCCTCTTCTCTGAGACATTTCCACGGTTCTTTTTTTGTTTGTTTTTTACTTGGCATTTCTGGGTGATAGAAATTCAAAAGGGGACAGGCACTTAGCGCGCAGCATAGCGTGCTGGGCCTTCTGTTTTGAGAGATGGCGGACTGGAACCCTGTGGTGACGCAGAGCTGCCAGAGTCAGCGAGACTGAGCAAGGGATTGCCATCTTCTCCCTCCTGCCCCTAATGTTTCCTCCATACCTAAGTCAAGAAACCTCCCCAAACTGCTTTGGCCATTAGAGTCATTTCATGTACTTAGTTATCTTTTGATGAAAACTAAGCAGGTTGCTGAA
Organism: Loxodonta africana; assembly: GCF_030014295.1. NCBI lineage: Eukaryota > Metazoa > Chordata > Mammalia > Proboscidea > Elephantidae > Loxodonta > Loxodonta africana. The sequence continues at coordinate 4,858,900 of NC_087347.1, read as the reverse complement.
GTGGGGGACCCAGTGCCCCCCCCAAGCCCCCTGCGGTTTTCTCTGAGATCTGTGGCTCTGGTCCAGAACAGGTGACCGTGGCCCTGGAACTGGTCCTTGTGAGGGGTGTGACCACCCAAATCATTTTTGTAGCTTCCAAAGCAGTTTGTCTCCAGGGAGTATGGCTCAGGCACTGAAAGGAGGTGGGGGCTTAGGACTCCCCCCTCCCCACCCGCCCCGCCCCACCCTGCCAGGAAAAAAAAAAAAAAGAAACCTTGCTCCTTCAATTGATTACAACTCATGGCAACCCCACATTACAGGACAGAACTGCTCCCTGGGGTTTTCTTGGCTGTAATCTTTATAGGCCAGATCACCAGGCCTGTCTTCCCCAGAGCCGCTGGGTGGGTTTGAACTGCTGATTTTTGTTACTGGTCAAGTACAAACTATTTGTGTCACCCGGGCTGCCTCAGGACTGCACCAAAACCAACCCAAACCCACTGTGTGGAGCAACCCTATAGGACAGAGTAGGAGTGCTCCGTAGGGTTTCCAAGGACCAGCTGGTGGATTCCAAGTGCCAACCTTTTTTTGGCTAGCAGCTGAACTCTTAACCACTGCCTCCCCAGGGCTCCTAGGGCTGCACAGGACAAATGAAAGTCCTCACTTCCCTGTTTGTTGCACTCACCGGAGGTGTCACAGCCACATCAAAACCACTCGAGCTGGCATCATTATTAGCCTCTGATTAAATGGAGAGTAATGTGAAAACTGACGTTGCCCCGTTTAGCGTTCTGGCTGAAATCACATAAAAAGCAAAGTCTTAGAATAATGTTGTTCTCCTCTGTTGCGTTAGGGTCTACTCGGCTTGACCTGAAACTTACTGCTTTAGGTCTCCTAAGAAAAAGCATTTCTCTGTTGGCGTCGCAGAGAGCTAGGCCGAGTAAACTTTTTTTTTTACATAAATAAATAAATAAACATTAGTTACTAGAGTCCACAAGTTGTGTAAATCAAACACAATGTCATGGTCACATGTAAAGACCTTCCTTGTTTACCGAGGAAGAGATTCCTGTTCTGGTGGGAGGCCAGCATCTGTGGAATCTTATTATTCTGTGAGGTCTGGTTAATGTAGGATCTTGGACGAACAAACACAGCTTTATGAGGTTATCAGTAAATTCATGTCACGGGGGCCCAGCAGTACTTAGGAGAGTTACTAGCACACACTGTTCGTTTCCTCCCCAAGCCATGGCATTGGCCAGGTCTCCTTGGTGATGGAGATTCAGCAGCCCAGAATGCCTATGTGGGATTTCTTCTTTAAAAAGCACGCCAGTCGGTTGGTCTGAGGACTTCACCAATTTCACCATCAAGGCGTTCCGTTTCTTCAGTCTGCTTCCTTTCTGCATCTGTTCTACCTTGGATTTCTTGTACTGTTGAGCTTCACGTGTACTTTTCTGCAGACAAAAAGCTGTTGTCGTTGTTGTCAGGTGCCATCAGTTCTTACTCATGGCAGCCCCGTGTGTGCACAGTGCTCCAAAGGCCGTGACCTTTCGGAAGCAGATTACCAGGCCTGTCCTCCCAGGTGCCTCTGGGTGGGCTCAGGCCACCAACCTTTCTGCTAGTCATGAAACCATTTTTGCCACACCTGCGTTTTGAAGCTTTGTACACGGCTGGCCTCTGAAATGTTTCTCATCATCAGAGAAGAGCGGGGCCCGCAGAGAAACTGGCTTGTGACAGATGCCTGCGTTGGCGCCTCCCGCTTCTGAGAGGCCATCTTCAGGCTGGGCGTGCTGGCGCGGCCTCCGAGAACGGCTCGCTAGGGTCTGCCCTGGGAACGGCCACGTGCCTGCCTTGGCTCTGGGGCTCTTTCAGTCTGGAGGCCTTTCTGCTAACCCTGGAATCCACATTTGGAGGGTTCTTATTTACTAATCAGCTCAGTGTGTGTTTACCCTCTCTGTGTATTTAGCTGCAGGGAGAAGTTTCCGGATTTCCGTCTTCCTTCTAAAGGGCATGCCAGTCAGGGTGCAGACAGTCAGCCCCAGCCAGGACTGGGGAGAAACTGTGTCCAGACTGGACGTGTGTTAAGCAACTTGTTGTCGTGAGCTACTGTGGCGTCGTTCGGCCCCGACTCATGGTAACCCCACGGTCAACGAAACAAAATGCCACCCTGTCCTGAGCCATCCACATGCTCAGCTGCGGATCGGATTCCTGTGATCCACAGGGTTTTCATTGGCTGATTTTTGGAAGTAGATTGCCAGGCCTTTCTTCCTAGTCTTTCTTGTCTGGACGCTTCAACAAAACCTGTTCAGCATCATAGCGACACACATGCCTCCACTGGCAGACAGGTGGTAGCTTCGCAGGAGGTGCTCTGGCCGGGAACCAAACCCAGGTCTCCCACATGGAAAGCAAGGATTCTCCCACTGAGCCACCTCTGCCCCTTCAGCAACTGAACAATGAGGAGCTGTTTCGGGCAGAAACTTCCCTTAAGGCGCGTAGTTACTTGTGTGGAAGTGGTGCCTCATAAGCTGTAAAGTCCAGTTAACGTGCTCGGTCCCCTAAGGCGTCCCCTCCTCCGGGTGTCCTGCCCGTCTCCCTGAGGGTTCCACCCCCTGCGGCGTGGCCAGCTCTTCCTCAGTGGGCCCTGACCCAGGCCTGGCCACCAGGATGGGGCAAGAGCCAGGTTGAATGATTTTATACTGAAGCCCTGGAGAAAATCTGTCCGGTCCCTCCCGGCAAGGCCACACCCTGTGAGCCTCAGGGCCACCTGCTGTGACTCGGAGACAGACAGACAGGCAGACGACCAAGATCTGTTGGCACCTCTTGAGCCCCAGACAGAGCCCGTGGGGGAGGAGTACTCAGCGATGGAGCTGTGTGTCTGTATCTCACAGGGAGGTGCCTGGTGGGTACAGGGGCTCGGTGGACCCCACAGGCTGTGGCTGGGGCTGAGGAGACTGCGGGGAGCCTCCTGAAGGAGCAGATGCTGCCACCGAGACGAGCAGGTGGAGCCGGGGGAGATGTGGGCTGGGGAGGTGGGGCCGCCAGCACCCGCACAGGGTGCCTGTGAGCCCGCTGTCTCTGCACCTCAGTGGCCTCACGGACGGTAAGGTGCAGACAGGACGCTGGCTCTGTCATGTCCCCTGCCACACCAGAGGTACCCTTGGGGCTGTCCCCAGACTGGCTGTCTGCCAGGTCCCCACCTCACCCCACACTTGGAGCCCCTAGAGGGTGTCCTCACTTCTGGGTAGAATGACCTTGGGGCTGGAGAAGTCTCTACAAGACTGGTTTCTCCTCGATGAGGAGGGTTATGTCAACCAGTGGTGGGTGGAGGGCTCCCCCGCATACACAAGACCTTGACCATTTTAACATGGTGACCTTACCGTTGCTCACGGGACAGGCGTTCCTTTCCTGATACGGTTTTATTCTATGTTTTCTTTGACATCACTTTAATCATGCTTAAAACAAGAATTTCAAGCAACTGTGCCACAGGCTGGGCCCACAGAGATGAGGGGTGCCACGGTCACAGCCTCGCCCTCCTTCTTTCCTCATCTGGCCTTGCAGGGTCTCTGCATTTCCCCAGGGATCACTCGCAGCATGGTGTGGGGCCCCCCCGACCATGTCCCCCACCTCGCCATCACCCTCTGCCCCTGTTCCCTGCCTCCCAGCCCCACAGGCCTGGTGGGGTCAGCCCACAGCCCCCTCCCACCCCCTCCTCCAGGAGCTTTCCCTGGCTACCCCCACTGGCCACCATGGGGACGGTGACCCTCCTCTGTGTCCCAGCACACCCCATCAAAGCCTGCATCATACCACGTTAGCATTGCCCCCCTTCATATTCCATGGCCCTCCTTGGGCCCCCACCCCCACCAGGGTCAGCCCACTCTGCAGGTCCCTCCTGCCAGCAGAGGAGTCAGCTGAGGGTGTGCTGGAAACCCAGTGGGCAGGGAAGCTGAATGAGCCAGCCGTGGGCCAGCCACTCACAGAGGCTGGGCTGCTGGAGGTTAGGACTTCAACATAGCTTTTGGGGGCCATTGTCCAGCCCATAACAGGGTGCCATGATCTAACCTGTGGCATTCAGAGCATCCCCTGGGTGTGGCACAAAGCATGGCAGGGCCGGCGTGGAGCAGAGAGGCCAGGTGAGGGCAGGTGGGGGAGCGACAGAGAAGAGAGCCCCAGAGACCCTTGAGGTGAGAATGATGGCACCGTTGGAGTAGATGTAAAACCAAAACCAGACCCCAGCCAGTCTCCCCCACAGGGTTCGGGGTCAGGCCCCTGGGTGTCCAGAGAATCTCTCAGGTCATCTAACACTGGAGATCCCACAGGGACAAGTAGCTTGAGGCTCGAGTCCCTGGAAACCAGTGCCCTCAGCCGACTGGGCCAGGGAGGTTCCCATCCACAGATCAAGAAACAGCCCGAGAGGTGAGGAGACCTGCCCAAGTCCTGGGAGGCTGGGGAGTGTGGGGGGCACCCGAGCAGACCCCCTCTCCCGGGAATGCGGGCCGCATGGGCTGCTCCTCCCAGACTCAGCTGGGCCTCGCTTGGCAGCACCAGGGAGGTTCTATTTTTAGCCTCAGCCTCACTCTGGAGCAGGAGACAAGTAGGCTCCCTGGCAACCGTTCTCCTGCCACCCACTCCGTGCGTTGACGGAGCATCACGGGGTCTGCAGCTCTCTCTCTTTGCAAACATAAAACAAGGCCCAGCAGGACCGCCCCAGCCAGACGTGCTGGCCCAGGCATAACAACTGCGCAGTCTGTGAGCCAAGTGTGAGGCTTAGCAGGTCACCAAAGAGCTGAGGTCGCAGGCTGCCCGTGGGGAGCCTTGCGGACACCCCCTTTCTCGCATACTTGCTTGAGGGTCCTTACTGTGAAGAGAGGGAGCGGTCTCTCTGAGCCCCCCAGCACTGGATTTCTCACCCCTGCCTGGCAAGACGGCAGGTGGTGTCCCAGTACACATGCCCGGGCAGGAATTCACCCCCAAGCCTTCGCAAGGGCTCTGGGACCACCTGAGCTAGGAAGGAGCAGACTCATCCATGCAGAAGCAGGACCCACGTGGCCCCAGTTGGCTCGCTTAAACACTTTTGGCAACTTTACTCAGTTTTAAACCGGTCACGTCGCCCTACTTCCAGTAAAGAGACAGCATCAGGCTTGTTTTCAGAAAAGTGCAGCTTTTCTTCTCCTGTGCCTGAAACACGGAGCGGTCACAGGCTTGCCCGAGCTTCCCCAGGTCTCCGCCCGTCATTCCGCACTCCAGAATTCTTCAGGCCTCGTGCTGCTGGCTGCCCCTCTGCCGGTCAACTTATATGGTTACGTGAGCTGTGTTTGGGTTTTTGTTTTTAATTAAACACAGATTTACCTTTATTGCCATGACACGTGCCTGTTCGCTGTGACCACCAGGTCAGCGGTGCAGCCTGGGTTCTGTCATCTGGTGCGTCCGTTAGTTCTCCCACGAGGTCACACGTTCAAGTGGAATCTACAGGCCTCGGAGTCCTCACATAAATCCTCCATGAGAATGAGGCACAGGGACAGGCCCTGGCGGGGGCTCCCTCCTACAGGTGTCACCTCGCTCCTTCCTCTTACCCCAGGATGTCAGAGGAGGCCCCAAAGTCCCGCCAAAACCTAGGTTCCCTCTGACGAAAGCGCCCCCTGGTCCAAGGTCCCTCGCCCTGCCAGAAGGGTGTGAGCATGGCCTGGGCAGTAAAGGGTTTAATTGTTCCCACCTATCCCCTCTCAAAGAGCCTCTGTTGCCTCAGGGGTCTGCTCAACCTACTGTTCAAAGCGCTGGCCTCCCCCACATTCATAGCCTGGTCGGCCCACTCAGCCCCCTCACCTAGGACCTCACGGGGACATGGGCAGAGTGCACCTGCTGGGGCGACCCCTGCTCCAGCTTCCTGCTCCAGCCCCCTCCCAGAGGCCATGGGCTCCCTGCTGTCAGTCTGCACTTCAGTTTGCTTGACTCAGCCAGTCGGCCTCTGTTACCTGTAACCAAGATCTGTTCTCCCCGAGACAGCATGATTGCTCTTGGTGAACCAGTCACCACCTCTGCCCTGTCCGGGGCTTCATTGTCTCCCTTTCCACACTCCGTTCTAATGCCCAGCTGTGGACCAGGGTCAGTGCCCTGGTCTGTGGCCTGTGGAATCCACCCATCCACCTACCCATCCACCTACCCATCTACCCACCCTTCCATCCAGCCAGCCAGCCAGCCACCTACCCATTCATCCATCTACCCATCCGCCTACGCTTCCATCCATCCATCCAACCATCCATCCACCCACCCACCCATCCACTCACCCACTCATCCATCTATCTATCTGTCTTAGTCACCTAGTGCTGCTATGACAGAAATACCACAAGTGGATGGCTTTAACAAAGAGAAATTTATTCCCTCACAGTCTAGTAGGCTACAAGTCCAAATTCAAGAAATCAGCTCCAGGGAAAGGCTTTCTCTCTCTGTTGGCTCCAGAGGAAGGTCCTTGTCATCAATTTTCCCCTGGTGGAGGAGCTTCTCAGGCACAAGGACCCCGGTCCAAATGATGTGCTCTGCTCCTGGTGCTGCTTTCTTGGGGGTATGAGGTCCCCAACTCTCTACTCACTTCTCTTTCCTTGTATCTCTTGTAAGATAAAAGGTGGTGCAAGCCACACCCCAGGGAAACTCCCTTTACATTGGATCAGGGATGTGACCTTAGTAGGAGTGTTACAATCCCACCCTAATCCTCTTTAACGTAAAAATACAATCACAAAATGGAGGAAACCATACAATACTGTGAATCATGGCCTAACCAGGTTGACACATATTTTGGGGGGACAGAATTCAATCCATGACACTCTCCACCCACCAACCTACCCACCCATCCATCCACCCACCCACCCACCCATCCATCCGTCACCCACTCACTCACCTATCTATCTATCTATCTATCTATCTATCTATCTATCTATCTATCATCTATCTATCTATCCGTCTATCCATCTATCTATCTATCCATCTATCTATCTCTATCCATGCAGCCAGCCATCCAGCCTCCACCCACCCAGCCATCCCGGTTCCTTCCAGAAACTTGGAGGGGCAGTGCTGGCAATGTGAGGCTGGGGGTGCCCTGTGGACAAAGGATGCCCAACATAGCAGTGGTGGGGGTGAGGAGAGTGAGGGGGGAAGCAGATGGGTGAACAGCCCCCTCCCCTGCCACCCCACAAAGAGAGTGAGAAAGTGACATGCAGCTGAGGAAGAGGCATCCTGGGGGTGGGGGAGGGGGAGCAAATGAAAAGCTTTCCCACCCCCGGAGCTAATCATGGGCTTTGGGGGAACAAAGGGATTTGTGATGTGGTGCAATGCGCTGCTTGAGAAATCGTGCTTAATCTCCTGGGGTGTAGAACATATTCTACCTAACAGGAAGCTAGTTTATACCTTGTAATATTCAGACAGGCATGTGAGCCTCCACCAGCCCCGAGCCCTGGGCTCTGCCAGGCTGGATGGGCCTGCTCGGGCTAGCGGTCCCGAGGAGGGGGGCCATCAGGGAGCCCCAGAAACCCCTCATGCTGTCCCTAGGGACAGGACTACGCCTCTCCTCTCTTAGGGAGAGCCTGGTGGCATGGTGGTCTTGGAGGGTCGGAGCAGCTGGGGTTCGATCCCAGGGAGCAGTTTCTCTCGCTGCCTCGGTCCAGTCTGGGTGGGGTTGTCAGGAGGACTTACGTCAGGGGTCGTGAGGGTTAAACGTGCATGTGGGCTCTGGGGACAAGTGGCAGTTTCTCCCTGTAAGTGGGAGTGTCCCCTAGCACTGCCCTGACCTTTGCCCTGCACGGAGCATGTGGGGGTGCTGTGGGACCCTTGCTGCCTGCAGGGGGCAGGGGGAGGGTGCTGGAGCCAAAGATCCTCTCAGCGATTGCTCAGGAGACCCACCGCTTCACAGGGCGGGTGGGTGGACTTGGCTGTGGGCAGAGGGCCGGGAATGGGCATGGATGTTGGGAGGGGCCGGCATGGTCACTGAGTGGGGCAGTGGTAGAGCAGTTCTGCTGGGGGAAGTCTCTTGGGTGGGTGTGACCTCTGGGGGAGGGGCCACGGGTGGACAGGACTGTTGGGATGGGCTGTCAATGGGCTTGGCCGTAGGGGGCCTTGGTGGGCGTGGTGATTGGGGGGCTGTGGATGGACATGGCCTCTGGGGCCAGGGGCGGGGCTGTGGGTGGACTGCAGGCTTGACTGCCCCTGGCCATCCTTGTCCCCACAGTGCATTTCCTCGTGGTGACCACCGCCTGCCAGCAGTCCCACTACCGGCCCGTCATCCAGGAGCTGTGCCTCAAGCGATTCCAGGTGAACATGGAGGCCCTGGGGAAGACCCTCTGGTGCGACTGGGACAAGACCATAACGTGAGTCCTGGGTCCCTGATTCTGCAGCGCCCCACCCCATGTGTGTCAGCATTGGGCGGGACTCAGCCCCTGCTGGGCCTGGGGTGACAGGCGTGTGGGAAGAGTGAGGGACAGGAGACCTGGGGGTGACAGGCGGGTGGGAATAATGTGGGGGAGAAGACCACCCAGGTGGAGGGTGAAGCCTTGCAGGGGGGCTCCCGGGAACAGGGGCACGGGTCCAGTCCGAGAGGCCTGAAGGTGTTGGGGGGTAACCAGGAGCACCGTCTAGTGCTGGGGGGCCTCGGGGGCCAATGCTCTGTGGAGGGAGCCCCTGTCTTCAGGGATGTCCCTGCTGGTTCCCTCCATCCCGTCACCCCCCCACCTTCCCGCTGGAGGAATTATGGGGACAGCTGTCAGCAGGAGGGGGGTTCAGGCTGTGTACTGAACACAGCATTCCCTGAGACTCTTTCCTGTGCCCCTTTGTCTTCCTGTCTCCACCCATGGGCTGACTCCGGGGTCCCGGGGCTCTCCCCACCCGGAGCAGGCCCCTCTGACCTTGGGAGCAGATGCCTGACCCAGTGAGCAGGGGTCAGAACTTGGTGTCTCCACAATCCATACCCTCGTCTTTGTTTCCACTTTGGAGTGGGCTGGGGGCGTCCTGGGGGCCTCAGTGAGGTGGTGGCGGGGGGAGGGCAGTGAGGGGAAGGAAAACACCCAGAAAAAGCAGGCATGAGAGCCTGGCATTCGGATTCACCGCAGCGGCCAAGCGGGGTCAGAGGAGCCTGGAGCGTTTACGGCCGGTAGTAGAGTCATACGAGCATCCATGTGTGGGGTGATAATCTCACACTGGACCGGCACACGAGGGGTGGGTGTATCGGAAGGGCGCCTCCCTCTGGTGGTGGGCTGTGGGGGGAGAGGGCTGAATGGGGAGGGAAGGCTGTCTGCGACTGGGCCTCCCAGGAGGAACGTCTCTGAGGTAATGGGCAGAGGGCACATGTATGTGGCTTTGGCGTCTGGGGCCCGGGCTCCTGGGAATTCAGGCTTAAGTGTCCGGGGTGGAGCAAACACAACGCGAATGCCCAGCTCCCTGTCTGGCACTGCCGTGGAAAGAATTGCCTTATGTCCTCAAGAGCGGAGGCTGTGACGCCCCCTCTGAGCCCATGCAGGCTTCTCCCTGTCTGGCTGGGTGCCCCCTGTGGCCAGCCCTGACCCAGTCCTTCCTCTGGGGGCAGCAGTGCACAGGAAGCCTCCTCCAGGAAGCCACCAGCCGTAAGCTCCTCCCACCTGACTGCTTGCTGCCTGAAGGCAGAGCCCTCTCGCTTATCTTGGGGGCTCCATCGTGCTTACCAGAGAATTTGTGCTCAGTGCATAATTGTGGAAGTGAATCTCTACCTTGGGAGCCTAAAATAAAAAAGGTATGGGATATAGGCAGGTGTGCGGTACTAGGATTTAAAATAACAAACTGCTCTCTGCTCATGTTCAGGTGTGCAGAGTTGTGGCATCCAAGGTGAAGTGGCCAAAGCTGAGGCCTGGGCTCCAGGGCCAGCCCTGCTAGGTCAGGTCACCATGGAGCTCAGCTATGGGCCATGGGGTTCCTGGGCCTGGTGGTCAAAGCTTTGGGTTTGAGGATGGTTTTGAAGAGATGTTTCTGGCTCCATCCTTGGGGGTTCTTTCTGCAGGCCGTCCCACCACACACATATCTGTGAAAGGTCAGCCCAGCCCAGAGTCACAGGGTGCTCTGGGGGCTCTGGGCATATTCATCAGTCAGGGAGATGGCAGGTCCGCCCTGGAAAGCCCTTGACTCAGCACGTGGGACAGGTGGTATCCACCTGGGGGCCAACCAGGAAAGCTCTCCTGCTCCCTACTGCCCGGCCAGGAAGGTGAGGCTGGTGTCATTCATCTTAACCCAATTGCACAGATACGGAAATGAGGTTTCCGTGGCCCCTCGCCGGCTCGTCTCTGGTCCCCCACCTGGCTGATGGTACTTCAGCAGCTGCCCCTCCCAGCCACAGGCGTGTCTGCAGGGGCGCGTGTCAGGTGGTGGATCTTCTCGTCCTGTCTCATTCCACAGGGCCTGGGGACCTGCCGAGACTTCAAGGTCTCGTTTCCTAAACTGACATTAATCAGGAGTCAGAAATGGAGGGGCCGTGGGGGTGGAGCAGTTGTGCACAATCACCTCAGCCTGTTCTGTGGGCTCATTGGCCTTCTGCCTCAGCTGAGTCATCCGCATTTAAAGATCCAGACCCAGCAGGAGTCCCCCAGGAGGAGCAGCGTCTTACTCTGCTTTGTCTAAATGACCATGGATTTGTCTAGATGGGTTACATGAAGGTGGCTCCGCAGGACCCTGAGGGCGGCCTGGGTGTGTTGGTAAAAGTGGGAGCCACCACACAGGGCTTCTGCCCCTCTTAAAGGCCACACAGGAATAGAGCTGCAGCCAAAGGAGTCGCCAGCGTTCAAGCCGCCTGGTGAGACAGCTGGAAACAGGAGCGCAGAGCAAGGTTGCCAGGGATCTTCTCTTGTTGTAGAAGAAAACCAAGATAACGTAAGGAACAAAGAAGCAAAACATCATCGTAGCAGCTTCACAGAAAGCCAGTGCAGGCCTGCCTGGCCCTGGGGGTCTGCCTGGCCCTGGGGGTCTGCTATAGGCAGAGCGACAGCCCCACAAAGATGTCCGTGTCCTAATGCCTGCAATCAGTGAATGTGTTAGGTTACCTGGCAAAAGGGCATTGAGGCTGCAGATGGAAGTGGCTGTTGCTGTGTGGTGTCGAGCCGACTCCGACCCCGAGCGACCCTACAGGACAGAGGAGAATGGCTCGATAGGGTTTCTTACCCCTAGGCTGTCATCTTTATGGGTACGGATCGCCAGGTCTTTCTGCCGAGGCGCCACTGGTGGTTTTGAACTGCCGACTTTTCGGTTAGCAGCCAAGCGCTTTACCGTTGCACCACCAGGGCTCCCTCAGGTAGAGCTTAAAGGTTGCCGATCTGCTGCCTGGAGGCGAGGAGTCTGTCCCGAACGGTCCGAGTAGACCTGATCCCATAACAGGGGTTCTTGGAAGGAGAGGAGGCAGAAGGGGGGGTCAGAGTCATTTGGTGTGAGGACTTGGCCCCTGTTGTTGATTTTAAGGAGCCCTCGGTTGCTAACAGAAAGCTTGGCAGTTCGAACCCACCAGTGACTCCATGGGAGAGAGATGTGGCAGCCTACTTCCAAAAAGACTACAGCCTTGGAAGTCCTATGGGGCAGTTCTACTCTGTCCTATAAGGTTGCTAGGAGTCAGAATCAACTCGACGGCAGTGGGTTTAGTTTTTTGGTTTGGTTGGCTTTAAAGGTGGAGGAAGGGGCCACGAGCTAAGAAGTGCAGGTACCTCTAGAAGCTGGAAAAGGCAAGGAGGTAGATTCTCTTGTGGGCAGGAGGCTGTCCTGATGACATCATCCAGATGACATCACAGGGTGTCCTACAGGGAGCCAGGCAGCCAGACAGCAGCTGGCCTCAGGGACACTCCTGGCCCATGTGGGGCCTCCAGCCCAGGTTGGAGGACTGTGACCCAGCCAGCTATCTGACGAAGGACCTGGGCACTGGGGAAGACACCTCTCTGAGGCAGGTGCAACTGACAGAAGCCTGGAGACAGGACTGGGTAGCTGCTGGGGCCTGGCCTTGAGGACTAGACTGAAGCTACAGTCAGGGGACCCCAAAGGCAAGAGCCCTGGGGTCAAGAGCTGCCCCAATGCCTCTGCCTGAGGTCAGAGCTGTCCAGGGGGCCTGGCCTGGCCTGCAGGTGGCTCTGGCCTTGGGAAACTTCCAGCTGGTCTCTGAAATCAGAGAAGATTCTAGTCTATAGCAGCTGCTTGGCAGGGGGATTTACCTTCCCCCTGAGTGACAAGGGCAAGTGTGTACCACCCAGCCATCCATGAGACACACACAAGAATAAATGGTGTGGGGACACTGTGGGGGCTTGTTCGTGCAACCAGCCTTCTGGGCTCGCAGACAGCGTTCTGTAGGCAGACGGGGGGCCCCGCAGCTCTGCTCCCCATCAGCCCTGTGACGAAGGCCCCGGACGATGGAGACAGTACTTGCTGCAGCACCAGGTGTTGCTGGTCAGTGACGGGAATGTCCCGAGTGAAAGGGAAGGCCTGACGAGAGCGCTCGGGCTGGCTCCGACAAGAGGGTGGTGGGCATTCTCCAGCGACAAGGCAGTACAGGGCTGGGGCCTGCTTTGCCTCTGTGTTTGCAAGGTGCTCCCTGGGGCCGAGCTGCCTGCCGCTGCCCCTGCACTGGTCAGCAGCCCCGGACCTGGCTGCCTGTGCCATCAGCTCTTCTGATTCCTTCTTGGTTGGATGGACTTTGTCAAGTCTGCAGGTGGTGAGAACGGCTGGTGGGAGTCTCATCCCGAGTCCTATCGTGTGAGGAACGTGCAGGTTTGCCTGCAAGGGTCACGGTTTAGCAGGTCACCTTGCCCAGGCCCTGTGGGCGCTCTCTGGTGTTGAGGCCATCCCATCGCTTACTGCTGGTAGGTGTCCAGTTGGCTCTGACACATGGTGACCTTACGTGCGACAGGAGGAAGCACTGTTGCTATGTTTCAGTCCGTTGTTGCAGCCACTGTGTCAATCCATTTCACTGAGGGTTTCCCTCTTTTCTGATGACCCTCCAGTTTACCAAATGTGATGTCCTTCTAAGGACTGGTCCCTCCTGAGGACATGTCCAAAGTGAGATGAAGTCTCACCATCCTTGCTTTTAAGGAGCATCCTGGCTATACCACCTCCGAGACAGGTTTGTTTGTTCTTCTGGAATCCATGGTATATTCAGTAGTCTTTGCCAACACCACGATTCAAATTCCCATCATTTACCAGCGCTCTATCTCAGCAGACTGCAGCCTTGTTTGCTAACGGAATTTGCTGTATTCAGCGGGGATATAACCTAATTTTGGAAGGCACAGAGAACATGGACAAATATGCCAACAGAACTCTCATTTCCAGAGACGTTCTTGTGGGCATTGGAGGGGCCAAGGGAGAGAGAGCAGGACAAGGAAGGAGAACTCCTGCCCTCACCGGAACTCACTCGGCCTGAAAGTGGTCGATTTTGGAGTTGACGTTGACCGCATGCCGGATTTTCTCACCAAGGCAGGAAATGCCAAGTTGAGTCAAGTGCTAAGAAACTACCTCTGCACAGCTTTGGTGTCTGAGGCACCGCCTCAGGCAGTGGGACAGATGTCAGAGGTGGCCCCTGCTAGCTTCAGCAGAACCCGGAGAGCCCAGCTTTACCTCCACGCCAGTCAGGGCTTCCCTCCTCCTCTGCCCTAAAGCCCTGGGGTTTTTGGAACGTTGCCCACACCACTGAGCCTGTTTGCCAAGTTGGAGAAGGCCTTGACCACCCTCCCACTTGCAGTAAAGCGGCCTGTCCCTTCCGCTCAGGCCTCCTCTGACCTCTCCTGGCCCCACTGGGGGAGGGGAGGAGAGGAAGCTGTGGGGTGTCTGCTGGGCCCTGTAGCTCCCTCCCGAGGCCACTCTCCTTGTGAAGCATCCCCGTCCCTGTTCATCTTCCATCCAGGCTAGTCCCTCTGTCCTGTCCCATCCACCTTGGTCAGAAGGGTGAGGAGGAGTGGTATGCACACTTACTGGGGGTCTTGGGGGGCCTCCTTCTCCCCCACAGTATGCCCAGATGAACCCCAAATCCAACCCCATTGCCATCTCTGGCTTACCGTGACCCTACAGGACAGAGTAGAACTGCCCTGTAGGGTTTCCCAGGCTGTAATCTTTATGGAAGCAGACGGCCACATCTTTCTCCTGCCGAGATGAAGCCTCCTATAACATGGAAGTACCTGTTTTCTGGCTGTGCAGTTTCTGCAGACCCCTATTCTTCACTTAGCACGCTCATTTCTCACAAGGCCTCACATGCTGGCCTGCAGTGAGGAGGACGTGCCACAGGACAAACCACTGAGAAGTGAGGTGGATGCCGGCTGGCAACCGCCACGTGGACAGGAACAGTGGCATGAAGGCGTCCCCTGGGCTGTGCTTGCTTCCCTCTGTCACAGTGTGGGGTCATCCTATGGGCTGGGGATACCCTCATCTGCCAAAGAATCATGGAAGACTATCTTGGGATCAGAGTGTACCACAAGCCTTAAGTGGATTAGTACTGCAGTATTCGAACTCGTTGTACTCTGGGCCCCCCCCCCACCCCACCCATTATGAGTGGGTGCCTCCCCTGTGCTTGAGTGTTCTGGGCCCCAGAGAGCTATAACTTAGGGAAACTATCCCAAGATACACCAAGAGCTAGGAAGTCACCAGTAACATGGACAGATGGATATGGTCTCTGAGGAGTAAGAAGGGGACTGAGCCCCAGACAAGGGGAGGAGCATATATCAGACTAGTGTTGGCCAGTCTGTGTGTTTAGGGGAAATGGGGCCACAGGGCCTCATCCTGCCTCTCTCTGATGCTAATGTCCCCCCTTGGCCTCACTTTCTTCCGCAGGGAGGGGCACCCCCACTCCTGACACTGAAGCAAAAGGCCCTAGTCCTGGCCACGGAGCCTCTATGGGGCTCAGCTTCTCCCTGCTCACCCCAGCTGGGTGCCACCTCCCATCAGCCCCAGAGGATTTCTTTCCTCTGCCCTCGGGGTGCAGCCCCAGTGGCACAGGTCTTGGCCTCAGGAGCCACCCCGGTGGACAAGCTCTGGTGCCAACGGCTCCCGGCTTGTGCAGGCACTCTGGCCCTTGGGCCTGCCACGTCTTCTCACTCGGCTGCCTGGAACAAAGAACTCCCTTTGTGTGTCCTCGTGAACAGTCAGCTTTTGTTTTGAATTTCAAGAGGAACTGAGAATGAGGCATCTTTCTGGAATCACAAGGGCTTCCGGCAGAGTAGTCATCCTTCCCGTCACCCTCCTCATCCTCTATGAGGCCCCGGGTGGGCCACCCCAGACCCCACCCAAGGAATCTCACCCAGCTGGTGCCCTGCCCTTGCAGTCGGCTGCTTTCGGAGGGGGCTCCACTGTAAGGCACGGTCCCCAGTGCAGCCAGGTCTTGGGGAGCATCTGAAGATGGGGTCCATCCTGCTCTGGCCCTCTCTGTGGTCTGTACCAGGCAGGAAGCCAGTTCTTGCGGGGCTTCCCTGTCCTCCGGGGGCTGGGGGACAGGGGCCACCCCTAAGCCCATTCCTCAGCCCTGAGTCTCAGCTCACCCTTTCTAAGCCTACCTCAGAGAAGGTCCTTCCAGGCCTCTGCAGACCTCACAATAGCACCCACACACACACAAGCCCAGGTGTGCAGTCTTGCCCCTGGGCACAGACATGGGGGACTGAGTCCTGACCTGCAGCCATCTTCTGCCCACCGCCAGTGGATGTAGAGGAGGGAGGAGGAGGAGACCCTGTGAGAGAAGTCGTCCGGCCACCCCACTGCAAACCAGGCTGGGTCTGCTGAGCCCAGTGCTCCTGGCCCCTGCCCCCGGGGAGCCCATGGGCACGACTCTGCAGTGAGAGGTGGGGGACACCTGCTGCCTGCCCTCACCTTCTGCTCGAGGCCCCTGGGTGTGTGTGACTGGAGTGGGGGAGGAAAGCCTGAGCTGGCCCGCGGGCCCTCAGCAGCCCCCTAGTCTGTGGGGTCGGTGCTGCTGAGCAAGACTTGCAGGAGGGCAGAGGCTCAGGCTGCGGCGGGGAGCCCCTAGGTCGCGCTCGCGTGCTGCTGGTGGGGGGGGGCCATAAGGGGTGATGCCTGAGGGACCCTCGCCCCCACCCACTCAAAGACACCATCCTGAAGTGCCCACCAATGGCATCTGGGCAGAGCCTGCAAATGTGACACTGCTCCTTCCTCCTCTCTGGGACTTGGCTGCGGGTGATGCCCCCACCACGTCAGTTCCAGCAAGGGAACATCTGCCAGGGGGGCCCAGTTGGGGCCCTCCACTGCATCCGAGGGGCTTAGCCATGGCTGCCCTGGTGGAGCATGGGAGTGGGGACGAGGGTGCTGGGGGGGAGGGGGCAGGGAGAAGAGGTGCAGTCTGGGGCTTCAGGCACCTGGGCTGGGCTCATACCAGAGGGGGCAGAGGCGGAAGGGTCTGGAAATCCCTCTCCCCTACCTGGCCCAGAGCCAGCCCGTGTGGTGCATCCAGAGTTGTGGCAGATGTGGGAGAGAGAGGGGGTGGTGGGGACACTGCAGAGGCCTGGGGGTCCGTGGCTCGCAGCCCTGCCCCTCCAGCTGCGTGGCCCCCCTCCACCTTGCTGTGCCCCCACCAGAGGAATTGTCCATTTGGGGGGCAGCAGTGGCCTGTGAGCGGGCGGCAATAGCTTTAACTGCAGGCTTGCTCCGTGGGAGGCGCTGCATGACCAGCCCAGAGGGTCTGGATGCCCCACCTGCTGGCGGGGGGGGGGGGCGCTCTGGGAGGTGGGGGAGAGGGACCCCGCCTCCTTTCGGGAGAATGCGTCTGCCGCGGCCACTGCAGGGGAGTCCGTGTGGGGTGGGGACGGAAGGCTGAGGGAAAACGCCCCGCCCCAGACGCAGCGGTGATGATGCTGGGTCGCCGCCAGCCTGCGGTGACGTCTTTTTCCGTCAGTGATTAAACTGCCCTGTTTCACAACCTCCTGGGTTTGGGGATGAACTCGGGCTTCTGTGTCAATTTAAGAGATCAGAGCCAGGGTGACATTAAACCGATCCCCACTGGGAGCGGAAGGACACCCAGGTGAAGTGCGTCTTGGTGACGGGGGTGCTGCGGCCCATCGCCGCCCCCACCCAGCCCTCAGACGCTGCCCAGAAAGCCCCAGAACCGTCCAGGCTGTGTAGAAGGATGACGAAGGGCCCGCTGTCCAGCGAGTGGGGCCCACTGGGGCTTTGACGTCACAGGAGGGGACCACAGTGCAGGGGGCGGGGCAGGTGCAAGGTAATGAGGAGGATGGGGGGATGTGAGAGCAGGTGTCCCTTCCTGGTGCTGACGTTCACCCCCATGCTCAACCTGCCCCCACCGCCCCGCACAACTCCCCAGGGCCTCCCTGTTCAGTCCATTCCCCATCACTCAAAGGCCGGCACCTCAGAGCACACGCAGGGCCAGGGACACCCTCGCTGCCAGCAAGGAGGCCTCCAGGGAGCGCTCAGGCCAGCATCTGCCCTTCCCACTGGTCATTTGAGGGCACTTCCCCTCACCCCTCAAGTATCGTAGGAGACTCAAGCCCTGGGCGCTTATGGCGGCACTCTGGAACACACCTCGGGTCTGAATTCCTTCATCTCCCAGCATCTTGCCTCATTCAAAAAACAAGGAACCTGCTTTCCTAAAAATGCACTCGGTGCCAGGGTGGGATGGGGCAGCCTAGCTCAAGGGCCCCTGGTTGCTGTCTAGTGGACTCTGACTCACGGTGCCTCCTTGAGTGTCAGAGTAGAGCTGTGTGTGCTCTATAGGGTTTTCAATGGCCAACTTTTCAGAAGTAGATTGCCAGGACTTTCTTCCAAGGCACCTCTGGGTGGACTCGAACCTCCAACCTTTCAGTTAGCAGCTGATCGCATTGTTAACCGTTTTTACCACCAGGGACTCCAGGTCAATGGTAGGAAAGGCAAATTAATGTGCCATGCTTCTCTTAATTATATTCATGTTGAGACATTTCCAGGTTTTCTCTATTATAAATGATGCCATTACAGGAACGTTTATACATACAGGCTTTCTTCTATTTTTGAATAATTTCTTCCACATGAGCTTACTACTGCATATGATATGAATGGAGTCTATGGTTCTTGATAGGTTTTGCCCAGTCACCCTTCTAAAGAATGTCGCCAATTTATAAATCTACCAGTGACATAGGAAAACACTCATTTCCCCCCAAGTTCATGAGCACTAAGCTTATAGAGATTTTGGTTTTCAGGTTTAAATTGAGGTTTCCTCTTTTTTTTTTTTTTTCAACTTTTATTGTGCTTTAAGTGAAAGGTTACAAATCAAGTCAGTCTCTCATACAAAAATTTATGCACACCTTGCTATATACTCCTTATTGCTCTCCCCCTAATGAGACAGCACACTTCTCTCCACTCTCTATTTCCTTGTCCATTCAGCTAGCTTCTGTCCCCCTCTACCTTCTCATCCCCCCTCCAGACGGGAGCTGCCCATATACTCCCATGTGTCTACTTGATCCAAGAAGCTCGCTCTTCACCAGTATCATTTTCTATCCCACAGTCCAGTCCAATCCCTGTCTGAAGAGTTGGCTTTGGGAATGGTTCCTGTCCTGGGCCAACAGAAGGTCTGGGGGCCATGACCACCGGGGTCCTTCTAGTCTCAGTCAGAACAGTAAGTCTGGTCTTTTTATGAGAATTTGAGGTCTGCATCCCACTGCTTTCCCGCTCCTTCAGGGGTTCTCTGTTGTGTTCCCTGTCAGGGCAGTCATTGGTTGTAGCTGGGCACCATCTAGTTCTTCTGGTCTCAGGCTGATGTAGTCTCTGCCTTTATGTGGCCCTTTCTGTCTCTTGGGCTCATAATTACCTTGTGTCTTTGGTGTTCTTCATTCTCCTTTGCTCCAGGTGGACTGAGACCAATTCATGCATCTTAGATGGCCGCTTACTAGCGTTTAAGACCCCAGACACCACTCTCCAAAGTGGGATGCAGAATGTTTTCTTAATAGATTTCATTATGCCAGTTGACCTAGATGTCCCCTGAAACCATGGTCCCCAAACCCCTGCCCATGCTATGCTGGCCTTTGAAGCATTGGGTTTATTCAGGAAACTTCTTTTGGTTTAGTCCACTTGTACTGACCTCTCCTGCATTGTGTGTTGTCTTTCCCTTCACCTAAAACAGTTCTTGTCTACTATCTAATTAGCGAATACCCTTCTCCCCCACACTTGTAACCATCAAAGAATATTTTCTTCTCTGTTTAAACTATTTCTTGAGTTCTTATAATAGTGGTCTTATACAATATTTGTCCTTTTGCAACTGACTAATTTCACTCAGCATAATGCCTTCCAGAATTCATCCATGTTATGAAATATTTCATGGATTCATCATTGTTCTTTATCAATGCATAATATTCCATTGTGTGGATATACCATAATTTATCCATTCATCTGTTGATGGGCACCTTGTTGCTTTCATCTTTTTGCTGTTGTGAACAGTGCTGCAGTGACCATGGGTGTGCATATATCTGTTTGTGTATAGGCTCTTATTTCTCTAGGATATATTCCAAGGAGTGGGATTGCTGGATCCCATGGTAGTTCTATTTCTAGCTTTTTAAGGAAGCACCAAATCGATTTCCAAAGTGGTTGTACCATTTTACATTCCCACCAGCAGTGTATAAGTGTTCCAGTCTCTCCACAACCTCTCCAACATTTATTATATTGTGTTTTTTTGATTAATGCCAGCCTCATTGAAGTGAGATGGAGTCTCATTGTAGTTTTGATTTGCATTTCTCTAAATGGCACTGGGTTTTTAATGGCTAATGATCGAGAGCATTTCCTCATGTGTCTATTAGCCACCTGGATGTCTTCTTTAGTGAAGTGTCTGTTCATATCCTTTGCCCAATTTTTAATTGGGTTGTTTGTCTTTTCGTGGTTGAGTTTTTGCAGTATCATATAGATTTTAGAGATAGGACACTGATCAGAAAAAAAAAACAAAACCCTAGTGTGTCATGGCTAAAAACTTTTTCCCAGTCTGTAGGTAATCTTTTACTCTTTTGCTGAAGTCTTCAGATGAGCATCGGTGTTTGATTTTTAGGATTTCCCAGTTATCTGGTTTCTCTTCTGCACTGTTAGTAATGTTTTGTATACTGTTTATGCCATGTATTAGGGCTTCTAGCATTGTCCCTATGTTTTTTTCCATGGTCTTTATCATTTTAGATTTTATATTTAGGTCTTTGATCCATTTTGAGTTGGTTTTTGTGCATGGTGTGAGGTATGGGTCTTGTTTCATTTTTTTGCAGTTGGATATCCAGTTATGCTAGCACCATTTGTTAAAAAGACTGTCTTTTCCCCATTTAACAGACTTTGGGCCTTTGTCAATTCTCAGCTGCTCCTATGTGGGTGGATTTATGTCTGGATTCTCAATTCTGTTCCATTGGTCTGTGTATCTGTTGTTATACCAGTACCAGGCTGTTTTGACTACTGTGGCGGTGTAATAGGTTCTAAAATCAGGTAGTGTGAGGCCTCCCACTTTCTTCTTCTTTTTCAGTAATGCTTTACTTATCTGCAGCCTCTTTTCCTTCCATGTGAAGTCGGTGATTTCCTCTTTTATTTTAATCTGCACATCTTTCACTGTCATTGCTGTTGGTGTTAGGTGCCATCCGGTCGGTTCCAGCTCATAGACACCCTATGTAAAACAGAATGAAATACAGTCCAGTCCTGCACCATCCTCCAAACTGTTGCTGTGTTTGAGGCCCTTGTTGCAGCTACTGTGTCAATCCATCTCACTGAAAGTCATGTTCTTTGTTGCTGACCCTCCACTTTACCAAGCATGATGTCCCTTCTGATAACATGTGCAAAGTACCTAAGATGAAGTCTTGCCACCCTTGCTTCTTACAAGAATTCTGGCTGTACTCCTTCCAAGGCAGATTTATTCGTTCTTTTGGCAGTCCGTGGTATATTCAATATTCTTCGCCAACACCACAATTCAAAGGCATCAATTCTTCTTCTGTCTTCCTTACGCATCGTCCAGCTCTCACATGCATTTGAGGTCACTGAAACACCATGGCTTGGGTCAGGTGCACATTAGTCCTCAAAGTGACATCTTTGCTTTTTTACACTTTAAAGTGGTTTTTTGCAGCAGATTTGCCTAATGCAGTGTGCTTCCGTGGATGATGATTGTGGATCCAAGTAAAATGAAATCCTTGGCAACTTCAGTATCTTCTCCATTTATCATGATGTTGCTTATTGGTCCAGTCATGAGGATTTTTGTTTTCTTTATGTTAAGGTGTAATCCATACTGAAGGCTGTAGTCTTTGATCTTCATCAGTAAGTGCTTCAAGTCCTCTTCTATGTCATGTTGTTCTAAATATTTTTTCTTTTTATTTCATTTGTGTTAGAGTTGATGCTTTTTTTCTACACTTTGTTAATTAGCTGACGTGTATCCACACATGGGATTAACATGAGTTGGAACCAGCTTGACAGCCGCTGGTCTATCCTGACTCACCTCCTCCCCCCACCCCGAGGTCTGTGGCAGCTTGATTTGGTGTTGCCTGTGCCACAGATTCAATTGTCTTGATTGCCAGGGTCATATGGTGAGAATATTATGTGCTGTTACCTTTTAGTTATCCCATTATTTCTTTTGAAATAATATTTATGTTCTTAACGTATTTGCTAGTTACATTAAGGTATAAATTAAATTTTTTTTCCTTCCTACCTCAATGATTCTAACGTAATTCATTAAATACTGTTTCCTTCCTCCATTGTTTTATTATGCTTAGTTTAACACGTAATATATTCTTCTATCCGTAAGAGTCTATTTCAACTAATCTTACTTACACTTTGGGGTCATAGCACACTCTTTAAATTACTATGGCTTTATAATAACTTCTGCAATTTAGAAGGCCTTATCCTTTCTTAAGAGCCTAGCTGGCACAATCAGTTTGTGCTCCACTGCTAAACGAAAGGTTGGTGGTTCGAACCCACCCAATGGCTCTGAGGAAGAAAGGCCTGGTGAACAGCTTCTGCAGAGATTACAGCCAAGAAAACCCTGTGTAGCAGGTCTGCTGTGTAACACGCGCACCAGCCATGTAACACACGCGCCAGCCGTGTAACACACGCACCAGCCGTGTAACACACGCACCAGCCATGTAACACACGCGCCAGCCGTCTGTCGGGGGCCGACCCAGTGGCCTCTAACAGCAAAAACAACAACAATCCTTTCCTGCTGCATTTCATGTCACTATATTTCGCATTATGTTTTGCTTTCTTTGATATATTTTATGCCTATTTTTCCAAAGGAATTGAGAACCATTTTGCCAGACTCCATAAAAAAAGTCACAGGGAGAGTTGACGTGGCCAGGCATCAGTGGGAGGCGTTGTGTTCCTTGGAGAGCCCAGCCCCTTCTCGCTTGCCCTTGGATTGGCCCCTGCCTGCTTTGACTGATTGATTGTGTCCCAAGAGATCGCCTTTTAGCCACGAGTGGAAACACCATCAGGAGGAGGACAACATCATGGGGTGTGGACGAGCATGGAGTCCCACTTGGGCGCCCATCCCAATGACCCTATTCTCCTTAAACTCTTCCCTGAAAAATGAGTTCTAATGGAATATATGTACTAGCTGACTATTGCAGTCAGTGTCCAGGGACAAATTACATGATGGGAAAATTACTTAGAAAATTACTTTGAAGTTTGAATGAATTAATCACTAAAACCATCAGATCTGGGTGGTTTGGAGAATTTCTTTGTCCAGTTCTTTCCTCCACTATTGATTTATTTTTTTATTTTCTACTTATTTTAAGATTGGTAGTTTATCTACGGGCAGTTCCAAGGTTACAAACGAGTTCCATTCCTAAGTCTGTCTTTGAGCTGAATTTGTACCTAAGCCAGAACAGTTAGGTACGGTTCGTATCTAACATCAGTCAAATGTTTGTCTTAGTATATAGTGTACTTTTCAAAGCTTAAAAACCTTAAAGAAGCACTTCCAGATACACTAAAACATCTTTAAGATAATAATATAGTAATAATAGTACTAGTGGAACCCTGGTGCTGCTGTGGTTAAGAGCTACAGGCTGCTAAGCAAAAGGCCAACGGTTCAAATCTACCAGCCACTCCTTAGAAACCCTATGAGACAGTTGTAGTCTGTCCTGTAGGGCCGCTATGAGGCCAAATCAACCCTATGGCAAAGGGTTTGGTTGGGTTTGAAATAATAATAATGGTTTGATGGGCTTTGAAAGGTAGCACCCTTTTATTATTATAAACCATCGTACACACCCCAAGTTTTTAATAGGCTTTAGGCGGTCCCTAGGGTTGTACAGAAGTTGGATGGTCCATATCCTTCAGGTTTCTCAGCTCACTGAAACATAACAAAGCATACTATCCCCTTGTTTTAAGTTTCTTTTTATTGTGGTAGAAATATATATAACCAAACATTTGGCATTTCAACCTTCTTTACACGGACGATTCAGTGACATTAATTACATTCATCACGCTAAGCGACCATCACCACTCATTGCTGTAAATTTTTAGCACCCTGTATGTCCAAGTTTACGTCTCCTTTCTTTCATGATTTGGGTTCCACCTCATTCATCAAAAGGAAACGAGGCAGCCCGCTGTTTCACTAGCCGACTGTGCCCATTTTTATAGTCTTTTTAGAAAAAAGGCTAGGTTGTACATAGTAACTCCACTGTTTGTATTTTCTCAGTTTTTTGCCTTAACTTTTATCATTCATGTGCTCTCTGTCTTCCTTTACTAAAAAAATTGCTGCTTTCCTAAAATGCAATTTAGATGCTTTGTTCATTATTTTTTCTCACTCTTTTTAACGTAATAAAGACATTTAAAGCTGTGATGTTTTTCTCTAAGGACTTTGTTTATCATTTTCTGTCAATTATGATATGTCATTTTTCTTTATGTTTTTTTTCTTAGACAGTTCCTGTGTTCCTGTGACAGTTTTTTCCTCAGACAAATGTATTTTCCTTTTCACACGTTTTCTTTCTGTTTGGTTCTGAATCTCTGCTTCTCTTGATGTAATCAGAGAATGCTATAGGCATCATTTTTGCTTTTGTATTTGTGTGGAGATTTTCTTTGTATGATGACCTTTTGTGAACATACCGTGAATACTTGAAAAGGTAATATGTTCTCTGGTCATGGTACTTAATTACCTGCAGAACAACCATTAATTCTACAGCTGTGTTACTAGGCTCCTTTATGTGTTTCTGATTTTTTTTGTCTCCGTACTTGATAATGGTGTTTTAGATTCTCCAATTCTACTCATGTTTTTATCAATTCGACTTTTTTCTTTCCTAGCAAGTTTTCATGTATGTATTTTGTTCTCTTTTATCATAGATTTAGGTTCAGTGTAACGACGCTGTCATACTCAGCCACGCGTCTTATCTTTATATGACTCTCTACCCCATTTAATGGTTCTTGTTTGAAATAATTCTTAGCCTCGTATTAATATTGAAACCCCAGCATCTCAGCTAACTTGGATTTAACTAATAATTCTGTTTAGTCTTCCTATATATTTCTGTTTTAATTATCTCTCTTGCAAACAGCTTTTTGGTGGATTTTATTTTCTCACCTGAAGAGGGACGGGCCTTTTAACGGAGGAAATTACATCGTATTTGCTTTCAGACGGCCTTTTTTTCTTCTTTATTATCTTTCTACACTGAATTTTTTCTTTTCTTTTCTTTTCTTTTCTTTTCTTTTCTTTTCTTTTCTCTACTGTTGAATTGCACTGTGTTTTCCTTCATCTTTTGAGGTTGAAATATTGGCAAGCTGTTTCTCATGTGGCCAGCCATGAAAAGTGAAACAAACAGATGTCCTTGTTCCTATATTTATTTTCTCACATTGTCAGACAAATACTCCGGGCCTCCCGCGCGCAGGAGCAGGCGGCTAGGGCTTCGGGACTCCCTCCCCTGTCACTTTCTCCCTCCCCGCCCCACCACAGACTTGAGCGAAGGTTCTAAACCCTGCTGCTTCCTTTCAGTTCTCTGCTTAGCTTTTATTTTTCACACTGTGCTTTTTTTCAGTCAACCTATTTGATTTGCATACCTTTTTGATGTGGTAAAAACGCATAGCAAAAACTTTGCCATTTTAACCGTTTCTACGTGTACAATTAATTCAGTGACATGAATTACTTTCACCATGTCGTGTTACTGTCACCACTGGAGCCCTGGTGGCGCAGTGGTTAAGAGCTTGACTGCTAACCAAAAGGTTGGCAGTTCAAATCCACCAGCGGCTCCTTGGAAGCCCTATGTGACAGCTCTACTCTGTCCCGTAGGGTCACTGTGGGTCGGAATCAACTCGATGGCAATGGGTTTTGGCTTTACTGTCATCACTGTCCATTTCCAAAAGTTCTTCATCATC
The DNA here is from genome assembly GCF_030014295.1 of Loxodonta africana. Lineage (NCBI taxonomy): Eukaryota > Metazoa > Chordata > Mammalia > Proboscidea > Elephantidae > Loxodonta > Loxodonta africana. The sequence goes on along the minus strand of NC_087347.1, from coordinate 4,833,676 downwards.
CCAAACGGAATCTCAGTACCCCTTCAGCAGTAACTCCCATTTCCCCCCTCCTCAGCCTCTAAAAAAAACCAAACCTGTTGCTGTCGTGTCAATTCCGACTCATAGCGACCCTATAGGACAGAGGAGAACTGCCCCATAGAGTTTCCAAGGGGCGCCTGGTGGATTCGAACTGCCGATCTTTTGGTTAGCAGCTGTAGCTCTTAACCAGTACACCACGAGGGTTTCCCTTCAGCCCCTAGTAACCCCTAATCAACTTTGTCTCTGTATATTTGCCTATTCTAGATATTTCATATAAATGGGATCTTACGGTATTTGCCCTTGTGTGTATTTCATTCAGCATAATGTTTTCAAGGTTCGTGCATGTTGTAGCATGTATCAGAATTTCATTTTTCTTCACGGCCAATTAGTATTCCATTGTGTATATAATGATGCTTTGTTTATCCATCCATTGAGGGACACTTGGGTTGTTTCTACCTTTTGGCTACTGTGAATAGTACTGCAGTGAACACTGGTGTACGTGTGTCTGTGAGTCCCTGCTTTCAAATCTTCTGGGTACGTACCTAGGAGTGGAATTGCTGGGTCGTATGGTAATCCTATAGGGTCGCTATGAGTTGGAATCGACTCAACGGCACTGGGTTTGTTTATGGTAATTCTATGTCTAACTTTTTGAGCAACCACAAAAAGTGGATCCATAGTGGCTGTACCCTTTTACAGTACCACCAGCAATGGATGAGGGTTTCATTTTCTCCACATCCTCCCCAACGCTTGTTAGTTTCTGTTTTTCTGATATTAGCCATCTTCATGGATGTGAGGTGGTGTCTCATTGCTGTTTCGATGTGCATTTCCCTAACAAGAGCCCTGGTGGTGCACTGGTTAAGAGCTTGGCGGCTAACCAGTCACTCACTCCTTGGAAGCCCTATGGGGCAGTTCTACTCTATCCTATAGGGTCGCTATGAGTCAGAATCGACTCGATGGCAACAGGTTGGGTTTGGTTTTGGTTTAATGACTAATGACCTAGAACGTCTTTTCATGTGCTTATTGGCCATTTGTGCATTTTCCCTGGAGAAAGAACTACTCAAGTCCTTTGTCCATTTTTTAATTGGGTTGTTCGTATTGTTGATATTTGCTTACTTTTATCAGTAATAACTGGCTCTGGCAGGGCTTCTGTTTGTCTTTGGTGATAGGTTGTCAATTCAAGTGTGTTTTATTATTTTTAACATTATCATTCCCTTTTACGTGTGTCTTTTCAATTCAGACAAGCATTTGAAGCAGATTCTAGAAGTCATCATGTGGGCAATACATTCTCAGAAGTAAGAAACGTCTGAGGCACTTTCTGCCGCGTTGGCGTGTGAGTGACAGACAGCTTGGCAGGGTAGTGGATCCGCGGTGAACAGCGTCCTTCTCTGAAGTTCGCGAAGCTGTTGCTCTGTTGTCTTTGGGTCTTATTATGTCACCAGAGAAAGCAGAAGTAATTTTGATTTATACGTTTTTTTTTAATATGGCCTCCCTTTTTTGCGTGGTTGCTTGCAGTATTCCTTTTCGTTTAAAATGTTCCTGAGAAACTGTTTTGATAATGGCTCCTGTTCAGCGTGCGTGGAGCCTTAGAGCGCTCTCCAGCTCTCACCTGAGTTGGGGGTCTCCAAGACCCCCCCCCCATTCAACGACTCTCTAGAAGGACTCCAGGACGCAGCATATAACTGTACTCGTGGCTGTGATTCAGGACGCAGCACAGTATCTGTCAGCTGGGCTAAGTCATGATTCCCTCGTATGATTGTACGATTGTCTACCATTTCATCTTCTGATGTGACTTCCCTGTATTGTAAATCCTATCACTGGGATATAACACGATGGATTATCGGCAGTTATACTGATGAGGTCCACAAGATTAGACTGTGTCTTAAGCCAATCTCTTTTGAGATATAAAAGAGAGAAATGAGCAGAGAGACATGGGGGGGGTCTCATACCACCAGGGGGCCAGTGCTGGGAGCAGGGCGCTTTCCTTGGACCTGACGTTCCTGTGCTGGGATGTTCCCAGGTCAGTGGAGGACTGATGGCAGGGACCGTCCTCCAGGGCCGATGGAGATAGAGGGCCTTCCCCTGGAGCCGGCGCCCTGAGTTTGAACTTCTGGCCTGCTGGACTGTGAGAGAATGGACTTCTCTTTGTTGGAGCCGTCCACCTGTGGTATTTCTGTCGTAGCAGCACTAGATAACTAAGACAAGGCATGTGGGGCGAAGTCCGGGGAACCCAGGCACAAGATTCCAAGAGCCCTTTCCCAGTTGCAAGTAGGTTGTTTTGACTTATTTTGTATTGAAGGACTTTCACAGTCCTTTCATCAAAAAAAAAACTGTTGTCATCTATTCTGACTCATGACAGCCCCGTGTATTACAGAGGTGAACTGCTCCATAGGGTTTTCTCGGCTGTAAAAAAGTGTTCTCCAGACCTTTTTTCTGTGGAGACGCTGCATGGGTTCGAATTGCCAACCTTTTGGTTAGCAGCCAATCACAAACTGCTTGTGCCACCAGAGTCTGTGACAACATGTATGAAATGTTTCCAACCAGGGGACCTCGTTAGAGGCCCAGCATCCAGGATTTTCACTGGGGGCTGGTCATGTAGGCACCCACTGCCTGGCACATCCGGAAAGGAAGCGGATGTTCAGCATACAGCACACTGTTTACACCAACAAATGAGGCACAAAACCCAGGGAGGTGGGCATCCTCCCCAAACCCAAGCTCCCCCAGGCCAGCCAGGCACCCCCTTTGCAAGCAGGCCTCTCTGGAGACAATGGCCTCAGCTGCTGTGTAGATACTTCTGCATGCCCTCTTGGTCATTCATTGGGCTGGACATCTTCATTCCAACTTTAGCCAGGGGTTCTGTTCCTCCGCACCTTCCCAGAGCTCTCTGCCACCCACCGTGCCCTGGCGAACTCTTGCACGTCCTTTATCTTATTCTGCACTGTTCCCACCTCCAATTGTTACGTCTGCTGTCTAGATACGCTTTTCCAGATGATTGTCCGTTTTTATTTTCTGCAGTTTAGGTTCTGCTTTTTACTCTCTCTGAAACAGTTCTTAATATAAAACCCAAAACCAAACCCATTGCCGCTGTATATAGTGCAACCGATATTAACTGCACTGCAAATTATACTGCAATGAGTTAAAGTTTTGTTGCCCCCGAGCTTACTGGACCTAGTAGCTTCCTGCTCCAGAGGCCCGATTTCAGCCATTGAAGGGTGGGGTGGCGGTGTGGGGTGGAAGCTCGAGGGCCGGGCAGCGTTGGCGTGGCAGCCTGGGGCGGGGAGGCTTGGAGATTTCATGAGGCAGTGAGCCCACAGCCTGAGTGTGGTCGCCTCAAGGGCTGTGAGCTGGACGGGCAAGACTCTGAGGAAGCAGGCCCAGCCTCTGCCAGCACTGCAGTGGGCTCGCTCAGGGGACACTTAGGGATGGTGGTCAACACTAAGGAATGGACCAGGAGGGAGATGGGAGAAAAGGAGCCTTGTACGACTGCTGGGGCAGCACAGCCAGGCCTGGAACTTCAACACCCAGGCACTGGATAGAGAGAGCTAGAGCTGGGGCTGGGACTTCCACACCTGGGTTCTGGATAAAGAGAGCCAGAACCAGGGCTGGGACGTCCACACCTGGGCACTGGATAGAGAGAGCTAGAACCAGGGCTGGGACATCCACACCTGGGCTCTGGATAAAGAGAGTTAGAACCAGGGCTGGGACATCCATGCCTGGGTACCGGATAGAGAGAGCTGGAACCCGGGCTGTGAAATTGTTCACTACAGAGTATTAAGTTTGCACAATAAGCCCGTGATTACCTTGCTTACTGCTAACCTGCCCCTGGGAAGGTTGAGAGGGAAGACAGGACACAGGCACAGATCCCCCGCTTGAGGTACTGGTGGTGCCCTGACACCTGGTTCCCCTGTGGTGGCCGCATGAGGGCCACCTATGGAGGGCGCTGGTGGTCAGCTGTCAGAAAGCACATTCTCAGACCCCAGGACAGGGACCCCCATGGGAGGTTAGGGAAGGCAGCCAGAGCATGTACGAAGGCTGAAGGTGAGAAAAGAAATGGTGATTTTAAGGCCCATGAGTGGCTCAGGCTAAAGGGTAAAAATAAGTATTTTTTTTTTAAAAAAAGGTTGCCTTTGAGTTGACTCCAACTCATGGCAGCCCCACGTCTCTCAGGGCAGAACTCTGCTCCACAGGGTTTTCAGTGGCTGTGACCATTCTAACAGGGATCTCCAGGGCTTTCTTCCGAGGTGCATCTGGGTGGACTCAAACTGCCAACCTGTCAGTTAGTACCCAAATGCTTAATCATTCGCACTACCCAGGTACTCCAAAAATAAGAATAACAGTAGCTAGCACTCACTGGGGCCACGGGCTGATGGGTGGTACCAGGGCTTGTACCCCCTTCTCAGTGGGTTCCTGGGGGAGGGGCTCCAGGCTCCCATGCCACACCTCCCTCCCAGAAGCCAGGCGGGTCTGAGGCCCCTGCTGGGGTCCCTGCAACTCTGTTTCTCTGTGTCTTTGTCATCTGCTCTTGGCCCAGACTTGCAATGCAGGATGGTTCTGAATTTTGGAGAGGCCTGGGGTTGGCCTCTCCCCTGCTGGGGTGGTCTCCCCTTGCCGTGGGCACTTGGGTCTTCTGTTCACCCCACCCCCATCTGGGTTGTGGTGTTTTCTTTTAAAAGTTGGGGAGGGGTCACCTTGGCACCAGCAGCTCAGTGCTGTTTGCTGAGGACTTAGCAGGCACTGGGCCAACGGTGCTGGATACCGGGGATGCTCTCCTCCCTCCAGGAGCACAGCCTCCGAGCTGAGGCTTTGGGGCCTGGCCACCCTCCTCTCAGCCCTGGGGTCCCTGGAGAGCCCTACTCTCCCTGGGGCAGCCCCTGCAGCAGAGGGACTGGCCCCCTGTTCTGACCCTCCACCCACCTCACACCTGCCCCACAGGAGCCTAGCAGGGGACGCTCTGACAGTGGCCTGGACTAGTGTACCCCGACATCACCCCTATGATGACAGGAAGTTTGTGATGGCAGAGAGAGGCCACTGCCACTGTTGCCCTCCTGGTGGGGTCAGTGAGCTGTCCCAGAAGGTCACCTGCACGCAGCCAGGGTCCCTCTGGCTCTGAGCAGTCTGCTCTGTAAGGGGTCCCATGTCTGCTCACTACACCCCCATGCCGCTGTGTGGGGCCACCACCTTGTCAGTGTCTTTCTTCAGAGGAGGAAATGGATGGGGGGCTGAGGGGGATGCTGACCCCAGGCAGGGGGACCCCAGAGCCTACACCCTGACCATGCTCAGACCCCACTTAGGTTGGTGCTGACAGCTGAGCCCTCCCAGAGCGGGTGACCCAGGGGGTGAAGGGACACCCCATGATCCCCACTGTGAGGAGTGCCACATGGAGCCCTCCTGTGAGTGTGGGCATGTAGCAGGGGCCTGCAGGACTGGCAGACGGCCCCCAGGCCACCACAACACACCCCCAAAGCCGTCCAAAGGCCTGGCCCCTCTGCCCTTCAGAGGGAAAAAACAATGCTGACAGCGGTCTCCTTAGTGGCCCCGCCAGCCCTTCCACGGGTAACTTCACCCTCACACAGCCCCATGAGCAGTGTTGAAAACCTTCCTTACTGCCGAAGAGGCTTCAGAGGGCCATGACCCTGCTAGCTCCCCAACATGGCCTTACGCAGTGGGGGCTGTCCCCGGAGAAGCCCCTGCCAGTGTCCCAGGTGACCACTCTAGCTCCAGCCCCTCGTGTGGGAGTGGGGAGGGATCCTGGTCCCTAGCCTCTCTGCACCTGCTCCTGCCCTAATGCCCGGGGCTGGGGAGGAATGTGGACCAGCCGGGAGAAAGCCAGCGGTTTCTCAATCCATTCCTGGCTCAGCGTGTGGCCAGCTCTGGCGTGGGGACACAGCCGGAGCTGCCAGGCCAGGCTCCCCACAGACAGGCCCACCGGGGCGGGCACAGTGCCCTTCTTGGAACAGGCCCTGGCAGGAAGAACCGCGGCTCACAGGCCTAGCTGCCGTGTAAAATTCAGAGGACGTCCAGGGCCAAGGCACAGACCGCCTCTAGGGCCTGGGGTCTCTTCAGAATCTGACTCCCAGCGCAGCGCCAGCGCACCACTGGCCCCCTTCAGCGGCTCCTGCCCCTCCTGGGAGGCGGCTGAGGACGCGGGAGAGCCGGGAGCTTGGCGTTCGTTTTGCAGACATGGAGGCTGTGGGGGCCGCGCTGGGCCTGACACCCTGAGCTCAGGGACCAGGCCGGTCAGGGGCTGCCTGGGTGTGCAGCCGCCACGCTTCGTTGAATCCCCCAGAGGCACAAGGAAGGATCGTCCGGTCCAGGGAGAGCGGTCACCTGCGTAAGAGGCCTCTCCACGCTGGGCCAGGGCCTCCCCGGCTGACGTCTGTCTCAGCCCTGGGGGAGGAGGCTTCCCGAGGCAGACGCCTGAGCTCCCGGCTGCGTGGGTGGTTCGTGTCGGTCCCTGCGCGGGGAAGCCGGAGTCCAGCCCCGGCTCTGCCGGCCACATCGCGCGCCCCACACTCCCGGCACCCGGGCCCGCGCGTCCCCGCGCTGCCCGCGCCCAGAGCTGCTTTGAGGGGTCTGGATACAGAGCTGAGGGACCCGCCACAGGGCGTCCCCCTCTCCTCCTCGAAGCGCGGCTCCTAGTTACGGGATCCCAGGTGGCAGGGTTGGGTGGGGCTGGCACTTTTGTAGCCTTGCATCCGAGCAGGGGTGTGTATCGGGGGAGGGGGCTTTGACTCGAGGGCTTGGGACTCTCTCCTCAGGCACGGTACCCAGACAGGATCCCCAGGCCTTCTTCCCAGGGCTCCTCTCTCCACTCTGGGGTCCCAGGGCTGCCCAGGTCAGGAGGGGCAGTGACCACAAGCCTGTCCCCTCCTCCCCCAGGCTGGGACTGGCCTAGCCTGAGCACGGGCTCAGAGTGGCGCCCTCTGGTGGCAGCGGAGCTCGGCCCAGGACGCTCTTCAGGTACATTCATTCCTTCACTCCCCTGGTCTGCTGGGCCACTGCCAATGACTCACTAGGGCTCAGGACACAGCAGGGACAGAGCAGGCCACTGCCCTCCAGAGGCCACAGCCAAGGAAGGAGGGGCGCAGGGAAGGCAGATTGGGGGGCACCCCAGAGCCCAGAGGACTCCCAGGGATGCCTCCCAAAAGGGCGAGTCAGGTCACAGCTCAAGTCCTGAGTGGAGGAAGCAGTGTCCCAGGGCTGGGGCTGCAGGGTGTGGGGCCTGAGGGACTGGAGTCTGTGGGACTGGGTCCTTTGGGGATGGCCAGACCAGGCCTCCCAAGGGCCACCGGCAGGGGATGGGGTGTGGAGTTTCAAGAAGGAAGTGAAGGGTTGGGGCAGCTCCACGGGGTAGGGATGCGCCCACCTGCAACCACAGGAGCCTCACCCCTAGAGCGCTGCCATTAGAGGAAATGGATGGTCCTCTGGCTGGCAGAGGCGCCTCTCCTGACCCGAGGCCCTTCCTGTCCTGTGCACCCCTCGTCCACTGTGGGCTGTGCCTGGGCTCCTCCCAGCAGTGGTGGAGGTGGGGCTGGCAGCCTCACAGCCTCCTGGTGTCAGCAGTAGTATGACCTTATGTGTCTTTAAGAGCTTGGAGAGGCCTGAGTGAGGTGTCCTTGAAGTTGGGTGCACCTGTGTGGAGCTCGCTGCAATCCTCCCAGCTCAGAAACCCAGAGTGCCCTGGTGGCTGGGGGTGTATGTGCCGAGAAGGGTGATACAGCACCCTGTTGGCCTGCTCCCTGCCCCACTCCTGGCCTGGCTGGCTTGTTCCATCAGGAGAGAGGGCCTTTCCCCCCGTCCTGGCAAATGTGATTAAGTCAAGGACCTCGTGGGGGTTTAATGCTGTATTATGCAGGTGGGCCCAGTGTGGTCACAGGTCCTTAAAAGGGAAAGAGGGAGGCAGGGGGCCCGAGTCAGAGAAGGAGGCTGGAGTGTGTGGCCACAAGCCAAGGAATGCAGGCAGCCTCTGGAAGCTGGAAAGGGCTAGAGAAGGGGCCTCCCCTGGATAAGGCTTCCAACCTGTTTGTTCTGGTTCAAACCTCTGCAGAGAATTTGCATTTCTAACAAGTTCCCAGGTGATGCTAATACTGCTGGCTAGGGACCAGTTCTGAGAACCACTAGGAGAGCAGTGGTTCTCAAGATTTATTACACATAAGAATTACCTGGGGATCTTGTTAAAATGTAGATTCTGATTCAGTATATCTGGGGTAGAAATGCAGATTCTCAGCAGAGGTTCCAACTGGAAGGAACCCAGTTTAAAGCCCTGCCCCTGGAGAAGGAAGGAACACAGCTGTTGATTTTAGTCCTGTAAAACCTGCTTTGCAATTCAAACCCACCAGCCACTCTGCTGGAGAAAGATGTGGCAGTCTGCTCCTGTAAAGATTACGGCCTCAGAAACCCTATGGGGCAGTTCTACTCTGTCCTGTAGGGTCGCTATGAGTCGGAATCGACTCCATGGCAACAGGTTTGCGTTTTTTGTTTTGTTTTGTTTAAAATCTCCTTTGGACTCCTGACCTCCAGAACTGTGAGATAATGCGTGTTGTTTTAAGCCGCCAAGTTTGTGGTTGTTGGTTACAGTGGCAGAAACTGGTAGAGCTCGCGTACTCGCGTGCGGGAGAAGCTGATGCCTGGGTGTGGCTGGAAGGACAATCCCGCCATGCAGGCTCCGGTTCCATGTGCGCTGCAGATGTCACGAGATGTTGGTCTGTTTTTTTTCCTCTGAGTTGCAAACAGCAACTTCAATCTCCCTTTCCTGAAATGTTCGAGAAGTTAAAAAAGGGAATTGCCAGGGGCCAGCCCTTGTTCACGTCACCTGGAGGCACTGGGTCGTCACGAGTGCTGACTGCTTTGTGGGTTACAGAGCAGAGGGGTCTCCATCGGTCCCATTGATTAGGCGTGTGCTGTGTAGGAACCCCGTCTGCAAAGCCCTTGCCTGCCCCAGTCATCACAGAAGGGTTGACAGTGGACCTGGCCTCCCCTGGGTGGGGTCCCTGTACCTAGAGCTGCTGCCCCCACCCCTGGCTTCCAGGGTCTGCCTGTGGCCACGTCTTCCCTGCCTGTCCTTTCAGCCCTACCTCCTCCGCCACACCTGCCTGGCAGCCCTGGCCTCTCCCTCTACCTCTCACAGAAGCTGGGGGCAGCGGGGTGGCGGGGGATCCTCCAAGCAGAAGAGGAAATATAAAATACACGCGTGGCCTGCATGGGCCGTGGGGGCAGCTAATCTTTCACAGGGCCCCTAGAGGCAGACAGACAAGACCCCTGTGTGGGTGGAGACAGACGAAGATGGGGCAAGAGTTGGAGCCGAGGCCAGCAATTCTCCGTGCGTGCTTGGAAGACGCTGTTCCACGAGGGTGTGGGTTGGCTCCAGGGGAGAGAAAGACTGAGGTCAAGTTTGTTCGTGAGCCCTGGGTCCCTGAGGACCTCTCGGGTCAAGTTTGTTCGTGAGCCCTGGGTCCCTGAGGACCTCTCGGGTCAAGTTTGTTCGTGAGCCCTGGGTCCCTGAGGACCTCTCGGGTCAAGTTTGTTCGTGAGCCCTGGGTCCCTGAGGACCTCTCGGGTCAAGTTTGTTCGTGAGCCCTGGGTCCCTGAGGACCTCTCGGGTCAAGTTTGTTCGTGAGCCCTGGGTCCCTGAGGACCTCTCGGGTCAAGTTTGTTCGTGAGCCCTGGGTCCCTGAGGACCTCTCGGGGCCCTTTCCAGGCTGTGCGAGTGATTTTTCCACTTGCCGTAGAGCCGACTCCACCTCATGTCAGTTTCTACCCGTATTACGTTGACCCTGACTCACGGTGACACCATGTATGTCAGAGTAGAACTGTGCTCCACAGTGCCTTTGATAGCTGATTTTTCGGAAGTAGATCACCAGGCCTTTCTTCCAAGGTACCTCTGGGTGGACTCGAACGCCAAGCTCTCTGTTAGCAGCTGAGCACACAGCCATTTGTGCCGCCCAGGGACTCCTAAAACCAGTTGCCGTTGCGCTGACTCAGATTCATGGCGACCCCGTGTGAGTTAGGGTAGAAATGTGTTCCATAGGCTTTTCAGTGGCTGAGTTTTTGGAAGTGGATTGGCAGATCTTTCTTCCGGGGCACCTCTGGGTGGACTCAAACCTCCAACCTTTCAGTTAGGAGCCAAGCACGGTAACCATCTGCCCCACCAGGGACTCCTTGTGAGTGGTGAACCTTCTATAGGCAGAATCTCCCAAACCCACTTGACCCCGGAACCTCATCTGAAGTCTTACCTTGTAGAATGTCTGGGGCCTGGAGAACAGGCTCACTTTGGGCCAGGAGGAAAGCCTGGCTGAAAGGGACCAGAACCAAAGGCCCCCACAGGGGCAGGGGCGGCAGTGGTGGAAGAGGGTCACAGAGGTGCTTGTCTGCTATTTTCTGAAGTCTAAAGAATGCAGAGAGCGATGGTCTTCCCACCGGGTTGGGCCGCAGCTTACCGCCTGGCTTCTGCTCTTTACCAGGTGACCACTAACCCACTCCCATTGAGTCAATTCCGACTCATAGCAACCCTATAGGACAGAGTAGAACTGCCCCATAGAGTTTCCAAGGAGTGCCCGGTGGATTTGAACTGCCAGCCTTTTGGTTAGCAGTTGTAGCACTTAACCACTATGCCACCAGGGTTTCCTTATCAGCTGAGAGCATGTTCTAAATTGGCGGGGGTGCGGTAGGTAGCTGTCTTCCTTTGTGGCCTTGGAGACACTGAGCCTCTGTTCCGTTTGTCTTCCTCTCAGTACCTTGGCCCTCCCAACGAGGTTTTTTTTTTTTTTTTCTTTCCTGTGCTTTATGCATAATCTTAGCTGAGAGAGAGAGGTTTTTATCTTTGCAGCTCAGTAGTGCCCAGCGGTCTGGGAAATACTGTATGTAGCCAGCGAGCTGGTAATGAAGGCCGTGAAATGGAATTTACCTTCACAATTCGACAAGAGTTTGCATCAAGCCTGTCATGTTGTTTTCTGCTATTTCTTGGCCCAAGAGTATCAAGTGGAAACCTTGGTAATGTGTGCAGACAGTTCCGTTGTTCCACAGACGGGGATGGAACTGGCATGTCTTTCCTCTTAGGCTCCCTGGGAAAAATGGTTTGCTAATAAGCTGTCAGAAGCCCCTTTGAACAACTGAGGGGATAAATTATACTAAGAACCTTGGAAAAATACATCTTAGAGAATGCTTTTGCCTGCAACTTGTCTAGGGCTGCTGTTTCAAAAAATACCGCAAGTAGGAGGCTTTAAAGAAACGAAATTTGTTTTCTTGAGTTCTGGATGCTGGAAGTCCAGATGGGGCCCTTGAGTGCGTGGATTCCCTCTGCGGGCCTCTCTCCCAGTGCCAGCGATCCTGGGCGTTTCTTTGTTCATAGACGATCCTCACAGGCCGTCTGTCTTCCCTGTGTGTCTGTGTCTGTCCTGCTCGTCCTGTAAGACCCCACTCAGAAGGGGTGAGGTTTAGGACCCAGGCTTCTCTGGAATGCCCCATTAATATAACAAAAGAAAACTCCTTTTTCCAAACAGGGTCACATTCACAGGTACAGGGCTAGGGCCTCAGCATCACTGTCAACAACTCCACCCATAGCACAACTATTAAGCTAATACAAGCATTCCTGTCTCAGGTGGACGCCTGTCAGTCCTGGGCTACTAGAGATGCTGTAAGGACTTCTCACACTTGGCCTCATTTGGACTTTTCCCTAGTTCCGATTGACTTGGGGAGGTACAATACCCATCTTCCCTCATTCTCACTGAAAGCCCCAGGGCTGCGGGAGCAGCCAGATGTGAATTACGGGCACGTAGCTGGTTCAGGTCCCAGCAGCTCAGCAAATATTTCCTAGGCGGTGACAGTTAGCTGAAATGTCATGTCAATCAAACAACTTACAAAACTGTATTATATGTGCCCCCAGCTTCAAGAAAAGCAAAGAATGAGCTATCCTATAGCTGCCTCGCAGAGCTGGGCAGAAGAGAAGCAGGTGCTGATGGGAGAAGTTAAGCACATGGGCTGTGTTATCTGCTGTGAACAGTGAAGGCCACTGACCCCTCTGTTTTGTCTAAGGCCCCTTTGTATGGAGGTGCCAGCCCCTGGCCCCTGCTCACCCACTCCGTCATGCCTCAGGAAGGCTAGGCCAAACTGTGGGCTTGCTGTAAACAGAGGCAGCAGTGTGGTGAGCAGCCAGCCTCCCCTGCTTTTGAAGGGTTCCCCATGACCACTGACGAAATCTTGGGTGTAAGCCTTCACACCAAAGGCAGAAACCACAAAGGAGAAGACAGACTTGACCCCCTGAAAATTAAATCAACGTACTCCTGACCTCCATACCAATGCCCCGAACATTCAGTAATAAGTAGGATGTTTGCTATGGGTTTGAGATCGATATTTTTATCACATTAAGTAAAGCCTCTTCCTGGGTTACCAGGTTGTTGTTTTTTTTTTTTAAATAAGAACGTTGAATTTGATCAGATATCTTCTCAACATGTATTGGCATGATCAGATGTTTTTTTCTTTGGCATATAGAAGTGTGGTTTTATAGTAATAGGCTTAAAGCATTCTGTAATAAACCCTCCTTTAAAGAGTTTTAAAGAGTTACAAGGAGCCCGAGGGAGCCCTGGTGGCAGTTCGAACTCACCAGTTGCTCCTTGGAAACCCTATGGGGCAGTTCTACTCTGCCCAGTAGGGTCACTGTGAGTCGGAGTCAACACAATGGCAATGAGCTTGGGACTGGGTGGTACAGTGGTTAAAGTGCTCGGCTGCTAACTGAAAAGCCATGATTTGAACTTAAGAGCCATTCTGAAGGAGAAAGATGTGGCAGTCTACTTCTGCAAAAATTTACAGCCTTGGAAACCCTATGGGGCAGTTCTACTCGGTCCCTTAGGGTCGGTATGAGTTGGAATCCACTCAAGGGCAATGGGTTTGGTTTTGGTTGAAAGTGTGATATGCGGCTAGATTAAGTTTGCTAGCATTTTATACAGGACGTTTACGTCTATTTATAAGTTAAAGTGTGGCACATCTGTTGTGTGTGCCCACATGGGCAGAGGCATGGGCATGCCATCTTAGGAGGCCTGGGATCAGGGTTTTGTTAGTGTCTGCTTTTTTAAACGAACTGGGAAGCTCAGCCTCTTTTTTTCCTATGAACTTGGGAATCTAAAGGAGACCCTGGGTGGTGCGAACGGTGAAGGCACTCAGCTGTTAACCGAAAGGTTGGAGGTTGGAGTCCACCCAGAGGTGCCTGGGAAGAAAGGCCTGGCAACCTGCTTCTGAAAAACCAGCCACTGAAAACCCTACGGAGCAGAGTTCTACTCTGACATATACGGGGTCATCACGAGGCAGATTCGACTCCATGGCAATTTAAGAATTTAAAAGAACCGCCTTAAATCCTACTTTTTATCTCCTTAACCTTGAGGGCCATGTTAACGCAGCCCACTTGAAGGCTTTCTTTAGTCCGTCTTATATTACCCACAGCTGGAGGCAATATAAGGAGCCCTGGTGGTGCAGTTGTTAAGCGCTCGGCTGCCCACAAAACGGTCAGCAGTTCAAACCCAGCAGCCGCTCTACAGGAGAAAGATGGCAGTCTGCTTCTGTCAAGATTTCAGCCTTGGAAACCCTATCGGGCAGTTCTACTCTGTCCTACAGGGTCGTTGGGTACTGGAATCAACTCCACACCAGTGGGGTGGGTTGGTAGGACGTGCAGTGGGTGCCGAGCTAAGTGTCCATCTTTGTCCTGTTTGTCGCTTGTTGCACTAGACTGTGCTGCGTGCAGTAGGGAGCCTGCCACTCTGCCTCCTTCCACAGGCACTGTCTGGGTGGATCTGTCTAGCTCTTGGTTTCTGACTTTTTGGTTCACTTTGCTGTCAGGGTGACCTCTGTGGCCAGCATAAGTGTTTTCTTCTAACGTTGTCCCTGGCCTTGTGATGTTTACAGTCTAGTTGTTGACACCAACAGTGAGCAAGTAAACACATGGGTTAAAGTACAGGTAGAAAGTAAGACACCTCTGTGAAGGAAAACCTCAAAGCAGCAAGAAAGGCCTTATGGAGGAAGTGACATTTACGTGAGGGATGAGCAGAGGTTGGCATTGTGAAGATGGGTGTAAGAGCTTTCCAAGTAGAAAGAGCAGCATGTGCAAAGGTCCTGAGGCAGAAACGTTAGAGAAACGGGGCCTGGGGGTTGGGGAGATATGCTGGTTTCCTAGGGCTGCTATATAGGAGTCCCAGATGGTACATACAGTTAAGCACTTGACTACTAGCTGAAAGGTTGATGGTTTGAACCCTGGAGCCCTAGTGGTGGAGTGGTTAAGCACTCGGCTGCTAACCAAAAGATTGGCAGTTCAAATCCACCAGCGGCTCCTTGGAAACCCTACCGGGGCAATTCTACCCTGTCCTATGGAGTCTTTCTGAGCTGACATTGATTCAATGGCAACGTGCTTGGGTTCTTTTTTTTTTTGTTAGAGGCTCCTCGGAAGACAGGCCTGGTGATCTGCTTCCAAAAGGCCACAGCCTTGAAAGCCTTATGGAGCAGCTCTACCCTGCACATGCGGGGTGCCATGAATCGGAGTTAAGTGAAGAAAATCAACAACCACACAAAACGAGTGGTTTATAACAACAGAAATGTATTACGTCACAGTTCTGGAGCCTAGCAGTCTGAATTCAGGGCGTCAGCAGGGCCATGCTGTCTCCAAAGGCTCTAGAGGCTGCTCCTTCCTTGTCTGTCCCAGCTTCTGGTGGCCTGAGGTGTCCCCTAGCTTGCAGCCGCAGCACAGTTCTGTCACAGCATGGCCGTCTTCCCTCCTGGTCTCTGTGTCTCTCTTCCTCTTTTACAAGGACAGCACCCTGACAGGATCGGGACCCACTCTACTCTAGTGTGACCTCACATTAACTGATAATACCTTCACAGGCCCTATTTCCAACCAAGGTCTTGTTCACAGGTGCAGGCTTAGGGCTTTACCATATCTTCTGGTGGACACAGTTCCATTCCTAACAGGGGATGAGGCTGGCATGGCTAGAACGTGGCTGGCGAGCAGAAAGAGGTACAGTTGAGGGTGGAGAGGTGCCAGCCGCGTGGAGGCGTTAGCAGGTAGCATAAGTGCTGGGGGAGCACTGATCCTATAGGGTGGGGTGACCATGTGGACAGTGGGCTGTGGAGGGGCAAGGCTGAGGCTGGGCAGGGAGAGCGAGGGTGGGCTGAGCCTGGGTGCAGAAGGGTGGGAGTGGGGGAGGGGTTGAAGGCACTGCTGGAGCTGGGAGGAGGAGGAGGAGGGGTGTGGTGATGCCAGGGCTAGCCCCCCAGCCCACACAGTGGGAAATGTGGAAGCTGGTACTGTTAGAAATGTGGATTGTAATAACCAGCCAAGGCTTCTGCCTACTCCTGGGCCAGGTGACAGGACTGGGAGGGGAGGGTGCCCCCTGGGCCTGGGGTGGACAGGCTTAGGGGCAGTGGGAGTGGGGTCTGGGTGGGGGAACCTGGCAATGAGGTGGTGTTGAGCCCCGGATGTGGGCCAAGCCACAGCTTCAGATGGTGGGTGGGTCGCAGGTGTCAGGTGAGGAAGAGGTGAAGGAGGGAGCCAAAGGGAGGACGTGGCTACTGGAACTGCAAGGGGCGAGGGGCGCAGGGAGCCCGAGGGAGTAAGGGGGGGATGGGGACCGAGGGGGGAGCCCCAGGGAGGGAGCACCCCCTGGTGGCCTTGCCCTTCCCAGAGGAGTCAGGGAAGGAGTTGGAGCCGTCTGGGGCAGGGTCGCGGGGAGACCTTGGGCGCCCAGAGCCCGGGAAGCACACGGGGCGCGAAGCGGGGGGGAGGCCCACCGGAGCTGGCTTTGCACCCCTCCGCCACCCACAAGCCCCCTGCATCTCCGCACGTGCACCCCCGTTGCCAGGCCAGCCCCTACGCCCCTTGGGAGGTCAGCTTGTTATCCTGGCAGCAGCCCACACAGGCAGAGCACCGCGGTTACCCCCATTCTACGCTGCAGAGCGTCCGCGCCTGGTCCCCGCACCCAACTGAGAGGGCCCCTCCCAGTGTGGGGCCATACACCTCATGCACGACATCGTTTGGGGGGGTCCCAGCCCCAGGTTTGCAGTGGGGAGCAGGGCTGTCAATGAAGACCCCTGGTTTAGAGAGGGGCTTCCCAGAGTTTGTTCCCCAGGCTTGGCATCCCAGGAGAAAATGCCAGGTGCTTCTGAAGCAGAGGGAGGGAGGAAGGAGGGCCCCAGAGGTGGTGGGGTATGGTAGAACTGCAGAGAGAAAAGTGGGGAGCAAGGAAGAGATATTGTAGGCTCAGACAGGGGTGACTCTGAGGTAGAGGGAGGCAGGGCGGTGGGAGTGCAGTCCCCTGGGTCTCCTGGCCCGGGCTGGGAAGGTTAGCAGAGGCCGGCGAGGGCCCAGGGGCCCTCCACAAGCCTCTCTCCAACCTGATCCCCAAGCTCCGGCCACTCAGAATAGCACAACATCCTGTCCCCTAATGTCTCAGTTATCTAGTGCTGCTGTAACACGAGTACCGCACGTGGGTGGCTTTAACAAACAGAAATTTATTTTCTCATGGTTAAGGAGGCTAGAAGTACAGATTCAGGGTGCCAGCTCCAGGGGAAGACTTTCCCTCTCTGTCAAGTCAGTTCCAACTGATAGTGACCCTGTGCACAACAGAACGAAACACTGCCCGGTCCTGCACCATCCTCACGATCGTTGTTACACTTGAGCCCATTGTCACAGCCACTGAGCCAATTCATCCCGTCAAGCGTCTTCCTCTTTTTCACTGACCCTCTACCAAACATGATGTCCTTCTCCAGGGACTGGTTCCTCCTGATTGTTGTTAGGTGCTGTCGAGTCCGTTCCAGCTCATAGTGACTCTGTGTACAAGAGAAGAAAACACTGCCCAGTCCTGTGCCATCCTCGCAGTCATTGCTATGTTTGAGCCCATTGTTGCAGCCACTATGTCAGTCCATCTTGTCAAGGGTCTCCTCTTTCTCCCTGACCCTCTGCTTTCCGTTTCAGGGCCATTTAGAGAGCTAGAGCACCCACGGGATGTCCCAGAGCAGGCGACTCGCCTGTGGGCATCAGTGGGACCCTTTCTGGCCAAGAGGAAATGAATCATGGTGAATCATGGTACCCTAAGCCTTGACTTGGGACCCAGATACGGTGAAAACTCCATCATAGTATTCAGAAACATTCCGTGCAAAGTTTGCTTAGAATAGAAAGTTCTAGCCCAAAAAAAGGATAATTAGTTATGTGAGAACTGAAATTAGAGGGTTAAAGCAAGAATTTTTTTCCAGATTATTTTGGGCCCCTCAGCCAGTACTGTGTTTTCTTGGATGGGAGAACCCCTGCACTCCGAGGAGATTCTTTCTTTTAGTGTATCATTGCTGACAGAGCTCACAATACTTATTGAAAGTTTCAGCTGTCGCTTCTGTATAAGTAAAGAGGATGAAGTGGGCAGCCAACTGCACGTTAGAGATATTTTTAGGTCTGGGCAGCTTTACAAACTGGAAGGACAACATTTCAAGGAGAGAGCGCCTGATCACAGAATAGCCCACCGCATTCGGCCTTGGCGTAGGGCCCGGCATCGTGGCTTCCGGGGTCAGAGGACCTTCCTGTTCCGGATGGCCAGCCCAGAGATGGCAACACCTCCTTCTAAAGGCATCTCCGCTTCCCTCCCCGGGCCACAGGGGCCAGAGGGATGTCGTTCAAGATCAGCTATCCCCTGATGGGCCTGTAAAACCAGCTGCTGTGAAGTGGACTCCAACTCGTGGTGACCCCGTCTGTATCAGAGTAGGATAATGCCCCACAGGGCTTTCGAATGTGGGTTGCCAGGCCTTTTTTCTGAGGCACCTCTGAATGGACTCAAACCTCAGACCTTCCAGTCAACAGCTGAGCATGTTAACAATTTGCACCACCCAGGGGCTCTGGAATAAAGAATACCAAACCCAGTCCGTTGTCATCGACTCCGCTCTGACTCATAACGACCCTATGGGACAGAATAGAACTGCCCCATAGGGTTTCCAAGGAGCAGCTTGTGGATTCGAACTTCCGACCTTTTGGCTATCAGAAGCTGGAAGAGTCAAGGAAGGATTCTCCCTTAGAGTCTTCAGAGAGAGTACGGCCCTGCCGACACCTTGCTTTCGGACTTCTAGCCTCCAGCACTGCAAGAGAATAAATGTCCATTGTTTTAAGCCCCCGATTTACGGTAATTTGTCACAGCGGCCGTAGGAGATGAAGACACCAGCCTTTCCAGTCCCCCAGCCCCTCTCTCCCTGCCCCGCTGGACTTTCCTCTGCAGCACTTACCGCCTTCCGCTGCACGGCGTTAAGCATTTCTTTTGTTCAGTGGGTGTGAGTGCCACAAGGGCAGGATATGTGTCTGTTTGTTCACACCGTAATCTTGGTGCCTTGGTGTCTCCGCACACAGCAGACAGCCCACTAGAATTGTTTAATAAAGAAAAGAGTCTGTGTTGGAGAGGAAGCCCTGTCCCCAGCCCACATATCTGTCCTTCCACTTCAGGAGGAGCCTCACGAGCACAAACCTGGCCTCTGTCCGTCCTCTAACCCAGAGAGGTTGAGGCAAGACCTCCCTGATGGGTGCGTTTCAAAGGAGACATTGGATCTTTGTAAACCAGGCCCCTCCGCTCTGGAGTAAATTGAATTAACAGCCCCTGTTCTTCACTCCCTGGTGGAGCAGTGGTTAAGAGCTCGGCCGCTAACTGAAAGGAAGGTGGTTCAAACCCACCAGCAGGAGAAAGATGTGGCAGTGTGTTACCGTAAAGATAACAACCCTAGAAACCCTAGGGGCAGTTCCGCTCTGTCCTGAAGGGTTACTGTGAGTCAGGATCGACTTGAAGGCAACGGGTTTGGTTTGGGGTTGGGTACTAACCCAGAGGTTGGCAGTTTGAAACCACCCGGCGTCACCTTCAGCCTTCAGTATGGATCGTACCTCAACATAAAGAAAACAAAAACCCTCACAATTGGACCGACAAGCAACATGATGATAAACGAAGAAAAGTTTGAGGTTGTCAAGGATTTCATTTTACTTGGATCCATAATCAGCGCCCATGGAAGCAGCAGTCAAGAAATCAAACAACATAAAGCTGGAATAGGGAACCCAAGGTCAAGAAGGGGAAAGTGTTGACATGTCATGGGCTTGGTAACCAATGTTACAAAACGATATGTGTACTTATTGTTTAATGACAAGCTAGTTTGTTCTGTAAACCTTCATCCAAAGTACAGCAATTTAAAAAAAGAAAAATCAAACAACATATTGTATTGGGCAAATCTGCTGCAAAAGACTTCTTTAAACTGTTAAAATGCAAAGATGTCACTTTGACGACTAAGGTGCACCTGACCCAAGCCATGATATTTTCAATTGCCTCATATGCATGCAAAAACTGGACAATGAATAAGGAAGACTGAAGAAGTATTGATGACTTTGAATTGTGGTGTTGGTGAAGAATATTGAATATACCACAGACTGCCAGAAGAACGAATAAATCTGTCTTGGAAGAAATATCGCCAGAATTCTCCTTAGAAGCGAGGATGGCGAGATTTGCCTCACGTACTTTGGGCATGTTATCAAGAGGGAGCAGTCCCTGGAGAAGGACATCATGCTTGGTAAAGTAGAAGGTCAGAGAAAAAGAGAAAGACCCTTGATGAGATGGATTGACACAGCGGCTGCACCAGTGGGTTCAAACATAGCAACAACTGTGAGGATGGAGCAGGACCCAGCAGTGTTTCGTTCTATTGTACATGGGTTCGCTATGTGTCGGGACCAACTCCACGGCACCTAACAAGAGCAGCGTAGCAGAAGAAAGGCATGCTGGCCTACTTCTGTAAAGGTTACAGCCAAGAAAGCCCTATGGAGCAGTTCTACTCTATAATACATGGTGTCACTGTGGGTTGGAAGTGACTCGACATAATGGGCTTGGTTTTCATAAGGACAGCAGTCACATAGGATTAGGACCCACAATACTCCAGTACAACCTCAGGTTAACTTAACTGACAACATCTTCAAAGACCCTATTTCCAACCAAAGTCACGTTCGTAAGTACTGAGCATTAGGACTTCAACATATATTTTTGGGGACACAATTCCACCTGCAACAGGTTGTGTGGGGGTCCTCATGGTGAGTTCCGTGGACACCTGGGGAAGAGTATTCCAGGCTGAGGGTGGACCATGCTTGGGTGACAGAGGACAGCAAGGGGCAGGAGAGGCTGACATTGTGTCAACCGTGAAGGGCAGTGCCCCGGGCTGCCCCCTTTCCCGCCCTGCCCTGTGTGTGGCCCCATAGCCCCTAAAATCCCAGGGCTGGGAGGGACGCCCCTTAGCCCTAGCTCTCCTTCCAGGGTCTGGGCACGTGTAGGACACCAGGGGAGCCCCACCGGCACCTTCCAGGACCCTCACGTCCAGAGGCAGGCACCATGTTTGGTCTGGGCTGGCAGAGCTGCCTGGCGGGGCTCGGGCCTGGCAGAAAGCTGTCTAGGAGTGGGGTGGCGAGCCCCACTGCCGCCCAGAACTGACGCCTTTTTTTCCGTCTGCAGGAACTACGGAGAGCTCACGGACTGCACCAGACAGGTGGCCCAGAGGCTGCGCTGCTTCTGGCCTAACCCCGAGGTGGACCGCTTCTTCGTAGCTGTCCACCAGCACTACTTCCGGAGCTGCTCCTCATCTGGCCTGGCCGCACGGGACCCGCCCGGCAACATCCTCTGCCCCTTTGTCCTGCTGCCCATCATGGTGACCCTGTTTGTGACATTGATGGTGCTCTGGCAGAGCAAGCGCAGGGAAGGCATCTTGTAGGTGGGCAGGGCTACCCCCTAGGCCAGGGTGCTCTCTGCACAGGGAGCCACCAGCCTGCCCAGCAAGAGCATCTGGGCCCCCCCCAGCAAGGCATGCCCCAAGCCCCCCTCTTCCCCTAGCCGAGCAGAGCTGTAGGATTTCAGAGGGTCCCTAGCTAGGCATTCACCTTGAGTCCCCCTCACTGAGGTGGAAGTAACCCCAAAAGGGCAGCCAAGGCACTTGAAGGTAGGGGGCATCACTGTGGTTTATTCCTGGGGAAGAGTCCCAAGCTCTGCTTCACCCGACGTATTTGTAAACCGCCTCCCACCGGCCTGCTTACCCCAGAGACTGTGTGTGGGTGACTATTTGTGATTAAAAGCCTAATCTTAAATGTGCAGAGGTCTTCCTTTCCTAATATCTGCACTGGGAGCATGGGGCAGTGGTGGCTCAGTGCTAGAGCTCTCGCCTTGCATCCAGAAGAAAAACCTGGGTTCAATTCCCGGCCAGGGCACCTTATGCACAACCACCACCTGTCTGTCCACAGAGGCTTATGTGTTGCTCTGATGCTGAACTGGTTTCAGCAGAGCTTCCAGACTGAAACAGACTAGGAAGAAATGACCTACTTCCAAAAATAAGCCAATGAAAACCTTATGAATCAGCTAAGTCCGCAGCCAGTTATGGGGATGGTGTGGGACCGGGCAGCGTTTTGTTCAGTCGTACACGGGGTCACCATGAGTCAGGGGCAGCAGCTAACAAAAACACATTGGCCGGGGTTTGGTAGGGAGAGAAACACCATCCCCTTGAGATTCTGTTTTTCCCTAGCAGGAGGTATCCCTCTCAGGACCTTTGGTGGGGGATGATGTCGGTGAGGTCCCCACGTAGGGTGACATGCCGTGTGTACATTGAAGGTGTCTCCCTGTGATTCTGATAGCCCCCCATTGCACCACACAGTCTAGAACCCCTGCTCAGAGGGCTGAGCTCACAGATGTGAAAAGCTAGTTGCCTTCGGGTTTACCAAGGTCCCTCCCCAAGGAAGCTTCCGCTTTCTTGCAGGGCCCGTCCCGACTCTCATCGCCCCAGTCCCTGGGGGGGTCTCTCACCCTTCTGCTGCATAGCAGAGTCCCCCAAAGGCCCCCACTTATGGCCTGGCTTCCCAAAGGTCTGGATCCTGGAAGAGAGCCCCCAACGGCCCCTCCAGATGTCCTCTGAGCTGACCCTGCTCTCAGGCTCCTGAACCCCCAGCTGCACCCCCGTGCACCTTGCTTTCAGATCCCTGCGCCCCCAGCCGCCTGCCACGCACCCTGCTCTGCTGATGGCTGACCTGGGTGTCCTCCTCCCAGCACCCTGAGGGTGGCCTCTCCCTTCACCCCCAGCATGGCCCCATGAGGAGGTGCAAGGCCATCCCCTCTGGACTGTTGGGCTTCGGCTCACCACTGTGTGGGGTCACGCCCCCCCAGCCAAGCCTGGCGCAGCCCTGGCTGCAAACCCCTTCCTCCCAGGACATCTCTGCCCCTCGCCCCTCCCCCCAGGCTGCCCCTAGTGACTCATACCCACCAGGCAGAACCCAAGGAGGACTTCTAAAGGAAAATGGCATCGCCAGCCAGAAGGGCCCTGGGTCAGGCTTCTCGGAGCTTCTCCGTGGAAATGGCTCAGGTAGCCTCAAGCTACCCCAGAAAAGTGGGTGTGGCCCTGCAGGAGAGTGGGGTCATGGCCTGGGGTGCATCCCGCCTTTTGAGCAGTAGGGTGCAGCTCTTGACCAGCAAGTGATTCCAGCACCCACATGGGGTTAGAGCTTGGGGTTGGTACTGCCATGTAAGTTTGTCACCAGGGGAAACAGCTGTGAGCAAAGGAGAAAGGAAAGTGCAAGTGGGAAAGTGTGAGGCTGCCGTGGGGCCTAAGGAGGTGATCAGCCTCAGCACCCTACCACCCGTCAGTCGTGGCCAGGGCAGATGTGGCAAGTGTTAACTTCCATGCCACTAGGGCTGGACCTCAGAGCCAGAAGCTGGGCCCTGGGTCACTCCTGCCCCATGCAGTTGAAGGTCAGCCATCCTCAAGACGCCACCCAAAGTCATCAGGCGGGGCCCAGAGATGAGCAGGCACTACAGGCCCACAAGAGCTATTATCAGGATGCTTTCAGACAGAACAGACTGCCCGATGCAATCACTTTGCAACTCTCCTTGCTAACGGAGGAGAACAGGCGATGGATAATTCTAAAGTATCTATATCTGACTTTGTAATTGCATTTGAACACATGTGGAGGCTTCTCCTGACTCATGTAGCTGCAGGGACTGGTGAATCCAAGATCAGCAGGTCAGACAGCAGGCTGCTGTCTCACACACTGAGCAGGACGGCCAAGCCCAAAGCCAAGGTCAGATGATGATGAGCTGGATGCAGGATCCAGAGCAAGCCTGGGAGAAGTGCAGCCAGAATGCAAGGATAGCGCGACTTTGTCTCACATACTTTAGGTACATTATCAGGAGGGACCAGTCCCTGGAGAAAGACATCACGCTTAGTAAAGTTGTAGTTGTTGTCGTTAGGTGCCATCAAGTCGGTTCCGACTCATAGCGACCCTAGTACCACAGAACAAAACATTGCCCGGACCTGAGCCATCCTCATAATCATTGTTATGCTTGAGACCATTGTTGCAGCCGTTGTGTCAATCCATCTTGTTGAGGGTCTTCCTCTTTTCCGCTGACCCTGTACTTTGCCAAGCATGATGTCCTTCTCCAGGGACCGATCCCTCCCAACAACGTGTCCAAAGTATGTAAGACACAGTCTCACCATCCTTGCTTCTAAGGAGCATTCTGGTTGTACTTCTTCCAAGACAGATTTGTTCATTCTTTCGGCAGTCCATGGTATAGTCAATATTCTTCGCCAACACCACAATTCAAAAGCGTCAATTCTTCTTCAGTCTTCCTTATGCATTGTCCAGCTTTCACATGCATATGATGTGATTGAAAATACCCATGGCTTGGGTCAGGCGCACCTTGATCTTCAAGGTGACATCTTTGCTCTTCAACACTTCAAAGAGGTCTTTTACAGCAGATTTGTCCAATGCAATGCGTCTTTTGATTTCTTGACTGCTGCTTCCATGGCTGTTGATTGTGGATCCAAGTAAAATGAAATCTTTGACAACTTCAATCTTTTCTCCGTTTATCATGATGTTGTTTATTGGTCCAGTTGTGAGGATTTTTGTTTTCTTTAAGTTGAGGTGTTATCCATATTGAAGCCTGTGGTCTTTGACCTTCATCAGTAAGTGCTTCAAGTCCTCTTCACTTTCAGCAAGCAAAGTTGTGTCATCTGCATAACACAGGTTATTAATGAGTCTTCCTCCAATCCTGATACCCTGTTCTTCTTCATATAGTCCAGCTTCTTGGATTATTTGCTCAGCATACAGATTGAATAAGTGTAGTGAAAGGATACAACCCTGACACACCTTTTCTGACTTTAAACCATGTGGTATCCCCCTGTTCTGTTCAAACAATTGCCTCTAGATCTATGTACAGGTTCCTCAGGAGCACAATTAAGTGTTCTGGAATTCCCATTCTTCGCAGTGTTATCCATAATTTATTATGATCCACACAGTCAGATCCCTTTGCACAATCAATAAAACACAGGTAAACATCCTTCTGGTATTCTCTACTTTCAGCCAGGATCCATCTGACATCAGCAGTGACATCCCTGGTTCCATGTTCTCTTCTGAATCCGGCCTGAATTTCTGTCAGTTCCCTGTCAATATACTGCTGAAATCACTTTTGAACGATCTTTGGCAAAATTTTCCTTCCATGTGATATTAACGATACTGTTCGATAATTTCCACCCTCAGCTGGATCACCTTTCTTGGGAATAGGCATAAATATGGATCTCTTCCAGTTGATTGGCCAAGTGGCTGTCTTCCAAATTTCTTGGCATACACAAGCAAGCACTTCCAGTGCTGCATCCATTTGTCGAAACATCTCAATTGTTATTCCATCAATTCCTGGAGCCTTGTTTTTTGCCAATGCCTTCAGAGCAGCTTGGATTTCTTCCTTCAGTACCATCGGTTCCTGATCATATGCTACCTCTTGAAATGTTTGAACATCGACTCATTCTTTTTGATGTAATGACTGAGTGTATTCCTTCCATCTTCTTTTGATGCTTCCTGCATCGTTTAATATTTTCGCCATAGAATCCTTCACTATTGCAAGTAGAGGCTTGAATTTTTTCTTCAGTTCTTTCAGCTTGGGAAATGCCGAGCATGTTCTTCCCTTTTGGTTTTCCATCTCCAGCTCTTTGCACATGTCATTATAATACTTTCCTTTGTCTTCTCGAGACGCCCTTTGAAGTCCTCTGTTCAGCTCTTTTGCTTCATCACTTCTTCCTTTGGCTTTTGCTTTAGCTGCTCGATGTTTGACAGCCAGTTTCAGAGTCTCCTCTGACATCCATCTTGGTCTTTTCTTCCTTTCCTGTGTCTTTTTGATGACCTCTTGCTTTCTTCGTGTATGATATCCTTGACGTCATTCCACAACTCATCTGGTCTTCGGTCATTAGTGTTCAAAGTGTCAAATCTATTCTTGAGATGGTCTCTAAATTCGGGTGGTATATACTGAAGGTTGTACTTTGGCTCTCGTGGACTTGCTTTGATTTTCTTCAGTAAAATAGACTCTCTTGATAAAGTAGACTGTCAGCGAAAAAGAGGAAGACCTTAATGAGATGGATTGAAACAGTGGCTGCAACAATGAACTCAAGCACAACAACAATTGTGAGGATGCCACAGGATCGGGCAGTGTTTCGTTCTATTGTACATGGGGTCGCTATGAGTCAGAATCAACTTGAAGACACCTAACAACAAGAACACACGTGTACCTGATCTGGAAATTCCTTTAAGTAAGACAGTTAGCTCTGCCATGAAGGTTAGGAGGACCAAGAAAGCTTTCTGTGTTCCCTACGGCCTTGTCACTGAGCGTGCCAGCAGTTTTATGCAGCCTGCAAGTGAGGCCACAGTCTGCACTGACTCAGCGTCTTAATGTAACAGAGAGAACCCTGTTCCAAAGCAGGATCACACCCACAGGTATAGGGACCAGGACTCCTCGACATATCTTGGAGACACAGTCAACCCATAGCAGTGGTCCTCTCCCACAACTCCTGGGAAGCCACCGCTCTCAGCTACTTCTGTCCCTCGTGGCTGGCCTGTGGGGGCCCCTCTCCTGAGCTGGGGCAGTTGAGTAGGTAGTTGACTTTTAAAGGAAAGTGAATTTCTAAGATTACTTGCAAATTGTTCCCGTAAGCACTATTCTGAGTAGCCCTTCCGCTGAAGACAGGTGGGCAAGAGCACTCAAAGGATCTGACCCAGCACCGTCGCCGGACAGAATGGACGCCTGCCAACGTCACATGGATGACACCAGGCACCCCTAGCTGCGTGGGAGGAGCAGCGGGCCTCCTCAGGCCCACCTAGCTCCAGGAGCCAGTGTGGGCCAGGGAGGGCAGGTGCCCACCAAGGGGTACCATTCAGGCCCCACTCCCTCCCCTGCCTACCTGTGTCCTCTTCTTCTCTCCCGAGTCTTTCCCAGGGGCTCCTGGGAGGTGGAGTCCCTGGGTGGTGCAAACGGCTTGTACTTGGGCACTAACCGAAAGGTTGGCAGTTCGAACCCACCCAGTGGCACCTGGGAAGCAAGGCCTGGCAATCTGCTTCTGTAAAGATTACAGCCAAGAACACCCTTACAGTTCTACTCTGTAACACGTGGGGTTGTCAGGAGTCAGAACCAGCTCGATGGCAACAGATTTGGTTGGTTTTGGTGTACCTGGGACGGAGGAGGGGCAGAGGCAAAGGGCAAACGTGGCACAAGCTGCCACCTGCTGGTTTTCACCCCACTTTACAAGCTGACTTCGTAGCTCCTGTCCACAAGGGTGTTGGGGGGGGCAGGTGATCTCAAGAGCTGCTCCACCTTGGACCCCTGCATGGGCAACCCTGCGGGGGCTGCTTGAAAGTGGGGCCTCCTTCTTTAAGCTGAGAAAACTCTGGGCTTCTTGGACAGTCGAGGAAGGGAGAGCCTGGAATTCCTGCCAGGCTGGCTGGAGAGGCTGTTTTAAGTTAAAAACGGACATTGGGATCCCCAGTTGGCACAAACAGTTAAGTGCTCCATTACTAGCCGAAAGGTTCACAGTTTGAAGCCACCCAGAGCCACCTTGGAAGACAGGCCTGGCAATTTGCTTCCAAAAGGTCACAGTCTTGAAAACCCTATGGAGTACAGCTCTACTCTGCACACATGGGGTCACCGTGAGTCGGAGTTGACAACGGACAACGAGAAGATTGACTGGCCTTATTTGTATCCAAGCTGCAGACATGGCCCCCTCTCCAGAACTTTGCTATGGAAATTGATAGAAGAAAGCCATTAGGAAGTCAAAGAACCCAAAAAAGCAAGAAAGAGAAGGAGTTCAGTAACTGGGAGATGCAACTGGCCAGCGTGTGCTAGTGCCCAGAGCAGCTCCCATCAGTGATCTCCCAGGGCAGAGGCAGCTTTGGAGACAGGGCTTCCGGTCAGCCAAGAAGTGGCTCGGAATCGAGTTAATCTTCAAAAAAGGGCATTCCTTCCTGTCAGATGCCCCGCTTAGCAGGGAGCAGGCCGCCTGGGAGCTGGGGAGGGGAGGGAAGGCAGCCCAAGAATGCGGAAGGAGCCCGCGACAGAACATGTTATTCCTTCTGGAAGAAAAGCCCTGAGCACCCAGGGGATGTCAACTGCCTCTTGTTCATCAAAAACCAAAACAGCATCGGTCTTCCTGGAGGACCCTCTAGAAATATGTACCGAAAGTATTAAAATGGGTATTCCCGGTAATTTCACTTCCAGGAATTTATTCTTAGGACACGATCAAAGATGTGCAAAAGGACGTGTGTGGAATGAGCTTCTCCCAGAGTTATTTAAAAGAGCCGATGAGTGGAAACAGCTCAGTGCCTGACATTAAAAAAAAACATTAGAGAGCTGTTAAACTAAATTAAACCCAGATGACAGAGAAAAAAAAAATGTTTCCTAAAATTAAGTGCCTGGGCAATTTTTTTTTTTAATATAGCATTGATCGGGAAAAGCAGATTATGAAACCGGAAAGCACGAGGATCTGCTTTGGTGACTGTGTGTAAACACGTTTCCCAGGCCATATCGAAGTGGGGGAGATGGTATACTGCAACCATGGTAACCACACCCTACAGCTCAGATCTAGCTACCGCGTCGCAATCATTGGGTGTCTTAGTCACCTAGTGCTGCCACAACAGAAATACCACAAGTGGATGGCTTTAACAAAGAGAAATTTATTCTCTCACCGTCTAGTAGGCTACAAGTCCAAATTCAGGGCACCAGCTCCAGGGGAAGGCTTTCCCTCTGTTGGCTCTGGAGAAGGTCCTTCTCGTCAATCTTTTCCTGGACTAGGAGCTTCTCCAGGCAGGGACCCCGGGTCCAAAAGATGCGCTCTGCTCCCGGCACTGCTTTCTTGGTGGTATGAGGTCCCCACTCTCTGCTCGCTTCCCTTTCCTTTCATCTTTTTTAAGATAAAAGGTGGTGCAGGCCACACCCCGGGGAAAATCTCTTTACCTTGGATCAGGGATGTAACTTTAGTAAGGGTGTTGATCCCAACCTAATCCTCTTTAACGTAAAATTACAATCACAAAACGGAGGACAACCACACAATAGGAGTCATGGCCTAACCAAGTTGACACAAATTTTGGGAGACACAATTCAATCCATGACATTGGGACATCATCTCCTGGTCACGGAAGGCTTTCTGATGCCATAGTTAGCAGTCCTGCTCTAGACTCAAGCTTTAAAAAACAAAAACAAAAAACCCATTGCTGTTGAGTCAATTCCAACTCATGACAACCGCCACTGCCCTCCATAGTGTTTTCAATGGCTGGTTTTTCAGAAGCAGATTGCCAGGCTGTGGTGCAGTGAATTACTTTAATAGTAATTCTAGCCCTTCTAGCCATGGTCTTGTGACTCCACAAAATGATTAGGTGAACTATGCAAATAAGGTGCTTGTGGCCCATCAATGGAGTTGGACAACCTGCTAATAATGCAAATAAGGTGCATGGAAACCTGGCAGGGGTGTGGCCAAGCAAATGAGGTGCATGGAACCCTTATAGAAGTTTGGTCAGTTCTGCCATTCCTCTAGGCTTAAAGGGAGCCATTCCAGAGGTGGGAAAGGGGACCTCACAACCACCAAGAAGAGCCAAGAGCAGCGCACATCCTTTGCCCTGAAAATCTCCTAGTCCCAGCAGAGAGAGCTGTAACGCTGGAGACAGCACAAGACAGCAGCAGCGTGGTACCAGCAGGCTAGGCTTGCTGACCCACAGAGCAAGAGAGCTGAGCACCTTCCAGCCAAGGCTTCCTGGCTGAGT
Organism: Loxodonta africana; assembly: GCF_030014295.1. Classification (NCBI taxonomy): domain Eukaryota; kingdom Metazoa; phylum Chordata; class Mammalia; order Proboscidea; family Elephantidae; genus Loxodonta; species Loxodonta africana. The sequence continues at coordinate 4,804,584 of NC_087347.1, read as the reverse complement.
GGCTTGCCTCCAGGTACTTGTCAGTGGAGCTAAGGAGCTTTAAAACACTTGCCCAAGCAGAACCAAGGGCTGAGAGTAGAGAGGGTCCAGGCCAAGAACAAGGGCCTGGCGGCAGCAGCCAAAAAAAAGCTGTCCTGATTGAAGAACTGTATCCTGAGTTGTTCCTGTTATTTCCAAGTTGATCCTGATCCTGAATTGTAACCTGTTACTTCCCTTATAAACCCCATCACTGTGAGTATACCTGTGAGTTCTGTGTGGCCATTGCAGCAAATTATCGAACCCAGCAGAGAAGTAGAGAGTGCCATGGGGGGGCCGGCTGGTGTCAGATATGGTAAGAGGTTTGAAGGGCTGAGGTATGTCTGACCTCCACCTCCTAGGAATCAGCCTTGGGTTGATGTTGATCTTGATTCTCTCTCCCCCTCCTGAAGTTAGGCAAGGTCTGACGCCACCAGACATTTGTACACAGGTGTTTCTTCTAAGGCACCTGTGGGTAGATTGGAAACTCCCACCCATCAGTTAGCATTCGGGTGCTTAACTGTTTGCACCACCCGGGGACTCCTAAACTCAAGCTTGCCCGGATCTGAATCCTGACTGGACCTCTTTTTAGCTGTGTGACCTTGAGCCACTACTTAACCTCTCTGATAACTACATGTGAATGGAAAATATGGCCTAGCGTCAGTATCCGTCCCACCCTAAGGGGTGTTCATGCTCCAGAGAGCAGACCAGATGCCAGAGGACCCACATTTGGGGTGTGGGAGGTGGTGATGGGGTGTGGGAAGGGAGCACAGAGAGGGCTGGGGGCTTTGAAAGAGTGAAAGAGGTTTAAGAGGTATTTCTTTGTATTATGGACATACCTGCCTTTTGAATCTTCTTAGACAAAGTTTAGGAGAGACTGCCAGTGCAGTTCAAGGTGATTTTTGGAGGTGACCTTGGTTCTGACTTTGCTTTTTTCCTTCATGGCACAATGTTGAAATGGATCATGATATTGCCCACCTCTACCTGGGTTACATAAATTTGCCCGAGGTTGAAAGATTGCCAGGAAGGCAGCTTGGGGACTAGTTTGCTGTTCAGTCCTCAACATCAGCCCTCCTCACTACCTGACTCCGGCCTGTGATGGTTGCCCAGCTGCACCTCACTGTCACGGGACTTCCTTTCTCACAGGCACACTCTCAGGAGGTTGGGTCAGTTTGCTTGTTGATGATTGCTTTTGGGAGTGTGAGTGGGGGTGGGAGGCAGCAGAGGTGCCTGGAGGTCACAGGCAGGTGGTGACTCTTTTCATCCTCCATCCTGGTCATGATGGCACCTACATTCCAACATCTTCCCAGACTGCCCAAAGTCACACAAGGATGCCACGTGGACCCTCACCCTGGTAGCCTCTTCTTAAAAGAAACAGCTCTACAGTTTTATACATACATACATATATACACACACACACATATTGACGTGAGGCTCTGGTGCCAAACTGCCTGGGTTCTAACAGAATCTGGGCTCTTCTAATTAAAAATGGCAGGGCAAGTTCCTCAGCCCCTCTGGGCCTCAGTTTCCTGCTCTGTGAAGGGATGACAACTTGTGCTCCACGGAGTCATTGCAAAGAACGTTCTCAGTGCTGCGCCTGGCACATCAGTGTCGTTGTTATTTGGTGCCTTTGAGTTGGGCCTGACTCACGGCAACCTGCCAGGCAGCCGTCCTGTGCCACCTCCGTGCTTATCGGTGGGTTTGAGCCCGCTGTTGTGGCCACTGTGTCAATCCATCTCATTCGAGTTCCCCTCACTTTCAGTGATCCTCTGCTTTACCAAACCTGATGTCCTTTTCTAGCTTAGCGATTAGTCTTTCCTGAAGATGTGTCCAAAGTAAGCAAGCCAAAGTCTTGCCATCCAAAAGTCTTGCCATCCTTGCTTCTAAGTAGTATCACTCTGGTTGTATTTCTTCTAAGAAAGATTTGTTCATTCTTCTGGCCAAAAAAAAAAAAAAAAAACCCATTGCTGTCGAGTTGATTTTGACTCAGCAACCCGGTAGGACAGAGTAGAACTGCCCCATAGGGTTTCTAAGGACTGCCTGGTGGATTCGAACTGCCAAACTTTTGTTTCGCAGCCAAGCTCTTAACCACTATGCCACCAAGGTTTTCATTCTTCCGGCAGTCCATGGTATATTCAATATTCTTTGTCAACACCACAGTTAAAAGAGTCAATTCTTCTTCTATCTTCCTTTTTCATTGTCTAGCTTTCACATGCATATGAGATAATTGAAAGGCCCATGGCTTGGGTCAGGCACACCTTAAGCCTCAAAGTGACATCTTGGCTTTTCAGAACGTTAAAGAGGTCTTTTGCAGCCAATTTGCAATACATCCTTTGATTTCTTGTCTGCTGTTTCCATGAACGTTGACTGCTGATCCAAGTAGAATGAAATTGTTGACAACTTCAGTTTCTTCTCCGTTATTGTGATGTTGTTTAATGGTCCAATTGTGAGCATTTTCATTTCCATCCTGTACAAGCATAATCCATACTAAAGGCTACAGTCTTTGACTTTCATCAGTAAGTACTTCAAGTCATCTCCATTGCTTGCAAAAAGTAAAGACAGCGTATCATAAGCCTCTGCTAATATTGGCTATGAGGATTCATTTACACAGAAAGATCTAGAAGCCGACCGACCTGGGTATCTATTTCTCTCTCTCAGGGTATCCCCACCTCCACGCCACAGAGCCCTGGAGCTGAGATGAGGAGAGGACAGTCATGATGTGTCCTGATCATCTAGTGCTGCTGTAACAGAGATTCCACAAGTGGACAGCTGTAACAAAGAGAAGTTGATTCTCTCACAGTCCAGTAGGCTAAAAGTCCAAATTCAGGTGCCAGCTCCAGGGGAAGGCTTTCTGGCTCTGGAGGAAGGTCCTTGTCATCAGTCTTCCCTTGGTTTGGGAGCATCTCAGTGCTTTTCTCCCAGCGCTGCTTTCTTGGTGGTATGAGGTCCCCATGTCTCTCTGCTCGTTTCTCTTTTACATCTCAAAAGAGATTTGCTTAAGACACTACCTAATCTTGTAGACCTCACCAGTATAATTGCCACTAATCCATTTTACTACATCATAGTGATGGGATTTACAACATACAGGGAAATCACATCAGAAGATAAAATGGTAGCCAGTCACACAATCATACAAGGAGGAGTGACCTAGCCAAGTAGGCAGGTATTTTGGGAGGGCACAATTCAATCCAGGACCTGACGATACCGATAATAACAGGAAATATTCAAGTGGTCAGTTTGGGGGTTCTCTCCTCCTGCCCTGGCGTCATAGTGGTTAAGTGCTACGGCTGCTAACCAAAAGGTCAGTAGTTCGAATCCACCAGGTACTCCTTGGAAATTCTACAGGAACAGTTCTACTCTGTTCTATCCAGTCGCTATGAGTTAGAATTGTCTCAACGGCAATGGGTTTTGGGGTTTCTCCTCCTGCCGGGGGCCCAGACCTTGAAGTGTAAAAAGGGCTCACCTCCTCCAAGTGTCCACGTGAGAGGTGGCCCCCGGCTTTTCCAGCTGGCCTTGGCAGCCCGTTAAGTCGCAATGGAACTAAAGTGCTGTATTCACCACAAAAATTGGTACAAAACAGCCCTGTAGCAAGGCTGGCAATTAAACACAACAGAAACATCCCAAGATTGAATGAAAACCTGCTTTAAGCTGCACCGCACATTGTTGTTGAGAGAGAAAGGAGGCTTCCTCAGGGGAGCCCAAAGGAGGGATCTCAGAGGAGACTCCTCGGGGGCTGCCTGCGCAGGCACCTTCCAGGGCATCAGCAGCTGTCATCCTGGGCTTTTCATCTTGCCTGTTGTTTGAGAATGGACAGCTTTCCTCTTCCCTGATGCCAGTGTGTCTGTGGGCAGATTTTTTTTTTTTTTAATGGAACAAAGAAATAAGAAGAAGAGAGAAACAGGTATTTTCTTGAGTTCCTTGGGTTAGCTGGGTCACCCCGGGGAGAGCAGGGGAGGAGGGAAGGTGTTAAAGAAGGTGCCCGCGAAATCCGCTGGCTGCGAGCAGTGGGGAAGGAGGGCGAGGAGGGCAGCCGGGGTTGCTGTCCAAGGACACCAGGTGTCGGCCAGCCGCAGCGGGCCAGGCCGGAGGAAGGATGAAGGAACCATGTGTACGGAGCAGCTACGGAGGACCTGCCTCTCTGACTTCTGCTCTCCCAGCCTTGGTCAGCCCAGAGGTCATGTCCATTTTGCAGACAGAGAGACTGAGGCACAGAGACGTGCCGCCATGTGCCCAGGTGTCCTCGAGCCTAGGGCTAGAGCCAGGATATGAAGTCAGCGCTCTTTCTGTTCAAGGACTCCAGCTCTCTCTCTAGCCTGTTCAGCCTCCCTTGGTCCAGAATGGTGGATAACCCTTAGGAACTGGGGGTTCCAAGCGGGCGAGGGCAGGGAGAGGCAGACTCCCTCCAGTTGCTTGAATTCAGGGATTTGCAGCTCTGGTACCCTAAGTGGGCTTCTGTCCGCAGGACCCAACCACCTCTGTCCATGGGTGATGCCCATCTCAGCAGCCCTTGGGAGCCATGTCTTTGGGAAACCACTGCTCAGAACCCCCGACAGGAGCCCCCAGTGCAGGTCACTGCAGCCCCATGAGACGCTCTGGTTCCCGCCCACCAGGCTCAGGGTTGGTTCTGCGTGTTGCCTGGGAGGGGAAACTGGAGAGATCTCCTGATTGTTCTAACCCCACCGCTAAACAGAGCACATTGAAAGGAGAGGAGGTCTCTGGGTACCTGTTTCACAAGCCTCACCTGTGCTTTCTGAACCCCTCATAGGACAGATTCTTGCCTCTCAGCCTCCTGCGCCCCCAGGAAAGCTGAATGGCCCAGTGCCCCAACCAGGGCAAGCTGTGCATAAACTTTGGGACAATGACATGGCATGGTTGAGGGGGAATTCGCACATGTCCCAGGAGTACAACTCAGTCCCCTTCCCAACACTGGGGCCATGGGCCAGGCCGTGCTGACCCCAAAGGCAGAAGGCGGCAGACGCCTCAAACCTCCCATGGCCCTTGCTCTCCTGCTCAGCCCTCTGGTCCTGACCCCAGGCTGCCAACGGGTACCTCCTTTCCATCTCCCTCTGTCTCCCCAGCCCCCAATGTTGTTTTTGTTGTTGTAAAAGCATATGTACCACAACATTTGCCAGTTCAGAGTTTTCAGGTGTACAATTTAGTGACATCAATTACAGTAATCGTGTTGTGCAGCCATGGTTATGGCCACGTTTCCCCAGGAACGCTCACTGCTTCCTAAACCATGCCAGTCCCTCGGTGTTTTAACTAATCAATTTATTTAAATCTTTTCCAAACTGACACCAATAAAGCCCTGGTGGTACAGTGGTTAAGTGCTCAGCTGTTAACCAAAAGATAGGTGGTTCGAACCCACCAGCTGCTCTGTGGGAGAAAGAAGTGGCAGTCCGCTTCAGTAAAGATTACAGCCTAGGAAACCCTAGCGGGCAGTTCTACTCCGTCCTACAGGGTCCAGGTAAGTCAGAACTGACTCCATGGCAGTGGGTTTGGTCCTTTTGGTTGGCACCAATAGAACAGTGAATTCTTGGTAATGGGCTTGGAGGAGGGCCATAGTGTCCCCGTGATTTTAAAAAGATAACTGTTTTCTTGTTTTCAAGGCCTGGCCTCTTAGAAGGTCATGCAGGAAACGACTTTATGGGTCAGAAATGGCCTGTGCCCAGACAGTGCCGGTGCCTGTGGGGCCTTTTCCGCCCTCTTGTGGGCCTGGAGGACACCTGGCTGCCACCTGGCTGCCACCTGGCTGCCGAGCTTTTTGGAGACCAGCGGCTCACTGCGGAGTAGGGAGCTCTAGAGGGACAACTGAAGTCAGCTCGGCCTGTGGTAGGCTGGAGGGGACTGGAGCTGCCGGGCTAGGGCTGCAGGCTGGGGCTGTGGGGCTGGGGGCTGCAGGCTGGGGCTGTGGGCTGAGGGATGCAGGCTGGGGCTGTGGGCTGGGGGATGCAGGCTGGGGCTGTGGGGATGGGGGATGCAGCCTGGGGGATGCAGGCTGAGGGATGCAGGCTGCGGCTGAAGGGACTGTGGGACTGTTGCTAGGTGGCTGGGGCTGTGGAGCTGTTGCTGAGGGGATAGGGCTGCGGGGCGGGGGAATGCAGGCTGGGGCTGCGGGACTGGGGCTTGGGCTGGAGCTGTGAGGACTGTGCAGCTGTTGCTGCGGGGCTGTTGCCACGGAGCTGAGGCTGTGGGGCTGTTGCTGAGGGGATAGGGCTGCGGGGCTGCGGATGCAGGCTGGAATTGCGAGTGGGGCTGCGGGGGCTGCGGAGCTGCTGGGGCGAGGCTGGTGCTGCAGACTGCGGGGCTGAGGCGCTGCGGGTGCGGGGCTGCGGCGCGGACCGGCTGCATGCAGTGCCGGATGCCGCCGCCAGGGGCGCTCGCGAAGCGAGGCCGCCGCCAGAGCCGGGGCGGCGCCCCCAGCAGCCCCTGTGACCGCGCCAGCCCAGTCCGTCTGTCCTTCCCTCTCAATTACTCTCTTCTTCCCCTTTTTTAAAAATGAGGGCATATTCCATGCACAGTGCAGAATGGCGAGAACTTGTAGTATTTCAAGCAGTATCAGGCACATGGTAGGTCCTCAATAAGCATTGATTGAATTAATTAGTTTTTTTTTTTTTAGTTAATAAATCAGTCCACTACAACCCCCCCATCCCCTATAGTTTCGCATCTGTTGATAGGCTTTTGACTTACGAGCAAATTTCCCGTATTTCTTGTCATGCCAAATGGTATTTAGAAATAACTCCTTTTATTATAGAAGCAGCCTGTGCCTTGCAGCAAATACAGGCAAACAAAACAAAGAAAAACCTTGACTTCTACCACTCAGATCATTGTAACATTCGTTTTTGTCAGTCTTCCAAATTTTAACTCGTACTTTTTATTGATAGGTGATAGAGATAGATAGATGGATACTTAAACAAAAAGTGGGCTCATACTGTTTTATAAATGACTTTTTCAATTAAAAAAATAGTTCTTAAAAATGACTGCACAGTCTTTATAAGCTTCTAAGGGTAGGGTTTGTGCCTGTTCTATTTATTGCTGTTTGTAAACAATGCTCTGACATGCACTTCTTTATCTTCTTCCTTAAAACAAGTGTTTACAAGCCTAATATTTGAGTCAAGGGGATCCTTAAACTTTCCATGAATATTGCCCGATCTCACAAATGTTTACATCACCCCCACTCACCAGCATTGATTGGAGTTTCCACTTACTCACTTACTTTTACCAACACAAGTATTATTTCTTTAAAACTTTAACAATTGAGTAAGGAAAAGATGCTCTCGAGCTGCTGTTTTCACCAGGATGGCAGCAAGGCCGCCCTATTCTCCCACGGATGTTGATGTGGGTACTGGCTGTGGGAGTTTTCTCCAGTGAGTTCCTGTGCAGGCCCTTTGCCCTTTTACAAATTATTACACTGTTTCTCACAGCACCCTGCCAGGATTTTGCGAGCTGTCAGGTTTGTGTCAGCTTTGTAAAATGAAGTGAACTTCCTCCTTATTCTGTCTGTGCCCTGGAATGGTTTAAAAAGCATGAGAAATGCAGAGAAGGAAAATGGAAACGGTTGATTAAATATGTGAAAAGATGCCTCAATCAAGGTGATCAGGGAAATGCAAATTAAAACAATAATGAGATGCCATTTTTTAAAAGAGCAAGCAAATCCAGTATGACAGTATAAATGGAGACGAAAACATACCTAGTCTTCAGGGAGGCCAAATTATCAGAAGTTATTAAGTTTTAAATTCATATTCCCTTGGAGCCAGGAATGCCTCTTCAGGGATCTCTCCTATATTAACAACCACACGGGAAAAGTCCAATGATGTTCACTGCAGCACTGATTGGAACAAAAAAATAAAACTGGAAATTGCCCAAAATTCCATCAAGAGAAGATGCTTAAGTTGTCCTGGCACAGCCATGTATTGAGAGCATATTGCCAATAAAAAATAATGAGGTATACCTGTGTGTCCTTAGCTAGAAAGATGGCCACGCTATGCCAAACCACTTGTTGCCATTGAGTCGATTCCAACTCATAGCAACCCTATAGGACAGAGTAGCACTGCCCCATAGGGTTTCCAAGGAGTGGATGGTGGATTCCAACTGCAACCTTTTGGTTAGCAGCTGTAGTTCTTAACCACTGCACCACCAGGGCTCCGGCCATGCTATAGTGATAAACACTTTCATCATTTCCCCTTTCAGAGGTATTTTATGGAAATATAAGTAAATAATACATATTCTCGTCCTCACTGTTTTTATATAAATGGTATCATATTAAAAGCTCTGTTATTAAAACATTGAAGACACAGAAACAAAAATTTAACAATATCTGTGATCGTTAAGGTTGTATGTCAGCTTGGCTGGGCCATGATTCTCAGTGGTTCAGCAGTTACAATGTAGTTTGGCAGCCGTATAATGATGTAATCATTTCCACAATAAGCTCTCCCAAAAGTACCCAGTCAGCTGAAACGGAGTTTCCTTGGGGGTGTGGCCTGCATCCAATATACGTGGACTTCCTGGCAAGTCTCACTGGCCTTTGCTCTACTTTGGCTCCTGCATTCAGCTCCTTAGCATCTCACCTCCAGTTCTTGGGCCAGGGCCTGCTATTTCACCTGCCGATTGTGGATCCGTCAGCCTTAGAAGCGTGAGCCAGCAGTCTGCCATCTGACCTGTGGATCTTGGGTTCTTCAGCCTCTGCAGCTATGTCAATCAGGTGAAGCTTCCAGCCATGTCTGACCCGCGGACTTGGGACTCGCCAGCCTGTACAGCCACGTGAGTTATTTCCTTGAGTTAGATCTCTCTCTCTCTACATGTGTATTTTATATATATACATATGTTTCACTGGTTTTGCTTCTCCTCGAGAACCCAGCTTAAGACAATATATCTTGGCAATCTTTCAATGATAGCACACAAAGCTTCTTATACTTTTTTATGGCTACATAATATTCCACTGTGTGCACGCATCATACTCACTGACCAGTCAGCTATTGATGGACCTTTAAGACCATCTTTGCAATGCTGTGACGAATGACCTTGTATCTGTATCTGTATCTCCAAAGGGGTACTTCCTATAAGTGGAATTGTTGGGGCAAAAGGTACACACAGTTGTGATTTTGACAGATATCGCCAGATTGCCCTCAATGGAAGCTATACCAATTTACACTCGCAACAAACATGTATCCGTTTTCAAGCCCTTTACCAATGATAGGTGAAAAATCATATCTTAGTGGCTTTTACTTTGCATTTATCTTACGAGCAACCCTACATCTTTTCGTATGTTTAGGAGGCATTTGTATTTGTAGGTACTTTTCTATAACCTGTCAATTCATGTTCTTACCTATTACAGTAAAACCTGCAAAAGCTGGAAACGGTGTAAGGCAGAAACCTGTCAGAGAAGGACAACTCAAACATCTTCCACTAATAGACAGTGACAGAAAAGTGATAAGACTACACCCTGTCAAAAGTAGAAAAGTTGCAAGACTTGGAAAACCAAGGAAGTCCCATCAAGTTCTGGCTCTCAAAGGTTTCACTATATAGGGTTTTGATCCTTATCAATTTGAGGGGATTTATTACAAAATACATTGTCCAGCTGGTCAATGAATAAGGAAGACCGAAGAAGAATTGACGCCTTTGAATTGTGGTGTTGGCAAAGAATATTGAATATACCATGGACTGCCAAAAGAACGAACAAATCTGTCTTAGAAGAAGTACAACCAGAATGCTTCTTAGAAGCAAGGATGGTGAGACCGCGTCTTACATACTTCGTACATGTTGTCAGGAGAGATCAGTCCCTGGAGAAGGACATCATGCTTGGCAGAGTACAGGGTCAGCAGAAAAAAGGAAGACCCTCAACGAGATGGATTGACACAGTGGCTGCAACAATGAGCGGAAGCCTAACAACGATTGTGAGGATGGCTCAGGAGCAGGCAGTGTTTCATTCTATTGTGCGTGGGGTCGCCATGAGTCGGAACAACAACAGAAAATAGCTCTTTGTCATGGTCTGACTTGTAAATATTTCCATTCACTTCGTGATTTTCCTTATTGTCATTTTTGTTTCCTTTTTCTTTATTAGTATTATCAATGTTGTCTTCTATAGTTTCAGGATTTTGAGTCATAGCTACTAAGGCCTTCCTCACATCCAGGTTATAAAAGAATTTTCCTATGGTGGTTCCCTTTTTTTTTCCCCAGGATTTTATGGTGTAATTGTTTTTCTTGTGCCTTCAGTAATGTTACTGTTTTTTTATTTCTTCATATAGATCTTGCATATTGAATGTTCTATCTTTTTTGTAGGCACTTCACCCTTTTATGCTGGTAAAATTGGGATCTTTTCTTTGGTGTATCTTCGAATCAATTGTTGCTTTTATAAACAAAGGATGTTAATTTCCATTTATTAATCTTTTTCAGCTGGCTCTTTAGCAGGTGCAATCATAGCATCTGCAAATAATGGTAATTTAACCCACTCTTTCCATTTTTTAGTGGAAACCCTGGTGAGGTAGTGGTTAAGAGATACGTCTGCTAACCAAAAGGTCGACAGTTCAAATCCACCATGCACTCCTTGGAAACCCTATTTGGCAGTTCTACTCTGTCCTATAGGGTCGCTATCAGTCAGAATCGACTCAACAGTGAAGAGTTTGAGACAATATTTTCCTGTTTTTATGCTTATAATTTTGTTTTCTTATCAAGTTATGTCGACTACCCACTACCCACTGCCGTCAAGTTGATTCTGACTCACAGCAACCCCATAGGGTTTCCAAGGCTATAAATCTCTTAAAGAAACAGACTGCCACATCTTTCTTCTGAGGAGCCTTTGGGTCGAAGTAGACATATTTTTTATCAAGTTGAGGTTTCCATCTGTCTTAGTTATCTAGTGCTGCTATAACAGAAATACCACAAGTGAATGGCTTTAACAAACACGTTTATTCTTACAATCTAGTAGGCTAGAAGTCCAAACTCAGGGTACCAGCTCCAGGGAAAGGTTTTCTCTCTCTGTCAGCCCTGGAGGAAGGTCCTTGTCATCAATCTTCCCGTGGTCTAGGAGCTTCTCTGCACAGGAACCTTGGGTCCAAAGATGTGCTCTGCTCCCGGAGTTGCTTTTTTGGTGGTATGAGGTCCCCCTGTCTTTCTGCCAGCTTCTCTTTTTTATATCTCAAAAGAGATTGGCTTTAGACAAAATCTAATCTTGTAGATTGAGTCCTGCCTTGTTAACATAGCAAAAAAATCCTACCTCATTAACATCATAGAGGTAGGATTTACAACCCATAGGAAAATCACATCAGATGACTAAGTGATGGACAACCACACAGTACTGAGAATCATGGCATAGCCAAATTTGACAGATATTTTGGGGGGGACACAACTCAATCCATGACACCATCTATTCCTATTTTACCAAGTGTGCATTTTTTTTTTTTTCAAATTAGGAATTTTTTTTTTTTTTTAATGTTATCAAAAACCCTTTTAGCATCTGTGGAGATGGTTATATGATTTTTCTCCTTGGATCTACTAATATGGCAAATTAAATTTAAATTTTTCTTACATTGACTGTTCTTGCTTCACTGCAATAAATCCTTCTGGACCATGGTATATTATTCTTTTATTAGGCTCTTGGATTCTGTTTGCTAATATTTTATTTAAGATATCTGCATCAGTATTCACATATAAAATTGACTTGTTTTTTTTTTTGCTTTTTGCCTTTTTTCGTCAAGTTTGGGTATTAATGATATGCTCACTTCATAAAAATAATTTGGACATTCTCTTTGCTTTTCTGCATTTCAAAATTAAAAAATAAAAATAGCATAAACAGAGTAATAATATTTGGTACATTCATATACATTAATTTCTTTCTTAACCTTCTATCTCTAATACCGTATCATTAGTATTTCTCTAAAGAATATGTTTTTTTCCCCAATACAGTCTTAAATTTTTTCATAAAATTGCTTGACTCTCTAAAGTTGTATTTTATGGTTAATACATTTAAAATTGTTGACATTCTTCTCTGTCGACCATAATATTGATAATAATATTTGTAACTGAGAAAAGGCTCTCTCACTACAGGCAATGAGGTTCCTGGTAAGGTCAGATCAGACTCTGCCTCACAGAGGATATTCTTAATTCTAATTTTTAATTGAGACATATAAATATTTCAGCCCCAATATACTCACAGGTTCTGTCTTTTTGCCTCCATTCAGACTTCTTTTGTTTGGCAAATATATTTGCAAGAGAAAACTCACCTCCCAAAAGTGAGTTTTTGGGTTATTTTGAAAGGTTTGCCTAATTTTAGACGATGCAAAATTCATTGTCTTCTAAATGTTATTCCATTTCACTGCAGAACCAAAGACAGGAGCTCGGTTACCTGACTCTCCCCAGGGTTGAGGTATGCCAGAGCAAAATTCTTGCTCCCCTTTACGCTCCTGTCCCTTAACTGTAGTCAGTTTCTCCCGTTTTTGTACAGATACATGTCAATCTCTTCCTGCTGGCAGGCTTTGTTCTCGGTAATTACAACCTGCTGAAACCTCCAAATCAAAACTCTTCCTGTATAATACTCTTTACCAAGAACAAGTGGCTCATTTTATTAACTAAGTTTTCAGCATTTTTGTAGGCATTTCACTAGTATGTGTGGCTCCCAAGAAAGTTTCAGGTTTGGGAATTTGCAAATAAAAACTGAAGAGAGAACAAAAACAACAAATAACAGTAGCAATGAAGTAGGAACCATTTTTGATGATTTTTTTCATCATTGACTCAGCAGTGGAAAGTCAGTTTCTCTTCCTCCATCACATAAATGCTGACGATTTTAGAGAACATTGATTTGAATGGGGTGTCAAAGAATCAACGTGTCCCAGGACCCTGGTCCCCTCCCCTCAGCCACAGCACTACACAGCCCCAAGGGGCACCACATACACTGGGTTTAATGCTGGGCCTCTTGGTGGCCCTGGTTTCCCCCCACCCCCATTTTTGGTTGTCTTGATCTTGAATCACAGGTAGTCACATCATCAAAGCAAGGAGGGAGTCAAACAAAGGATACCACTTTTTTCTTGCCATTTTGTAGTCATGTAACAAACAAACAAAAAAAAAACTAAACTCTGCTGTAAAGTTGATTCCAACCCCAGGCGATCCCACATGTCAGAACTGCCCCATAGGGTTTTCTGAGCTGTAATCTTTACAGAAGCAGATTGCCAGGCCTTTCTTCCTTGGTGCTGCTGGGTGTGCTCAAACCACCAAACCTTTAGGTTAGTATTCGAGTGCAAACAGTTCGCACCACCCAGAGACCTAAGCATATAATAGTTGCGGAGAATTTACTTATAAGCTGGATTTTTTCCCACAATTTTTAACAATGCGGTATTTTGGTTCCCTTTGCTAATTAAGGGGTTTAATTGTTCCTGTAAATAAGCAATAATGAACTAGACGTGCGTCTTGGTCACCTAACGCTGCTATAACAGAAGTACCACAAGTGGATGGCTTTAACAAAGAGAAATTTATTTCCTCACAGTAAAGTAGGCTAAAAGTCCAAATTCAGGGTGTCGACTCTAGGGGAAGGCTTTCTCTCTCTGTTGCCTCTGGAGGAAGGTCCTTGTCCTCAATCTTCCCCTGGCCGAGAAGCTTCTCAGGCACAGGGACCCCGGGTCCAAAGGACGTGCTCTGCTCCCGGCGCTGCTTTCTTAGTGGTATCAGGTCCTCAACTCTCTGCTAGCTTCCCTTTCCTTTTATCTCTTGAGAGATAAAAGGTGGTGCAGTCCACACCCCAGGGAAAGTCCCTTTACATTGGATCAGTGATGTGACCTGGTAAGGGTGTTACAATCCCACCCTAATCCTCTTTAACATAAAATTACAACCACAGAATGGAGGACAACCGTACCATACTGGGAATCATGGCCTAACCAAGTTAATACACACATTTTGGGGGGAACATAATTCAATCCATGACAATGTATATATAAAAGTACATCTCTTTATGCCTGAAAATTCAGAGTAGTAAAAACGAAAGGGCCAACATGAGGAGAAAAGAAGTGTAGCTTGGTAATTTGCCAATATTTCCTCATTTTCTTTCCCGGTTTGAGATAGTTAACGGCAATGAACTTTGTAGCTACTTTCATTGTATAAAAATGCTCGTTTTATGAGAAGCCAGTCTTTGTTAACCTTGTGATTCTGTTAAAAAAAACGAAAGAAGGAAAGAAAAATCAACTCTGACAAATCTTTTCTTCAAAAAAGGGGGAAGAAGAGATTTCGTGAGATGAATCTTAAAATACTGTTACATTTATTCGTTCATGCAACCCATGTTTACCGAGCACACATAATATGCTAGACTCTGCTCTAGGCCTTGAAGATATAAGAGAAAGCAGAGACCAAACCCTTGCCCTCGAGAGGCTTCCAAAAAAAAAAAAAAAGGAGAGAAGAAAACATCGCTGTTGAGTCAATTCCGACTCATGGGGACCGCACGTTTTACGGGGTAGACCTGCTCCATAGGGTTTTCTTGGCTATAATCTTTATGGAAGTGGAAGGCTTTTCTTCTGCAGGGTGGCTGGGAGGCCTCAAACCGCCAACCTTTAGATCAGTGGTCAAGCGCAGACTGTTTGTCCCACACAGCCATGGCTCACGGGGCTTAGATTTGTCAAAAAATAATAGAAGGAAAAAGAAATTAAAAATATATATAGGGTTTATTTGGGCAGTTATTCTGTATGCATACAGGGAGACCATTTCTAAAGAAACAAATGCCTCAGTTACAATGAGGTTTTAAAGAGAACAGGAGGAAATACAGTAGAAGGTTAACTACGGCTAATCGTAACATGGTAGATTGAGTTATGCCCCCTTTCGTTTCCACAAATCCTCAGGTGTAGTCTGGGAACTTTTTTTTTAAATAATATTTTATTGTGTTTTTGGTGAAGGTGTACACCACAGTTTAGGTTCCCATTCAACAATGCCTACCCACGTCGTTCAGTGACATTGGTTACATTCTTCACAAGGCATGAACATTTTCGTTATTTCAGTTCTGGTTGTTCCATTTCCATCAATCTAGTTTCCCTGTCCCCTTACATTCCCGTTTTTGTTTTAAATTGCTGACCACTTGGTCTCATATAAGTGATTTTTTAAAGGAACACAGTACTTAACGGTGATATTCTTTATTTTTTTTGAGCCAATTTGCTGTTTAGCTACAAGGTGACATCGGGGCTAGTTACAGTATAAGGTCTGAAGAGTATCTCAGTGCAATAGTCTTGGAGAGTCCTCCAGTCTCAACCAGTCCAGTAAATAGTAATTAGTTTTTTAAGAATTTGAGGTTCTGTTCCACATTTTTCTCCCATTCTATCAGGGTCCATCTACTGTGGCCCCGATTAGAACGATCAGTCAGTAGTGGTAGCTGGGCACCATCTAGTTCTTGTAGTCCAAAGGTTTTAAAACAATAAAAGATACCTCAGCTACTCAGGAAATTCCAAAGGTTTAGAATTGTCTTCTCAGTAATCAAGGGCAAAGACTAATTAACTTTTGGGGGGAGCTGAGTTCTTTGTTTGCACAAAGGAAACTTCAAATGAGCTTATTGTTAACGTTCCTCTTGTCACAAAGGTGGTTTGCAAAGGCCTAATCGCTGTGTCAATCTGGGCCTCAGTTTCCCAATTACTAACAGATTCAGGGAGGTCAATCAATGAACAAAGACCAAGCATAACCATAACACGTAACAGAGACTGAAGTGGCCTGAGAGACCAGGTGGAGAGCTGGGGTCTCCTTCACCTAGGATGGTCAGGAAGGGCTGCACTTGGAGCAAAGTCCTGAAGACAGTGAGTATGGAAGATGGGTGCCCCACCCAGACAATGGCAAGTGCAAATGTCCTGGTGTGAAGCTATGTCCAAGGAGGCAGCCGGTGAGCTGGAGTGGTGTAGAAGAGGCGACAGTGGGAAGGAGGACTTCACGGCGCGAGCGATGAAAGGACAGCAGAAGAGATGCATGGATGCAGAGGCCGGATCAAGCAAGACCTTGTACGCTGCTGAAGGAATTTGGGCTTTGGAGGTTTTAAAGAGAAAAGGAGGAAATAGAGTAGAAGATTAAATCACTGGCTATTCTTAACATGATTGATTGAATCATGCCTGACGGGGACAGGAGCTGTTGGTGGGATCTGAGCTGAAGGGAACATGAGCCACAGGTGGGATGCAGGGCTGCCCTGGACAGTTGTGCAGGTGTGCACTGCACAATTTAGAGGCACTTCTAACATCAGGCACGACTGTGCCTGGCAAAAACCTTGGCTTGGTGCAGCTTTTGGCCTTACCATGTCAAATGCTACCCCCCGCCCCCCGGCAAAGCTGGCATGCCCTTAGCTGTCCTCCATTTGGTGGCTGTGGCCATGACCCCTGTGAATGGACAGATACCAACTGGCAGGAGGAGGACGGTGGGGGGGGGCACTGCTTCCCCCAGGACTGCTCTGGTCTCAGACGCTCAGCATCAGAGTTCTGTGAAGTAAAAAGACCCCTGATCCCACCCAGGGCATTGCCAGCTCTCCGGCCACGCTGAAGGGCAGCCTGGAAGGGAAAAGCCGCAGAAGTGCAACAGGTAGGAAAGGGCTTGGTGAGGCCTTGGGGCACACTGACAGCTAGCCGAAGGGTGTCTCCATTCCAGGTAAAATGCACAAACTTGTGACTGTGTCCAGCGCTGCTTCAGGCGATGGCAATCTCAATCCTACAGTTAAGAGTTAAAAACCGATTCAGCCTCTGCCCAAGAGAAAACCATCCTGACCCATTTTGTTGTTTTTTAAACAAATAAAAGGAAACATGAATGTTTTCCTTGGGGGGCCAGTTTCGGGGGCACTAAAGATCTAATTATGCCAGATATATAACTAAAGTCACAGGACTCGGAGTCTGTCTGCTCCGCTGTCTGCCTAGCCCCTTAAAAAAATAGTTATAATAATAGCACTCTTAGGGATTGGATTGGGAACCCTGAAATGTGTGTTGAAGTCCTAACCCCCATTGCTGTTGTTTTTAGGTGCCATGAGTCGGGTACGATTCATAGCAACTCTATCTATGTACGACAGAACACAACACTGCCCAGTCCTGCGCCATCCTCACAATCATTGCTTTGTTTGAGCCCATGGTGGCAGCCACTGTGTCAATCCATCTCGTTGAGGGTCTTTCTCTTTTTCCCTGACCCTCTAGTTTATCAAGCATAATGTCCTTCTCCACGGACTGGTCCCTCCTTGATAACATGTCCAAAGTATTTGAGATGAAATCTCGCCATTCTTGCTTCTAAGGAGCATTCTGACTGTATTTCTTCCAAAACAGATTTGTTCGTTCTTTTGACAGTCCATGGTATATTCAATATTCTTCTCTAACACCATAATTCAAGGGCATCGATTCTTCTTCGGTCTTCCTTAGTCATCGTCCAGCTTTCACATGCATATGAGGCGATTGAAAACACCATGACTTGGGTCAGGCGCACCTTAGTCCTTAAAAAGTGACCCCTAAAAACCAAAAAAACCAAACCCGTTGCCATTGAGTCAATTCCAACTCATAGCGACCCTATAGGACAGAATAGAACTGCCCCATAGAGTTTCCAAGGAGCACCTGGCAGATTCGAAACTGCCGACCTTTTGGTTAGCAGCCATAGCTCTTAACCACTACACCACCAGAGTTTCCAAAGTGACCACTGGTACCTGTTAATTGGAAATAGGGTCTGTGAAGATGCTGTCAGTTAAGTTAACCTGAGGTCATACTGGAGTCGGGGGTCCTGATCTCATCTGAGTGGTGCCCTCATTTAGAGGAGAGACATGGAAACAGAGGGAAGACAACCATGTGACCACTGCGTTACACCTGCAGCTGCAAGACAAGGAACACCTGGGCCACCAGAAGCTGGGAGAGACAGGGAAAGGTCCTTCCCTAGAACCTTCGAGGAGAGCACGGCCCACCCAGCACCCTGAATTCAGACTTCTAGCCTCCAGAACTGTGAGACAGTATATTCCCGTTCTTATAAAACACTTGATCTGTGGTATTTTGTCACGGAAGCCTGAGGGAAATATCGCTGGGTGAAAGCCCCAGGTTTTGCTCGGCGTAACTTGTTACAGCCAATAAACAAGAGGTCGAGGTGGGAGATCAGAAAGACACCTTTATTTCGTTGTACAAGGGAAGGAGCAACCTGGGCTGCTGCCTCCAAGACAACTCACAGGCAGCTTGGGCAGGTGGGCTTTTACAAAGAGCAGACAACGGAATGCAAATTCATCATGAATATTCAGGATTGACCTTCACACAGGTGCTCAGACCTTGGGGATGACTACACATTTTCTTTAGACAAGGGTTCGAACCCCCAGGATGGAGGAAGGGATGAATTTTTCTTCATTAGAATGTTACATCTCTGCCCAGAGGAGGGTTGAGGCTCTCTATGGCCTGTTCTGTGGTTATCTTGACAAGGACAATTTCAGGAGAAAGTACAGCTTATTTTGCTCAGTGTAGGAGGATAAGTCAGGGCAGATGCCTCTTAGAAGGGTTGGGCTCTGAGGCTGCCTGCCTCAGAATGAATACAGATGATGATAGCAGTAATTCCAGCCTATCTTGCCCAACTAAGGAACCCTGGTGGCGCAGTGGTTAACCACTCAGATGCTAACCAAAACGTCAGCAGTTCAAACCCACCATCTGCTCTGCAGGATAAAGATGTGGCAGTCTGCTTCCATAAAGATTACAGCCTTGGAAACCCTATGGGGCAGTTCTAAGACAGGGAACAGAGGGCCCCCCAAATCTGCAAACGAAGTACAGGAAATGGGCCAGGGCGAAGAAACAAAGCCATTCCCCAGAACAATGGGGCAGGGTATCAGAAAACAGCCCACAAACTTCTTTAAAGTTGTCTTACAGAAGCAGCTGGAGAAAACCAACCCCAAGGACATGCACAGAACATCCACCTGTGACCGCTGTGTGACCTTCCACCAGGGGCAGTGAGGGGCTGCAGCAGCAACCGAGAGACTGTGCAGGCACGACACCCCATAATGAGTACTGCTACGAATCCCAGAGGCCTGCAGGACAGGAGCCATCTTGGAAAGCTGCTGCATGGGCACCATAGTTAACATAACCCCACCTATGCCTATGAATAAACATGAATCTTTTCCAGCCCAAGAACTTTTAAAAACCCAGACAAGTCCTTTGTTCTGTGAGATGGAGGTAAGAGTGGCTCTAGGCCCTCCTTGTCTCTGCTTGCAAGCATCTTCAAAAAAGCTTTGCTTGTGTGGAAAATTCTGCTGCCTTACCTGATTATTCTTGACCAGTAAGAGGCAAGAACCTTATTCCAGTAACAGCTCTACTGTGTCCTATAGGATCGCTATGAGTCAGAATCAGCTAGATGGCAACTTTTTTTTTTTTTAAGCCCCAAAAAAGCCTTAGGTGAAGGCATGAAGCAGCTTCACAAAATGGAGTTAGAAATGGCTTGCTTTATTGACAGTGGTGAGATCTGGGCCAGCGTGAAGTGCAGTCCGTCCACAGACAGTGCCACTTAGTGAATGAAACATCTAAGTTCTCAAGCCATTCAGCGTACCTTCAGCCAGCGCCTTGCTTCAAGCTCTTATCTTGCCTCGCCAGGACTCTGCAACAAGCTCACGCACTACTTATCCAGCAGATGTGTTTTTGACCACCTGTTCTGTGCCAGGCCCTGGGATGGGAAGGTGGAGGAGGCTGGGGGCCCAAGGAGCTGAGCTTAGTTAGGGGGACAGACAACGACAGGGAGTGTTGAGCACCAGGAGCAGGAAGTGTGGGGATCCAGTGAGGACACAGGGTCTTCGGTGCCCCTCAGACTCTGACTGGCTGGCACAGGGAAGGCCTCTCTGAGAAAGTGGTGTCTAAGCTTGGGAAAACAGAGGCATTAGAGAGGCGAAGAAGGGGAAACATTCCCAAACAGAAGGAATAACATGACTTTGTCCTTACTCCCTCTCCTCTGCCTGGCTCCCCTCCCACCACTCACTCAGAGCCAGAGTCTCACTGAAGCAAAACCCGAGGCTGTCCCTCCACTGTCTAAAACCATTCTATGGGGCTTTTGGAATAAAGTTCTACCTCCTCTCTTTCTTCCCAGTCCACGTCCACATAGTGAACCTCATATCTCAAGAGCAGCTGGGATGGCCCCTTCCCCAGGAGCCTCACCCCCCAGGGCAGCCTATTACCAAGCATAAAAAAGTGACCCTAATACCTCAGAACATGTTTTCTCCTTTTCAAAATGGGTGACTGAGAGCTTAACATAACTAATGCCATAATGATACTCTAAGTAATCTATATGCTTTTTTTTTTTTTTTTTGCACCAGCTGCACTGGTCTCTTTCCAAAGGGATATGGAGCCCTCTGGGCTCCTGCAGCCTTGGTCTCTCTCCTTTTCTTTGTTCTCTTAAGAATGGCCTTCAGCCTGCAAGACGTCAGCTAGGAAGGCTGCTTTTGGTCTGCAATTTTCTTTCTTGCTCCTTATCTCAATCAGAGTGGATTTGGCAGGCCAGTTCCACTAGCCGAGAGATTCTTACGGAAGTTTTTTTCTCAGCCTGTTACAAATATATAGAGTCCAGATGTCCGACATGCATAGCTTTAGTAAAGAGTTTCTTGTAGTTCTTTCGTGATGTATGCAACCATCTGTGGGCTATGTGCTTAATATCAGGTAATTCTTGCCAAAATGGTATATAAGCTCTGATGTAAAAATTGCTTTTGTGGGGGGACTCCATAAAGGACAGACACCCTGGTGGCATAGTGGTTAAGAGCTATGGCTGCTAACCAAAAGGTCGACCACATTTGGTTAAGTTTTTTCCCATAAAGGACAGCCTGCGTTGCTGTTGGGAGGGGGGGAGCCTCCGTTGGTGTCACCTCCTAATAAACTTTCTCCTTCTGACTTGGAGTACGTTTCATTGGCTCAACTGCTCCAGGGCACAGACCCCAATCAGGTAACAACAGGGGCACAGATGGACACCAGCAGACACAATACATGGGCAGGACTTGCAGGCAACAAGCTAAAAAGAGAACAATTTGTAAGGAACGTCTGCCTTGAGCACCGTGCTCTTCTAAAGAATTATCTACGTAGGTTGGTAAACCATGGTTGCGTAGTGGTTAAGAGCTACCGCTAACCAAAAGGTCAGCAGTTAGAATTCACCAGGCGCTGCTTGGAAACCCTATGGGGCAGTTCTACTCTGTTCTATAAGGTCACTATGAGTTGCAATCCACCCAACGGGTTTGGTTTTTTGGTTTGTATATAGGGGTCCCTATGAGTCGGAATCGACTCGACGGCACTGGGTTTAGGTTTGGTTTTTATATGGGATCAGATTGACAGCAGCAAACCCAAAGATAGGTTAGGAAGTTTGAGGCGAAATGAGTTTATGTTAAGCAGGAGGAACACTTCAGAGGAGGGTGAGAATGGTTGCACAACCAGAAAGAACGTCACCACGTCACTGAATTGTACATGTAGAAATTGTTGAACTGGTGTTTGTTCTGCGGCGTATAGTCTCAACAATTTAAAAAACAATGCTTAAAGAGATCGAAAGAGGACTGAAAGTCACAAGGCGAGGACAGGAAAGGGTCCACGCAGTCCGCTGCATGCACGCAGCGGGGACCGTCTGCACCTCGCACCGTCCCGGCCCCCTCGACCGGTCTACACTGCAGGCTGCGGGGCAATCCCGGACCTCTGCATTCCGGGCACTGAGCTGGGCACACGGCGAGCGCTTCGCACACCGAGGCTGTCAACTCCGGCCGGGCCGCACCTCCCGCGCGAGCAGCGGGAACCAAGGCCTGCAGAAATGAATGGGTCACGAAAGCCGCGCAGACGCGCATGCGCCTCGCGCATAGGCTCTGAAACTCTGCGGCCCCAGGCGTCCGCAAAGCCCCGCCCCTGGTCGCCACACGCCAATCAAACAGGGCCGCGAGATCTGTGCCCGCCCCCTCGGAGTGCCCTCTGCCAATCAGCGAGGCTAGAGCGTGCCGCCGCCAAGCCGCGCCCCGTCAGCGCACGCCGCTGTTCGCGGGTCAGGCTCCCAATAAAGTTCTTCGGCACTTTGAATTTTTTTTTTAAAGCGCCGGCTCAGACGGGACACCGCCGGAGAGAGCGGGCGAGTCCCCGCCCCGCAACTTCCGGTCCCGCCGCCCCGGAGCCGGCGCCGCCGTGAGGGGCCGCGTCTCTCCGCCGCCGCCGAGCGGGCCGGGCATGGTGTTGGGCCCCGGGCCGCCTCACCTGACTCGGGGTGCCCAGGTGAGGCCGCCGGCTCTTCGGGGAGGGCGCAGGGCGCGCCGGCCGGGCCCCCGGGCTCGCGCCGGGCCGCCTCGGGCCGCGCTCCTCCGGTCGGGCGCGGGCGGGCCGGGGCCCCGGGCTGCGAGGCCCCGCTGGTGGACGGGCCGGGCGGGGTGGCCCCGCGGGCAGGGGGCACTTCAGGGACAGGCACCGCCCCGAGCCCCGCCGGGCCGGCCTGTGCGGCGCTGCACCCCTACCCGGCCCGCGCCCCTGCTGGGGGCCGCCGGCTCCAATTCCCGGGAAGGGACGGGGGGCCGCGCCCGCACCCGAGGTCACGGCTCCCGAGTGGCCGCAGGCCGTGGATTGCTGTGGGAGTCGCGCTAGGCCCTGGGAGCAGTGAGCCCGGGCTGGGGGTGGTCGTGAGCACCCCTTCCAGCTTACCTGCAGTGGGAAGGATGGAGGGAGGGACCCAGGGGCGCTTCCCACAATTGGGGGCGCCAAGGTCAGTGTGGAAATTTTCCCCGGGAAGGGCGAGGATCAGGGAGGACATCTTGGAAGGATTAGTGAGTCCACGTCCGGGATTCTGGGTCCGGTTCCGCTGGTGTGTGTGATCTTGGGCGTGGCCCTCCCCTCCCTGGGCTCAGTTTCCTTGCAGCCTGCCCAGTTGTACCTATGCCCTTCTGTGCTCATTCCCTCCTGCGCCCAAGTGGGATCAGGATGGATTGGAGTCGCCGAGAAGGCTTCTTGGAGGAGGAGATGCTAGGATCTGGGTGGAGACTCCGTGGAAGGGATGGTGAAGGGAAGGGGGCCATTGCAGTCCTGGGTGTCAGGAGGAACAGAACTTTCCAGAAATGAGCAGGGTGTGGGGGAACCGTGTGGAGGCTGGCCTACTTGGTGCAGAGGATTCTTGGTGTGGGGAGGGGGTCGAAGGTCTGGGATCCCGCACAGGTAAGGGGAAGGGGCAGGTGGGAGAGATGTCTGGAGGCAGAAGTCCCCAGGCTTGTAGTGTGGGGCTTGATGACCCCCACCTGGGCATAGGTGCCATTAATATAGTAGAGGAAACAGGAGGGGGCAGGTTTATTACTGAAAATAAATGGGGCTGGACTCCAAAGGTTGGCCATCCAACCTGGGGGAACCACTACCGGGTGGGAGGTTCCTCGGCACTGCATTCAGAAGGAGGATGGGGTGTGGATTCTTGGTGGCTTGTCTGGCCTCTTTGGTTGGACAAGTCGAGTGTTCTCTGCAGTTCATCCTTTAACGGATTGGGACTTCTCAAGAGCAGAAGGAATGTCAGTGAAAGTTCTGCACACCTCCAATTGACTGGCCCCTGGTGTCCCTGCATAGGTGGCATGGCCTGATTTTGCCACTGCACACACTAATGCTGAGCTCGTAAAGTGGCACAGAATCCTCGTCTTTGAACAGTCTGAAAGCAAGTCGCACCCAGAGGAGGAACTTCAGTGGGCAAAATGGCAACTTGTGGAATTTAGAGCCTGAGAATGCTGTATTCAAAGTAGCTGATGTTTTACTGAAAATGTGGCCTCGGTCAGGGTCATTTGCAGTAAAGGGGAAGTTTAGTTTTAAACCAGATTCTTGAGATATGAAACCTATCGAAGAAGAAAAGAGAATTCTGAAGCACCTGCAAATATCCCACTAACCCCTGACAGTGTGAATAATTATTTTTGCCCAGATCCCTTTGTATAGATTTAAGACAACAACTGTGGAAACATTCCCAAATTATACCTTTGATTTATCCCTAAAGTGGAATGTGAGAATGATACAAATAATGGAGAAATAGATGGCCATTGTATATTTGATTTCCTAGACTGTTAGGGAAACAAGTCTCCCATTATCTTCTGTGGAAAAGAAAACATCAGTGTTTATTTTCTTTCTACCTTGCACAGTCAGTGTTTTATTAAAGGCCACAAATAAGTCAGGAACCTGACCTTTTCTGGGGTAAGTGTGGGGCATTGCCTGCAGAGAACTGTGGGGTTGTACCAAAAATCTGTTGCCATCAAGTCGATTCTGACTCATAGGGACACTGGGACAGAGTAGAACTGCCCCATAGGTTTCCAAGGCAGTAATCTTTAGGGAAGCAGACTGCCACATCTTTATCCTGCGGGGTAGCTAGGGGGTTCCAGCCGCTGACCTTTTTGTTCAGCAGCCGAGTGCTTAACCACTGCACCACCAGGGCTTCTTTGTGGGGTGGTAAACCAAATAACAAACAAAGCTGTTGCCATCTCGTTGATTCCGATTCATAGTGACCTTATAGGACAGAATAGAACTGCCCCATAGGATTTCCAAAGAGCACCTGGTAGATTTGAACTGCTGACATAATGGTTAGCAGCTGAGTTCTTAACCACTGCACCACCAGGGATCCCGTGGGGGTAGTAACCAAGAAAAAACAGACCCGCTGCTGTTGAGTCAACTACGACTCATAGCAATCCTATAGAACAAAGTAGAACTGCCCCATAGAATTTCCCAGGAGCACCTGGTGGATTCGAACTGCCGGCGTTTTGGTTAGCAGCCATAGCGGTTAACCACTACGCCACCAGGGTTTCCGTGGGGTGGTAAAACCAAAACCCACTGCCGTCAAGTTGATTGACTCATAGCGACCCTATAGGACAGAGTAGAACTGCCCCATAGAGTTTCCAAGGAGCGCCTGGCGGATTTGAACTGTGGACCTCACGGTCAGCAGCCGTAGCTGTTAACCACTACGCCACCAGGTTTTCCGTGGGGTGGTAGGAGGGTGTAAAAAGGAATTCAGAACGGTCCACAGACTGCAGTACCACAGAAGAATTTTCCTGGTGCTGAGCCTTTCTTTCTGTGGGGTGGCTGCTTCAGTGCAGATCCCTGGGAAGCCCAGCATGGACAGGCATGTGCCTTGGCCCTTGCTCTTCCACCGGCTGTGTATTATGATACTGCCTACGTGCTTTCCACATGCTTTTGTCATGTTTTTTATTTTTTGCTGGATTTGCATTGCCGAGGTCAGCCAGAGGATAAAAGCCAAGTGGACTTTGTGTGGTGAATGGTGCGTCTAGCTGACCATCCAGCTGACCCTCGGGAGAGGATGTATATCTTGGCCCACTATCAGGCGACCTGACCACGTGGCAGGACTGAGGTGCTCAAGTCAGGCCTGTGGCCATGACTTGGCTAGGGAGGCGGACGTGCTTTGTGACCCAGATCTGCTTACGGGGTTCCTGACAGGATCATTTCAGGTGGGGACGGAGCAGGAGCTGGGCTCTCCACAGTTGTCCTCTGGTAGCTGTGGGCAGGGGCCACACAGGTGTTCCTGCCTCTCTCCTCCCCCTGTGTGAAATGACCCCGTCAGGAGAGCCAGTAGCTCCCTCGCCCAGGGAGGAGCTTGGAAGATGTGTGTGTTTCTGGGCTGCGGTCCATGTCTCTGTGTAGATCTGTGAGGAGATGGCAGCTGGAACAAGGACACTAGTGTTGGGTTTTTCACATTTTTGTCAACTTTATCGAGGTATAATTGAAGTACACTAAAGAGCATGTATTTAAAGAATACAATTGGAACAGTTTTGATGTCTGTCTACACCCCTGAAACACTGTCATACTGAAGATGGAAGTATTTCCATCATCCCCAGGAGGGACACCAGTGTTTATGGGGTGGCTTCTGTCAGCTGAGTGGCCTTGGACACCCACTTTCTGGGCCGCCATTGTCCAGAGTTCACAGCTGTGAAGTGGAGTGGGAATGAGGAGTAGAGGTCCTGCCCAGCTGTGGAATTTGAGGACCCTGGTTTGCCACAGCCTTTATTAAAGAAAGGAGGAAGATGAAGCATTGCGGTCCCCGAGTTCCCCAAGAGGGCACTGTGTCCCTCAGTCTGTGGTGGGAGAATGGACTGCAGGGTGACAGCAGGATCACCGGAGACAATGGTGGACTGTGCGGACCCCTTGGGGTAGTGGCACACTGGTCAAGGTGCTCCGGGGACTCCCCTAGACCGTGTGCCCCATGGGGTTTTGTCACCATTGCTTCCCGGGCCTGGCACACGCCTGGCACCTAGTGGGTTCCCAGCAAATATTTGCTAAATGCGTGACTCTCTCTTGTTTAAATTTTAATTTGTACTTTAAAAAATCCAACCTATAGAGAATGGAGTAGAGATCACCCAAATTCGTTATGAAGTTATCCGGTCTTAATATTGCACCTGGGATGTATGGGAGAAAAGCTTTTTAAACCTGTACATTTTTCTGAACGTCGGTGTCTAGAGACATGCCATTGACACCATGCTTATTCCTGTTTTCAGGGTAAAGGCAGCAGTGATGCTAACTCTGGCAAGCAAATTGAAGCGGGATGACGGTCTCAGAGGGCCCCGCTCCTCAGCCACAGCTTCCGACTCCACCCGGAGGGTGTCTGTGAGAGACAAGCTGCTCGTCAAAGGTAATGACGTGCACGTGGGCTGCCACAGAGCTGAGTTAACTTTGAGTAGAAGCTCTGTTGGATGTGAAGCAGCCTGTGGCTGAATAGAGTATCTGTTTGAAAATTTTTAAAAATCTAACCACGGAAGGCCTTGGTGCTGTGCAGACACTGAGAACGTGAATGGCAAGGAAATGGTAGTAGAAACCAGAGTGTCTTGTACACTCGGAGTGTCCTTTATGGGGTCTACCGGCATGCTAGCGCCAAGAACAAGGCCCTGGGAGTCAGCAGGCCCAGGCGTGTTTGGTGCTGTCTCACGCGATTGGGCGTGAGAGTGTGTGCATGTGTGAGTGTGAGTATGAGAGTGAGAGAGAGTGTATGCACACGTGTGAGTGTGAGAGAGAGAGAGAGTGTGTGTGTGTGTGTGTGTGTGTACCATCTCTTCCTGACTTCTCAGAACCATAGTTTCCTGTCCATAAAGGGAGGGGGTTGAATTAAAAAAACAAAAATCCAAACCATTCTGACTCATAGCGACCCTGTAGGACAGAGTAGAACTGCCCCATAGGGTTTCCAAGGAGCACCTGATGGATTCAAACTGCTGACCTTTTGGTGAGCAGCCACAGCACTTAACCACTACGCCACGAGGGGGGTTGCTATAGGGTCGCCATGAATTGGAATCGACTGGTCAGCAACAGGGTGTTTTTTGTTTTTGTTTTTTTTTGGTTTAAGATCCTTAGGGAACACATTTTATTCAGGTCAAAAGCCGAAGGACAGCCTTGTGCAAACTTAGTTCTCTTCAAGGAATTAACAGCTGACCAGCACCCTGGAGCTGTAGCCATGTAGCTCTCCGTGCTGATTGAGGGCTGTATCGTTGGGGAGGGTTCAGCAGATGTGTGTGTGAAAATGCGTGCCTTTGTGTGTTCGTATACATTTTGCGTTTACTCATTTCCTAGGGTGACAAAGACTCCAAAACATAAAGCAGTTCCTGACCTTTGGGGGCTTATAATTTGCAGTACTTTTATTTTACAACATGTGTTTATACTTCTTACATGTATTAAAAAAAAAAACAAAACCCAAACCCAGTGCCGTCGAGTTGTTTCTAACCCATAGCGACCCTATAAGGCGGAGTAGAACTGCCCCATCCATAGAGTTTCCAAGGAGCACCTGGCGGATTCGAACTGCCAACCCTTTGGTTAGCAGCCATAGCACTTAACCACTACGCCACCAGGGTTTCCTCTTAAGAATATAGCAACTAGAAAACCAGGAAGGGTTCAGTTGTTTGTTACAACTGCCTGTCTTCAGTTTTATTAGGTAACAATTTGGGGATTGCCGATGTTTGTCTGTCTTGAAGTGCATCTTCTGACAGGAGAGCTTGTGTATTAGAAACAGTGTGTTCGGCTTTCCTAGAAGAGAACCACTGCTAAGCCTGGGAAGGAAAGGGAACAGGAAGGGTTTGGCTGGTGAGACAGGACATGTATTCTGCCTTATTCTCCTCCTGCCTGAGGGTCTTGACTTGGCTCTGGGAAAAAGTAGCCTGGTGACTGATAGGTTAAAGGTGGAGTGTAAGAATGGCACTGGGGGAGGAGGGGCATCTGACCTCTTCTAATTTCAGACGGGGGAGGAGAGAGAAACAGCCTTAGCTAAAGGCTGATGGCTGTGAGGTAGAGCTCAGACACACCTCCACCCTCCAACCTGTACCTGTTCTGACAGCAGCTGTCCCTCCCATGGCGCTCTGCTTTTCTACTGTGTTTGATATTTCATTGCAGCGGCCACACAACTCACAGATGATACTCACGATTACAAGGTTTACTAGGGAAGTAACAGCTTACGGTTCAGGATCAGGAGTGGCTCAAGATACAGTTCTTTGATCAGGACAGCTTTTTCTTAGCGGTGCCCGCAGGCAGACCTCTTTCTGATCCTCGGCCCCTCGGCCCCTGCCCTGCTTAGGCAAGTGTTAAAAAGGTCTTTAGCTCCACCAGTAAATGCTCAAAGGCAGTCCACTGTGCCAGCGAGTTTCAATCAACAGGTACTCAGATCTCTGGTCCGTAGGTCAGCACACCCACTGTAGCCACCTTGCTCCGTGGGCTGAGAAGCCCACCATGCCATCTCATGAATGTCTCCTGGTTTTGCTGTCATTGTTCTCTGTTGCTGCTTCTCAACATCTTGTGCTGTTTCCGGTGTTACAGTTCTCTTTTGGGTCTAGGAGGTTCTCAGCACAGGGGCACAAGTCCAAAGGAAGAGTTCCCAGCCTGACTCTTCTTCATGGTAGTGAAGTGCCCTCTTTCTGCCTCTTCGATGGCTCATTTAAGCCTAACGGGATGCCAAAACTGACCAGTTCCCTTGTTAGGGTTCCATACACCTTACTTGTGTGGCCCTACCCCGGCAAGGTTGCCGTGCACCGTATTTGCATTATTAGCAAGCTGTCTGTTATGGATTGAATTGTGTCCCCCAAAATTGTGTGTCAACTTGGCTAGGCCGTGATTTCCAGTATTGTGTGATTGTTCAGCATCTTGCCATCTGATATGATTTTCCTATGTGCTGTAAATCCTATCTCTATTATGTTAATGAGGTGGGATTAGCGGCGGTTATGTTAATAAGGCAGGACTCAATCTACAGGATTAGGTTGTGTTTTAAGTCAATCCCTTTTGAGATATAAAACAGAGAAGTGAGCAGAGAGACGGGGACCTCATACCACCAAGAAACGAGCCAGGAGCATAGCGCATCCTTTGGACCCAGAGTCCCTGTGCTGAGAAGCTCCTCAACCAGGCAAGGTTGATGACAAGGACCTTCCCCCAGAGCCAGCAGAGAGAGAAAACCTCCTCCCGAAGCTGGCACCCTAAATTCAGACTTCTAGCCTCCTGGACTATGAGAGAATAAATTTCTCTTTGGTAAAGCCATCCACTTCTGCTGTTTCTGTTACAGCAGCACTAGATGACTAAAACACTGTCCGATCCCATTGGTAGGCCACAAGTACCTTATTTGCATAGTCCCACCCAGTCATTGGGGGGTTATAAGATCATGGCGAGAAAGGCCATACAAAATCATCTGTCGCACTGCATGGAGCGTGAGGAGTTTTTATCTCCTAAGGCGGTGAGAACAGCAGGTTGTATTCAGAGTCTGTTACAGGAGCTGCAGAGGGTGGAGGGTGGGATCTAGGCTGGAGGTCCTTGCTTGGGTGGGCATGATAGGACTTGCCTCCCTGCAGATTCTGGCTTCAAGGGTGCTATCTGCCGAGGAAGCCAGGAGCCAAACGAGCCAGGCCAAGGGGTTTGAGAGGTGTATTGTTGCAGTCCTGCGAGGGGCAGTGTTTTCAGTGCCTGGGGAGGTGCAGTGTGGAAGGCCCAGCCTATAGACTAACTCAGGTTCTGGCTGGGCCATCCATGGCCGCCTTCACCCTGTCATCAGAATGGTTGACCGCAGCTGTGGTCCACTGAGCACTGAGGGCCAGGCCCCCTGGTGGACACTTCATGGGGATGATGCTTGTTTGACCTTTGCAAAGCCTTACCAGCTGGGTGGTGTCGTCTCAGCTGACTGAGACTCAGAGAGGTTAAGAAATATGCCAGGTTGCAGCTCTTTTGCAGTATGAAAGGCAGACCCACATAGAGGTGAGGAGTAGGCTCTGGGGAGCAGACCCAGCAAGCAGAAGCCTAGTGAGCTGAACAGAAGTGAGGGTGGGAGAAGGAGAATTCAGGAGCCAGTCTGAGGTGCCATTATATTCACCTGGGTGCAGTCAGTGGCTCTGGAGCCTGACCCAGCCCAGCCCATTGAGGCCCACCAAGCTGGAGCCCACCCCAGCCCTGGGGACAGGAGATGGCTTTGGCTGGGTTCACAGTGCCCAGCTGAGGTTCTTTGACCTTGGCAGACTCTTGAAGGAGAGGTGCAGAACAACACGTGACCCCATTGTCATCCTCCGCAGGGCGCTGGTGATTGTCACATTTCCGGGGCTGTCTCCGGGGCCCACAGTGCTTGCAGTCGATGGGGGGCCTGTGGGCAGTAGCGCCCTGTACCACCCTTGACGTGGCCTCCTGCTGCCTCTGTCTTCCTTGAGGGCTCCTGGGTGGGGCGGGGCAGGGCTGGCCGAGTGGTGAGTAGTTTGGGCTTGTGGTAGAGGGTGGTGAAGGACAAGAGTGGGCCTGACCTGAGAGCCAGTTCGTGAACAAAGGGTGTGTGATGAGAAGGCTCTGATGATTGACGTGTCCCCACCTAGAGATGCCCCCACCCCTCCTTTGCCTGGCTTCGTTGGGGGCAGTCACTGACCCCACGTGCACAGCCGGGTGTGGTGGCCTTCTTTCCTCTGGGGTTTGCTGTTGGTGGACGTGGTACTCTCTATAGAGTGTGGTGGGTCCAGGCTGTCGCGGGGCATGGCATGTGGTCTTGGTGGAAACGTGGGGGTGGAGGTATTTGGTCACATTCTGGAGTCTGGAGTTTTGCGGTCTTACTGGGCAGTAGGCAGGTGAATTATGACCTGTCGAGTAGAGAATGCTAGAAAGTAGATTGGGCCTCCATAATAGTTTTGGCCAGCCTGCCAAGCAGAAGCCTCCCAGAGGCTGTCGCTTCTGTCCCACGAAGGGGGTCTGCTATGCAGGGTCGCCAGTAAGAAGTAACCTTGGCAATGGTACAGCTACTTTGGAAATCGATTTGGCGCTTCCTTAAAAATCTAGAAATAGAACTACCATACGATCCAGCAATCCTACTCCTCAGAATATATCCTAGAGAAATAAGAGCCTTTACATGAACAGATATATGCACACCCATGTTATTGCAGCACTATTTACAATAGCAAAAAGATGGAAGCAACCGAGGTGCCCATCAATGGATGAATGGGTAAATAAATTATGGTATATTCACACAATGAGATACTACACATTGATAAAGAACAGTGATAAATCTGTGAAACATTTCATAACATGGAGGAACCTGGAAGGCATTACGCTGAGTGAAATTAGTCAGTTGCAAAAGGACAAATATTGTATAAGACCACACTATTATAAGAACTTGAGAAATAGTCTAAACTGAGAAGAAAACATTCTTTTGTGGTTACAAGAGGGGGGAGAGAGGGAGGGTGGGAGAAGGGCATTCACTAATAGTAGATAAGAACTACTTTAGGCGAAGGGAAAGACAACACACAATACAGGACAGGTCAGCACAATTGGACTAAACCAAAAGCCAAGAAGTTTCCTGAATAAACTGAATGGCCAGCATAGCAGGGGCAGGGGTTTGGGGACCATGGTTTCAGGGGACACCTAAGTCAATTGGCATAATAAAATCTATTAAGAAAACATTCTGCATCGCACTTTGAACAGTGACGTCTGAGGTCTTAAATACTAGCAAGCAGCCATCTAAGATGCATCATCTGGTCTCAACCCACCTGGATCAAAGGAGAATGAAGAACACCACAGACACAAGGTGATTACGAGCCCAAGAGACAGAAAGGGCCACATGAACCAGAGTCTACATCATCCTGAGACCAGAAGAACTGGATGGTGCCCGGCTACAGCCAATGACTGCCCTGACAGGGATCACAACAGAGAACCCCTGAGAGAGCAGGAGAGCAGTGGGATGCAGACCCCAAATTCTCATAAAAAGACCAGACTTTAATGTTCTGACTGAGACTAGAAGGACCGCGGTGGTCATGGCCCCCAGACCTTCTCTTGGCCCAGGACAGGAACCATTCCTGAAGCCAACTCTTCAGACATGGGTTGGACTGGACGATGGGTTGGAGAGGGATGCTGGTGAGGAGTGAGCTTCTTGGATCAGGTGGACACTTGAGACTATGTTGGCATCTCCTGCCTGGAGGGGAGATAAGAGGGTAGAGGAGGTTAGAAGCTGGCGAAATGGACATGAAAAGAGAGAGTGGGCTGTCTCATTAGGGGGAGAGTAATTAGGAGTATGTAGCAAGGTGTATATAAGTTTTTGTGTGAGAGACTGACTTGATTAGTAAACTTTCACTTAAAGCACAATAAAAATTATTAAAAAAAAAAAAGTAGTCTTGGCCGGCACTGGGGTGGCAGGGGGAGGGCAAGAGTGGGCAGAGGGAGAAACTGGACTGCAGTGACCGCCCAATGAGCTGTCCCCAGTCAGGCGAGATGGCTGGGCCTTGCTCAGTCATCCAGTGTGGGAGGGGTGTGGCCCTGGGCAGGGAGGTCAGGCAGCCCAAGCATTCCCGGAAAGGGCTGAGAGTGGAAGGCCGGCCGTGGCAACCCTGGTTTGAGGGTCCCTGAGTGGTGCCTTTCTCGTCATGTGTGGGTGCTGAGATCCCAGAGGGAAGACTGCAAAGGGGAACCAGCAGAAATGTCATTTTGCGACCTGCCCACCACCCTGCTTGGCCTCCCGTGATGGGAGTCTGGCTTGGTGCAGATGGCCACAGCCGAGCTGACGGGGGTGCGGGAAGCTACGGGCAGGCAGGGGCAGGTGCCTGAGTTGGCCGCACAACCAACACTCTGTTCTCCTGATGTGGCGGCCCACTTCCCACAGGCACGGGAGGCTGCGGGCAGCTGTCCCGCATATACGCAAGGAAGTCCCACTGACGGATGGCTGCCAGGGTGAGTCCTCCCCTGTTTGAGGGGAGATTTAGCAGCCTATGCCGTGGGGGTGGGGGGGGGGCGCAGTAACTGTGGGAGACACAGACTGGGCTCAAGTCCATAGTGTCTGCGCCCAGGCTGGCAAGTGGGTGGTGAGGCTTCAGGCCCCCACTGTCAGCGATGCTGGTCTCTGCTGCAGGGGGCTGGGGCAGGTTTTAGGCTACAGCCTTACTCCTCTGCAGCTGGGAGCCCTGAGACTGGGCGGAGGTGGGGGCCGGACCCTGGCTCCACCAGGCTGGAACTGGAGAGTGGTTGTAGCTGCAGCACCGGGAGGGGGGAACAATGCCAGTGTTCTTGGGCAGGGCCAGGGGTGCTGTCTGCCCCAACCCCAGGACGTGCTGGGTCGGCTGGGAACGTACTGCCGTGTTTTCAGCCTCACTGGGCTCCCCACCGCCCAGAAAGCCCTCAGGGCAGGATTGCTCCCTTGTCCATCAGAAACGTGGCTGGGCTTTAATGGCTGTCCTGTCAGGGTGTCCAGAGATTTAGCAGCCTATAGCATGGCGGGGGCGGGGGGCGGTGGTGGTAACTGTGGGAGACGCAGACTGGGCTCAAGTCCGTAGTGTCTGCGCCCAGGCTGGCAAGTGGGTGGTGAGGCTTCAGGCCCCCACTGTCAGCGATGCTGGTCTCTGCTGCAGGGGGCTGGGGCAGGTTTTAGGCTACAGCCTTACTCCTCTGCAGCTGGGAGCTCTGAGACTGGGCAGAAGTGGGGGCTGCTGCCCTGTGGGCTAGGGGTCTCCCGGGTCAGGATCCTGTGAGTGGGTGCTAGGAGTGCAGAAGAGATGGGAGTTGAGGGCTTCAGTGCATGAAGACAGGCAGAAGGCTAGGTGGTAAGACAGGTCTGAGGGGGTATGGCTCAGCCCAGGGAAGTCAGAGTCTCCAGGGAAGTAGCTGCCACATCCCTTGGGTTGGAGCTGGCCCTTAATAAGAACCACCTTCATCTGTGAAGGACCGGTGGAATGCCTGGGTCCCCAACCAAGCAAGTGGGTACCACCCACGCTGCAGAGGACATTCCTGTGGAGCACTGCCCTGTGGCTGGCAGACTTACCCGTTCTCAGGCACTTCCCAAGCAGTGGTGTGTGCCACGCCCAGGGCTGGGGGCTGAGTGGCCCAGGAGGAAGGGGTTTGTAACGTGATATCTCAGCACAGTCATGTCCGCGTGGGCGCTGCAGCCTGGCCATCAGTGGATCAGTGGAGAAGGAGAATCATCTCATCTCTCAGAAGGAAGTTGTGTAGCCACAGAGTTGTGCAAGGTGCCAAGGGCCTTGCAGAAACGTGGGCGAGTGAGTGGTGCAGGCACTGGCATCTTGGGATGGGCAAGACTTTTAGCAGCTTAAAAATACCTGTCATTTCTTGCTATCTGACGGGTGGGGTCATATCCTTCGGGCGGGAAGGTTATGGGGGAGGAGCTGCCATACATGCAGCAGTTTGCATGTCCCTTGGCCATAGTCTCTGTGCACTTGTTCTAGGTTGATGCTGGTGTTGGTCGCTGTCATTTGGTAGCTCCCCAGGGAAGCACTGTGAGCCTACCTGGTGGTTTCAGCCTTTGCCCTGTGCTGAACCACAACACCAGGCATCTCTGTTGAGATCCTGTGCCCAGGGCCTTGCTCCTTGCCTGCATGAGCATGCAGTGACCCTTGGCTGTGGCAGTAGTAACAGGGCTGGCTCTGCAGGCTCTCTCCTGGCCCTGATCTGCCCTCCTGAGTGCCCTAAATGTTGAAACGCAGGAGAATACCTGTCTTTGGGGCTTAGCTCGTTTGTATTCCACAGAGCAGAATTTCTATTAGATTCACTTATTTAAACAGCTATATGTACACATTCACCGTGGCAGAAATGATGTACAGCAGTGTACTCTACCTGGGGAGGTAGCAAGCACTCAGAGCCTTTTTATTTAATTGGTCTGTGGCACCAGGATTTATTAAAACACAGCAGGGACTGGATTGTGGTGATGTATACACAGCTCCAAAATTTACTGAAAATCATTGAATTACACACCCAAAATGGGCCTACCTTATGGTATGCAGATTGTGCTTCAACAAGCTGTTAAAAAACAAAAACCCAGACTCTTCAGGTGGTTATAACATGCAGCCAGGGTGCAGTGGGCTGCCCGCCTATCGCCCTGCCAGCCGCCTCCTCCCCACTCCCAGCCCTGTAGGTGACAGGGCAGGTTCTGTTGCCCGTGCCTCCCGCCCCCACCATAGTTAACAGTCTTTAGCACAGGCCAGCGGCCTGGCTGTCCTTCTGTCCCCTGGATCTTGCCTTCTCCCCGTCCGTAACCACTAGACCGTCTCGAACATTTCACTTCCAGAATGCACTTGAATCCACAGGCATTCACCAGGCCCCTGGCACATCTCTTCTTTTGTTAGGTTTTTGGGAAGCTGGGTGATAGGAGTTCACGTGGTCCCCGGGGGACTTAGGCCAGTGCAGAGGCTGCATGGAGGCCGGCCACAGTTAGCCATGTAAGAGTAAAGATCTGTGTGATTGGTGTAAGAATAATAATAGTGAGCCGTCACAGGATCATAGTTTTGTTTTTAATGTACAACACTACCCTGCCAACAAGCCCAACTCCGGGCCTCCTTGTAGTCACAGCCATGGTCCTTTTCCAGTCTCGGTAAGAGGAGGGTCAGCTCTGACTGCCCTCTTGCCACGTCTAGCTTACCCGGAGTGAGAACGCGTCCCTGGCTAGCACACTGGGTATGCTGGCCCAGGAACAGGAACAGTGTTGGCCCTGGCCTGTTCCTAGCCCCTCCTCTGCCCTCTCCCCCTTTCTGGTGCCCTTTGCAAATACCTGCACCCTGGAGGTAATGTATGTAATCACCAGACCTGACTGCCCAGATTCTCGGTCACTGCACACAGATAGCTGAGGACCAAAGGCCTATGGCCTTCTCAGACCCTTAACCCCAAACAGAGCCATCTTCCAGCTTCCCCCAGCCTCCTCCCGGCTTTCAGCTCTGCACACGTTCTGGGCTGCATGTCTCCCCGTCCCGCCCTCCCAACCTCTGAAGAGATCCTCTGTACCTGCTGCATCCATATAGTGACCACCCATAGGCTTCTTGATGTTTCATCGTCTGCTGTCACTCCCTCCACTTGCTTCCCGCCGTTTTGAGGCCTTCAGCAGGGTCTGACCACAGCTGATAGCCTTTCTTAGCCCTTGTTCTCCTGGGACCGCTCTGTGCTCTTTGGCGGAATCTGTCTGTGTCACTCTGTTCCTGGGGGTCTCTCCTACTTCTCGGCCTGTCTCATCTCTAACTTTCCTGCCCCTTTCCTCTGCTTTCTACCTAGCCTCTTTTTCTGACCAGTCTCTCTCCTTGGTTGGGGTTGCCTATCTCATGACATCAAGTGACATCAGTCTTCCTGAGCTCCCTCACCTGGGGCTCCCCTACACTTCCACCTCAGCTCCAGCAGAGCATGTCACCTTCGGAATCACCTTAGAGCCCCTCATCCCACACCCTTCTGCCCACCTCCCAGTTGCCTGGTCCTCCCTGTCCTGTTTGCTTTTGGCATCCTGGCCTTCCTCTGTCCTGACGCGGCCCTCGCTGCCCGTCGGTCTCCTGGCCTCCAGCTTTGCTAACCCTTCCTGAAGCTGACCTCTTGCTCAGAAATCTCCGACGGCTCCCTATGACCGCTGAATGAAGTCTAGAATCCTTGCTGGCAAGGCTCTCTGCCATCCCGCCCTAGTTTCCAACCTTGTTTCCTGTCGCTCTACTCTGAGTTTTGTATCCTTTGTGCTGGCCACACTGTGCCTTCTGGTTTCTGTGCTTTTCTGTGTTCTCTGATTTTGCACATTGCTAATTTATCTGCTTGGATTGCCCCTTTTTCCACCCCTGCAAGTCTAAATCTACTTACTCTTTACATCTCTGAGGCACAGCCGACCTGCCTGCCCAGGGACGTCAGTGGTGCCTCTAATCTGACACCTCAGCTCTTTAGTAGTGGGATGGGGGAGGGGTTCAGGGCTCTATCCTGGCAGAATGGTGCTGTGCCTAAACACTGAATGAGTGACCGGTGGAAGAAGGACCTAAGCCCGGGACAGAGAACCAGAGCCAAGGAACGTGGCTGCGAGGAGTCTGGATGCCAGACTAGCTAGCAGATCGCCAGCAGCGAGGGCCGGGGCTGCTGTCGCATCAGAGGTGGAGAGCTTGCCCCCATCAGGAAAGCTGGAGCACAGACTG
The DNA here is from genome assembly GCF_030014295.1 of Loxodonta africana. Classification (NCBI taxonomy): domain Eukaryota; kingdom Metazoa; phylum Chordata; class Mammalia; order Proboscidea; family Elephantidae; genus Loxodonta; species Loxodonta africana. The sequence continues at coordinate 4,767,326 of NC_087347.1, read as the reverse complement.
GGCGGGCCCTTCAGGAAGGAAGCACAAGGGTCCCTCCACTAGGTGGCCAGGCTGGACTCACTGATGGCAGAGACCCCATGGGCTAGGCACAGGTATGAACCAGACTGTGAGGCCGGATCCAGCTAGTTGAGAATTTGTGAGCACACTTGAGTGACTGCTTACCTATAGGTAATTTCGTGTTGATTTTAAATGATTTTCATTCACATTCAGGTGGATTTTAAAGGACTGACTTGTTGGCATCCTGCAAGTCCCTGTGTGTATTTGAAAGCAATTAAGTGGTTTAAAGTCTAAACTTGACACCAAGTGTGGGTTTCGGTAAGTCCAATTGTTTTTCTCCCTAGGTATTCTGGAGGAAATAATCTAGAACTGGTATTCTTAGGTGAAGTAGTTGACTGATACTAACAGTAATCTCTTTGTTTCCGCAGAGGTCGCAGAACTTGAAGCTAATTTACCTTGTAAGTACAGCAGCCCCAGCCACCCGTTAAGAACTGTCAAATAATCACGTGGACAAGGATTCTTGTATGTTTTAATACCTTGCATAGCAAAAAACCCACTCTTCATCTGTGTTAGGAATGAATTTTAATTTTGTCCAAAAAGTAGCAGAACGTTTCTTGGGGCAGTGATAAGAAGGTGGTATCTCAGCCTTTCCGACCCTAGCTCACAGTACCTTACATCTCCCGAGGGCAGTAGAGGTAAGCTGGGTCAGGTTTCCTACCTCTTCCATCTGCACTCTGTCCCACGTCCTTTTTGGAGTGAAAAAGTATATAAATCAATAATGGACAGTCCTATTTTGATCTTTGGTCCCAAAAGTGCTTACTTGTAATTCTCTTTGTATTTGAGGAAGGAGGACTAGTCGCCTTTAGTCCACAGGCTGCCTCACTCTCCGAGCGTGCCTGCTCCAGACCCAGTGAGACCACTGTCCTGTCACCGCTCATGAGTGTGCTAGACGTGACAGGCTCGCTTCTCAGCATCTTTCTCGTGTGACACGTGTAAAATTTCCTTTTTATTTTCCCAACATGAATTCTCCCTTTACATTTTATAAGACCATAGTCTGGAAGCTTTGACCATTGTAGTAATTTTTGAATTACAACTTTTTACCATCAGACTTAGTTTAAAAATAGCTCTGAAGCTGAGGAAACTTGTCAGTGTGCGTGAAATATTTTAAAGCAGGTCTCCTGGTTTGGGCGAATGCTACAGAAAACGTAGGTTTTGATATGGTGGCCCATTCAGCATGGGCATGAGAGGGCTCGTTCCAGCCTCCATCTCAAGTGGGAAGATAGTTGTGGTCTCAACCCATAAGTGGTTGTGAAATCGGTTTCATAGGCCAGAGCCAGCTGTTTGAAAAATAAAATCATATAGAACATATCAGAATACACTTGTGTAGTAAGGGTAAGTATATATTATTTTTGGAAATTTTATTTTTAATATTTATGAGCATAATAGTTTGTGATATAAAATGTTTCTTACTCTGGGTCTCAGCCAAAATGTCTTGAGAATTTGTTTGACCTTAAAGTTTTCTTCTAATCAGAACCAGAAGGAGGCATCTTGGGATTCTAATAAAAGGTTATCTTTCTACGTGCTGCAGTATTTACTGATGAAACCCCACTGACAGTCCTGTGTTGTTTTTCTGTACCATATCTCAGTGTTCCACATGTGACATGTGTATGAAGTAATGAGATGTAACGGGGTGGGGCATGGGGGTGAGTCATGTGCTAGTTATTAACTTGAGAACTGGTTTCTGTCCCAACCTGTGTGATTTTATACCAGTCAGGAACCTCTCTGGGCCTTCATGTCATCTCATAGCTGAGGACCTTAGGCTAGATCGTCTCTAAGACCAATCCCAAGTCTAAATTTGAATCCTCATATTTTTTTATTCTTATTTTTCAGGATTTTTTTATGGTAAAATATACATAAGAGAAATTGTCCGTTTTAATTATTAATTGCTGTGAAAGTACATAAACACAACATTTGCCAATTCAGCATTTTTCATGTGTACAATTCAGTGAGACCAATTGCGTCAATCATGTTGTGCAGCCATCACGAATATGAAAGTTCAAATCATTGCAAAATTAAGCAAACGTTTTCAGTGGGACTTGGAAAAACTAAAGTCATTGGGTGACCAAAGAGTTTAGTAGAATATTTCCTGAGTTTATAGATAAACATAGCAGGTTTTTGCGCGTGTTCCTTCCTTGGGTGCTGACTCCATGGGTATTTACGACTCTGTCATTTGTGCGAAGGAGGCGGATGTGGGGCATAGCCAGCCTCCCCTGTCTGCACGATAGCCAGTAGCTCTTCTCCCGGTAGGGACTTTTTTTCGATCCAGGCAAGGCACCTCCCAGCCTGGGGGACAAGTGGGCACAGAACATTGCCACCCAAGTCAACAAAGCGTCATTTTACCAGTAAAGCAAGCTGAGTCAGTGGTTAGCTTGTGAAGGCTTTAAAAAAAAAAAAAACAAGACAGGAGCCACGGTGAACTCTTGGCTGTAAGCTAGCTCTTACCTGGCACATTTCTTAACTTGGTTTACCACGGTGGGTGTGAGTGACTGTGGTGTGAGGTGGGCAGACTGAAAGTGTGGCTGCTTCCTTTCCTGTTTTCCCATGTTTAGTTAGACGTGACCCCATGTATCAGCCTCTGTGGGGTATGGTTTCTTCTTTACAAAGTAGCGTAATCCTTGAAACTGTTGGAAAGCCCTCTGTTTTAGTGACCATTTAAAGTTGAAGGGAAACATCTCGATTTGGAATTAACTAGTGAAAGAATATAAAGAAGGAAGCACACGGCAAGAACCACAGGTTGTAGTTTTAGCGTATTAGCACGATTATTCTCAAGTAGTGAGGGGTCTGCCCACCTGGCCTGTAAAGCACATACCCCCCCACCCCCCAGCACGGTTAAGCTTCCCGTGTTACCAGGTGAGGGTCAGCACGTGGACGGCTGCTGGTTCTTACACCTGCCCACTGTGCTTTTCTCTTACAGGTACCTGTAAAGTGCATTTTCCTGATCCAAACAAGCTTCATTGCTTCCAGCTAACTGTAACCCCAGGTAATGTTCTTACATAACTGTCAAAGTGTTTTTTAAACAGCACATTTTAAAGGTGCCTCACATCTGTAATGGTTGGCTTGATTTGTCATCTCTAGCTTTTTTTTTTTAAAGTTAAAACATAAACAGCCATTCCCTGTGAAGACAGCACTCGTGTTTGTGGTCACGTGAAGCAAAGTACCTTCCTCTGAGGCCTTCAGTGTGTACTTCAGTGACGAGGTGTGAACTTTGACAGCAGAAGTTAACGAGTCCTGAGGCAGCAGGTGTGGGCACTGGCTTAGAAGTCGTAGCTGGGTTCAGGTCCTGACTTGACCCCTTGGCAGCCGTGTGACCTGAGTTAAACTGCTGACTCTTCTAAGCCACAGCTCACAGGTCTGTAAAGCGAGGAGCAGAGAGAGCCTATCTCACAGGCAGGCGTGAGGATTAAATAGCCAGCCTGTCGCAAGGAAGCAGGCAAATGACCAGCACCGTTTAAGTGTTAGCACCATTTAACAGTGTCTGGCCTCCAAGCTGGCCCAAGGGTAGTAACATGTCTCCTTGATCAATCTGGGACAGCACGGGGGAGGACTTGTGTTTTTACAGTTATCAGCAGCTCCTAGGGGTGCAGGTGCCCACCTGCCCGTAGCCTACCGTGTCTGCTGGGGAGGGGGGCAGCAGCCTCTTCACACTGTGTCCTCCAGTTGGGGCTGCTGTGGGCTGGAGAGGGGCATCCAGGAATGAGCAGGAGGGGAGGAAATACAGGTGTGAATTTATTTTGGGGATAGAAAGGAAGTGAGAAACTGAGGATAATGAGTCACTAGCTAATTGAAAAGTGAAAGAGAATGCAGAATTTTGATGTGATAATTAGCCCTGGCTTGTCTCCCTGTGCAGGGCCCTGGTGGCACAGTGGCCAAGAGCTCGCTGCCAATCAAAAGGTCAGCAGTTCAAATCCACCAGCCACTCCTTGGAAACCCTATGGGGCAGTTCTGCTCTGTCCTGTAGGGTTGCCATGAGTTGGAATTGACTCAATGGCAACGGGTTTGGTTTTTGTTTTTTGTCCCCTTGTGGGCAGGTTGAGTTTTTCTGTGTTTTATAATGACAAGAGGCATCCCAAATTGAAATGCACCTGAAAACTTTTTAAAACCCATTGTTGTCTGGTGGTTCTGCAAAGGGCTCTGGGAAAAATTCCATCAATTCAGAGCCTGGCCCCATCCCTCTGGGGTACGGTGGAGGGCAAAGCTTGGTCCCTCCGGGCTGGGAGGGTGGTGGGGTGCAGCGGAGGGCAAAGCTTGGTCCCTCTGGGCTGGGAGGGCGCTGGAGTACAGTAGAGGGCAAAGCTTGGTCCCTCTGGGCTGGGAGGGCGCTGGAGTACAGTAGAGGGCAAAGCTTTGTCCCTTTGGGCTGGGAGGGCGCCGGGGTACAGCGGAGGGCAAAGCTTGGTCCCTCTGGGCTAGGAGGGCACTGGGGTACAGTGAAGGGCAATGCTTGGTCCCTCTGGGCTGGGAGGGCGCCGGGGTACAGCGGAGGGCAATGCTTGGTCCCTCTGGGCTGGGAGGGCAAAGCTTCGTCTGTAGAGATGGGTGTTCACATGTGTAATGTTTGTAGATAACTGATCAAGGGCTTAAACTTTGGAATGATGACAGTTGTAACTGTTCCTCTGCCACCTCCCTTAAACACTTCCTGCTTATTTAAGGAGGGGTACTGAGCACACTTGAATGCTTTCTTGGTGACCTTTTAACTTAGTGTAGAGCATTAAGCACTTACTGTACCGTTAAGTGGTGCAGGGTGTTTTCAGAGGTGGCTGGCGTGATTAATATTGGTCTCTGTTTACTAAGTAGCCCGAGGCTGTAGTGTGTTTGTAGTAAAAATACCTTCTTCCCTCTGCCTTCATAGGGCATTTCCCACGGCTGTCAGGGATTCTGTTGCTCTGTGCCCCGCCCCTGCCACCACCCCCACCCGTGAGCTTTGTGGTTGCTCTGAGGCACTCGAAGACCTGTGCTGATTTTTCTAGGCTTGTTACTGTCTTATGTGATTGACCTCTGAATAAAATGGGTGAGTTTTGACTGGATCACATGAATGTTTTTGATTATTGAGATTATGTATCTGACAGCATCGTCCATATTGTTTTTCTTACTGTTCTTGAAAACAGCACGACTGTTTGTTTTAGTTTGGAATTCATGATGGCACTGGGTTTTTTGGGTTTATCAGATAAAAAGGTTTGCAGTCCCTCAGCATTTGTATTTGGTGATGAGTGCACACCAGGGCCCTGTCGTCGCACTGAGCTACGTGCTTAGCATGCTTCGTTGGACACACTACCTCCCCTTACTTTGTGGTGGCAGAGAATCAGAAAGTGGCGGTGGCTCCTGCCCTTTGTTATCAAGGGAAGGATGGCAGAGATCTGCCAACCCTAAGAACGTGCCTGATGTCATGGTTTTCTTAAAATTCATTTGGAGTCGTGCTACTCTCAGTATTGAAAGACGATGATAGAACTATGACTAAGTAGTCAAGTTTCAGTAGTGCGGTTGAGGGTTCAGATCAGCCTGACCCAAGCCGTGGTGTTTTCAGCCGCCTCATAGCGTGCGAGAGTTGGAAAATGAATAAGGAAGACGGAAGAAGAGTTGACGCCTTGGACTTCTGTGCTCATGGTCTTCCTCCGCTCAGAGGGCTCCGTGGCCCCACCTCGCTCTGAGCGAGAGCTGGCACAATTGGAGTGTGGCCCACAGGCCCTGTGCCCTCTGTGCTTCTCACCTCGTTGGCCTCGGCTCCTACTTCTCTCCTGCTGGCTCTGGCCATATGGCCTCCTTCCACATTGTTCCGTGAGCACCCAGCGCTCTAACAGGCCTTCTCCGCCTCCATCCTGGGGGCTTCTCACCCAGAGACTCTCTTTTCCCGTCTCCATTCCCCCTGACCACCCTGTGGAGAGTTGCAGCCCCTCATACTACCTGGCCCCTGGCTCTTGTCTTGCACCATATTATTTACTTATTTATTTTGCTTGTCTCCCTTCCACTAGAATATAAGCTTCATAAGGGCAGCAAGTGTTGTCTTTTGTTATTGGCCTGCCACCAGTGCCTAGAACAGTGCAAGTTTGTAGCAGGCACTCTTCAAGTATGTTTTGAGTAGATAAATGAATCAAAACAATATATTGCTAATTTTGAATATTAATCATAAAATAACATTTTATCTGAGGATGAAGGGGTTACTGTTAGCATTTTTCCTGATTTAGTTGATGTATTTGTGTATGAATATCACCTTTTATTTTTGAAAGAAGGTTCAGTGTCAGCTTTCTTCCTCCGTTTTGTCTTTATACATGTAAGCCCTGAGAAGTGCTTGTTCACATAAATAAAGTAGACAGGCGTGAACGGTGTTCGGGGATAGCAATGTCATTGTGTTTTTGGAGTTCAAAGTTAAGGGCCAAACGTCATATGATGCATTTTCTTGATGTTTCCACTGGCTACTAAATTAGGTCATTCTTCCATTTTGTTGAAATTTGCTTGGAAACCTGCTGACTTGCAGAAAGCTTTGTCACTTTGTCATTAGAGCCCCTTCACTTTGCAGCTTCTGAGGCGTGCACCAAAGACACGTTTCCAAGACCCATCAAATGGCCACTAGTCACACTTGTTGCTCTTTCACTTTGAGGCGTCTTATTTTACGTGAAATCCTCTAAGAGTGGAGAGAATTGCCGTGTTGTTTATTTCAGCACAGCCTTACCAATATAGTATTCACAGAATCTTAGCACATGTTCTGTGGAGCTTCAGATAGAGTACGTTCAGCTTGTCGGCAGTGTCTGCCATCCCCATTAAGGCAGGTCCAGCTCTAATTGTCAAACCAGGCAGCCAAAGCCTGACTTCACTTGCCCTTTCTCATTACATGCAGCCCTCTGACAACCGTCTCACCCCAGAGTTTAAATTGCTAGTGAGATAGGCGAGGCATGGAGCCGGCCGCCTGGGCAGAAGAAGGCGCCACAGGTATTGTTTCTTGGCGCTCTCTTTGCTTGCTTCCCACGGAGGTGGCACGTCCCTTTGCTTTGTTCACGCAGTGAAGTGTGAGATCACTAAATGAAATGTTCAACAGCCCTGCCGTCGGCACTGCAACGTGTCTGAACTCAGAACACTCCACCTTATGACACCTTGCTTTGCCCTTCACGGAAATGGTGTGGGGTAGGGAAATACGCCCTCCCACAACGCCTTGACTCCAGGAATGTCACTATGACCAGACACTCACAAGGTCCTTTTGTCCTCTGGGGGTTTCCTTACACCTAGGGCAGTGTACCGTAGTAGAGCTAGGAGAGGTGAGAGGTATGGGGGGTGGTGATGGAAAGGGGGCATGGAAAAGGAAAATGGGCGTGACCCTTGGACCTCAAGCATCATCCAAGGGTTCATTTTAGGATAGAGTCCACATGGGACTGAACATCTAGAAATTGATTGTCTTGAAGCTGTCTCTGCCCAAATATCCCTTGGACAGTGTTTGGTCTCCAAGGAGACCTGTAATGCTGCTTGAAGACATTGGTGTTGAGTTCTTGAAGGCAGGAAGGAGTGGACTCCAAAGCGCAATTGTGGTCGGAGTGGGGGACAGATTGGCAGATTGCGAACCACAGTGCCAGGAACTTTGTCCCCTTGCATTTCATGGCTGTCTTTAAACCCAGTTACCTTAGAGGCAGAGTATTTTCAGCCGCAGCAGCCATAGATGTTAACCTAGAGGTGGCCTATCCCAGACTTGGAAACGGTGTTTGGTGCCATGATGCATATTGTGGCCATAAACACTCTAAATGAGTCCCTCCGCCCACCAGCTGCAGAGTTGGGCAGACCCCTCTCCGCACTCCACGTTGGGAAAGGTGAGCTTGAGAGCCAGGCCCAGGGGGCTGAGTCAGAACTTTCAGTGGGTACTCCTTAAGAAAATCATAGCAAATAAGAGATACATCCAGTCTGCTCCCCAACTGCTTTTTAAGTTGGACTGTGAAATTTCTGGGCAACTTCAGTAGTAAACAGGTTAGACCAGATCAAAAGGCTGTGCCGCTTAGAAGAGGGGGAAGGAGGTACTGGCTCAGAAGCAGGTCGTTTTCTGATGTAGTCCGTGAAACAGAAGGGAGGTTAGAACATGCCTGCTCTCTACTTTCAGTGAGTTAAGAGGAAATGTGATTCCAGTAACGATTAAATAAGAACTTGACCGAGGCAGAAAGCACGTGGCAAAATCAAAACATTCGGCCAGAGAACATCTTTGAAGCTAATAGGCAATAGAGTTGAAACTATGTAATCAATGAAATGGAAAGCCAATTAGAAAATTTTGGTATGGAAGGACAGAGTGGACAAATGTCATGTCAGCCTTGAGGACGGACCGGGGCATCTAACATGTGGATAACAGTTATCCCTAAAGAAAAGGACAGCAGGTTCACAACGGTATCCGAAAACTGTAGCAGCAGCTTCTAGAGCTAATATTCCTCTGGTTGGAAATGGAGTGTACTGTGTGGTTTGCCCGCCACTGGACTCTGTGCCATGGTGGTCAGTACCAGAATGTGACTCATGGTCTCAGAGCCTCTGGTTGGAAATGGAGTGTACCGTGTGGTTTGCCCACCACTGGACTTCGTGCCGTGGTGGTCAGTACCAGGATGTAAGACTCATGGTCTCAGAGCCTCTGGTTGGAAATGGAATGTACTGTGTGGTTTGCCCACCACTGGACTCTGTGCCATAGTGGTCAGTACCAGAACGTAAGACTCGTGGTCTCAGAGCCTCTGGAGTTGGCGTACTCCAAGCACTTTATGCCTAAGAGGCCACATACTTGAAAAGATCTCCCGCCTGGACCGATGGCAGTTCTGTCAAGCTTGAACGTTTGGAATGATTGAACTCATTGAGACTCCTCCAGGCTCGAGCACCTTCCTGCTCAGGTGTCCTCTGCCTGCAGTGGCTCCTGCAGGCCGACTGTAGCAGCAGGGGATGGCCCAGCTGGTGCAGACCTGGGGATGGCACAGCAGTGGCGCTTGGACCCTGGGCATCTCCTCCACGTGTCTGCCGGTCCCCATTTCCTGAAGACCCCCACTCTCTCCCGAAGGCTATGCCATCCATTCCACAATGTTGGCCAGGCACACTGGCTGAGGCAGCAGCTTTTGTCTGGTTTGCCAATCACCCCCAGGGCCTAGACAGTGCCTGGCAGAGGAGATCAGCAAATGCCTGTTGCATGAATGGAAGTCATGTGAAGCACTGGGAAGACAGCAGTCAGCTCTAGGCAGCCTCCTCGGGGCCTGACGTTCTGTGGGGAGGCAGCTGTGAGCAGAGGAACAAGTCACTTAAGGAGGGTGTTACACTTGGTGAGACGGGGGTTGGGAGTACACTGGGCGCTGAGGTGTGGAAGAGTAGGGGGTCTGAGCCACCGGAGGAAGGAGGAGCCGGTCTTCCAGAAGGGTCCCCAGAGGACGCAGTTGATGCCTAATCAGTTTGGGGGAAGGACTCACTCTAGCTTGCATGCATTTGGTGGCCTATGGGGGAGTGCTTCAGTTCTCTTGTTAAAGTCTTCATTCTCTGTGTTTGCCGTGTCCTAATAGAGTGTTTGATTTTTGTTTCCTTTTTTTTTTTTTAATTTAAAGGATTTTTTTGTTTTCTTTTGTGTTTTTTGATAGATGAGGGTTACTACCAGGGTGGAAAATTTCAGTTTGAAACTGAAGTTCCTGATGCCTACAACATGGTGGTGAGTAGACTGCGCTGGAGCCCGTTTTGCCTTTCTCCTTCGGCCTCAGCCCCTACCCGGGGGCCTGTGCCACCACCATCCAGCCCTGGCACCCCTCCCACGCATCCACCACTGGTTGCTTCACTCAGCCGTGGGACTGGGCACAAAGTCACTAACGTTTGTGTGGTTAATGTCACTCATTGGCAGTCTTTAGAGTTTTAGCAAAGAAATTTATCCACTGAGTGAATGTTTAGTGAGTACTATGTGCTAGGTGGTTTTCTGTGGGAATCCAAGTATGCCAGGGAGATTACCAGTGGGTTAGACCTGAATGCCTGTCCCCAAGGTGGGGTGCCTTCATGTGAGCTGACCGCATAGTTTATGTAGATCTTGTTTTTCAAAGTATGGCACTGAAGGAAAAAGCATTTTGTAAAGACTGTATTTTGTTTATGGTATAACACCCAAATTCCAGAATTCTACAAAACATGCATTCTAGAAGCTTAGAAAAGAATAATGGCTTTGTAGTTTTAAACTGTAAGTCATTTATAACCATAGCTATATTTTAATCCCTTCTAGATGATAGTTATACCTAAAAAAAAAAAAAATACACCAAACCCGTTGCCATCCAGTCGATTTTGACTCATACCAACCCTGTAGGATAGAGTAGAACTCCTCCAGAGGGTTTCCGAGGAGTGGCAGGTAGGCTTGAACTGCTGACCTTTTGGCTAGCAGCTGTAGTGCCCTGTAGCTCTTAACCACTGCACCACCAGGGCTTCAATAGTTAGTTATACCTAGCAGAATAATAGTCCTTCTTTTCTTTTGAGGAGCTTACACACCAGTCAGGAAAACAGGAGGTAAAGTGTAAAAAACCAAATGTTGAGGGGACAAACGTAGCAGACAACGGAGGTGCTGAAGAACGATGGGAAACCAGTTCATGAGGATTCAGACGTGAGCAAGAGGTGATCGCTTTCGGGGGATGGTCAGGGCCAGTTAGGGTTTTAAGCAGAAATAGAATTTGAGTAGTCCTAACGCTGGGTTGGCCCAGACCCGGGGGAGAATGTTCTAGATGACGTCTCCATCTTAACGAGGGTGGCGGTGAGAACTGGCAGTGCGTATAAGGTCAATTAGAAAGAAGGTCGATGAACTAGGCTGACTTAAGTGATGAGTTGGGGCAGGGGAATAGTGGGGGGAAAATGAGGAAACTCAGACTTCAGGATCTTGTTGGGCATTTTCAATCTGACAGTAAGAAACCAGTAAAGATTCTAAACCAGCTCCACACAATGTGAACGCTGGGAGCTGGGATACGGGCGGCTCTGCTTCTTAGGTTTTTCCCCTGATGTTTTGTAACCAGCTCCAGACCTATCACATAGTAGGAAGAAAAGTCCAATGGTAGTTACATTGAGCATCCATTAACCTCAGGATGTGGGTGCTGGAGACACCATGTGTCCCATTGTCTTGCTTGCAGGTTTTGTGCTCCCTGCTATCAGAGAAGTAAAATCCTATCATTTCCCCTAAACGTACTAGGGTTCAATTCAAGCTGTGACACTGTTTGGCTTGAGGCCAAACCTTCTTCTGTGGGAATTCATCTTTAGTGGCCTACTACATTAAAGTTCTTTTTGAGGTACAATTTATGGGGCTGGAGAAGAGTTGGTAATCTAAGAAAAAAGTCAGAAGTATCCTTCTGATGCTTTCCAGAAATGTCAGTTTCCTGCCTCTCCACCATCCCGCTCTCTGCTGAGACTTGCTCTATTTTTCAAATCGTAAATTGAGAAGCCTGGCTTGACAGACACTGCCTCGGGTGGGAGGCAGTCTGAGATATTTGGTTTAAATACAGCTGTTTAGAATCTGGGGACAATTCTGATGGTTTCTGGAAACAATCAGGCGCACAGCAGAAGGTCATTTCTGGCTCCTGCTGCGTGTCCATGGGGGGTTGACTGGAGGCTCCACCTGGCATCCTCTGCTCCCAGAGGCCCAGGCTGAGGCAGGAGAAGGGCACGTGGCACTTTGGTTTCGGCTCTGGTTTCCTCCTGGGAATGACATGAGTCACGTCCCTCATGTGTAATTGGCCAAGTCAGGTACTGTGGCCATGGCCAGCCCCAAAGAGGGTAAGGAAGGCAGCCCTGCAATGTTGCCAGAAATACTTGTGCAAGGGCAGTGCTGGTGGCTGCAGAGTGATGTCCAGACTCCCACCTTTTATGTAATTTACTGTAGCTTGTAGGACATTTAGGAACGATGGCTGTGCACCCCACCACCAGGGGTGATGGCCATTAACTTGATGAGTGTTACAGTCAACATGTGGTCGGGCAGACAAAGGGAGTCACAGCACACATAGCTGGTAACTTGGTCATCCAGTGAACATACACTCTCATGTCAGTTAATACATATAATTACATCATCGTTAGTCAGAGCACTTGACGGCACCGAGGGAGCACAGTTTAACTCATCAGCCAGTTGTCTGATGACATAAACCAGACTCTGTCTGTAAACGGCCAGTAGTAAACGTATCAGGCTTTGGGGGCCTGTTCTGTCTCTATTGCACATTCTTTTTATATATATATATATTAAAAAAAAAAACTTCTAAAAATGTAAAAGTGGTTCTTAGATCTCAGGCCATGAAGACCAGGCTGTGGGCTGGAGTCCGCTGGCCCCCGGGATAAACCGTGCGGTAAGCTGTGTCTGCAGCCGGTGCGGGGTTGGCCGCTCTCCTTTGGGCTGATACGTGCAAGTAGGATGATGGGTTTTGAGTGATCGATACCCAGCTTAGGGCTCTTGATAAATATCATTAAATTACCCTCCAGAGAGGTTGTGCCAGTCGGCTTCCTCACCATCAGTGTTCGAAAAGACCCTTTTTCCCAAATCCTCTCGAAGAATGCATATCTTTACTATTTTTTTTTCTTTTTTTGCCATTTTGGGAGGAAATAAATGACATCAAATCATTGTCTGAATTTGTATTTCTTCAGTAAGCAGGGTGCTGAATATTATTCCTGTTTATATTGTTTATATTTTTTACGAGCTGCTATTATGTCCTTTGCCTGTTTTTCCATTGTGGTATTTATTTTTCTTACAGATTTATAAAAATTCTTTATAAACATTATATAAAACTTTTTTCTTCGCTATGCTGTAAATATTTTCCTTGTTTTCCGTTTGTGTTTTTGTTCTTGTTGCTCTAGAAAAATTTGTTTTGCTACTATAATCGAATCTAGTTTTTTTTTCCTTTTTCATGTTATGAAATGTTTATCACGGGCCCTCAGACCCCAGGATGATTCACCTACATTTTCTTCTTAGGGTTCTGAATCTTTCATGTGGAGTCTTAGTATGTCCAGAATAAGCTCTGAGTGGGGCCCTAACTGTATTTTTCCAGATGGTTAGCCTGTTGTCCATTGAATGGAGCCACTTCTCCCTGTGGATTTGGAATGCAGTATTAATCGTGTGTGAAATTCTTAGCTGCGTGGTTGGACAGAGGGTGGTGCCGGCCAGTGTGGTGAGGGCTGCGGAGGTGGAACAGGTGTTGTGTTTGTCTCTGTTGGCAGTGGCAGGGTTGGTGCAGAAGAGTTCAGTTTGGAACGTGTTGTGTGCAAACACAGGGTCCACGCTTCTGACGCAGAGCCGTGCTCTCTGTTCTGGGTGCAAATTAGCAGTCTGTGTCAGCTTCTTAACTAGATGGGACGTAGAAGGTGGGAAGGAGCAAGCCCTGGGAGATGCAGCAAACCCTGGGTGGGGTGAGTGTGTGTTGAGGACTCTGCTGAGAAGACACTATCTTGGGAGGGAGAGTGAGCTTACCCTCCTTTCAGGTTCTTTCAAATGCTGGAGGCGGTGACGCAGCCTAATGCCCAGACGAGCTGTGCTCAGTTACCGAGAGCGTTCCACGGCCCCGCTGGACGTCGTGCTGCCTACCTCCCTGCAGCCTCGGGCCCCACCGGAGGTGCAGGGTCCACGGGTGCTCCTCCCTCAGACTCCTCCCTGTGTGCTCACAGAGAAGCATGTTAGAGCCGAGTAAATGTATTCACGCTCACTCTGGGCCTGAATTCTGTCATCCCTCGACACGTACACTTTCACATTTGGTTCAGTAATTTGGCGGAGTCTCTTGAGCTTGTGGTGGTTTGAAATCAGAAAGGAAATTCATTAGTGTGCTGTAAAAGTCTGTTATGCAAATTAAAAGATGAAACTGTAAGTGCACTAGAAAAAGCACAGGAGAGTATTTACCTACCTTTGGGATGGTATTTTCTAAGTACAATATCAAAGGTAACAATTTGATTATAAAGATAAAAAATTCCACACCACAATTAAGAATTAATACAGAAGGTAAACTGGGAAAGCACAGCCCTAGTAGACAGAGGGTTGGTAACTTCAGTGTCTTGGTGACGACGAGTCTGATGAGAAGCCTTGAGATGCCATCTGTTGCAGGTCAGCTAAAGGCACCCCCTCTGTGACCCAAGGACTAGAGCTGTGGGCACCCCCTCGCTTGTGGGGTGTGGCGTCACAGCCTTTCCAGAGGCCAGGACACTTGGCCCTGTGTCAGAAGCCCATGTTTCTGACCAGAAAGTCCTCTTCCTAGGCTTTGTCCTGAGGAAATAATAGAGGATGTGAGCAAAGATAGCAACGTTGATGTGGCCCGGTTTGTACTAGGGGCTGGGCGTCACCCAAACGTGCAGTGGTAGGGTGGGTGGTTACATGCTAGTCTGCCCACACTATGAGAGCTGTTGACATATTAGTACACTGGCCTCTGGAAGCTCTGGTGGGCGGTGCTGGCAGTGAGATCAGCAGTGGTGGATTTGGTGTGAAAACACACCACTGTGGATGTGAAGTGAGCTAGTATTCAGGTTTGAACGTGTGCTTAGTGAGCTGCAGTAAACACTGAGGGAGACAAGTGGGTGAATGCCAGGTGTGGCCCTGTGCTGGGCTGTGGACACACTGCCAGGATTGAGAGACCGTTCCCGAGGGTGGCCCCATGCTGGGCTGTGGACGCACTGCCGGGATTGAGAGACCGTTCCTGAGTGTGGCCCTGTGCTGGGCTGTGGACACACTGCCTTGATTGAGAGACCGTTCCCGAGTGTGGCCCTGTGCTGGGCTGTAGACAGACTGCTGTGGTTTGAGAGACCGTTCCCGAGGGTGGCCCTGTGCTGGGCTGTGGACACACTGCTGGGATTGAGAGACCGTTCCTGAGTGTGGCCCTGTACTGGGCTGTAGACAGACTGCTGTGGTTTGAGAGACCATTCCCGAGGGTGGCCCTGTGCTGGGCTGTGGACGCACTGCTGTGATCAAGAGACCATTCCCGAGGGTGGCCCCGCACTGGGCTGTGGACACACTGCTGGGATTGAGAGACCGTTCCTGAGTGTGGCCCTGTACTGGGCTGTAGACAGACTGCTGTGGTTTGAGAGACCATTCCCGAGGGTGGCCCTGTGCTGGGCTGTGGACGCACTGCTGTGATCTGAGAGACCATTCCCGAGGGTGGCCCCGCACTGGGCTGTGGACACACTGCTGGGATTGAGAGACCGTTCCTGAGTGTGGCCCTGTACTGGGCTGTAGACAGACTGCTGTGGTTTGAGAGACCATTCCCGAGGGTGGCCCTGTGCTGGGCTGTGGACGCACTGCTGTGATCTGAGAGACCATTCCCGAGGGTGGCCCCGCACTGGGCTGTGGACACACTGCTGGGATTGAGAGACCGGTCCCAAGTGTCGCCCCCCACTGGGCTGTAGACAGACTGCTGTGGTTTGAGAGACCATTCCCGAGGGTGGCCCTGTGCTGGGCTGTAGACAAAACTGCTATGATCTGAGAGACCATTCCCGAGTGTGGCAAACTGCTATGCTTTGAGAGACCCAAGTGTGGCCCTGTGCTGGGCTGTAGATGAGACTGTTGTGGTTTTGAAAGGCCATCATTGTGATCTCTCTCTTTCTCTCTGTTTCACAGCCCCCCAAAGTGAAATGCTTGACCAGAATCTGGCATCCAAACATCACAGAGACAGGGGACATCTGTCTGAGGCAAGTTCCTTCTCTTTCCCTTTTCTCTGCATGGGAGCGTTGTGGGTTTGGTCACTGGGCTTTTTAAAAAATGTTATCTCCTCTGAGAGGAGATTTGGAAACCATACCTCAGGATCTTCGGTTAAACCCATAGAGGCTTAAGTTCCTGCCAGCCCCCTGGCCTGTGCCGGCCTCCACCCCAGACCTGTGTCTGTCTGCTGGCCCCTCTTGTCCAAGGCCCCGGCCTGGTTCTCAGAACAGTCTGTGGCCAGGGGGTCCCTCCTCCTCTTTTAATGAGGACCCGTGTTCCCTCCATGTGGGTGGTTTTAGCTAAGAGGGAGGGATATGATAAATGAAACTCAGAAAATAAAATGTGGATACCAGGCTTAAGAAGACCAGGGCACAGGCACTTAAGATGTACTCTCTTTAGCAGAATGGTCTTGATCTGCCCGGGGGCGCTTTAGAGCGTCGTGTCGGTGGGACTGAACCCCCATTTCCAGTGGCGGAAGGTCAAGATCAGTGCCTTAGCTTCCTGCTTGACCTAAGGTTGCTGGTCTTAATGTAGAGAGCTGAAATGATGAGTGGGTTTAGAAAAGTAAGTAAGAAATTTAGCATTTGGGCTTGTTTCTGTTTTGTCACTTTCTCTTGTGAAGCGGTGGTGCTGGACCACCTGGGTTTGAGCCCCAGCCCCCCACTTGGCAGCTGTGGGTCTCTGGGCAGGACATTTAACCCTCACGGCCCTCACATTCCAGTGCAGTTTGGCATAAAATGTAAGCGCCCTGTGTGGCGTAAATGTCAAAAGGCAGACTGGGAGAAATTGTGGCGGCCAGTGCGGTGCCTCCGTGGTATCATGTGACCAGTGGGGGCTACTGCTGCCTAACCCTGCGGTTTCTGCGTCTGTTCCAGTTTACTGCGAGAACATTCGATTGACGGCACTGGCTGGGCTCCCACGCGGACGCTGAAGGTAAGTGCAGTGCCACCCCATACCCAGCCTTTCCTCCCCGGTCCTCTGTGATAACACACCTCCCGTGGACAGCTGCTAGTCTGCTGACACACATCTGTGTCCCCTGAGACAGCCTGACAGCTCGCCTTCACCCCCGGCACCAGCTCACACCCAGAGGTCAGGGACAAGCATGGGTGGAGAAATAAGAGAAGGCAGCTAAGATTACCAGGTGTCAGATGGGGATGAAGCGCGCCTTAAAAAGATGAGACTCTTCATCTCGTTGAGAGGAAGGCCAAGAAAGAATCTGTGATCAAGTCACAAATCAGAAGTTAGCACAGATAGAACGTTGGCTTTAATGAAAATCTCTGACCCTTGAAGATGTTAGCCTCCCTTGATCTTCCATGTAACTTCAGAGCGAAACTACCAAGGCCCAGTGGGGTGGTGAGCAGTTGGCTAAAAGTCGCGGGTTATCTTGAAGACAACTTGAGAGGTCTGGGCAGTCTTTGGTGATGCCAGGTGGATTCAAGGTGAAGCCGTGCCTGCTCCTGCGGCCGCCATGGCACAGCGTTGGCCTGGCCGGGCCTGGGGCGGCCGAGCATGCACGACCTGACCTTACGTTCACTGTGCGGGTTCCCAGCCGTCTTGGGAGCTTGTTGTATAATTTTCTGTCCTGAGACAGACAAAGCATGTGAAAGGTAAGTTTTGATGCAGTGCAGTACATAGTTCTTGGTCGTGGGTTTAAAGTACTTGAAGTGCTCAGGAGCCTGAAACTTATTTTCTTCCTTATTTCAGGATGTGGTTTGGGGATTAAACTCATTATTTACTGTAAGTATGTTGATCAGAAGTCCAGTTTTTTCTTAATTTCCTTCTGCTTTTAACCATCACATTAAGGATAGTAGAAGAAAAAAAAAAAGAAGAAGGGCGTTAAAAAATCCCAGGAAACCCGTACACACGTGTCCCCCTCTTTTCTGTTGCACTTTTATGAGTCGGAGAGGAGGGTGGTGGTAGGACGGGGGCGAGCAGGGTAGGGGAGCCAGTTTGGGTGCGAGGGCCAAGAACAGCCACTCTCTGCCTGCAGGAGGGAGGGGCTCCCCTGCTTTCTGGGGTACCGGGCCAGTCTAGTCTGCTGAGCCTCCTGTAAGTAGGGTGGCCCAGTCCCTGGCTGGGCCTGCACTCCCGCCACCCTGTGGCCCCTGCCCTGCGGATGTCGTGGTTTGGAGGAATTATCCTGTGCTCACCTGCCCCGACCGGAACTGTGTAGGTGTCATCTTAGGATGAGTGCAGAGCTGCCCGAGGGCACCGTCCTCAGGGAGAAGGGTCATCTCAGACAGGCTGTGGGCGGGAAGAGGCCTGGGAGGGGCTGAGGAGGGTACCACACGCCACCATCTTCTGGATATTTTACCCCATGCTATTTCCTCCTTTGAATTTTTACTTTCTGAGTCAAAAATGAGCTTTACTGGAAATAAACTTCAGAGATCCTACTCTGATAAAAGAAAGTTTTGGAACTTTTGTTAAAACCTTAGTTCCTACCCACGAAAATGAGTCTGTCTTGGACTGACTGCCTGCCAAGGACGGCTTGACATCTCCGAGGCATTAGGTGCAGGCTCATGGGACTCGCCACAGTCGGACCCAGGGCGGGTCTGCTGGTGCTCATCCCGCATTCCCGGGCTTACCTTCAGGAAGAGAGAGAGGAAGAATGCCCCAAGACTCAGCCTCACCACCCTGCCAGCCTTCTGCCTGTGGCGAATGTCCCATTGGTGTTCCCCACGGGTGCCTGTGGCACAAGCAGCCACACACACACTTCCCATTGGTTCCAGGACCATCCTCATCCCCAAGGGAGGCAGTTCCCGCCAAGACCTGGGCTCCGTCACCCACTGTCCTGCTGGCCCAGTGATTTGGTTGTGACTCCGTTCATGGCATTTTCATTGAAGTGGATGAACTACCAAGGTTGAGGGTGATTTCAGATCTGCCCAGTGGTTGTGCTGCATTGTAATATTGAGCCTTTACATCTTTAGCTTTGGTTGAGGGGCCGATGAGGACAGGTGCTAGCTAGCTCAGGCCCTTCCAGGGGTCCACACACCCATCGCTGTCATCAGCAGCCCCATGGATCCTCCCAGAACCCATCACACCTCACACAGGCCCTGTGGCTTATGAAGCAGTTTTGACTGACTGCTTGCCGTGGGAGAATTAATGGAAGGAAATAAGCATTGGCTCTTTGTACTTTTGTTTTTGTTTTTAAAGAAATCTGATGCAGCCAAGTTAGCACCCCATATCCTCTTCTAGTGCTCCGTCCAAGCCTTCTGAATTCCAGAGAGCCAATCAGAAGTGCACATTAAGTCTGTATTGGTTATTCCAACCAATATTCACTTTAGGTCATGTGTACGGTAAAGAGGATAAGGAATTTTGTGTGTCTACATAGTCTTTATGGTACATTGGGAAACTCAAAGAATATGTGCCTAATAATTTTGCTCATTCCCGAGACTTGGAGTCTAATTTTACAACTGTGAATGATCACAGAGGTTTATAATTTTCTTTGCTTCGTTTATGACATAGGATTGGTCACACTTATACTCATTTCCAAGTCAGGAGTACAACCCCCCAGCTTAACGTGGCTCTGAGGAGAAATATGGTTGTCTCTAAGTGACTCATTATATATGGCATATTGTAGAAAGTAGTGACTCAGAAGAACAAATTTCACTACTCTGATTTTCAAGAAGAATGGGAAGTATAAAGATCAGATGCAGCCTCTGATCTGGCGCTGAGCGTCTGTTCTGTGGTGTTTCTCGTGGGACTGGGGGCCAAGCTATTCGGGTGCTTTTCTGAGGTAAAAAGGATCCTGGTGCCAGCCTGAGGGCCCCGGTACAGGCCGGCCCAGTAGCATGGTCTCCCACTCAGTGAGGCTGTAGATGGCATCATGGCTGGGATGGAGCGCGACGCTCATGTAGGTGAATTACAGGGTCAGAACTGAAAGCTTAGCCTCACAAAGGCAAAGTTGTTAATCACAGACTAAATTAAAATAGGAAAATGTATTTTTAATGAAGGAGCTTTGGTTTTTGTTTCTTAAATGTTCATAACGAGAGTGGTTTTCATCCTCCAATTGTAAAAAATAGCACGAGAAATTGTGATTTCTTTTTCCTGCATTTTCACCAAATTCTTGAATTCCACGTACACATAGCCCCAGCTTCAGTCAACCGTTAGTCCCCATTCTGAAGAAAATACCGTCATGTATAGTACCCTTACCTCCAAAGAACTTTGGTTCTTACTGGAATTTTTCAAGTGTCCGGGTCATTCTACCACTGCTAATTAGACTTCTGTTGCCCGTTTCACAGTATGAAGACTTGTAACAGCAGAAAAGCAGGTTCTTCCCAATGCTGACTTTGAGTTTCTCTCTTTTTAAGGATCTCTTGAATTTTGATGATCCATTGAATATTGAAGCCGCAGAGCACCATCTGCGGGACAAGGTGAGCTAGTGACGGACTCACTCAGTGTAATACCTGAGCACAAAGATGGTTCCCGTCTCTTGAGTAGATCGGTAAGAAATGGAGAATAGTGGAATCCAGGACTGGAATTTAATTAAAGCAATTTGTAAATACTGTGTCTGCACCAGTGGGCTCCAACATAGCAACGATTATGAGGATGGCACAGGACTGACCCAGTGACACCTAACAGCAACAGAGTAAATACTATGTTATAGTAATGTGAGTAGTCTCAGAGAAAAGTGTTTTACCCAAGGTCAGAGAGAAGTGCTATTGGTTCGATGGGGTTTTCCAATAGAACGTAGTATGAAACGGGCCACTTTTACTTTATTAGCAATACAAATATGCATGTGGGAGAATGAAGAAATTGTAGACATGTGGAGAATCATAGGCGTGTGAGGGAGAATGAAGAAACCATGGGTGTGTGTAAGGGAGGATGAAGAAATTGTAAATGTGTATGAGAAATAGACACGTATGCGGCAAAATGAAGTCACAGACGTGAGAGAAGGAAATCATAGGTGTGTGTAAGGGGAAACAAAGTAATCATAGACGTGTGTAAGAGTGCATGAAGAAATCACAGACGTGTAAAGGAACAGAGATCCTAATCACAGATATGTCTAAGGGGGCATGAAGAAATCACAGATGTGTGTGAGGGAGAATTAGAAATCAGACATGGGAGGGAGAAGGAAGAAATAAGATGTGCGTGAGGGAACACGAAGAAATCACAGATGTGAGGAAGAATGAAGAAATCACAGGCGTGTGTGAGGGAGAATGAAATCAGACACGTAAGGGTGCATGAAATCACGGATGTGTGTGTAAGGGAGAATGAAGAAATCACAGACGTGTGAGGGAACATGAAGAAATCACAGATATGTGTGAGGGGGAATGAAGAAACAACAGGTGTGTGAGGGAGAATGAAGAAATCACAGACATGTGAAGGAACATGAAGAAATCACAGACGTGTGAGGGGGAACAGAGAAGTCACAGATGTGTGAGGGAGAATGACGAAATCACAGATATGTGAGGCTACATGAAGAAATCATAGATGTGTGTGAGGGAGAATGAAGAAATCACAGACGTGTGAGGCTACCTGAAGAAATCAGACATAGACACATGAGGGAGAGTGAAGAAATCAAACGTGTGTGAGAGAGAATGAAGACATCATAGGCATGTGAGGATACATGAAATTACAGACACGTGAGGCTGCGTGAAGAAATCACAGGTGTGTGTGAGGGAGAATGAAGAAATCACAGGTGTGTGTGAGGGAGAATGAAGAAATCACAGACGTGTGAGGATACGTGAAATCACAAACGTGTGAGGCTACATGAAGAAATCACAGACGTGTGAGGGAGAATGAAGACATCACAGACGTGTGTGAGGATACATGAAATCACAGACGTGTGTGAGGGAGAGTGAAGAAATCACAGACGTGTTTGAGGACACATGAAATCACAGACGTGAGGCTACATAAAGAAATCACGTGTGTGGGAGAATGAAGACATCACAGACGTGTGAGGCTACGTGAAGAAATCTCAGACACGTGTAAGGGAGAAAGAAGAAACCCTGGCCCCCAGGTGCTTGTTTCCTTTGCACACCTTTCACTGAGCTAGACACATGAAGGCATCTTTTTTTTGGTTTTTACTTTTATTCAAAATGGTAGGATCGTACTCGTTACTCAGTCTTCTATTTCTTTCTTTTCTTTTTTTAACTTTTTTCACTCCAGATCAATGCATAAGCGGTGAACATTTGGGTTTTCCCCGTGATTTTTTTTTTCAACTACAAACAATAATGTGGTAAATATCTCTTGTACACATATTTCTACATGCTGGTGCTTTCATTTCTACAGAAGAGAGTCCCAAAACTGGGCCGGAGTGCCTGTGTGTCCTTAGTTTGAATAACTTTTAGCTTGTTTGTTCTTGGGCAGCAGGGGGGCCCGTCTCCTGGCTCTGGGCCCCTCGGTCAACTGCTAGTGAAAATCACTTTTTACTTTACTTTCTGAACTTCTAGAAAGGGGTGTCTTTTTACATAAATGTGTATTGGCTGTTTGTATCTCTGTGATTTACCTGTTCATATTGTTGAGCCATTTTTCTATTGGATCATTTTGATTTTCCTTATTGATTTTTAGAAGGTCTTTGCATATTGCTGGGTGTTAACCTCTGGTCCATCACTTCTGCAAATACCAGGGGCATGGCTCTGTCCGACTAACTGGTCTATTAGACTTTGTTTCCATCTTGTCCACTTACACATGGATTCAAGATGTTTCCAGGAAGACACATAAAAAGACAACTTACTTAGAAATAAAATGTCAAAACCCATTGGGATGAAGAGAAGTATAGCAAAACCATAGCTGCTATAACTGTAGTTGTTGAAGTCAGATGCCCCTGAGTTCAAGGCAGCGGGCTCTGCGAGTCTGTCTCGTGGGGGAGCGTGGGAAGCTTCACGGTGGGAGTGCCATCCGGGCCGGAGGTGTGGGGTCGACTCTGCACACAGATCTCAGCGAGCAGCATCGAGGTGCCTTAGGAGCCTGTGGAGGGTGCACAGACGGTCCCTACGGGGCCACAACTGAAGTTGTTTAAAGTTTGTAGAGCCCCCTCAGGGACAAAGGAGTTTGGCCTTAGCGTAAGCATCATGGTGACTGGATGTAGTTACTGGGCCTGAGACTTCGTCTTCTGAATCATAGTCTCCCTCTGGAATCCTTGCCAGCCTGGAGTCAGCCACCTGCCTCGGGCTGGTTGATGCAGGCTGTGAACATACAATACAGGTCCACACACTGTCTCGTTGGTTCTCAGTGTTGTGCGCAAGGCTCAGAGGACTTGCTTCTGTTTAAGAACTGCTATGTGCCTGGATGCGTGGGGATTAGATGTGCTGGGTTTAACCTTCACCACACCCTGAGCAAAGTGCCGCAGGGACAGGTGTCTCAGCCCAGGGAGGCAGTTGCCACAGCCTGAGGGTGAGGGGCCGGGAGCGCTATGGGGTGTTGGGTGTTTCTGGTAGGGCAGGAGCTAACTGGCAAGGCAGTGTCCTGCTGAGGAGGCTGAGCTCTGTGTGATGCCCAGAGGCAGCAGGGTCCTGGGGAGGAGTGTCCTGGGGTGTGAGACGGCTGTGGTGACAACAGTATCTGTGATGTCCCCAGGCAAGCCACCCTCAGCAGTCAACCCCACACGAGGTGACTCTATGGAGGGAGGTGCATGGGGCCGTGGGAGGGCGGCCACTGCACCCTTATGGTAGCCTTTGGCCATGACTCTCTTGGTGGCTGCTCAACACCCTTCTTCTGCCCAGGGGTGTCACTCACTCATACAGAACACTGGGTGTTGGGAGGCAGCCCAGCTCCTTGCCACCCACACCTGTGCACACCACCTGCCGTCCTCGTGGTCCTGAAGGCACCGTGTTATCTGGCAGTGCTGTGGGCAGAGAGTGTGTCCTTAGCCCCATGCCTTTTCAAAGAGAGATGGTTTGCTCCTCTCGGCCCTACGCAGTAGCCGTCTGTCAGCAGCCCTGTGCACTGGACCTTGAGAATGAACACTTTTCAAGGAGAGAAAGCTGCAGGTTCAGGCAAAGAAAGTTGTTTAATTGTCTTTCATTTTGTTTTTCTTTGAAGGTTGCTTTCTGCTCTTGGTATGAAGTAGGGGGAATATTTTGCAATTTCTAAACTTTGTAACCCCAGTAAAATGGACCTCAAACCCCCCAACAGCAATGCCTCCACCTGAATTCTGAGAAGGGCCCCAGCCCCCCAGTCCTCATGCTGTGTCGGCAGCTGCACTGCCGCTCACTTGGTGTTCACCCATTCCGCATTCCACACGCTTGGATTGTTCGCTGGTGACGGGCCAGGTGAGGTGCCTGATGCTGGGACAGCTCAGTGCGCACAGCAGACAGTCCCTGTTCCTGCGGGGCATGCTGAACAAACTGTAGTGTGGAGATGATAGCGATAGGTGATAGTGGGGTGGTCAGGGCTGATGTGGGTACAGGGAGGAGTCCAGAGAGGAAGAGGCCCTGGGGTAGGCCAGCTCCAGTGTTCAGGGAAGAGTGAGGAGGCCAGTGTGGCTGGAGCAGAGGGAGCCAGGAGGGCAGTGGGGGCGCAGTCATCCTGGTGACCCTGAATGGCCTGTGCCGGGGACCAGAGAACATGTAATTCTCATGATACCTAGGGTCTCTGCCAGTAATTAAGTTCACGTAGAGTACGTGGATTTCTCATCACCACTCATGAGGGGAGGACCTGTCCTCTGCCCAGCACGAGAACCGCAGTGCTGGCCCACAGCCACACAGGTCTGTGGAGAGCCCCAGTCGGAGCCCAGGCGGCAGCTGCAGACTCCTGGGCCTCGGGCGGGAGGTGACAGCAGAGCAGGGAAGCTCCCCACAGCCTGTGGGCCCCGGCTCTGTCCTGAGCACCATGTCAGGGCACAGGGATGGAGACTGGGCCCGTGGCAGGGGCAGTGTGGGCAGGGTCTAAGGGGTCTCCATTCACACACTGAGAGCTTGTGCAGGGCCCCTTGTGAGCTGACATCACCGTCTGTCTGCCGGCACCCTGGGAGTGGCCGTGGTGGGGATTTACCCAGCCAAGTGGAGCCTCTGCCTGCCGTCCTGTGGGTGGTGCCGAAGCTCTGCCGTCAGCCTGCCCTGTGAGACCCAGCTCACCACTCTCACCTGGAGGCCCTGAGCAGGCTACCTGACCACCCACCGTGTTAGAGCCGTGGCTCACCGCCCTCAGAAGGGGTACTGTGCAGCTTAGGTGTGGGGGGGCGGTCGGAGGTAGGAGAGCTCAGTGGGCCTGGCGCCCAGCCGGCTCCGTGCCCCGAGGGCAGCCCCAGCTGCCGACGGCTGCTTTCACCACCGGGGTGTACGCTTGAGCTCCCACTGACTGCCAGATGTGGAGGAACATGCAGAACCACAGGCCAGACCCTGCCCCCCAGGCCTTAGCACTCAGCTGAGGGGGGCTTGGGCCTGTGGAGACCCGTGACGTGTCCCCACAAAGTGGGGGCTGCATGGCAGTACACATGGTCCTTGATGGACTGAGGTGGTGTGGCCCTATAGGCATCAGTGACCCTGTGGCTCTGTTGTGGAGGATCAAGGGCTGAGAACTACCTGTCAGATCGCAGTGTCCTGCCACTGAAGCTGAGCTGAGCTCCTGCGTTCCACACCAGCTCCCAAGGCCCCTTGTTCACTCCTGCATGGCCAAGGGGCTATGCGTCCAACCTTGTGTGGGAGCAGAGTGGGGGGTTCCGGGATCTGAGGAGGCTCCTTTTGCTAGTCGCGGGGATCCCTAGGCCCATGCTGCCATTTCCCCCCAGAGGATGCCACCCAGGGGCCTCTGAGTGCCCTGTTGCCTGATGATGTCACTCCACAGCACTCCTGCCCTGGTGGGGCTGTCATGGGCCATGAAGAGTGGCTCGTCTTAAAGGCAGCAGGGTCCGAGACAGGCTCTTCCTGGGTGCAGCTAGCACGGCTCGCGCACACTTGTAGTGGCCTTGACCCCACTCCCCCATCAGAGCTGCTGCTTCCGTCCCCATCAGCTTGTCCTGCCCAAGCCTGCACACAGTAGGCACCAGTAGTGGGGAGACGAGCTCGTGCCCCGCAAGGCTACGATCCCCAGGCCCGCAACACCACTCACAGTGGATCTGACTGTCGGCAGGGTCGGTTTCCTCTCGCAAACTCACGCCCTCTTTCTCCTTTTCTCCCTGACCCTTGACTCCAGGAGGACTTCCGGAACAAAGTGGAAGAGTACATTAAGCGTTACGCAAGATGATACAAGGAGAGGCCTGCAGGACCAGGGATTGCGTGATCACTTTGTCTCTCACTTAACCAGCCAGAGCGAGCCCCTCCTTCCCCGTCCTCACGTGCCCTCTCCACCCCCTGGGCCGTGCCAGCCCGCGACCACGCTGTACCGAAAAGAAGAAAAGCTTCCTAACTGCCCGTGTTAGATGGAGAGTTCAGCATAAATACAGCAAGAAAATGTGTGTAGGGTTCTAAAGAGTTGTCTGCTTACCTTAACATGTTCACTGTGTTTGAAACTATACTGTATAGGCTGCCGATGGGATTCTCGCGAAGTTTTAATGAACTCAGAAGCGAGGCTAGAGCTTGCTTACCCCTTTCCAAACAGACCCGTTTCCTGCACAAGTGCCGCTAGCGACTGTTCAGTGTAACCCGCAGGTTGACAGAAGCTCGCACAGACCGTGCTCGGATGACAGTTCTCTTAGCTCCCCGCAGGACTGTGGCCCGCCCAGTGTCCCGAAGCTTCCCTGAAGGCATAGACTCATTAACTGCCCACCCTACTGAGATGCGTATTTTATTTAATGTAAGTATATTTTGGAACAGATTTGTAATTTGTACAGTTCAATGCTTTAATTATTTTTTTCTATTTTCATTTAGTTTGTATTTTCATTGTATAAAGCAGTCAGATGTTGGGTGAAGCAACTATTGAAGAGAAATACAAAGCAAATATGAGACATGATTCATTCTGTCCACACGCAGTGAGAATCTGGCTCTGAAAATCAGTTCTTTCAGGACCAGGTGTGGTAAGAAGGTTCGGAGCCCTTTGGCAGTAGATCTGGATCATAAAAACCGTGGGAGCCCTTTCTCACACGTCGCCCAGAGGAAGCTGCCAGCGCCCCAGCCCAGCAGGGGCTTGGGGGTCTGCTGTCATAGTATAATTGCACACCACAGGTGCCACCTTGTAGCTCTTTATCAGAGAGCGGGGCCCTCTCTGTCCCATGGGGACAGGAGAGAGACTGCAGGAATGAGCCACACACATGACACTATCTGAAGCATCCCTGTGGCCTCCTGTGTGTGTCACAGTCCCCAGCACTGTGTAGGGGTATCCCTCCCAGGCCTTGGAGGAGCGGGCGTTGCACCGGGCAGGGTAACACACATCCGAGTGAGAACACGGCAGCATCTAGACAAGAAAGCCAGCGAGATCACACACAGGCTAGATATTCGTGTGGTGTCACTGGCTGCCTGCATCCAGGCTCCCCGTCTGACGCCTGCGGCCTGTCATCCATGCTCCTTTTCACGTCCTCTGGATGTGAAATGCGCGTGTCACCAAGATGGAGCAGGTGGGGAGGCAGGCCATGCCCCCGTTGATAATCAGGAAGGTGCCCCTCCATGGAGGCTGGAGGCCCGTACTCTGGGTGTGCAGGGCGGGGGGCGTTCTAGATGCAGGCTTGCCAGGGAGCACAGTGAGCCCCACCTTGTGAGGCTGGGAGGGGCACTGGAACTGCCCACTTGTCATTGGAGAGTCGCCCAGCGTCCTCCCTGACAGCTCTGAGCTGCCCGTGTGCGAGGCGGGTCAGGAGTTCCGCTTCCTGCCCTGGTACCCACCCCAGGCCCGAGTCGCTACAAGTCCCGCGGTGGTGGGAGTTCACTGCTGTAGGTGATCCATTGCCTGGAGTCCATGGGAGCTTTTATTCAGGGTGGTTTACAAAAGCTGGTGTGCCTCCTGGACCACACTGAAAGGGCCAATCTCAGTGGTCAGTTTTGACCTCAGCTTATTTGTACAATAGAATGGTACGTGACCAGGGGAAAGTATTCTTCAAAAATTACATTTTCAGGTAATTGGTTCATCCCTCCATTGTCTTCATACCTGCCTTAAGGAGCCACCCACCCCTGTCCATCCCAGGGGGCAGCTGTCCTGTGCTGGGTGATTGGTCAGTGGAAGCCTTGGGCCCTCACCCTAATGTCCAGACCCTCTGGCTTCTCGGGGTCTCCAGAGCAGCACTGTGGTTCTGGCCTGTGTACCCAACAACCCGGCAATATATGATTTCCAAACTGCTGGGGGTGGGAGTCTGGGGCTGGAGGGGGCAGGGTGGGCCTTGGGGAGGTGACACCCCTGGCATCGGTGGATGGAAAAAACCTTTGTGTCCTGACTTTCAAATGTGCTGTGAGTGCATCTTTGAATTCAATACAGAAGCTTCATATTTTTCCAAGCACATTTTAGGAAATAGTTCAGGATAGGCCTCAGGCTTCGGGGGGAAAGGCTTGCCTCCCCCAATTACCTGTGCTTAAGCATCTCACTGCACGGGTCCTCCCCCCTGCCATCCTCCTGCTAAGGAGCAGAGGCACAGCCCTTACTCGGGGTCCACCACTGACCCGGCTCTGTCCCTCCTTGCTTCTGCAGCCCTGGGCCTTGCCCTTCTTGTTTCTGATCAAGGGCGTGAATGTTAGCGCACCGTCCGGGGAGCCACAGCTAACTCTCACAATCCTGGCCTGGGCTCCAAGCCCTGAGATCTCAGAAGGCTGCTGGTATGATTTCCCCAACTGCAGACTCGCCCAGGTGACCGTCCGCTAGAGAGAAGTCCCTGCAGTCCAACGTGGACATAACTGCAGAGAGCTGGGTCAGACGATCGCCAGCAGCCGGAACGTTTTCCAGAGTGCAGAGTCTTTAAAAAGAACGGCACTTTTGCTTGGGTTGTTCATAGAGGAATACTCTCTCCTGGATTTGAACCTGTTGGCCTGGGATTACGGGTAGCCATTCTACATCTCTGTGTGAAGCTGGAGAATAAAGTCACCACAGAGAAAAGCAGAGATAAATGAAGAAGTTTGTGTCTTAATATGTCATTGTTTGACCCTGAACCCAGCCTGACCTTGACTTTTCAATTCCCTGAGCTAACAGTGTTTGGCAGTTTAAACTGTTCAAAGTACATGTTTCCCTTGTTCTTCCCACTCGGCCACGCAGTTCCCACGTGGACCTAGGGCTACAGGAGGCAGCAGTGCCCGTCCCCTGCTCCTAGTCGGGCCAGAATCTGTAGACCCAGCATGTCTTCTCTGGCTTTGGAGCTTCCAGAAAAACGTCAGACGGCAAACTCCAGGCAGTGCCAATCACCAAAAACTGTCTTCAGTAAATAAACCCACTCTCCCTGAGGCTACCCTGCCCCCTTCGTCAAAGAAACACCTAGAAATTGGTCATCGTTTTGTTCCAGTTTCCTCCCCTAGAAAGCCCACGGCGCTCTGTACATTCCAATTTACCTTTGTTAAATAGGGCCTCCATACTAGGAGGTTTTAAACATCACAATTCCTGTTCCGGGTTTTTTGTTGGTATCAAGCAAATTTTTTTCATGTAAAAATTCAAGTAAGAAAATGTAAGCCACTAATTGGGATCTTTAAAGACTTGATAACAAGGCAGTTCACTGCGTGTTAGTATATTTTCTATTCCAAAATTGCTTTCACCATTATCCACTTGAAATGTTTAATCTGGGAATTAAGTTTAGGTTTGCTGCAAGTTCATGATTTTTCATAAAGACAAATGTCTACTAAGATGCTAATACACAGTCTTAGTGAAATACCTTACTGTCCTTTGCCAGAGAAGAACTTGAGGAGTTAGAAGGCCTGTCACACCTCTCTACTGCCTTCTGTAGCCCTGCCTCAGTCCGAGAGCCAGTAGTTTGTTAGGGGCCGATCCAGAAAAGTCCATGTTGCGTAGCTGAGTTACCACTCTTGTGGGTGTCCATGGGTTACCAAAACTGATCGAATTGTGATTTTAGAAAAGTTTTCCCAAAAACCCAGTGATGGAGGCATTCGGGGATCTTGCATTGTTAAGAAACCCGTTGCCGTGGAGTCAATAGAACTGCCCCTTAGGGTTTCCAAGGAGCGCCTGGTGAATTCAGAATGCCAGCCTTTGGGTTAGCAGCCAACCGCTTAACCACTGTGCCACCAGGGCTTTGCACTGAGAGTGTCTAATTATTTGGTGACCTTGAACAATGTAAGAAATTCTCTCTCAAAAAAATTCAGCTAGGGCTCATCCATTTTCACTGTCAAATTCACTGAAGCAGAGTTTTTCCAGTAAATCCTCCAGGTGACGGGGCCAGTTGTAAAGACCACGCATGCCCAAGAGTTCCCGGTGCTGAAGGAGCCCAGTCAGCAGGACACCTGCACAGCAGACGGGTAGACCCTGTCAGGGAGGCGCCTGAGCTGGAAAGGAGGGTTGCACGGCAGCTGGGCACGGCTAGGCTCCTCGTTTGGGCTCCTCATCAAGCCTTCAGGCCGCAATTCCCATGTGTATGTGGGTTGGTCTCTGCCCGGATGACCTGTGGTGCCTGCCAGGCCACCTCTAGCCTACTGGGCTCAAGTGGCCACATTGGTTGTGTTTTTCTGTGTTGGATTTTCATCACCCCAGTGTCAGACCTCACCCTTGCAACTCGTCACCCCATGTGGTGTCTGGTGCTCAGTGTTCGAAGATTATTTTGTCTCTGAAACCAGTTGGTCTTATTAAACATCTTTTTCATTTTTTTTTTTTTAATTCCCACTCTGTTCATGTCCGTCCTTCCCGTGTCAAGGTTTAGGAGCTAGAAGCGGGATGCGGCACTGTGTGTAAAAAGCCTTGTTCCCTATTCCTGAGAGGTTTCAGCCTCAAGCTAAAGTCTGCAAAGAGAAAACCTGTCTCTGGGGAACACTGGTAAGGCTCTGGGTGGGGTAGGTGGAGTCCAGCGATGCCATGAATCCCACTGCCATCGCTGCATGCCTTGCCAGACCAGTAACGGCCATGTGGCAGAGACAGTAGAGGGAGAGGAAGAGCAGCGGGCTGGAGGGAGGTCTGCCCAAACATCTGGGTGAGACCAAAACAGGATGGCCTCCCCCATGTCTTTCCTACCCTGCTGCCAGAGAGGGGTTTCTGAAACATAACCCATGCTGTCTTTCCATTGCCCCCAGAACACACCCCTGGCCACCTGTGCTTCGCATCCATTGTGATCAGGCCCCTGTCCACCTTGCCATCATCCCTGGCAGTCTTTGCCCCAAGGATCCTGGCCTCAAAGCAGTGCCTTTATGCCCTGGCATGAGGTCCACTCTCCCCAAACACCTGTCTTCCGTCCTTGGGGTCCTTTCAAGATTCAGTTCCGATAATGAGGTCTCTCTAAAGCGTTTCTGCGCTTACATGCAGACAGACACTCCTGAAGGTAGCCTCATATTCTGGCCCAGGCTTCAGCAAGCATCTAGGGTGCGGATTGCAGTTGTTCACACAAGTATTCCTGCTCTCCCAGGAATCAACATCCAGAATGCAGGACCTTGTCTTAGCCATCCTGTGTTACTAGTAAGCATTCAGTAGGTTTTTACAATGTGATTGTTTAATGTGGAGTAAATACAGCAGGAGCTTAAGAAATGGCTTAAGGCATAACGCCATAAGATTAGTGAAGCCTCTCTTGGCTTCTCAAAGCAACTACCTATGATGACATGAAAACAAGAGGAAAATTCTCCACCCAAAAGAGAGTTAAGTCCACTTCATGAACCAGAGACTTTCTGAGAATGAACAGAAGCTTTTCACCTGCACCCTCGGTGCTCCTGCTCAGAGACCCAGGGTGTTGCCCACAGGGTAGTGGACAGGCTCTCACTCTACCTGACCACACCACACCCCAGGAGCTGTGTTAGGAGGCAGAGAACTTTGTTCTTCCTTCCCATCCCCAGCTGTCTGCATCTGGACAGAACCTGCAGATTTCAGGAAACAACTAGGTAGCTAATTGGTGGGAGAGGGCACCTGAAGAGAAATGTGTGTTCTTGGCTCTAAAGAGGGATGGAGGTGGGACAAGCCCTGGTTACAGGTCATGCTATGCATAGTGGCTTCCTAAGTACATGATGGTCCAGAGAACCAGTGGGGATCGGGGATTGGAGGAGGGTGAAAGACTCAGAGGCAGAAGAGCACAAGTAACAGGGAAGCCTGCTCACGAAGCTGGAGGTTGGATAAACCAACCAGTCCAGGCTGCTACTGAGGAGCACGTCTGACGTCACATCAGATGAGGGTGGTGAGCAAACCACCCTTCCATCAGCTGAGAAATGCCAAGGCTGAACACAGTTTGCTTTACTTGAGTAAATGAGCTTGTGAAAAAAGTACTACAAAAAAAAAAAAAAATCTAAGGATGAACATGACTCTGGAAGTGTAGAGCTGGGGGGAAAAGTTTCGGGGAAAAAGTTTCAGGGAAAAAATTCTATGTTTAGGGGAACGCAGTTAAGTGGTACCTAGGACTCAGGATCAACAAGTCCTAAGGAGAGAGTAGGCTCAAATCAAAAGGCAACAGAATGGAACTATGAAAAGGACTTAGGTGAGATAATAGCTAAATCCACGTTAACAGTTAAATCCATAGCAGCAAAGACTAGGGTTAATGCTGAGAAACAAGTCAATGACACAGAGACAACTTTGGGGAAGTTTGCCAGGCTGCGGACGAAAACAGACAAAACTATGAGAAGATTATTAGATACAAATGCCAGAGGAGTGTGCTTATGGCCAAGATGGAGTAACGAGGACTGGATATACCCTCCCAACTGAAACAACTGAAAACCTGACGCAATATGAGGGAATGGGTTTCAGACATCGGACATCAGGCAGTGCAGGACAGTGATCACAGAGAAGGAACAAGCCGAGTCCCCCTGTGAACTATCTTCTCTGTAGGGGCAACAAGAAAACTGGCAAAAGTTGTCAGGGTCAGCATTTTCAGAACTCTGGGAACTAACCAAAGACTTCCAGCAATCCAAGGAGCCTTTACTCAGGAAAGATGGCTAAATGTCAGTAAGAACAGTGAGCCTTGTGGCATTTTAACTCTCCTTTTTCTTTAGTACCACTGGTGGCGTAGTGGTTAAGTGCTACGGCTGCTAACCAAGAGGTCAGCAGTTCGAATCCGCCCAGGCGCTCCTTGGAAACTTTATGGGGCAGTTCTACCCTGTCCTATTAGGGTCGCTATGAGTCGGAATCGAATCGATGGCGCTGGATTATGGGTAGTACCGCTTCCCAGCCCTGATGGTGCAGTGGTTAAGAGCTTGACTGCTAACCAAAAGGTTGGCAGTTTGAATCACCAACCATTCCTTGGAAATACTCTGAGGCAGTTCTACTCTGCCCTGTAGGGTCTCTATGAGTTGGAATCAGCCGCATGGCATTGGGTTTTCTGTGTGTTTACTCCCATTTCCCACTCTCCAACATTACTGTAGCCTTGAAAACTAACAGCCTACATTCCAAGTGAAAACCAGCAGCCTGGCAACCACTTGTTGTTGTTAGGAGCTGTCGAGTCGGTTCCGAGTCATAGTGACCCTATGCACAACAGAACGAAACACTGCCTGGTCCAGCACCATCCTCACAATCATTGTTATGCTTGAGCTCACTGTTGCAGCCACTGTGTCAATCCACCTCGTTGAGGGTCTTCCTCTTTTCCGCTGACCCTGTGCTCTGCCAAGCATGATGTCCTTCTCCAGGGACTGATCCCTCCCAACAACATGTCAAAGCAGAACACAATAGAGAATAGAGAAAAGTCCAGGCAGAGATGGCTTCACTGGTGAATACTACCAAACATTTAAAAAATATAATATCATCCGTCACAAACACACAAAAATAGAGCATTTCCCAACTCATTCTACAAGGCCAATTATCTTGATTTCTAATTCAGACAAAGGCATCATAAGAAAACTACAGATCAATATCTCTTCTATACACACAAAAATCCTCAGCACAAGACCATCAAACTCTTAAAAGAAAACAAAGGTTTAAATCTTTATGACATTGGATTAGGCAATGGTTTCTTAGATATAACAACTGAAGTACAAACAACCAAAGGAAAAATAGATAAATTGGACTTCATCAAAATTAAAAACTTTTGTGCTCAAAGGACATCAAGAAGATGAAAAGGCAACCCACAGAATGGAAGAAAATATATGTAAATCACATCAGATAAGGGTCTGGTATCCAGAATACATAAAGAGGTATTAGAACTTAATAAGAAGACAATTCAAACAATGGACAAACTATTTGAATAGACAAATTTCCATAAAAGATATACAAATGGCCAATAAGTACAGGAAAATCTGCTCAGTACCTTTAGCCATCAGGGAAATGGAATTTAAACCACAGTAAAATACTACTTCACACTTACTAAGATGGCTGTAGTTAAAAAGATGGATGGTAATAATTGTTGAAGAGGATATGAAAAAACTAAACACTGATACATTGCTGGTGGGAATGCAAAATGGTGCATGACATTTTAAAGCATTTCAGAAGTTCCTTAACAGACTTATCATATTGCCCAGCAATTCCATTTCTAGGTATATACTCAAGGGAAATGAAAACATACCCACTCAGAAACTTGTATACTGATGTTCATAGCAGCACATTCATAACCAAAAACTGGATACAACCCAAATGTTCAAGTGATGAATGAATAGGCAAAATGCAGCATAGACAAAGGAATATTATTTATCCATTAAAAAGAATTAATACTAACACAAACTGTCAAATGAAAGCATTATCCTAAGTGAAAGAAACCAGATACAAAAGTCCGCATATTGTATGAAATTATATTTCTGGACATAAACCCACTGCCGCCAAGTCGATTCCGACTCATAACGACCCTATGGGACAGAGTAGAACTGACCCATAGAGTTTCCAACGAGCACCTGGTGGATTTGAACTGCCAACCTTTTGGTTAGCAACCTAGCACTTAACCACTACACCAACAGGGTTTCCGATTTCTGGGCATATAAGTTGTGATATGACCAGAATAGACATAACCATAGAGATAGAAGTATCTTAGTGAGTGTCAGGGGCTGTAGGGAGAGAAGGTTAGAGTGAAATCTAAGGGCTACAGTGTTTTTTTTTTTTCGAGAAGGCACAAATGTTTTGGAATTAGAGCAAGATGATGGTTGCACAACCTTGTGACTATACTGAAAACCACTGAACTGTACACTTTAAAAGGGCAAATTTATTAGCAGTGTATAGCAAGGTGTGTATAAATTTTTGTACGAGAGACTGACTTGAATTGTAAACTTTCACTTAAAGCACAACAAAAATTAATTTAAAAAAAAAGTTACTGAAAAGGTAAAATCTCTAATGTTTTGTTCAAGAGTTCCCTAGGACTTCTCCCACCTGCCACATCACACCCTCAGACACACAGCAGAGCCCAAGGTCCATACTTTTGAAAAAGAGAATAAGACCTATGAGAATAAGTGTGTGAGGAGAAAGGAGCCAAGGCTGCTGGGCCTTTCCCAGGTGGGTCTGTGTCTGTACCAAGCTTCCAGCAACATGGCTTCAGAGCCCAAAAACCAAACCCATTGCCATCGAGCGGATTCCAACTCATGGCTCCAGAATGTGATGTACCTTCCGTCCCCTGGGCTTCAATGTACTGTGGTTCCCATTCGAGGGCTGTCAACTTCTCCTTTAACCTTGCCAGTCTGGAGGAAAATACATGCGGAACGCCTTGGGAAAGCCTGCCATTTTCCTAAAGCAGCTAGGGATGATCACCACGTACTTCTGGTTCACTCAGTCCTCCCGGCCAAGGCAGCCGACTGAAAAAGCGCTTCTGCGCAGGCGCCCCGACCCTACAGATCGCCAGCCCACATCCACCCCTTGCCAGGCACAATCTCCATGATCATTGTCAAATGGTTCTTTGTACATTGTTTAGTTTTTTTTTAAGTAAAATTTACACACAGTAAAATGTAAACATCTTAAGTGATCAAATCAGTGAGTTTTGATAAATGTATAAACCCATGTAACCTACACCCTTATCAAAATACGGGCCATTTTTATTATCCCACAAAGTTCTCTCATGCTACTTTGCAGTTAACCCCCACACCTCAGCAGAGAAGACCGATGTTCTGATTTTTCTCCTCTAAGATTAGTTTGTTGTTACAGAAAGAAACATTGCTTGATCCCTCACCATCTTTACAATCATTGGTATGTTTGAGCCCATTGTTTACGTGTTGTGTAGTGCCTTCCAACCTAGGAGCTTACCTTCCAGCACTGTATCAAACAATATTCCATTGTGATCCATAGGGTTTTCACTGGCTAATTTTTGGAAATAGATTGTCAGGCCCTTCTTTCTAGTCTTAGTCTAGAGGCTCCACTGAAACCTATCCACCATGGATGACCCTGCTGGTATTTGAAATACCGGTGGCACAGCTTCCCGGCATCATACCAACACGCAAACTACCATAGTACAACAAACTGGCACATGGGTGGTGGATAGGTTAATTTAGCCTGTTCTTTAATTTCATGTGAAGGGGATCTTATAGTACGTATTCTTTGTTTTCCAGCTTCTTTTGTTTAGCATGATGTCTGTAAGAATCATCCATGTTGTTGCATGTACTAGCGTTCCATTCTTTTTTGTTGCCCAGTAGTATTTCATTGGAGGCCTGGGGGCACAGTGGTTAAGAGCTCAGCTGCTAACTAAAAGGTCGACAGTTTGAATCCACCAGCCACTCCTTGGAAACCCTATGGGGCAGTTCTACTCTGTCCTATAGGGTTGCTATGAATCAGAATCAACTTGATGGCAACAAGTTTGGTTTTTGGTTTATACCACAATTGGTTTACCCATTCTCCTGTTGATGGGCTTTTGGATTTTTTTTCCAGTTTTTGGATGTTATAAATAAAGTTGTTATGACATTCTTATACAAAAAGAGAGAGAGAGCAATTGTAGTTGTATTGGGCATTTTTTCTATCCTCTTAACCTTTTTTTTTTTTTTTTAACCTACCCTTTTTTCTTTAGCTATTTCTTTTTTATTGCTTCAGCAACTGCTTGGTGCAGGTGTAATCTGACATTACCTTGCCTCAGCTACACCACCTATCTGGGGCTTCTCCAGTGCTGCACTCAATGCATGTCGAAGTGTGAAGCCAGTGGGAAAATGTTCCCTGTCTATCCTTTGGGTAGACAATTCTGAGACATCTTCTGCATGGCTCCTCAGAAGGTCCCAGCAGGATTGAATTCCAGCTGCCCCTAGTGGTGACTCACTTAAATGCACCTTATATTGGCTCTTCCGCTCCCGGACCCCATTTGCTTTCCCCAGTCCCTGGTACTTGCCCCTTGGATCATGGAATCACAAACATAAATAAACTGCCCACGTGCAAGCCCTTGACCCAGGCTGTGCTCCAGGGAGGAATCTAACATAAGACAACAGCTTCAGCATGTTGTTTGGAAGCAAAGAGGCAAACAGCAAAAATAAAAGCTAAAAGCAAAAGTGTTAAAGGATAACTATATCACAGTGTTCTCCCAAGTGTGGTACCAGAAATTCTGTCCCTCTTTTCTAACTTCACCTATAGGATGCATTTCAATTTCAGAAACGTTAAAATGTAAAAGATTATACATCTTCACCTATGTTCATTGCAGCGCTATTCACAACAGAAAAAAGGTGGAAACAACCTAAGTACCCAACGTCAGATAAATGGATAAACAAAGTGTGGTACCTACATGCAATGGAATACTACTCAGCCATAAAGAGGAATGACGTCCTGGTACATGCTACAACATGGATGACCCTAGAGGAGCATTATGCTGAGTAAAATAAGTCGATCAGAAAAGGACAAATATTGAGTATTCTGATTCATATGAAATGGCAAGAACAGGTAACTGTATAGAAACCAATGGTTATGCCTGGTTATGTCGGAGTGGGGGCTGAGGCAGGAGAAGCCATTCTTTGGGAGGTACTGCTATTTTGTCTGTGGTGATGGGAAAGCTGGCATCATTAAGGGTAATGGTTACACGACTGACTAATGTAACTGATATCACTAAGCTCTACGCCAGAAAAAGGTCAAATTGGTAAATGCTGTGTTAGACAGAATTTTACAATAACATAAAAAAAAAGAACGGAAGCAGCTGCTGATACTACTAAGGCACAACAAATACCTCACGTGATCAGCATTCTTGGTTTGAAGGTTAAGGGTCATAGTTTCGTGGAACAGTCCAGTCAATTTGGCCTAATACTGTTTTTAGAGTTTCTGTTCTACCTCCTAGTTCATTGAGTAGGGTCTGGGGTCTTAAAAGCCTGCAAGCTGCCATCCAATTGGTCTCAATCCACCTGGAGCAGCAGAGGAAGAAGGAGACCCAGGAACTAGAGGAGAAACTGGGCTGTAGGACTAATTGCCTCCCTGAACTACTTCCTCCTTTGCCATGAGGCCAGAAGAACTAGGTGGTGCCCAGCTACCATTATGGAATGTTTTCATCAAGGATTCAGTAGGTGGGTCCTGACCAAAAGGGGAAAAAATTTCAAATTCTTATGGAATCCAGACTTCCTGACTCTATTGCCCTGAGTTAATCTTTAAACCTTCAACCAAAACTATCCCCTGAAGTCATCTTTAAACCAAACAACAGTTTAGCTCAATTAGTAAGGAATGTTTGCCTGAAGCACTGTGCTCTTTTAAAGAATTAGCTATATGAGATCAAATTGACAGGAGTAACTCTAAAGCATAGATGAGAAGTTTAGAGGCCAGTGAGTTTAAATGGTGATGAAATAACTTGGGAAGAGATAGAAAGAATGGTGACACAGCATGAAGAATGTAACCCATGTCACTGAATTGTACACATAAAGATTGTTGAATGATGTATGTGTGGCTGCACACATTTTCACCAAAAACAAAATAAAACATATATTATAAAAAGATTTTTTTAATTCAAATTTTATAGCATGTGAATTATGTCTCAATTTTTAAATATCCTATAAAGAAGTCAAGGTGGAATACTAAAAAATTTCAAGTACCATCTAAGATCCATCCCCCAATCTGGAGCAAGGGAGAATGAAGGAAACCAAGGACACAAGGGAAAGATCAGTCCGAAGGACTAATGGACCACAACTACCACAGCCTCCACCAGACTGAGTCCAGCACAACTAGATGGTGCCCGAGTACCACCACTGACTGCTCTGACAAGGATCACAATAGAGGGTCCTGGACAGAGCTGGAGAAAAATGTAGAACAAAATTCTAACTCACAAAAAAAGACCAGACTTATTGGTCTGACAGAGGCTGGAGAAACCCCAAGAGTATAGACCCCGGACACCCTTTTAGCTCAGTAGTGAAGTCACTCCTGAGGTTCAACATTCAGCCAAAGATTAGACAGGTTCATAAAACAAAAGGAGACTAAATGGGCACACCAGCCCAGGGGTAAGGATGAGAATGCAGGAGGGGACAGGAAAGCTGGTAACGGGGAGCCAAAAGACAAGAAGGGGATAGTGTTGACAAGTCGTGGGGTTGGCAACCAATGTTACAAAATAATATGTGTATTAATTATTTAATAAGAAACTGATTTGCTCTGTAAACCTTTATCTAAAGCACAATAATTAATTAAAAATTTCAAATAATCCACAGGAATACAAGCAAAGAGAGAGGAATAGAAACCAGAGGAAACAAAATAATGAAATGGCAGATTTAAGTACTAACATATCAATAATTATCTTATATGTAAATGGTCTAAATATGCCAAAAGACAGAGATTGACAGAATGGATTTTTTAAAAATTATATGGTATTTACAATAACTTGCAACAAATTCAAAGACATTAGTAGATTGAAAGAATGGAAATAGGTATGGCATGCAAAATTTATTAAAAAAAAAGAAAAAGGAATGGCTAAGTTGATATGCCATAATTTAGACTTCAGAGTAAAGAAAATTGCCAGAAACAAAGATGGATATTACATAATGTTAAAAGGTTCACCACCAGGAAGACATAACAATCCTAAATGTTCACGAACCATACAAAAGAGTCTCAAGATACACGAAGTAAAAACTGATAGAGCTGAAAGGAGAAATAGACAAATACACAATTATAGTTGGGAATTTCATTCACTGGGTCATGTGACCTAGCAATTGGACTCCTGACTATTCATCCCAGAGAAATGAAAACTTATGTTCACACAATAATCTGTACATCAGTGTTCATAGCATCTTCACTCATAATAGCTATAAACTGGAATCAGCTCAGATGTCCTTCAACCTGTGAAGGGATAAACAAACTGATGCACACATGCCATAAAAGGAATGAGCTACTGATATTTGCAACAACCTGGATGAATGTCCAAGGGGTTATGATAAGTTAAAAAAAAAAAAAACAAAGCCAATCCCAAAGGCTGATGGCTGAAAACACCATGGCTTGGGTCAGGCGCACCTTAGTCTTCAATCTGTATACTGAATAAATAATACGAGAAGCTGGACTATATGAAGAAGAGTGGGGCATCAGGATTGGAGGAAGACTCATTAACGACCTGTGTTATGTAGATGACAACCTTGCTTGCTGAAAATGAAGAGGACTTGAAGCACTTACTAATGAAGATTAAAGACCACAGCCTTCAGTATGGATTGCACCTCAACATAAAGAAAACAAAAATCCTCACAACTGGACCAATGAGCAACATCACGATAAACGGAGAAAAGACTGAAGTTGTCAAGGATTTCATTTTACTTGGATCCACAATCAACAGCCATGGAAGCAGCAGTCAAGAAATCAAAAGAAGTGTTGCATTGGGCAAATCTGCTGCAGAGGGCTTCTCTGAAGTGCTGAAAAACAAAGATGTCACCTTGAAGACTAAGGTGCGCCTGAGCCAAGCCATGATATTTTCAATCACATCATATGCATGTGAAAACTGGACAATGAATAAAGAAGACCGAAGAAGAACTGATGCCTTTGAACTGTGGTGTTGGTGAAGAACATTGAATATATCACGGAGTGCCAAAAGAACGAACAAATCTGTATTGGAAGAAGTACAACCAGAATACTCCTTGGAAGTAAGGATGGCGAGACTGCATCTTACATATTTTGGACATGTTGTCAGGAGGGATCAGTCCCTAGAGACGGACATCATGCTTGGTAAAGTACAGGGTCAATGGAAAAGAGGAGGACCTTGAAGGAGATGGATTGACACAGTGGCTGCAACAATGGGCTCAAGCATAACAATTGTAAGGATGGTGCAGGATTGGGCAGTGTTTCGTTCTGTGGTACACAGGGTCGCTGTGAGTAGGAACTGACTGGATGGCACCTAACAACAACATCAACAACAACAAGCAGCACTTGAGATGAATCACTTGTCAGCTGTCCCTGGGCTTCCTCCAACTCCCACCTTTACTCATTGCATTGTGTGTCCCAGTACTATTCTCCCCTTCAAGTACTGGTTGTGGTAAAAGCTGTGACAGGTCCCTGCTCTCAGGGAGCTTACAGTCTATGGGGGTGGGGGGGAGGTACAGACAGATAAAAGCACTTGAGTGCAAGCCCTGAGAGTGCAGCAACTACAAGTGCGACTCACACAGAACCTGCACCCCTTCTTGCCCAGCTCCGTCTTGCTGGCTCCTCCTGCTCATTTCTCAGGTTCAAGTCTCCTCATGTCCCAGCCCCCTCACATCCTGGTCTCCTCCTGTCCCGGTCCTCTCATGTCCCAGTCTCCTCACGTCCATGTTTCCTCACATCCATGTCTCCTGAGATCCTCCTCTCCTTCATTCCAGTCTCCTCAAGTCCTGGTCTCCTCATGCCCATGTCTCCCCAGGTCCCAGGCTC
This sequence comes from Loxodonta africana, assembly GCF_030014295.1. Classification (NCBI taxonomy): domain Eukaryota; kingdom Metazoa; phylum Chordata; class Mammalia; order Proboscidea; family Elephantidae; genus Loxodonta; species Loxodonta africana. Next base: position 4,726,081 of record NC_087347.1, on the reverse strand, counting down.
CTCAGGTCCAGATCTCCTCAGATCCTGGTCTCCTATATCCCGGTCTCCACAGGCCAGGTCTCCTCACGTCCCGGTCTCCTCACGTCCCGGTCTTCGCAGATCCTGGTCTCCTGTATCCCGGTCTCCTCAAGTCCAGGTCTCCTCACGTCCCGGTCTCCTCACGTCCCGGTCTTCGCAGATCCTGGTCTCCTATATTCCGGTCTCCTCAAGTCCCGGTCTCCTCACGTCCCGGTCTCCTCACGTCCAAATCGGCCAAGCTCTCGGCTACACCACCGATTGTTGGCTCGCTGCCCTTGGGGCGCTCCACTTGCACAGCGACGCGCCTAGGGCCCTCGCAACGCGCTCCGGAGGCAGGAGCCATAGGGAGGAAGAATAGGCTCAGCGAATCCGGTGGACTCACCGGGAGGCTAAGCCAGAGCTCTGTCGCGCTCCTGCCAGCGACTCCCGCAGGCGCCCCGGCTCCGCCCCTCCGTGGCGCCCCGGAGGCCCCCTGCCAGCCCAGTCACCTGACCTCGCGCAGCCAATCGGCAGGCGCCGGGGGCCCCGCCTCCCTGCGGACCATCCCCCTGGCCCGCGGGAGCGCGAGGATTGGCCGGGCCTGCGCAGCTCAGCCAATCCGAACTGCCCGGATCTCACGGCCCTGCCTCCTGCGCGCCTGCCGCTCGGCGGCCTTTGGCCGGGGCGGGCGGGCCCCTTAGAGCAACGCGGGCGGGCGGGGATGGCGGCAGCAGCGGCGCCAAGGAGGGACACGCGGGGGCTCGGAGAGGAGAACCTGCCGGAGAGGTGCGCAGTGAGGGCAGGGGGCTGTGGTCGTCCTCGGGGCCCGCAGGCTGACGGCCGGGGAGGCCGAATCAGGGTGCTGGCCGCAGCCTGGGAGGACTTCCCGAGGGCTGCTGAATCTTGGGTGACAGCCTGCAAGGACTGGAGACAGCATGGCAGGAAGCTCTGCAGCGGCCCAGAGGCCACAACGAGCCTGCCGGGTCCAGGGCAGCCGGGAGGGCCGACCCCTGCGGCCGGAGGGAATGGGGCTTGGTGGGGATGCTGCCAGAGAGGTAACCAGCTCGGAGAGCAGGGCGCCCCAGGAAGGACTGAGAGGTGTATGCCAAGGGTGACGGCTCCATTGGGGGTTTGAGCGGGTAGTGATGTAACTTAATTCTATTTTAAGGGAACCCTTCTGTCCGCTTTGTGGAAAGTAGGGTCGGGGTGGGTGTTGGAAAGGGGGAGGAAGCGGGGGAACCAGTTGGTTATTTTTTGTAATAATCCAGGAGGGAGTGGTAGCTTGGACTCTCGTGGTGGCAATGGAGGTGGGGAGAAGGGGGACCCCACAGATCTGTCGAAGCAGTGGATGTAGGGGGAATGAGTATTATTAAGCATGTTTCCCAGGCTACTGGCCTGAGCAACTGAGAAATGGGGTGACCAGTAAGGAGAGGGAGACGGCAGGAGACATTTCTAGTCCATGCTGCTTCTTAAACCTCCAGGAACCATCTCCCCTGGGACAGGACAGGGTGTGCAATTTTGGGTTTATGAGTTTAGGTTTCTTCAACTTAAGAAAAGGCCTCTACCCAGTCCTAGAATATCTATCAGGTGTGTGCTTGCGTGTGTGTGTGTGTGTGTGTGTGTGCACGTGCTTGCGTGTGTGTGTGTGTGTGTGTGTGTGTGTTTAGAATTTGGGTCCAGCCCTAAGTCAGACCATTTCTCATTGGGTATTCTACTTTGGTTGGGACAGAAAGAAAGAGAGCTGGGAAAACATCCCCTAGAGGACTGAGTGGAGAAGGGGTTCCAGTGCTTTTTTTCTTATTTATTTTTGGTAGGAAACTAATAAAGTTTAGTTTTCCCATCCAATATTGGTAACACTTTATGGATATACCAAATAACGGAGCAAAATTATAGGTAAAATACTCATCTGTAATTCAAGCCATAAATTAGCTCAACAATTCAACAGACTGAGAAGCTTTCATTATCCAGCAAACACTAGCTAGTCGGAGGTAGTTTGGGGTACTTAGTTATAGGAAATGTGAGCAGACGTAAGTGCACATGCAAAGTCACAGCAGGACTAGGAGATAATACCAGAGTGGCAAAGGATGGCTAGTCAGACTTTCCAGAATCTTGTCCCTATTGGTTGATTCTGAACATCTTACAGAAAAGATGCAAACCCTGGTGGCTTAGTGGTTAAGAGCTACTGCTGCTAAGCAAAAGGCCGGCAGTTCAAATCCACCAGGTGCTCCTTGGAAACTCTATGGGGCAGTTCTACTCTACCTTTAGGGTCGCTATGAGCCAGAATCGACTCGATAGCAATGGGTTTGGTTTGGGTTTATAGAAAAGATGCTTTAAAATGAACATATATTTGACCATGCTGCATGATTTAAAAAAAAAAAAATCAACTGTGCCTTAAAAAAAAAAAAAAAAATTAATACTAGTATTAGAATTTCTATGCGATTGGTCCAAATACCATTGTTGATTTAAAAATCAAGTAATATAGTTAATAGCATCAGGCAGGATTACCTACTATATACATACAGTGTTATAGCTTCTGAAGTTTTGGTATTAGTAAAAAGATATGCAGATAAATTTTACTGAGGGCTCTTTCAGGGAATTCGTATACTCTGTGACATTCAGTTTGTCGTCTGATAAACTGAACCCCTTTTACTTCGGAGCCCTGGTGACACAGTGGTTAAGAGCTTGGCTGCTAACTGTTCTAGTGTAAAAACATCACAAAGTTTAGTAAAGCAAAAGAAAGTTCTATTCGGCATATATTCAAAAAGGCAAAGTGAAGAAACAGACAAGCATGCTGCCACAGCCCTGTCTGCCCAAGTCTAAGGGAATATTATGGAATAGGCAAGAATGGCAAGTGAACAAGTGTGCTCTCCACAGCCCTGTCTGCCCAAGTCCGAATCATCGGTATATATTAACATCACAAAAGGCTAAAATCGCTGAAAGCTTCACCTTTTCACAGATTGGCTAGAAACTGTGATCCTACACTTTGAATTGTCTTTCTTAACCATCTTTAGTGCAGGATTCAGTAAGGACAGTCAGGAGTGTCTCTGTTGGTCCAACAAATCTCACTATTTACTAAATGCTAATAGGAAAAGACAAGAGTGGAAAGTATGTGGGTCTTTTGTGCTGTGTTTTATTAGTTTACGTGAAAGATTCCCTAAAAGATGTTTTCCAAGATTGTCCGAGCTATTGTCTTTATACCTCAGGGCCCAGTTGATGTGTCCTTGTGAGTCCAGCTCCAGCTAGGTCACATTCTAGGACAGGGAAAAATGGTTCCAATATTATCTCCTAAATCATCACCAAAGGGTCTGCAGTTCGAATCCACTAGCTCCTCCTTGGAAACCCTATGGGGCAGTTCTACTCTGTCATATAGGGTTGCTTTGAGTTGGGGTCAACTCAATGGAATGGGTTTTTTGGTTTTACTATCTGCCAGTCATTGTTATCAGTGTGGGGGATGCAATGGTGTACAGAACTGATAAAGCCCCATGTGTGCATGGAGCATGCACTGGGTTACATTCTCTTGAGGTAGACAATAAACAAGGAGCAAATCTAGCCTGCCAGGTGATGATGTGTGGTATGAAAAAACAGAGAGGAGGAGGCTGAATGACTGCAAATTTAAATAGAGCCCTGGGGATGGTCTTCCAGGGTCAAGGAGCAAAGATCTAAAGAAGTAGGGTGAGGACTATCCAAGGGAACATCAAGGGCAAAGCCTGCCACTCAGAAGGCTGGGGTGTGGGACCAAAGTGAGGGATGGGAGGGTGGGGAGACTGGGCACCCAAACTGCCTAGAGCCTCACAGGTCTTTGCAGAGAGAGGGACTGGGAAAACTTGTAGAAGCTAAAAAGCAAACAGAGAGCCCTAGAGAATGTGTGGCCCTGGCCAGCAATCTGTCCTTTATAGCAGTCAGGTCTGTGGCTCAGGTCCAACAGATCATTAATCCTAAGCTACAGACAATAATTTTAAAAATCAGGTGGACAGTCCAAGGAGCCCTGATGGCACAACGTTTAAGCAATCAGCTCTAACCAAAAGGTTGGCAGTTCGAACTCACTCTGGTGGCTTCCCTGGAGAAAGACCTGGCTATCTGTTTCCATAAAGATTATAGCCTATGAAACCCTATGGGGCAGTTCTACCCTGTCACTTGGGGTGGCTGTGAGTTGGAATTGAGAGTCAGCAACTAACAACATTAACAACAGAAGGACAGTCCTCTATCAGTTATAAAGGAAGCTGGTAAATATGAGAATACAAGAAAGTGTGTATCTGTTTCCAAGGGTAGGGAGGATTTGGAGATTGCTCATTGAGCAATGCAGAGCAGCGCCTGGCCTGGGCAGTATTTGCTCCCCTCCCCCCCCCCGCCTCTGTTTAACGTGATAGACCAATAACAGCTATGTTTCTCAAATTCCACCTCCTTTTCATTAACACATCTTTGTTTTCTTTCCCTAAGAAAAGTTTATATGGACTACAATGCAACCACTCCCCTGGAGCCAGAGGTTATCCAGGCTGTGACGGAGGCCATGTGGGAAGCCTGGGGAAATCCCAGCAGTTCTTACCCAGCAGGTAATTCTAGATGAAGCCCACAGGCACAGGGTTGCACTTGAAGGGAGAGGCTGGGAGGCAGTGGGCCCTTTAGAGAAACTGCACGTCCATGTGATTATTTTGTTTGAATAGGTTTTTTGTTGATGTGAGATCTTGAGCTGCAATTTTTGGTAGTTTTTTCCTGAGAAGTCCAATTTTGTAAGCTGAGCCTTGCTTATACTACTATCTTTAACTGATATAAACACAGGCCCTCTTGTCTCCCTTTCCCAGATGAAAGAGGTTCTTGTGAAGAGTTACTTTATAATAACAATGCCTGTTGAAGCCCTTTCCTGGATTGATCCTAATCAATCCTTATAAAATTTGCAAAATATATCTCAAATCATCATCATCAAGATCACATATAATCCTGGCTTTTTTTTTTTTAATAAAATCTGTTTTTAAATTCTTTATCTTTAGCTATAAATATACCTGTTTCTAATTTATTCTTGTTATAAATAGAAACATAATATTTAATGTTAGTGTATGATATTTATTTGAGCATTAAATTGGAGGTTTTAAAACATATTTTGCTTAATTCAGTGCAGTCATGTGTCGCTTAACATCCGTAATACATTCTGTGAAATAGGATGTTATGTGATTTGGACGTTGTGTGAACACTATAGTACAGGGAGTCCCTGAGCTACAAACGTCCAACTTACAGACAACTCATACTAAAGAACCGACTGACATAAAACAACAGACAAACACATCGCTGATGACTTGATTCCAACTAATTGCGACCCTATAGGACAGAGTAGAACTGCCCTATAGGGTTTCCAAGGAACAACTGGTGGATTCGAACTGCCAATCTTTTGGTTAGCATCCGTAGCTCTTAACCACTGCGCCATAAAGCCTATTTTATTAAAAACTTGAGTTAAATACAATGGCTCCTGATAATGAATACATGCACTACTTTGTGACGCTCATAAAAGCATTGTGCTATGTATGCATAGAAAGGTAAAATATATACTATATACTACGACAAACATTTGACAAATGCTAAATAAGAACTGTATACACCTGTTCCAACTTACTTACAAATTCAAGTTAACACAGACTTAGGAATGGCTCCAGTTCATAAACCGGAGACTGCATATATATACTTAGCAAAGCTATATGGAACCACAGAGGTATACGCGGTCGGACGTCGCCCGAACGGACGTTATACGGCGTATGACTGTAGTTTTATGGGAGAGTTAAATTAAGTTTCTCAGAAGGTTTCTTATTAGTGTTTATTAGGGGTAGGCAAGATAAATTATCTTAACTGTGGATTATAACTAATTACAATGACATGCCAACAGAAAACCGCCAAGCCCTAGGATTTAATAATACCTATGTACAAAAAAAAAAGAAAAAAAAATTTTTTTTTATGTACTGCTTTATAATTTTTTTTTTTTTACTGTGCATTAGGTGAAAGTTTATAGAGCAAATTAAATTCCCATTCGATAGTTTGTACATAAAGTGTTTTATGGCCTTGGTTTCATTCCCCAAAATGTGTCAGCACTCTCCCCATTTCCGCCCTGGCTTTCTTGTTTCCTTTTGTCTGGATTTTCTACCCCTTCCTGCCTTCTCTTCTTTGCTTTTGGGCAAATATTGCCCTTTTGATCTTGTATAATTGATTTTTCCAAGTAGCACGTTCCTCTTGAGTGTTATTGTTTATTTTATGGGTTTGTCTATTATTGGTTGGAAGGTGGTCTCTGGGAATGGCTTCAGTTCCAGGTCAGAAGAGTATCTTAGGGCCATAGTCTTGGGGGTTCCTCCAGTATCTGTCAGATCAGTGAGTCTGGTCTTTTCTGTGAATTTGATTTTTTGTTCTACATCTTTCTCCTGCTCTGTCCAGGACCCTCTGTTGTGATCCCAGTCAGAGCTGTTGGTAGTGGGTATCCTGGCACCATCTAGTTCTGATCTCAGGGTCTTGTAGGCTGTGGCTTATGTAGTCCACTAGTCCTTTGGACAAATTGCTCCCTTGAGTCTTTGATTTTCTTCACTCTCCTTTGTTCCACACAGGAAGAAACTGATAGCTGTATCTTAGATGGTTACTCACAAGTTTTTAAGACCCCAGATGCCACTCACCAAAGCTTTACAGTTTTTAAAGTGCTTTCATATCCATTTGCTCATTAAAATTTCACAGCGACTTGATAACTAAAAGCCTTTTCAAAATCAGCTACTAGTCATTAATGTATTTGTTGGCTTATTTGGCACATGTATTCTGACTAATCTACTCGACATTGCCTAGCGTCTAATCTCTTCACCAGTAAAACTGAACTTTCTGATGTGTTAAACTTGAGAATATGGAGAACAATTGAATGCTGGTCGAAGGCATTCTGTCATGAAGGAGTTTGTGACTGTGACTGTCAGGGAGAAATGTTTTTGACCCGAAGCCTGTCAGTGGCTTTTAGGTTATCTGATGGCCTTTGTTTCCACAAATTAGGAACCATAACTTAAAAAATACATGGCAAATCACTCTTCATACTCAGGTAGAAATGTAAAAAAAAAAAAAAAAAAGAAAATCATCTTTATGATAAAAACCCAAACTCATTGCCCTCAAGTTGATTTCAACTTATAGCAGCCCTATAGGACATAGTAGAACTTCCCCATAGGGTTTCTAAGGAGCAGCTGGTGGATTCGAACTGCCAACCTTTTGGTTATCAGCTGAACACTTAACCACTGCACCACCCGGGCTCCTAGAATGGTTTAATTACTTTCACGATATTATGAGTTAAAGTCCTTGGGGGAAATTTGTTTTAAGGATAATGTTAAAGATGTGGGGAGATTTTGGATAACTGAGATACTGATCACAGTCTTGCTCATAAGAGAAAAACAAAGAAGCCAAAAGGAAAAAAAAAGAAAAACGAGAAATAACCTCAATGTTCTTCAGAAGAGGACTTACTTATCACCTAAAGTATGACAAAGCCCTATGGTGGCATTTGGGGCCCTGTTAAAGTGATGGTGTGGACTAAATCCACCACAGAGAAGGATAGTGTCAGCATCTGGCTCAAGTGGGTAAGCATGTTATAAAACAGGATACGTGATATGGTTTGATTTTCTTCCCCCTCATCCACAAAAAAAAGTTTTACATGAGAAAGCATGGAAAATGTATTATTTTGTTTTGCATGAGAGACAGAAATCCCAAAATAACAGTGGCCTAAACAGCTTGAAGTTTATTTCTCTCACAGCCCAGGCCCATGGGGCAGCTCCACCCTTATCAAGGCCTCTGGCTCCTTCTATCTGAGTGGTCTTCCCTCCTCAGCAGCTTCCCCCCTGGGGTCAAGATGGCTGCTGCAGCTCAAGCCATCATGTCAGTGTTCCAGCTTGTGGGAAGGAGAGAAAGAAGAGGCAAACCACCTGCCTCGGTCCTTCAGGGATAGTCGTGCTAGTTGCACACACCATTCTGGTTTATAACCCACGTTCGGTCATGCGGCCTCATGTAACTGCAGTGGAAGTTGGAAACAAACAAACAAAAAAAAAACACCATTGCCATCAAGTCAATTCCAACTCGTAGTGACCCTATAGGACAGAGTAGAACTGCCCCACAGGGTTTCCAAGGGGCGGCTGGTGGATTTGAACTGCTGACCTTTTTGGTTAGTAGCCATGCTCCTAACCACTGCACCACCAGGGCTCTGGGGGTTGAGAAAGGTGGTCTTAATTCTGGGCAGCTGTGCACCAGCTGAAAGTGGGGTCCTGTCACCACGGCAGAAAGAGAAGATGGGCAGTGAGGATGGTTGGCAGCCCTGGTACAGATGGACACATGCCAAATACACTCACAACTGTTATCTTTAGTAGGGGGTCTGTGGGAGGCTTTGAGTGTTTTTGTTTTCTGGTTTTCTAAAGTCAGATTCTATCTGGTGTTCCTTGTTTATGTTCCTCTCTCCTGTTCTTACACTGGAATGATAACAAGCTTTTTTTTTTTTTTTAATAATTTATTTTTGTTGTTGAGAATATACACAAGAGAAAATAAAACCAATTCAACAGTTGCTACATATACAATTCAGTGACATTGATTACGTTCTTCAAGTTGTACAACCATTCTCACCCTCCTTTTCTGAACTGGTCCTCCTCCATTAACATAAACTCACTGCCCTGTAAGTTTCCTATCTAATCTTTCAGTTGCTGTTGTCAATTTGATCACAGATAGATAATTCTTAAAAGAGCACACCGCTCAAGGCAGGCATTCTTTACTAATTGAGCTAAACTATTTTTGGTTTAAAGAAGACTTCAGGGGATATTTTCGGTTTAAGGTTTAAAGATTATCTCAGGATAGTAGTTTCGAGGGTTCATCTAGCCTCGATGGGTCCAGAAAGTCTTGGATTCCATGAGAATTTGAAATTCTGTGCTGCGTTTTCTCCCATTGACCGGGATTCTTCTATAGAATCTTTGATCGAAACATTCAGTAATGGTGGCCAGGCACCATCTAGTTCTTCTGGTCTCGTGGCAAAGGAGGCATTTGTTCACGGAGGCGATTAGCTACACTTTCCATTCCACCCTATTCCTGACTCTCCTTCTTCCACAAGTGTATGTTTTAATATAATGTGCTCTGGCTTCTCCATCTTCGTCATTTGTGAAGGCTTTTCCAAACGAGTGCCCGTTGATTGTGGAAGGGGACTGGGAGGATGTGATGACTTAGGTCTGGGCAGTGAGTGAGTGCCACCACATTTTCCTGTGAGTCACAGTCTTGTTATTAGCATGAGCCCGTGAGGGAGACAGGGCAGGCTCTGGGGCACCTGCTCTCAGAGCAGTAAAGCAGCACACCCAGTGTCCCCTGGCCAATGCCTGGATGGACCCAACTTCTTTCCCACCATAACAGTGCTTCTTACTGCAGCCTGCTTATTCCCCAGTGTCTGTGCCAATAGCATCTTCTGATGGTCTCAAAGCCAGCACTGGCTCCAGGATGGACTGTCCTTGTAACTTAATGAAACATGGACCCTTATTTCCAAGGACTCAAGTCCTGCTTAGATAAAAAGAAAAACCAATTGCCATCAAGTCAATTCTGACTCATAGTAACCTTATAGGACAGAATAGAACCACCCTATAGGGTTTCCAAGGAATGACTCATAGTGACCCTACAGGACAGAGTAGAACCGCCCTATAGTTTCCAAGAAGCACCTGGTGGATTTGAACTGCTGACCTTTTGGTTAGCAGCCGTAGCCCTTAACCACTGTGCCACCAGGGTTTCCAACCCTTAAAATCAGACTTCTGAGTATGTTTCCAATTACTCATTCATTCCTTCAACATTCTTAACCTGCACTTGGTATGAACCAGGCACAGCACTAAATTATTACCATGCTTGCGGAGTATATGTGTCTATGTGTGTGTGATAAGAATGAAGTATGGCTGCCAAACATATATATCATGGGTTTGTTTTTTTTTTAAACCCTTCCTATTTTGAAATGTGTGACATCTGCAGAAAACTTGAAAGAATAGTATAATGAGCACTTATGTTTCCTGTACCTGGATTCACCAGTTGTTAACACTGTGCCCCATTTTTTTCTGATTCATTTTGAAAGTACGTTGTGAATAGCATGATACTTCACCCCAAAATACTTCAGTGTCTCCTAAGAACAAGAACGTTCTCCTGAATAACCATGTCTTTGGTTCCTGAAAGATGTTGTTGTGTGCTGTAGAGTCGATTCTAACTCATGGTGACCCTATAAGACAGAGCAGGACTATCTCATAGGGTTTCCTGGGCTGTAATCTTTACAGGAGCAGATCACTAGGTAGGTCTTTTCTCCCGCAGAGCAGCTGGGTACGTTCAGTTTTTAGGGCACTTAACCAACCACCATGGCTTGTTTCCTAAAAGATAGCCCTTGGAATCCCCCGACATTTGAAGTGCTTTTATTATATTCAACCTCTGAACAGCACCTGAGAAGGTGTACAAATGAGTGGGGGCTACACAGACCCCACCCTATCAGCTAACCTCTGGAAGGGTGGGAGCCATAATTCAGTCATGCCTATTTAATGCTTCAGCCAGTCATGACTATGCAATGAGGCCAGTAAAAGGCTTTGAACACTGAATTACAGGGGCTTCCTGGGTTGGCAAGAGCTTGTGCTTTCAGTAGGATGGCTTGAAGACAGAAGAAGGCTCAGTCTTGGCCCCCTTCCAGAACTTCTGTTGTGTGTTTCTTGGTTTTATCCTTTGTGGTTATAGTAAATGGGTAACTGTAAGCATAGATATGCTCTGTGAGTTCTGTGAGCCATTCCAAGGAATTAACTAAACCCACAGGGGAATGAGAGCTGGCAGGGGCTGACATGTGCCTGTGGGCAGTGTGAAGGACAGACCCCTAACTTGTGTGCTCTGATTTAGCTCAGGTGGCTGGCATTAGAGAAGGGCTGTACGGGCAGGTGAACTGAAGGACAGTCCTTCTACCTGTGTGTTCTGACCTGGCTCAGGGTGGCTAGGTCAGAGAAGGGTCCTAACTCATGAGCTCCAATCTAGCTCTGGGTGGCTAGAGGTTTGAGAAAATGCCGCTCAGGCAGCTGGTGAGAGGAAAGAGATATGGAAAGGTGAGGACTGGGTCCATTTCCAGGGATCCACTAATCCTGACCATGCAGTTAGCAATAATAGCAGGATTTGCCCACTGTGCCCCTTAGTGCAAACCACAATGCCAATTCCCACCTGGGAATTTAACACTGACCCAATAACAGTATCTAATTTTACAGCCCATATCTGGATTTCCCCAATATTGCATTTTTATTTCGAATGGTATTAGATCCTTTTTGAAAATATGAATGATAAGTAAATGAAGGAAACCCTGGTGGCATAGTGGTTAAGAGCTCGGCTGCTAACCAAAAGGTCGGCAGACCAAATCCACCAGGTGCTCCTTGGAAACCCTATGGGGCAGCTCTATTCTGTCCTTTAGGGTCACTGAGTCGGAATCAACTCGATGGCAATGGGTTTTCTGGGTTTTAAGTAAATGAAAAGAGCAACCAAAAAATTGTTTTTGGTTTTTTTTACTGCATCTCCAGGTGGACATGGTTCTGAGTATGAGTGCTTGATAGCTGCTCAACATGCATCTCTGCCTGGGGATTTATTGGTCCATGTCCCTGCATCGGTGTGGAGAATGAGCACTGTAGTAAAGAAAGGAGGGCCATAACCCCGCTTCACAGCCTGAGGTGTAATCAAAGTACAATAAACTGTATAAAGTGTGCAATTCGATAACTTTGGACGTATGTATGTACCCCTGAAACCATCCCTACAATCTAGGTAGTAAACATTTCCATCACTCCCAAAAGGTGCCCCTTTGTAATTCCTGCCCCTGCCAGCCCCCAGGCAAGCGTGGTGGGCTTTCTGTCACCATGGATTAGTGTGCATTTTCTGGGTTCTTATAAAAAAAAAAAGTTTTTTTTTTTTTTTTTTTATACCAAGGGGTCATGCAGCACACACTCTTTTCCCCTGGCTTCTTTCACAACCTAACTATTTTGTTTCATCTACGTTGTTGGATGTTTCAACAGTTCGTCCTTTGTATTGCTGAGTAGAATACCATTGAAGCCCATGGGTGTTGCAAACGGTTAATACACTCAGCTGCTAATTGAAAGGTTAAAATTTGAGTCCACCCACAGGCACTTCAGAAGAAAGGCCTTGTAACCTATTTCCAAAAAATCAGCCACTGGACACCCTGTGGAGCACAGTTCTACTCTGACACACACAGGGTTGTCGGGAGTTAGAAGCGACTGGACGGCAGTTGGTTTGGGGCCTGACATCCCGGTGCACTCAGGGCACCACAGCTTGTTGATGTGTTTATCTGTTGGTGACATTGGAGCTGTTGCCAGTTTTTGACTGTTACAAATAATACTGCTATGAACATTCAGGTGTAAGTCTTTGGATGGACTGCTTTTTCTTCTCTTGGGTACATAGTATTTATCATAAATACCTAGGAGTGGAATGGCTGGCTCAGGTGGTAGGCGCACATTTCACTTTTTAAGAAACCGCCAGACTCTCTCCAAAACCATTATACTATTTTCCATTTCTGCCAGCAGAATGTGAATGTTCCAGTTCCTCCACATCCTTACCACCTCTTGGAATGGTCGGTCTTTTCATTTCAGTTATCCTGATGTAGAATGCTAGTGAGGTGGTTCTGTGGGGCCTCACTTACAAAGGCCTCCAAGACTTGTTGACAGATGGAAAAAGGAAGTTATTGCAAAACAGTATGTACTTGATAAAACCTATTTTTGAAAGGAGAAAGAAAACCCTATGAAATGTTTGTATGAAGGTGTATGTCTCTAAGTACACTGGAAAAAGTTAGGAAGGCTACACACCAAACTGGCATCCGTGATGGGCGGAGAGGGGAAAATGGAGCAGGAAGGAGCCCCTGCTGTGGAATCAGCCCAGTGGCTTCTCAGAGGGGAGGAAGGATGGACGTGCGTCTGGTGGACAAGTTTTAAGCGACATCCCAAGTGGAGCTAATTGCATGTGCCTTAATTTACTGACAGCTTATTACAGTACTTTTAATGTATCGCTAATTAAAATGACTAGGTTGACCTAAGCACCTGCACTACCTACAATTAAAATCTATACAGAAGCCTTAAGGCTGTGAGTATTATTCTTCGTATGTATTTCTGTTTCATCCTTTTACATTTTATATGTTTTATAATATACATAATATTATTAATATATATATAGAGAGAGAACTATGGGGTACCTGCTCCATTTCTTTTTACAATTCAGGCTTTTTGGCCAAAACAGTTTGGAGACTACTGGTCTATAGACTATTTAAGTAAGAATGGTCACCGGCATTGTTGGAATTCCCAACCCAGGCTCTTTCCTTTCTCTGCCACATGAAGTCCCCTGTGTTCTCCGCCAGCCGGTGAAGCGGGGTAGTAACTGGGAGGCATAGCCCCATTCCCTGTTTGAAAGCAAATGTATCCCTGAGACAGTAACCCAGCATGGCCTGCAGTATGAGGTAAGGCATTGGACTTTGTGTTGAGGAGTCATGAGTTCTGTTTTTGCTTATTTTTGTAGTCTGGCAGTGTGCTCTTAAGCAAATTATTCCGTCTTTCATTCTCCTGTCTTGATGAATGGGAAGTGAGGCAGATGGCCACAGCTTCCCCTCTCCTCTAGCATCTGCTAAGGAGAAAATCATGTCGTAAGGAATCTAAGGTTCCCAGGAATCTTCGCATATTTAATATCTGTTTGTGGCTCTCACTAAGCTACTTAAATCTTGGTAGTTTCCACTGACTGCTGATATCTTACTGCTGCCCATTCACCAAGTTGTTTCGAGGTTGTAGCACAGTGTTGTGTTCATGTGAGCAGGACGCGTTTCTTCTTAGAATTGCCTGTTGCTGTCTTTCACTTCTTTGTGTCTGGTCATTCTTTAAACATGTGCTGACTGGGGTTGGGATAGCCATGCTAATAAATCTCCTTTTCGTCCCTCAAGGTAGAAAGGCCAAGGAGATTATAAATGCTGCTCGGGAAAGTCTTGCGAAGATGATAGGTGGAAAGCCATCAGACATAATCTTCACTTCTGGCGGCACAGAGGTAATATTTCTAGACAGAGACTTGGGTTTGTTTAGCCAGAAGTTATAATAAAAGATAGAGTATGATTTTGCTTTTTTTTTTTTTTTGAAGAAACAGTAATGCTTGACCTTGTTATTTTGAAAATTTTCTTGATATATTTAGCCACCATTTATCCTGTAAGTAAATTCTGGGTGGCTGATAGGGCATTTGTAATAAGATGTGTGAATTATCTTGCTTTGTATTGTTATTCTAATAAAGAGAGTTTTCCCTTCATGTCTGTCCTGCAATCATTCCTTTGAATCCCTGCTAAGGAAGTTTGCCTTGTTAAAGGTTTGACCCATTCAAAGTTACTTACCTTTTAAATGGGTAGAAAATTCTTGAAGACAGGCAGTGGGCACCACAGCCTCTGCTCATTTAGTATAACACCAACTGTCTCCTTCTCTTGCTGGAAAGGAAGGCAAAACGCTCATCCACATGGCAGTTTCTGTCCACATAGACAACCCAAAAGAATCTGCAACTGGATTCTTAGAATTAATAAGAAAACATAGCAGAGTTATTGGGTACAAAAATCCATCGTGTCTTTATATGCCAGCAACAAACAGGTATTTACCAGAGTATCAAAAAATATCCACTACTGAGGACATAAATCTAATAAAATTAAAAATGTATAAGACCCTTACCAGGAAAGCTAGAAGTACTACTGAGAGATTTTAAAGATCTAGAAAATGGAGACATGTACCCTGTTTATGGACTAGAGGACTCAATATTATGAATATGTACGTTCTTTCCAAAATGATCTGTAGATTCAGTGCAACACCTATCAAAATTCTGACACTTTTCATGTAGAATCTCACAAACTGATTTCTATGGATATACAATAGCCAAGAATAGCCAAGGCTTCTTAAAGATTAAGAACACAGTGAGAGGGCTTTTATAAAGTGCTACTAGTGAAGGCAGGGTGGTTTCAGTACAAGGATGGACAATAGATGAGAAACAGAGCCATTTTTCTGTGGACACTTGTCATATGACAATGGTGACCATATGTCCAGTATACATCTGTTATCCTGGTGTAACTATGATAGTACCCTCTTTACTCTCAAACTCTTCTGAGTTGGACAAGGGACTATAAGATCATCACATATGATTGAGGTGGCACAACAGAGTAGGGAGAAAGAATGTTCAATGAATGGTCCTGAGACAACTGAACAGTCATAAAGGAAAAAGGAAACTGGACTTCTACTTCACACCCTACAGAAAAAAATATCTCCAGGTGGAATAAAGATCTAAATGTGAAAGGTAAAATTTATAAAGCTTTTAGGAGATAATATAAGTTAGCTTCTTCATGATGCTTAAGAGTGATGAATTTCTTAACTAAACTGCAGAACACATTAACCATAAAGGAAAAAATTGATAAATTCTATAACAACAACAAAACTAAGCACCAAACTTTGGTTTATTAAAGGACACTATGAAGAAGATAAAAAGACAAGCTAGAGAGTGGGAGAAGGTATTTCTATACATAACTGACCAAGGACTAGCAACCTCAACATAAAGGAAGTCCTGCAAGTCATTAACAGGCAGATGACCCAATAGAAAAATGGGTGAGTAACTTGAATGGGCACTTCACAAAAGACAAACTCAAATGGTTTCAACACATGAAAAGATTCTTGGCCTGGTAAGTAATCAGAGTAAGCTACAATGAACCACCTCTACACACCCATCAGAATGGTAAAAAGGAAGAAGTCCAAGGATACCAGTATTGGCAAGGATATCGAGCACTAGCTACCCACAGGTAGTGCTGGTGGGGGTGTACATTGAAAAACCATTTGGAAAACAGGTTGGCGGTATCTAGCGATCTTGAAGACGTTGTTAGGTGCTGTCCAGTCAGTTCCGACTCATTGTGAACCTCTGCACAACAGAATGAAACACTGCTGGGTCCTGTGCCATCCTCACAATAGTTGCTGTGCTTGAGCCCCTTGTTGCAGCCACTGTGTCAGTCCATCTCGTTGAGGGTCTTCTTCTTTTTCACTGACCCTCTACGTTACCAAGCATGATATCCTTCTCTAAGGACTGATCCCTCTTGATAACATGTCCAAAGTATGTGAGATAACATGTCCAAGTATGTCTTGCCATCCTTGCTTCTAAAGAGCATCCTGGTTGTACTTCCTCCAAGACAGATTTGTTCATTCTTTCGGCAGTCCCTCATGGTATATTCAATATTCTTTGCCAGCACCACAATTCAAAGGCATCAATTGGTCTGCCTTATTCATCGTCCAGCTTTCACATGCATATGAGGTGATTGCAAACACCATGGCTTGGGTCAGGCGCACCTTAGGCCTCAAACTGACATCTTTGCTTTTCAACACTTTAAAAGAGGTCTTTTGCAGCCTATTTGCCCAATGCAACACATCGTTTGATTTCTTGACTGCTGCTTCCATGGGTGTTGATTGAGGATCCAAGAAAAATGAAGTCCTTGATAACCTCAATCTTTTCTCTGTTTATCATGATGTTGCTTATTGGTCCAGTTGGGAGAAAATTTTATTGTTTTCTTTATGTTGAGGTGTAATCCATACTGAAGGCTGTGGTCTTTGATCTTCATCAGTAAGTGGTTCAAGTCCTCTTCACTTTCAGCAAGCACGGTTGTGTCATCTGCATAACACAGGTTGTTAGTCTTCCTCCGATCCTGATGCCCCGTTCTTCTTCATATAGTCCAACTTCTCAGATTATTTGCTCATCATGCAGATTGAATAGGTATGGTGAAAGGATACAACCCTGACACGAACCTTTCCTGACTTTAAGCCACGCAGTATCCCTTGTTCTGTTCCAACGACTGCCTCTTGATCCATGTACAGATTCCTCATGAGTACAGTTAAGTGTTCTGGAATTCCCGTTCTCTGCAATGTTATCCATAATTTATTTTGGTCCACACAGTTGAATGCCTTAGCATAGTCAATAAAAAAACAGGTAGAAATCTTTCAGTATTCTCTGATTTCTGTCAGGATCCATCTGACATCAGCAGTGATATCCCTGGCTCCACATCTTCTCTAAATCCAGCCTGAATTTCTGATAGTCCCCTGTCGATATACCACTGCAGCTGCTATTACATGATCTTCAGCAAAATTTTGCTTGTGTATGATATTAATCATATTGTTTGATGATTTCCTCATTCAGTTCGATTGCCTTTCTTGGGAATAGGCATAAATATGGATCTCTTCCAGTCAGTTGGTCAGGTAACTGTCTTCCAAATTTCTTCGCATAAACTAGTGAGCACCTCCAGCTGTGCATCTGTTTGTTGGAACATCTCAGTTGGCATTCCATCAATTCCTGGAGCCTTGTTTTTTGCCAATGCCTTCAGAGCAGCTTGGACTTCTTCCTTCAGTACCATCGGTTCCTCATCTTATGTTACCTCCTGAAATGGTTGAACATTGACCAATTCTTTTTGGTAGAGTGACTCTGTGCATTCTTTCCATCTTCTTTTGATGCTTCCTGTGTCATTTAATATTTTCCCTGTAGAATCCTTCAGTATTGCAACTCAAGGCTTGAATTTTTTCTTCAGTTTTTTCAGCTTGAGAAATGCTGAGTGTGTATTTCTCTTTTGGTTTTCTATCTCCAGGTCTTTGCACATGTCATAATAATACTTTACTTTGTCTTCTCGAGCCGCCCTTTGAAATCTTTTTTTCAGCTCTTTTAGTTCATCATTTTTAGCTACTCGACATTCAAGAGCAAGTTTCAGAGTCTCCTCTGACATCCGTCTTGGTCTTCTCTTTCTTTTCTGTCTTTTCAGTGACCTCTTGCTTTCTTCATGTCCGATGTCCTTAATGTCATTCCACAACTCATCTGGTCTTCAGTCATCCGTGTTCAACACATCAAGTCTATTTTTGAGATGGTCTCTAAATTCAGGTGGGATATACTCAAGGTTGTACTTTGGCTCTTGTGGACTTGTTCTAATTTTCTTCAGTTTCAGTTTGAACTTACATATGAGTAATTGATGTTCTGATCTGCAGTCAGCCCCTGAGCTTGTTCTGACTAAGGATATTGAGCTCTTCCATCGTCTTGAAGACATGCATACCCTACAAGCCAGCAATTCACCTCATTAGGTACATATCCTGGAAACATAAGGCACACCTGCATCAGGGTATGAACACAAGAGTGTTCATAGTAGCATTGTTCACAATATCCCAAAATGGGGACCACTCAAACATCCTCAGAACTGGAATACGTAAACCTTAACCTGTTGTGGCATAGTCACACAGTGGAAACCCCACGCAGTTAAACAGTGGCCTGGATGAGTCTTACCATGTTGAGTCAAAGAGGTCATTCAAAGAGCACCTTAGGTTACAGAGTGGAGCCTCTGCAGCTTGGCCAAACTTTGGTAACCTGCCAGGCCCTTGTGCCTGTGACTCACCACCCCAGGGCCCCGCCCCCTTTGGCTCTCAAGGGACAGCCCCCTCGACCCCAGCTGCCCAGTGGGGCCCTCATGGTCTCAGTCTGGAGCCTGGGAGGGTGAGATCTACTGGATGTCACTGAGGAGTGCTGCCATCTCGAGGTTTCTTGGGAACCGCCCTATTAGTGTGGAGCTGTGGGCCTTGGCTTCAGCAACTCGCTGGAAGGGTCAGGATGAGCGTGGTTGCAGTGGAGGGCCTAGGACGTGTTCACAGTTGTCTGGCTCATCTGTTACACTGCTGTCCACTGTGACCTATGGTGTGCACCCCCCATATGCTCCCTGTCCTGTCCAAAGGACCCCTTGGACTACACGGGCTCTCCAAGCAAAGGAGCCTAGATGACTTCTGTCTCCTGGACTGAGAGCCAGTGCACTGGGCGTCAGAGTTTTCTACCAGGGTGTAATCTGAGGCTTGTCAAGAGCCATCGCCTTTTAGAGAAGCCAATCAAAATTGTCCATCTTTTCACCTTTGTTTAACTTGGTGCATCTCAGCTCCAGTGAAGCACTGCCTGGTCTTCCTCAGTTCTCCCCAGGTGCACAGTTCAATGTCCACGGTGTGTCAAGCATTCTGAGCACAGGATGGTGGTTCCCAAGTGGCTCATAGCATTGCTCATCTGGGTGACTCATAGCAAGGAGTGACTCAGGATAGCACACTGAGTGACCCAGCATGGTGCAACTGAGTGACCCAGCACGGCACAACTGAGTGACCCAGCACGGCACAAGTGAGTGACCCAGCAAGGCACAACTGAATGACCCAGCACAGCACAAGTGAGTGACCCAGCTCAGTACAACTGAATGACCCAGCACAGCACGACTGAGTGATCCAGCACAGCACAAGCAGCATCTAGAAGAGCCCACACTGTAGAATGTTTTCAGGTGCCTGAATAGATCAAATCATTGACTGAGAAAAAAATACATTTAGTTCAACTCAATTCATATAAAGGTCAAAAATAAGCAAACTATCCAATACTGTTTAGGGATGCTTACATAGACAGTGAGAGTACATTAAAAAGAAAAAGCAAGGAAATGATGCCATAAATATAAGAAGAGCTGAGGCGTTTGAACTGGGGTGTTAGCAAAGAGTACGGGACATACCATGAACTGCCAGAAGAAGGAACAAACTGGCTTTAGAAGAAATACAACCAGCATGCTCCTTAGAAACGAGGATGGCGAGACTTTGGTTCACTTACTTTAGTCATCAGGAAAGACCAATCACTAGAAAAGGACATCATGTTTGGTAAAGCAGAGGGTCAGCAAAAACGAAGGAAACCCTCAGCGAGATGGACGGACGCAGTAGCCACAACAACGGCTCAAATATACCAGTGATGGTGAAGATGGTGCAGAGCCGGGCAACGTTTCGTTCTGTTAAACATCAGGTCACCGTGAGACTAGCTGAGGCCACAGCAGCTAAAAACGACAAAGTCAGCTCTGGGGGGGGGGGACCTGAAGGATGGTACTGCAGCGTGGGCGGTGTTCTCAGGTGACAGCTGCCTTATGTGACAGCTCCCCCCAACTTATGACAGAGCTCCATTCCCACGACACCTTCTAAGCAAGTTCCGACATAAGTTGAATACCTCATTTTTCTTTTTTTAGTTTTCATTCAGGCAGTCCCCGACTTACGACTTAGAGTTACGACAAGCTGCACTTATGACTGTCTGCTTTGTTTTCTGGGTTTTCTTTTTTACATCTTATCGTTAGTAATATGTATGCATGTATTAAAACATATCTGTAAGTTTGTATGTTTCCCAACTCCCAAAGACGAAGATCAGATTTGTGAAGATATTGATAATAAAAGGTAAGAATACAGGCAGTCCTCAACTTAGGATAGGATTCCGTCCCAACTCCATCCTAAGTCAGTTCTGACATAAGTTGGGTAACTCATTTTTGTTTTTAGTTTTCATGATTATGGACTACCTGTATTACTGCCTTTTATTATCAGTATCTTTATAAACCTGATCTTTATTTGTCTTTGGGAGTTGGAAACATTACATTTAAACTGACAGATATATTTTAATACACATATACAATTACTAACGATCAGATGTGCGCACACACACGTACACACACACACATGAAAAGCAGAGAATTGTGAGTTCAGTTTGTCCTAACTCATATGTCGTAAGTCAGGGACTACCTGTATTAACTGTTATTCGTTTTCATTAAGCCATGTGTTTATATTTTACACACTGTTCTGTATATGTGTTATATTTACTAAGAAGAAAAAAGTTAAAAAAAAAAAAAAAGGCTTCTCCCACCCAACTTCCAGTCATCCACTTCCCCCTTCATAGTTTTTTTTTATGATTACCTGTCCAGAAATAGTCTATGCATTAAAACCATTGAGCTGATTGTGATCCGTGGCAACCCCATGTGAGTCAGAGTAGAATTGCAGTCCACAGGGTTTTCAATGACTGATTTTTGGGACACAGATCACCAGGCCTTTCTTCTGAGGTACATCTGGGTAGACTTAAACCTCCAACCTTTCGGTTGGCAGCCAAGTACTAACTGTTCTTAACCGTTTGAACCACCCGGGGACTCCAAATGCGAAGAAGTATGTAGACTTATATATTCTTTTCTCCTTCCCTTTTTGCCTTCTCAAAGATATTTTTGCCTAGATAAGCAAATACACATTTTGTCATTTTTATACTAACTGTAAAAAAAAAAAAAAATTTTTTTTGTAGGTTACTGTTGACAATGCTTGCTTCCTTTTTTTATCTAACAAGTATATCTGTGATCTTTCAATATCAGCACAGCAGGAGTTTCCTCAGTATTTCTGACCTCTGCTCGGCGTTTCCCTGAACAGAGATTGTGTGATTTATCAAGTCTCCCTGCTGCTAGACATTTAAAGGACTTTACAGTGCTTTGCCAATACAAACAGGGCTGCCATGAATAAATCTCCTTTGTACAGATAGATAAAGTCTTAGAAACGGAGTTGCTGAGTCAAGAGCTTGTTCATTTGTAGTTTAATTGACTCAATGCAACAGGTTTGTTTTTTGTTGTTGTTGCTATTATTGTTTTTTGTTTTTTTGGCAGATAGACCAAGTGACCCCAACAGAGTTTGTGCTGATTTATACTCCCACCAGCAGAGGGCGCCTGAGGGAAAATATTCTTTTTTGACAGATTTATAAAATTTAAAAACGCATAATGCTGCTAGCAAGCAAACAGGCATAATTGACTAGAAGTGAATTCAGAAGTTTTTGAAAGCTTGAAACCTTCAAATCTTTGTCCTTTATCCTTTCCAAAGGCGAAGCGCAGGGGCTTGGATCTGACTTTTTTTTTCTTTTCTCATGTCAGCCACAAAAGAAAACACAAACAAGACAGACTGTTGTTCTAACCCCTCCCCGGGACGGTTTTGGCAAACACTTTTTCTGCTCTATCTCTGCAGTCAAATAATTTAGTGATCCACTCTGTGGTGCAGCATTTCCACAAAAACCAGGCCGCAAAAGAGGACGGGGTGCAGCCCCTGGGCGACGAGGCCCAGCCCCACTTCATCACCTGCACCGTGGAGCATGACTCCATCCGCCTGCCCCTGGAACACCTGCAGGCCAAGGGCACAGCCGGTGAGTGACCCCAGGCCACCGTCTGTCCCTGCACCCCCCCCGCCCCCCGCCCAGGGCTCACTGACGCTGTATGGAGACCTGCCCATAGAGCTTGTGACTAATTCACCCCAGCTGTTCTCTCCAGGTGCAGAGGTCACCTGCGTTACCCAGGAGGTTGGTGGATGCCACCACAGTCCCTTTTGGAAACACTTGATCAGTGTGCAGACTAGTCATTTGTATAAGTGAATCATACTTCAAACTCTTGTGTGTAATAAATACATAACCTTTAAATACCTGATTCTGACTCAGACCCACCCTCAAGGACAGAGTAGACCTACCCCATAGGACTTCTAAGGAGCGCCTGATGCATTCCAACTGCCAACCTTTCAGTTAGCAGCTGAGCCCTTAACCACTGCGCCACCAGAGCCCCTTTGGTACAATGCTAAAGGAGCCCTGGTGTCACAGTGGTCAAGCAGTTAAACGCTCAGATGCTAAGTGAAAGGTCCAGTCCATGGGAGAAAAGACCTGGCGGCCTGCTCCTGGAAAGATTGTTGCTGTAAAGATTGATTCACAGCCAGGGAATCCGAGGGGTGAGTCGCGCTTGGCCAGCATGGCGGTGCCCTATTGACGTCGGACAACGTGAACTTGGTTTCTTTCACTTTTCCTGGGACACCAAGTCTCCAGTCTCAAGAGGGAATAACGTGTTCACAGGTTGTAGACTATGAGCTTTGAAAACATAAGGTTTTTTGTGTTTGTTTGTTTACCCCAAAAGATACAAGATCAATGCTCTCTTTAAATAAGAAAGTGACTTTCTACTCAACCTTGGCTTCTTATCTAACCTGCCTGGAAACCGAAGATGAGTAAGAAGAAAGTATTTTATCTTCAAGATAAAGGGGCCGTAACCCGACTGCGTGGTTGGACTACAACGCCCTTTTGTCAATTTTCCCGCTAGACTCCTGGGAAGTTTTTTCTCTTTATGACCTTGCCAGCAGATGAAAATATCAGACAAGGAGTTAGACCTCAAGGTTAAAATTTTCACCAGTTTAACCTTTTAAAACAGTCAGGTCTAATTTTCTTTACTTGTGTAAGTTGTTGCTGTTATTTGCCATTAAGGCAATTCCAACTCGTTTAAATTGTAGTTCCTTTTAGTCCATGGTTTGTTTGTCTGTTTGTGTGTGTTTCACTCATACAGGGAAGAGCAACTTAGTGTATGTTTTAGTTACCTAATACTGCCATAACAGAAATACCACAAGTGCGTGGCTTTAACAGAGAGAAATGCGTTATCTCACAGTCCAGGAGGCTAGAAGTCCCAATTCAGGGTGCTAACTCCAGGGAAGGCTTTCTCTCTCTGCCAGCTCTGGGGGAAGGCCCTTGTCATCAATCTTCCTCTGGTCAGGGACCCCAGGTCCAAAGAATGCGCTGTGTTCGGGGTGCTTCTTTCTTGGTGGTAGGAGGTCCCCATGTCTCCCTGCTCACATCTCAAAAGAGATTGATTTAAGATACAACCTAATCTTATAGATTGAGTCCTGCCTCATTAACATAACTGCCTCTAATCCTGCCTCATTAATATCACAGAGGTAGGATTTACAACACAGGAAAATCACATCAGATGACAAAATGGTGGACAATCACCCAATACTGGGAATCGTGGCCTAGCCAAGTTGACACACATTTTGGGGGGACACAATCCAATTCATAACAGTGTACATAGTTATTAATTGCTGTGTACTTAACTTTTAAAAAAATTAAGTTATTTTTAAAAATAGAGATGTATGTGATGGAAAGAATTAAAAATAACTGAAAGGTATAAAGGTTCCTCCCCCGCCGCCCCCAGTCTTCCTCCTCCGATAGCACCTCTTATGTTTTGCCTTTACTTGTTCTTGTGGTTGTCATCACGATCTTACATACTTCCGATTTAATACTAAATAACTTAGAACGCCACGTCTTGATGCCGCAGCTCGGCCATGTGTTTGTTGACTCCCATTATGACAGGTGAGGAGGTGGGCTGTCTCAAGGCGACCTCGCATCCTCCCGCCCCACCCTACAGCTCCTAGGAGGTTGTGTTTCTGTATCAGCTTGATTTATAATTCGCAGGCCACACCCCATGATCACCCATTTAAAGTTTACAGTTCAGTGTTTTTCAGGATTTTCACAGAGGTTTGTCCATCACCACAGTCAATTCTATAACTTTTGTCACCCCGAAAAGAAACCTCTTTCCCACCACCATTAACTCCCCATTTCCTCCAACCCCTCGCCCTCCCCCCAGCCTTAGGCAACCTACTCCCCATGGCTATAGATTTACCTGTTCTGGACGTTTTCTGTAAGTGGAAACGTATGCAGTGGTCTTTTGTGACCGTCTTCTTTCACTCAGCATCGTGTTCTCAACGTTCACCCATGTTGTTGGATGCATCGGTACCTCATTCCTTCTTACTGATAAGTAACAGTCCGTTGTAAGTATGTGCCACATTGTATTTATCCAGTCACCAACTGATGGGCATCTGAGTTCTTTCCATTTTGGGGCAGTTGTGAATAATGCTGCTATAGACATCTGTGTACAAGTTTCTATGTGGACATATGTTTTCACTTCTCTTGGATACATTTCTCTTAGGCAGGTGGGGAGGAGCCTAGTGGGCAGACGGAGAGGATCCTGGTTGATAGTTGGGGAGGAGCCTGGTCAACAGGTGGGGAAGAGCCTGGTGGGGATGTGGGAGGAGCCTGGTTGGCAGGTGGGAGGAGTGGAATTGCTGGGTCACATGAAACTCTATGTTTAACTGTAGTCTTTGTTTTCCAAATGACTGCACCAATTTACATTCCCACCAGCAGGGTACGAAGGTTCCAGTTTCTCCGCATCCTCACCAACATGTTAGTACCTGTCTTTTTGGTTCTAGCCATCTTAGTGGGTGCAAAGTGGTACTTTATTGTGGCTTTGATTTGCATTTCCCTGATGGCTAATGATTTCGAACATCTTTTCATGTGCTTATTGGCCATGTAAGTCCCTGGGTGGCACAAACGGTTTGCTCTTGACTACTAACATAAGATAAGGAGCCCTGATGGTGCAACAGTTAAGCACGTGGCCGCTAAACTGAAATGTTGGCGGTTCAGACCCAGTCAGTGGTGCCACAGAACAAAGACGTATCGATCTGCTTCAGTAAAGATTACAGCTAAAAAAACCCTATCGAGCAGTTGTACTCTGTAACTCAAGGGATCTACCCTGTAACACATAAGTTGGAACTGACTGGACGGCAACGAGTCTGGTTTTTTTTTTTTGGTTTGGTTATTGGCCATTTGTGTATCTTCTTTGGAGAAATGTCTATTCAAATCCTTTGCCCATTTTTTAATTGGACCATTTGTCTTTTTATTATTGAGTTGTAAGAGTCCTTATGTATTCTAGGTAAAAGTCGCTTATCAGATATATGACTTGCAAATATTTTTCTCCCATTCTGTGTGTTATCTTTTTACTTTCTTGATGGTATCCTTTGAAACACAAAAGGTTTTAATTTTTTCCCAAATTTTATTGTTTTGTGGTTGTTGAGAATACACAGAGCAAAACATACACCAGTCCAATAATTTCTACAATTTAGTGGCATTGATTCCATTCTTCATTCTCACCCTCCTTTTTTCAGTTGTTTCTCCCTCTTTAACATAAGCTCACTGACCCCCAAGGTTCCGACCTAATCTGTCAAGTTCCTGTTATCGATTTGATCCCATACAGATAGTTCTAAAAGAACACAATGCATCAAGGCAGACTTTTTAGTAGTTAAGCTAAACTATTGTTCAGTTTTAAGAAGACTTCAAGGGTTATTTTTGGTTAAAGGTTTAAAGAGTATGTCCGGGCAATAGTTTCAGGGGTTCATTCACCCTCCATGGCTCCAGGAAAGTTTTTAATTTTGACGAAGTTCAATTTCTTTTTTTTTTTTTTTTTTGTCATATGTGCTTTTGGTGTCATATTGAAGAAGGCTTTGCCCAACCCAAGGTCATGGAGACTTACCACCTGTATTTTCTTCTAAGAGTTTTATACTTTTAGCTCTTACACTTTAGATCTGTGATCCAATTTGAGTTAATTTTTATGGATAGTGTAAGATACAGGTCCAGATTCGTTCTTTTGTATGTGGATAACCAGTTGTCCCAGAACCACTGGATGAAGACTCTTCTTTCCCATTGAATTGCCTTGGAACCCTTGTCAAAAATCAACTGATCATAAATTTGAAAGTTTATATCTGGGCTTTCAGTTCTGTTTATTTGGTCTATATGCCTTATGCCAGTACCACAGTCTTGATTACTATGCCTTTGTAGTAAGTTTTGAAATCAGGAATTTGTGAGTCTTCCAAATTTGTTCTGCTTTTTCAAGATTGTTTTGACTCTTCTGGGTCCCTTGCATCTCATTAGGAATTTTAGAATCAGCTTGTCAGTGTCTGCAAAAAAAAGCCAGCTGACAGCTTGATGGAGATTATGTTGAATTTATAAGTCACTTTGGGGAGTGCTGCTATCTTATCAATATTAAATCTTGCAGTTCATGAACATGGGATGTCTTTCTATTTATTTAAGGCTTCTTTAATTTCTTCCAGCAATTTTTAGTTTTCAGAGTAGAAGCTTTGTATTTTTGTTGTTCGGTTCATTCCTAAGTATTTTATTCTTTCAGTGCTCTTGTAAGCAGGATAGTTTTTATAGTTTCACTTTTGGATTGTTCATCGCTTCTGTATAGAAATACAGTTAATTTTCGTGTATTAACCTTGTACCCTGCAACCTTGCTGAACTCATTTATTAGTTCTAAAAGTTTTTTAGTAGATTCCTTAGGATTTTCTTTATACAAGATCCTGTGATTTGCAAATAGTGATAGTCTTACTCTTCATTTCCAATCTGGGAACCCCGGTGGTGCAGTGGTTAAGAGCTACAGTTGCTAACCAAAAGGTCAACAATTTGAATCCACCAGTCGCTCCTTGAAAACCCTATGGGGCAGTTCACGGCCCCTATGAATCAGAATTGACTCGATGGCAACAGGTTTGTTTTGGTTTGGGTTTGGGTTTGGGTTTTCCAATCTGAATGCCTTTAATTCTTGCCTAATTGTCCTGGCTAGAACCTCCAGTATACTGTTAACTAGAAGCAGTAAGAGTGGACGTCCTTGTCTTGTTTCTGATCTTAGGGGGAAAGCCTTAAATCTTTTACCATTAAGTAATCATACTTAATCATAGCTATGGGTTTTCATAAATGCCCTTATGAAGTTGAAGAATTTTCCTTCTCTTCCTGGTTCGTTGACTGGTTTTATCATGAGGGGTTGTTGGATTTAGTCAAATGCTTTTTCAGTGCCTCTTACGATGATTGGGAGCCCTGGTGGCACAGTGGTTAAGAACTTGGCTGCTAACCAAAAGGTGAGCCGTTCAAGTCCACCAGCCGCTCCTTGGAAACCCTATGGGGCAGTTCTACACTGTCCTGTAGGATTACTATGAGTCGGAATCTACTCGATGGCAATGGGTTTTGTTTTTTTTTTTTTGGTATTATGATGATCACGTGGTTTTCATCCTTTATTCTATTGATTTGGTATATTACATTAATTGATTTTTGGATGGTAAACCAGCTGCTTTGGAGCCCTAGTGGCACAGCGGTTAAGAGCTAGAGCTGCTAACCAAAAGATCGGCAGCTCAAATCCTCCAGCTGCTCCCCGGAAACCCTGTGGGGCAGTTGTACTCTGTTTTTTAGTGCTGCTGAGTCGGAATCAACTTGACAGCAACGGGTTGCATTCCTGGGGTAAATATCCCTTGGTCGTGGTGTGTAATTGTTTTCATGTTTCTAGATTTGGTTTGCTGGTGTTTTGTTGAGGATTTTTTTATGTTTATATTCATAAGGGATAAGGGTCTGTAGTTTTCTTGTGATGTCTTTGTCTAGTTTTAATATCAAGGTAACATTGGCCTCATAGAATGAATTAGGAAGTATTCTCTCCTCTTCTATTTTTTTGGAAGAGTCTGTGAGGCATTGATATTAATTCTTCTTCAAATATTTGGTAGAATTCACCAGTGAAGCCAGCTGGGCCTGGGCATTTTTTTGTGTGTATGTGGGAAGTTTTAAAATTACGAATTCAGTATCATTACTTCTTATAGGTCTATTCAGGTTTTCTTTCTTCTTGAGTCAGATTCAGTAGTTGGTGTCTTTCTAGGAGCTTGTCCATTTCATCTCAGTTATCTGATTTGTTGGCATACTCTTGCTTATAGTATCCCTTTTAATCCCTTTTATTTCTCTAAGGTCAGTAGTAACACCCTCTTTCATTCCTGATTTTAGTAATTTTAGTCTTCTCTCCTTTTTTCTTGGTCAATTTAGCTAAGGGCTTGTCAAATTTCTTGATCTTTCCAAAGGACCAAGCTTTGGAGTTGTTGATTTTTTCTTGACTGTTTTCTGTTCTCCATTTTATTAATTTCCATAGTCTTTATTATTTCCTTCTTTCTGCTTGCTTTAGGTTGAGTTTGCTGTTCTTTTTCCAGTGTCTTAAAGTGGAAGTTCAGGTTACTGATTAAAAATCTTTCTCCTTTTTTAATATCGGTGTTTACAGCTATACATTTCTCCCAAGCACTGCATCCCTTAAGTTTTAGTCTGTTGTGTCTTTGTTTTCATTAATTTCATTTCCACTTCATTTTTAATTTCCCTCACAATTTCTTCTTTGGCCCATTGACTATTTCGTAGTGTGTTGTTTAATTTCCACGTATTTGTGAATTTCCCAATTTTTTTTTCTATTATTAATTTCCTCCGGCCCTGCTCTTCATTTTCTTCACCCTGGACTCTCGTTTTTAGCTCTGTGGTGGGCAGAGTTCCTCCACACACCATGTGATGGAATTTGTAAAAGGAGTGGGATAGGATGATCGCTGAATCTTTTGATAATTTTCAAGGAATTAGTTTTTGTCTTTAAGTGTTTTGACTGTTTTTTTTTATTATTATTATTCCTATTAATTTAATGCCATCATCCTTCTATATTCTGGAGATTCCTCAAAATTCCTGGTCCGTAATACTACACAATGATTAAGAACAGCGATGAATTCGTGAAACAAACATAACATGGAGGAATCTGAAAGGCATTATGCTGAGTGAAATTAGTCAGTTGCAAAAGGACAAATATTGTATGAGATCATTATTATAAGAACTCAAGAAAAAGTTTAAACAAAGAAGAATCTATTCTTTGATGGTTACGAGAGTGGGGAGGCAGGGAGAGGGGTATTCACTAATTAGATAGTAGATAAGAACTATTTTAGGTGAAGGGAAAGACAACACACAATACAGAACAGGTCAGCACGACTGGACTAAACCAAAAGCAAAGAAGTTTCCTGAATACAACTGAGCACTTCAAAGGCCAGAGTAGCAGCGAGGGGGTTTGGGGACCATGGTTTCAGGTGACATCTAGGTCAATGGGCATAACAAAATGTATTAAGAAAATGTTCTGCGTCCCACTTTGGTGAGTGGCATCTGGGGTCTTAAACACTAGCAAGTGGCCATCTAAGATGCATCAATTGGTTTCAACCTACCTGGAACAAAAGAGAATGAAGAACACCAAAGACACAAGGTAATTATGAGCCCAAGAGACAGAAAGGACCACATAAACCAGAGACTACACCAGCCTGAAACTGAAAGAACTAGATGGTGCCCGGCTACCATCAATGACTGCACTGACAGGAAACACAGCACAGAATTCCTGATGGAGCAGGAGAATAGTGGGAAGCAGACCTCAAATTCTTGTAAAAAGACCAAACTTAATGGTCTGACTGAGACTGGAGGGACCCCGGAGGTCATGGTCCCCAGACCCTTTGTTAGCCCAGGACTGGAACCATTCCCAAAGCCAACTCTTCAGACAGGGATTGGACTGGACTATAAGACAGAAAAAGATACTGGCGAGGAGTGAGCTGCTTGGCTCAAGTAGACACATGAGACTAAGTAGGCAACTCTTCCCTGGAGGCAAGATGAGACGGCAGAGGGAGATAGGAGCTGGTTGAATGGACATGAAGGATCCAGGGTGGAGAGGAGGAGTATGCTGTCTCATTAGGGGGAGAGCAGCTAGTAGTACATAGCAAGGTGTGTATAAGTTTTTGTATGAGAGACTGGCTTGATTTGTAAACTTTCACTTAAAGCACAATAAATTAAAAAAAAAAATCCTTTTCCATAAGTGATACCCTTTCTCAATATTGTAATGCCTTTCTTATTTAGGAAAATAGCTCTTCTCTCATTTCAGTGGGACTTAGAGGGGGAAGTGGATACAATGTACTCTACCATTTTGGGCCGGAAACTTCAGTCTAATTATCTCCTCTTATTTTCCATCTTCAATACTGAGCTCATAAGTACGTAGAATAGTGCCTGGCATCCAGTAGGTGCTTAACAAACATTGGTTCGGTAATGAGTAAATGAAGGTTAGGCACTTGGAGCAGTTATGAGTGGCCTTCCTCCTTAGTATACTATTTCCTCATGGGCTCCATCAGAAGCAGAATGGCATTCATGTTCCATGAGATGAATTCACCAACTGAAACTGTACTAAAGAAGCTTTCAAGTCAAAATAGCTGACAGCGATTATTTCTGAGCAGTGTGATAATGGGTGGTTTATATTACCGCCTTTATGGTTTTCTAAATTTTTATAGTAAATTATTGTGGAAAATGGGTTTTGTTGGTTGCTATGCATCAGAATTGACTCGACGGCAACGGTTTGGTTTTTGGTGATATCTAAATGAACTTTCAAGAGAGGCTCGTTTGTACCATTGACCTAAGTACTTGTGTTTTATACCTCAGCTGTCACCTTTGTCCCGGTGTCTAAGGTGAGCGGACAGGCAGAAGTGGACGATGTCCTCGCGGCTGTCCGGCCCACCACCTGCCTTGTGACCATCATGCTGGCCAACAACGAGACTGGCGTTATCATGGTGAGTCAGCTTCTTTTTCCTTCTTCTTCTTTTAAGAAAGTCTAGTGGGAAGGAAGGGACCTTAGACTCTGCTAGTATCTAATGTTTCTCCGCTTGGGCCACTTCTTTTTCTCCTTTCTTCAATTTTGTAACTTTTCGTGCCTGTCCTTCTTAACTGCTCCTTACTTCTTTCTGTTGGTCTTCATCAAACCAAAGCCACACACTCAACAGTTTGTCTTCCCTGCTGCAGCGTGTCCCTGAAATCAGCCAGCGTGTCAAAGCCCTGAACTCAAGGCGGGCGGCCTCGGGGCTGCCCCGCATCCTGGTGCACACAGATGCTGCACAGGCATTGGGAAAGAGGCGCGTGGACGTGGAGGACCTGGACGTGGACTTCCTTACCATTGTGGGACACAAGGTATCGTCTAAGTGGCCCGTCACTCCTGGTTGGGAAGATCCCTCACTTACAGCTTGCTGTGGAGAGGAGCAGCACCATCCTCGTTGCTCATGTGCTCATCCCGTTAGCATTGATGTCTTCCACAGTCCCTGCCCTCAAGGAGCTTCTGGAAAGGGAGACCAATGCAGCTAGGATGCCATTAGATCAGTGCCATGGTGGGGACAGATGGGAGCACCCCTGCCCATATGGGGTTTGGGTGGGGGAGGTAGGCAAATCTTCTGAAAGGTGTTGAGGCCAAGGTGAGAATATAGGGCAGGTGGGGTCCAGCCAGATAATGGGCAGAGACCTCATCTGCCCACACAGATCCCTCCCCCCACCAAAGGCAAAAGATGTGGGGCTCGACGAAGTGTTGCTTTTTCTAACTTGACTTAAAATGTGGCTCCTGGATGGAAAAGTTTAGGTTTAGAGACTCTTATCTTTAAGGCAGAGTAAGGAGGAAAATAGCTAGGATTGAGGACCCTTACGAAGATTTCGCTTATCTTTCTGGCAGCTGACTCGGACCTGAAATACTTCTAGTATTCTGCTTTGAAGCACAATCCTCAGCTAGTTTCCAAAGGAATGTGTGTGTTGGCCTGGCACTGTAACACTTAATGCTTTTTTGCATAATGTTGATTTGAAAACTTGGAGTCGTGTGCAAGAAAAAGCCTTGGCATATCCAGCTCCAAACTTATCCTCTTACAAATTCTATCACGTTGCAGGTGGAGGAGCCCTACCTGCCATAGGGCTGGGAACAAGAGCCCAGCACCAGCCCCGCCTCTCCTCCATGTCCATAGGTGTGATGGCTGGCAGAGCTGAGGGACCCAAGGGAGCCAGGGCCTGTCCATCACAGAGCATGCTGCCAAGCACTGAGCACATATACAGAGAAGGTCCTCAGAAAGTACTTGTTGAATAAATAGCTGACTTCTCATTTCAGTTCTATGGCCCCAGGATTGGAGCACTTTACGTACGAGGCCTTGGTGAGCAGACCGCTCTACACCCTATGCTGTTCGGAGGTGGGCAAGAACGGAATTTCAGGCCAGGGTAAGGTTGAAAGCTGATGGAGTCTGTGACCCAGTGGCCCTGCCATTTGTCTGTAGGGCAGAGATTCTTTTAAAGAAACACTGTGGTGCTTCTCCTGTCTCTCAGAAGCATGCAGAGAGTAGCACATCCTTACTCAGAATGAGTTCTGCTGACTGATTCCTACATTAGGCTCACCAGATGAGTAGACTCTGGGGATGATTCAGTGCAGGTGAAGGAAACCTCTGTTTCTTTTCATTGCTTCCAAGCATCCACTTTCCCTTGGCAGCAGGTGTGATGAACTCACGAGCTTGGTGGCCAGATGCACCTGGCCAGGTCAAACCCGGCGCTGCCACGGGTCAGCTGCGTGAGCTAGGTATGTCATTCACCCTCCTTGGCCTCAGTTTCCTCATCAGTTACAATGGGGCTAATGACAGCATTTACTTCACTGAGTTGTCTGCAAGTCTTCCATCGTAGTGCTGGTGCAAAGGAAGCCATCAGCAAGTGTTAGGTACCGTCGTTAGTCTTGTTATTTTGGTGCTGCCCACCAAAGAGATGCTGCTGGAGCCTTTGTGGATGGGATGTGCTACAGTTCTCTCAATAGGGGGGACAGCAGGGTCACCCCAGTTTCCCTTCTGATAGCTCTTGGTAGTAATGTGACACCACACCCCCTGCCCCTGCCAGAGCAGTGTCAGAAAAAGCCAACTAAAACAGAAGGTTTAAATAAGATCTGGAGCCTCATATCATAATACTAAAATGTCCAGGTTTCAATAAAGAATCACTCCTCATACTAAGAACCAGAAAGTCTTGAATGAAAAGATGCAATTGATAGTTGCCAACTCTGAGGTGACAGTGCTGTTAGAATACTCTGGCAAAGGTTTTTTTTTCAGTCAATGCCATCTTTATTAACCTGACAGGATTCTCCCCAGCAGAGATATCCTCACTGGGGAGTAGCTGGTTCACTACTCTCAGCGATACAGGACATGGCTGGTTGGCATTGAATTATACCCTTTAAATGACTGAGTTGTGTGGTATATGAATTGTGTCTCACTAAAGCTGTAATTTTTTTTTTCATTTTTTATTGTGCTTTAAGTGAAAGTTTACAAATCAAGTCAGCCTCTCATACAAAAACTTATAAACACCTTGCTATATACTCCTAATTGCTCTCCGCCTAATGAGATAGCACACTCCTTCTCTCCACTCTCTTTTCGTGTCCATTCAGCCAGCTTCTGACCCTCTCATCTACCCTTCAGACAGGAGAAGCCAACGTGGTCTCATGTGTCTACTGGATCCCAGAAGCTCATTCTTCACCAGTTTCATTGTCTATCCCATAGTCTAGGCCAATCCCTGTCTGAAGAGTTAGCTTTAGGAATGGTTCCTGTCTTGGGCTAACAGAAGGTCTGGGGACCATAACCTCCAGGGTCCTTCTAGTCTCAGTCAGACCATTAAGTCTGGTCTTTTTATGAGAATTTGGGGTCTGCATCCCACTGCTGTCCTGCTCCCTCAGGGGCTCTCTGTTGTGTTCCCTGTCAGGGCACTCATCGGTTGTGGCCAGGCACCATCTAGTTCTTCTGGTCTCAGGCTGATGTAGTCTCTGGTTCATGTGGCCCTTTCTGCCTCTTGGGCTCATAATTACCTTGGGTCCTTGGTGTTCTTCATTCTCCTTTGCTCCAGGTGGGTTGAGACCAGTTAATGCATCTTAGATGGCCACTTGCTAGCATTTAAGACCCCAGACTCCACTCTCCAAAGTGGAATGCAAAATGTTTTCTTAATAGATTTTATTATGCCAATTGACTTAGATGTCGCCTGAAACCATGGTCCCCAAACCCCTGCCCTGGCTACGCTGGCCTTCAAAGCATTCAGTTTATTTAGGAAACTTCTTTGCTTTTGATTTAGTCCAGTTGTGCTGACCTCTCCTGTATTGTGTGTTATCTTTTCCTTCACCTAAAATACTTCTTATCTACTATCTAATTAGTGAAAACCACTCTCCCTCCCTCCCTCCTTCCCCCCTCTCGTAACCATCAAAGAATATTCTCTTCTCTGTTTAAACTATTTCTCGAGTTCTTATAATAGTGGTCTTACACAATATTTGTCCTCTTGTAGCTGACTAATTTCACTCAGCATAATGCCTTCCAGGTTCCTCTATGTTATGAAATGTTTCACGGATTCATCATTGTTCTTTATCGATGCATAATATTGTGTGAATAGACCATAATTTATTTATCCACTCATCCATTGTTGGGCACCTTGGTTGCTCCCAAGTTTTTGCTATTGTAAACAGTCTGGCACAGATATTAAAGCAGGCACAATAAAAATGCTTCAATAAGCAATTACAAGCACACTTGAAGCAAATGAAATAGTCTCAAAAAAGAAAGAAATGTAAAGAAGAACCAAATGGAAATTTTAGAACTAAAAACTACAATAACCAAGATAAAAAGTTCAATGGGTGGGCTCAACAGCAGAATAGAGGGGACAGAGGAAAGAATTAGTGAGGTGAAAGAACAATACAAATTACTCAATCTGAACAACAAAGAGGAAATAGACCGGGAAAGAAATGAACAGAGACTAAGCGATAGTGACACTATAATAAAACATCTCCTTCTGAAGTCCCAGAAGGAGAAGAGAAAGAGGGTAGTGCTGAAAACATAACATAATTTCCCAAATTTGGCAAGAAACATAAATTTACAGATTGAAGAATCTGAGTAAACCC
Organism: Loxodonta africana; assembly: GCF_030014295.1. Lineage (NCBI taxonomy): Eukaryota > Metazoa > Chordata > Mammalia > Proboscidea > Elephantidae > Loxodonta > Loxodonta africana. The sequence continues at coordinate 4,691,070 of NC_087347.1, read as the reverse complement.
CAAGCAAGATAAGCCCACAGAAATTCATGACAAGACTTATCATAATTTAACTTCCGAAGTTAAAAGACAGAACAAAACCTTGAAAGCAGCCATAGAAAAATGATACCTCCCCAATAGGAGAAAAACTACTTAAATGACAGATTTCTCTCATCAGAAACATGGAGGCCAGAAAGAAGTGGCACAATATTTTTCCAGTGCTGAAAGAAAGGAACCATTAACCAAGAAGCCTATATACAGTGAAAATATCCTTTAGGAATGAAGGGGAAATCAAGACATTCTCAGATGAAGGAAAGCTAAGAATTTGTAGCTAGCAGACCTACCCTAGAAGAATAACTAAAAAGAGAAAAAAAAGGTTTCTAAATAGAAAAAAAAAACCCAAAACCAATCCCATTGCCGTCAAGTAGATTCCGAGTCATAGCGACCCTATAAGACAGAGTAGAACTGCCCCATAGAGTTTCCAAGGAGCGCCTGAGTGGATTCGAACAGCTGACCTTTTCATTAGCAGCTGTAGCTCTTAACCACTGCGCCACCAGAGAAAATACAAAGTAGCACCGCAATGAGATATTGCTACACACCTATCAGGATGGCCAAAATAAAAATTATGCTAAGAGCTCCAAATGCCGGCGAGGGTGCAGAGAAACCGGATCCCCCATACACTGCTGGTGGAGTGTAAAATGGTACAGCCACTCTGGAAAAACTCAGCAGTTTCTTTAAAAACTAAATATGCAAATACCACACAACCTAGGAATTTCACTCCTTGACACTTATCCCAAAGAAACGGAGACTTGTGTGCACACAAAATCTGTGCACAAATGCTTGTAGTGAATTTATTTGTAAGAGCCCAAACCCAGATGTCCTCCAGTGGGTACATGGTTAAACTGTGGTACATCCACGTAATGGGACACTACTCAGCAATAAAACAAAACAAACTATTGATATCCCCAACAACCGGGATGAATCTCCAAGGAAGCAGGCCGGGTGAAAGAAGTCGATCCCAAAAGGTTCCATACTGTGTGACTTCACATACAACATTCTTGAAATGACAAAATTATAGAAATGGAAAAGAAATCATTCATTAACGGGGATTAAGAACCAGGTATGGGCAGGAGGACAGTGGGTGTGGCTATAAAAGGGCAGCATGAGGGATCCTTGTGGGGATGGAATGTTCTGGATCTTGACTATGTCAGTGCGATATCCCGGTTGTGATCCAGTACTATCATTTGGCAAGACATCTGGGTAAAGAGTACATGGAATCTGTCTATTTCTTACAACTGCATGTGAATCAACAATTATCTCAAATTTAAAAGTTTAATTTAAAAGAAGACGATCAGATGTTCCAGGAACCGTAAGCAGCAGGTCAGGGTTTTGAGACAGGGTAGGGACAGCAGGGTTTAACTTACTCCGTGGGGAAGTAGAAAATGGCTGACTGCCAGAGGGTGGGTGCTGGGATGGGCCTGGTTGCACAACTGGGCCAGTGCACAAGGGTTCCCAGGCTGTCCCACCGTGGGAGCTCTCCCAGGCCACAGCAGGTCACAGACCTTTAGCCATGCTCCTAAGCCCCTGGCCTGACCACGCTGTTCTGCACATGAGGACGCCGAGCCCAGGAAGGGGATGTGACTGAGCTGAGAGCCCACGGTGAGGAGGAGTCTGGGCTGAGGGCAAAGCCCAGGCCTTCCTGTCCCCAGCCCAGCCCTCGCCCAGCACCTGACCACCCACCCCTGGGGAGCGGAGCTGACCAGTCACACTGTTGTCAGAGCAGGGCCAGTGTGGACAGGTCTTCTGTCTCTATCACATGCTGCACCTCCATTTATCTTATTATCTGCTGGTCAACTAGCGGGATCCGGTTCCAAAGGCCTAACAAGACTTTATTCAGCCAGAACTTAACAGTAAGAAAATTCTGTTTATTGAGTTAATGTTTTATTTTCCTAGAAATGCGGCAAAGAGTTCTGTTTTTTAGCTCGTAGGATCAAGGTGTGAGAGTCACTGGTCTTCAAGGGGCTCTCTTGTCCCTCTTCCGCACACACACGCACACACACACGCTTACTCACATATACACACCGCACTTTCACATACTCACATACACACCCCACCACATACACACTCCCCACACACACATACTCACACACACATCCCACCACATGCACACACACCCCACATATACACACACACACTCACGAACCACACAGAGGCATACTCACCCACACACCCCACATACACACACGCACACACAGAAGCATACTCACACACACACACACCCCACCCACGTGCTCATACTGCACACACATATACACACACAGCACCACGCATACACACCCCCACATGCACACACCCCCCTTTGCACACTCACCAAATCCATGCATACGCCACACACAGACACCTCTTATCTGCTGAGGCCAGAAACCCCGATGACGACGAAGGATTCCTTCCTTATTACCACTGAGAGGCTTAACGTGACGCTAACAGGCCGTGAATCAGCTACTCAGAAAACGTTGTCAACTGTAAATGGCTATCCCCGGGTAGTAGGGACCAAAGAGAGGAGGGCTCTGGGTACGCAGTAGGAGGAGGGTTGCCCCCATGCCCGGGAAAGGGCCCACCCAGAGTGGCAAACTTTGGACTTCCCACCGAGTTTGTCCCTGCTTGTGTGAGGTTGGAACAACTTTGTGTGGAGGCTGCTGGGGCGACACGCGTGCCGTAAGGTGTCGGTGTGATGTTCTCATTCTTACACAGCGGCTTTCGCGTAAACATGCTCCTTCCCGGGTCAGCTATCGATTGCGACCTCATTACTCTGAAGCTGCTTTGCTCTGGGACAGGATTTACCCCTTGTCTCTTACAGGACCGAGAACACCCCAATGATCGCCGGCCTCGGGAAGGTAAGCCTCACTCTGCCGACACGGCGTGGGTCAACTGGCCTGCTTCTGTCTGGGGTGGGGGTGCTACAGCCTCAGTGCAGGCTGACAACACTGCGAAAGGTCAGCGTTCAAGTTCATCCTTTCGTTGCTTTTGGTGACCTTGAGCAGATTAATTAACTGCCTTGTCCGTCAGTTTCCCCAGAGGCCTGAATGGGTGTCCAGGGCCTTGTTATTGCCGTTGGCTGCCGTGGAGTGATTCCCACTCCTGGCAACCCCACGTGACAGTGTGGGAGAAGCTGGAATCTTTACGGAAGCAGAGCTCCAGGCCTGTCTTTCCATAGTACTGCTGGGTGGGTTTGAACCGCCAGCCTTCAGGTTAGCCATTGAGCGAAAGCCACTTGCACCACCAGGGACCTTAGGAGATCATATCAGGATTCCAGTCAATGGAGAGACGGAAGAAAACACCTAGAATTTTATCTACCAGCCTGGAGAGCTGTGCAGTTTGAGATCTCCACATGCTTTGCATCTAAAAGGGAAAAGTCTCTTCTAATGTAAGAACACAGGGTCATATCTGCTGTGTCTTCACTGCCCCCACACGCCCCGAGAACCTTTCCACACCCGCCAGCTTCCCACTCCAGGACTGTCTGCAGCGCGCTTTTAGCCCGCTCTCCACCTGCCCAGTCCAACAACCTTGTTTAGCACCCGGATCCATGATGCCTCCTGGACTTCTGGACAGCCCCCCTCCGCTGTCAATCTGCGTTAGGACCTACTGTTCCCAGGTCTCTGCCTTATGAGATGGCCAAGTTGGGGTTTTGGGAGCTCCACACACCTCCCTCCTACATCCTCTTCTCTCCTGGAACGTTCCCACCAGTCTACGGAAGACGCCAGCTCGTAACAGCGTCCTCCCCATGGCAGCTCGCTCCCCCTTCCTAGTGGGCATCTTGGAAGAGCTGCCCACGCTTACTCTCCCCACTCCTACTCCTCACATCCAGTCTAGCGTCTGGTTCCCCCACTCCCCGCAGACTTCCGGGTGGGCCCCAGCCACCGTGGTTGTCCCATCCAGGCTGTGTCTTGGGCCTTACCTCATCTGGCCTCGTGGCAGCTTTCCAGAAGCAAGGTCTCCTCTAGCCTGCTCCCCCCTCCCCTGCTGTGTGGATAGCCCCTTACCTAGGGGTATGCCCGGAGCTCCCAGCCTCCTCTCCCCTGTGTCCTCCTAGGGGACCCGTCCAGCCCACGGCTGCAAACACGTCCTGGCTCTTTAACATCACATCTCCAAGCAGGGCTGGCCTCTCTGGAGCTGTAGACGCCCCCCACAGCTCTCTGGAGGTTTCCTCAGGCGCCTCTTGGGCGACTCCAGTTCAACAAGCCCAAGGCCAGTCCTGTCTCCTCCTTCCTCTCCTCACCCCATGGTTGCCCCGACTCCTGCCTCTTCCACCTCCGGCATCTGCTCTGCCTCCTGTCCCTCTCCACGGCCTCTGGCCCTAGACCACGCTGTCCTCTCGCTTGGCTGCCCACCCCGGCCTCTCTGGGTCTCCTGCTTCTGTTCCCCACAATGCACCCAGTGATGCTAAAATGCAAGTCAGCTACATCACTTGCTCAGTTGTAGATAAACTCGCCCCATTGCACTTATGTACACCACCAGCCTGGGGCCTCGGGGTCACCGAGTCTGGTCTCTGCGTGCCTCCCCCTCACACTCGCTGCACCTGCCACCCTGGCCCTTCCCTTCCAGGGATGTGCTCGTCCTTCCGCGAGGGGTCTGGATGGCGGTGGCTCCCTTCACCTGCCGCTGTCTCCTCCCCCGGCCTCTGGGGTCCCCTCAGCTGCTCCCACCACAGGTGGCGTGGTCTGCTCACGGCCTCTCTCCTTCTCGTCCCGGTCCCTCTCCGGAACGGAATGTGTCTCCCCTGGAGACTGGGGTCACTTTGGTCTCATCCAAAGCTTCCAGAGCTGCCCAACAGTCAGACCCTATTGAATGGATGAAGACAGGGCTCTTCAAGCTGCTAATGTGGCCCTTGGCACGTGTCCCTAAAACACCAAACCCGTTGTTGTGGGGTCAACTCCAACCCACAGCAACCCTATAGGACAGGGTAGAACTGCCCCATAAGGTTTCCAAGGAGCAGCTAGTGGATTCAAACTGCCGACCTTTTGGTTAGCAGCCGAGCTCCTAACCTCTGTGCCACCAGGGCTCTTTGGCACACACAGGCGCTCAGGAAATCCTGAAGCCGCAGGAGTTTCTCACGTTCGAGGAAATACGCCTCCACTATTTAAAGCTCTCTTGCCGCCCTCGGTTTTGCAGTGATGGGGTGCGCGTCCCTGCCTTGGTGCTGAGCAGCACGTGTTTCCGTGTCCCCAGGCCGCGGAGCTGGTGAGCGAGAACTGCGAGGCTTACGAGGCCCACATGAGAGAGGTCCGAGATTACCTGGAGGAGAGGCTGCAGGTGGGCGGAGTTCCCGGCCAGTGCACCGTGGTCTTGAGCCTGTGCGGGGTGGGGGAACCACCCTTTGGGGTGGGGAGGGGGCTTGACTGACCCAGGCAGAGGGAGCTGTGTGTAGGAAACCCAGCCGGGAAGCTGGTCGGGGCACTCACTGTGGTGATGAGGAGAGGGAAGACTCAAGGAAGAAACACTAGCTGGAGTCAAAAGCCCCCAGAGAGACTCTAGACTAAGTGGATATCTTTATCACAGGGTGTGACAAAAATACACCAGCGGCAGTGTATTTAACGGTTGTTATGTAGAAGGACTGTAGTTATTCAGAAGGTTTATTTTTCCCCTGAAAACTTTGCTTTTCCTGGTCAGTCCCCTGAACAATTATAAGTAGATGCTTATCAATAAGAGACTGTATTTCTATGTTGAGGTTTTGTTTCCCAAAAAGCCTAAAGTTCAAACAAATGGCGGGGTGGGGAGGGGGGTTGTGACGCTGTCACTGAATATTTCGTTTACTTTTTCAGGCCGAATTTGGTAAGAAGAGAATCCATCTGAACAGCCAGTTTCCAGGGTCGGAGAGACTTGCCAACACCTGTAATGTTTCCATCCGGGGACCCCAGCTTCAAGGTGACGCCCCAGCTCCTCCTGTCCCTTTGCTGTTGGTTTGCGTGGCTCCTGGGCCGCCAAGTTCCTGTTCAGAGCTGGCACCTCCTAGCTCTCCTCCGTGGGGCAGCTACAGTGTCGTCAGGGCTCGGCCCAGTGGTGAGGGTGGACGGTCCCTGGGGCTCTGGCCATCGACCTCTTTTTTCCCTGACTTTGCTCATTTCACTAACGCTTCCTATATGGGTAGTTCTCAGCTCTCAACAGTCATTAGCACCCACCCTAAGGTTAGGTAAGAAAATAAAACTAAATTTTAGACTAGCTAGTTGGTGCTATTTTTGTTGGCAGTGTTTATTGTTGTTGTTGTTAGGTGCCGTCGAGTCAGTTCCGACTCATAGCGACCCTATGTACAACAGAATGAAACACTGCACCATCCTCACAACCATTGCTGTGTTTGGGCCCATTGTTGCAGCCACTGTGTCAATCGTTCTCATTGAGAGTCTCCCTCTTTTTTGCTGACCTTCTACTTTACCAAGCGTGAAGTTCTTCTCCAGGGGCTGGTTCCTCCTGATAACTTGTCCAAAGTATGTGAGACGGAGTCTCGCCATCCTTGCTTCGAAGGAACATTCTGGTTGTACTTTTTCCAAGACGGATTTGTTCGTTCGTTTGGCAGTCCATCATATATTCAATATTCTTCGCCGACACCACAATTCAGAGGTGTCAGTTCTTCTTCGGTCTTCCGTATTCACTGTCCAGCTTTCACATGCATAGGAGGTGATTGAAAACACCGTGGGTTGGGTCAGGCACACCTTAGTCTTCAAGGTGACATCTTTGCTTTTCAACACTTTAAAGAGGTCTTTTGCAGCAGATTTGCCCAATAGAGCTCAGCTGCTAACCAACAGGTCAGCAGTTCAAATCCACCAGCCACTCCTTGGAAACCCTATGGGGCAGTTTTCTCTGTCTTATAGGGTCACTATGAGTTGGAATTGACTCAACAACAGTGTTTAGAAACTATTTTATGAAGTTGAGGGAAACTGAAGGCTACAATTTAAAAACTGGCTAAGCATGAGGTGTGTAGCTTTCTTTTGTCCTGCGACTTCTCCTTCCATTGCTGGAAACGGGGACAGTCAGTTATATCCTAAACACAGGTCAAACTGGGCTGGCCCTGAGTCCCTGAGCATGAAGGTCTGGGGCGTTGGCCCAGCATGTTTCCATTTGGGAGGGGATGATGGTGGTCCTGAGACCACGAGAGGGCTTCTTAGAAGTTGGGGGTGGTGGTGTTTTCTTGTCTTGTGGGTCACACAGAGACAGGTGGCAGGAACAGTGGGACCATGAAGAAAAAACACGGGTGGGCCTCCTGAGGCTGTGCCATCAGGAGCTTGAGGGGAAGCGTGCTCACTGGGAAGGGCATTCCTTCAGGTGGCCTCTGTCCGTCTGTCCTGCTTTTTTCTGCGGCAGCCTTTGTGTTCAGCAGTCTCCTGCGTTGGCTGCAGTGAGCCGGGCTGTCAGCCTCTGTCATCCCAGAAGCAGATGATTTTAACTTGTGTGCTTACGCAAGAAGCAGTAAATGCCTTCTGGTTAAAAAAGAACTCACCCATGTTTGTACCTTTGCAAAAATGCAGATGTAAACTTAAATATTATTGCCAGGGCAACAAGTTACTAAGTTAGGCAGCCATTAAGCACTTTGGCGCCTTCCAAGACAATTGGTTAGAATAACATTTTTGAAGCCTGTCTTAGGAAGCAGTACAACCAGAATGCTCCTTAGAAGCAAGGATGGCGAGACTTGGTCTCACATACTTTGGACATGTTGTCAGGAGGGACCAGCCCTGGAGAAGGACATCATGCTTGGTCAGTGGAAAAGATGAAGACACTCAATGAGATGGATTGACACAGTGGCTGCAATAATGGGCTCAAACACAGCAATGATGGTGAGGATGGCACATGACTGGGCAGAGTTTCGTTCTGTTGTACATAGGGTCGCTATGAGTCAGAACCGACTCGACGGCACCTAACAACAACAACAACAACAAGGAAGGAGGAGGCATTTGTGTGGGTCTTATGGAGACTTCTCCCCCGCATGCAGGGCTGCCCCTGGAACTCCGTGGGTGTGCAGAGGGGGGCAGGCCAGCCTGGGAACTCCCCAGTGCACCCTGGGCGGAAGGGTGGACAGGCGCACACAGGGAGTGCAGGGCTCTGGCTCAGGACTACCCTCTTCTCCACAGGCCGCCTGGTACTCGCCCAGTGCAGGACACTGCTGGCCAGTGTGGGTGCCGCATGCCACTCGGACCTTGGGGACCGGTAAGTGCCCCCATGTGCTCACTCACAGTGTGATGGGGTGACTGCATCACTGCCTGTTAGAATCGCAGGAAAGCGGACAAGTGGAGGCCCTGCCTACAAGGGCCCACAGGAGGGGAGGAGAGGGGAGGAGAGGACAGCCTTCCTGGAAGAAGTGGCCTCTGGGCTTAACCACGAGAAGAGGGGCTTCTCGGAGAAGGGCCAGTCTGTGCCCAGGTCTGGGAGGGAGAGAAGAGGAGGCCACGCACAGTCCAGGACCCAGAGACCCGGGGCCAGCCCACACTCACCCAGCCTCAGGAAGACGGAGCTACCACAGGGTTGGGGCAGACTGGTGACTGGTTCCATGTGGGTTCCAGAAAGCTCCCTGCTGCCGTGTGTGGGTGGGTATCAGCTGGGGGTAGCCATGGGCAGCGTCAGCTAGTCCCGGTTAGGGCCCATGGAGGAGCAGGGCCTGTAGGGGGGAAGAGGACAAGGGGGTCTGTGTCTGCTTCTGTGGGCACGAGGTCCACGTGAGACATTGGGGTGTGGCTAGACAGAGGGGCCTGAGCTACAGGGAGACAGCAGACAGTGGTTATTAAAGTCCAGTCTGGAATAGCTGAGACTATCCATTCTGTGGGCACCTGAAGTGAAAGGGAGGCGGACGAGCCAGGTGGGGGCCTCGTCTCCGTGACTGAGGGCCAAAGCCCCCACTCTGGCAGAGGCGTCAGTCAGGGTCCGGGGCTGGCAGAGGTCAGGCGGGCGTGCAGGGGAGCTGTCCCCAAGTGCTCCAGGTGCTATCCTCCCTCACCAGATGCTCACCACCACCTGAGAGGTGGGGAAACTGAGGCACAGAGCAGTAAGTCCGGCACCTGCCATCTCAGCTGGGAGGCCCCCAGGGTGGGCAGGTACCCCCTGGGGGGAGAAAAGGCATGTGAGGCCTTTGCTCACAGCTGAGGCAAGGAGGTGGGGTGCCCCCGGTGACCTATGTGTTGAGGGGTGCAGTGGTTAAAGCACTCCGCTGCTAACTGAAAGGTTGGTGGTTTGACACCAAAGACACAAGGTAATTATGAGCCGAAGAGACAGAAAGGGCACATGAACCAAAGACTACATCAGCCTGAGACCAGAAGAACTAGATGGTGCCTGGCCACAACCAATGAGTGCCCTGACAGGGAACACAACAGAGAGCCCCTGAGGGAGCAGGAGAGCAATGGGACGCAGACCCCTAATTCACTTAAAAAGACCAGACTTAATGGTGTGACTGAGACTAGAAGGACCCCGAAGGTCATGGTCCCCAGACCTTCTCTTAGCCCAAGATAGGAACCATTCCCAAAGCCAACTCTTCAGACAGGGATTGGACTGGACTATGGGATAGAAAATGATGCTGGTGAGGAGTGAGCTTCCTGGATCAAGTAGACACATGAAACTATGTGGGCAGCTCCTGTCTGGAGGGGAGATGAGAGGGCAGAGGGGGTCAGAAGCCGGCCGAATGAACACAAAGAGAGCGGAGGGAGTGGAGGGAAGGAGTGTGCTGTCTCATTAGGGGGAGAGCAACTAGGAGTATATAGCAAGGTGTATATAAATGCTTGTATGAGAGACTGACTTGATTTGTAAACTTTCACTTAAAGCACAATAAAAATTTAAAAAAGAAAAAAGAAAGGGTGACGGTTCGAAACCACCAGTGGCTCCGTGGGAGAAAGATGTGGCAATCTGCTTCTATAGCGATTTACAAGCCTGAAAATGGCGTCACTGTGAGTCGGAATTGACACGGAAACAGTTAAGCGTTCTGGTTCAAACTCACCAGCCACTCTTTGGGAGGAAGACCTGGCGATCTGCTCCTGTCAAGATTACAGCCTTGAAACCCCCATGGAGCAGTTCTACTCTGTTATATAGGGTTGCTATGGGTCGGAATCCTCTCCATGGCACACAGCCACAGCGCATGCAGGCTACGTCCCTGGGTGGTGTAGACAGCTTGCACTTGACTTCTAATGTTGGCAGTCGGAACCTGCCTAGCACCACCTCAGAAGAAACGCCATTTGCTGCCATAAAGATTGTTGCTGAGCCCATGGGGTTACCATGCCTCAGAATTGACTGGATGGCAATGGTTTTTTTTTTTTTTTTTTTACTTTTTGGTTTAGTGTATGTAAGGCACGGAGCTCGGTGCTGCGGAAAATCCCTGACACCTAGGGGTGACACATATTCTGTGTTTCCTGTTTGAATATGAGTCTCCCCGAGACCCCTTAAACTCCTCAAAGACAAAGTCCCATCACCCCAGAACTCAGTACCGAGGGGTCCAGCTTGCTGGGTGGGACAGGTGTCCCCGCTGCGGGGTAGAAAGGCCTAGAGCCATGAGGGCCTCAGGCCAGGAGGGCGAGCAGGACCTCGAACCAATCTTCAGTTTGAGTTGGGTTAGAGGTATGTTTGTTGGGGAGTCCGGTGGAGGGAGGGTCCAGGAAGGGGGAAGATGGGGACAAGAGCAAGGCCAAGAGGTGGGTGCTGTGGACGTAGCTGGGGGGACTTGGCCGGGAGCAGGATGGGAAGGGTCTCCTCGTGTCCAGAGGAGCATGAAGGAGACATGCTTTCCCTGACAGCTGACCGGCTCCTCTGCCCTCCAGGCCGTCCCCGGTGCTGCTCAGCTGCGGCATCCCTTTTGAAGTGGCCAGGAACGCCCTCCGGCTCAGCGTGGGGCGCGGCACCACCAAGGCAGAGGTGGACCTCGTGGTGGAGGACCTGAAGCAGGCCGTGGCCCTGCTGGAGGGCTCCGCCTAGGGCAGAGGGAGCCCCTCCCACTGTGAGCACAGGACCTCAGTGTTCTGCTCCTAGGAGCCGGGAGCCAGGGCTGTGGATACCTCCCTTCCCCTTGGGCAGCACGTGCACACGCACCCACATCTGTCCCCCAGCGGAGCACACGGCACACACCCACATTTCTCCCCCAGGGCGGCACGCAGGCATGCACCCACCTCCTCCCTTCCCCAGGCGTCTCTCCCCCAAGGCTGGCTGGGACGACAGTTTTCCTGACTTCTCCAGGTCCTCGTTTTATCCTGGTGTGTGAGGTCTGGTGACTCAGAAGCACGTGTGCTCTGGGCTTCCTCTCCCGAGGGACAGTTCCAGAGGAGCTACCAGGCACACAAACCCCAGTGGTCCTCATAGGCCAGGACAGGGGAGCCCCTTGGGACAGTCACTCATAGGCCCAGGATACACACACCCACACAGGACAGTCATTCATAGGCCCAGGATACACACGCCCACATAGGATGGTCACTTATAGACCTAGGGACACACACGCCCCATAAGATGGTCACTCAGGCCCAGGACACACACACCCACATAGGACAGTCACTCATAGACCCAGGGACACACATGCCCCATAGGACAGTCACTCAGAGGCCCAGGACACACATGGCCATATAGGACGGTCACTTATAGGCCCAGGACAAGAGTGCCCCACAGGAGAGTCACTCAGGCCCAGGACACACACGTGCACATAGGACGGTCACCCAGGCCCAGGACACACACGCCCGCATAGGGCTGTCCCTTGTCTCTGCTGCTGAATGCACAGGTGGAAGTGGACACGCCTGGGCACCTTCCTGAGAGGTGGCGCTTTTATCCAAATGATGAGACCCAAGTATTTATTATCCATTGTCAGGCCATCGCTATCGTGAAAACAGGAGACTCAGTTTTTGCCTCGCTCTGATCCTGGAGCTCGGCTTCATGGGGCCTCCCATCTGCACCTTTGCCCAGCAGCGTCCGCCTGGGTGGCTCAGAGGCTCGGAGGCCTGCCCCGTCAGTCCCCCATGCTGCCCCCTCTGACCTCTCAGGGCTCCAGTCGGACGTGGCAGAGTATGGGTGGCAGCTGCGCTCGGTGGTTCTGCTCATTCTCAAGGTGGGAAGTCAGCTCATCCAGCTTTCATTTTAATCTCATTTCACAAAAGGATTCTCCTGTCTTTACAAAGCACCTTGTGGCATTCTCATATCACGTGCCATCCGTGCTGCGGAGACATTTACGTAGGGTTCATTTTTAATAGAATAACCTTTTTAACGTGAAGTCTTAAAGTGTAAGCAAACAGCTGTCGGAAATTAAATATATTAATAAAATCCTTTATTAATACATGTTAATAAAATATGCCATGTTTGCAGTTTTCTGGGTGGGTGCAGACACCCTGGCCTGGCGCTTTTCTCATGGTGGGGAGTGCTTATCCCTGGCACAGGTACAGACGGCCGGGGGGAGTGGGAGCGTTGTGCCATAACTCCATCCTATCATGGCGTGGTTATGCTCTCTGGAGCCCCTGGGAAGCAGGCCTGGTCTGCGGGCTCCGCTAAGAGTATGGGTATCCTGCCCCACTGAAGGACAGTCTGGGAAAGATGCCTGAGGGTGGCACTAAAACCTGAAGGGGGACCTTTTCTCTGCAGCCCGTAGGAACTGGACCACTGTGGTCGGAGGGAGGGCCGAGCTACCTCCTGCACCTTGGACTTTCCCCCCAGCATCCAGCAGGCGCACACCCTGCATGGCCCATAGCACCCACAAAGAGGAACAGTGAGGGGCCCACTGCATCATGGCCCACTTCTCCTTGGGTTAGCGGGGCCTCCACGGGCCACGGGCCAGGTGAGGCAGGAGCCAGGTGCAGACTGTGTTTCCAGTTCTGGGGGACAGCATGCCCTTAGATCACTGTGGTGACAACGTGGCCAGAGCACCAGGCCCCAATGGGGCACTTGATACTCAAACACCCCTAGACCTGGTTCCCCAGGAAGAGGCCCCCTACCCCCAACTCAGGGGCCTGCTCTGGCCAGCCCAGGGCCAGGACAGAGCCCCAATTACTCAAACGTTTGACACTGAGTCTCCAGGAAAGGACTTGTGGTGGACGGGTCTGCCACCCACCCCCGGAACCTGCTCTGGCCAGCCCAGGGTCAGGACAGTTCACAGGGAGTCCGTGGAGAAGTAGACACTGGGGCCTGCCACTCCCTCGAGAGGATGTTTGCAATGAGGAAAGGTACTAGATGCACGACACCCAAGGGAACAGAGACTGGTGCGCCCACTTGGGCTGGCTCGGCAGTCCCAGCCCTCAGCCAGCATCTGAGTAGGGCCTGGCCTGCCCAGAAGCTCCAGCTGCTGCATCCCCTGCCCCCAGCAGGACCCTGCTATGGCCCCTTCCTCTGCAGCCCCCCGGCCATGGCTCCAACCCTCCATGAGGGAGTGTGTGGGTAGGCTGCGAGTCCCCCACCCCACTGCCCTCCCAGTTGCTGCCTCCCATCTGCCCTCTGAGCTGCTTATCGGGTAACCAGATCCAGGGGCTCGTTTCCACGCCTGAAACAGGAAGCCTGGCCTGCGTGCGAGCGCCACAGAGAGCCGGCCAGGGTGCCGGGTGCTAGGTTGCTGGGGTGTGGGGTGTTGGGGTAGCTGGGCTGAGCATGGCAGAGCAGCAGGCGCTTGCAGCCGCCAAGCAGGGGGACCTGGCCACCTTGGAGCAGCTGCTGGAGGACGGGGCCCTGGGTCAAGGCCCCACCGATACACTGGGTGCCAGCCTGGTGCACCACGCCGCCCGCACTGGCCATCTGGACTGCGTGAAGCTTCTGGTGCAGCGGGCCCAGCTGCCCGGCAACCAGCGGGCCCACAACGGGGCCACCCCAGCACATGACGCTGCAGCCACTGGCCACCTGGCAGAGCTGTGCTGGCTTGTCCGCGAGGGAGGCTGCGGCCTGCAGGTAAGTGAGTGCCTGCTGGCCCAGGGCAGCCACAGACCCCTGGGGAGCTTGGGAGGTGTGAACCCAGAAGGCCAGGTGCCCCAGCCCTAGGCCACTGGGTCCTGTCCTGGGCTTCTGAAGTCTGAACCTTTTTTTGTGTCCCTGGGGACTGCAGTCGGAGGGTCTATCTCTGTATGGCTGGAGCTGGGTTTGAGTCCCAGGCCACCCCAAAACCAGCATACGTTCCTTGAAAGCCAAGGCCATCTTCCAGAGCACCCTCTTATTCCCCAGCGAGAAACCACCTGCCACTCTCCTACCTGCGTCTCTGCACACAGTCCCCGTCCCCTTCCACCAATAGGAGCCCTCAGCCTGGATGGTGGGGGTCTTGCTGGTGTTCAGGACCCCTCTCCCTCATCAGGCCTGATCTCGGGGGCCTGGTTTCCAAAGCAACTGGATCTGGTCTGTAGAGACGTGCAGTGGGAGTTGGGAGCCGTGGGCATCAAGGAGTCGGGGGTGGGGGGTGGGGGCAGAGAGTGGGAGTGGCTGGAAGGGAAAGGTCACACAGGTACCTGTCTGGGCATCTCTCTGGGGCCCCGCCTCCCTTTTTCCTGCCTGCCTGTCCCCTTTGTGGAGGCAGAGGACTCTCACTGTCCATGAACCCTTGGGGGACGTGGGCCAACCCCCGACAGGACAACCCTCTCCCAGAGGCCAGAAAGGCCTGCTGGGTTCCTGGATGGGGAGACAAGGAGTGGTGGAGGCAGCTCAGTCTCATGGCCTCTGCACTCCTGTTCTCACTGGAGAACCCCAGAGGCAGCGGTGGGAACCGTCCCCACTTCTGGGCGTGTTCTGATCACAGGCCCTCAGGAACAAACTAACGCCCCGACCCAAGACTGCTGGGTATCGGTCAGCACCCGTGGTCTCCTGGGACCTGCCAAAGGCCCACAAGCCCATCCCAGGCGCCATGGGCAAGTGGCACCTGCCTTGCTGGCTGAGAGGAGAGTTGGGGTGGGTGTAGGTGAGCAGCCGCTGATCTGGGTTCGAGTCCCAGCCCTGCCCCTTACCTGGAGCAGACCGCTCGGCTCCCAGCTTTGAATTCACAGTCCTGGTGGCAAGGCCTCCCCTGCTCATGTTGTGCCACAGGGAACCCTCAGGATTGGGCAGTGTGGCCTCATGGGGGCCCTTGGCAGCCACTCTGCGCGTGGTGGTGTTGCCAGCTGGAACGGTCCAGCGAGCCACTTGGCCCACGGTCCCACCTTTGGCCTTGGCAGGACCAAGATGCCTCAGGCGTCTCCCCACTGCACCTGGCCGCCCGCTTCGGACACCCTGTGGTGGTGGAGTGGCTGCTTCATGAGGGCCATGCAGCGACACTGGAGACGCTGGAGGGAGCCTTGCCCCTGCACCACGCTGCTGTCAGCGGAGACCTGACCTGCCTGAAGCTACTGGTGGCTGCCCACAGCAGGTGAGCAGTCCGCACTGAGGAGGGAGGGCAGGGGGAGGGGGACTGGTGGGCTGGGAGTGAGGCTCTGAGTGGAGGTCTGGAAGGGCCTTGAAGCCCACCTGGGCAAAGGGGCAGACCAGGTTCAAGGCCAGCTACAGGAGGTGAGTGTTTTAGCTGTGAGGGGGTGGGATTGAAGGGCCAGGGAGAACAGCCAGGAAGCTGCTGGAACAGCCCAACGGGAAGCCCGCGTGGTGCTCAGGGTGCTCCCGGCCTATCTGGGGACAGCTCAGAGCCCTGGAGCAGCAGCAGACTGGAGATGCCCAGGGAGGGGGGCCTCAATCAAGTGAAGTCAATGGAGGACTGCGAGCGGCCACTCAGGCAGCCCAAATGCACCCCCTGAACTGGGAGCCCTCGAGGGTGGTAGCCCTGTGTCCACATCATGTAGTGGATGAGTGAGGAAGAAAGGGCAGGCCAGGGCCAGGGACAGACCTGGCTGAGGCAGGTGGCCACAGGGCTCGTGTCTCATCCTCAGGCTTCTCCAGTCCTTGCCCACACACGGACACTCACCGTCATCATAGTAACAGGCACTTGCGAGGTACAGGAGCGGGGGGTGCTGCCTCAGGACCCCGTCTTTCAGGGCTGCTTCCTGCTGAGAGCGGAACTCTCCTGTCCACCCAGCCCTCAACACCGCCTTCTTTCCCGTCACTGGATTTTCTCCCAGTGAACCACCTGCCCCTACGTCTGCATCTTCTTTCTGAGGGAGCAGCTTATCTGGATGCCTGGTGGTCCTGGCTGCCCTTTTGGTCCCGGCCAAGCCCTGACAGCCCAGGTGTGGAGCAGCCTTCTCACCCCCTGGTCTGCGCACTCTGTGGGCCTCCCCGGATGCCCAACAGGCCGCCCTGGCCTGGCCACCCCACGGTGTGTCTTTTGGAACCACAGTTTTTAAAGTAGTTGCCACCCTTTGACAATGGGTAGACTTCACATTCTCAGGCACAAAGTCACACACACTCACACAAACACGTGTTCATTTATGTACACTAACTTACACACACAGAAATTCATACACACACACATATATGCGTTCATTTATACACACTAACTTACACTCATACACACACAGAAATTCACACACACTTACACATATGCATACTCACACACGTTCACTTATCACACTATCACATGCATAACTCATGTGCACATGTACACACTCACACTCACACACACTCACACATGCACGCACTCACACACACATCCTGTTCCTCTATAAAAATGGGAAGGCCTGGTGCCCCAGGGCCCACACTGCCACCTGGCACCACCCAATGGAACCGAGTGTGGGGCTCAGTTTGCCCCAGGCCCACTGACCAGGTCACCTGGATCTCACCTAGCACTGGTGCTTGAAGCCACCTGCCCCACGCCTGATTTGGGTCTAGGCTCCTCCGCAAGTCTGGGGAAAGTCGAGGGCCCTCTACCCCACAAAGCGCACAGAGGCCCAGCATTGCCCTATGGGTGCATCCCGTGACTGGTGAGTGGACCCTGGACTCTGCAGGCACAGGGACCAGCCCTTCATTGGCAGAGTGAGCTTGCCATGGGTCTAGAGCCAGGGACCACCCAAGTGACACAGAGACCACCCAACCAGGATCCCACGTGAGGCACCCTCATGTCCCTGGGACAGAGACAGGGAGGGTCTGTTTCTGTCAGGCCCTGGAGAAGGGGAGAGGAGGGACTCAAACCCAGGTGCAGGCCTTTGAGTGAACCGTTCAAAGCTCAGGGTCTCAGTTTCTCCCTCTGTCAGCTGAGGCCTATGACTGCACTGTGCGGCCGCAGATCCTCTGGGGAGGGTCCCAGAGTCACGGGAACCCCCATGGGAGCAGAAAAGTGTTGTTGGGTATTCGTGAGAGCAGGTCACTCCCCACAGGTCCCTTCTTCCACCCACCCTGCACTGAGGCCCCAGCCCCTCAGCATCCAGCACCGTGTGAGCCAGGGCGCACAGGTTTTCCATCTCAGGGATGCCCAAGCAGCCCTAATGCTGGTCAGAGGGGACACAGGGGACCCAGAGGCAGAGACGAGCCTTGGCGAGTTGGGCTCGATTCTGTCTCCACAGGGACAACTGAGAATCCGGAATCCAGTCCAGGCCTGTGACCCTTTCGGGTCTGGAAAGATTGGTGCTTGTAACCCGGACCCAGAGGCCCAGAGGGAAGGAAAGAAGGAGCTGGGGGGTTGCTGCTGCCCCCAAGGCAGGCTGGGCCACCTGGGGTGCCCCGCGGGGGACCCCAGAACCTGGGGCAGCAGCTGTAGGAGTAGGGAAGCTCGTTCACAGTCAAGTGTCCCATAAAGGGCAGGGGTGGATGGTGATGCCAGGGGGTAGGGTCAGCTTGGGTAGAGGACTACTGTCCCTGTAGCTCGGTCACTGGGGACCAGGGGCTTGCTCCTCTGAGCTCTACAGCGGCTGAGGGCAGAGTGGGATACAGGAGCCCCAAGACCCTGCCCTGGTCCGTCCACTCTGGGGTGGCCTGGCTGGCTTGGGGTCCTGCCCACAGTGGCCCTTTTCAAGAGTGGGCACCAGGCTCTAAGAGGTTAAGTGTGTGCTCAGGGCTCACTGGCAGGGGCTCACCGGCAGGGGGCGCTGTCCCAGTTGCTGCCCCACTGGGCTGTTCAACCCTCCGCGCAGACTAGGAAAGGTGCCCCCTGCCCGTGAGCCCCAGGGCCGGGCATGGAGGGACTGGGCAACGGGGTCAGTGGCCCTCTCCTCCATTCCCAGCTCTGCTGGTAGTGGGCCGTGCAACCTGTGCGCCTGCAGGTGTCCCTGTAAGTGAGCGGGTGCAAGCAGGGCTGCCCTTGGCTGACACAGCCCCCTCCCCGCGCTGCGCCCCCTCCCAACCCAGCGCCTCTGAGCCGCCCTCCCTCCCTCCGCAGCGGTGTGAACCGGAGGACGCGCAGCGGCGCCTCGCCGCTCTACCTGGCCTGCCAGGAGGGCCACCTGCACCTGGCGCAGTTCCTGGTGAAGGATTGTGGCGCCGACGTGCACCTGCGCGCCCTGGACGGCATGAGCGCGCTGCACGCCGCCGCTGCCCGCGGCCACTACTCCCTTGTGGTCTGGCTGGTAAGAGGGTCCCTGGCCCGGGGGAGGGAGGGGTTCCTGCCCCGGAGCTGCCTAGGAGCCAGTCTGGGCTCTCAGTTTGCCCACTGGAGGTGTGGGCACCCACGAGGTTGTTGAGAGTCAGATGAGCGGGTTAGCAAGGCCAAGAGAACCAGGTTAGCAAAGGTACCAAGCCCCTGTGTGCAGGAGGCCCAGGCTTTAGCCACTTCGTGGCCCTGAGCTGCTCCTGAGTGGCTGGGCGCGAGGGTCTCCAGCCTGTCAGAGCTCCATGCAGAGCCGTGGAGCAGTTCACCTTCTACCCCTGGGGCCCTACTCCCCCAAGGAGTCAGGGCGGGTGGCACCCCAGGGGCTCAATTTCCTGTGTCCAACACCAGCCAAGCCTGGCCTGGGCCCCTTGCCTGGACTGGGGCCCTCAGCCCTTCATTCTGGCCAGGCCAGGGCAACATCCCCCAACCAGGACCAGGTGCCACCCCTTTCCCCCCACCAGACCCATAGAGGGCCCATTCAGACTTCTATACTTACAGAGACCCAGTGGAAAGGGGTGGGCCTCCCCCAGAGCTGACATTGGACGGGAGGTGGCTGGGCAGCGGGCTGGGCCCACAGCAAGCTCCAGAGAAGGACACACGCTGGCAAAAGAGGGAGAGCCTGGCCCCTGGGTGGGGCAGGCCAACCGAGGCCCTGGAAGACCCTGAAAGGCCCTGGGTGCTTCCTGAGGGCGCTAGGGAGCTGTTGGAGGGCACAGACCTGACTAGCAGAGACCCGACTGAGAGCCGTCTGCTCAGAACCTCCCACACTTCCCTCGGCCCCTCCCCTCACAGGTGAGGGTCACTCTCACCCCAGGGCCTTTGCTTGTGCTGGGCCTTCTGACTGGCATGCAGCTGCCCAAGGGTCCACACCAACCTCCCCCTTTAAGATGACAGCGCCCCCCAGCCCAGCACTTGGTCTCCTCTCCTGCTTGCGACCCTCCATGGTGCCACAACCTGGCAGACAGCATATTTGACTTCATTGTCTTGTCTGCTGTTCATTTCCACCACCTGGAATACAAATCCAGGAGTTCCATGAGGGCAGGGACTGTCTGCTGCATTCCCCAGGCCTGGTGCTTAGCTTAGCAGGTACTCAGGAGGTGTTGTGGGCAGTGGGGAGGGAGGGAGCAAGGAAGGAAGGAAGGAAGGGACTCCCCGTGGCCTCGGGGTGGAGTCCAGTCCCCTGGCCATGGCACCTGCCTCCAGCCTCCCTGTGTAGAGGATTTTCCAGGCTACCCTCAGCCCCAAGGCGCCCAAAGCGCCATGCCTTGTGCACTGTCTCCCTCGTGTGGCTGCAGCAGGTCTGGGCCTCAAGCCAACATCCCCAGGCGCCCCATCAGGGCTCCTATATGGGGTTGGTGTGCTGATACCGGTTTAGGGAGCAATCAGGACTGCGCCTGGCACCCAGGACGCTCCTTCTTTCCTCCCTTCCTTCCATCCTTCCATCTTGGCTTCTTCCCACCCTCCCTCCCTCCCTCCCTCTCTCTTCCTTCCTCCCTCCCTCTCTTCCTTCCTACTTTTCTCCCTCCCTCCCTCCCTCCCCCATCCTTCCTCCCTCCCTCCCTTCCTTTCTCCCTTCCTTTCCTTCATCAGCAAATGGGGCCCCTAGATGCCAGGTGTGGGTGTTTTCATTTGATGCATGAAACCAGCCCCTGGGGGTGTTTGGTTTAAGATCTGGGCAGATTTAGGGTCTATGATGTCTCCAGATAAAAAAAACGCTGAGGCTCACTGCACCCCCATAGTGAAGCCTGGCTCTCATGCTGCCCTGGAGTTACGGGGACGGGTCCTTTGAGCTAGCTCTGTCCCCTGAGCATCCTGGGTGGAGCGAGACTCTTGCATCCCTGACAGCCACAACTTCTGCTGGGAGCCCCCTCCCCTCTCACCTCTCTTTTCCCGTGCCCTACTCTCCCCTCCCCTCCTCCTTCCTCCTCCCTTCCCCACCAGGAGCCATCTCCCTACTACTCCAGCTTCAGCCTGCTGGCCTGCCTCCCTCTGCTCTTCTGTCCCAGGTCACGTTTACAGACATTGGCCTGACGGCGAGGGATAACGAGGGAGCCACAGCCCTTCACTTTGCAGCCCGAGGCGGGCACACGCCTATTCTGGACCGGCTCCTGCTAATGGGTGCCCCCATCATGAGAGACTCCTGGGGTGGGACCCCGCTCCACGATGCAGCTGAGAATGGGCAGATGGAGGTGAGGTGGGCGTGGGCAAGGCGGAACGTCAGGGCGTGAGACTAGGAAATTAGTCATTGAGCACTCGCTATGTCTGGGCCCTCACTAACTGTACCACTCAAACCTTACCACAGCCCCGCAAGATAGGTGCTCTTCGTCTCCTTTCACAGATGGGTAGACTGAGGCTCAGAGGGGCAAGGTCACTTGCCCAAGGTCAAGTGGCAAAACCAAGATCCAAACTCAGATGAAAACCAAAACCCATTGCAGTCGAATCGATTCTGACTCATAGCAACTCTATAGGGCAGAGTAGAACTGCCTCATAGGGTTTCCAAGGAGCAGCTGGTGGATTCGAACTGCTGACCTTTCGGTTAGCAGCCTCAGCTCTTAATCACTGCACCACCAAATCTAGCTCTCATCCTCGGTGCTGGGCTCCTTCTGCTTCCATAGAACTCCTACTGGCATCCCTACCTGGGGTACCCTCACAGGACTGACCACGACAGTCTTTTGAGGATGGCACTTGGCTGCTGGGCCCTCGGACGGGAGTGCCTTCCCTGGCAAAATTATGCCTGGGGGTGACATGAGCCCCTCTGCTATTATCCAGACAAACCTTGGGGCTCACATGGCCCAGTCTCAAAGGAACAAGTCCCAGAAAGCCAAAGCAGACAGTGATGAAGTCCAAATGCTGAACAGCCCATCAGAGCCATGGCCAGCCATCTAGGAGGGCGTGGTCTAAAGGCCAGGTCACGTATAGGTTTACCTCTCTGCCCGCCCCACCCCGTCCTGGACAGCACGTTCCCAAAAAGCATGTCAGTCCATCTCCCTGGAGTCTCCTGGGTTCCCCCTACTGTCCCCGAGCCCCAGGGGCAACCCTGAGACAGATGCCCCAACCTTGGCTAGAGGGACAGTGTTTTTTTTTTCCCTGCTTTAATAAACTTTATTTCTTAGAGCAGTTCTAGGTTTACAGAAAAAATTGTGCAGAAAGTCCGGAGTTCCCATAACCCCTCTCCCCTGTACAGGTTTCTCCCCTTATAAACATCTCGCACTCGTGTGGTACGTTTGTAACAGCTGATAAGCTGAAATCGACACCCTGTTATTAACCAAATTCCCTGGTCTACAGGAGGGTTCAGTCTTCAGCTGTACAGGCCTGTGGCTTTGACAGATGCGTCATGCCATGTGTCCACCATGATAGCATCATACAGAATAGTTTCGCTGCCCTAAAAATGCCCTGTGCCCCACGTGTTGTTGTTAGGCACTGTCCAATCAGTTCCAACTCATAGCGACCCCATAGGACAGAGTAGAACTGCCCCATGGGGTTTCCAAGGAGCGCCTGGTGGATTCCAACAGCCAACCTTTTGGTTAGCAGCCTGAGCTCTTAACCGCTACGCCACCTGGGCTCCGTTGTTGTTGTTAGGTGCTGTCAAGTCAGTTCCGACTCATAGCGACCCCACGTACAACAGAAGGGAACACTGCCGGTCCTGCAGGATCCTCACAATCGTTGCTACGTTTGAGCTCATTGTTGCAGCCACTGTGTCAATCCATCCTGCTGAGGGTCTTCCTCTTTTTCGCTGGTGGTGCAGTGGTTCAGCGCTCAGCTGTTAACCAAAAGGTTGGGAGTTCAAACCCACCAGCCACTCCTCAGGAGAAAGATGTGGCAGTCTACTGCCGTAAAGATTGACCAAAACCAAAAAACCAATCCCATTGCCGTCGAGTTGATTCTGACTCACAGCCTTGGTAACCCTATGAGGCAGTTCTACCCTGTCCTAGAGGGTTGTTATCAGTCAGAATCGACTCAAGGGCAATGAGTTTTATTCACCCCAGAGATCAAACCTAACTCATAACAACCCTATAGGACAGAGTAGAACTGCCCCATGGGGTTTCCAAGAAGCGGCTGGTGAATTCGAACTGCCAACCTTTTGGTTAACAGCCAAGCTCTTAACCAGTGCGCCACCAGGGCTCTTCATCCCAGAGGGAGGATTTTAATTGGAGGTGCAGCTGAGTATTCCATCCTGGGCTGAGATTCTCGACGGGCTGAGATTCTGGATGACTGTTCCCAGCTGGGACATGAAGTGTCGCTGGGGCCCCAGGTGCCCTCTCTCAGCAGCATCACCTCAGAAGTGCAGTCCAGCAGCAAAAGTAGTTAGTGGTCCTCGGGGTCTTTTAAAGAATATATAGGAGAGCCAGCTCAGTGTCCCGCAGCCTTCTCAAAATCGCTTTGAGACTTCGCACCCAGGACCTGAAGCCCCTTCTACTGCAGTCTGCACCCTCCGCTCAAACTGCCCCTTACTCTTAGGAGGCAGACTCTGCTGCCCTGGGCACTTCACCACTCATCCCTGCTCCCCATCCCAGCCCCCTCCCCAGCTCACCGGGAAAAGCCCCCCCAGGCACTGGCTCCTCCACCCCACCCCAAGGCCAGAGCCCTTCTCTCTGCTCTCCTGAGGGGGTGCCTGCCCATAGCTGGCTCCCTGGCCTCCTCCTGCCTCAGCCTCCCCGTCCCTGCACACCTGCTTCCACCCCAGGCACTGGCTCCAGAACGTCTTCACGCTTCTGCCTCCCAACATCCCCTAGGGCAGGGTCAGCAAACCTGCTGATCAATTCCAGCCCACCTCCTGTGTTTAGAAGGCCCCGCAGGCTAAGAAGAGTTTTCACGTTTTAAAATGGTTAAAAAACAAGCAAAAGAAAAATACTTCCTGACACAGGAAACTTTCATTAAATTAAAAATTAAGTGTCCGTGGATAAAGTCTCTGTGGAGCGCAGGCGCACGTTCCGGGATTGTCTGCGGCTGCTCTCGCCCTACAAGGGCAGAGCTGAGTGGAGCATTTGCCCCGGGGCCTTTACAGCGGGTGTGCCTGGCGGGTCTGCTCCCCTGCAGGGCCTCAAGAGGATGCACTCAGCTGTCAGGGACAGTGGCTAAAGTGCACAGGAGTCGTTCTCACTCAGTGACAAGTCTGGAGGTGGTGGCTGCGGCCGTGGGCTTGTGTGTTAGCAGGGCCAGCGGGCCGCAACTTCACCTTTGGGCCCACCCTCCTCAGCATTTTGGGGCCAAGACGGAGGCGTCCTCAGGCCTAGCCCATTCAGTTCAAGAAGGCGGCCACCTGGGACCTGGGCCCGTTGACGGCGGGAGGAAAGTTGAACCAGGAAGCCCTTCCGAGGCACTTCCCCTTCAATCTCCTAGACAGGATGTGCAAGAGTCCACCTGGGCCTAGGCATTCACGGCCCAAAGGGGGAGCTGACCAGGACCAGGGGGTCAGTCTTGACTCACCCCTGTGGCTGGCCAGAGTCCTCCCTCTCTGAGGTTCTCCTCCAGCTGGCTAAACAGTTGGGGTGCCATTAACCAGTAAGAGGGGGGCTAACGGTGTGTGTCATGTTGCTAGTTGTTGGTTGCCATCGAGGCGATTCCGACTCATGGAGATGCCACGTGTACAAAGCAGAACTGCCCCATAGGTTTTCTTGGCTGTAATCTTTTGTGGAAGCAGATTGTGGTGCACTGGGCGGGTTTGAACCACCAACCTTTAGGTCAGCAGCCAATCGCAAAGTGTTTGCCTGTTAGTGTTATCGTCCCTACTTCTCAGAGAGGTTCAGTTCTCTGCCCAGCTCACTGACCAGCAAGCAGTAGAACCAGGACGTGACCAGGGTCTCTGTGGCCTCGATGCCAGGCTCACAGGGGTGTTCCAGCCCCCTGATGATGATTCAAGGAGCCCTGGTGGCACAGTGGTTGAGTGCCCGATTGCTAACCGAAAGGTCACCAGTTTGAACCCACCACCAGCTGCTCCACAGGAGAAAGGTGTGGCAGTCTGCTTCCGTAAAGATTCCCAGCCTGGGAAACCCTAGGGGGCAGTTCTACTCCGTCCTGTAGGACTTCTATGAGTCTGAATCGACTCAAAGGCAACAGGTTTGGTTTTTGGTTTGGGTTATGATTCAGCATTTATTCCCAGCCCCCCACAGCCTTTTCACCCAACTCCTGTCTGATGCACTGACTCTAGGGGGCGGGAGGGCTAATTGCACCTGTACAGGTGAGTAGCCTGTAGTCCGGGGGCAGTGGGTTCCTTTGGGTCTCAGTTTTCAGTTAGACTGAGTGAACCCAAGGAAGCTGAGGCCCAACTGGAAGGAGCACGGCTCGGGTGCAAGGGGGTCAAGGGCACAGGGGAACCCGGCTGAGTCCTGGCTGAGTCCTGGGAGCCTGGGACAAGGTTGAACCCCAAAGCCCCTGTTCCTTCTTGTGTGGATCCGCATAGCTCAGAGGGCTGCTATGGGAACTGGAACAGGTTCTTGTGCCGAAAGCCTGGAGCTGGTAGCTAGGAGGGCAAGGCCGGGCCGGAGCCTGGATGCCCCTCAGACCCCATCGGGACAAGGGGGGCCACAGCTGCCATTAGAGCAGCTGGTCTGTGTGTGGTGCCAGGTGCAGTTGGCGCCAGAGGGTGGCTACTGGGGCGGGCAGGGGTCACCGGCAGGGCTCTGGAGCTGCTGCCCAGACTCAAGTCCTGCCTCTGTGGTGAATGGGTGGCTCCTCAGCCCTGGTGGCCTTAATGTCCCTCCTGGGCAGTGGGCCCCTGGCGCCCAGGGACTGTCTGCAGTGTGCGCAATGGGTCACGAGTGTGCTCTCCCACTGCAGTGTTGCCAGACCCTGGTCTCCCACCATGTGGACCCCTCCCTCCGGGATGAAGACGGCTACACAGCAGCTGACCTGGCCAAATACCACGGACACCAGGACTGCGCCCAGTACCTATGGGACATGGCCCAGCCGGTGAGGATGGCTCGGAGCCCCATCCACCCAAGAGGGGTTGGGGCAGGCCCTCTGCTGCCCCGGACATGTGGTTTGCCAGGGGAAAGGGGCCTGGCTGGGGCTGGGCTGGGGCTGCAACAGGGCCTGTGGCTCTGGCAGGGGCTGGGCTGGGCTGGGACTGGAATTTGATCACAGAAAGCCATTTTCTGGGCCACAGGGACCACACTTGTGACTCTGGGGCACCACCCTCCATGGTTATGAGGATACCTGGTGAGTGGGAGCAGGGCCCTGGGCCCCTGATGAGGCTTTGGGCTCTGGCTGTCCGTCTGCTCAGCACGTGACCCTGGTGCAACCCCAGGAAGACAGGGCTCTCCTCAGGGTGGGGAGCAGGTTCTCGTCCTGGCTCCACCCCTCCCAGAGGTGTGACCCTGGACAGCCTCACCACCTCCCTCAGCCTGTTTCCTGGTCAGTAAGGAGGGGACCTAGTCTGTCCTGTTCATACCTGGTCCCCAGCTCCCAGCAAGGAACAGGGCTCACCAAGTACTTGTTGAATGAATGGATGAGTAAATGAACAGATAAATGAATGAAGGGCAGGTAAGTGAACAAATGGGTGAGCAAATGAATGAACGAGTGAATAAATGGGCAAGTATGTTAATGAATGAGTGAAGGGCAGGTGAGTGAAGGACTGGGCGAGCAAATGAGTGAATGAATGGATGAGTGAATGAATGGGCAAGTGTGTGAACAAATGAGGGAAGGAATGGCCGATTACTCTGTTTTCTATCTTGGCATTGAAGTAATTTGGGTTTTTTTTTTTTTGGAAAAAAATCCGTATCTTTTAAGATCTTCAAGCGTACTACCACACAGATCAGAAACAAGAAAGTGGTATTAAACACAGACACAGGGAGACTGCAAAATATAACTCATCCTGTGGCCAGGAGTTTATTTTCTCAGTCTGGAGGCCAAAAGTTTGAATTCAGGCCATCGGCTCTAGGGCAAGGTCCTTCTTTGTCTCTTCTGGCTTCTAGTAGCCGCTGGCAATCCTGGGCACTCGTGGGCCTGTGAAGTGTCTGTCCCCATCTTCATATGGTGTCTTTCCCCTGTGTGTGTGCCTCTCCATGTCTGTTCTCCATTTTTCCAAGATACCACTTGGAAGTGATTAGGTTTAGGACCCACCCTCCTCCAATATGACGTCATTAACAAAAGAAAACCCCTGTTTCCAAACAAGGTCACATTCACAGGCACATTTATAGGCATGATGTATCTTTTCAGGGGATACAATTCAATCCACATGGCCCCCTTCACTGGGGGTTCCCCAGCCCCATCTGGGCTGACCCTGCAGTCTCCCCATGCCCCCTGGTCCAGAAGCCCCCTCCCCCAGTGCCTGAGCCGCCTGCCCCAGCCTGTGGTGGTCTGTCATACCTGCTCAGCGCTTGCAAACCCAAACCCTTAGCTTTTGAGGCTAGTCAGTGTGATTGACCATGGGTATTGTTGGGAACTCAAGGTTAGGGACTGAAGCCTCCTTCTTTTGTCTTCGCTGCAATGAGAGGAAGGTGCCGGATGGCTGCTGGGAAGTGCTGCACTCCATCTGCCTAGTGGTGTGGGCTGCTTTGATGCTGGCGAACTACCAAACTGGTCTTGAACTTGTAGGAGGTCCAGTCCAACCAGCCACTGCCAAACCTACTTCATGGAGCCCAGGGCTCCCCGGGGGTCCCCTGCTCAGGAGGACAGGGTAGGGAAGAATTGGCCCCCCCCACCTCACCAGCACTGGGTGTGGAGCAGGGGTGCCAGTCTCTCGCCACTGGCTGGGAGGCCCCTGCCACATCAGGCCTGCTGGGTCCCTGCTCGGTGGGGAGGGCAGCTGTCAGCTGGGGGCCAGGCTGGGGGAGCCGTGCCTGATGCAATATTGATGGAAACACAATATCTAGAGGTCGCCACACTGGCTTCTTCCCGCTGGCCCCAGAGGAGGTGCTGAGACCTGTCACTGTCCCCACGATAGAGCAGCCATCTCTGCCTCCAGTGGGCTTGAGTCCCAGGAGAAGCAGCTTGGGAACAGGCTGGGCGGGTGGTGGCAGGTCTGCCCCATGGGAGGTGCACCCCCTGGGGTCTGTGGGACCTCAGGCCACCCAAGCCCAGCCAGGCCTCCTCCCTTTCTCTTCCTAATGTCCCCGTGACCTTGCCAAGGGCCTCTCCTTCCTGGGCTCAGTACCCAATCTGTGCAATGAGGAGGTGGGTTTCTCTGACATGGGATGGGGCGGGAACTAGAAGGGCCATCGAGGCAGCCTTCCAACCGCTCTCGTGACCTGTCTGGGCGCTGGGCTCATGGCTGTGGTGCCACCTCTGAGTTCGGTTCTGTTGGGTGGTGGGGCCTGTTCGCAGAGTGGAGCCCACGGTGTCCCCTCACAGTGTCCTCACTGCCACTCGGCCTGCCCTGAGCCCCCAGGCTGCAGCCACCCTGCAGAACAGAGCAGAGCAGAGCTTGGGGGAGGCTCAGGAGGAACCTGGGCCTCAGAGGTGGCAGGGCTGGTTGAAGCCCGATCTTCCTGGTGACTACAAGCCCTGAGCATCTCTGAGCCTCAAGTTTCTCATCCATAAAATGGGATCAAAGAGCAAATGAGATCCACATCAAACACCGGCAGAGCCCTGGCATGGTGGTCCGGGTACAGGCTAAGACCCTCCCCTGGGTCTGGACGGCCCTTGTCCTCCTTGTCAGCTGCCATGGATTCTGATCCCATTGGTTTGTTTGTTCGTTTGTTTGTTTTTTCCTGTGATCTTTATGGAAGTAGATTGCTAGGCTTTTCATCTGCAGTGCCGCTAGGTGGGTTCCAACTGCCAGCCTTCTAGTTAGCAGACTGCTCCCACCACCCAGACTCCTTCCGGTGGCCTTTTAACCCAAACCAAACCCACTACATCGAGTGTATTCCAACTCATATCAACCTATAGGGTTTCCAAGGCTGTCATCTTTACAGAAGCAGACTGCGACATCTTTCTCCTGCAGAGCGGCTGGTGGGTTTGCAGCCAAGCACTTTAACCACTGTGCTACTAGGGCTCCTTCTGGTGCCCCTTAAACTAAAAAAACCTGTTGCAATCAAGTCGATTCCGACTCAAAGCGACCCTATAGGACAGAGTAGAACTGCCCCATTCGGTTTCCAAGGAGCGCCTGGTGGATTCGAACTGCCAACCTTTTGGTTAGCAGCTGTAGTTCTTAACCACTACACCACCAGGGTGTCCCTGGTGCCCCTTAGGACTCTTCATTTTACAGATGGGGAAACTGAGGCCCAAGACCAGGCCAAGGAACTCTTCCAACTGTCTCCTCCCCCAGGCAAAGGCGGGGCCTGGCCTCCTCGCCAGTAACTGAATCTCGGCTGTGTGGTGTCGCTGATCCCTGGGTCATGATTTTCTCGGCCTGGGTGGCATTACAGGCCTGTAACCCGGCTCGGCATATATAATGCATGGCTGACATGCCGCTGCTCAAATCTCACCAAAAACACAGGACAAGAGGGCGGGCTGGGGGAAGCTCCAGGTCAGGCGAGCATGGCCACCACCCCCAGGTGCCCCCAAGCACATGCCTGGGCTGGGGGCAGCACGGGCCCCAGAACCTCAAGGACCGCAACATGAACCCCACCGCTCCTTTGGAGCCTCCCAGATTTGATTCATGTCCACAGCCTGAGGGTGTGGGGTGCGGGGTCGTGGTTTCTCTGTCACCTGGGACACCACAGTCAGGCTCTTGTGCTTGTTAGAATTCAGAGACAGCACCCTTGTGCTGGGGTGACCACATCCTTGTGCTGTCAGGCGAGCCCCACACATGCTGGGTCGGCCCAGGGTTCCAGGCTTCCATCATCCCCATCTTCCCAGCTGCTCTGTAGAGTTGTCAGCTGAGCCCTGCACATGCCGGGCCGGCCTGGGCTTCCAGGCTTCCATCATCCCCATCTTCCCGGCTGCTCTGTAGAGTTCCCCCTGAAGATAGGCCAGGAACGGAGGCTGGGGGTGGGACGGGAGGGAGGGAGTGTGTGGGGCCAACGTCAGCTACCCTGGTCCCTGGACCGACTCTCTGCCCCCTCCATTTTCTGTGGATGAGAGGTCGCTGCCACCCCTGCCAAGCCCTCATTCTGCCCTGGGGGGTGGCAGGACGGCTTCTCCACCCACCCCCCTGAGAGTAGATTCCACTGGGAGGGGGTTGCTGAGGGCTCCTAGGTGGAGGAGTGGGGAGAGGTGCTGTGAGGCTCGGCTCTGTCCAGGCAGGGGAGGGGGCTGAGGAGGCCATCGGGTGGCCCTGCTGGTAAGGGGTCTGCTCAGGGCTCGGTCCTCCTCTGACCAGCGTCCAACAGTCAGGCTCTGGCTTCTCCGTCCACGCTTGTCAGCTCTGGGTTATTAATGCTCAAAAGTCAGCTCGTTACTGATCCCTGGTGCTGACAGGAGACCGGGACTCCTGGGTGTGAGGAGGCCAGGACTCCTGGGTGTGAGGAGGCCGGGACTCCTGGGTGTGAGGAGGCCGGGACTCCTGGGTGTGAGGAGGCCGGGACTCCTGGGTGTGAGGAGGCCGGGACTCCTGGGTCTGAGGAGGCCGGGACTCCTGGGTCTGAGGAGGCCGGGACTCCTGGGTCTGAGGAGGCTGGGACTCCTGGGTCTGAGACCAAACCAAGAAAAAGACAAACCAGTTGCCGCCAAGTCAATTCTAACCCCTAGCAGCCCTGTGTGTTACAGTGTAGAACTTCCCATAGGGGTTTCTTGACTGTAATCTTTATGGAAGAAAATCACCAGGCCTTTCTTCTGCACTGCTGGGTGGGTCCAAACCATCAACCTTTAGGCTAATAGTTGAGCACAAACTCTCTGTGCCACCAGGGACTTATTTCAACATAGCAGGGAGTGTGAGCTCTGCATTTGTTTCATCCCCTTGCCCCCCAAGTTCCAGGGTGGCCCAGACGGGTGCTGTACACACAATGGGTTGTGCTGAAGCCGAGGAGCCCTGAACC
The DNA here is from genome assembly GCF_030014295.1 of Loxodonta africana. Classification (NCBI taxonomy): domain Eukaryota; kingdom Metazoa; phylum Chordata; class Mammalia; order Proboscidea; family Elephantidae; genus Loxodonta; species Loxodonta africana. The sequence goes on along the minus strand of NC_087347.1, from coordinate 4,660,830 downwards.
CAGGAAACCCACCCTTTTATAGCAGGCAGTAAGCAAGTTCTCTTCCCTGGGAGCTACTCCTGGCAAACGCAGTGAAGAGCCACCTGGGGTTTGTATTCTGGGCAGGTCCAGCATATATGTAGGAGCCAGCTGAGACCCTCCCGGGCTGCCCCTCCCCCAGACCACTCTTCCGCCCAGGCCCACCCACCTGCCCTCCCTCCTTTGATGCCACTGCCGAGGCCTCTGGGCCAAAGACTGAGGGGCCCTCGGGCCCGCTGGGAGCCACCACATCCCAGTGGGGGCTCTGAGCAAGCCTCTGCCCTCTCTGAGCCTTGGTTTCCCCATCTGTGCCCAGGAGCTGTACTGGGGTGGGAGGGAGGATTCCTCTTGGTGGACCCTTTTCCAGAAAGGACCTCCTGTGAGGGTGGCTGTGACCCAGGGCCCTGGGGTCCCCTGGGGTCCGCTCCCCTGGCCACCGAGCCATGTAAGGGATTCCACACCCCAGCCCAAGCCCGTCTGGCCACCCGACACCTCAGCCTTCAAATATTCACGTGCCTACGAGGCTCCGACCTCCACCTCCACTGCAGGGGCGGCCACTATGACAGCCCCCGATGCCAACTGACGCTCCGCTTCGCTCTGCCGGGCTGCATCCCTGAAGGGGCGAGTCCGAGGTGGTGGCCATAGGGTCCTGGGCAGAAATGGGGCAAGGGGCCAAGGTGGTGGGCACAGACCCAGGGCTTTCCTGAGGGTACCCTGGCTGGGGCAGCCCTGCAGGCTGCCCTTCTTGGGGCCCAGCAGCCTCCTCGCAGAAAGGCATGACCTCACCTCAGCTATGGGCAGTGGAGGCTCAGGGAGGCCTAGGTCTGGTCACCTTGATCAGAACTTCGAGAGCACTGGACCAGTTGGGCGGGGGCCTCTGAGCACTGTCCTTGGGTCACCTACTACATGCCCTGGCCCAGCCACACGTCCCAAAATGGGGGCTGATTTTGCCAGGTGCCCTGCCCCTGCCAGGACCCTGCACTAACCTGATCCCTCAATTGAGGGCTACCTCTGGTTTTCACTGCCCCCTGGAGGGAGGGGATGGGGGGGCTCCAACCTGATGCCCAAGGTGGACTGCTCTGAGGGACACAGGGAGCCCAGGCTTTGCCAAGGAGAGACTGGGGCAGGCTGCTTCAAACTTTCTGCTATAAAGCTTTAAAGGGAAGGCGGTGCCGAGAGCCTCATGGAGAAGCAGGGAGGAAGGAGCAGGGGGGCACTGCTACCAGCCCCCATGCCAGAGCACCCCGTGATGGGAGACAGAGCCAAGGGCCCTCCAGTTGGGACTCTTTGAGCTGCCCAGCAGTCAGCAGCTACCTGGGGTGGTGGGGAGGTGCCTCTGCAGTGGCTGGGCGTGGATGCCCAAAACCAGCTTCTGGGGGCTGATCCAGGGGGCTCTGTGCCTGGTGGTCCTGGGCCAGGTGCTAGCCTTGGCTCTTCCCAGCCTGGACACCACATGGTGGGCTGTGAGTACAGCAAGCCCACCCTGAGGCATGCTCACAGCCACACAGCCCTGCTTGTGGGCTGAGAAGCCTCATAAGTTTGTCAAGTTCCCCTACGCCCAGGTGCCAGGCAGGCCGGCCTGGGTGCCCACACCTCTGGGGGTCCCAGCACAGCTGTGGTACCTGCTCTCCACTCAGTGGGGGGAGGCACACCTCTCCCAGGGCTGCGGGGCAGGATGGGGACAGCTCTTTGAGAAGGCAGCTGGGCTGAGAGCAGGGATCAGGATCCACCCACCTCTGTGTTCTGTGCTCCAGGCCTTGGAGTCCTCACCTGAAAGTGGGGTAACACCCTGTGGCCTCAGCTGCTGGGTACATGCCCCCCCCAATCCTGGCCCATTGCTGTCCACCCAGAGACACTGACGGGTCACAAGGTCAGGAAGAGAGGCTCCAGGGGTTGATCCCAGCACTGTCAGTGACAGTCAGGGAGGGGGCACATGTATAATTTAATGTATATCCTGAAAATAGTGGAAATCAGTGAATGAATCCACCCATAATGGCATGTGTAAGTGTATGTACACATGCATGTGCAAGCGTGTGTGGACATGCAGCACACATGTGTGTGAGGATGCATGTGTGTGCGTGTGTGTTGCATGTATGTGTACATGTGTTTGTGCATGTCATGTAAAGCCAAAATGAAGTGCAGGAAAGCCGGACTCCAGTCCTGACCCAGGGCCCGGAGGTGCTTGTTCACCCTGCCTGGGGGGGCCTGGAGCCGAGCCTCGGGACAGGGGATGTTCAGCCAGTGGAGGGGCGTAGTGGGGAGGGGGGGCACAGTGAGTGATGACACCCAGACAGCCGCTGTAGGGGTGTTTGGGGAGCCCTTCACCCAGCGTGGAGGCGAAGTGGGGACAGACAAGAGAGAGAGGACCCTTGCTCCTGCTCACGGCCCTCCTGTATCCTCCCCAGGGAAGCTGGCTAGGGCCTCACCCTGGCGGGACCCCCCCTCACTGGCCCCATGCCCCACCTGATAGAGCTGGGAACAGCCAAAGCCAAGGGCCTCCTGGGCCTCTGCTGACCAGGCCCGTCCACCTGCAGGTGCTGCTGCTGATGGCACCCCCGCCACCACCGTTCCCACCTCCCCCGCTGTTGGTCACCAGGCACTCCCTGGAGGAGGGAAGAGAGGGCTCAGAGCTCAGGAGCCTCAGCCGTAAGTACAGGTCTCCAGGCAGGACTCTGGGGTTGAGATCCTGGCCCTGCAGGTGGGGTGTGGAGGGAAGCTGAGCACACAGGACGGGCTGGGCGGGCCCCCTCCATTTCCCTCCCCTGCAAACAGCTTCCATCGTTTCCTTTATGGTCTTCGTGGCTCTCTTAAGGCAAGACGTTTTCCACAGTGAGCGTCTCTAACCCCCTGCCCAGCCCTGCCCAGCCCCTGCCCAGCCCCTGCCCAGCCCCTGCCCAGCCCCTGCCCAGCCCTGCCCAGCCCCTGCCCAGCCCTGCCCAGCCCCTGCCTAGCCCCACTCTCCTGCCTCGGCACAGGCTCCGTCAGAGCCTGAGGCCTGGCCTCCTGACTGGCGACCTTGCACAGCCTCGTCCCCCTGGGGCCTCTGCTTGGCCGAGGTCCGCTTTGGGGTCTGTTGCTGGGACCATGGCAGGTTTCCAGTCCGTGGTTAGCTTGAGTCAGTAACCAGTCCTCAAAGTACAGGTCACCACCCATTCGGGGGTGTGGCCAGCATTTCTGAAAACGGAGTGGAACAGCGTGGAAATACCAGCCGGCATCCTACGGAGTGAGGGCGAACACTCTTCAGGACACGCTTTAGTTACATACATCACACATGTGCATGTGTGTGTGCCTGTCTGGGTGTGCGGCAGAGTGTGCTTCCTACTCTGGGTTGTGGCAAAAACACCCAAGGCATGCCTGCGTGTACGTGCGCATATGTGTGTGTTTGCGTGAGTCGGAATCGACTGGACGGCAGTGGGTTTTTTTTCTTTTAGGTGGCACTTAGGAGTCCCTGTGTGTGGAGGGTAAGGGCTCACAGGGCCACTGAACACCACTCCTTCCTAGCCCCTTCCAGGGAGGAGCTGTGAGATGGATTGAGTGGGATGGGGAGCGGGTAAAAGGCAGGCTTGGTCCGATTCCATTGACCTGGCAGAAAACACCCAGCAATGTGTGAATCCACCTGGGGCCCCAGGCCACATGCTGGAGGGCTGGCTGGGTCCTTGGCTTCAGCCCAGGGATCCTTCAGGAAGGCCTGTGGCCTCGGGTCAGTAACAGGTGAGGCGCTTCTGGGGAGGAACCTCTGGGGGGTGCTTTCTGTCACCAAGCTGGGGGCCTCAGAAGCTGATATTTCTACTGTCCCCACTCTGCCCACCCTCTCTGGAAGCCCCTCTGACCCGAGACCCCCTTCCTCCCCGCAGCGGTGCACCTCAGCCCGGCCTGGCCTGGCCAGCCTGACCTGCCTCCCCCCAGGGAGCAGATGACCTGCACGGCCCCCCCAAGGGTCACCACCAGTGCCATGGCAGTCCCAACGGTGCGTCCCTGCTCTCCGGGTCTCTGTCTCCCAAGTTCCCCCACCAATGGCAAAGCCCAGGCGGCCTCGCACCAGGTCCCCTTGGGTGGGCTGAGGGTCACTCCGGCATAGCCCCAGGCCCTTCCTCCTGGCAGGGTGGACCCCAGGCCCTCCGAGACCTGGGTGCCCCACTGGCTCCTGAGGATGTCCCCCGGCTCTGAGAAGAGAGGAATTTCAGGGCAGCAAGCCATGAGGCATGTCCCAGAGAGAAGCAGCTCGTCGCCCCATCATAGAAAATGTGGGTGTCCTTCTCTGTCATCTCAAGGAGCCCCAGCCCATCACCCCAACTTCTGAGCTTAGGGTACCTCACATTCCCTGGAAGCTGCCATCATGAGGCCAGAGAAAGAGCCATCATGGGTTCGGTGGATCTGGGGCCTGCTGCCCTCGTCAGTGGCCCCCAGGCAGCCCTGGGATCCTCTGAGGAGGTTTGCTCCCCTTTCTCCTCCCTCTTTCCTGGGGCGTGAGAGAGACTCCTATAAATCCTGCCCACCCTTCCCCAGAACAGGTCGGGAACTCTCAGCGAGATGTTCTGTGCACAACTGAGTTTGGGAAACGCTGCGCAGCACGGTCAAACTGCACAGTAAAGGCACTGACAAGTCCTGCAGCTGACCGCTAGACCTTGCCCTGCAGCTGTTGCCCAGACGAGTTTACCCATCGACATGGCATGCTGGGGAAGCCTCTTCCAGGCCATACACAGGGAGGGAGGAAGGACTACTGGTTGCCTCTCAACCAGCGACCCTCTCAACACACCTAGGCGCCCCCCCCCCCGCCCCGCCACGCAGGGGGCACGGGTGGTTCAGCCCGGCCATGCCCTCAGGGGGTTCACACTGTCAGTCTGGAGGATGGGGTACTGGGACCCTGCAGCGCGTGACCCCATCTTACGCTCAGGGGGTGGAGACGGCGGCAGACGCCCCGGATTGCTTGGCCGTGCTGCAGCTGGAAGGGCTGCCCTCGGGTGACCTGGACGGGCTGGTACCCACGCAGGACGAGCGCGGTCGACCCATCCCTGAGTGGAAGCGGCAGGTGATGGTGCGGAAGCTGCAGGCCCGCCTCAGCTCCGAGGGGGCGCCTCAAGCCCAGGTGGGGCCCAGGGCGGGGCCTGGAGGGCTGGAGGGGCGGGGGCCAGGTGAGAGGGGCGGGCCTGGACGGCCGGAGGGGAGGGGCTAGAGGGCTGGAGGGGCGGGCCTGGATGGCGGGAGGAGCGGGACCGTGGGGGGCGGGACCGTGGGGGGCCAGGAGGTTTTGTTCCCGGGCAGGTGGAAACGCAAGGTGAGGCGTCTGTAGCCAGAGCCGGGACTCGGAATCCCGAGACCCAGGTATTCTGCTGTCTGCCCGCTGTGGCCTCGCGTCCTCTTCTGCTAGACAATGGCTTTGAAACCGATCCGAGGGTCGTTGCAGTGCCCTCGACCTGCTTTAGAGCTGTGGTCCCGCTTACTCCGTTATTTAAGGCTTTTTATTGGGGGCTTACCTGCACCAGGCACCTGCGAACAGAGCAGGTGGGGCCTTCCTGGCACTTATATTCCAGCAAGGGGGCAGGTGGTAAACAGGCCAGTGCACCGGGGGTGGGGCGGGGGATGGGTGGTGTGGGCAAAAGCAAGGCAGGGGAAAGAAAGAGAGGATTGGGCTTTTGTCTCTGGGTGGTCAGGGTGGTCTCTGGGGCAGGGGATGCTGGGCCAGAGCCTGGAGTGAGGAAGGAGCCACGTGGACATCTGGGATAAGCATCTTCCATTAGATAAGCAGCACGTGCCAAGGCCCTGTGGCATGCACATGCAGGGCCAAAGGAAAAGAGGAGGAGGCCAGGGCCCTGGAGGGAGGGGGGATGAGGCCACGAGGGGGAGGCCAGAGAGAAAACGTGGGTGGACATCATGGGGCTACCGCGAGGCCTCTGGGCGGCCTTTGAGAATCTGAGCAGAGAAGCCTGTGACTTGACTTGGATTTCATCAGCACCCACCCAGCTGCTGTGCGAACAGTGGTTCTAGAATCTTCCCCTAACCAAACTAAACCTAACCCGTTGCGGTTGAGTCGATCCCGACTCACAGCAACCCTACAGGACAGAGTAGGGCTGCTCCATAGAGTTGCCAAGGAGCGATTCAAACTGCTGACCTTTTGGTTAGCAGCTGAACTCCTAACCACGGCACCACCAGGGTTTCCAGTCTTCCCCTGCAGGCCTGCAATTCTGTCTGAAGCATGTGTGTGAAGCCCTGGGTCTAGACCTGCACTGTCCAGTACGATAACGCCAGCCCCATGAGGCTAATTCAGTCCACGCTACTTCAAGTCAAATGGAAGTAAAACTTCGTGCCTCAGTAGCACCAGCTACACTCCAGGTGTTTGGTGGCCACTTGTGGCTGGTGGCTACTGAATTGGACAGCATATACATGTCCATCATTGCAGAACCGTGGGTCGGTGTTGGCCTGGAGGCCCACCCCATCCTAGCCTGTCCTTCAGGTTGAGGGCCAAGCAAGACAGGGCAGGCGGGGGCCTCTAGCTCAGCCAGGAGGCCCCTTCTAGTGTTTCCTTGGGACGGGGGTGAGTCTCACGAGGACTCAGGACCACTGAGAGGCTGAGAATTCAGGGCAATGGAGGATGGGCTGGCACAGCCGGGCTGACCTTAGCCACAGCAAGGCAGAGGCTGGGGGTCCCTGGGTCGGACCCTCCTGGGCCAGACACCCTGCCCAGAACAGTGACTGTCCCCTGCCCCATCCCTGCTGGGTGGAAGGGATTGGGTCTCACTAGTGCAAAGTGCTGCCCAATCCCTGGCCTCTCGGCCACCAGGTGGTGAGGTCTCAGTGGAGTCTCCTCTCCTATGACCATCCACAGCAGCACCTCCTCGGGGTGCTGAGGTATGGAGGAGTCTGCACAGGCAGAGTAGGGGTACCTCTGTGTCTCCCAGACTGTGGACACCTAGGACTGTGTCCTGGTGCCAAGATGAGGCCTGGGGGCAGGGGGGAGCGGAGGGGGAGGAGGGTGAAGTCGGCTGCCCAGAGCAGAGTGGTTGAGGCTGCCCATTCTGGGCTGCTGCCTAACCACACAAGGTTCCGGAATTTGGTGGGGAGGGCTCTGAGGAGGGAGACCCTTTAGATGAAACATGGAAGAGGTGAGGGGGGATTAAGACGACATGTGGTGATAGAGCAGAGATGCGTCAGCCTCTCATGAGGGGAAAAAGGGGACCCCATGGAGGAGGATGCCTGCGCTGAGCCTCCAGCTCTGGACTTGGACTGGCCAGGCACCTCGTTTCTTCTCTCATCCAGGCCAGGACCTGCTGGGTGCCCAAGTGCTGGGCCAGGGTCCCGGGGGGACCTGGTGCCAGGCCACTGCTGTGCTGACCCTGCTCTCTCCATGCCCAGGAGGACAGCAGGAGCGAAGGTCCTGTGGAGCAGGCAGCCTGGCAGTACTCCCAGGCCCACCAGGCCATCCTGGGCCCCTTTGGGGAGCTGCTGACTGAGGACGACCTGGTGCACCTGGAGAAGCAGATCGCTGACCTGCAGCTGCGGCGCCGCTGCCAGGAGTATGAGAGCGAGCTGGGCCGGCTGGCCGCGGAGCTGCAGGCCCTGCTGCCGGAGCCCCTGGTCAGCATCACTGTCAACAGCCACTTCCTGCCCCAGGCACCGGGGCCAGAGGGCGAGGGGGCCAAGGCCCCAGCCGCGGTGCTGCCTGAGGGCAAGGTGGAGGTGGCGGAGGCTTCCACGGTGCCGGGCGGGCAGCCCCTGCCCTTCTGGTGCAGCCACATTGCCCGGCTGGTGCGCAGCGTGTCCCTGCTGCTTCGGGGCGTGAACGGGCTGGTGCAAGGTGAGGAGCGGCCAGCCGCCCAGCCCCCAGACGCAACCCCCAGGGAGGCCCCAGCCAGCCCCCCACGCAGCGTGGCCCAGCGTGAGATCCAGGAGTGTGGGGTGTCTGTGCGGACTCTGCGTGGCAACTTCGAGTCCAGCCTGGCTGGCCTGCCCTGTGTCCCAATCCCGGGGTCCTGTGAGCCGAGGTCCCAGCCTGGCCAGTGTCTGAGAGGTTGCTGGGCGGCCCCTCTGCAGCCGCACGGTGGCCCCGTGGGAGGGGAGCTTGGACCAGGTGACACGGAGGAGGCCAGCGACTCGGGCATCAGCTGCGAGGAGGCCCCATCGGAGGCGGGCGCGGCGCCGGGCCTGGACCTGGGCAACCTGCGCAAGGAGCGCATCGTGATTCTCTTCCTCAGCCACTGGAAGAAGTCCGCCTACACGCCCGCCCTCAAGACCGCCGCCCGCAGGACCCTGGAGGCCCGCCGCGCGCGGGACCCCCGGCCACCCTCCCCGCCGCCCAGCCAGGGCCCGCGGCTCGGCCACCGGTGGCAGCAGCGCAGCGTCATCGCCCACCTGCTGGGCAACTGGAAGGCCATCCTGGCTCACGTGCCCGCCCGGCAGCTGCGGCGGCTGAGCCGGCGGCCTCGCTGGCTGCTGTCGCCCGAGCAGTTCCTGCCGCACGTGGACGGGGCGCCGGTGCCCTACGGCGGCCTCACGCTGGACCTCTTCATGCTGGGCTACTTCCGGCTCCTGGAGTGCGACCTGCCGCCCGAGGAGCGGAAGATGCGCCACCTCCTCTGCTTCGAGGTCTTCGAGCACCTGGGCGCCCACGGCTGGGAGGCTGTGCGGGCCTTCCACAGGGCCGTGACGGACGAGGTGGCCGCCGGCCGTCGCGCCTGGACCGACGGCTTCGAGGACATCAAAGCCCGCTTCTTCGGCTCCCGCCGGGGCCCCACCTGGGACAGGGAGGCCAGCCGCCAGTCAGGTCTCACCGCGCTCAGGCCACTGTCCCCCGCCGCGGCGCCCAGCAGTGGCCCCCAGCCTGAAGTCCAGGGGCCAGGTGCCCAGTGGGGCAGCTTCAGCAACGAAGACATCTGCGGTTACATTGACAGAAGCTTTGCCTTCTGGAAGGAAAAGGAGGCCGAGATGTTCAACTTCGGAGACTGAGCGGAGACAGCTGCCTCGGGATGGGGATGGGGTTCGGGGTGCAGCCAGTCCTCACCTCCCCTCTCCTCCTTCACGCCCTGCAGCGGTCAGGTAAGCCCCAGACACAGCTGGCAGGTACCCACAGGCTTAGTGCCCCCTCCAGGCCTGCACCTGTGACAGGTCCTGCTTCTCCTGGACCCAGCTTCAGAGACCCCTCCCCACTGAATCCCACAAGGCCCCTCAGGCTCTCAGGCCCAGCCGAAGTTCACCCACTCTTGGTCCCAGCCCCGGGGCCTCTCTGCAGGATCACCCCCCTGGCTGTCCAGCATGCCTCCCAGGCAGTGGTTCCCATTTATGGTCCTTCAGCTGCTCCGCATCCCCTTGAACATCCTCTCCCTCTGTTTCTTCAGTGCTGGGGCCCTGCCCTGTCCAGAGCCTCGTCCAGCCTCCACCTGAGCCTTGGGGCAGCTGCCCCAGGCCCTGGTGCCACTTCTGCTCTTTCTACGACATTGGGCCTCACCGCTTCGCTTCCCCAGGTTTCTGTTTCCCCGTCTGTAATGAGAAGGCTGGGCATAGAAAGAGTGGGACCTTATGAGCCAGAGGCCTTCCTTCCAGACCAGATGACTCTCCTGAGTCTTCAGGGTCAGGGAGAGAGGGCCTGTACTGATGAACACTCCAGTCACAGCAGTTACGCCCCACAGACAGGCCAGAGCAGTCCCCAGGGGGGCTCCCTGTGGGGAGAGAGTCCTGTCTGCCTGGAGGAGGCCTGTCCTCCCAGCTGACCACCCCTGCAGACCATGGGAGCAAAGATATAAAGAGCATCCATGGGGGAAAGGGGCCAGTGCCAGCCCACAAAGACAAGCTGCTGTACCCCGAAGAGCCAGGACTTCACATGGGCCCTTGGAAAGCACCCACATAGCACCCTGTCCAGCAGGGCCTGGGCTGCCGGGGGCTGAGGGACAGAGGACAGGAGATGAGTCCTGCCCTCAAGGGATCCTCGAGAAAAGGGCAGCCAGCAGGGAGCCCTGCGTGGCTGGCCTACTGGTGGTTCCAGCCCCAAGGCCCCTCAGCCTGCTCAAGTCCCCAGGGCAGCCAGGGGGATGGGCCACCACCAGGCTGCCAGAGCTCAATGCGGGGAGGGGGCTGTGCCACTGTGAGAAGTGCCCAATGGTTAGTGTGCAGTGAGACTTCCTGAATCTTCCGCTGCCTCAGCCTTCCTGCAGCCAGGCCCCCTTGGGGCAGAGGTGGGCTCGTTACAGGGAAAGATAAGCCCACTCAGGCCTCCAGAAGGCCTCTGCAGTGTCCCCACCTCATCCCTGGGGAGCGGGGAGTGGCTGAGGGTAGAGAGAATAGGAGCCTGGCCCTAAAGGTTGTCCAGGCAGAGCTCGGAGGGCAGCAGCCTGGCTGTTGGAAGGGGCAGAGCAGAGAGCCCAGCCCCCTGCCCTGCTGTCCCAGCAGGAAGACTTGGGGGTCCCATGGGAGGGACACTGGGGGAGAGAGAGGTGGGCAGGGGGTGCTGCCAGGGCTGGGAGAGGACAGCACCAGCTCCAGGCAGACCAGCCAGTGGCTCTCCGTGGGCGGGCTGCTCTGGGGGTGGTCGTGTGGCCTGGCCCCTCTGGCTTCCTCCACTGCTGCTGACCCTCCAGGGCAAGCTGAGCTGATTGTGGGTTTGTGAAATAAAGATGCCCATTCCTGGTGATACTTACTCTGGGCCCCTCACTTGCCAGCCCCCAGGGGAGTCGTCTGTGCCCACGGGGAGCCAGGCAGTGGCAGTGCAGACCAGTCTAAATCTCAGCTCCGTGTGGACACCAGTGGCATGGCCCTCAGCCACCAGAGCCTCTGCTTTGTCATCTGTCACACGGGGGTGCAGGGCTGACCTGGGGCTTAGGCAGCGGGATGGGGCTTGGACCCTTGCCCTCTGCAGCCATTGTCTCAAGGTCCCAAGGAGTCTCCGGCAGCTGTGATGCCCCGACCCCAGGGCAGTTAGGCCCTGGCTCTTGGCCCGAATCCTGACAGATGCAGATGGACGAAGGCTGGTCCACAGGCCCTGGAGCTGCCCAGGGCTGGCAGGGCTCAGCCAGAGGGTGGGGCTGTGGGAAACCTGGGCTGGGGTGACAGAAGGTGTTGAGTGCTCCAGCCCCATCCGGAGTAGACCCCTCATTTGCCACCTGCTGGAGGGGTGCTGTTCCCACAGCCCAGCAAGGGGCAGGGGTGGCAGGGGGTAGACAGAGGTCACTTTTTGGCTGTGGTGCCTGGGGAGAGCGCTGGGCAGAGGTCAGTGCTCCTGGCTCAGGGCATCCTTGCTGCTCACCGTGGTTGAGGGCAAGCCTCTGCTTGACTTCTAGGCTTCAGTTTCCCAGCTGAGGGGTCAGACCACCCAGGACTCATGGCAAGGTGGGGTGGGGGTGGTGCTCCAGGGTTCCAGGAGGACAGGTCAGGTGGGGTGGGGTGGACGTGGTGCCCTGGGGTTCTAGAAGGAAGGTTCAGGCGGGGCTGCCAGGTGGGGGTGGGGGTGGTTCAGGTCCAGGCTTGTGGCCTGCAAGGGGGGAGAGGAAGCTCTGATGGAGCAGTCAGGGGGACCCCTGGAGGAGGGTGCAGACACCCTGCTGGGGCAGTCAGGGGGGCCCCTGGAGTGGGGTGCAGACACCCTGCTTCCAGGGACTTATGAAAACACAGAGCTGCCCGTAGGGATTCCAACCCCCTGGGGCTGGAGTAGAGCTGGGAAGGCTGTGTTGTTTACGGTGCTCCAGGTGATTTCATGTTCAAAGACCCGGCCCAGCAGCAGCAGTAGCTCACGTGTGAGGGGCAGCTGTCCCCAGGGAAGCAGGTGCTGCCACACTCTCGGCTGTGAGGCCAGGCTGGTACTTCTAAGTCATCTCTTCAGCAAAACACACCCTGGGGACCCAGAGTCCCTTGATACATGTCCTGGAGGCTGCAGGGACTTAGCGAGGGAGCCAGATGAAGGTGCAAAACCCAGGGCTGGAAAAGGGAGCTTCTTCTCCTGGCACCGACAGGAAATGCCTGGTCGGATCTCTCCTACGTGGGTGCCACCTCATTCCTCAGTGACTAGAACACAGGTGGTAAAGACCTAAGTTCTCCCAAATCAATGTACAGGTTTAATCCAAAATCCTGCCCTTTTTTTTTTAATGACCCTAAAACTTGTTTGGAAGGAAAAATGCACAAAGCTGTGGTGGCCAGCCTCTGAGAAGGCTCTGGTGACCTCTGCCTCTCGTTGGTCGTCCCGTGTGTTGTCCCCTCCCACATCGTGGCAATAAGATACGGCCGAGGCCATGGATGTTAGTCCACTCGGTTATAAAAGACACTGAGGTGTCCAGCTTCGTCACTGTCTTTGTCTCTCGGGGAAGCCGCTGCCAAGTGGTCAGGCGTCCTAGGGAGGGGCTCACGTGGGAGGGACTGAAGCCTGAGCCCCCAGCCCCGGTCCAGCTTCCGATGACCACAGTCTGGCAGCCACTCCCTGAACTCCACGAGACCCTGAGCCAGAGCCACAGCTAGCGCATCCCGGGGTCCACGAGCCCCGGAAACCAAACTAGGTAATAAATGCTCGTTGTTTTAAGATACTGAATGTTGTCGTAATTTGTTACGTAGCAAAAGATGACTAATACAACAGACCAGAAAAACTTTCAAAAGGGAGCGATGAAGAAGCGTTTCTTTTCAGATGTGAAAATAGCATGATTACAGAGGAATAGTAAACCCAATAATGTGATCACTCAGACCAACAGATCGGAATAGAGAAAACCAAAAAAACAAAACTTCACACACAGAAGACGTTTCTGTGGGGAAAGAAGGCATTGTCGGTGATGGTGCTGAAGGCAGGGGTAAACTATTAGAAAATACAGATATAGAGATGTATATAGATGACCCAATACCCATAATAAATCCCAGATGGAATAAGAGATACCGAGAACAAGTAAAGCTGAAAAGTGCCAAAAGCGAAGGCGGAGTCCCTGGGGGAGCCCTGGTGGTGCAGTGGTTAAGCACTTGGCTGCTAACCACAGAGTTGGCAGTTTGAATCCACCAGCCATTCCACAGGAGAAAGATGTAGCAGTGTGCTCCTATAGAGATTACAGCCCTGGGAACCCTGTGGGGCAGTCCTATCTGTCCTACACGGTCGCTGTGAGTTGGAATCGACTCGATGGCAACAGGTTTGGTTATTTATTTTATATTTTTTTAAGTATTAATTTATTCTTATATTTGTTTTATTCATACTTTATTTTATATTCATAATTATGTTAATTTTATTTATTTATAGCTATATTCATTTTTCTTTACTATTTATTTGTTTTTAGTACTGTGTATTTTTATTTTTGAATTTATTTTAATTTTTAGTTATTTTCATGTTTATATTTATAGTCATACTTTTATATAAAAGTATGTATCATTATATTTCGAGCCCTGATGGCACAGTGGTTAAGCTTTTGGCAGCTAACCAAAAGATCCGCAGTTCGAATCCACCAGCTGCTCCTTGGAAACCCTATGGAGCAGTTCTACTCTGTGCTGTAGGGTTGCTATGAGTTGGAATCAACTCAACGTCAGTGGGTTTGGTTTTTGGTTTATAGTTGTATTTAAGGAGCCCTGGTGGCACGGTGGTTAAGTGCTCTGCTGCTAACCAAAAGGTCAGCAGTTCAAATCCAGCATCTGCTCCTCCGGAGAAAGACTTGGCAGCCTGCTTCCGTAAAGATTGTAGCCTTGGAAACCCTATTGTTGTTGCTGTTAGGTGCCATCGAGTCAGTTCCGACTCACAGCGACCCTATGCACAACAGAACGAAACACTGCCCGGTTCTGAAACATCCTTACAATCGTTGTCATGCTTGAGCTCACTGTTGCAGCCACTGTGTCAATCCACCTCGTTGAGGGTCTTCCTCTTTTCCACTGACCCTGTACTCTGCCAAGCATGATGTCCTCCAGGGACTGATCCCTCCTGACAACATGTTCAAAGTATGTAAGACACGGTCTCGCCATCCTTCTAAGGAGCATTCTGGTTGCACTTCTTCCAAGATAGATTTGTTCATTCTTTTTGGCAGTCCATGGTATATTCAATATTCTTCACCAACGCCACAATCCAAAGGCATCAATTCTTCTTCGGTCTTCCTTATAATGTGATTGAAAATGCCATGGCTTGGGTCAGGTGCACCTTAGTCTTCAAGGTGACATCTTTGCTTTTCAGCACTTTAAAGAAGTCCTTTGCGGCAGATTTACCCAATGCAACACGTCTTTTGATTTCTTGACTGCTGCTTCCATGGCTGTTGATTGTGGATCCAAGTAAAATGAAATCCTTGACAACTTCAGTCTTTTCTCCATTTATCATGATGTTGCTCACTGGCCCAGTTGTGAGGATTTTTGTTTTCTTCATGTTGAGGTGTAATCCATACTGAAGGCTGTGGTCTTTGATCTTCATTAGTTAAGTGCTTCAAGTCCTCTTCACTTTCAGCAAGCAAGGTTGTGTCATCTGTACAACGCAGGTTGTTAATGAGTCTTCCTACAATCTTGATGCCCCGTTCTTCTTCATATAGTCCAGCTTCTCAGATTATTTGCTCAGCATACAGATTGAATAGGCCTGGTGAAAGGATACAACCCTGATGCACACATGTCTGTCAGTTCGTCATACTGTGGGAGCCTGTGTGTTGCTGTGATGCTGGAAGCTATGCCACCAGTATTCAGATACCAGCAGGGTCACCCATGGAGGACAGGTTTCAGCTAAGCTTCCAGACTAAGATAGACCAGGAAGAAGGGCCCAGCGGTCTACTTCTGAAAAGCATTACCCAGTGAAAACCTTATGAATAGCAGTGGAAACCTTATAGGGCAGTAGTTGTACTCTGTCCTACAGAGTCGCTGTGCATTGGGTTTGGTTTTGGTTTTGGTTTGGAGCCCCTGGGTGGTACAACCTTTACGTGCTTGACTGCTAACCGAAAGTTTGGCAGTTGGAGTCTACCCAGAGGTGCCTCGGGAGAAAATCCTGGCAATCTACTTCCAAAAGGTCACAGCCATTGAAAACCCTGTGAAGCTGTTCTACTCTGACACACATGGGGTCATCATGAATCTGTCGACTCAATGACAAATGGTTTGGTTTATTTTTTTGTTTTTTTGGAGAAAGTAGGTGTTTACACGTCGCACCCTCTGGCATGTGCAACCAGAGTTTCAAATACAGTCCCACGTTTTAACTTGGACAGTTTACATTCTGATCTATTCTGGGGAAATGAACACAGCAGTGACACCGTATTAGTTATAATGGTCCCACATGGAAAACAACCCGAATGTCCGTTAATAGAAGATTTCTAAATTGTTCTACAGTGATGAAACTTAAGACCATGTTTTCAAAGACTGTAATGACATCAGAAAGTGCTCATGACAGAATACCAAGTGATAAAACACTGCACAAAAGCAGAGACTCAGTTTAATTCTAATGCTGGGAATGTCAAGAGGCTGGGAGGGAAGACTTCGGTTGGGCTACCGTGATTATCTTACTGGTGGAATTTTCTGCTTTTGTTTATCCAGGTTTTCCAAATTCTCCACAATGAACATGAGTTGTTTGTTTTTTACCAGGATAAAATAAGCAGGGTATTTTTAAAAACGATACCACTCAGCAGCAATCTGGTGACGAGGCTTCACGCTGAGCCCCTGGTGTTGAGTTTCCCAGACTGACCTGTCATTTGAGGTGCCGGATCTCCAATTCCGATTCCCGACTCCACGGGGCCTCCACTCCTGGCACAGCTCTGCTCCCTCAGGGAGCCAGATCCCTGTGACAGCAGCCTGTCATCAGAATCCCCTGTCCTCAATTCCTCCTGCCTCGGCCAGGAATGCATTAACCCTTTGCGTTCTGTCTGCAAACAGGGGAACTATGGGCAAGCTCAACGCCTCCATCCACTCTCTAATGTCCTCCCTATGATGGTCCTGGACACCAAACCAGGGGAAAGGTCCTGGGACTACCTGGGCCTGGGCTGGGCTGGGCTGGGGCTGGGGCTGGGGCTGGGGCTGGGCTGGGCTGAGCTGGGCTGGGGTGAACTGGGCTGGGCTGGGACTGGGCTGAGCTGGGCTGAGCTGGGCTGGGGTGAATTGGGCTGGGCTAGGCTGGGCTGCTGTGAACTGGGCTGGGGTGAACTGGGCTGGGCTGGGACTGGGCTGGGCTGGGCTGGGCTGGGAGTGGGCTGAGCTGGGCTTGGCTGGGACTGGGCTGGGCTGGGCTGGGCTGGGCTGGGACTGAGCTGGGCTGGGCTTGGCTGGGACTGGGCTGGGCTGGGCTGGGCTGGGCTGAGCTGAGGGGAGGCTGATCTGCTCTGGGCTGGGACTGGACTGGGCTGGGCTGGGCTGAGCTGGGCTGAGGGGAGGCTGATCTGCTCTGGGCTGGGACTGGACTGGGCTGGGCTGAGCTGGGCTGGGCTGGGCTGGGCTGGGCTGGACTGGGACTGGGCTGGGCAGATGCTGATCTGCTCTGGGGCTGGATAGGGAAGCACGGAATCTAGAAAGCCAAGAGTGAGCTGAGTATGGAACCACTTTGGAAACTTGTAATTAGCAAAAGAATCGTTGTCATAATTAGTTTAATGACTGCCTCCTCAACTAGATTGCAAACGTCATGAGGACTGGGATTGGGGCTTCCTTGCTCACACCCATTTCCCCTGCAGGTAGCAGGGCCAGCAGCTGATGTCCAGGTGTCATCTGTTCCCAGGCTCTGGCTGTCACGACACCCTAAGGCCCTTGAAAAATTGCTGACCCCATGAGGACAGTCACCCTGGAGCCACATGGGCCTCTCTGGTCTGTGAGATCGTCAAGCCAACCCCCAGTCAGACTGACCTCTCCAAGCCCTTCCTGAGCCCAGCACACCGGAACATGCTGTCATTAGTACATAGGGCCCACGATGAAAGGAAGGAGGGACTGACAGCTAGAGGCACCTCCCAGCCACCCCAAGCTGAGGCTGAGAGCTCCCCTCTTGTACTCCAGAAGCCCCTCAGCCTGGAAGCTACACTCTGCTCCACCATTGTGTAAGAAATGTCTGCGGAGCCCCGCAGCCCTCTGGGTGCAACCCCCAACTTCCATCAAGGTCTACGGTTTCAGAGCCCAGCGCGGGAGCCAACTGCCGTTATCCATGCCCTGTGAGGGGACCTGGAGCTGCTTCTGTGCATTTTTAAATGACCGTTTTTGTCAGCTGTCTTTGCACCCAGGGCAGTCCTGAGGCCAAGCTGGGGGGAGGGCCTTCAGGCCCCACGACCCTGCCACCAGCTGGTGGGACACCTAGGGATGTCTCCTTACCCCATCTTCTGCCCCCAAAGACATCGCAGCACCACTACTGACCCCACATTCTGAGAGACTTGATGGATCAACCTGCATTAATTTGTAATAATGACTTTTTCCCACTTAATGAAAGGCCAAGGGCCACACAGGGGCCTTCGATAGCGACAGGCCGGTGCCCATGGATACTCTGGTGTCCAGCCCTGAGCTTTGGCCCCCACAGGCTTTCCTGAGCCTCGGCCTGGTCTCCACTTCCCAGAGGAGGAAACCAAGGCTCACAGGCCACCAGCTGGGGAAGTACCTGGCCCCCCCAGCCTCACAGGATGGGGTTCAGGACAAGACGATCAGCTCTTCCTTACCCTGGTGCCTCCTGTTGTCCGTCCTGGCCGCAGGTCACGCCAGGGCCCTGGGAAGCTTTCAGAGCTGAGAGTCACAGCACTCTCCCGGACCGGCCCACACCTCCCACCCTCCCCTGCAGCAGGCAGAGGCTAAAAATACCCCCTTGCCCCACGTGGCCACCCAGCTCAGCCCTCTCCTTGCTCCTGCCGCTCCCTGCCGCCTGGGCAGTCCTGTTCTGGGCCTAGGTCCTCAGCAGCAGCGTCCAGGGCTGACTGAGAGGTAGGGTCAGGGGCCATGGAGGGGAGGTGGGAACGCGGGCAGGGAGCAGGGGGCTGGGTCAGGGCTGAAGGCTTGTGACTGGATAGTCCCCAGGGCTCCAGACATGGCAGCAGTGGGGGCTCTGGGGAGAGACACCCACACACAGCCAAGCCAGGCCCCTTGGGGTGTGGTGGGAACTCAGTGGGTAACTTCCATCCATGAGTAGGGGACCTGGGTATCCTGGCCATAGAGGTGGGCAGGTGGGAGGCTGGCCATGCCAGATGGTCGCTGGCCAGAGCTGGGGTAAAGCCCTTTGCTGTCTTGCCCAGTGGCCCTCCTCGGTCCTGTCCTGCCTAGCTCCCAGTTCTCCCATTGCCCCACGCCCCACGCCCAATTCAGGGACCACAGGGTGATGGCCGTCAGCAGACACCTGTGAGCAGGGGCAGGTTCACCAACAAGCAAGTACACACAGGCTTGCATTAAGCAAGGTACCCACCAGCTGACTCCTGTTTACTTGCTAATCTGTAGGGCACAATTTCTCTTGGATTTCATCACATCAGGTGAAATTATGCCCTACAGATTAGTAAGTAAGCACAAGGAAGCCCATGCTTACCCTGCTTATTGGGTAATCCACCCCTGTCTGCGAGGCTCCAACACCCCCACCTGTGCTGGGGGCTGCAGGCTGGCCCGAGGCCCTGCGGAATGTGGCTGGCCGCCCCCGCCTGCCCGCTGGCCCCTGTCATTGCAGCAGCTGGCCACAGTGCACACAGCAATGGCTGGAATGCGAGGCCCGTGGGGTGGCCAGGGAGAGTCCCCCTCGCCCACGTTGGCTCCGGAGGAAGGCAGAGCCGCCTTTCCGGGCCAGAGCTCAACCCGCCCTGGATGCAGTGGTCAGTATGGACACACCGCCAGGGGCACGGACCTGGGTGCATCTCTGCTTTGGGGCAGTAGGTAGGTGGGAGGCGGAGAGGCCTCATGCTTTCACTGCTGGCAAGCTCCTGCTGTCCCTTGCCACAGGCATTCGCAGCTGACTCGTCCCCTTTCCGGGCCTCTGTCCCTGGGATCTGCTCATTCCCCCAGGCCTGAGTCCCCTCGGCGGCTCCTTCCCTTCAAGCTCCATGAGCCGCCCCCTGGTGGACGGATGCTGCTCTGCTGTGGGGCTTTTGGTGGTGTGGATGATACAGGCTTCCTACAGACTGTTTTCCTTTTGGGTGGTTTTCTTAGAACAAAATAATCACAATAAATAAATAACCAAACCAGTTGCCATCAAGTCGGCTTGGACTCATGGCAACTCTCTGCTCCGTGGGCTTTCAATGGCGGGTTTTTAGGCAGTAGTTTGCCAGGCCTTTCTTCTGAGGCACCTCTGGGTGAACTCACACTCCAGCTTCCGAGCCCTTCAGATGGCAGCTAAGTGCATTAATCATGGGCACCACCCAGGAACTCCATGATCAATGGACACAATTAAGTAAACTCAGAAATGGATATGAGCATTGCGACGTGATTTGAAATTACCCTCCAGAAACTTCCTCAGGCTGGGTTTGTCTTTAGTGGTCTGCATTCAACAACGTGGAATATGGAGTTCAGAGCATGGGCCCCCGAGCCTGGTTCTGAGTTCAAATCCCACCACTTCCTAGCTGCGTAACCTTGGGTGCTTTGTGCCTCAGTCTCCCCACCTGTGAAAGGGATGATTACAGCACCCGCCTCACAAGGAGTGCTGTGAGGATTGATCGAGGTCATGTGTGGGCAGTGCGATGAGGATGACTACTCAGCCCCTCTCACATCTGCCGAGGAGCAAAGCAGGGACTACCCAAGGTCACCTGGCAAGGCCACAGCAGGTGGAGGCTCCGTGCATCCCAGACAATGAGCACCAATGGGGCAGGACACCTCTCAAACAGCCTGATGCCCTCCCATCAATGTCGGGTCTGGGAGCAAAGGAGCCACGGGGAGCCCCATGTTTGGGCAGGCTATTATGAGTTGCTCAGAGCTGCTGGGGAGAAGGTTGGGGGTCTCTTACTGGCCCCATGCACCCTGAACACCTGGTTCAGGATAGGTCTACTGCCTTCTGAGCCTTACTCTTTGCACTGTGAAATGGGAACTGCACAGGTCCCTAGGTCGAAGGTGCGCCTGACCTGAGCCATGAATTTTCAATCTCTTCATATGCTGGACAATGGATGAGGAAGAGCGAAGAAGAGTTGACGCCTTGGAATCGTGGTATTGGCAAAGAGTATTGAATACGGACTGCCAAAAGGACGAACAAATCTGTCTTGAAAGAAGTACAGCCAGAAAGCTCCTTAGAAGCGAGAATGGGGAGACTTTATCTCATGTATTTAGGACATGTTATCAGGAGGGATCAGTCCCTGGAGAAGGACATCATGCTTGGTAAAGTAGAGGGTTGGTGAAAATGAGGAAGAGCCCCAACGAGATGGATTGACACAGTTGGCTGCAACAATGGGCTCAAGCACAGCACTGATTGTGAGGATGGTTTAGGACCAGGCAACATTTCATTCTGTTGTACACAGGGTCTCTATGAGTCAGAGCCGACTCAACAACACCTAACAACGACAACTACTTGTTAGGGAGGGTCAGAGGGTCAAGTAAGCGAGAGGGAGGTGAGGCACTTTGCACATCCTTGGTGCTCAGGTGGTGCTTATCGAGGGATGGAAAGGATGGAGGGACAGACAGTTGGGCGGACAGTGACTCAGCACATGAGATAGTGCACCCCTTGCTGACATGGCCCCCTTCTCTCCCCAGGAGCTCAGTGGGGCACCCGCCCTTCTTCCGTGAACAGGTGGGTCACAGAGGCGTAGGTGCTGGCACCATGGTGTGCAACGTGGATGACCTGGACTTCCACCTGCCCTCACACGCCCAGGACATGCTGGACGGCCTGCAGCGCCTGCGCTCACAGCCCAAGCTGGCCGACGTCACGCTGCTGGTGGGCGGCCAGGAGCTGCCTTGCCACCGTGGCCTCCTGGCGCTGAGCAGCCCCTACTTCCACGCCATGTTTGCGGGCGACTTCGCCGAGAGCTTCTCCGCGCGCGTGGAGCTGCTGGACTTGGAGCCGGCCGTGGTGGCACAGCTGGTGGACTTTGTGTACACAGGCCGGCTGACCATCACGCAGGGCAATGTGGAGGCGCTGACGCGCACTGCCGCGCGCCTCCACTTCCCCGCCGTGCAGAAGGTCTGCGGCCGCTACCTGCAGCAGCAGCTGGATGCTGCCAACTGCCTGGGCATCTGTGAGTTCGGGGAGCAGCAGGGCCTGCTGGGCGTGGCTGCCAAGGCCTGGGCCTTCCTGCGGGAAAACTTCGAGGCTGTGGCACGAGAGGACGAGTTTCTGCAGCTGCCCCAAGAGCGGCTGGCCGCCTGCCTGGCCAGCGACCTGCTGCAGGTGCAGCCAGAACAGAGCCGGCTGGAGGCCCTTCTGCGCTGGGTGCGTCACGACCCGCAGGCCCGGGCCCCCCACCTGCCTGAGCTGCTCGGCCTGGTGCACCTGGACGCCCTGCCGCAGCCCTGCTTGCAGCAGCTGCTGGCCTCGGAGCCGCTGCTCCAGGCATCTGAGGCCTGCCAGGCGGCTGTGTCCCGGGGCCACAGCGTGGTGAGTGAGTGCGGGCAGCTCCCACCCTGGGGAGCAGAGAGAAGAGCCCTGCGAGTGTCCTAAAACCCGTTGTCATCAAGTTGATTTCGACTCATGGCGACCCCAGGTGTTACAGGGTAGAGCCACTCCGTACGGTTTTCTTGGATATCATTTTATTTTTTTTAAAACAAAGCATCCGGGGGCCATGGCTTTGGGGTTCCTCCAGTCCCAGTCAAACCATTAAGTCTGGCCTGTTTATGTGAATCTGAGTTCCGCTCCACACTTTTCTCCTGCTCCGTCAGGGACTCTCTGTTGTGTTCCCTGTCAGGGTGGTCATTGGTGGTAGCCGGGTACCGTCTAGCTCTTCTGGTCTCAGGCTGATGGAGTCTCTGGTTTATGTGGCCCTTTTGTCTCTTGGGCTAATGTTTTCCTTGTATCTTTGGTGTTCTTCATTCTTCTTTGCTCCAAGTGGGTCGGGACCAATTGATGCATCCTAGTTGGCCACTTGCGAGATTTTAAGACCCCAGATGCCACGCACCAAAATGGGATGGAGAAATTTTCTTAATAAACTTTGTTCTGCCAGTTGACCTAAATGTCCCATGAAACCATGGTCTCCAGACCCCAGCCCCACCCACTCCATCCCTCGAGGTGTTTGGTTGTGTTCAGGAAACGTCTTAGCGTTTGCTTTAGTCCGTTTGTGCTGACTTCCCTGTGTTGGCTGTAATCTTTATGGAGGCAGTTTGCCAGGCCTTTCTTCCATTGCACCATTGAGTGGGTTTAAACTACCAACCTTTAGCTTAGCAGTTGTGCAAAACATCTGCAGCTCCTAGGGACTGACTGGTGTCCTGGGTTGCTATAGCAAAAGACCACAAGGTAGTTGACTTCAAAGAGCAGGATGTATTGTCTCACAGCTCTGGAAATGATGTTTCGGACTTCAGTAGGCAGGGCTGTGCACTCTCAGTGGGTGGGGCCGTTACTCTAGTGGGCGAGGCTGTGAGTTCTCAGTGGGTGAGGCTGTGAGCTCTCAGTGGGCGGGGCCATGCACTCTCAGTGGGCAGGGCCATGCTCTCTGTGGACTCTAGGGGAAGACCTTCCCCTGTCTCTTTCAGCCTCTGTAGCCCCAGGCGTTTCTTGATGTTCCTGATTTGTGGAGGGATCCTCACAGGGCATCTTCCTCCTGTGTGTCTCCCTGTCTGTGACTGTTGTTCCCTTTCATAAAACACCGCTCAGAGGGGGATAGAGTTAGGATCCACCCAACTCCAGCATGGCCTCGTTAACTGACAGCCAAAGAGTAGCCCTAACCCTAACGGGACCACATTCACCAGTACAGGAGCTAGACCTCAACATAGCTTTTGGGGGGCCCAACTCAATCCATAACAGGAAACCCTGGAGACTCCACCTGCATAGTGGAGGAGAGGAAGGACTGAGCACCCCCAAGGTGCCCCCTAGCCTTGCAACTCTATCTGCCTTGGGCTAACCACTCCCTATGAGGGCACTACCACTCACCCCTCAAACGCAGGCATGCCCATGTGTGCCAGGCCCTGGGTGTGAGGGACAGAGGGACCTAGAAGTGATAAGACCAACCTCTGTCCTGAAGGAGCTACTGCTGAGTGGAACCACCCTTGCAAACAGGGCTCAGGCCAGCACTGGGGTCGGGGTTGGCAAGGGGAGGGGGACAGCCTCAGAAGGCTTGAGGGAGGCAGCATTTGAGCTGGGTGTTGAGGAGCGGGGCAGGAGAAAAAGGAGGGACCCATTCAGAAAATGCCACCTCCTGTCCTGGTGGCGTAGAGGAGCCCTGGTGGTGCAGTGGCTGAGAGCTTGGGTGCTGACCAAGCAGTTCAAATCCACCAGCCATTCCTTGGAAACTCTATGGGGCAGTTCTACTCTGTCCTATAGGGTCACTATGAGTCAGAATCAACTCAAAGGCAACAAGTTCTCTGGTGACAGGTGTGGAGGCCGGACCAGCATGGCAGCGGCCACCATCTACCTCCCAGGAATGCAGTTCAAGCATTTTCGGGACCAATTTCCTTTGTGCTGGCAGCGGGTCTGGATGAAGCGTCAGCGGAGTGTGGCTGAGAGGAGTGGTCAGCTGCTGGCCCCCTGCCCCAGGGCCCAAGTCTGAGGACAAAGATGTTGTTGAGGTGGATGGTTCTCAGGCCAGGTAGGGTGGGGTGCGCAATGGGCAAATAACTAACGTTGACCCCTGTCAGGCCTTGACCTCAGGGCTGGAGCCAGCTCTGGGGGCCCAGTAGGCCTAGTGGTGGGCAGTCCAGGCAGAGAAGGGTGGGGGTCCCAGGGCCCAAGGAGCTCTGGGCAGTGGCTTCACATGAACCAGCCACCCCAGTGGCTACCACTGGCCGCCCATCCTAGTGTGGTTTGCTCGGACACCAAGGAGCAGGGACTCTTGGGGGAAGGAGGGTCTGAGGAATCGGGACAGGTCAGTTTCAACTGTGGGTGCAGGTATACCTCTGAAAGGCGTGTGGCGACTGCTTTGAGGGGAGGAGTTTCTCTCTCAGAGTGTACCGGGGCCAGTGGCCATCTCTCCACTGGGCTCAGAATGTGCTGCCATCATCAGCTCCATGACACACATGTATGCACATGTGTATACACACACATGCACACACATGCACACTTGTGCACATGTACACCCACACATGCACATGTACATGCACACACGCATGCACACATGCACGTGCACATATATGCACGCGCACACATAAGCACACACGTGCACACATGCATGCACACACGCACACATACATGCACACACATGTGCACACACGCATGTGCACACGTGGACACACAATGTGCACTGCACACATGCACATACATGCACCCATGTGTGCTCACATATACACACAGGTGGAGGCCCACCCCACCCTACCCATGTGTATGTGACCCAGAGGAATGACCGTGGGCCCACAGCTGCCCCCCAAACATCCAGGAGGCCTGCCCAGTGCCCCGGAGCCCCTCTGACCCCAGCCCTCCTGGCCCGACAGGCACTGGTGCTCCCGCAGAAGCTGGAGGAGGTCCTGGTGGTGGTGGGCGGGCGGGCGCTGGAGGAAGATGAGGAGGCTGGTGAGGACCCTGATCCCCGCCCTGGGAACTTCGCCTTCTACAACACCAAGGCCAGTGAGTAGCCCCCTGGGATGCCCAGCACCCGCCCCCCCCCCCCGCACTGGAGCTGCTGGGCTCTGCTTGCAGGTGGAGCAAGGAGGAGGGGAGCTTTCTCCCTCTTCCTACAGCCAGAGTCCCACCTTGGGTCTTTTTTGGCCCCAGGGCCCGTGTAAAGGGTCCACCCACTGCTGCCCAGAGTATACCTTGTGGGAGGGTGGTCATGGGTGGGGTGGGCAGCCTGGTGGCTTCTTCTTCTTCGTGACCCTGCCCTATGGCTTCACGGGACCACAGCCCCACGGGAGAACAGAGGGTTAAGAAGGTGCAGGGGCTTCACCCTAGAAGGGGTGAGAGCTCAGGTTTAGGGTCACCCCAAGTGGGGTTCCAATTCTGGCCCTTGAGCAGGTCATGTCACCTCCCGGGGCCCCAGCTGCCTCATCTGTGAAATGGGGTATCTGGGGCCCCCTCACTGGTTGAGGTGCAGAGGCAGGGGCCGAGGCCAGGCAGCAGGGCTCTGGGGGGATTGGCTTTGCTGGCCTGAGGGAAGTTCTTGGAAGGCACCTATGAGGCTGCTGGGGTTCTGGGCCACCAGGCAGGTCGCCAGCCACCCCCATCCTGTCAGCGGCTGGCGGCTGCCCCGGTTAGGGGCTGACTTAGGGGCTGACGAGAGGGGATTTGGGGCTGACGTCAGAAGACAAGGTCTCCTGGCTGCACCGGGGAGCAGCTGTCCCACAGATCAGGCGGGGAGGGAGCGGCTGACAGGCAGAGGATGGTGGCTGCTGGGCAGTCCATCCTGGGGTGACACAGATATGAGTCAGGGGGACGCTCTGTCCTGCTCACGGTGCCAGCTTCACCGCGGTGCAGCCGGGCAGGCTCCCAGCGAGGCCCGGAACTCGGCCTATCCCGAAAACTGTTGTAAACAGCAAAGAGCCAAGTCCTCCTGGGGGAGCATACCCCAGGCCTCACATACCTTCTGGAACCTTCCACTTATAGGGCTTTAACCTTCTCACATTTACTGTCTGATTTTGTTTTTTTTTCACAGCATTCCTCACCTCTTGCCTCAGTTTACTCCGTGTAGCTCCATGAAGGCAGGTCTGCCTTGGTCCCTAATGACGATAGCAATAATAATCCTGGCAGTTACCGTGTGTGTCAGGTGCATCAGCTCAAGTAGCCCCCACACCACCCTGAAGGGTGAGATCACCCCCTTCTACAGACAGGGAAACTGAGGCTGAGCTTGTCCTAGGCCACACAGCTGGTACAGGATTTGAATCTGCATTGCCTGCTGCAAGGCCCATGTCTGACCCTACACGCCCCTGGCTGCCCAGAAACAGAGAAGCTCAGGATGCCTGTATGAGTCAGGAAAGGAAAGAAGGAAGGAAGGAGGGAGGGAGAAATGAAAGGAGGAAGGAAGGAAGGAGGGAGGGAGAAAATGAAAGGAGGGAGGGAGGGAGGAAGGAAGAAAGGAAAGGAAGAGGAAGGAAGGAAAGGAGGAGGGATGGAGGAGAGAGAGAGGAAGGGAGGGAGTGAGAAAGGAAGGAGGGAGGAGGGAGAGAGGAAGGGAAGGAGGAAGGAGAGAGGGAGGGTAGAAGGAAGGGAGCAGATAGGGAGAGAGAGGAAGTAGAAAGGGAGGAGGGAGGGAGGAAGGAGGGAGAGAGGAAGGAGAGTGGGAGGGAGGGAGGAAAGAAGAGAGAAGGAAGGAAAGAAAGAGGAAGGAAGAAAGGAAAGGAGGGAAGAAGGATGTTGTGTAGTCACTCACTAGTGGCACCTGCAGACGGGGCTGTGAGCCAGCTTCCCCATCTG
This sequence comes from Loxodonta africana, assembly GCF_030014295.1. Classification (NCBI taxonomy): domain Eukaryota; kingdom Metazoa; phylum Chordata; class Mammalia; order Proboscidea; family Elephantidae; genus Loxodonta; species Loxodonta africana. Next base: position 4,634,570 of record NC_087347.1, on the reverse strand, counting down.
TGACGTGGATCCTGATGCCGGGCTGAATGGTCCGTGTGGGGTCAGCAGGTCAGCTACAGAGTCAGAGTGAGACCTTGGCCTCTGGAGCCTGGGCTGCTGCTCTATACATTTGGGTACCATTAGTGTCCAGTTGGATGTCAGGTTCCAGGGGGCGTTGTGGAGAGGCAGGGGCTGCGGTGAACACCAGACTGGCCTCTGGCCTCACCTGGGGTCCCTGGCGAATCCCTCTCCTCCACAGCTGGCTGCGTCACACTCAGCGAGGGGGACATTACCACCTGTCTTAGTCATCTAGTGTTGCTATAGCCAAAATACCACAAGTGGATGGCTCTAACAGACAGAAATTTATTCTCTCAGTCTGGGAGGCTAAAAATTCAAATTCAGGGTGCCAGGTCCAGGGGAAGGTTTTCTCTCTCTGTCAGCACTGGGGGAGGAGGGTCCTTGTCATCAACCTTTCCCTGGTCTAAGAGCTTCTCAGTGCAGGGACCCTGGTTCCAAAGGACACACTTCCCTCCTGGTTCTTCATTCTTGGTAGTAGGAGGTTCCTCTCCCCTCTGCTGGCTTCTCTTTTATATCTCAAAAGAGATTGACTCAAAACACAACCTAATCCTGTAGATTGCATCCTGCCTCGTTAACATAACTGCCTCTAATCTTGCCTCATTAACATCATACAGGTTAGAATTTATAACACGTAGGATAATCACATCAGGTCACAAAATGGAGAACAACCACACAATACTGGAATCCTGGCCTAGGGGACTGACACACATTTTGGGGGCACACAAGTCAATCCCTAACACTGCCCCACTGCAGGAAGAGGCTTGTGGGCTTCCAAGAAGGCCGGAGCCCGGTGGGAGCCCATCACCCTCACAGCCCTCTCCTCCCCGCAGAGCAGTGGATGGCACTTCCTGACTTCCCCGACTACCGTAAGTGGGGCTTCTCGATGGCGGCACTGAACAACGACATCTACGTCACAGGTGGGCAGCCGCTGCCCTGCAGAGCCCGGTCAGGGGAAGCCACCTCTCCCAGAATTTTCCATTCTCATGAAAATGAGAATGTTTGAAGTCACGGACCACACGGGTGTGTCAGACTGTCCCGTGTGCACTGCTTGACATAGAACCCAGGGAGGGTCGACCCATCGTGCTCCCACCCCCAGGGGCTCCCCAGAAGGACCCGCTGACCAGGGCAAAAGGGGGTGCAATTTGCTGGAGCTCCTTGTGAGATCTGGCTGGGGAAAGCTTCCACTAATGGAATGCTAGAAACCACTGACCTTGCCCCCTTGTTTGTGGGGCCCGCGGGGAGCAGGCCAAGGTCATGCAGCAAGGCCGCACCCTCGAGAGCAAGGATCCCATCGTGGACATCTCTGCTTCCCATGGTCTCACCCTAGCCCAGCGCTTGGCAGCCCAGAGTGCATCCCAAATCACGGCCTGAAGGTCCCTGAATGGTGCAAATGGTGTGTGCTCGGCCAGTAAAACCGAGGCAGAAAGGCCTGGTGATCTGCTGCCATTAAAATTACAGTCAGCAAGACCCTATGGAGCAGTTCTACTTTGTCGCATGAGTCTCTTAAGTCACAAAACAATGACAAAATCAACAATGAAATCATAGCCTGGTGTGGGATATCCAGCTCCCGCTGGCCGGAGATCCCATGCTTGTGAGGGCCCCAGGTGGGCTGGTGGGTACACATAGCAGCTGGTGGACACCAAGGGGACAGAACCTCTCCCACAGGTGGCTCTAGGGGCACGAAGACAGACACCTGGTCAACCACACAGGCCTGGTGCTTCCCACTGAAGGAGGTGGCCTGGAGGCCCGTGGCACCCATGCTGAAGGCCCGCACCAACCACGCCAGTGCCGCGCTCAACGGGGAGATCTATGCCATCGGTGGTGAGCCCTCCCCAGCCTCCCTGGGCTGCCCTTGGCAGGTCATGCAGCCACTTACCCTGCCCAGCCTGGGGGCGGGGGTCTCTCCTCCTGCAGTGACAGCCCCGTCTTGCCCTCATGGGCATGCACTCCGGTGGGAAAACCAGCCCGATACCTGGGCTTTGCCACCTGCTCCTGAGCTACCCACAGAGCTGCCCTGGGGTGATGCTGACGCTCTGGCCAAGGTCCCGACAGAGAAAACAGTGCATCCCCAAAAGGTGGCATCGGGACCTGGCCTCACACTGCCAGCTGTGCCCAGCCCACTGCCAGCTGTGCCCAGCCCACTGCCAGCTGTGCCCAGCCCACTTGCCCAGAACCTCAGCCACACTGAGCAGGTCTCCTCCTGGGGAGGCCCGGGGCACGGGGACTCCCCATGGGCCCCTTTGCTGTCACCTTCCTCTTCGCCCCTCCAAGCCTGAGGATGAGGTCCCTGCCTTATTCCCCCACCAGCACCCCAACACTTACAACAGGAGCTGCCCCAGGAGCACAGACCCAGCAGTTGGATGTTGCGCAGACCGGGGGAATGCATATGATCGAGAGAGCTCCCAATCCCAACGTTTCCCTCCTAGGGGTAACCAGCTGACCCTGCAGCCACCCCTCATCGCCCCATCTGGGCCCTTGTTCTCAGTGGGTGCATGTCCAGGGCCTCCCCTGAGCTAAGAGCACCTCGGGATCCCCAAGTTCTCCCAGAGGCCGAGGCCTGGGCCCAGGGGGAGGCAGGGTGTCCCCATAGCAAGACAGATCCCCGTTGTCACCTCCAGACCCCATGGGGGGGCAGCAGCAGGGTGGGAGGAGCCCAGGAGGGAACCGGGGATGTGACACTCGGTGGTTTATGACAAAGGTCCAGGTGGAGGCCTGAGCCTGCAGCCCCTTCCATCTCCTGGAATCCCTTCTCTCCTCCCCTCCTGAGGGTCAGGGGGCCCTCGGGCTTTCTGCAGGCTACACTCCCCACCCCCCACTTTCCTGGAGCCTCCCCTGTCCCCAGCTGGCTGCAGCCCTGTCCCTGTCTCGCAGGTACTACTCTGGACGTTGTGGAGGTGGAGAGCTATGACCCTTACACCAACAGCTGGACGCCCATCAGCCCAGCCCTCAAGTATGTCAGCAACTTCTCAGCTGCAGGGTGCCAGGGCCGGCTTTACCTGGTAGGGTCCAGCGCCTGCAAGTACAACGCCCTGGCCCTGCAGTGCTACAACCCAGTCACAGGTGCTCGGGGCTGGTGGGGGCACTGGGGGAGGGAGGGGACAAGAGACCTCCCTGCAACGCTACAACCCGGTCACAGGTGGTTGGGGGTGGGGGGGCACTGGGGGTACAGGGGAGAGCAGGGCCTACCAGACCCTCCCTGCAGGGCACAGCTCTATCAGAGGTGTATGGGGCTGCAGGACGAGCAGACACCTGGGGCAGGGGAGCCAGAAGCCCCCTCTGCAGTGCCAGAACCCTGGGGGACCTGGAGGACCTGGGGGGCCAGATGACAGGAGGACAGGCAGCCATGGCCACATGAGAGGTGGAGGGGCCAGTGGAAGACAGCAGGGGGCTGAAGGGTCAGGGGTCGAGAGGGTCCCCTCCATAGAACACAGCCCGTCACCACTTAGCTAGGCATCCCAGCCTAGAGGTACGGAGTGGCTGGGGGGACCTAGGGCCCCTTGCCTGTCCTGTCCAGGCCTCAGCACAAACCAACGACAAAAACAAAATCAACAATGGATGGAAGGCATTATGCTGAGTGAAATTAGCCAGCTGCAAAAGGACAAATATTGTATAAGACCACTATTATAAGAACTCGAGAAATGGTTTAAACAGAGAATATTCCTTGATTGTTACGAGGGGAAGGAGGGAGGGAGGGAGTAGGGTATTTGCTAATTAGGTAGTAGGTAAGAACTACTTTAGGTGAAGGGAAAGATAACACACAATACAGGAGAGGTCAGCACAACTGGACTAAACCAAAATCAAAGAAGTTTCCTGAATAAACTGAATGCTTTGAAGGCCAGTGTATCAGGGGCGGGGGTTTGGGGACCACGGTTTTAGGGGACATCTAAGTCAACTGGCATAATAAAATCTATTAAGAAAACATTCTGCATCCCACTTTGGAGAGAGGTATCTGGAGTCTTAAATGCTAGCAAGCGGCCATCTAAGATGCATGAATTGGTCTCAACCCACCTGGAGCAAAGGAGAATGAAGAACACCAAAGACACTAGGTAATTATGAGCCCAAGAGACAGAAAGGGCCACATAAACCAGAGACTACACCAGCCTGAGAACAGAAGAACTAGATGGTGCCCGGCTACCACAGATGACTTCCCTGACAGGGAACACAACAAAGAACCCCTGAGGGAGCAGGAGAGCAGTGGGATGCAGACCCCAAATTCTCATAAAAAGACCAGACTTAATGGTCTGACTGAGACTGAGAATGACCCCAGAGGTCATGGTCCCCAGACCTTCTGTAAGCCCAAGAAAGGAACCATACCCAAAGCTAACTCTTCAGACAGGGATTGGACTGGACTATGGGATAGACAACGATACTGGTGAAGAATGAGCTTCTTGGATCCAGTAGACACATGAGACTACGCTGGCATCTCCTGTCTGAAGGGGAGATGAGAGGGTAGAGTGGGTCAGAAGCTGGCCAAATGGACACGAAAAGAAATAGAGGTGGGAAGGAGTGTACTGTCTCATTAAGGGGAGAGCAGTTAGGAGTACATAGCAAGGTGTTTATAAATTTTTGTATGAGAGTCCAACTTGATTTGTAAACTTTCACTTAAAACACAGTAAAAATTAAAAAAAAAAAAAAAATCAACAACAGGACTGGGGCAGGGTGTCCAGGCAAGGTAGCTAGGAAACCTGGGTCCTGAAAGGCACCTGGCCACCTCCTCTGCCTGTAACTGGCCTCATGGCTGGCTCTGGACTTGGGCTAGTCTTGCCCTTGCTGGCAAGGTGGTCTTCCTGGCCAGGGTCTTACCTTGTTCTGTCCTCTGGACCCACCTCGAAACATGGGTAGAAGGAGCTATGAGCAGACGTGTGCCAAGTGCCCATGAGACCCCAGGGTCCAAGCAGGGCCCACTTGGTCCCTGAGCCAGAGGGAGGCAGCTAAGGTGGAGGCCTCAGGCTCAGAGTCAACCCCAGTCAAGGTGGGGCAAATGGGGGGCCAGGCCAAGTCCTCCAAGCCCCCTGAAGCCCTCTCCCTGGGACAACACTCCGAGGGACATCTGTACCCAATCAGCCTCTCACCTGTCAGCAGCCCTCCACCTTCCAGAGAAAGCAGGTGAGATGGAGGCTCCGGGAGTCAGTCCTGTGGGACCCTCACAACCGCACACAGGCAAGGAGACTGAGGGTCAGAGGGGTGCCGGCCCGAGGTCACTCAGAGGACAGTTTTTCCATGCCTGGTGTCTCCCAATCTTTGCTTGGAGGAGACCCCCAGGGCAGTTGAGGTGGGTGAGGGCCTCCCCAGTGCCGCACCCCTAGAGTCTCTGTATCCCCACAGATGTGTGGAGCGTGATCGCCTCGCCCTTCCTCCCCAAGTACCTGTCCTCCCCCCGCTGCGCAGCACTGCAGGGCACTCTCTACCTCATTGGGGACAACACCAAGAAGGTCTATGTGTATGACCCTGGGGCCAACCTGTGGCAGAAGGTAGGCCTTGTTTGCAGGGAGCAGGGTCACCCTCCCTTGCCCCCTGGTGGTGAGGCCCACCAATCAGGGGCACCCATCGGGGATTCCAAATGCCCCGGGAGCAGACTGGGGACTGCCGGGGGCCCCGGAGGTTTGTGCGTAGCTGGGGGGGGGGCGGGGGCGGCAGTGAAGGTGAGGTGGGAACAAAGCAGTGCAGGGTCAGGGCCTCTGGGAGGATGGGAAGGGTAGACGGGTGGAGGAGCACTCTTATCCCACGCACCCCATCTTCCCTGAGGGGTGACCAGCAGGAGCAGAGCCAGCTCCACCTGCAGGGGGGTGCAACAGGACAGCCATGGACTCACAGGGCTGCGGCCACGTCCTGCTGTGGACAGGGACTGGCTCTGGAGGTAGTCAGGCGAGGGGACCCCTGTGTGGAGCGTCCCCCAGCCCGCAGCACCATATCAGGCAGGGAAAGGGAGGTGGCATCTCTGGAGATGGACCCCGGACCCCGGACACCAGCCCTGAGCCTCCCCGATTTCCTCTTGGAGCAGCTTCCCTGGAGGAGGGTTGGCACCAGGTGCCCCCAGGACAGGCCTCAGCACCAAGCAGGGCTCACTGGGCCTGGCCCACCTGCTCCCAGGAGGTGACACCCCATCCTGCAGCCACACCAGGGGGACACCTGGGCTCTGCACCCTGCTGCCCACAGCTGTCCCTAGCGTCAGCGCTCAGCTGGCCCATTACCATGGTGAAGCAGGTGCAGGCTGGGTCCTGCCAGCGGTGCTTTCTTCCTGGGCCATGGCAGCCATCCCCTAGGCCAGCACCCCTGCTCCTGGCCAGAGCCACAGCAGAGAAGGTGCTACTGTGCCCGCTCTGGGCCTGGGTGCTATTCCCCCTGTACTTGTCTTCATGTGGAGGTCCATCCTGGTGCTCCCCTCTGGCCCACCCAGACTCTTCCAGAAGGCCCATGTTCCCCTCCAGCCTCACCCCACAACCCTTCTCCAGGGCACTCCTGAGGACATGGCCAAGCAATGGGTGCAAGGGCCGATGAGGGCCCCTGGGGTGGGCAGTGCACAGGCCTTTCTGTGTGTCTGTGGGGCAGAGCCACTTCTGTCTTCTCTGAGAGCAGCCATGAGGCCGAAGACCCTGGGAGGCCACTCCAGGCTCAAGGCTCAACGCTCCCACGCCCCACTCCCCAACTTCAGAGATGGGCAAATGTGGGCCTGGGGCCCCAGAGCTAGCCTGCAAGATGCTGATTGGGGAACAGAGCAGTTGGGTTCCGCTTTAGGGACAGACTGAAGGGCTCCTGTGTTGGGGTAGGGATGTGGAGCTGCAGGGAGGCGGGGTGAGCTCTGCCCGTGGGCACCGACTGCCCCACCCCCCACTGCCTGCTGACCCTGACCCCCATCCAGGGGCACCAGTCACCCTGGCCCCTTACTGCCCACCGGCCCTGATAACCACATCCCTCGCTGCTCATTGGCCCTGATGCCCCCATACCTCGCTGCCCACTGGCCCTGACCTCCCATCCCTCACTGCCCACTGGCCCTGACCCCCACTCCTCCCACTGCCTGCTGGCCCTCACCCCCCATCCTTCACTGCCTGCTGGCCCTAACTCTCCATCCCTCACTGCCCATTGGCCCTGACCCCCCCATCCCTTGCTGCCAGCTGGTCCTGATCCCCCATCCCTCACTACCCACTGGCCCTGACCCCCACCCCGCCCGCAGGTGCAGTCCCTGCACAGCCTGCATGAGAACGGTGCGCTGGTACCCCTGGGGGATGCTCTCTACGTGACGGGCGGCCGCTGGCAGGGCATGGACGGCGACTACCATGTGGAGATGGAGGCCTATGACCGCACGCGCGATGTCTGGACCCGCCACGGCGCCCTGCCCCGCCTCTGGCTCTACCATAGCGCCTCGGCGGTCTTCCTGGATGTGGCTCAGTGGACCCAGCCCTTCGGTGGTGCCCTGGAGCACTAGTGAAGGGGCTCCAGGCTGTAGGGTTCTCAAGCAGCTGCTCCCCACCAGAGGAGGGGCCGCCAAGGCCCCCACCCTGAATGGCCCCTTTCTTTTTTGCTGGTTTGTTCCCTTGGAGCTATGTGTCCCCCAGGGGCTCAGTTGGGCTCTGGCCCCCAGAGTAACCACGGGTCAGCTCGGAGAATGCAGCTTGGTCCTGAAGGTGCCACACCAAGCTGTACAACAGGTGCATGCACGAAGTCTGGGTGTCTGCCCACTGTGAGACACAGCCCTCCTGCCCTCAGGGTCCTAGGCTGAAGAAAGCAGGGTCAGGTAGGAAAGTGTGCTCTGAGGGCTAGCTGTCCCCAGCTCAGTCCCACCAGGACCTCCAGAGGAGCTGCACAATGACACGGAGGGGCCCGGGATGCTGAGGCCACGGGGGTCAGCAGGTCAGGAAGGGCCTGGGTGGGCAGCACTAGGCCTGGATACACCATATGGCCTCGGCCCCTGCCTCCCCTCTAGGGGCTCGGACTCCCCATCTACCGCACTAGGGCCCAGCTGGGGGCTTTCAGCTGGCCCTCCCAGCCCCCTGTGTTGGCGCTGGGCTCCTGTGTCACCCCTAGGAGGGCAGCAGACACAGAGGCACTAGGAAGGAGGTGGGGGGAGGTCTGGGACATGCGGCCTCTGCCTGGGTGTGGGGCGGGGCTGAACTGGGGACAGGGCCATCAAGGGTGGTGATGGGGACGGGTGTTCCTGGGCCAGTAGCTTCCCCGTTTCTTGAAGAGGTTGGCTTCTCAGCAAAGATCCTTCATCTGGAAGGAATCGCCCCAGCAGCTGAGGCCCACCGGGAATTCTAGGGGCCTATAGGATCCTCCCACCGCACTGGCATGGATCCCAGGGGCTCAGGCAGCCCCAGAGCCCGAGCCGTGACTGAGGTTCAATGCAGAGCTGGCTTAGCACCCCCTCTTTCCTTCTTAGTGAGCTGAGCAATAAAGGACCCCCACTGGGTGCCAAATGGCAGACCTGCTTTGTCACCAGCTCCCTCAGAGTGCAGGCTGGGTCCTGGATCCCAGCCTGGATCCAGCTCTGACCCTCCAAGCTCTGGGTGCCTCCCACCTTCCCTGGATCTGGATGTCCTCTCCAGGGCCAGCTGCAGCCTCCCCCAAAACCCCATCAAGCCCAGAGGAGCCCCCGGCACCCCTGCACTCTGAGGAGAGCATTGGAGGGCCAGGAGTCCTTGGGTCCTTCCAGCCTCTGAGGTCAAGATGCTGTTTCCTCCAAACCTGGCTTCCCAGACACGTTCCTAGTGGGAGAAGTGAGTTGGCCCCCAAGACCCAGACGGAGCCCCCAAAGAGACTATCCCCATTTACAGTCACTCTCACTTCCCTTCCCCTAGCCCCTGGCAACCGAGAACCTGCTTTCTGTCTGTATGGGTTCACCTCTTCCGGGCATTTCATATAAAGGGAATCATACAGTACGGGGCCTTCGTGACTGGCCTCTTTCACTCAGCACCACGGGTTCGAGGTTCTGCCGTGTTGTAGCATGTGTCAGGACTCCGTTCCTTTTTATGGGCATACCAGGTTTTTGTATCTATTTTTATCTATTCATCTGTTGGTGGACGTTTGGGCTGTTTCCACCTTTGGCTGTTGTGAATTGTACTGCGGTGAAGATTCATACACAAGTATTAGAATAACTGTTTTTAATTCTTTGGGTATATACTTGGGAATGGAATTTCTGGGTCACGTGGTAGTTCAAAGGGAGCTCTCGTGGTGCAGTGGATAAGCACTCAGCTGCTAGCCAAAAGGCCGGAGGTTTGAACCCACCAGCAGCTACTCCAGAGAAAGTCTGTAAAGAATACGGCCTTGGAAACCCTATGGGGCAGTTCCACTCTGTCCTATAGGGCCGCTATGAGTCGGAATTGACTCAACGGCAACCGGTTTTATTTTTTATGGTAATTCTATATTTAACTTTTTTTGTAATTTATTGTGGTAAAAATATATATAACAAAAACAGTTGCCAATTCAACATTTTTTTAGATGCTTTAATGACCTGATTTTTTCCGGGGGGCGGGTGTGTGTGCACTTTTGTATTAGCGTGGTAAACACATACGTGACAGATCGCTCGCCTTCTCACCATTCTTCGCCTGTACAGTTCAGTGACTTTAGTTATATTTACTCTGTTTTCAGCCGTCACCATTGCCTGTTTCCAGGTTTTCCCGTCCCCCTTAGCAGAAGTCAGTGTTCCCTAAGCAGTGAGTCCCCCTCTTCCCCTCCCTCCTGCCCCTGGCAACCACTAACAAACTTTGGTTTCTCTACACTTGCCTACGGTAGATATTTCAAATAAGTGGGATCATACCAATTTTTGTCCCTTTGTGACTGATGTATTGCCATCAGCATAATGTTTTCAAGGCTTTTCAGGTTGTAGCATGCATCAAGGCTTTGTTTCTTTTTATGGCTGAGCAATATTTCATTTTATGTATGCACCACAATCTATCTATTCATCCACTGGGGGACACCTGGGTTGTTTCCACCCTTTGGCTATTGCGAATCGTGCTGCCGTGAACATTCATATACAAATATTGAATACCCGTGTTCAGCTTTTTTGGGCATATACCTAGGAATGAAATTACTGGGTCATACGGTAATTCTGTTTTTTTTTTTTTTTAATGTTTTATTGTGGTAAAATATATGTATAATAAAACATTTGCCAAGTCAACATTTTTTACATGTACAATTCACTGGCATTGATCACGTTCATCACACTGCCACCGTCACCACTGTCCATTTCCAAATTATTCCACCACCATTCACAGAAAGACTCTGCTTTTCCCCATACTTAACTTTCTGAGGAACCATTTAAGTGTTTTGCACAGTGGCTGCACCATGTGACATTTTAGAGCAATGCACAGGAGTTCCAGTTTCTCTACAACCTCATTAACGTTTGTTGTTGTCTGCTTTTATTATCATTAGAGCCATTCTGGTGGGTATGAAGCTGTGTCTCATTGTGGTTTTGACTTGCATTTTTCTGATGGCGAATGATGTTGAGCATCTTTTCAGCCTTACCGCGTACCCATGAGCAGATTGTCCATTCCTATATCTTCTTTGGAGAAATGTCTATTCAAGTTGTTTTGATCACAACCATATTTTAGAATGTGATTCTTACAAAATGGCAGAAACCTTTGAAAGGAGCCACCAGTATCTACCCTCTTGCATTGAAATGAGGGGTGGTCTGAAGACCCATTTTTTAAATTTCTCTACACAGAACATGGAGACAATTAGCAGAAAGCAACCCAACAGACCCTCTGGGTAAAGCGAGAGACGACTCTTCCTGTTAAAGCTGTCCAGGCACCGGGGCATGTTCTCAGCGCCTGGCCCTGTGCCGGGCATGGAGCAGGAACAGAGTAAAGGTTAGGGCTCTGATTTGAGCCTGTGTGAGTTCTTCGGAGCTGCTGGCCTCCTGTTGAGGGGGCTGAGTCTGGAGGAGCGGTTTTGTCTCCTGGCTCTGTGACCTCAGGCCAGTCCCAAGGTCTGAACCTCAGTTTCCTCATCTGTACATTGGGGATAAGCACATAATTTGAGAATTCGATGACGTCATGTGCCTGGTAGGCCTAGTGACCAGCACAGGCTGCCAGCCTGTCCACCGGAAGGCCACACACAGCTGACTGCAGCCCCCACTGTTTGTGGGGACAAAGGAGTGTCCATTCCCATGACTTCATCGGCAACCGGCCTTCCTCTGGAGGAAGGGAGAAGAGTGGGAACAGCTCAACAGCATCACACTGCTGGGAAGCCCAGGCCCGGCTGTGACATGAGGGCCCAAGAATGAGGATTAGATTTCAGCCAGGCGTGAAGGCGCGTGGGGAGCCACCACGCTCTCCGGACGATCGCTGAGGACTTCCACCCTGGGAGGAATTCACTCATCCCAAATGCTGCCCTGCTTCTGAACCTGTGGGCATGGCTGCAGGAGCAAGGGGGTCCAGTGCAACCAGAACCCCGTTTCTGGGTGACCCTTGCTCTCCTCTGAGTGGAAGGCACTTTGAAAAGTAACACAGCACACCCACAGTCCCCGCTGGCCTGCCCTGGCCCCTGTGTCATCACCACAAGATAGTGTTACAGGGGCCTCACCGGGACCAGAACCGATTTGATTTGGGCCCTCCAGCAGGCAGGACCCATGACATCACTAGATTGTTCACTGTTTGGGAACATAACTGTTTTTCACATGGCAACGGCTCCCATCCTCCACGCTGTCCTCACGTGGGCAGTGGCACCCACTGTGAGACGGAAATGACGGCACACTCTCAGCTTAGGGATCATGCTCCCCAAATCAGGTCCCCCAATCCAGCACGTCCCCTCCCCTGTGTTGCCAAAGCTGACAGAGCCTGAGTCTCACCTTCCCGTGGCAACAAGTCAGGCAGACAGCCTCTGGCCCTGAAGGCACCGTGCCCCAAGCCCCAGTGGTCAGAACCCAGGCTGGTGACCCAGCAGCGGCCCCCCAGCAGCCTGGTCCATGCGGGGATGAGCATCCCAGGCCGCCTTCCTCCTGGCCTTGCCTGCTCACACCTCCCCTGTGAGCCAGAGCCCAGCGTGGCTATGAGGTCTCAGGCCGAATGCTGTTATTATGCCCACTTTATAAAGCAGCAAACTGAGGCTCAGACGACCAAGCACCTAATGGCCCCAGATGTGTCCTCCTCCAAAGCCACAGGCAACTTTTACCCCACATGGTCGTGAGGGGACAGGGTTTGCTGAGCAGACCCGCTGTGGGGTCTGTCCTGGGCTCCGAGGCTCAGGAGGTTGGTGGTTGTGCAGGCTGTAGGCACCTCCCCCTTATGTGGTGTTGGAGGCCTAGAAGGACCCTCGCTGCTCAGACCCAAGGGCACAGGAGCTTTAACCCCAGCTCACTGAAGAGAAAACCAAGGCCGCAAGAAGCCCTGGGAGGAGCAGACCACAGCTGGTGGGCCTTGCCCCAGCTCCAAGGCTGAGCCCCTTCCCTCTGCCCACGTCGGCCTGCCCCAGTGGCTTTCCCCAGGGGACAGAGCTCTGCGGACCAGAAACTGGCCACACCTGCTTCCCCAGGCTCCCTTCCAGCCCACACTTGTCCTGGGCACGCCCACTGCCAGACCCCCAGAAAGGAGCCCACACTTGTGGGAAACCCGTTTGGCTTATGGAAAGGTCAGGGCCGCATTTCCTTCAAAGAAGTGCCTCTTTGTTACTTTTAAGCTCATCACAAAGTAGGTCATATTTAGCACCAACTTTTTTTTTTTTTTTTAGAACAGGAAGGGGAAACCCCAGTGGCATGGCGGTTAAGAGCTCAGCTGCTAACCAAAAGGTCGACAGTTCGAATCCATCAGGTGCTCCTTGGAAACCCTATGGGGCAGTTCTACTCTGTCCTTTAAGGTCACTGTGAGTTGGAATCCACTCTGTGGCAACGGGATTTTTTCTTTTTTTTTAGAACAGGAAGGAGAGGGCAGTGGTGGTTCAGCGGTAGAATTCCCACCTTCCATACAGGAGACCCGGGCTCAGCTTCTGGCCAGCGCACTTCAGGTGCAGCCACCACCCACCTGTCAGCAGGGGCTGCGTGTCGCTCTGACGCTGAGCAGGTTTCAGTGGTGCTTCTGGACTAAGGCAGACTAGGAAGAAAGGGCTGGTGATCTACTTCTGAAAATCAGCCAGTGAAAACCCCGTGGAGCACAACAGTCTGATCCATAACCAATCACGGGGCTGGTGAAGGATCAGGCAGCCCTTGTGTTCAGTTGTACGTGGGCTTGCCGTAAGTCCGGGGCCGGCTCAGCAATAACAACTAGCACAGGAAGTACCCAAATGAGCAAAATGTGTGGTTGTGAAGATATGACTGTACCACATGGGCCAGGCAGCCTGACCCTGGCGCTAAGCCCAGCTCTGCCTCCGTGGCTGTGTGTCCCTGGGCAAGTAACAGTGCGCCTTTGCAGACACTGGAAGGTCCTGTTCTCAGAGCTTTGTCCCCTGAGGGCAGCGGAGTGGCAGGTTTCAGCAAGAGAGAACAATCCACACTGGGTGCCATGTGGTTCACAGATAAAGTTCCCAAGTAACCTAGAAGCCCACGCCCAGCACATAGAACAAGGTTATGACAAAGTCGCCCACCCCAGGCTTCCTTCCCCCACCCCCCCCCCCGGAGAAATCCTTCCTTCTCCTTTACCACCACGCTGACAGTACGCCTGCGTTCAAAAGGGAGCATCCTTACTTGTGACAAAGATGCTGAGTTTTTGCTTGACAGAATAAGTCCAAATGGTTTGTTGAGTGTGTGTTCCTCAGGATTTCTCAGGTCTGTTCTTGGAGATTTGCAATTTCTGTAGGAATTTATCCTTTTTTTTTGTATCATTGATAAATTAAAAAAGAAAAATTTTTTAAACCAGGTTTTAAAGATAGAACTCCTCTTTTGCAATTCTAATTTGCCACCGAAAGACATCTCCACAGAAGTCTACGGGACACACTGACCCCTGGCGGGATGGGGGGACGAATTTTCAGGGTGAGCAGGGTATTTTTTTCCTTTAAAACCCCCCTTCCCCAGACTGCAGCACCATCCTAAGGGACAAGATGAGGACTCACACAGAATAGTTAACTTCAATACCATGCTTTTTCTGAATTGTAGAATATTTCCTGTTTTCACTCCGTCCACTGCACTAAGCAACCTGCATCCGATCAGGTGAGCGCCTAAAGGCCCCAGATGTGTCCTCCTCCAAAGCCTGGGCCAGGAGAGCGCCGGGGTGAAGGTGGGGCTTTTCGGCTGAGGATGAACCTGGGCGCCTCCTCCCCAGCCTGGGAGCCACAGCCCCTGCTGGTCCCCGGAGCTTCTCTTCAGTCCCCGAGTCCACTCTGGGAGTTGCAGCCCGAGGCCTCCTATCCCTACGCGGCTTGTCTTAGAAGGGATGAAAATCATGGCTTTTTTATCTATATAATTTATTTTATTTTTGTTGTTGTTGAGAATATACACAGCAGAACGTGCGCCAATTCAGCAATTCCTATATGTACAATTCGGTGACATTGATCACATTCTTCAAGCTGTCTGAACATTCTCACCTTCCTTTCCCGAGTTGTTCCTCCCACATTAAGATAAACCAACTGCTCCCTAAGTTTCCTATCTAACCTTTCAAGTTGCTATTGTCAATTTGATCCCATAAGAGTCGGAATCGACTCGACGATGACACTGGGTTTCTGGGTTAGGCAATTCTTCAGAAGAGAACAATGCTCAGGGCAGGCATTCTTTACTAATTGAGCCAAACTATTGTTTGGTTTAAAGAAGACTTCAGATAATAGCTTTGGTTTAGGTTTAAAGATTATCTCAGAGCAATAGTTTCTGGGGTTCATTCAGCCTCAATGGCTCCAGAAATTCTGGATTCTATGAGAAATTTCAGTTCTGTTCCACATTTCTCCCCTTTTTGATCAGGACCCATTTATAGCATCTTCAGAAAATCATTGCTTTGCAGCACTGGTGGTAGACATTTGGAAGTTGCGTTTCCCCAGCTGTGGTCCCACTGAACGAAGGCAGCTCCAGGGAAAGGGCACAGAGAGCTCATCGCTACCTACCTGCATGGTACTTTCCTTTCAGCAGGAGAGACAGGCAGGCGGAGGGTACAAATGAGGCAGGGCCTGGGTTCAGGCCAGGTGCTGGCTCTTTATAGGGAGGGGCACCTGGAGGCCTCTCTGCAACCTGTGGGGTCCCGCACCACCCCAGGGCAGGAGGGGGGCCCTGCACTGGCCCCGGTGGCCAGCTGGTAGCCTGGTTCCTGGCCGGGTTTGCTCCGCATGGCTCCATGGTGGACAGTCCTCTCTACCCAGGGCCTGGCCCACCCCCAGCATTGTGGGGTGGCTGCCAGGGATAGGGACAGGCTCTGTGCAGCCCTGGCCCCTGCAAGTGAGCCCAGGTGAAGGACAGAGTATTTCCCCTCCCCTACACTCAGGGCGCCCCAGCTATCAGGGGGGAGGCAGCCTCGGAAAGGAAGGAGGGAGCCCCGCCTGGGAAAAGGGCACCGGGGCTGAGCACTGGCTTCTTCCCTGCTGCCGTGCGCTCAATCTGTGTAGGTGAGGCCTGGACCTGGCGGAGAGCGGCCAGGAGGATGGCGGTCTCTTCTGAGTCCCCGCAGAGGACCCGCGGGACAGAGAATGGGGAGGGACACCCCGGGGCCAGGAGGGGTGGCGCCGCAGCTCCCCGCGAAGCAGAAGCACTCAACAGCGCGCAGAGCGCGGGGATGGAGGGGATTCGCGCAACAAGGAGCCGCCGCGAGCCTGTGCTCCCAGCGCCCCCTCTCCCTCCCTGGTGCCCCTTCCATCCGCGAACCCGCCGCCTCCCCGCGCTCCCTCCCCCTGCAGTGCGCGCCGGGCCGGGAGGGGGCGCAGCGGGGCGCCGGGGTTCTAGCGGGTTATAAGGCGCGGCGCCAGCGGGCCCGGGAGACGCCCGAGCCTGGCCAGCCGCGGGAGCGCCGAGGGGACGCCGCCGCCTCCATGGCCCCGGGCCGCCGACCCGCCGGAGCGAGGCCGCTGCTCGTGTGCGCGGGCCTCCTGGCCGCCTTCGCCGCCGCCGCGGGCCTCGGGCCCCCGCTGCCCGGAGCGCCCGCCCCCCAGGAGCCGCCGCCCGGGAACGAGCTGCCCGCGGGCCCCGACGACAGCCGCGTGCGGCGGGTAAGACGCCGCGTCCCGTGCTCGGACGCACTCGCGGACGCGCGGACAGCCTGCCCGGCCTGAGCGCTCCTCTGGGCCTCAGTTTCCCCGCCGGAGGAGGGGCACGGCGCTTGCTTTCGGGGCTGGGAAGCGCGGCCTCGCGGGCGGGACCTTAATTCTGAAGTGGGGAGGAAAACGCCTAGCTTCAGCTCTGGTGAGACAGAGTCGGCTTTGCGGCCTCTCTGCGCGGCGGGGTCACCCCAAAGGGCGGTCTTGACCCTGGCTGTCTGGGTAGTTCTTCGGCATTTATGCAAAATTCTCCTAGGCCAGTGAAAACCCCTTTTCCTTTGGGACAGAAGAACGTTGAGAAATAAAGTGTAAATACTGTGTCTCATGGAATTGGCAGCAACCCACTTGTGGAAGTGTGAGCACATTAAAACCAAAAACCAAAGTTGTGGTGCAGTGGATTCCGACTCACAGTGACAGTATACGACAGAGTAGTACTGCCCCATAGGGTTTCCCAGGCTGTAATCTTTACACAAGCAGGCTGCCACATCCACCTCCCGCCTAGCGGCTGGCCGGTTGGAACCTCCGACCTTCCAGTTAGCAGCCAGCTCTTTAACCACTGCACCACCGGGGTTCCTTATGAGCACATTACTGACCCCTAGTCTGTTTGGTGGGGGTCCCTGTGGGTCTAAGGAGAGGGCAGGGGGTGTACGACCAGGGAATAGCTGTAGGTTTTCTTCGAGTGGCCCTGAAGGGTGATCTTTAGCCCCCTGCCTTCCTTCCCAGGGTGGGTGCACCTGAAACTCTGACCAGGGGTGGGGCGGGCTGGGGAGTGCCAGGAACCGAGGTGGTTGTTTGGGTCTCGCTTATGCTGAAAAAGCCTCTGGTCTCAGCATCCCATCAAGAATCATGGATGGAAGGCACACATCTGCTACAGGGGTGGGGGTGGGATGACAGCCAGCCCTGCACTCCCTGGACAGGGTTCCCTAAGTGATGGTGAGGATACCCCGCCCCATACACCACCCCCCATTTCCCTTCGAACAGAAGGCAAACCCCACCCAGACAGTAGGCAGCCTCTGGGAGTGCTCCCAGTAGGCAGGGCGGCTAGGTGTCGGGGCTCTGTCATCGGCAAACACTCCAGGCCCTAGGACCCTGACAGGGGCCTGGGATGCTTGCAGGTGGAGTTTTAGCCTTGAACCCTCTTCTTTGGGGCCAAGAAGGCACCAAGGCTGCTGGTTCCCTAGGCTCCAAGGCACCTTTCTGCCGGCGCCCCTAGGCGGCTAGGGAACTCTGCTGCCCAGACTTGTGTTCACATGGTGTAGGCCCATCTCTGGGCCCCCATGGGTGGGGCTCTACCTGCTTCTGCTCTCCCCCAAGCCTGGGCTCCCAGTCCATCCCTCAGACCTCAGTGTGGCTGTAGTGTACTCATGGGGTCCCAGCATTCGTGGAGTCAACCAGCAGGGCGGCATAGCTCAGCGCTGACTGCCCAACAAGAAGCCCAAAGGAAGGTGCTCCATGGTCACACTGCAGCCAGGACAGAGGGCCCTGGCCACTTTCTCTGTTCAATGCTGGCTGCCCTGGTCACCTCAGCTACTGCCAGGCCGGATTGGAACCCAGTTCCTCTAATGCTGAAGCTGCCATCTTCACTCAGCCCTGCGTTGATGGGCAAGCTCCCAAAGGAATGCCTTAGGCCCTTCAGAGCGGCCGAAGAGACCGTGGGCAGCACCTGGTGGCTGGCTCTGTCTCTGACAGCAGAGCCTGGCCAGCTCCGAAGCCCCTGTCAGTACTTCCGCTGGAGCTCCCACCCGTGACCTCATTAAGCTCTCTTGAGCCTGACTCCTTCCTAGCTGGTGGCTCTGCAGGGAGCCCAGACCATCCCAGGCCACTGCCCAGTGGGCCACAGGCCTCTCCCAGAACTTTCCTGAGTCACAGGATGGGGGCATGCATGGCATGGATGCTTCTAGAACCATCATGTCCTCGCTGTGGCCAAGTGGCTCAGGAGTCCTGAGGAACGTGAGTGGCACCAGTCCCGAGCAGAGACTCGAGCCATAACCCCTTGGTGGTGCTCGGCCTTCTGGACTCTGTCTGCCCATCCTGTACTGAAATCTGTGGTGGTCCTGGGGCTAAAGTCAGCCTCCCTGGAACTCCTGTCTGCCGGAGGACACGCCAGTCTACTGGAAGCGGGTCGCCTCTTTCAGGGCACCCACGGTGCTTCAACCCTCCCAGGGATCTGCGAGATGTTTTCACCTCAGCTCATGTTGAGGGAACGAGGCTGCAGGGGGCCTGGTACCCTGGCAGGGCTAGGACTCCCACCTGCCAGCCAGCCCACACGCTGGGTCCTGTCCTCCCACTATGCAAAGTCCAGGCCTGGACGGCTGCTCCCAGGGCTCATCCTCAGCGTGCTGGGAGGGGTGTGGAGGGTGCTGCCTTCGAGGGCCTCGGGGCACCATCTTGGACAAGGACCAGGGCCTTGCTTGTGGGACCTGGAGGGCCTGCTGGCAGGCCTGCACAGAACACCCGTGCAAAGCCTCTGGTCCTGCTCGTCAGCGAGTGGGGAGGGCCAACCTCAGGCTGGCTGTGTTCTAGGACCCCATCACCCAACGGGCGCACGGCATCGACCCCCGGGACACCTGGATGCTTTTTGTCCGGCAGAGTGACAAGGGCATCAACGGCAAGAGGAGGAGCAGGGGCAAGGCCAAGAGGCTGAAGGTGAAGCGAGTCCCTGCTGGCACACCACGCAAGGGTGTGTGCGTGATTCTGTGTGAGTGTGAATGTGGGGGGTGAGTCTGTGAGTGTAGGAGTGTCGGCGTGTGTGTGTGCAAGTGTGTGGCTGTGCAGAGTGTGTGTGTGTGTGCACGTTGAGTGTGAGCATGCACATGAGAGGGGCCTCTTCTTGCTTGCCTTCCCCACACAGCCAGCTCCCCCCGGCCACCCTGACCCTTGCCGCCCAGCACAGACTGTCACACTGTGGCCTGGAGTCAGGGGACTTGGAGTAGTGCCAAACCAGGGCCCTGGGGGAATCCTGAGTTTGGGGCCTGGTCCCAACCTTATCCCCTAGAATGCCAGGCACCCCCAGGGGCTCCCTCCCTGTGTCCCCCCACCCCACTCATCATTCAGCAGTCAGGGTCCTGCAGTCAGGGAGCCAGCCAGCCGTCTGGGGAACAAGCTGGAGGGACCTCCAGGCAGCTGGGGTGACAGACGGGGTGGTTCCTGGTGGGGGCATGGGGGCCCCAGCAGCTGCTGTCCCCGCTGTCTCTGACAGTGTGGTCCCTCCTTCCGTGGCCTGGCCTGGGCAGGGACTCCTCGCCTGGTCTCGATGGGGGCCCGCAGTTTCCAGGCTCCCTCCTCAGGCCCCTTACTGCAGTAGTTCCTTTTCAGCTTGGCTTGCCAGGGCCCCCTGGGCCCCCTGGACCACAAGGCCCCCCAGGCCCCATCATCCCGCCTGAGGTACTGCTGAAGGAGTTCCAGCTACTGCTGAAAGGTAGGGGTGTGCAACCAGCGTGAGCAGGGCTGGGAAGGGGGTTCTGGAGGGCTGGACTTAACAGCAGCAAGCACTTAAGTGGCACCTGCTGTATGCCCAGCCAAGGGTGCACCTGGTGGGCCCTGCCGTGACACCCGCCCCCCATCCCTCCGTACCCCCCATTCCTTCCCACCCCCCCATCTGCTCAGAGTCGGAGGATGGGGGTGGGAGGTGTGTGGGAGTGAGAAGGCCCACGAAGAAAGGTAGACTAGGTGCTGGGGGACCAGCACACACCTGCCCCACCTGGAAGCCAGGTGAGCCCAGCCAAGGCCAAGACCCCAGCCTGTCCCTGCCCCAGGTGGGGGCTGTCAGGGAGGGGCTGGGGCTCCTCAAACTCAGCCGATGCCCCCACGGCACCAGCACCAGTGAGTTTTCCTCGGCCCCATTGTTCCGAGATGGGGAGTTAAGAGGCAGGCACACAGGCCTCCCGAGAGAAGAGCCCAACTTCTTCCCCAAGACAGACCTGGGCCTCGGCCACAGAGTCTTGGGAAGACACCAGCAGGCTGCCGGCATGGGGCACAGGGTGGCACCCATGGGTCACTGCCTGGCCTGGGCTAGGGCAGCTGGCTACAGCCTCAGGGAGAGAGCAAGGCTGAGCCAAGCCAAGAGATGTCCCTGTGGCCCAGCCTTCCAGAAGCCTCAGCCCAGGGCCCTGGCCTCCCTGTGAATGGGCGGTGGGCCTCAGAGCCTCACCCAGCTGTGTTGGGCCCACACTAAGTGAAGGGCTTCTGGTGTGCTGGGTGGTGAGCCCTTCAAGCACCAACTGCTTTAAAGAGAGTGTTTGCTAACCACCTCCCTGATGGCTCTCCAGGTGAACTTCAGGCCCAGCCTCCCCACCCTTGCAGCCTCCCTGGGCTGGGTAGGCCCACCAGCTCTGGCTGTCCTACTTCATGCCATTGACTAAAGTTGATTTTATTATAAACTTTAGGGACAGCCATTCTCCCCCTTCAATACAACCTACTGTCAGTTTAAATACACCAGCTTCCCAGGCCTGGGCCTGAGAGCCCTTCTTGATACATTATATCCCCAATTGTTACTTACTTACTCTCAGCTTCTTTCCAAAGAGCCCTGGGCTGGCTTATGCCATTGCATTTGCTGATAATAAACATGTAAACAGAGTAAGAATTTAATGTGAGGAGAAAGTATGAATAGACTAGAGAGGTGAGGTTGGGCTGGAGGGGGTGAGTCGGCCCGGAGCCTCCCAGTAGCAAAAGCCAGAAGAAAAACAGGACCAGCCGCAGGATCGGGAAGCAGTTTCTCGGGGGGGTCTCCTGGACTCCGGTGAACATGCGTGCCAGGGGGCCCGTATGTGCATTAGTATTGGCCCAGGTCGTTGTTGGGAGCACACCCCTAGCACACTCGGGACGGGTGGGCGCGGATGCCTGGCGCGGACACAGCTCGCTCTGTGCAGGGGCGGTGAGGCAGCGCGAGTGCGCGGAGCTGGAGGGCCCCGCGACCCCCGGCCCCGCCACCACGCCAGCCGAGGAACCAGAGGAGGAGGCAGCTGGAGTCCTGGCCCTGCTGACCGCTCCCCTGGGCCCAGGCCTGCCGCGCGTGGACGCTGCCTTCCACTGCCGCCTGCGCCGTGACGCACTGGTGGAGCGGCGTTCGCTGCACGAACTCGGCCTCTACCACGTGGTGAGTCCGCGAGGCCCGGGCGGGCCGGGGGTCGAGGGACCCGAGTGACCGCCCCCGTCCCCGCAGCCCAATGCCGAGGGCGCTTTCCGCCGCGGGCCCGGCCTGAACCTGACCAGCGGCCAGTACACCGCACCCGTGGGCGGCTTCTACGCCTTCGCCGCCGCGCTGCACGTGGGTGAGGCCCGCCGCAGGGGAGGGACCGCGCGGCCAGGCCCCGCCCCGAAGGGGACCCTGCCCTGGGACCCCGCCCCGCACGGGACCACCACG
Organism: Loxodonta africana; assembly: GCF_030014295.1. Classification (NCBI taxonomy): domain Eukaryota; kingdom Metazoa; phylum Chordata; class Mammalia; order Proboscidea; family Elephantidae; genus Loxodonta; species Loxodonta africana. Next base: position 4,613,056 of record NC_087347.1, on the reverse strand, counting down.
ACCACGCTCCCGGGATCACGCTGGCCCCGCCCCCGAAGAGACCCTGTTTCCGTTCTGGGACCAAGCCCCTGTCCTCACCCCGGGGTCAAGCCAGCCCTGGTCTGCCCCTTGACTCCGCTTCCGTGACCCCGTCCCCCGCAGCGCTGGTGGAGCCACCCAGACGGGGGCCACAGCGCGCCCGGGACCGCCTGCGTCTGCTTGTCTGCATCCAGTCCCGGTGCCAGCACAACGCGTGAGTGGGGGTTCCCACGCACCCCAACCCCCAGACCCCCAGTGACCCGCCCGGTCTGGCCACCCGGAGGGCAAGCATCTCGGGTTCTCCCGTTAAACAGGCCCCCACCCGGGCTCCTCCGGGCTTCTTCCCGACTCGATCCTCACCACGTCCTGCGCGCTTGGAAAGACCCCTGAACCCACCCTGTTCCCTGAGTCCCAGTCGCCACTGTGGCCTGAGTGCCCGACACCTCCTTCCTGGTCTCCTGTCCACTGCAGCGGGCCTTCACAACGGCCAGGGGGCTGTCAGAGATGTACCTCGGATGACCCCCTGGTCTTCGTGTCCCCCAACTTTTGGGGACCTGGAAGCCCTGGCCCTTCCCAGCCTCCCCTCCAGCCTCCCCCCCAGCCTCCTTCCTCCCTCTTCAGCCACTGGGCCTCCCTCTGCACTTTGGGCCTCAGGCACCAGCTTCCCCACCAGAGGTCTCCCTGAGGACTCTGCCCCCCACCACTCTCCCTCCACACCCATGGACTTCGTCACCACGCGACCACTCTCTGATGCCATCTGTTCGTTCATCCACTGGTGTGCTACCCCTCAGGGGTGCGGGCTCCCTGAGGGCAGACCCCAGTCACGCCTGGTATCCCTGGCACCCAGAACAGAATGCAGAGCAGGCACTGGGTGACAGTTGTAGACGGGATGATGGATGGTGGCGTGCAGAACTCCATGTCCGGCCCTCCCAGCCCTGGACTATCAGGCTTGCTCTTTAGCCCCTTCAGCGCCCCTGCACTGGCAGGACGTGGCTACACCTGGTCTGGGCTTGACTTGCCTGTCCCGTCCTCACCGCCCCTCAGGCCCTGCCTCAGGCACCCCCTGCACAGGGACCGGCCAGAACCAGTGCCCCCACAGCACTGACGGGCACCTTGCGGGTGCTGGGTTTGTTGGGAACACATTGTGGTGCATCTGGGGGGGGGGTCTCTGGGAGGCAGGGGCGTGGCCCAGCCCTGCATGAATAGACTTGGCCAGCTCTGAGCAGGCAGATGGGACCAGAGGGAGGGCTGACCCGGTTCCTTTCCCGGGCCGCAGCTCCCTGGAGGCCATCATGGGGTTGGAGAGCAGCAGTGACCTCTTCACCATCGCAGTCAACGGTGTCCTGTATCTGCAGGTGCGTGAGGCCTGACGTGGAGGGCAACCGGCGGGGTGGGTGCTGGGGTGCTCAGACCACAGGCCCGGGGGAGGTCGGGGACACCCAGGTGCTCACACTATCTGGCCTGGGCCTCCGGATCCCAAACCCAGAGCTTGTCCCCTGCGGCCGCCTGCTGTTGCCAGCAGCTGCTCTGCTCCACGGTCTCGTCTTCAGACCACTGAATGTCCCTTACCCAGTGCCGTACTGAACAGGGATGAAGGAAGGTCAGCCACCCTGGGGGTGCACAGACCACAGGGGTGGGGAGGGAGATCGTTCCTACACAAAACCCTAAGCGGGGTTTGGCGAGTGGTAAAGATAGCGCTGTAAAGGTGGGGTTTGCTGACAAAGGAGGTGCCGACACCGAAGTAGCACCGCCTACACCAGGCAGCACCCTGAGGGAGGTAGTTAGTGCTCCACTTCTACGAAGAAGGGGACCAACGCACAGAAAGGTTAAGTGACTTGCCCAGGGTCACACAGCTGTTATGCAGGTCTGCTCTGGTTGCAGAGACACTCAGAGTTCTCCTCCCGAGGGCTGTGACCCATGCTTCCTGATCTGCCAGGAATCTGGTTGATGAAAGCCTCGAGGTAGGGGTGGGGCAGTCTGCCAGTGCCTGGCCCTGAGCAGAGAGGTCAAGTGCCGGCAAGGCCAAGTGCTCGTCCGGTCCTGCGGCACACCAGGTAGCCAGGCCTGGGGGCGGTGCCTTCACTCCGCACCCGGACCTCAGCTGGGAGACCTGCTTGATCCGCTGAGCGGCTGTCTCTGAGCAGAGGCTTGTCCCACACAAGTGGACTGAGGAAGCCTGTGTGGGCAGAAGGCCCAGCCGGAAGGAAGTACTAGAATAGTTGTCAGAGGTGCTGGGTTGGAGTCCAGCCCTGAGAGCCCTCACATTCCCACCTCTCCCGCAGGGCAGGGTGGTCAGTCTGAGGCCTCGCTGTCCCCTTCCTCCCCCTGCAGTCCGGACAGTACGCCTCCATCTTCCTGGACAACGCCAGCGGCTCCTCCGTCACAGTGCGTAGCGGGTCACGCTTCAGCGCAGTCCTCCTCGGTGTGTGAGCTGCCCCTGCAGGCCCTACCCTATCAGACAGACGGAGCAAGGGTCGGAGCCACCTCCTGGACAGCGTTGGAGTGGCCATGGCCACAGAGAGGAAGCCCACCTGAACTGCTGTCCCCACCAGCCACCCTGAGGTGACACGGAGCCAGGGCCCTACGTTCGGGAGCATCTTAAAGGCAGATGCTCTTTAGGCAGTTATTTTAGAAGCTTCTGCCTGGTTCAGTGTGTCCAGATGCCCTTTGTCCCGCTCCCCACCCCGCCCCCACGCCCTGGTGATCCCCAGCTGCAGCCTGGCCCCTCTCCTGTCAAATGGCCTCAGCACCTCTCCTGCGGCCCAGCCTCTTCCCATCTTTCCTGGCATTCCAGTGGAACGGAACACCTGCGTGGAGGGGAGGCTGCCGGGTGGGCGGCGAGTCTGGGTCTGGAGTCACTAGGGGCATATGCAGGTCCAGTCCTAAGGTTCTCACCTTACAGAAGGGCTACTCGCCCTGCAGACGGGCCTCAGCAAGTCCTCAGAAGGACATGACCAGCTCCACACCCTCTGGAGGCTGAGGCCATCCCTGTCCCCTTCTAAGGGAAGCTCTGACCCACTGCCAGGACTCCGTCCACCAGACGAGACCAGGAACATCTCAGCAGACGGGGCGCGGCCCTGACCTGAACCAGAGAAGCAGAGACTCCCCCCACTCCCCCCGAGGCCAGCAGGGTCAGGCCCGCTCTGGAATGCAGGACGGCTGTCCCACTTGGTGGATGAGGGAAGGATAATGTGCTGGTCTCTACAAGTCGAGGCCCAAGTTCACTCGCTCTTGGAAGAGCAGTGGGCACTTGGGGGCTGGTCCCAGAAGGCAGAGGGGTCAACCTGCTGGGGTGTGGCCTTTGAGGTGCAAAACTGCCCCGGGGCAGGGAGTGAAGGGTGGGGAGGCCTCAGCACTCCTGTAGGGCCCTGACCAAGGGGAAGTGAACTTTCCTAAGGCCTTCCTGCCCCTCCTCCAACACTGGCTCTGAGGTGCGGGTTACCACAAGACCTTCTGGGACCATGCTGGTGTGGCAAGGTGACCACAGAGAAGCGGCAGTGAGGTGACCAGGGACTGAGAGAGAAGGGGCGGTGGTCACAGTCACTTGAACTTTCTAGCTGGCCTCAGGGTGACCAGGTGTCCTTGGCCAGGTCCGAAAGACTCCCAGGAGCCCAAAGCGCCCATCTCTATACCCCAGAATGCAGCATCTCCCTCCAAACCAGGGGCCCCCACACAGAGCGGCACACACTCCAACCACCAAGCCCTCGGCGGCTTCCCAGTAGGACTGGCCCCCGCCCTACCAGGAAGCCCACTGGCCTGGGGCCTGCCCTCCCCTGGCCCCCGATAAGGGTGGGTGGCCACACCCTTTCTGGATTTCACTTTGTATCCAGTAGGCACAGATACTTTAGAGAAGTTATCTTTTCCCCTTGAAAAACTCTACATATCTATTTTATTTCAACATAAGTATCTGTTACATAGCAGTTGACCAAATATTTATTGTGTAATATTGCCAGGTGGGATGTATTTATGCAACCTGCTTTATGGGGTAGCGCAGGCACTTGGCAGCGCCTACGCGATCACTTACGGGAACAAGGGCAGAGAGACCTTAGAGCCTCAGTGAACCAGGGAAAACGTCTGAGGCAGAAAAGGGAAGATCCCCGCCTCTTTTTGAAGCGTGAAGGGCCCCAAGCCCACCAGGGACCCTGAGAAGGGGTGGGATGGATGTGGCAGGTGGGGGGCCTCCCCCACTGTGGGACTGTGAGCTGATGGGCTTCGGTGTGCACAGTGACACCTGTTTACTGTAGGAAGACACTGAATAAACTGTCAGGTGCTCTGATTCTGAGGTTCTTTTCTATAGTGACGCCTACCTCCGATGTCACAGTCCTCAAGCAGACGGGTGCTTGGCTCTCAGCACTTCCTGGGGTGCGCGCACCAACACCTCTTCATCCCGTATTTACAGCCTCCACGTGTAACCTGGGAGTTTGCTCTGAGGGACTTGTGGCACGGAGTTAAATTCCCTAAGACACACGTACGACCATGTGCGTGCATGCGTGCTGGGCAGGGGTCGTGAACGTACAAATTAGTGTCTTCCAACATTTAGGATCGTAGAGCAGCCTGTGCCAAAGGTTCCCACACAAAGACCTAAGAACTACTTTACTAAAAAAGAACTACGGTAGTAATAAGGGTGCACTTTGAAGTACTTGGGAAGTACCTCCGAGTTTACTCCAGGGAGGCCGACCACGCACTCTTTTGTTCCTGCTAACATCTTTCACACAAGGGCCCCCTTGAAGTGCTTGATCGGCCTCAGCTTGGCACAGCCAACGGGGCACATGTTCCTGAGGGGGGAGCTGAATCACAGAGGCTGTGCTGAGAAGTCCCTCGCCCGCTCCAACATTTCACAGCCCAGGGATCCAGCTTTGTGATAGCCTCCTGGACCCCGTTCTCCGGGCCTCTCCCCAGCTCACACCCATTAGCCATGGACTTAGAAGTACTCCCGTGCTGTTTCTGAGAAGCTGACGGGCACACTACTCCACACAAGTGACTCAGTACACCACCTCAGTCTCCTCCTCTGGACAGGACTGGGCTCACACCACGGAACTTTCTGGAACCTGACTTTCTTCTAGAAAACTGGGAGAAGCCACAGAAGTGCCAAGTGCTGGCTTCTAGTCCTAGCCTTGTCTAACAGAACCTCCATCTCCTCATGTAAAATGGGGTGACCACCCCTCCCCCCAGGGTTGTCGTGAAGATGAAACACCTCAGGCCAAGCGCCCTGTACACGATACTGCCACACTGACAGCCACTTGGGGGCCATTCAGCATGAGCCAACCCAAGACGCCCACCATGGTTTCAATGAGGGAAGACCCAGAGCATTTTCAAAAGGATCAACTGTTCCTCTACACCTAATAAGAGAACTCAAAAAACTAGAAGGAAAAAAAAAACAAAAAACAAAAAAACCGTTTATTTACAAGCATGGAGTCCCGCAGGAGTACACAAACACACATGTGCACACACACAGAGTGAACCTTGAGTGCCCTCCCGTGCTGGCCCTCACTGCCCGATCCGCACCACCATCACCGTGACGTTGTCGGCTGAGCCCCGCTGCACTGCCTTGCTGGCCAGCCGGTTGCACGCTGCCTCGTAGCGGGCATCAATGGCGGGCTTCCCTTCCCGGGTCTGGATCTTCTCATCCTGCCAGACAGGAGGGGGCACACCTGACAGGGTGATCCACATCCCGGTCCACTCCTGGGACTCTTAATGCCAGGAGCAGGAGCCACTCCAGAGGCTCCCTGGGGGCAGGCGGGACAAACAGTGATGGCGTCCACCCAGGCGGGGCTGGTGTTGAAACAAGGGTGTGGGGCCTCCCCACAACCAACCAGGTGACCGCAGAGGGAGAGGATCAGAGGGACAGGGTCACAGGGCCTTTACTGTTGAAAACACGAAGGTGCAAGGGGATAAGAGCACTCCCTCAAGACATCTCTTACCTCGAGGCAGGACAAGATGAAGTTCACAGCTTCTTCTGGGGTGAAAACCTTGAAGAGACCATCACAGGCCAGCAAAATGAACCTGTAACATGGAAACAGAAAGGGGTCTGAGTAGCAAAAAGAGGACAGCCCTGGTGATGACGATTAATACCTGCCCACCTAACTGAGGCTAAATGTTTTCAGACCAACTTCACTTCCAGGAGATGGAGATGAAAACTTAAAAAAAAAAAAAATACTTGTAGGTAAATGTGCCATATGTCAGAATCGGGGGTGCCCGTCTCTTCCCCAGTGGGCGGAAGCGTGGCTAATGTAAACCGTAGGTACTGCTGTTTCGACACTTGAGGGAGATCACAAGATAAAAACACCAAGTGTTGTGCTACGTGCACACTGCACCTGCCCACCACAGGCCTCGGGGCACTTCCCCAACAGTGTGACAGTGAGGACGTGGTCTAGACCCCAGGAAGGACCACCACCCCTGCTGTGGTTGGAAAGCTCACGATTTCCCCTCTCCCTTTCACCATCCTGCCCCGGACTCCTAAAAATGGTCACTCTCTCCTCACCCTTCCCTTCTTGCTATAACACTCACGTCTTTGCCCTCATCAGGCATCGGTCAGCACTCCTGGGCACAGGTCTATGTGCAAGCCAGTGGGGACAAGGCCAGCAAGTCAGGCCCCGAGCACTGTGGCACAGACACAGAACCACAACCCCACAAGGGCAGAGCTAGGGCAGCACGCAGACAGGGCCTGGTCTAGTCTGGGGTCGGAGGACGCTCCTGACGCTTCCTTTAGAAAACCAGGCGGGGCTGATAGGGAACATGCCCAGGGCCAAGGCAGGTGGAGACACCGCATGAGGAAGCCCAGGGAGTGGGCAGAGGGGCTGAGGTGGGTCCTTTGTCCCCAGCACTGTGAGCCATGATTCAGACCTCACCTGGCAAAGACTGCCTGCCATCTGGCCAACAGACTCTTCTTTCTACCTTCCCAATCGACTCAGTCCTGTGAGTTCCATTTTCCTGAACTTTCCTCTCTCCTCCTCTCTGGGTCTCCCTGGCTCCTCACGGCCCACTCTTCGACTGGCTGCCCGTCTGCGAGGCCTGGAGCCTTGTCTTCCGACAGCTTCGACTGGAGACAGCAACTACACAGTCTCTTCCTCGACCTCTCCTGGCTCTGCTGACAAACCCTCGCAGTTCTCCACCAGTTGTTATCTCAAATTCAAACTCTTCGGCATGGGACGCAAGACCCTCCACGATCTGTCCCCAAAGGCTCCTGCCACCATCTCCCCACCCACCAGCACCCAACTGGCTGTGCTTCTGTCCCCTCGCGCCTGTGCGCTCCCTGTCAGGAAAGACCCCTCTCCCTACCACTACAGCCCCCCAAGGTGACATGTAGGATTGGAACGATCCATTTCCACGGGGGCTCCCCTATGTGTGACCACGTGAACGAGCCAAAACCACATCCTCTGATGTCCGCTCCCAGAGCCAGCAAAGGCTGAGAGCAGCTGCCCCACCCACCCCCAGCAAAGGTCTGTACACAAACAGCAACCAAGCTGTGTGAGCACACGTGTGCACACATGCCTTTGGCAGGGGTTTACCTGTCATTGGGAGTCAGCTGGCAACGTCTGATGTCAGGCACAGAAGTAACCCCGCAGCGCTTGTACTGCCCGTCCCCGATGGAACGGGACACCTCCAGCACACCCAAGACACGCCCGTCCCTAAAACGAGGAGAAAACACTCAGCCTCCATCTGGCAGACCGTGTCCACAGCACTGAGAATCTGCTCCTAAAGCAGAGAGCCCATGGAGCCGCCCCTTCCTGCCCTGCCCAGGGAGAGGGCCGACTCCTGTGCTGGCTGCTCGGCCCACCACAACACCGCTGCCTGCCCGGGGTGCCAGGGCCCAGGGAGAGGGCCGACTCCTGTGCTGGCTGCTTGGCCCACAACAACACTGCTGCCCGCCCAGGGTGCCAGGGTCCAGGGAGAGGGCCGACTCCTGTGCTGGCTGCTCGGCCCACCACAACAACACCGCCGCCCGCCTGGGGTGCCAGGGCCCAGGGAGAGGGCCGACTCCTGTGCTGGCTGCTTGGCCCACAACAACACTGCTGCCCGCCCAGGGTGCCAGGGCCCAGGGAGAGGGCCGACTCCTGTGCTGCCTGCTCGGCCCACCACAACAACACTGCCCGCCCAGGGTGCCAGGGCCCAGGGAGAGGGCTGACTCCTGTGCTGTCTGCTCGGCCCACCACAACAACACTGCTGCCCGCCCAGGGTGCCAGGGCCCAGGGAGAGGGCCGACTCCTGTGCTGTCTGCTCGGCCCACCACAACAACACTGCTGCCCGCCCGGGGTGCCAGGGCCCAGGGAGAGGGCCGACTCCTGTGCTGTCTGCTCGGCCCACCACAACAACACCGCTGCCCGCCCGGGGTGCCAGGGCCCAGGGAGAGGGCTGACTCCTGTGCTGTCTGCTCGGCCCACTACAACAACACTGCTGCCCGCCCAGGGTGCCAGGGCCCAGGGAGAGGGCCGACTCCTGTGCTGTCTGCTCGGCCCACCACAACAACACTGCCGCCTGCCCGGGGTGCCAGGGCCCAGGGAGAGGGCCGACTCCTGTGCTGTCTGCTCGGCCCACCACAACAACACCGCTGCCCGCCCGGGGTGCCAGGGCCCAGGGAGAGGGCCGACTCCTGTGCTGTCTGCTCGGCCCACTACAACAACACCGCTGCCCGCCCAGGGTGCCAGGGCCCAGGGAGAGGGCTGACTCCTGTGCTGTCTGCTCGGCCCATCACAACGACACCGCTGCCCGCGCGGGGTGCCAGGGCCCAGGGAGAGGGCTGACTCCTGTGCTGTCTGCTCGGCCCATCACAACGACACCGCTGCCCGCGCGGGGTGCCAGGGCCCAGGGAGAGGGCCGACTCCTGTGCTGTCTGCTCGGCCCACCACAACAACACTGCCCGCCCGGGGTGCCAGGGCCCAGGGAGAGGGCTGACTCCTGTGCTGTCTGCTCGGCCCACCACAACAACACTGCTCGCCCGGGGTGCCAGGGCCCAGGGAGAGGGCCGACTCCTGTGCTGTCTGCCCAGGATGCCAGGACCCAGGGAGAGGGCCGACTCCTGTGCTGTCTGCTCAGCCCACCACAACAACACTGCCACCCGCCCGGGGTGCCAGGGCCCAGGTAGAGGGCCAACTGCTGTGCTGTCTGCTCGGCCCACAACAACACTGCCGCCCGCCCGGGGGTGCCAGGGACTCTGCTGACGGGAGCCGCGCCCTGTGGCCGCTGGGTGGCAGCGCTTGCCCAGGCTTGATGTGATGCCAGCAGTGGTTCCCATCACTGGAGGGCAAATGCCGGCACCCAGGCCCCACCCTACAGACGCAGACCTGGCTGGCCTGCTACGGAGCCTGGCCTGCTTTGTGCTGTTGTTTTTTCATCTTGAAACAGCTCGGGCGATTCAAGCGCACAGCCAGGGTTAAGGATGGCTGGAACAGAGGATGTGCGCATTTCAACCTCGTTAGATTTGGACAATACCCAGGAGTGACCAGCCCCAGATCCTGAGAAGCATTCTCTTTACATGAAGTATGGGTGTGACTTGAATGGCAGGATCCTAACGACATTAGTGACCCTAATACCTGGTGCACGCCTCCCCCTCCCCAGTTATAAACCAGGGACCCCAATGCCTGGTGCCCCCACCCCCAACATAAACCAGTCTGGTTCCAATAAGGTCAGCGGTAGTGTCGGTCTGCAACGCAAGCCTCAGGAAACCCGGTCAACACCAGCACAGCTCAGCACAGAAAACCTGAAACAATTCCTAAATCTGGTGAAGAAAAATGTGACCCCATGGAACCTACCATCTTCATTCTCGTTCGTTCAAGTCCTACACGGAGTGAACTAACGCAGGAACAGGAGAAAAACGTGACCCCACGGAACCTATCATCTTCATTCCCGGTCATTCAAGTCCTACGCACAGTGAACTAACGCAGGAACAGGAGAAAAAAGACATCTGACACGACTGCTGGGCCAGGAAAAGCCACTCATTTCAGAAAAGGTCTTCGCGATGACATGGCACTCTGCCTACACCCCTTGCACTCTCCTACCTGGGGCTGTGTGCCAGTGGGCTGACAGCACCAAGTCAGAGCTTCCAGCATCATGACAGCATCAAGCTATGCCTTATGAATTTTCAGTAAAAGTTTAGTTAGGAGTCAGCCACAGCAGACATGCAGACTTTATACCTCCTGGCCTGCATCTGTCCTTCTCAACTGCTATCTTCCCCATACACACTACAAACCGGGCCAGGTTCCCAGCATGTCTGTGAGACCCTGGACACAACAGAAAGCGGCATGTTGGGCAGCATCTTCTCCCCCCAAAACTGCTAAAAAGTCATTCTCCTGCCCCTACCCAAGACAGCGGGTCTCAGCCCACCAAGCCAGCTTGTCCTGCTACTTAGTCCTGGTGTCTCTGGGACCTGTATCCTGCCCTTAGGCACTTCAAGGTTTCCCTCACACAGCATTTTTCTCCTGTTTTCTGCCAATCAATCAGAAAACTGTGTTCCTATTGATGGGTACACCATCCAACAGAGTCCTTCAGACCTCTTTGGCTATTTTTGCTGGAATTCCTGTCCCAGTTCTCTCGTCACACTCACAGAGGGGCAAGGGCAGAGGTGCTGGGACTCCTGCTCTGACTAGACTCCTCCGGCATGCGAGTAACAGCAGGGGGGTCTGTCTCAGGAAACACACAGCTGCAGAGAAAAAGAGGGAGGTAGGGCTCTCTCTTCTTCTGACTGTCTGAGGAGTGGCAGATGCCCAGATCCCGAGTTCTAATGTGATGGGTGCTACAGAGGTAACCAGAGGTAGACTCCAGAACTTTTTTAGTTGTCAGAGAGCTATAACTGAGCAGGCCCAGGGCACGTGGCACTGCCAAGTTTAGATCTACACGCCCCTGTGCAAGCCACCCTCAGCTGGCCAGCTGCCTTCCTCACGAGCAAGACAAGACTGTCTTTGCTCTGCGGAGCTCACTGGAGTATGACGCTGAGGACAGCTCCCAACACAGCTTCTTACTTAGATTTTTAACCAGGGAAATGTTTAATGAGGGGGAAAAACCCTAAAATGGGAAACACACAGAAACAAGTGACCCTATAATCAGTGGGTTGACACACCCACGGTGAGCGCACCCATCCACTCTGTGCACAGTTGTCTGTCCGCAGTGAGGTGATCTCAAGACAGAAGGACTGCAAGAGTCCTAGGCCCCATCAACAGTGCTCATTTTGATATGATTTTGAAGCTGTTTTGGAAAATAAGTATGGTAACATGATTTATTATGAACAAAGATTTTCAATGTAAAAGAGCTACGAGTATTAAGTCAGAAGGCCCTGAGTGGTGCGAAGGATTAAGCATTCAGTTGCTGATTGATACGCGTGGGGCTGCCACGAGTCGAAGCCGACTCAACAGCCGCTGGTTTATATGATATTAAGTCAAGGAAGTTAAGAAAAAACCCTGTAGACTCTGAAGAGGAACACCAACCTCACGACTGCTCACGGTTTAAAACGTGTCTGTGTTCCCTAGCACCATCTCTGAGCCCGCTGAGAGTCAAGGACACTCTGGCTGAAGTGGGCACCTGAGCACACGGCTCTCAGGTTTCAGAGGTGAACACAGATGTGTCGCAGGACACAGGGGGCAGCAGGTGGAACCCCCACTGGCCACACCCAGGGTGAGTTGAGCCCAGTGAGTCACCGGGCAGGGGCTGCGAGAAGGGGACAGGAGAGTGAGCCACCATCGTAACTGCAGGGGCCATTTCGCCATGCACTGGTGATCAGAGAAAGGGGTCATGTCAAACCCGCTTTTTTAGAGAACGAGGAAGAGACGCCTTTCTTCCCAGAATGCCTGCTAACAGATGTGGAGCCAATCGCTGCACTAGCAAATAGCCCTTTGCCATCCCTAACGAGATAACTGACTCCGGCAAGATCATCGTGGGATGTCAACAGCAGCATGTGAAAAGGTGACAGGAAAGACAGCACAAGGTACCAAGTGTACGCGTCCCCAGAGATTGCCTGCCGACACAGAGGGAAACGGGACTCCTGCTCTGGAGAGACTGGGCTGCGGCCACCACAGCAAGTGACGGAACTGGTGTCACCACCAGGGACAGTGCTGGCTACTGAAGAGCGGGACCACCGAGTACACAGCACCCCCCCGAGATGTGTTTCCTAAATAGTTTTATCTGAATCCAAAGAAGCCTTGAGACCTAATTTCCAGTTCACAGGAAATACATGGCAAAAGAAACAACATAAATGAAACCACGAACAGACAGGCGAACCTGGACTCCTTCCCAACAGCTGTGTGGACTATGAAAAGGTCAGAGTCTAGACAAATATGGAGAAAGAGACACAATCAAATGTAAACCGTGAATGCTGTGTGAAACGAAGACACTGTGGGGACAACGGGAATACAGACGGGTTACTAGAGAATCTAATACAACCTAAGGAATTCCTCTCTTCCTAGGTGCCACCATGGTGGGTGGTTATGTGTTAAAGTCCTTCTGGCCAGGAGATGCCCACTTCCATGTGGAAGGAAAAAATGATGAAGTAGAAGAACTGACCAGAAGATTTCAAAGGGTGGCTCCACGAGACAAAGTATTATAAAGACATGTGCAAAGAGCTGGAGATGGAAAACCTAAAGGGAAGAACGTGCTCGGCGTTTCTCAAGCTGAAAGAACTGAAGAAAAAATTCAAGCCTTGAGTTGCAATAGTGAAGGATTCTATGGGGAAAATATTAAATGATGCAGGAAGCCTCAAAAGAAGATGGAAGGGATACACAGAGTCATTATACCAAAAAGAATTAGCTGAAGTTCAACCATTTCAAGAGGTGGGGTAAGATCAGGAACCGATGGTACTGAAGGAAGAAGTCCAAGCTGCTCTGAAGGCATTGGCGAAAAACAAGGCTCCAGGAATTGATGGAATATCAATTGAGATGTTTCAACCAACAGATGCAGCGCTGGAGATGCTCACTCGTCTATGCCAAGAAATGTGGAAGACAGCTTCCTGGCCAACTGACTGGAAGAGATCCATATTTATGCCTATTCCCAAGAAAGGTGATCCAACCGAATGCAGAAATTACCGAACAATATCACTAACATCACACACAAGCAAAATTTTGCTGAAGATCATTCAAAAACGGCTGCAGCAGTGTATCAACAGGGAACTGCCAGAAATTCAGGCCGGTTTCAGAAGAGGACGTGGAACCAGGGATATCATTGCTGATGTCAGATGGATCCTGGCTGAAAGCAGAGAATACCAGAAGGATGTTTACCTGTGTTTTATTGACTATACAAAGCCATTTGACTGTGTGGATCATAACGAATTATGGATAACACTGCAAAAAAGGGGAATTCCAGAACACTTAATCGTGCTCATGAGGAACCTGTACATAGATGAAGAGGAGGTTGTTCGGACAGAACAAGGGGATACTGATTGGTTTAAACTCAGGGAAGGTGTGCATTATCAAGGTTGTATCCTTTCACCATATGTATTCAATCTGTATGCTGAGCAAATATTCCAAGAAGCTGGATTATACAAAGAAGAACGGGGCATCAGGATTGGAGAAAGACTCATTAACAACCTGCATTTTGCAGATGACACAACCTTGGTTGCTGAAAGTGAAGAGGACCCGAAGCACTTACTAATGAAGATCAAAGACCACAGCCTTCAGTATGGATTGCACCTCAACATAAAGAAAACAAAAATCCTCACAACTGGACCAATGGGCAACATCATGATAAACGGAGAAACGACTGAAGTTGTCAAGGATTTCATCTTACTTGGATCCACAATCCACACCCATGGAAGCAGCAGTCAAGAAAACAAAAGATACACTACACTGGGCAAATCTGCTGCAAAGGATTTCTTTAAAGCTTTGAAAAGCAAAGATGTCACCTTGAAGACTAAGGTGCCCCTGACCCAAGCCATGGTATTTTCAATTGCATCATATGCATGCAAAAGTTTGACAATGAATAAGGAGGACCCAGGAAGAACTGATGCATCTGAACTGCGGTGTTGGAAAGAATATAGAATATCGAATGCTGAGTGGACTGCCAAAAGAATGAACAAATCTGTCCTGGAAGAAGTACAACCAGAATGCCCCTTAGAAACAGGGATGGGGAGACTGCGTTTTACATACTTTGGACGTGTCGTCAGGAGGGATCAGTCCCTGGAGATGGACATCACGCTTGGTAAAGAAAGGGTCAGTGAAAAAGAGGACGACATTCAACAAGATGGACTGACACAGCAGCTGGAACGATGGGCTCAAGCATAACAAGGATCGTAAGCATGGTACAGGACCGGGCAGTGTTTCGTTCTGTGGTACGCAGCGTCGCGACAGCACCCAAGAACAACACGCGGAAGGTGACACGTCACGTCTGTGTCTGTGTGGAGGGTGACGTGTCACGTCTGCGCTGACTCCTGGAGCCCATCCTGACACACACACACACATAAATGGCAAATGTGGCAAAAGGTTTCACTGCTCAATCCAGGTGGCAGATACTGAAATGTATTATTATTTTAAAATTCTCCCTGTAGGTATGGAAATTTTAATTAAAAACGTCAGAGAAGAAAAAAAGGAAAGCTGGTCTGAGCCTCAGACAGGGGAGCTGGACCACAACCCTGGCCCTTTTCCGAGCCTGCGCTCATTGCTGAAGGAGGGGCTCAACCACGCCTTGGTCAAACGGTTATCTTCAAGCATCTGAACTCTGCTCTTCATGAAGAGGGATCTAGGAAACAGGAGGTAACTGCCACACAGCTAACCCTGCTTACAGCCATGTCGTTGCTGTTAGGTGTTGTCGAGGTGGCTCTAATTCACAGCGATCCCACGTACAACAAAATGAAACACTGTTCATTCCTGCGCCATCCTCACAATCGTTATGCTTAAGTCCACTGTTGCAGACACAGTGTCAATCCATCTTGTTAGGGTCTTCCTCTCTTTCGCTGACCCTCTACTTTACCAAGCATGATGTCCTTTTCCAGGACCTAATCCCCCCTGACAGTATGTCTTAAGTATGTGAGACAAAGTCTCGCCATCCTTGCTTCTAAGGAGAATTCTGGCTGTACTTCTTCCAAGACAGATTTGTCCATTCTTTGGGCATATATTCCATATTCTTCACCAACACCATAATTCAAGGGTTCTTCTTTGGTCTACCTTATCCGTTGTCCAGCCTTCACATGCATACAATGTTACTGAAAATACCACAGCTTGGGTCAAGTGCACCTTAGTCCTTAATGTGACATCTTTGCTTTTTAACAATTGAGAGGTCTTTTGCAGCAGAGCTATCCAACTCAACGCATGGTTTTATTTCTTGACTGCTGCTTCCATGGTTGGTTATGGATTCAAGTCAAACGCAATCCTTGACAATTTCAATCTTTTCTCCATTTACCATGACGGTGCTTACTGGTCCAGTTATGAGGATTTTTGTTTTCTTTATGTTGGTTATGTTGGTTAAGAAGACTGAAGCTGTGGTCTTTAACCTTTAACCTTCATCAGTAAGTGCTTCAAGTCCTTTTCACTTTCAGCAAGCAAGGTTGTGTCATCTGCATAACACAGGCTAATGACTCTTTCTCCAATTCTGATGCCTCATTCTTCTCCGTGTAATCCAGCTTCTTGGATTATCTGCTCAGCATACGGACTGAATAGGCATGGTGAAAGGATACAACCCTGATGCACACCTTTCCTGACTCTAAACCATGCAGTACCCTCTTGTTTCACATCTTCTTCTCAATCTGGCTTGACTATCTGGTAGTTCCCTACAGACGTATGGCTGCAACCACTTTTCAATGATCTTCAGCAAAATTTTACTTGCATGTGATATTAAGGATATTGTTCGATTTCTACATTCTGTTGGATCACCTTTCTTTGGAATGGGTACAAATATGGATCTCTTCCAGTCAGTTGGCCAAGTAGCTGTCTGCCAAATTTATTGGCACAGATGAGTGAGCACTTGCTTTTTGAGTCCTTTTGCTGAAACATTTCAATTGGTATTCTATGCATCCCTGGAGCGCTGTTTTTCTCCAATGCCTTCAATGCAGCTTGGACCTCTTCCTTCAGTAACATCTTGTTCATACGCTACCTCCTGAAATGGCTGAAGGTCAACCGATTCTTTTTGGTATAATGACTGTGTATTCCTTTCATCTTCTTTTGATGCTTCATGCATTATTACTTTCCCCATAGAATCCTTCGATATTGCAACTCGAGTCTTGTTTTTTCCTTCAGTTCTGTCAGCTTGAGAAACGTTGAACATATTCTTCCCTTTTGGTTTTCTATCTCCAGGTCTTCGCACATTTCGTTATGGTACTTCGTTTTCTTGAGCTGCCTTTGAAATCTTCTGTTTACCTCTTTTACGTCATTATTTTTTTCTTTTGCTTTAGCTACTCTATTCAAGAGCAACTTTCAAAGTCTCTTCTGATACCCATTTTGGTCTTTCTTTTCTTTTTAATGACCTCTTTTTTCATGTATGATATCCTTGATGTCATCCACAACTCGTCTGGTTTTCGGTCATTAGAGTTCAAGGCATCAAATCTATTCTTGAGATGGTCTCTAAATTCAGGTGGGACATAATCGAGATTGTACTTTGGCTCTCATGGACTTATTCTAATTTTCTTCAGTTTCAACTTGAACTTGCATATGAGCAATTGATGGTCTGTTCCACAGTTGGCCCCTGGCCTTGTTTTTTCTTTTCTTTTTTTTTAATTTATTTCTTTATCCTGCTTTAGGTAAAAGTTTACAAATCAAGTCAGTCTCTCATCCAAAATTACACACACCTTGCTGTGTACTCTTAGATGCTCTCCTCCTAAGGAGACAGTACATTCCTCCTGTCTACCCTGTATTCCCCATGTCCATTCAACCAGCTCCTGTCCCCCCTCCCTTCTCATCTCACACGACAGGAGTTGCTCACATAGTCTCATTTATCTACTGGAGCCAAGCAGCTCATTCCTCCCCAGTATTATAGTCCCCTGGCCTTCTTCTGACTGATGATACTGAGCTTTTCCATCATCTCTCCACAGATGTAGTCGATTTGATTCCTGTGTATTCCATTTGGCAAGGTCCATGTGGACAGTCGCTCTTTATGTTGTTGAAAAAGGTATTTGCAATGAAGAAGTCATTGGTCTCGCAAAATTCTATCACACGGTCTCTGGTGTCACTTCTGTCACCAAAGCCTTTATTTTTCAATTACCAATCCTTCTTATGGCCACAAGACTGACAATATCAAATTCTCTTCATGGAGTTCAGGAAAAAACACAACTCTAAAGTGATAAGAAAATGCAGGAAAGGGGATGATGGCATTGATGTTAGGGTCACATCCTCAGCACTGACCTCCATAGTGCTGAGCACAGTGGTCAAGGTAGCAAAAATTGGGCCAAGGACACTGCCTGTGGTCTGAAACCAAGCCTATGATGCCATCACTGCTTGTGCAGACAGCCTCGGAAGAGGCCGAATTTGTCCCTTACTCAGTCAGGAGCTCTGACCAAATTCTACACCCCATGAGTTCTGACTGCTCTCCAGAGACCTCACTCATCGCTGGTTCCAAACAGCCTGAAGCAACAGCAGAGACCTCCCCAGTGAGCTATGGAAGAGAAGCTACACTCGATGGACCGATAACTGCAGCCTCACGTTCACGTTACTTCTCTCATTTCCATCTGAAAATAAAATCCTAATGGTCAAACTATAAAATGAACCAGAAAAACACATCTGACCAAATGACCATGCAATGCCCCTGCAGTGGAATTATCTAGAAAGACTGAAGTCCTACTTTAGCTACCTTGGGGCCCTGGTGGCGCAGTGGTTAAGTGTTTGGCTGCTAACTAAAAGGTCGGCAGTTCCTATCTACCAGCCGCTCCTTGGAAAAGCCATGGGACAGTTCAACTGTGTCCTATAGGTTCACTATGAGTCGGAATTGACCTGACAGCAACGAGTTGTGTGTGTTTTTTCTGGTTGTAGCTACCTTAGAGAGACAGCATATGGCGTTCAAAGATTAAAGAGAAGAAATCACTGAAGACAGCCCCAGTTAGACGCGGCCTCTGAGCCAGGGCAGCTGTCCGTGGGAGGCCAGAAACAGCACATATCACCAATACTACCTTAACCACTTTACATTCTCTCGGGGGAATTCTCCCCAAAATATGACTTATTCAGTTGTGATAAATGATGGTGTTTATGTAAGCTACTAGGCACAGAGAAGATGTTGCGAACAGTGAGCCTGGAATTGAGACAGGTTTTATCCCTTTCGGATGAGGGGGCTGTCTCTTGCATACATGCTGCGCTATCTGGACAGATGTGAATACGTCCACTCCAGTGCTGCCCTCAGGCGGAGTGTCATCACCCTTAAGTGGACGCTGGGAGGAGCCCTCCTTCCCCAGATGGCAGGCCATTACCTGACGTTCCCTCCAGCCTTTTGTATCCGCATCCGCTCTTCGTACTGGGTGGGGTTGTGCTCTTTGCTGAGGCTCAAGGCTGCATGTTTCTGACTCTCCTCATTGTAGCGGCACAGTATGGCCTGGGGAGAGCAAGACCACACAGACTCATGAATTCAGTGAGCCTGGCAGCTGTAGTCACCAGCTCAAGAGAAAGGTTACTGTGGAGTTTCAGGTTCAGCCTCTTGCTGACGAACTTGCAGGAAACAAACACACACAGAAGCCCAAGCATAAAGCAGGGCAAACAGCAAGATGGGCTATGGAAACCCAACAAGGAGAGAAGCCCTGAGTCTCGGTCTTGACCTGGTGTAAACTTTGCTGGATGCCCACAGCCAATCGCTCACCCTTCTCTGGGCTGCAGCCCTCTCTTCTGTGAAGCAAAAGGGAGGCTCCTTTGGCAGTGCCCCGACCACGAGTCTACATGAGGCAAAGACGAGGGCGAGTGTTGATGCGCAGATAAGGGTCACTGCGTGCTAACCACCATGAGGTGGGCTCACTGTGTCTGCCTCACAGAGGAAGCTGAGGTAGGTTCACTGCGTTTATCTACCAGAGGAGGAAGCTGAGGTAGGTTTACTGTGTGTACCTCACAGAGGAGGAAGCTGAGGTAGATTCACTGCATCTATCTAACAGAGAAGGAAGCTGAGGTAGATTCACTGCATCTATCTAACAGAGAAAGAAGCTGAGGTAGGTTCACTGAGTCTACCTCACAGAGGAGGACACTGAGGTAGGTCCACTGTGTCTACCTCATAGAGGAGGAAGCTGAGGTAGGTCCACTGTGTCTAACTCATGGAAAGGGAAGCTGAGGTAGGCTCACTGCATCTACCTCACAGAGGAGGAAGCTGAGGTAGGTCCACTGCGTCTAACTCAGAGGACGAAGCTGAGGTAGGCTCACTGCATCTACCTCACAGAGGAGGAAGCTGAGGTAGGTCCACTGCGTCTAACTCAGAGGACAAAGCTGAGGTAGGCTCACTGCATCTACCTCACAGAGGAGGAAGCTGAGGTAGGTCCACTGCGTCTAACTCAGAGGAGGAAGCTGAGGTAGGCTCACTGCATTTACCTCAGAGAGGAGGAAGCTGAGGTAGGCTCACTGTGTCTGCCTCACAGAGGAGGAAGCTGAGGGCCAGAGGATAAAGAACTTGCCTGAAATCATACAGCAGCACCAGTATTCAAACTGGCTGTGACTCCAAAGTCTCTTTTGCCGATTTTACTCATGTTATTTTTGACATCGTTTCATCTAAACACTAATGTCCTATTACTTGAGACAGTCTACTAGAGATAACCATATGCACATTCCAGTCACTGCAAAAGCAACTGGGCAGGTGTACAGGCAGCTATCTCCAGGCCTGAAGATGTTGCTGAACTGTGGATTGAAGGAGCCTGGAGGCTGAATGAAAACTGATGATGGAGTTGACAATGGTCCTGACAGGGGAGCCAGGACTGAAGTTGAGCAGCCCTGTGGGACGCATGGGTGTCACCAGTGGGAACCAATGCCCCGGGCTTTCTCCCCTGGTCATGCAGACTGAGCTCAGTGGGTAAATGGCACACTACCTCATACCTTTCTAGTTACAGATTTTGAGTCATTCTGAAATCACTGAGGCCAGGTAACGACATTAGAGAATACTTGAGCTCCTTGCATACCCAAAGTGCCATCTAAAGAGTTCACAAAAAGACAACAGGAAGAAGAACACACAAAAGCGGAAGCGGCACAAGTCTTTCCAGCACACAAGCCACCACACGCCGGGCTGCTGCTTCCTGCAGGAGCCCCGGGTTAACTTCTGCAGGAGGGCACGCTGCAGCCCCCAAGAGCACAGGCCGACCCAGCGTCATCGCTTCGTCTCATCCGACACGTGCCTGCTGCGGCGACTTCTCCCACAGAGCGTGCTGTTATCTAAGCGGGTAGCTCCAGGACCACATACCCGACTGTCTCCGAGGTTGGCAATATAAAGAGTGTTGTCTACAGCCAGAACACACGTGGCAGTGGACCCATCTTTCCAAGCAGGCTTCCTGGGAGGGAACACAGCAGAAACACAGTCATCACCAGCAAGCTGGCACTTGAGACTCATTTCCAGAGCTGAATGGCAAGTGTCTTAGACTTGAAAATGACCCTTTTCCTGATAAGCCCTTTTGTTTCAGATTCAGTTAACAGTTATGAGAGCTTACTCGGTGTAGGGCACTTCGAGGACAGGGAGTCTCAGCCATATCAGAAGACCCGGAATGCAGTTAGAAGAACAGTACACACACACACACCACTGTTTGGTCCGCATTTGCTCATACTCACTGGCTAGAAGCTTGTTTAAGGAACTCCTCATCGGTGTGCTTGAAAGTGTCTAAGAGGCATCTCTTCACGGTTTTCTCAACACTGACTACATCTCCTGCTCCAGAAGGACCAAAAGAAAACAAAGGCTCAGTGAGGGAAGGCAACCCTCCTCCCACTGGCATTTTGCCTTTGTATCCCCATTCGCTCAGGGCTGATTTCTGAGCGTGACTAGCACAGTCTGCGTTTCCTCCCTACAAGACAGCGCCATTTGTTTTGTCTTACTAGTTTCACTGGTGCAAAGGCAACACGCTCACTTGTACCCAGACAATTCACAACAGGTGCCAGCCACTCCGGCGTGAGCAGCACCAGGCCACACCCGCAGCACAGCCACCGTAGGAACCCAGAGTCTACTCTTAAGAATCATTAGACTCCTTGGTAAAGCCAAAACGACATCTGTCCCTGACCCACGGTAGCCACCAGAACAGCAAACAGCTGAACACATGCTGATTTCATTCTGTCTCACCTTTCGGAAATTTCCTGATTAAGTTCTGATGCAAATTCTGTGCAGCGAATTTTGAAGCTCGGATTCCTCCATGTCCATCAAAAACAGCAAAGTAGGAAACACGGGCACTGGAAAAGCGAAGTGAGAGTGAGTGAGGTTCCCAGGGAGGCTGCTCACTCCGTCTCAAACATGAAACTTAGTAAGACAGTATCAAAAACCACACTGTCATGAACGAAATAAAAGGCAGTAGCACCAAGACAAACATTTAAGAAACTTTCATGGCATTTTAAAATTCAACGTTAAAAACTCACACTTGTTTCTAAAACTCAACGTCTGTTAACCGATTTTTCACTCAAGATAAACTAGAATTCAGAGCCTTTTCCCTATTTGAATCAGGTTTTGCTTTAAACACACACACACAGATAAACAGTTACTGACCCAGGGCAGACATGTATTAAGAGTTGCGGGGGCGGGGGGGGCGGTTTCCAAAATTTATACTCAAATTATGCCCAGTATCTAACTTTTAAAGGCTATCTTACCCGTCTTATTCCTAGTCCCCTTTCAAGTTTTGCCCAAAAAAAAAAAAAAAACCAAAACACCCCTCACGTGTGAAGTTGCTGTTAGCTGCCATCGAGTTGATTTCGACTCATGGTAAGTAACCCCATGTGTACAGAACGGAACTGCTCCATAGGGTTTTCAAGGCTGTGACCTTTTAGAAGCTTATCACCAGGCCTGTCTTCTGAAGCGCCTCTGGGTGTGTTCGAACTGCCAGCCTCTCGGCTAGCAGTCAAGCACTTAATCGTCTGTGCCACCCAGGAACCCCCATATGTGAGGAAAACGGCATTAGATAATTAACCGTTTCAAGAACAACATAACAAAAATGCCTGTGAGAAATGACGTTTATTACACGGAGCTGCTCTTTTTTCAAACATTTCTGGAATGCCATGTCATGAGAAAATAAACCTCGTCTAGTGTCATGGATTGAACTGTGTCGTTCCCCCACCCTGCCCCCAAAGTATCTGTATCAACTTGGCTAGCCCGTGATTCCCAGCGTTGTGTGGCTGTCCTCCATGTTGTGGTTTTAAGTTTATGTTGAGAGGGTTAGAATGGGCTTATAGCACCACTTACTCAGGTCACCTCCTTGATCCAATGTAAAGGGAGTCTCCCCGGGGAGTAGCCTGTACTACCTTTTATTTCTCAAGAGATGAAAGGGAAGCAAGCAGAAAGTTGGGGGACCTCCTATCACCAAGAAAGCAGCACCAGGAGCAGAGCATGTCCTTTGCACATGGGGTCCCTGAGCCTGAGAAGCTCCTGGACCAGGAGAAGACTGAGGACAAGGACCTTCCTCCAGAGCCGACAGAGAGAAAGCTTTCCCTGGAGCCGACACCCCGAATTTGGACTTACAACCCACTAGACTGTGAGAAAATAAATTTCTCTTTGTTAAAGCCACGTTATGGCAGCACTGGATGACTAAGACATCTAGTTTATAGCTCACAGTCCCTGGGTGGTGCAGACGGCTTGTGCTCTAGCTGAAAGGTCGGTGGCTTGAACCCACCCAGCAGCTCTGGAAGAAAGGGCCTGGCGGTCTCCTTCTGTAAAGACTACAGCAAAGAACACCCTATAAAGCAGTCTACTCTGTAACACACAGGGCCGCCATGAGCTGGAGTCGACTCAAAGACACACAGCAACGAAGTTTACAGCTCAGAACCATCATCTTATAGCCTGGTATTTGCCAGGCCTGGTTTCGTGATGGGCAGTTTCCCAGTGAAGTCCATTCCCACCACATCTGCCCTCCGGGGCTCTCAAGTCCTGTCCTGGCTTTAACAGCGATTCTGAGGCAAACCCCTGATCCTGGCAAGCAATGGGCCCGAAAGCAGGGAGAATACACAATTCCTGTCCCCGGCCGGTACGTACTCAGCTGCTCTGAAGGGGCCTGCCCCCTCCTGCCTGGCCTTGCCTGCTGGTCAAAAGCTGCTGGCACCAATGGCCCCAGCACACTGTCTACAAAGGCCAACAGGGACCACCAAGTGTTCGACCCTCTGGCTGCTGTTCCTCCCTGCCTAAAAGCTCACCCAGAGGGCTCCGTTCTAGTCTGTACAGGTATAGGAAATATCTCTTTGCTTCTCTTGATGCCATTTCAGCTTTTGTTCTTTCTGGGCCTCCGTCACCTACACTGGCTCCCCTTGTTAACTGTTCACTAATCAGCAGCTTCCACCTCTACCCTCTAGGTCATGGAATAACAATACTCCGCCTGACAGAAGGTCTTCAGTTCCTGGTGAGGAGAAGCTCCACGATGTGGAGTCATTCCCCAGTTGGCAGGGGTTCTCAACTCCAGGACTATGAACGTTTGGGTCCGGGTCACTCTGTGGTGTACGTGTGGGGTGGGGATTATCAACTTCAGCACGATGGCCATTCGGGGCTGGGTCACTCTCTGTTGTGTGTATGTGGCGGGGGGGGGAGGGGGGAGGTTCTCTCTCAACTTCAGCGTACAGGTATTTGGAGCTGGGTCATTCTCTGTCGTGCGTGTATGTATATGGGGGCCATTCTCAACTTCAGCAGGATGGACATTTGGGGCCGGGTCACTCTATGGTGTGTGTTGGGGGGGCAGTTCTCAACTTCAACACAATGGACATTTGGGGCCAGACCACTTTGCTGTGTGTGTAGGGGGGTGGGGTGGCTGGGGAGGGGGATCTCAACTTCAGCATGATGGACATTTGGAGCTGGGTCACTCTATGCTGTGTGCATGTGTATACTGGGGGGTTCTCTCTCAAATTCAGCACAATGGGTATTTGGGCAAGCAATGGCCCTGAAAACAGGGAGCGTACACAATTTCCACCCCCACTGGCACACAATCAGCTGCTCTGAAGGGGCCTGCCCCCTCCTGCCTGGCCTCACCTTGCCTACTGGTCAAAAGCCGCTGGCACTGATGGCCCTGGCACGCTGTCTAGAAAGGCGAACGGTGACCATCAAGTGGGGTCACTCTCTGTTGTGTATGTGTGGTGTGGTTCTCAACTTCAGCATGATGGACACCCGGGGCCATGTCACTCTCTGCTGTGTGTGTATGTGGGAGGTCCTCAACTTCAGCATGATGGACATTCAGGGCCGGGTCACTCTGTTACGTGTGTGGAGGGGAGGGGCAGTCCTGTGTTGTAGGATGTTTGGCAGTATCCCTGGCCTCTAGCCACCTGATGCCAGCAGCAACCCCCGTGCCTGCACTGTGACAAAAAAATACCCCCCCCCAAAACAAAACCAAACCCACTGCCGTCAAGTCGATTCCAGCTCATAGCAGCCCTATAGGACAGAGAACCGCCCCACAGGGTTTCCAGGGTTGTCATCTTTACAGACGCAGTCTGCCACATCTATCTTCTTTGGCGCTGACAAATGCCCTCGGGGGCCGGAGCTACCCTAGCTGAGAACACTGATGCAGAAGTAACTCAAGTCACATGTCAGTCTTTCTACCAAACACAGCTGGAGGCAGGCCAGAGCTGCAGTCAGAACAGGATTCGCTGCAGACCGGGGTGCTGGGGCGCGGCCACTCACATGAGGGATGACGGGGGCCGGCACTCCTCTGTGATGTCGTTCAGGATGACGTGGGCATCCTGCATCTCCTCCCGTTCTCCCTTCCGCTCAGCAACGTAGCCTTTCAGGCCAAAGATCATCGAAGAGGCTGAGGAAAAGAACAACAAAGCCAATACAAAACTGTGCCCTTCCCTCCAGAAGCCCTGGCCCCAGAGTCAGTGAGAGGAAGCTGGGGCTGCTTTACTCAGCAACTTCCAGTGAGCAACACCCCCTAAGGCACCTCCCCAGCTGTAACTAACATCAGAGCTCTGCCGGACAGGGTGGTCTCTGGGGGCTGAGCAGTGGAGCAGAGACATGAGGCAATACTGCTCGTACAGAACCGTCTGTGCCAAGAAAACACAAGGTCGAAGCACCAGAGCCAGAATGTGCTGCCTCCCACACAAGTGGGACTCAAATTGGGGGAAGAAACTATGTGCAAATCCAATTCTGTTGATAATTCAAGTAGGACAGAAAAGCTCCCAGTATACAGAAGTGCAAGTCAGTAGTTTGTCCCAAATGCCCCGATCCAAAAAAACCAAGCCCGCTGCCATCAAGCTGATTCCAACTCAGAGCGCCCCTACGAGACAGAGTAGAACTGCCCCATAGGGTTTCCAAGGAGTGGCTGGTGGGTTTGAACTGACGACCTTGTGGTTAGCAGCCAAGCTTTTGACCACTGTGCCACCAGGGCTCCTCTGATGCTCTGACGGACACCCTAAAATACGCATCTTCTGGCTTGAGGCTGGTGAAGCATTTGAGCAGTAAGGTGCTTTTACTTTAACTGACGAAGAAAAGGACGGAAGAGCCCACTGTGGTGCAAAAATCTATCTCTATTTAACTGCTGGGCAGGTTTAAGCTTGTTTTCTGGCACCGGGGGCCACGGAGACAATACAATAAGCTCTTAGGAAGCGCTTCCTGCCGTAAGCACGGCGCTCTGCAGGTCAGCAGCAGGGCCGAGCTGTGTGCAGAGCAGCAGAGCTGAGGAGACCCCTGCCCCCTGCACACGCAACACACTCTGCCCCAGCAGGGCCGAGCTGTGTGCAGAGCAGCAGAGCTCAGGGAGACCCCTGCCCCCTGCACACGCAACACACTCTGCCCCTCGCTGGAGGCGATTCCGGCCGAGGACAGAGTCGTCCTGTGTGGTAAGCGAAAGGCCACAGGCATTTCCCTTTAGCTGGCACTTTCAATTCTCTTCCCCACTCACTTTGACAAGTTACAAGACTGATTACAAATTTTAACTGCATTTTCTAGCCTTAGGCTCTCTTGGGAAGCTGCCTACAGAGTGAAATCTGAACCCAAGCAGCTAAACAGGAAATGAGCAAAGGGAGGAGTCAGAGGGAAGCTGGGTGGTCAACAAGCTAACCGTCCAGTTGCCACAGAACCCTACGTAACTAATGTACTCTTACTCTGGAGAAAGAGACGGCGTTTCCTACCAGTCCAAAGGGAGTGTCAGGGAAATACATGGGAAGTCAAAAGGGAAAGGATGCCAGGTAAGCCTGGAAACCCATCTGCAGAAAGGGCACCCTGCCCACTTGTTAAGTACAGGCGTACAAAAGAAGTGTTATGACTAGAAAGCCGAGCTCGTTTTTGCTCTGGGTTGTTTTAGAATACGGAGTCTAATATGTTTGTTTTCAAACTGTCTGAAAACCTTTACAAACTTTCTTTTCCACAAGCTCTTCACTGCCATTCTTCTCTTCTTCAGAGGGTTTTCTCTTTGCTCCTTTCCCTTCATTCTTTACCATCAGAGATATCGGAGTCGGAGTGGTGAGGGAACCTAGAAATAAATAAAGGGAAGCCAGGCAGAAACACAGCTGTAGACTGTGAAAAAAGAGTAACTACCAGACTAGACTCCACCCCAGCCCTAGAAAGGAGGACACGGCCAGCAAGGACCGGCACGGGGCGCACAGGTGGGCGCCGTGGTGACGGCCAGCCGGGAAGGGAGGCGGTGCCTATACGCACAGCCGGTGTGAGAACACAGTAAGACACTGCCTCAAAGAAAGGCTTCTAAGTGGTAAAGATACACGCATGTTACTCTGGGCTGTCACATGGTGTTTTAAGGCCACAGGCCCTTCTTGATCAACAGGGAGGTGTCCAGAATCTGCAAATAAACTGATATGTCCTGGGCAAGTTCAAAAAAAGTAGTAAATGCCAAAAAAAGGCTTCAAATGTCAGGCTTTAAGAACTTTGTGTATCCTGAGAGGCACAGCAGGGCAGCTGACCCCATTCCTGATCGCCAAAGGACGAATCTCTACTCAAAGGCAGAGCTCCAGGCCCGGCAGTGACTACGAGGTGTGCACTGTAGAAAGCGCAAAGCCTAGGTTCACAGCACAGTTCTGCCGCTCACAAGAAGACCTGCGACTTCATGGCAAGTTACTTAATCAACCTGCCTACCTCAGTTTCTTCATCTGTAGTGTGGGAGAGTAGTGTCATCTCAGGAGTGGTTTGAAATCAATGGAGACAAGGTATGTAAGGCATCTGTCACAGTGCCCGGCATATCAAAGTGCCCAACAAGTGGCAGCTGCTGTCACAAGGAATGGCCCTAAGAGGTTCTCAGCATTGAAGCATAAAGCATGCCACCGTTTATTCGACCTACTCTCTGCCAGGCATCTGAGAGCTGAGGAAAAACAAGGCAATGTCCTGGCCCTCAAGGAGTCAATTACGGACAAACATTTCTGCAACTATGAGGCATAATACACACATCCCATCCCACACAATAAGGCAAATTAACTGAGAGTCTCATGGTGCCTCCAACAGAATCTCTCCCAGTGGCCTATCTGTTAGCGTCTGTCACTGTTTGTGTCGTTTTCCCCATGAGCATGTAAAAGTATCTTCCTGTCTTTCAAATTCCAAGAACAGAGAAATTCCTAAAACTCTGCTGTTGACTTATAATCTAGTCACATTGTAGTCAGAGAACGTGGTCTGCATATGAAACTCATTCTTTACTGAGACTATTTTTACGGCCTAGTGTGCAGCCACCTTTGTAAATGGTTCTTGGAAGTTTGAGAAAAATGTGTCTTCTCAAGCAGTCCGAGACATCGATGCAAGACTATGTACAGTTGTACGCTAACACCCACAATACATTCTGTGAAAGCATTGTGTGAACACCAGGCAGTTCCCACTTAGAAATGTCCGACTTACGTACAACCTGTAGTTACGAACCAACCCCATAAAGCCTGTTATGTTAAAAATTCGCGGTATATACAATCGTTCATAATAACAAATGGGTGCTACTTTGTGACACACATGCAAACATTATCTCTGTATGTCAACCTTTCAAGACCCAAGTATTTTCTCCTTTGAATTTTTTGTTCATACTACATGTTTTTGCTAATGGAAGGCATGCTGATTAAAAGACCAAACTCAGAATTTTTTTTATAAGTTATGGATTTTGATACCCATTATGTGGGACCATATCTCCCAGCAGACCCTGGGACGTGGCAAATACTGGCGATATGAGTCAAGAATAAAATCAATTTTTTAAAACTTTTTAAAATTTTCTTTCTTGAAAATTTGCAAAATATGAGGTAAAGCATGAAGGCACCTGGCAGTGACTACACTTACATTTTATTCTAGTCTCCTTCTTCTTAATCTTTTTATTATTTTTCATGAAACTTTTCAAAATATGCTGCAACGCATTCTTCCTTACTGTAAAATCAGTACTTACAGACCAAATACATAAAGCCAAGGGATTTATCATCTCAGGAAGATTAACACTACAACGCATTCTTCGTTACTGCAAAAGTGGTACTTACAAAGACCTAATGAAACCAAAGGAATTAGAAAATCTCAGGAAAATCACCGCTACCATGGATTCTTCATTGTAGCAAGAGCAGTGCTAACAGCTAAGAAGCAGGAACAGCTTCCCGGGGACACCGCAGAGCTGCTCAGAGTGGTGCCATCCACCTGCTACACGTGGAAGCAGTGACTGGGCCCTGGGACTGAGTGCAGGGAAAGAATAATCTACAGCAATTCGGCCTGGTGAAAAGTACTCCCTCACTGTTTTACTCCTCACTGCAAAGGCACCGTTTACTGTTCAGAAGCTAGAAAAGCAGTAACAGCTGGAAACAATGAATGGCGTCAAGGAGAAGATGGCCACGATGACGAACGAAGGCTGAGAATGGTTTATCCGTAAGGACATTCTCATGAGAACTGGGAACACAGTGAGGAGCCTTCTCTCACAGAAGTAAAGCCAAACCTGTCAAAAGTTTAGAAAATTCACACATCCAGGTGACATCACCTAAAACAATGCTCGGTCTACACAAACACCAGGCTCCAAATCAGGGGTCTTGAATTTCACTAATTTCAAAAGGCTCCCACCTTAAAGCTAGACAAAGAAAATCGGCTACCTCCTTCCCAAAGAACTCCAGAGGCATAAAAAGGGGTCGATATAGCGTATGCCCCGTGGGTCACAAAAGGATTTTAAAGATGTTTTAGCGTATCTGCAAGTGTTTCTGTAATGTTTTTTATGCACAGAAAGTACATTATAAGCTATTAAGGCCACATTTGACTAAATGACGTTAGATATGAACCATACCTAGATATTCCAACTTGTGGACAAACCTGACTTACGGACTTAGGAACAGAACTCGTTCATAAGCTGGGGGCTCCCCAAATATATGTATTATACCCCATTATACATCTGGCAGCGTAGTCGCTCTGTATACAAGAGACATGAGGTACGTGTGCTGCATGTCGGAAGCTGTTTCATTTGCTACTTCCAGTTACGTCCGCTACGTCCCATCCTTCAATTGGGATTTCTGAATCTATACTTTATGGGACCACTGATGTGTCGCCTGAACAGACACTATGTGGCACATACCTATATATCCAAAAAATCAGGCTCATTCATAGCGGTGCTGAGATGGTCTAAATCTTGACAGTCTCTTGCCCTGTTGATAACTAAGAGACAGCTATGCTGAATTTCCTCTCATTTATCAAATCTGTTAAGCGCCTTGTTTGCACATTATTAACTTTCATTGTAACTAAAAGTACTACCTTTACTGGGAAGGTTTCAGGCTGAACTGTGACTATGAGAACATTGCTCATTTTATTTGGCATGGGTCCACAGCCCTGGAAATAAAACTTTAGAATTCTTATGTAAGATGATGGTAATAATTTCCCTAAAACACAGCAACTGTACTAGGTAATCCATACTTTCTATACCATTTCCAATGATTTTACAGTAATGAGCTAATAACACAGAAAATCCACTTGAAAAGTACCAAGTACTTTATTTGACAATATAAGGAAAGTCTCGCAACCAGAAGATGAGTGCATGTGAGAAAGGATGGCCAGTGTTCACGGCTCCTGCCCTGGAGGAACTTCACAGAAGAGGAAAGTCTCAATGACATCGAGCAACAACCTATCAGTCACTATGACAACATAAAGGGATCTGTTCTATTCTTCCCTTTACTTAATAGGGACATTATAAAAAAGTTTAAATGAAGAACACCAAAGACACAGGGTAATTACGAGCCCAAGTGACAGAAAGGGCCACATAAACCAGAGACTACATCAGCCTGAGACCAGAACTAGATGGTGCCCAGCTACAACTGATGACTGCCCTGACAGGGAGCACAACAGAGTACCCCTGAGGGAGCAGGAGAGCAGTGGGATGCAGACCCCAAATTCTCATAAAAAGACCAGACTTAATGGTCTAACTGAGACTAGAAGGACCCCGGGGGTCATGGTCCCCAGACCTTTTGTTAGCCCAAGACAGGAACCATTCCCAAAGCCACCTCTTCAGACAGGGATTGGACTGGAATGTGTGATAGAAAATGATACTGGTGAGGAGTGAGATCCTTGGATCAAGGAGACACATAAGACTATGTGGGCAGCTCCTGTCTGGAGAAGAGATGAGAGGGCAGAGTGGGTGAGAAGCTGGCTGAATGGACACGAAAACAGAGACTGGAGAGAAGGAGTGTGCTGTCTCATTAGGGAGAGAGCAACTAGGAGTACGTAGCAAGGTGTATACAAATTTTTTGTAGGAGAAACTGACTCGATTTGTAAACTTTCACTTAAAACAGAATAAAAAAAAAAAAAGTTTACATTTACAGGAGCAGGTAGAGCCAAAGCTAACAGGCTCAGCATAAATGAAATCAAAGTAATAATCTGAATTTTGGGGATGGGTAAGAAGGGACTGGAAAATAGTTAACGAAGGTCTTAAATTTCAAGAAAATCTTGGTCCATGGTCTGTATCAAGGTCTCCAAACCAGTGTCATTCAGACTTCACTTAAGATCAAAATTCTTTTTAATCTAAATGGCATAAAACAAAAGGCCCACTTATCTGCATGGGTTCTGGGATGTGAAAAATATTTTATTAACTATTTCACACATTTGCAACACCTGTTGACACATGTGGGCCTGTCAGGACCACAGCAAGGAGAATTAGAACAACAGACCCGGTGATTTAAATAAAAAAAAAAAGCTATCGACAAAGTTTGAAATAAATTACTGAACTCTTTATTGGGTTTTGTTTTTATTAAAGTCAGCTCCAACAGGCTGAACCCCAAGAAGAAAAATCATCACCGAAAAGCTGTATGCACCGAAGAGCTCCTCTCTGCTTCCAGCTGATGGTCCCTACTTAAGTTGTACTTAATAAACCTTATGCTGTACCATGACTTAACATCATCCTAAATTTCTGAAACCTGTAAAATATTATGTCCAGTAAAGCCTGTGAAAGCCGGAATCTGTGTAAGTCACACACCTGTCAGAGAAGAGAAACACAAATATTTTCCACTCAGAGAGCGACAGAAAACTGGTAAGACTGTACCCTGTCACAGACGGAAAACTCGTGAGATCCAGAAAAGCTGAGTTCTGGCTCTCACAGGCCTCACTGTATTATTTACAACAGACCCTGGAGGTTTTTTTTTTTTCCTACCACTTACCTGAATCACCACTGCCAGCAGGTGGGAGATCATCAAAAAGCAAAGGTGCCCCTGGCCCTGAAACACAGCAGAACGCGCACAGTGAGCCCACAAAAGCTGTACCCGGCTTCAGTGTCAGACTCCATCCCACCAGGACACCTACGTAGGGTCCATGAGAGCAACTGAAACCTGTGTCAATCCAGAGGAGCTGAGACTGCGGTCAACAGTATCTGGAACCTGTTTTACTGTAAAGTCCTGCATCGTCTCAGAGGAAACAAATCTGCCTTAAAACATTCATTTTATCTCAGCTAATCAACACTCAAAGGAGCCAGAGAAGACGGCTCGCCATGTTGACGCAGCGCTTCTCAGGGCTAGCAGCCAGTGGATTTTCTGCCTTACCTGATGCCTTACCTGATTCAAAACTTAAGACAGTCCAACACCTAAAACATCTGCGTGTTGAAAACGGGGGAAAGGGAAAAAGATTGAGACCACTACAATCCCAGGATGAGTAGAGACGTTGACACACACCTGGGAGAGCCTGAAGACTGTACCTGAGTCAGTACTGCTGGCCGGAGGGAGGTCGTCAAAGAGCAGAGGTCCCTTCTGGGCATCTTTCCCTGAAACACAAAAACCCTGTTTAGCGAGCGCCGGGCCACAGTCCAGGATGGACTTTCCAAAGCAGGGTGCTCTCCCTTGGTCTGACACAAGTGCACTACTCAAAATTTCCCCTCCCTAGTGGACATAATTTCATTAAAAAAAAATATTGTTCTTCCCAGCTATTTAACACAGACAGTTAACAGACCAACACCAAATCCACTGTTGATGATTCCAACTCATAGCGATCCTATAGGATACAGTACAATTGCTCCCCAGGGTTTCCAAGGAGCAGCTGGTGGATTTGAACCATCGACCTTTTGGTTAGCAGCCGAGCTCTTAACCACTGAACCACCAGGGCTCCACCGACAGTTCTGGTCCACGTAAATGCAATGAATAGTGCCCATCAAGTAGTTTAAGGGTCATGAAGAATTTTAAGGAAAACTAGTACCTTTCTTGATAATTTGATTAATAAAAGCAACAAACACCTTAAAATATTTCATTACAAGAGAAATCCTGGAAGAAAAACCCTGATTCTAGAGCAAGGAAACAATAATTTTGTTCAAGACAGAATTTCAGAATCAGGGAACCCTTCTCTTCAAATGTCTACAGGTTTTAAAAACACTATTTCAATAACTTCTGAATTAAGCAGCAACTAGAATCTCAAACACTGAGCATGGAGGTGGTAAGAGCCTTGGGGAAGAAAGTCTGTCTTAACCTGGTCCCTCTCACACCAGCAATAAACACCTCTGGAAGATAACTCGGGACAAAGCCAGGGACGCTCTGTACCTAAATATCTGAAGATTCCTACCCTCAAAGTGCCTGTCTTAAATGATTCATGTCCAATTCTCCTTTTCCATATAAAATTCCACCACCAGTCCTTATTCTCTAGCTTTCCCCCCAAATTCTATCCAAACTATTAAACATATGGAAATGAACCGGCACACAGGAATTTGGGGTAAACTAGGGTTGATGACAAAGTCTCCTCCTCTGGGCTTCGACACACAGGCTGTGTCCACCTCTTGTTCCTCAAAACTCAAGTACTGAAATGTACCCACTTAAAAACCAATTCACTTGAAGAAACAAATCCAGATGCCCCAAGAGCTTCATCCATATTGTCTTTTTGCCTCCATGTAGAAAAGAGCTGGCTATCAAGTCTACTCTGGGAAAAACAAAAACTTTAAATGTACAAGCTCCAAGAAAGGAAATTCCTTCAGGGATCTTTAGGTCAGAAGTACCTAAAACACCGAAGACACTCCCGATTTAACAAAACATATCTTTTGCTTTGTACTCCTAATGAAAATGAAAAATACCTGCTCCATTAAACTGTTTTCTCATCCCTCAAGATTTCTCTAAAGAAATTAAGCAACTGCAAATACTTCCATTTTTCTCCCAAATGACAAAAGGACTATGGAGTCTAAGGCAAAAAAACAGCCACTTCCAAGAGGAGCTGAGACTACCCTGGGTCCAGCAATGAAGAGGTCCCTTCTCCTAGGAACTCAACGGGACAATCACACCGCGTTCACAGACGTTACAGGGGAGAGGCGCCCAGCCAGCCACCAGCCCTTCCCTCTGTGCCAGTCAGAGTTCAGTTTCTGAACAGACCAGCCACCTAAACCAGGTCTGCTCCACCGCCACTGTTCTACTCTTACCTCCACTACCCAGGTTAAGACATCCTCCATTCTGCAAGTGTTCCTCACAGTGGTTTCCAGATTGGCACTAGCCAGGCGCCTCTCCTAGTGTCCAAACTTCGCTTTGGACACAACTCTCAGTCAAAGATAGTGCCTCGCACTGAGAACCACCCCAGAAATTATACTGAGTAGAATAAGCCGATCACCACCTTCTTTCCCATTCTGGAATACCATGCACGGTACTTCGGGATCATCTCATACTTTTGTTGGCCACAACTGAGGATGGTTTATGAAAATGAAAATGGCTTACAAAATGACACTGCCTGTCAGACACTGCTCTAAGTTCTCTACATATTTTAGCTCATTTAGCACAATAATCTTCTGAGGTAGCTATTCTGATTATTCTTACTTACAGAAATAGAAAACGGAAACAGGTGAAATACGTAACCAAGACCACTGACCCAGTGAGGTGTAGAGGGCAGTCAAACACAGGATGGCCGGTTCCAAGTGCCTACTCTCGGCAAGACGCCACACCCTCCACACAACCACTCCGTTCTGTGCCCTTACACGGGTCATCTCATTTAACCCAACAACAAGCCTTAAAGATAATCCCCAGGCTCTTTAACGTCGCTGGAGTACCTTTCACATCACCAGAAGGATCAAACTTAGAACAGTTTACATCTGGATTCTTAACACACACACACACACACACACACACACGTAAACTGTAGGTCATAGTTTGCTAGAGAAGGGAACTTCTCATTAACAAAAATCTTATATTTTACTTCAGATAAACATCACTGGACAAAGTGTGACCTTGATTCAAACTTTGGAAGAGGTCCCAGAGTCCTAAATAAAGGACCCTAAAGTCACTATGAGTCGGAATGGACTCGACGGCACTGGATTTGGTTTTCGGTTTTTAATAAAGAGTGAAACAAAACTGAAAACGTTTTTTCATTAATCTTATCTAGAGTTTTTTCCCAATAATTATCAATGCATCTTGATTACATGTTTGAGCAAGTTCAGACTGCAGAAGTTGGTAAAAGTCTTCCATTTCTTCATCTTTGGCCTTAATGGTTGGTGCGTACATTTATTAAGTGGTCTTCCTTGTAAGCGTGTGGATATTATTCCATCACTGACAACTCTGTTCTTCAGGACAGATCTTGAAATGTTCTTGTTGACAATGAATGCAAAGCCATTCCTCTTCAATTTGTCATCATTGGCAGAGTAGACTCTATGATTGTATCTGATTCAAAATGGCCAATACCAGTCCATTTCAGCTAATGCCTAGGTTACCAATCTTTACACATTCCATTTCATTTTTTACTTCCAATTTTCCTAGATTCTTATTTCTTACATTCCACATTCTGATTATGAATGGATGTTTGCAGCCATTTCTTCTCATTTTGAGTCATACCACATCAGCAAATGAAGGTCCCAAAAGCTTTACTCCATCCACCTCACTAAGGTGGACTCTACTTTGAGTGCCTTCCAAACCAAAGGGCCGGTCTTCCAGCACTATATTGGACAATGCTCTGCTGCTATTCATAAGGTTTTCACTGGCCAGTTTTTTTTTTAGTAGATCGTCCAGTCCTCCTTCCTAGTCTGTCTTAGTCTGGAAGCTCCGCTGCCATCTGTCCACCGTGGGTGACCCTGCTGGCATTTGACATACCGGTGGCAGAGCGTCCAGCATCACAGCAACATGCAAGTCCCCACAGCACAACAACTGACAGATACGTGGTGCCCACGGAAGCAGCAATCAAGAAATCAAATGACATATTGCATTGGGCGCATGTGCTGCAAAAGACCTCTTTACAGGACTAAAAAGCAAAGATGTCACCTTGAGAACTAAGGTGTGCCTGAGCCCCAAGCCGTGGTGTTTTCAGCCACCTCACATGCATATGAAAGCTGGACAATGAATAAGGAAGACTGAAGAAGAATTGATGCCTTTGAACTATGGTGTTGGCGAAGAAGAACACTGAATATATCGTGGACTGTGACAACAAACAAATGTGTTTGTGAGTGTTCTCGTTGACAGTGAATACAAAGCCATTCCTCTTTAATCTGTCATCATCGGCAGAGTAAAGCTATGACTGTATCTGATTCAGAACGCTCTTTAGGAGTGAGGATGGTGAGACTTCGTCTCGTGTACTTTTGGACGTGCTACCAAGAGCGACTGGTTCCTGAAGAGGGACATCACGCTTGGTAAAGTGGACGGTCAGTGAAAAAGAGGAAGACCCTCCACGAGATGGACTGACACAGTGGCTGCAACAATGGGTTCAAGCGTAACAACAATTTCGAGGATGGTGCAGGACTGGGCAGTGTTTCCTTCTGTTGTACACAGGCTTGCTGTGAGTTGGAACCAACTCGACGGGACGGCACCTAACAACAACAGGATTTTTTTTTCAATTATTTACACTCTGAAGTAAAGTGTAGTGGAAATTGCATACTATGGTGATATACTCATGAAGTGCCCTCAAGCTGGTCACATTCGGGTTAACGAATCATCACCACGTACGACAAGGCAACAAGAAGACCTTACAATACTTTGCCTAAACTCATCTTTATACCTGAATTTTCTTCTCAACTACACAAGCGGTACTGATGTTTTCCAAACGATGCCCGAAAACCAGTTGACATCGAGTTGATTCTAACTCATAGCGACCCTACAGGACAGAACAGAACTGCCCCATTGGGTTTCCAAGAAGCACCTGGTGGATTCAAATTGCCGACCTTTTGGTTAGTGGCCTGAGCTCTTAACCACTATGCCACCAGGATTTCTAGTCCAAACCGCAGACGTATTTAAAAAGAAGTCCCCGCCCACAAACTCCCCAATCTCAGTAACAGTTCGGCGTATGCTTTTCCACTTTTCCTTTATGCTCACGTAAGAGCACACGGACTTTTAAATCTCTCAAAGCTGAAGTCATACTTTACACACAACAGTGTTCCACTGACCCACAGGCAGGCACCAAGCCAGCACACCTGGATCTAATTCTTTCTTTCCACAGGATTCCATCTGGTGACAACCTACACACATCTATCCGATTTCCTTACTGTTGAGCATTCAGGCTGTTTCCAGTTTTTCATGCAGCAAATAATGCCACAGTATACATCCTTAGAAGGAGCACTGGTGGTGCAGTGGTTAAGCGCTCAGCTGCTAACCAAAAGGTTGGCAGTTCAAAATCACCAGTGGCGCTGCAGGAGAAAAGACCTGGTGATGTGCTCCTGGGAAGGTTACAACCTAGGAAATCCTATAGGGCAGTTCCACTCCGTCCTACAGGGTCATAATGAGTTGAAATTAACTCCATGGCATTGGGTTTAACACATCCTCACACATACATCCTGACTTAACCTGCTAGACTACCAAGCAAAGCGTGTGAGCAGTTTGAATTCAACAGATGCCAAACGAGCTCCCCCCATTACAGTAACTCCCACTCACAACAGTTCTAGGAAGATAACCACCTCTCTACATCCTCATCAACACATCACCAATTTTCACTAATCTGATGGGGTTAGAAAAAAAGGGGGGGGCGGGGTCTGTCCGTGATTCTGATGTTTCCCTCCTCAGCGGCTGGGGAAGCGAGGTCGTTCCTGTCCGTGGCCATTCACATCTCCTCTGCGAGCTGCCAGGATGCAGCTTTGGACCACTTTCTCTGGCTTTTTCTTATTAAGGTACATGAACCTTTTGCTTATTAGGGATGTTAACTTGTCGTTAACTGCCGTCAAGTCAGTTCTGACTCTCGGCAACTCTCCGCACAGCGGAACACAACACTGCCCACTCCTGCACCATCCTCACAATCGTTGTTACGCTTAAGCTCATCGTTGCAGCCACCATGTCCATCCATCTCATCAAGGGTCTTCCTCTGTTTCGCTGACCCTCAACTTTACCAAGCATGACGTCCTTCTCCAGGGACTGATCCCTTCTGATAACATGCCCAAAGTAACTCTTACTCATGTGTACTGCAGGTATTTTCTCTCAGTTTGTCTTTCTCCATGTGTTATCTTTTGTCCTGCAGAAATCTGTGATTTTTTTCATGGCCACATCCATTTTAATTTTTTTATGACTTGAGTTTTTTCTTGCTTAACTTCGAAGTTTTACTACTGTTTTAAGTTTTCTTCTACTACCTTAACCTTTATTCTATACTTAATCTGGGAATTTTTTTTAAAGAAATATTTCTAAGATGGCTTGGACAAGCAAATATTCATTTGGTCTTTGATAGCTGACAATCAGTTTTAAAATGTACTTACAATGAACAACCCAAACCCACTGCCATCAAGTCAACTACAATTCACAGCAACCCTATAGGACAAAGCAGAGCTTCCCCGTAGCGGCTAGGGTTTGAACTGCCGACCTTTCAGTAGCGACCGAGTGCTTAACCACTGTGCCATCAGGGCTCCTTGTACTTACTATACCAAACCAAATAAGTGAAAGAACCATCCTGTAAAGCTTAAACCAAGCTACTGCCAAAAGCAATTTTAACCGTGGCACCTATAGTGTGTTTGGATTGCCAAATGTAAACTGACAATCTTAAAGACATTTAAGCCAGCACTTTCAGGGGTATGGCAGCCGAGAAGTTCCATTTCTGACATCAACAAAAGCATTCCTATACATATTAGTGGGTATATATATCTTAAAAACCTGATTCACTCAAGATCCAAAACCTGTAAGTACTGAGATGAAAACTATTAATGTAGCACAATACCGGAAAACATTTAATGCATCCTTTCTACACTTTCTTCAGACCATAAAAATCAAGAGGCTTGGGTTAGGAACCTTAGCGTCATGTTTAAAACAAAACAAAAATTGAATTAAACAAAATATACTTGATGTGGCCTGAGCAGGGCAGCAGGTCCTTTGGACACTGCGTTTACACAAAACCCATTTAGGATTGCGTTTTGTTTCCTTTTAAACAGCTATTGAAATTAGCAGCTCACACAGGAATGGCTACCAGGTCCAAGGCGATGACTTTGCGCTCTACACCACGCAGAGCCGGACGTGGAGAGTATGACCTCACCCTCAGGGAGACAGAAGATGCAAGGTTGGAATCTGAAACCTGTCTGATTGCATTTCCCAAACACCCCTTTCTGGGACTGAGAAAATGACTAGTTTTTTGCTGTTGTTTTAATTGTTCCCTCATTAGCCTGGAAATTGGGGGCACTCACATGTCAAGCGGGAAGGTCATGAGGTATCACAGTTGAGTGGGTGTCATCCTTCCATTTACTTTACATAACCAATCTTTCATTTAAGCAATTTTTAATTTAATCAATTTATCAAACGATATGGTTTTCTGAAATGAAGTGTGTGTATGGATAAATGAAATCACAGTACCTTCTTAAGACTGGGGCAGAGGATTCCGTTCCTGTTCAAATGATCTTTTTTTAACCTATTAAATCTCAACGCAGCTAACTGCCCGTTAAGGTCACTTCGGTTCCCAATTCTGTCAGCTACAAATCCAGAAAGCATACTCTCTTTGTTTTATAAAGATTCCCAGCAGGGCAGGACCTGTGACTCTGCCAGTGCCCTCACAGCTTGCAGGGGGCAGCCACCCCAGGCATCCTGTCATCTCGGCCACTGTTGGAAGCTCGAGGCCGGAGACAGCGGCTGGGTGTACTCTCCCCACTGTATCTGGCTACAGGCTGTTTAGGGAGAACCTGTAAGACGTAGAACTGTCAGGGTGTATGTCAGCTCAGGAGTCCCTGGGTGGTTCAAACGGTTAACGTGCTCAACTGCTAACCAAAAGGCTGCAGAAGAAAGGCCTGGATATCTACTTCCAAAAAATCATTGAAAATCCCATGGCGCTCATTCTACTCTGACACCCAGAGGTCATATGAGTGGGCATCAACTCGGCAGCAACTAGTTCTCACTGGTGCCCTCTCAAGGGTGCCTTCCCTGAGCAGACGCAAATTAGTTTCACATAAAAAACAATGAAAATAAAAACAATAGGTTGGCAGGCACATTTGCGAAATCCAAACTCTATTCCAAACACACCCAATGCCACTGAGGTGATTCCAACTCATAGCAACCCTATATATAGCACAGAGTAGAACTGCCCCATAGGGTTTCCTAGGCTGTAATCTTTACGGAAGCAGACTGCCACATCATCTTTCTCCCACAGAGCAGCTGGTAGGTTCAAACCCCCAACCTTTGGGTTAGCATCTGAGCGCTTAACCACTATGCCACCAGGGCTTCTACTCATATTCAGATAAACATCACACTCCAACAACAGTGTAAAAAGAAAGACTGCGCATGTTAAAAAAC
This sequence comes from Loxodonta africana, assembly GCF_030014295.1. Taxonomy (NCBI): domain Eukaryota; kingdom Metazoa; phylum Chordata; class Mammalia; order Proboscidea; family Elephantidae; genus Loxodonta; species Loxodonta africana. The sequence continues at coordinate 4,573,031 of NC_087347.1, read as the reverse complement.
AAAAACCCGTTGCCATTGAGTTGATTCTGGCTCATAGCGACCCTACAGGACAGAGTCGAACTGTCCCAGAGTTTCCAAGGAGCAGCTGGTGGATTCGAACTGCTGATCTTTTGGTCAGTAGCCAAATGCTTGATGACCAGGGCCCCACATAAAGTCTGAAGTCTTTACCCTCTAGACTAGACCTGAGGTTATCTTTGAAATGAAGGTCTGAATCAAGTTCAAAGACTCAAGGCCCAGCTATTTGGATGCTTCTGTACCATCCGAATGGTCAGTGGGAAGAAGGAACAGTGCTTTACTGGGAAAAAGGCAAATTCCACAACGGCCCTACAGGCTGGTCACGCACATATGACAAGCCTACATCCAGGCCCCGAGGAGGGCAGGACGAGCCCTTTAGAACCCCATGCTCACTCACCCCTCACACACACTGGTATGCTGTTCAGGCAAACTGGAGACCTTAGCATCCCCCTTCAAGTACTTGTTCATTTGCCTAGATCCCTGCTCCCCACTTTGTCAACCTCTGGCCTACCCATCCTCGGGGGTCCAATTCAAATCCGGCCTCATGCCAACATCTCCCTCAGGGGACAACAAACATCACTCCTCAGGACAGACTATATTTCTCAGAGTCACGAACTTCTGCTAGTGGGTGGTGCAACGGGTTAGCAGTTCAAACTCACCCAGAGGCACTTGAAAGAAAGGCCTGGCAATGTACTTCGAAAAGGTCATAGCTGTGAAAAACCTTGTGAAGCAGAGTTCCCCTCTGACACGTGGGTTCACCATGAGCCGAAGAGGGCAACCAGTGGTGCCTTTAATCACGATCACTTGCATTCAGAGTTAAACTCTTAGAAAGCAAAGGCTGAGGCTTATTCACCCTTGTATTCCTACAACACTGGTCCCCAAACAAATGGAATCACCTGGGTGACTTAAAAAACAAACGTAGAACTTGCCCAACTGACATATGTTTTGCTACATGTATTGTCAACACCAACCAAAAATAATAATAAATCACTTAAGAAACCAAAACAAAACACTGATTCAGGGCCTGGCTCCAAGTGCCCCGATTCTGCGGGTCTGAGGTGGGCCTGAGAACCTGAGTTCGTCCGCAAAGTTTTCCAGGCTTTCTGCCACCTGGGTCTGGAAGCGAGGCCGTCGACTTCGAAAGGCGACGGAGTTCAGCGCTAACTAACCCGGAGGAACCGCCGCCCACGAAGGCACAGCGCGACGCCTTAACCCGTCCCGCCGCCGGCCCGTCCGGCGCAAGGCCGCCCCGGTCAGGTCGCGGGGCAGGGGCCCGCCAGCGACCGAGCAAGGACCAGGCGGCCGTGAACCGTGAGGCCAGAGCACCGCGGGCGGGGCGCCTCCTCCTCGGCCCCGCAGTCCCCGGGGTTAACGTCTCTGCGGCCGGGAACGCACCCGAGCGAGGCGCGCCCGTCCGGGCCCCGACGGCCAGCGCGGAAGGGCCCCGGGCCCCCAGCCGCCGCGCTCGCCCGGGGCGCTGGAACCCGGCCCGGGGCCGCCGGAAGCGGACGGACGGGCGTTCGCAGGGGCCCAGGGCCCACGGCCGTCCACGCCGCCCGCCCGCCCGCCCGCACGTGCCGCACAAAGGCCGCGCCGGCCGCCGACGGGCCTTTCCTGCTACGCAGCGAACATGGCGGCGGCGGCTCTCGGGGCGCGGGGCTCCCGGCGGCGGCTCGGGCCCGACGCTGCAGGCCCGCCGCCCGGCTCCCTCCCGCGGGCCGGGGTTGCGCTTACCGGCAGCCGGGCGCGGCGAGCGCTCGGGCTCCGGTAGGTCCCCGAACAGGTCCATGGCGGCGGCGGCGGCGGCGGAGGCAGAGCGCAGCCCGCGAGCAGCGGCCGGGCTCCACACCGGGCGGCGGCGGCTGTAGCGGGGGCGGGGCGGCCGGAGCCGTCAATCCCCGGGGGGCGGGCCAGAAGCGCCGCCAATCGGCGCGAGGCGCGCCCGGCCGCCCCAGAACCCTGCGCGCGGGGGGCGGGGCGCCGGGAAGGGGCGGGACGGCGCGGGCGCATGCGTGGAGGCCCCTTTGCGCCCAGGCCAGAACGCGTACCGGAGCGGGCGGAAGTGACGCAGCCCGGCCGCCATGTTTCTCGCCGAAGCGAAACCCCAGGGGGCCCCTCCTGGTTTACTCGGCGGGGATCTCCTGTTTTGTCGGGGTTTGTTGGGTTCCTGGACCAGGAAACGTTTCAGCCTGAGGGCACCCGTAGTGGCCTCAGTGCCCGGAAAAGCTTTGTGAGACTTCTCACATCTGTCGTTTCATCCGCAGATCGTCTCCGTTTTAGAGATTGGGAAACTGAGGTTAGCACGGAACCCCGCAGGGTGCAGGATGGGCAGGAGGCATCTCGTGACCTGTCTGCACCCATCCAGTCAATGGGGCTTCCACTCGCTGTAACCTCCACAGGCGGAAAGAACAGCCCCTGACATCGGGGAGCAGCCCGGTGCTATCTCCCGGCCCGGAGTCCCTGTGAGATGGCCTGGCACACCCAGCTAGGCCTGGATGTTCTCTTCATCAAGGCAAAACTCAAAAAAAAAAAAAACTCAGGCCGGTTGCCACGTCGAGTGGATTCCAACTCATAGCGACCCTATAAGACAGAGGTATTACTGCCCCATAGAGTTTCCAAGGGGCAGCTAGTGGATTCGAACTGCTGACCTTTTGGTTAGCAGCCGAGCTCTTGACCACTGTGCCACCAGGGGCCCCAGAACAACTAGACCCCTCCAATATCATGTCAACACACAAAACACGAATACTGTCCAAGCCACAAAACTGACCAAACATCTCCCTATCCTGGCTAGTAGGAGTTGACTGCTGCCTCTTTACCAACTACAAATTTAGCCTGTGTCTACTCTTCCTGGCCTCTAGATTATTGATGGAATTACCTTGCCTTTCTGTCATCATCCAATCCAGAGCAAAGCCCTGCTTCCTTAAGCCTTCTCCCAACTCACATGTGGGGTTGCCATGAGTCAACTGGATGGCAACCGTTTTTAACCTTCTGAATCTCCCCAGGGGAATGAGTGGGGTAAGGAGGAACTGGTTAAAATATATCCGGAGGGAAAAGTGATCAAGACTTAAGGGGATGGATCAAGCCTTGGAGGAAAGAAGGGGCAGAAAGCAGAGAATCTGGCACTGGACAAAGGACATACCAAGTATGCTCCAAAGCCAGGGCAGGGTCTGGGCCTCTTCCTCCCCCAATCCTCCCTGCTTCCCTCGTTTCCCTTTCATTCTGTCAAGCGGGAGGCAAGGCTGACCAATCAGCCAACTAAGAAATAACGAGCCCTTTTGAGATTTGGTTTATTACCGAGACAAGAAAGGAAGAGTAACCCCAGGTGCCAGCTCCCCGTGGGCCTTCGGCAGGATGACAGAAAAGTGACCAGATGACTACAACATGGATGACAGGACCTCATGGCACCAAGGAGCCCTCACCATGCTGCAGCTGGGCGCTGAGGTGCTGAAACAGGAAGTCTCCTGCCTCCTCAGAGCCTGGGAGGGATGAGAACTGTCCTGACAGCCTCCCCAGGGGGACAAGGAGACAAGTGGGAAAGATCTGGCCAGGGCTCCCCTGCTCTGGTGCTCCAGGAGGGGCACAAGGTGTCCACCTGGATATGGACTCAGCTGTGGGTCCAATCTTGTCCATGTGGCCAATGTGGATACATTCAAGGTCGCCAAGGGGCCCTGGGAGAGCTGCTCCCCTACACATCCTTCGCAGGGTTCCCCTCATGACCATCCACTCCCAAGACTACATCAGGGATGTCTGGAAGCATAGAACGATGGGGGGGCGGGGAGCGGGGGGTGGGGGACTGGCCCTGAGGAAGATACAAACAGCTCATAAGCTTAAGAAAACATGCGCTATGTCCCACAGGAAATAGGAATTCAAAACTATCAGATGCCTTGAGAAGGTTTAAATAGGGAAGGCTGTGGACGGACACTTTCTAAATGAGTGCATCGCTTGTTATTACAGCAAATCACCTTCTGGGTGTAATAATGCAGGTTTCATCATCGGATTTTGGTGCTTAAATAACAGCACTGTAAGCCAATACCCTGAAACCAGTACTGCAGCCCCTGGTGAGAACGCCTCTGCAGGCCAGGGGTGGCAGCATGTGCACAGACAGGGTTGGTGGGCTCTGGATATGGAGGGTAGCCTCTGGGATGGCCATAGTGAGCCCTGTCTCCTGGTATGTACACCCCATGTAATCCCTTCACTGAGTGTGGGTGAACCTAATGAACAGACAGCAAAACTGATGAGGTGCCTCCTTGCCCACAGTCTCCCGCTCTCTGCTTGCTCCATCAGGGGGCGTCAGCAGCCATGTTGTGAGCTTCCCTCAGGAGAGGCCATGTAGCAAAGAATTGAGTAAGGCCTCCAGCCTAAAAGCAGAAAAGAACCAGGTCCTCAGTCTAAATAGCCCGTGAGGAACTGAATCCTGCCAACAACCATGTGAGTGAGCTTGGAGGGCCCCTCCCAGGGAAGCCTTCAGATGAGACCACAGCCCAACTGATGGCTGGCTACAGCCTGTGAGAAAGAGGCTGCCCCTGAACTCCTGACCCAAGGAAACTGTGAGATGATAGCTGTTTGTTTTAAGCTACTAAGTTATGGGACAATTTGTTACACAGCAATAGATAACTAATACACAGAGGGGCGGTTTTCTTATACGAGGTGAGTGGTCTGGAGCCAACTGATCCTGCAAGCTCTGGCTCTACCACCCCTTGCTGGGTGTCCCGGGACTAGCCCCTCAGAGCTCAGGGGGCGCAGGGCATTGGCCGGGCTGTGTGGGGTCTGATGACCCATCCATTCCTACTGCCAGGAAGCTCCTCCCCGGGAAGCCATTGACAATCGTGATCCCAGTTGCAGGTCTGAGGGCAGTGTGAGTGCAGGCTCTACATCCAGCAGGAGAGAAGAAGGGGTACACTATGACCAGGGCTTCACTCCCACCCTGCCTTACCACCCTGATTTCCCTCCCATGTCTGGCTGCGTCACAGTGGGGATCAGAGATTCCCATCGCAGTGTCTCAAGTCAGACTCAGGGGCACGTGACCTGCAGGGGTCTGAAGGGCTAGCCCTCCTCCTGGCTGAGCCTCTGCTGATCGTCTACCTCCGCTGTCAGATTCTGTGCCTCTGCCATGAGACCCTCTACCTGTTGGAACCTCTATCTCCTCCTGTCAGATCCTCTACCTCCACCTTCAGACCCTCTACCTCCACCATCAGATCCTCTATTTTTCTACCTCCACCCATCAGACCCCTCTATCTCCTCCTGTCAGATTCTCTACCTCCACCTTCAGGCACTCCACCTCCGCTGTCAGACCCGCCTACCTCCACCTGACAAGAGCACACCCTCTTGCAGGGCCCACATGCCACCTCCTCCAGGCAGTCTTCCTTTCTTCTGGGAACCTACCTATCATCTGGCCATTTTCTGAACACCCAGCCCTATTCACTGTTCTTCTCTCACAGTCCTTGCCAGGAAATGCCTGCCTCCTCTGGGGTGTCATTCTCCTTAAGGCAGAGGCTCCTTTCCCCCAACAGGTGGTGGAATTTCCCGATGGACCTCCTCCTTTAACAGGCTGCTACAGGGAACTATTCTCAGCTTCCTGCCCCATGGTGGCTGCTGGGCCAGTGCTCAGGGTCCGGACCCCGCTGTCCTCTAGAGCACCCAGGAACAGCCACCTCCCAAAGAAGTTCATGACACAGAGCCTTGGTGCAGAATGGTCTTGAGTTATGGCCTAAGGACAAAAAGCAAGAGCCTGGTACCCCAGGACCTCCAGGGGCCTCCGGAGGGACAACCAGCACCCAGGTCTTGGAGTTCCCCTGTTGAGGAGAACTGAAGTCTGGGCTCGTGACCTGCCACGCAGCTGTGATGTTCCATCCTATGAGTCGGTTCACATGGGAACCGTGCATGGCCCTCCTGACTTTGGCCCTCTCATCCCCAGAAAAGCCTGGGTATCTTCATGAAGTCCAAAGCCCCCACTGAAGAGCCTGACCCTGCACTGGTTCTCAGCACACAGGCTGGTGGCCCCTTTTAACTGTCAGAGTCAAGGCTGGCAGGGGTACTGTCTGCCCCCCTCCTCCACGTGGGCAGCCACCTCCCCCAGGACTCACCTTGGCCAGTGCAGGCACACTTCTGCCCACAGAGCTCTCTCAGCATGGTGAATATAATATGGTAGCCAAGGTCCTTCCCGGGGATGTTTGGAGCTCAGACCCTGCAGAGGAGGGACAAGGCAGAGGAGCGTCAGCTGACCCTGCAGAGGCTGGACTCTTCCCTCCACAACCACCCCCCAAAGGGGGGCAGGCTGCAGCCGGAGGGAGGGAGGGTGGAGAAGGACAAGAAGGCAAGGCAGAAAATGGGGGGAAGCTCAAGGAAGGTGGAGGTGGAGGAAGGAACAAAACGGGGGAGAGAAGGTGGCAGGGAAGAGAGAAGGAAGGAGAGAGGGCAAAGAGGAGGGAGGCAAGGGGAGAAGAGGCACAGACCGCCAGAGAAGGGAAAAGATCCCAGGGTGGAGACAGGAAGAGAAAGCAGGTTCTAACCCAGACCGGGTGCCGTGAAGGGGCTTCACACGTAGTACTCCACTGAATCCTCACAGCAAGGCAGGTGCTCTCAGGACTCCACATTGCAGATGGAGAGATGAAGGCTCGGGGAGATGGAGAAGGCGGGAAACGGAGGGCGAAGAGCAGATGAGGGAAAAGGGGAGAAAGCAGAGAGGCAGGAATAGAGACAGAAATTCAAGAGACAAAGACCAAACAAACAAAAAGTCCATCTACCCTCGGGGCTTAGGAAGACATTCTGCCTTGAAACCCAGTGGGGCAGTTCTACTCTGTCATAGGGTCACTATGAGTCGGAATCGGCTTGACAGCAGGTTTGATTTTGACCCTAACGCTACATAAACTGTTCCAGGGTGCAGAGGACAAAAGCAAGGCTGCCCATCTTTTCCTAAAGGCAGCAGAGCTCAGGAAAGAACACTACAGAGGAATATCCTCAGGAGTTTCGATACAACCACCCTACACAAAATTACACACACACCAGATTCCAGAGGATCCTGATCCCGCCACGACCATCTGGGTTCATTACAAAAACACCAGCATGGCTCAATATTCGTGAATCCAGTCACAAAACTCCCCATATCGAGAGGTCAAAGGACAAAAATAGAAAACATGTAATTATCTCAAAAGATGCCAAAAGACACCCCCAAAATTCAGTATCTACCCCTATTTTAAAAAGAGTTTTCGTAATAGTAAACGGATGAACCAGGAAGGCTGCTGTTAACAGGGGCATGGAAAGCTATGCCCTCATGTGCCAAAGGTGGCAGTTTTTTAGGGTGGCAATCTGATATTTACAAACCTTTCAATGACACACTCTTTGCCCAGCCATTGTAATTCTAGAAACTTACAGGGCAGACTTGCAAGGACGCTTGAGAAACCTTGGGGACCTCATCAGGGGTGGGAGGTCTAGTGCTGGGGACAGCGAGGAGGAAAGGTGCACCAGGTAAGGTCCACGAGGGAGAGCTTTGCCCTCTTCACTGCTGTGCTGGCAGTGCCTGCAACAGTGCCTGGCACATAGCAGGTGCTCGTCTACATTGCTGAACAAATGATTCCATCGTTAGGTTTAAAAAATGTCACAGAATAGTAGGTATAAAATTGTCCCGTTTGGGTAAAAAAAAAAAAGACGTTTATCATCTAACAAACCGCCATGAAACATCAAGAAACTTCACCACGGTTACCTGTGGAGAGAGGTGAAGGCATGGGGTAAGAAGAAGCAACAAAGACTCATACTTTTCAGTGTATCCCTTCCGTATTGCTAGACTTTTTCTAGGCATATGATTGCTTTTATATCAAAGACCCAGGTTAAGAAAAGGTTGCTTAAGTTACCTGAGCCTCAGTTTCCTCATCTGTGAAATGAAGAATAGTGACAACTACCACAAAGGGTCGTGGCCACATTGTAAGGAGACATAAGAGCGTGTACGTAGAACATTTTACAGCATGGCCCTGACAAATGCCCAATAAATGCATTTGTTATTGGTATTGTTACAGAGAGAAAAAGAAAAAAAACAACATTTTTAAAAAGCCTACAGGAAATATACATTTATTTAGACATTCAGCTCCAGCCACACCACATGGTCCTTTGAACAGGAGGATGACCCTCCCTCAAGGCCTTTGTGCTTGTTATTTACTATACGTGGGATGTTCCTTCCCAGGAGGGCTGCCCGGCCCTTTGCCTCGCTTCATCCAGTTCTCCGCCCAAATGTAACCTCAGCGATACCCTACCAGACGGGCTGTCCTTGATCAGGTTTCTCTCAGACTGCACCCTACTTCAGCACATCATTGCTTGTCCCTGGACCTGACTGACTTTTCTTCCTGGCCTGCCCAACTTATTGTGCTTCCCCCCATTAGTGTCTAAGCTCGAGAAGAAACTTACCTGTTTGTCTACAGCTCCTAGAATAGTGTCTGACCAAGAGCGGGCACCCAAGAGACATTTGTGGAATGAATCAGTTCTCTGAAATATGCCATCAGAGAAATGGAAGAAACTGTGGAATCTCCATGAAATCTGGAGTGAGCAGGACAGGCTTCACATAGCGAGTGATACCTGAGCTATCCATGAAAGCCCAGGCCAGAGGAGCACTATGAGCAAAAAGGTAGGGGGGCTTAAATTTGGCACGTCCTACTTAGTCACTAGAAGCAGAGTGGATTAGTGGGTCAGCAGTGCAAGACAGAAGTCTGGCCGGGGGTAGAAACAGAAGGTGGAGGCCTTAGAGGCGAAGCTAGTAAGTTCTGACTCGGGCTACGGGAGTCACGGGCCTACAGCCCTTTGCTAATCTGCAGAACGCTGGGCTTTTGAAAGGGCTGAAGCTCAGGAGGTGATAACAGATGACTGAGTCTTCTCACTGGGACTTCTCCAGGTGAGAGCTATAAGCCTGAACTAAGGATGCAGCTGCAGGAACAGAAGGAAGGGACAGGTATAAGAAACCTAAGCTTATTAATTCATTCATCTATTAAAGAAGTAGAATTGACAGTTCCTGGCACTGCTTACACAGGGGGCTGAGGGAAAGGGAGGTGTCTAGATCGGCTATCAGGTTTCTGTTTGGGTTGCTGTCCTTGTGGGGATCCAGAACACAAAAGGAGGCACAAGTTTTGCAGGAAAGTTGAGTTCAGGTTTGAGCTTACTGAATGTGAAGAACCTGTGGGACACCTAAGAGGTGACCATCAGGAGACATCTGGATAAACCTGACCAGGGCTTCAGAGAGGACTGAGCTGGAAATTGTTTTTGGAGTCAACAACACAGTAGGTGTCATGGAGACCACCCAGACTGTAGTACAGATTTGAGAGTAGAAGGAAGAGGAAAGACATGGGGCCCGGCAATACTTAAGGGGCGGGCTGAGGAAAAGAGCCATGCTGTAATTTGAGAAGGAATGGTTGAAGAAGAAAACTAGGCAGAACAGTATTTTAAGAAGCATGAGGTGTTCGACAGTGTCACGTGCTGCAAAGTTTAAATAAGAGGAGACCTGAAGAGTCTACTTGGCAATTGGGAGCTCACTGGAGACTCTGCCAGAAAGCTTTCAGTAAAGGGTGGGAAAGGTAGCCAGCTGGAAATTCTGTGAAGAGCAAATAGGAGGTGAGGAAATGAGAAACATGACAATGATGATTATTTTCAAGGAATCTGACTGGGAAGAAAACGCTAGGACAGTAACTAGGAGACCCAGTGAGGTCTAAGAACAAGCTTCCCAGGAAAAAGTGTAAAGGCAGAAGGCTGGAGCTTAAGGTTCTGGAGCCTGCACAACGGTGAGGGACGACGTGCTCCATGGTATGGTCACTGACGGAGACATCTAAGAGTGCATACAGGAATTGTGAAGGTTAAGATGGGGAAGGAGCTATAGTGGAGGCGAAGCTAGGACCCCAAGTGTCATCCATGGTCAGGTCAGTGGATAGCCTAGCAATAACGGGGAGCTGAACCAGTACAGCCAGAAGGCTTGGCCCCCAAAGGGGGGCAGATTTTTGACACGAGTTTGGAAAAGAAAATGTTGGGTGTGCCCATGAAGAGCTAGAAGGCTTGTGGGCCACTGGCTAAGCCCTTATCCCTCCTCCTTCCAGACACATTTAAACGCAAGGACCGACATTAATGATCTGATAAACCTGGGCTTCCCTGGCTCCTCTCGACCAAGGCAGCCCCTTGTCTATCCCTGCACGGTTGACGTTGGCCTGTGGCTCTTCTGCCGGCTCCTGCGATCCTAACGGGCTGCGAGGACCTGTCCGTGTCCTCGCTACTCCTCGGCCCACAGAAGGCGCTCGAGGCATCTGCAGGAGGAACGCCGAGGCGGGGGCTTGTCTCTGGCTCGGTCAGTGAGGCTCCTGTTCCCTCCCGAGAAACCCACTTCCACTCCACGGCCCCCAGGGCCCTCCTCCTTCCTCGGCCTCAGGCGTCGCCGACTTGGCGGCACTTTCGAATCGTCTGGGAGCTTTCAGACAGCCGACGTCCCGGCTCGGCGACACCGATGTCTCGGGTCCAGGGCCTCCGGTGGGCTGGAGCCCGCGCGCCCCGCCTCCCCACCCGGGCAGCGGGGGCCCGCGGGGGCCTGGAAGCCGCCGGCGCCCCTTCACCGCCTTCTCTCTTGGCCCAGGGGTGCCGGCCCGAGAGTCGCTTAACGGACAGCGCGAGGCCGCTGGACACCGCGAGGCCCCCGGGCACCGCGACCACCTTTGGCACCGCCGGGCTCCGCGTTCGAAGCTCGCGGCGGCGCGGGGAGCGGCCGCCGGGACAGGGAGACCTCTGGGTGTCGTAGTCCCGGCTCGGCCTGCGGAGGCCTAGGGGAGTGGGCAAATGGAAGGGCACGAACTACATCTCCCAGGAGGCCCCGCGGCTCGCCTCGCGCGGGCGTGGCGGGACGGGGCGAGGCCAAGACCACGGGCGCTTCCGAGCGTCCCCGAGCGCTTCCGAGCGTCTTGGGGCGCTGTGCGCGGGCTTCGGGGTTCTAGATTCCCCCCCGGTTGGTCTACATCCGCTCCAGGCTGCCCCGGGATTGTTAAAGGGCGGGAAGCGTGCTGAGCTCTCTGGTTGCTGGCAGCCTGGGCGACCAACCCAATCCGAAGAAGGACGTGGGCTCTTCAAGCTCCGATAGGGCAGGATAACTGTCATCACCAGGGCACTGGAGGTCGAGAGATGGGGGGGCCCCGGGAGGGCCCCTCCTAGGGTGTGGGAGCCATGACCGCCAAGCTGGGGCGCCGCAGAGACCCAGGGCAGGGTGCGATGTGCAGAGAAATGAGCAAGGGCAAAGGGCCCAGCGGGACGGACCTGGCCTGGCAGGAGCCGAGTTGGGCAGTGGGAGGGAGGGAGGCCAGGTCGGGTACAGCCTGGAAGGAGCGGACACCCCTCTAAGCAGGTCTAAGTTGGGACCGGGAGGGAAGTGATCGCCCTGATGCCCGTGGAGCCTGGGCGGCTGTCCCAGCACAAGTGTGGAAGCAGGGAGGCTACTTGGAGGCCTGCTGCAGAAGTCCAGGTTAAAAGTAACAACGTCTTGGACTAGGTCGATGCAAAGGTGAGGACAAGTAAGATAGAATTTAGAAATAGAGCTCATGGACTTGCTTGGAAGTAGATGGTGGGTAAAGAAAGATGGAAGCTAGCTAATAATGGGAGGCCAGGAAGTGGGAGGCTGGGGAGGGACAGTGTTTGGGGAGTGGACAGTTGTGTGTTGGCTGTGTTGAGTTGGTAATGCCCAGCTGACGTCTAAAAGGAGACACTGAGCAGACAGGAGGATATGAGGGTGAGGACAGGCCAGAGATGGACTGTGAACCCAGGGCAAACAGATGGAATAAGCCATGGGACCTCATGGGGGTCATTGGGGTGGGGGAGTAACAGGAAAGGGCTGGAGATAGAGCCTGGGACATACCTTCATCTGGAGGTCAAGAGAGAGGAGCACCTAGTAAAGGACACGGAGGGTGGCCAGTGAGGTAGGAAGACCACTGGGGGTGTGGGGTTCTTGAGGTTCAGAGAAGAGTGTTTCAAGATGGTGGGAGTGGTAGTCCATCAGAAATGCTAACCTGTGCAGTTGCCTGAGTTGAGACTAGAATTGTGACAGTTACATTTGGAACCACCAGCACCATTGGCGATCTTGATGATAGCCATTTCTGTGGAGGAGCGGGAAGAACAGCCAGAGTGGAGAGGGTTGGGAAAGGGGAGGAGAGGCCAGGAGTGGGGCCAGGGAGTGTCGACGATGCTCTCATGGAATTTTGCTTTGGAGCACAGAAATGAGGCTAACAGGGCACCTGGGGTTCAGATGGGAGAGGTAGCTTGTTTGTAGGCAGGTGAGAATGATCTTGAAGGAAAGGGAGATCCAGGATGCAGTGGAGAGAGGTCACTGGCCAGATGAGAGAACAGCTCTCAGTGCCCTCGCGGAGGCTGGCCCCACACTGGGCTGTGAGAAGGGCTGAATGATGGCCCCAAAGATGTCCACATCCTGTCCTAACCTCAGAACCTGTGAATGTGTGCCCATACATGACAAAGGAGGCTTTGCAGATGTGATGAGGACCTTAAGATGGGCAGTTTGTCCTGGATTATCTGGGTGGGCCCAGTGTAATCACAAGGGTCCTTAAGAATGGAAAGAATGCAGAAAAGGAGAGCCAGGAGATGTGTCAATGGATGAAGGGTCTGATAGATACAAGGTTGCTGGCTTTGAAGATGGAGGAAAGAGGCCAGCAGTCAAGGGATGTGGGTGGCCTCTAGAAGCTGGAAAAGGCAAAGAACTGCTGCTAGCTGACGAGGTGCTATTGCAGGTCCCACACAGGTGCCCAGCCTGCCTCCTCCTTTCCTGAGGTTTCTGACCTCCTGGGCCCAGCTGAACCTCAAGTCCACCCTGCCTGGTGGGCCATGGTACTTACACTCCGAGCAATGAACTGGGTGAGTCTCCTCCCAGGGGTAAGCTCCGTATTCATTTGAGAAATGTGACAACCCAACACGCCCGTGGATCCTAACACAGGTCTTTGAAAGACACTCAAACCAAATGACTAGCAATTAGGCCTTAGTGTTTTTGATTCCCGGAAGCTCATGACCAAGAGAATGCCACAGGGACAGCCCTATGTTTAGTTAGTCTGGGGACAAAACCTGCATCCATGGAGTCAGTCGCCTCCAGGGCTCCCACGATTCCAGGGGGGAGTAGGCCTGAGGACCTGGAAAGCCCTTCTGGAACTGCCCACTGTCCCCACTGCCACTACACCACGCACTTTACTGATAAAGGGTGGGAAGTTTTAGAAGGACAATTGCCCATGTTAGACACAGGAAATCACACTCTTCGTTTGGCATTTGCACATCTGACACATTAATGATGCCACACCATTGAGGAAAACTTCGGAAAGGTAACTACCTCACCAAAATCCTTTATTTAATAAAACTGGAACGTTTTGGTGGCAACCTAATAAACTCAAGTGTGCTAAAGAAGTAAAAAAAAAAAAAAAAAAAAAAAGGGCAAGACATTCAGTCTCCTCCACCTCCTCCTTGAAGGGCAAGTTCAAGCTTCGGCACAAGCCAGGGCTGCCGGCACATGCCGGTCCCCTCTGCCCATGACACTTGTGCCCTGCACCACCTAGTGGTCACCTCTGCCCCCAGGCCCCCACAGTGCCTGACCAGTGGATGGGACAGGTGAAGCTGAGAGCCCTGGGAGCTCTACAAGTCTTTGTCCTGCCTGTAGCTCCCTCCCTCCACCTGCCCCAAGCTGTGGTCTTTCTCAAGAAACAGGGCCAGGGGCCTGGCCAGGCTGGGCATGGGGTTGCCCTGCTGGGAGAAGTGGGAAGGCTGACCTGGAGGCATTCAGGGCTCGCTGCCCCACCTCATCCTGATCCCAGGGAGAGGACGGAATAGACATGGGAAGGCCTTGCAGACCCTAGAAAGCTCCAAGTGGTGGTGTTCACCAAGGCCTCCAGACGCTGTGGGCTATGCGGGCTGCAGTCAGGCTGCCCAGAGCCGCGGACACCAAGTCTGGCCCCTCCGCAAGCACCCGGCTCAGTTCAGCCTCGGGAGCCTCCTCCAGGTCAGAGCACAGGTCCTCCCCAGAGCCCGGGGGGCTGGGCAGCAGGGACCCCGAGGCCCCTCCCGCCGGCCGGCCGCTCAGCCCAGGGGCTCCAGGTGGCCCGGCCAGCGCGTCTCCCAGCAGATCCCTGAAGCTGCCGCCCTCGCGCAGCGGCATGGACTCCAGCAGGTGGTTGAGCAGCTCAGCGGCGACGGTGGCGTCAATGGCCTGGCACGCGGACACGAACGTGTGCACCTCGTGCATGCACTGGATGTAGCCGGCGGCGAAGCGCTCACTCGCCTCCGCCTGCAGCTGCTCGCGCTCTGCGCATGGGGTGGGAGGGGGAGGTAGAGAGCCGCACCCCCGTGAGCGCGGGCAGGGGCTCACCCCGGGGGTCCCTCGCCGCCGCGGAGTCGGGGCCAGGGCGGGCGGGACAGATGCGCCCCGCGCCTGGGGGACAGGCGCCCGCGGCCCGAGCTCCCGCCCGTGCGCCCCGCCGTCACTCACCGCGCGCCCGGCCCCGCAGCGCGCCCTGCACGCGCCGCACAGTCAGCTCCAGCACCTCGGCGTTCTCCAGCTTGGCCTGCACCTGCCGGGGCCGGCGGGAGGCGGTGAGGCCGGCTCGGCCCGCGCCCAGCCCGCCCGTCCCGCCGCCGCCGCCGCCCCCGGCCTCACCTCGGCACCCGCCAGCAGCAGCCGCAGCTCCTGCAGGCTCTCGTTGATGCGCGCGCGCCGCTTCTTCTCCACCAGGGGTTTGCGGGCCTGCGGGAGCGGCGGCTTGAGCCCGGCCCCGGCCCCGGCCCCGGCCCCGGCCCCGGCCCCGGCCCCGGCCCCGCAGCCCTCCCACCCCCGGCCCCGGCCCCGGCCCCGGCCCCGGCCCCGGCCCTGCGGCCCTCCCGCCCCCGGCCCCGGCCGGCACCTTGCGGTCCCCCGGCGCCTCCCAGCCATCCTCATCCTCCCGGCCCGCGCGGTCCCGGCAGGGCCCCAGGCACGGAGCCATGGCCAGCCCGCCTCGGAGCGCGGCCAACGCCCGCAGCCCCAGCCGGGCGCCCCCAGCCTGCGGCTCCGCGGCCGCCGCCCACCGCCCGCCGGCCTTTCGGCGCGGCAGCCCCGCCCTTTTTATGGGGTCTGATTTGCATGTCAATGCGCCGATTGGCTGCGCCGGTCCGGAGCCGCCGACCGCGAGGGCTCCCCGACCAATGGCAGGGGCGCGCTTTGTCCGGCCCCGCCGCACTGGAGGCCGGCAGCTGGCGGGGCGTGGCCGCGGGCGGGGCGTGGTTGCGGGCTCCCCACCAGGCCTCCGCGCGACCCTCCCCAGGTGGGCACCGGGGGAGCTGCGACCGGGGAGCCGAACCCGGGGTTCACGGGTCTCCCCCTCCCTCTGCCGTGCGTGTGAGCAGGGGCGCAGTCGTTCGTGGGTCATTCATTTATTCGCGCATTCATTCATTCGTCCACTCTTTTCGATCGCTCTTTCCCAGAGGAGCGCTCTGGGCTGGGGTCCCAGGGGCCGAGGTCCCGGGGTCGGAGCCACAGTCAAGCCTGCGGTCTCAGGACCTGGAGGGGCTTCAGGTCCAGACTTGGGTGGCTGCGGAGCCCGGGGGTGCAGGGCGATGGGCAGCGAGGGTGGGGCGGCCTTGCGCACCCTCAGTTTTCCGCGGACTCGGGGATCTCCTCCCGGTGCGCCTTCCCCGGCTCCAGCCCCCTGGGTCCCCCGCTCCCCGGATCCCCCGAGCCCTGCTCCCCTTGGCAGCCGGCGCCCCTCGGCTCCCCGCCCCCTTCGGTTCTCTCCACCCCCTGGGTCCCCTCCTCCCCGCCCCCCGCCTCCTCGGCCCCTTGTCCCCCCCACCCCCCCCGCAAGCTCCCTCCCGCCCGGCCCTGGGGGCCGCCGTCTGGCCCCGCGGTAACTTGATGCCCGTGACAGTTGGCAGCTGCAGCCGCCTCGGCGGAGAAAAGCGCTGGCCGCGCCAAGAGCGACAGGTGTTGGCCGCGCCTTTGTCCCGGGCCGGCTTTGTCCCACGCGGGCGGCAGCGGGAGCGTTTGTGTCCGCCAGACGCCCAACCCTCGCCTCGGCCGCCCATCTGCCGCCCGGCCCTGCCCGGCTGGGGGCGTCGACGCGGGGCCGCGCCTCGGGCAGCGCCCTGGTACCCCGGCCGCCCCGCGCCCTCGGGCCTTGCTGCGGAGTCGGGGCGTCAGTACCCTTCTCGCCACCAGGCCTCTGCACGCACCGCGCCTCCCGCCTCCAACAGGCCTCGACCCCCTTCGATGGGCATCTCCTAACAGTTTGGGTCTCCACATCCCTCTTGGCCACCCCTGTGGGAGGGGGCCGCCGTCGTCCCAGCACCAGCACGGGTCTCTCACCCGGTCCGAACTACCCACTCGGGGCTGGAATTGTCAGGTTCTGGACTGTGCCTGCCAGGCTGTGAGCATCCCTGGTCAAGGGCACAGTGTGACCTAAGGCCCCCTTCCCCGTCCCCCTGTGCTCCCAGCACAGAGCCTAGCCCTGGAAGCTCTGGATGGGTAGGGATGGAGAGAGGGCGCCAGAAGAGCAGCTGGAAGGCTGTGGAAAAGGGTAATAGTAAAGGGCAGGAATGGTGGGACCAGATACCGACCCCCCTTGGGTCTGGTAGCCCTCCCGAAGACTGACTCAGGGGTGATGAACCAGTAAGCAAGGTATGCAGCGGTTTGTTTACTTTCTAATCCTTAGTACAGAATTTCACATGGTTTCACCACATCCTTAATGAGGTGAAAAATGGGTGAAATTGTGCACTACGGATTAGTAAGTAGGCACAAGTACACTCATGTGTACCTTGCTTATTGGGTAATACCGCCCTTCCTGTGGCCCTTCCACCTCAGGCTTGGGTAGAGGGGCTTCTACAGGCTTCAGGCACACCGAGCTTGACCAGAGGTTTGAAGGTTCCATACCTTCTATAACCATCTGGGAGCCCTTTCTGCTGGACTCTCACCTGTCCCTGCTCTGCTTCTTGGTTGCTCCTGAGGCTTACCCTGCATGAATTTACCCCCTTATCTCACTCACCCCATTGTGCTCGGTCTCCCCCACAAGCCCAAGAGCCCAGATCTCTTCCTCCCACCCTGCACTGGCTGCTCAGAAACCCAAGTGATCCCCCATTCCCATTAGTGGGGTTGACAGAGTGGGGGCTGCAGTGGTGGACCCTTAGCTGGCTGTGGCTTTAGCCTCCTTCCCCAGGACTTAGACATCCTCCCACTGAAGGAGGCCCACAGGTGACTGAGATTCAGTTTCTACCACTTAGAGAAAAATATGGAGACATAAACACAGTGATATTTTTTGCACTCCTGTTTGTTAACCAATTCATATCCCTCCCATTACCCAAGTGAACAAGGCCGAGCAGGTGTTGTAGAAGCTCCCCATGAAAGGTGAAGTTCATCCTGGAACAGGGTGATTAGGGCCCTAGGGGAAGCCTCTGTGAGAAGACCAACAGAACACCTGACTGGATGGGGGACAGAGGATGAGGACGTGATGAAGGCAAACGGTACAAACAAAAAATGAAAAGCAATTATGAACTCCAGGAAAAACAGAAAGCCGCACAAGAAAGGAAATATAATCTTGGCACACTCCGTGGTGTGGCACGGCAGCTCTTTCACAGTCCCAAGGAACACTGCTCATAGGGTTTCAGCAATTTAAAATTAATCTACAGACTCAATGGCTGGGCACAGAGAAGGCAAAGGAGGCTTAATTGTGATTATGGAGCAAGACATAAAGTTGACCTTGAAAAAACAAAAGGACAGGGGACAGGATTTGGGAAAGCGGGGAGGCTGAAGGGAGGGAAGGGGCCTCAAGAGCTTTATCTTACAAAGTGTAGGTTTGGGGAAAGAAGCCTGGAGTTGAGGGAAGAAGGAATTTAAGCACTGGGGGATGCCTCAGTGTGACCAAGAGGAAGGAAGCATGGAGATGATGCAGGGGTTCTAGTCAGCCAAATCCTTGTTTGCGGCCTGGACTGGAAGGTGCACGGTCAGCTTCATTTCCCACTGGCCAGCTGTCTTTTGCCTTTCCCTCCCCAAAGGCTGGCTACCCATCATCTCAGGGCCACCAGACCTTCTACCCCTCCTGGACAGGCCTCCCCTAGCAGACCCACTTCCTGCCATTTGTCCCTTGGAAGGAGCCTGCCTTCAAAGGTTGCTCCAGCACAGACTTCCTGAGCATTTAGGTTCTTTGATCCCACAGATCTAGTACAGAGGACAGCAGAGGCTGGGCAGGGCTGGGGTGGCCAGAAGGGGACCAGTTAGCAGCAGGGGTGGCAGGCCATAAATCCCAGGGGAACAAAGGTAGCGGCCAGCCGGCAGGTGTCCCAGATCCTTGTGGGCAATCTGCCCGGGAGGCTCTGAGCAGCTCCTTTTGGTTTAGAATAAAGGAGGGTGGAGGTACTGCTGGGGTTATATGGTAAATAAAAATGCAATTAAAAGAGTCCCCCAAGAGATAAACAGCCACATCTGGCCATTTAGAGCCAGTTTGCAGAGACCTCCAGCTCAGAGGAATTTGCCTTTTAGTCCACTCAGCAGTTGGATTTAGATGGTCAGGCCTCCACCACCTTGCAGGGATGCTTCTGGGAGGCTGGCACAGGTCCAGGGTCTGTGCACCTCGGTGCTCAGACCCCAGGGTCCTGGTTTGTGAAGTGAGGGAGAGGGAGCAGGCCTCTGCTGCTCGGGCCAGGCCCCCCATGCCCCTGCATCATCGCTGTGTGGAAAGAAGGGGGGGTGGGCAGGATCTTGCTGCACTGCCAGCATCTGCCCCGATGGAGCACGGGGTACTTTTCAAGGCCGGCGGCAGCCTTCAGCCCCATGGCCCGCACTCAGGCATCCAGCCCAGACAGCTGAAAGCGCAACAGGACACGAAGGGAACAGCGTTGGTGCCTGGGCTCACAGCAGAGTGGAGGGGAGCTCTAGGGGCTGACCCAGGACACCACACCCCTCCATTTGCAAGTGAAAAGACCACAGACTGCCGTGATTACAGGATTGGACTTGCATTTTATAAAGCTCACTCTGGCTGCGTTGTTAAGATGGCACACACAGAGAACAGGGGGACCAGCAAGAAGCAAACAGTACAAAACTGGGTGAGAGATGAGGGGGCCTTTGTGGTAGACGACCTCAGGATACAGAATTTTTCTAGAGTTCTCTTTTTCAATAGAGACCATTCTTGATCTCTATTCAGGTTTTCCTCTATGCTACTTGGATGGCACAAACAGTCAAGGCTCGACTACCAGCTGAAAGGTTGGCGGTTGAAACCCACCCTGAGGTGCTTCGGAAGAAAGTCCCGGCAATCTGCTTCCAAACGTTCACAGCCTTGAAAACCCTATGCAGTAGTTCTACTCTGCCCACATGGGGTCCCTGTGAGTCGGAACCGACTTGACGGCAACAAACAACATTAAAAAAATACATACAATTAAAAATAAAAATATACTTGCTTTATTCACCAATATTCTAAAAGGCCAAAAAGTCATAAAAAGACACAAGCAGTCCAACACATATACTGCACTGGGGGCAGAAAGCTCGGTCTGCACAGGAACAAACCACCTGCCCCTCCTAGCTCGACAAGCCGTCACTGAAGCTCTGACAGCGCGTTTATGTCTCTCTTTAGAAATCTATTAAAAAGAAGGCTCAGTTTAAAATTGAGAAAAAGTCTGTATAACGCCCGGGTTAAGTGCACACACTAAAGGAACCAGACGCCTCGGTGTTCAGCGCCTGTAAACAATTTCACAAAATGCTTCTACGAAGCCAACGTCAGAGCGCGTGCGCGGGAGCTACGCAGTTGAACAATCAACAAATATAAATTAGAGAAATAGTGCTGCGGGCAAACATTCTTGAGAGTAGAGGGAGAACATTCTGGCAGTTTTGCGTTTAGGTAACGTAATCGTGACCACCTGATTTTAGAGGCGGGAAAGGGTTCGTAGCGTCTAATTTCCACAGAAGTGCACACGCTGCTACCATATCTCAGGTATCGGAGATGACGTTACTTTGTAAATTAAAAAAACAAGTGCTCTTGTGTCCGAGTTTACGAAAAATGGGGTTGAAATTTAGGCATAAAATGGTTTGACTATGAAAACCCAGTTGCTTAGAAGGAGACTCCACCTGCTTTCCTAGCATCTTTTCCATGAAAGAACCAGGACAGTCCTGCTTCCTTTCAAGCCACTGATAACGTCTCGTTGCCACCAGGGGCTGCTATTCCATTTTTACCAACAATCTTTTATATGATGCAAAATGAGGTTTTGGGGGGGGGGGAGAAAGAAAGCAAATTGGGGCACTGGCCTCAGTCTCCCCAAGTGTCAGAACAGCCTGGCAAGGGACCGTGGTGCTGGTGGACATCAGCCACATAGGCCTGCCTCTGTGCCCGGCAAGGCTGAGCTTGTGAAACGGTGAGGGCCCCGTAACCAGCTGTGGGGTGTGATGGGGAGAGCTCAGTGCACCCTGAAAACACGGTGCAATCAGAAGCTGTGAGGCACTGGCTCATGAGGCACTCTGCTGGGACAAGTGGTGGGCTTCGCTCTGGCAGGGCCACGTCCATGAGGCAGACAAACACCAATGGCCCAAGGTGGCCACCCAGTACTTAATTACCTTACTGGTGCGCCTGGTTTGCACAGAGCAGTCACCCTAAAGAGGTGACTGACCACACATGGGCTCTGCGGGCTGACATGGACGCTCAGATGATGCAGAGCTACCTAGGGGGTCTGGGCGTGCCTTATCTGATGGAGCTGGTCGCACAAACCAGCAGGCCTCTCTTCCCAGAGACAGCATTTCAACTTTGCGCTCTATCAACAAAAGCCACACCAGGCCAAAATGTTCACCACCGCAGTGCCTGACACCAAAGCTGCTGGTTCGCCAGACGATGCTTCCCGTCACTTGATGCCGAACATGTGGAAGAAAAGGGAGAGGCCGCTATCTCCATTTGGTAGCTGACGAAATGATGATTTAGATACAACGCAGCTCTGGAGGGAGGGCAGAATTTGATCTGAGCATTTCCCTGATGCTGACAGACCCCAGTCCAAACACACCCCGGAAAGCTCCGGAAGGCCGAGTCACATGTGGCATCCTGACCGGTGGCTGCACGTGGTGTGACACCTGGACAAGCCACTGGAGGTCAGTGGACGCAGGGTGCAGTGAAAGGCTGCGAAAGCTGAGGCAACTCCCTAGATGCTCACAAAGAGGCGTTTCAGAGTCTCTTCAAGTGAAATGACCACTAAAGTCTCTCCCCCGGCTCCTCAAGCTTTGTGTTTGTATTTTAGATATGAAAATGTATTTCTTCCCAATCCCTCCTACCTCCACAGCGTTTTAAATCGCCCTTGCAGATAAACGATGCTTGTTTTTCTAAAACAAAAAAGCCACATAAGCACTTATGTTCATTTCGTGAGAAACAAACGTGTGTATCTCTCCTCCTGGCTCTTCTAACGTCCATCACGGGGGCCTGGAGGAGGCGCTACGTCTGCTCTCCATTCTCCTGACTCAGGGGGGTCCACTTTCTTCCTCTTTGGTGTCTGTGGCTTTGCTGAGTCCCAGAGCAGGAATATCTTCCTCATACGGTGCACAAAAGTTGCCTTTCCCCTTGTTTTCACAGTAAACACAGTCCTTAAAAGAAAACGGGAAATTGGTAACAGAAATGAGACCTTCATTACATAAAAGTAGTTCAACCCAAGGAAGGCCATGAGTGACCAGGGTTAGGAGGGAAGCCGCTGGCAGAGAGGCCTGGAGCTGGGAAGCCTCATGGGAGGGGCTCCTGGGTCGGCTGCCACCAGGGCAGCCACTGCTGGCTCTCAAAGGTCAGCACCCTGAGTCCCCCCAAGGCCAGGCGGTCAGGGCCCTTCTGGGGTGGCAGCTTTGCATACTAAGGGTGTGCTATAAACCAGCAGGATCAGGCTCCATTCCCAGCTCCACCCCTTTCTGCTGCTGGGACCTGGAGTAATTTACTACCTGCTCTAAACCTCAGTTTCCTAATCTGTAAAACGGGACAACAGTAATGCATCTGCCTTGTTTATGCATTCCCGGCTATCTGTCAAGCATGCAGCATGGTTCTAAGTGGCTGGGGATCCAGCAGTGAACAAGACAGACAAAACCCCAGCCCCAGGGAACTGACACCCTCGTGGGGGAGGAGGGAGTAAACAGAACAAGAAGTCACACAGTACATTCAAGGATGATCAGCACCAGGCTGAAAACAAAGTGCGAAAGTGGGACAGGGCGTGTGGGGAGTGGCGCAGAGGGTATTGGTAATTTTAAGTGAGACCTTCAGAAAAGGCCACAGAGAAGGGAACTATGGTGGTTTTTAAATATTTCCACAAGTTCTTTGATATCCTCCCTCAAAAGGGGGGAGCCTACTGCTCTTCCCTTACATGTGGGTGGGACGTAGGAGAGTGTGGTGGAGGGGACAGGGTGTGGCTTCTGGGACAGGTCATAAAAAGCCCTGTTCTCTTGGGTCACTTGCTCGGGTGGCGGGGGGCGGGGGGGAAGCTGCAGCCATGTTGGGAGACGCCCAAGCAGCCCTCTGGAGAGGCCCACCCAGCAGAGCTGAGGCCTCCTGCCAACTGCCAGCACTGCCGTGACAGGCATGTGACCGAGGCACCCTGGAAGCAGATCCTCCAAGCCTTTAGATGACAGAAGTCCCGGCCAATAACCAACATCAACCTCAGGAGAGACCCTGATCCAGAACCACCCAGCTAAGCTGCCCTCAAATCCCAGACCTGAAAACACTGTGTGAGATGAAGCGTTTATTGTTTTTAGTCGCTAAGCTTTGAGGACGATTTGGGGGCACTTACCTCCACATCCATGGCTGCGGGCAGGCCGCCCACCTGTACCCAGGGGTGGACCTCACGAAGTTCCAGCTTCTGGGCTTCTGTGAACTGGGGCTGGAATTTCTGCAGAACCCTCAGCTTCTCTCTGTCCTCCTTCAGGACCTCGTCGAGATTTCTTTACAAAATATTTACAGGTAGATAGGTAAGTTTCAGAATAATTTCGGGTTTTTTTTGCTGTTTTTTGGTTTGTTAACAAATATATTTATTTTCTACCCACTCTTTTGATACTGATAATGTAATTTTAGATGATTTTATTCAATGCAATTTCTTTTTCGTTGAAGATAAATTACGCTATGTAGGGTAACTGATATCCCCAGTAAGATCTCTGTAGCTTTTCCATTAGAATGGTCCTCGGGGTCATGGTGTAAATTTTACCTTAAATTAAGCCTGTGAGCCAGGAATCAGAGGTGCCCGGCACCCCACCGGCTTGGTTCAGCATCAGCCAGTTGCCGCTGAGTCACCCCTGACTCATGGCGACCCCACGTGACGCGTGTCAGTCAGCAGAACTGTGTTCCGGAGGGTTCTCAGTGGCCGACTTTTTGGCAGTAGATTGCCAAGTCTTTCTTCTGAGACACCTCTGGGTGGGCTCAAACCTCCAACCTGTCAGTTTGCAGCCAAGCACGTTAACTGTTTACACCACCCAGGGACTCCCTGATTCAGCCCCAAATCAAACCCGTTGCCGTTGGATGGATTATGACTCATAGCGACCCCACGCGTTACAGGGTAGGATGGGGCCGCGTAGGGCTTTCTTGGCTATAATCTTTATGGAAGCAGACCACCAGGCCTTCTTCCATGGAGCTGCTACGTGGATTGGAACCGCAACCTTTTGGTTAGCAGCCAAACCCAAACCGTTTGCCCCTTCCAGGGACCTCTGGTTTGGCACAGGCATTGTTAATCTGGGAGATTCTTCCTGGCCACCGGGCTGATGGTCAAGCAGATGGCAGCCACGCTGAGGTGCCCTCCATCTCCTCTGGCCAGGATGCCTGGCTTTTTGCAGTCTCGGGGGTTAATTCTTCTTCCTTTCCCCCAGCTTCCCCTACTGAGGGGCAGTCTACAGGGGCAGGACCACGCCTTCTCTGTCAAAACAGCCTGATGTGCTGTCAGAGTACAGACCCAGGATGGCACCGGGCTGGTCACCACCTCGGCCCTAAAAACTCCTCTCCCACCCCATTACCCCATAGGCCACTGGGCAACAGGGCACAGGAGACAACGTTTGCATAATGCTTTGTGAGCCTGGAGCGCTAGCACCTGGCGTAGACCTGTGAACGTCCCTCTAACAGCGCAACTGTTTGCACTGCCCACACGGCTGTGCTCACGGGACAAGCATGTCCAGAGGGGGACTCTGCTTCTCCATCTGCTGCTCCCAAGGAAACCAGGAGACAGCTTCCAGAGGATGTCCAACCCGCCTGATGGGCTGTTTGTGGGACACCCTTAACTCCACCCTTCCTGCATTGTAGGGGAAGACGGGGGGGTTACCGGGCAGGCAGCTGGTACGTCATCATGATGCTGTTGTCGGCGTCGGCCATCAGCAGCCAGATGGGGTCCTGGAGGACGTACTTAATGAGATGCTCGTTCTCGCCCACGTCGGCGCTCACTCTTGCTTTGTGATTATTCTCCGAAGAGTCAACGCTTCCAAAATATTTGCTGGTGTGACTTGTGTCACTACTGCCTTTAAAAACAGAATGTTCCGGGTCAACACTCTTAATACAGAATCAAACCCTGCATAATGAGCTTAGGAAAAGCAGTTACGACTCCAGAGAGAGCGGAAGGGTTTTGTTAGGTAACGAGGGCCTGCGCTGGCGAGTTTTTCCCTTCTCTTACTAATTCTTGAGTTTTCTGGGTGATTTTAAAACAGGATTTCAGCTGGTATACCACGGAGGCAACTCTCCACTGGGCAGGGAGGAGGACATAGAGCGTCGGAGCAGGTCAAGCAAGTCCAAGTGGGGGCCAGCTCTTAGAAAACTTCATCTTTGTGCCCCAAAATCCCTTGTCATTGAGTCGACTCTGACTAGTAGTGACCCTACAGGACAGAGTAGAGCTGCCCCATAGGGTTTCCCCGGCTGTAATCTTCACGAAAGCAGACTGCCACCTCTTTCTCCCACGGAGAGGCTGGTAAGTCGGAACTGCCGGCCTTTCGGCTGGCAGCCGAGCACTTTAGCCAGCACGCTGCCAGGGCTCCTGTTACGCCCTGTGTCCAGCCCCATGCGTGTCAGAGGAGAACGTGGCTCCGTGAGATTTTCAGTGGTTGATTTTTCAGAGGTAGATCTCCAGGGCTTTCTTCTGAGTCATGTCTGGGTAAACGCAAACCTCTAACCTTTCAGGTAGCAGCCAAGTGTGTTAACGGTTTACATCACCCAGGCGCTGAGTGAATGGGCTGGCGTCCCCCCAGAAAGGTACACTGAAGCCCTAACCCCTGGTCCCGGTGAACACAACCTTGTTTGGAAATTGGGTCTTTGCTGATGTTAACGGTTAACGTGAGGCCATGGTAGAGCAGGGTGGGCCCGAACCCAACACGAGTGGTGTTCTTATAAAGGAGGAGAAGAGACCAGAGAGACAGACAGGGAGGACGGCCATGAGATGAGGGAGTTACGCTGCCCTGCACACCAAGGAACACGTGGGGCCACCAGACAGCGGGAGAGACAAGAACGGATCCTCCCTTGGAGCCTTCAAAGAGAGCCTGGCCCCGATCACACTCTGAATTCAGACTCCCAGCCTCCAGAACTGAGATAATAAATGTCTGTGGTTCTAAGCCACCCATATTGGAGTACTTTGTTACACAGCCGTGAGAGACAAACACGCTGACCATGGTCCCGCTGGCCTCGGGACCGTCCCCTGAGAGCCTCAGGCAGGGGGTGCCTACGTGGAGGTGACTGACATTGCAGGTTAGCCGAGATTTCTCGGGAGCCCGTGGGGGTCCCACGAGGGGCTGGAGGGGTGTGAGGCCTGTACTTACGCTGACAACAGATGCCAGGCAGTAAGGTAGGACATTCTCACTGATCAGGACCTGCAGCTGGGCCAGGGAGAGCCCTGGGCAGAGCGGGTACCTGCCACGGTGGAAAGGCCATGGTGGGCTTGGGGATGCTTGGTGGAAGCATCGGCCCGACACCTGTCTGCACCTCATCTGCGCACACCTGAGGGTTTGCCCTGAGCACTGATGTCCTCCAGGGTGTGGGGAAGCTGAGGACCCCCAGTCACATCACGAGAGACGTTTCCAACCACCCTTGAAGATGACACAGCCTAGAACACACCTACTCTCCCAGCACCCTTCAGTGAAGGTGCCCACATACCTGTCCCACTCCTGGACACGGTGCAGCCCAGAGACCTGGAGCCCAGAGAATCCGAGGTGGCCGAGGCCCCACTTCCCGACAGGGCTGAGCCCGTGGCCGAGCAGAGGTCCTCGTTCAGCAGGAGATCAAGCAGGTCGCTGGATGTGGAGAGGGCATCACTCTGCTGGGCCTCTGAGGGCTCGTTGAGCTTTAGAACGGAAAGAAGACACCGCTGCTTATGGGGGATGGTACAGGTTGAACTGTGTTCCCCCAAAATGTATGCTGAAGTCCTAACCCCTGTGCCTGTAAATGTGAGTCTGCTTGGAAACAGGGCCTTTGAAGGTTAACATGAGGTCATGCTGAGATGGAAACCCTTAGAAAAAAGCCCGCTGCCATCAAGGTGACTGACTCAGACTCATAGTGACCCTATAGGACAGAGTAGAACTGCCATGTAGGGTTTCCAAGGAGCGGGTGGTGAATTCCAACTGCAGGCCTTCTGGTCAGCAGCTGATCTCTTAACCACCACGCCACCAGGGCCCCGTCCCGGTGTAGGGTGTGTCCTAACCCTACAGCACTCCTGTCCTTAAGAAAGAAGAGGTACAGAGACAGGCAGAGGGAAGATGGCCATGTGAAAACGGGGGCAGAGATTGGAGTGATGCATCCACTAGCCAAGGGTCGCCAGGAGCCACCAGGAGCTGGAAGAGGCAGGCACAGGCCCTCCTTCTGAGCCACAGACAACAAAAAGCCCCAGAGCGTTTGCTCCTATAGAGCTACTTCCCTGGAAGATGCTTACTCTGGCACATGCGTTCACGTCAGAAGCTAACAGGGCTAGAGAGGCTCTGAGTGCATAGACGCTGGCCCTGTGTGAGATGAGGGCATGGTCGAGGTGCCACGCTGTGCTGCTGCCTGCTCTGAGGGGTCCGCATCAGGGAATGCTTACGGTGGGCTGAGCCTTTGGCGGGTGGTCCCGGGACGTGGCTGGCTTGGTGTCGGGCCCCACAGCCATGGTCCCTGTGGTCCCCACTGCTGAAGCGCCGCCCTCAGGGGCCTCCTCCAGCTGCAGCAGGTTGAGCTGCAGGGGTGAGCTGCCTCGGGACTGGAAGAGTGGCGGGGATGCCCGGCCCACGGGCCCAGTGGTTGACGACGGGGTGGCTGGGGTGGCCGCTCGTGATGCCGGCTGCCCACGCTCTGCCGGGGGACAGACGCACGGCTGTGTGGGGAACGGGGTCCGACTAGGGAACACAGGCTCTGAGACAGGGATCATCTCGGGGTGGCCTGGAAAGTTAGTCTGGCTGGGGAAGAACGGCTGGGGAAGGCTCGGGCCCACGGCGGGGAAGGGGTAGCTGGGCAGCACGAATGCCATGACTGGAGCCAGGGGGGCTGTGAATGGCGGGGGCTCAACCGCAAAGTCTGGCTGGGCACCCGTGGGCACCACGAAGCCAGCCTGGGGGGCCGTGGGTGCCGCCGCCACCGGCCCTGGCGTGGGAAACACAGGCAGTGGGTAGGTTGGCACAGGGGCGGGGAAGGGCACGGCAGGGCAGCTGGACTGGGATGTGTCGGATGGCGACCACGCTGTGGCGTTGAGGCCTGTGAGCGGGGCGCGGGTGGGTGCTGGCCCTCCTGACGCTGTG
The DNA here is from genome assembly GCF_030014295.1 of Loxodonta africana. NCBI lineage: Eukaryota > Metazoa > Chordata > Mammalia > Proboscidea > Elephantidae > Loxodonta > Loxodonta africana. The sequence continues at coordinate 4,545,340 of NC_087347.1, read as the reverse complement.
CTCCCAGACGAGTCACGCAGCTTGGCCCGCTTGGACTTGAGCTTTCTGTTCTTCCCGGGTTTTTTCCATGACAAATGCATCCCGGAAGCATTCCTTAGTCCAGGGGCAGCTGGAAGAATGAGAGAACCAGAGTTAAATGTTTTTTTAATCATGCAGTTCCCGCCCACTATGTCTTGTCTCAGAGACATGTGGAAACGTGAAGGCAATTCCACACTCAACTGCCCCTGGTCCCACAGAGCAGCCGGGGCTGCTGGTCCCCGAGGCTCCACCCGTCCCCAGTGAGGCAGGAAAGATCAGGTTTGCCCTTCACTGCGAGATCACATCTTTTCTCTGCTGCTGGCATTAAGACGTCCCTTCTTTTGTGAAATTACAATGATCCTAAGTGGCGTTCAAACAAAACCCAGTGCCGTCGAGTCGATAAGTGGTGTTAAAAAGGCTTTATTTGTCGACATAAAGCGGCTCTATGCGGTTCCCCAGGACGTGGGGGACAATTATTGGTTTGTGAAATCCGAAAGACAGAACCGCATGTCTTATCTAACCTTCCTACTTTTCAATTCCACACACTCTTTGGCTACCACCCCTTAAAAAGAGAGGGTTCCTGCTTTCTCTGTAAATGAAAGTTGTGGCTGCACCCCAAGGGGGAGACTAAGGGACCCAAAGGGAACATGTGCCAAGTGTTTGGAACCCCACACTGTAGGGAAGGCGAGCGTGCAGAGACCACACTTTCTCCAGGAGACAGGACTTGTAGGCCATCTCCAACGCTCCCCTGGGCCAGGCCAGGGCTAGGGGCACAGGCTTTCATCTTGGTGGCTGTGCCATGACTGGGGTGGGCCTCTCTGGACAATGGATGGGTTTAGGAGCCCCCAGTTTTTCTTCTCATGCACACAGGGTAACTCAGGGCTCTTTAGAGGGGAACACTTCCTCCCAGCTGTGCCAAGGGGACCTCCTGCCTCTGTGATGAGCTGAAGGTCATGGGCCAACCCAGGCCCACTGACAAGTCAGCCTCCCTGTCTGGTGTTCTTCCAATGGGAAAGCTGCCCCCTGGTGGCACCAGTGCTAAAGCACTGGGCTCCTGGGACCTACGTGGGGGTGTGGGCAGGGCAGCCAGGGACAGCTGCATAGCCTGTGCACTGCACAAAATGCAGAGTGGGGAGAAGCTGGGCTGAGTCTGTCTGGGGTCGGGGAGGGCACCTTCTTCTAAATTCCATAGACATCCTGTGTGGATGGTAGCAGCCCCAAGTCTGAGAGGGAGAAGAAGAAAAGAGGTGAGAAGACATCACCCTCTCATTTCTCAGACATTCCTTCGGAGTACCTGTCCAGACCCAGGAGGAGTAGGGTCCCTGAGGGCTGCGTCTCTGGGGCTTACTGGCTCTGATCCTGTGCTGTAGCCTGGGGCCCAGGGAGGAGGCAACGTCTCTGACCAGCCGGGCCTAGCTGCGGGGCTTGGGGCAGAGGCTGGGGGTCAGGAGCCAGACTCTGGAGCCTGGGCCCAGAAAATGAGAGAAGAAGCTGGTTTGTTTTGCTTTGTCCTGTGACCTTTGACTGCCTGGTGCCTCCTGGCCTAAAGGTAGCTCAGTGTACCCATAGGCTCTGCTCAACTTTGGGGTCTGCAGCCCGGCCCCCAAGATGGCCATGCAGGATGGCACGCCTTTGGGGGAGATGTGCGTGGTTCCCTTCTCAGTGTTAGCCGGTGGCTCCCTTCCTTCTCCAGGAGCCAACATCAAATGTCCTATCAGCACTGTGAGGCCTGACCTGGCTCTCGAGGGTCCGGTCCCCTGCCTGGGGGGGGGGCACCCAGGCAAGGGGGGGTTTACGGTCAACACTACAGCCCTGCAGCCACCTGGCCCTGTGTCCCATGGGGGCACTGCCAGTTTTGAGAGGCCGGCCTGCGACTGTCCCCAGTGCTTATAGCTCCACTTCCCTGAGTACAAGAGACGCGTCCTTGAGAAAGTCTCACAGCCAGAAAGTTCTACAGAACCAGACTCAGCCTCGGTGGCAGTCAGGCAGCTGTCCTACAGATGAAAGTTTCCTATATTGGGGACATTTCATGTTTTCCTTGATTTTGTTTTTGTGGCTGATTTGTGACTTAGGAGACCCCCTGTGTTACAGAATCGAGCTGCCCCATAGGGTTTATATGGCTCTAGTCATTACGAAGGTCGTCAGGTCTCTCTCCCACAGAGCTGCTGAGTGGGTTCGAACAGCCAGCCTGTCAGTTAGCAGCTGAGCACAAACCATTTGCACCACCCAGGGACCTGGACATTTCACAACCTGACACCAGAGCTGGACTCAGTACCATCCGGAATAAAGTTTTGAAGAAACCCGCGCTAAGTCCAGACGTTAACGCCCTTACCTAGCTCGCTCGACTGCCCCTTGGGCCTTTCCTGTAAGTAGTGACGACAGCAGGAGTGGAATGTGTGGAGCTTCTGTGTCTCCCTGAACTTGTGCAGGAAGCTCTGCTCTTCCTTCTGTGTGTGGGCGGCCAGCACCTCCTTGGTGAGGCCCAGCTTCTTGAAGGGCTCCTTCTCAGGGCCTAGGCTGCAGCTCAGCGCGGGGCCAGCTGGGCCATCAAGGGACTCAGCCCCACTTGCAGCATCTTCAATCGTTTCTAGAACAAAGATCAAAGACCCACTGATCTGCATGTCATCCTTTACTTAAAAAAAAAAAAAAACCAGACTATATAAAAAAGGACAAATACTGTAGAATCCTACTTATATGAAACAGGCAAATACAGTGAAACCTGTGAGAACCGGAACTTGACTGGACTGCCTTGTTTTTCTGGATCTCACAAGTTTTCCGCTTTTGAGAGGCGCAGTCTTACTTTTTATTGCTCTCTATTAGTGGGAAATATTTGTGTTTTCCTTCTCTGACAGGTTTCCACCTTACACAGGTTCTGGTTTTCTCAGGTTTTACTGTAGATGGAGACCAAAGCTTATCAGCGCTTACCGGGGGTGGGAGGCGGGGGGACGGGGAGTCCTTGCTTGGAGGCACTGAGTTTCTGTCAGAGGAATGATCTGGACAAGGTTAGTGGTGATGGTAGCACAATATGACGTACACACTGTCACTGAATGACACGTGAAAATTGTCGAATTGGCAAATGTTTGGTTACACACACTTTTACTAAGATAGAACAAACAAGCATTGTCAGAGTGCACACATGAGCACATGTAAAATGACGTCACGGTGGCCATGGCAGAGGGATGGAGTCCACCAAGTACAAGGCCAGAAGCAATGACAGGGAAGCCTGGCTACCCAGCCGGCTCAGTCTTCTAAGCAAACTGAAATCCGGGCACCTCGGGGTTTCAAGCTCTGCACTGCAAATATTCCTAAGATGTCCTCAGCTTTTAAGACACAACAGCCTGAAGTGGATGGGATGCGTCTTCATGGGCGGGGCCCCCCAGGCCGTCCAGAAAGGGGGTGTGGGTGCTCAACCTCAGGTATGCACTTTCCTCCTCCTCATTTCCCTCTTCGCGATAAAGAACAAATTCAGGCATTCGGAACAAGAAAACCCAGCTATAACCAATAACCACTGCTGGCTACAACTCTTGTTACAGCCTGTACCAGCTTCTGAATGCCATCTTGGCCCCATCAAGCATGGGGGGCTAAAGAGAATTGTGGGGGGTTTTACAGGAGGGCAAGGCTCGGTAAGGGAAACCATACCCCATCAAGGGAAGTGGCAAGGCAGCAGGGCCCCGATCTGTGTTCTCGCAGCACCAACTAACACAGCTCCCTGAATCTGCTCAGTCATGCAGGCCGGGGTGGGCCCGGAACCACCGCTGTTGGGGGATGGTCTGCCTCATGGCCTCTACGCCCCCATCCAGGCTGCTAAGTAAAGGCCTTGGGCCCAGAACATTCTCAGATAACGAGTCTGGGAATTGGGTTGCCTTCTCTCTCCCGGCTCCTTCTCCTTATCAGGGAAGCCTTCCCCTCTCTGGGCACACATAGAGTACCTGGCAAGGCCCACTTCTATATCTGTTCTTGGTGGGGACGTACACCCGAGATGGGGGACGTGCCAGATTGGAAGAGCCAGCCTCAAGGGGTGGACCACCGGGGAAACCGGCTTTGTGAGGCCAAATGTGGGCCCTTATGCGTTCTGCCAGTTTGCTACAGTTTGCATTCTTATGTAAGTCCCTGGCATGTAGCCACTATTGTTCACCACCACTATAATACCTTTGCCCTCCCACTGCTGGTGGTGCAGATTGGCTTTGGTCCTGCGGCTGTCTAGGACTTGTCTCACCTGTAAGTCTCCCTAAAACACTCCTTTGCTGCCACCCTGGAGTTGCCTGCCTCTTTCTTTGGTCTCTCAGCACCCTCCATTTTTGGAGGCAAGTTTCACACTGCTGGACCGTGCCAGGACAACCACCCACTCCTTCCACATTTGCACTGGAACAGACAGCTGCCACCAGGTGGTGTCAGAGTGCAGGTGATCAGGACGGGGTGCCACTCACAGCCCCGGCTTATCTGCAACTGGGTTTCCGGGCTCCACCTGTTGGGCTATGTTGGGGTTCTTCTGAGCTTAAATTAACTTTTTTTTTTTCCAGGTAAGTCTTTTTTTTTTTTTTTGGTAAAAATATATATAACACAACATTTGCCTATTCAACTTTTTCATGTATACAATTTAGTGACACCAATTACATTATGTTGTTCAACCATTGTGTAACCATCACCAATATCTGTTACCAAATTTCCCATTGCCATAAACAGAAATTCAACGCCTCCTAAACACCGACTCCCCCTTCCCCCGGTAACCACTAATAAACTTTGGTTTCTATACATTTGTCCGTTCTAGATATTTTACGTAAACGAGGTCATCCAATACTTGTCCCTTAATGACTGACTTAGAGGAACTTATTTTTTTAAAACCAGATTACTCTCGACACCGTCGAAGAACCAACCCACTGGCGTACCTAGCTCGGGCTGCGGCTTCTTGTCTCCAACGTGGACGATGGTGCTGCTGTAGCTGCACTGGCTGGTGAGGGACACCACGCTCTCCGCCTTGCCCGGCAGTGCCAACGAGGTCAGGTGTGAGCTGACACCTGTGTGGCTGTCCACCTTGGCAGGCTCCAGCAGGGCCGCGTGCACCTTCGAGGCTGCCTCTTCAAAGGGGAACAGAAGCAGACATGATTATGCAACGTGAGCAGCTGTAATAAACACCGTCGGTCCAGATGGCATGTGAAAACCCGAGGGGCCTGGCTACACCAGCCCACCCCAAAAATGCTCCGGCCTCAGGTGTATGACTGCCTGTCCTCGGTGCTTATTCACAGAGCAGGTGGAGAAGATGAAAATCTGAAATAGGGACAATTACAACTGGCACTTAAATCCTGACTCCTCGGGGACACTGAGGCCTGGTTATTGCTGTTAGCTGCCGTCGAGTCCATTCTGACCCTTGCGTGTCAGAGCAGAACTGTGCTCCATAGGGTTTTCAATGGCTGGGACCTTTGGGAAGCAGACTGCCAGGCCTTTCTTCCAAGGCACCTCTGGGTGGGTTTGAACTGCCAGCCTTTCAGCTAGCAGTCGAGCACTTAATCATTTGCACCATCCAGGGACTCCTGCATTTTGGTAGCTTCAGGGAATTTGGGGCCAGGAGCCTCTGCCCAGAGCCAGGCGGCCCTTCTACAGGCCTGCAGGGGAGATTCACAGGTTCTGGAGGCCAGAAATGACCTAGTTGGTGTCACGGCAAGTAGATACCTCTTCCTATCTGTAGGCGAGGTCATGGGTTCGCTCAGCGTGACTGTCCGGCCACTTTCTCCAGCAATGTGACACCCTATTTTCTGACCCTGGCAGGGACTAGCAGCAACCTCCATGATGATGTATGGCTGAGATCTACTGGGATTGTGGGGAGTGATCACATTTGCAGGTCAGTGCTCCCCAAGGCATGCTGGAAGCAGGCCTGCCTTGGGTGACACTGTGAGGCTGGCAAGATGTAGAAGGGGGCTCAGCAGACCACCAGGCCTCCAGCAGCCCTGGTGGGTCCTGCTCATAAAGGCCCAGGCTCCCAGGACCAGGGGCCCCTGCCCTGAGCTGTTAAGGAGAAGGCTGAGGTTTGAACTCCTGTTAGCATTTGTAAAACGGCCTTAGTTTTATCGATGGAGGACACTCAGAGTTAATGGGGGAGGGAATAAGGGCCCGGGTTCCTCAGTGACTCCTAGTTCCTGGGCGGAGGACACACAACCTCACACGCTCCACGGCTCAAAGCAAACACACTACCTCCTGTCGTCCTGCGCTTGTCGCTGGCATTCAGGGCCTGAGTGTCGGCTGGGAGCTCATACTTCCTCTTCAGTGTGGCAGCCTCGCTGCAGCTCTCCAGGTACCTGTGTGGACAGACAAACAGACAGACGGACATCAGGTGAGGCTTCACACAGCACTCTGTGGGAGAGTGGGAGCAGTGAGGGGCGGCGCGCTCACCTGATGACACCGTCCAGACAGCTGACTTGCTGGTAAGAGCAGGCTGGCTGGGCCTTGCATGCCAGTTCCTCAGGGAAGGTGGCCTTGGGGATGCCGCTGCCTGGGCCATCCTTGTCTGTGGCCGAAGTTGCCTTCGCTGGAAGAGGGGGACGACTCTGCAGTTCTGCAAGAATGACATTTCATATTTCCCCCGCAAAGAGGCTACTCCATATTTGTAAAGCGTTCTCAGTCTAAGTACGTGAAACACACGGGTCATCTGCAGAGTGAGGAGAGCCGGGGCCATAGCTCTGGGGGACACTCAGCAGGCTGGGGCCACAAGGATGCCCCTCAGCCACACCTTGGCAGGTCTGGAAGGCATGAGGGGTCCAATACCATATTCATATCTATATGGTTGAATAAATCCTGGCAACCTGCCTCTGTTAAGGTTGTTGTTGTTAGTTGCCATCAAGTCAATTCTAACTCATGGCAAACGCATGTGTGCAGAGTGGAACTGTGCTCCGTAGGGTTTTCATGGCTGCAAGGAGCCTCTCGGTGGGTCTGAACTGCCAATCTCTTGGTTAGCAGTTGAGCGCTCAACCATTTGTGCCACCCAGGGTCTCCTCCATTAAGATCAAGCCAAAAAAACCCTATGGATGGGGTCTCCATGAGTTGGAACTGGCTCAGCAGCAGTGGGTTTGGTCTGGTTTGCGGAATCAGCGAATGCTCAGGCTGAACTTGGGTCGTTAAAGCAGACGGGTGAACAAGGAAGGGGAATGTAGCGCACGGTTAAAAAAATTAGTAGGTGAATTCTTTGCCACCCAGAGTTAAAACTGAACCCAGCTCTCCCTTCCCCTTCACTGAAGATTTATTACGTAAGTGCCGAAAACTTTTTTTTTTTTACCTGTAACAGGTTTTTTCTTTTCTTCTCTGGGTTCATGAGAATAATGGCTTTTGTTTTTGGTCTTGTTACCATTTTTACACATTTCCTTGAAGAAAAGCAAAACAAGCACATTATTCACCCTAAGAGACCACCTGCATGCTAGTAAATCTCGGAGCCTAGCTGAAATAGGTCCAGCAACACAGAAGCTCAGAATAAGGACTTAACTGTAAGACAGAAAGAGGAAATGCAATACAAGCCTCGATAATAACAATAATAACTCTGCATCAACACATTAAAATTTCTTCTCCAGATCCTGGTCAAAAGAGGGGAAAATGTAAAACAATTTAAAATCCTCACGGAATCCAGAGTTTCCAGAGCCACTGAAGCTGGATGAACACCCAAACTAGTGCCTTGAGATAATCTTAAAACCGTAAACTAAATACATTCCCTGTAATCTATAAACCAATTAATACTTTAGCTTTTTTTTTAGTAAAGAATGTCTCCCTTAAGTATTGTATTCTTTTAAGAACTATCTATATGAGACCCAACTGACAATAGCAAGTCAAAAGATTAGACAGGAAGCTTGGGGGTCAGTGAGTTTATGTTAATGGGGGAGGAACAATCTGGAAAAGGAAGGTGAGAATCATTACACAACTTGAAGAATGTAATCAACGTCACTGAATTGTACAAGTAGAAACTATTGAATTGGTGTACGCTCTGCTGTGTACATTCCCAACAACAACAAAAAATAAAACAGAAAATTTTTTTCTTGTTTCTTTCCTACATTTATATCTTCCCTTTTGCTTTATTTATCTGCTCTAAGGAATTTTCATCCAAACCTTTAACTATAGTTTTTGGCTACTTTGCCTCTTGAGGGGTTATGAAATAAGTCCCAAGTGAAAAATTTTACGAGTAACGAGAATAGCCGGAGTCAGAGCTTCAGTAACATTCAAGGACCGCTGTTCGACTTTCTGGCATGTCCCTAGCCTGGCTCCCTGGGAAGGATGGGGGACGTACGAGCCTCCTCTGGCGGGCGTCCTCGTGGCCATTGCTGTCGCTGGAGGACGTCTGGCTCATGAGGTGCTCATGGGACCCGTTGCTGCCCAGGCTGCCATAGCCGCTAGAGCCGCTGTGGGGCACCGGCTGTGGGGAGAGTGGACGGGTGTGAATACTGTGGGGACAGTGGGCGAGCGTGAGTGCTGTGGGGACAGTGGACGGGTGTGAGTGCTGCGGGGAATGGGCTGTGGGGACAGTGGACAGGAGTGAGTGATGTGGGGGACATGGAGGGGACATGAACTGCATCTTCACACCGCTAAATCACAGAGAGTGGACGGGTGTATGAGTGCTGTGGGGGATGTAGGCGGGTATGAACTGTGTCTTCACACTCCCACTTCGCAGAGTGGACAGGCGTATGAGCGCTGTGGGGGACATGGGAGTGGTATGAACTGTGTCCTCACATCCCCCCACTTAACACAGAGGGCAGTGACTTGCCCGAGGCCACACAAACCCACGTTGAGGGCCAGAGGCACTGGGGTCTGAACCCAGGAGCCAGGCTCCAGCTCCAATCCCGCAGTGCCTGGGCCCCCAGACATTCAGTACCCGAGGGGATGACCTAAGAGCGAGTTCATTCAACATGGGGGCTGGGGCCACTCATGGCTCTACCCAGCGGTTTTAAAAGGAACCAGGATGCAGTCACATAGATGATGAAGACTGAGAAGCAGAAACCCAGTGAGCCATGGACCCAAGCCTGGCCACTTGGATCTTCCAGAAGTGCTAGGCTCCCTGCGTCTGACCCAGGTGCCCATGGCCTGCTCTCTGGACATGGAGGCACCCCCCCACCCCTGGGAGCCAAGCTCCAAAGACCGGTGGGTGGCAGGGGGCCCTGACTCAGATGGAATCAGGACCGGGGTTGGGCAGCCCCTCACCATGCACACAGGGCTGCAGCACTGATACAGACACCCCAAATGTGAGAGGCTAGGCTCCCCAGAACTGGGAAAAGCCACAGGTGCCCTGGACCGTCCCAGGGAGGCCCAAACTGGCCACACAAAGATGGTACAGAGATCAGTGGGGGAGATATCTCAGTGGACCTGACCGACAGGAAGGCACAGGACCTGGAGCAGACACTGGTGAAGGGGGGCGCCCTGCCAGGGAGAGGGCAGGCGGTCCCGGGGCCCAGGGCCACTCCGAGCAGAGCTCTGTACCTGCAGCAGCAGCCGGTAGATCTGCTCAGTGAGCTCCTGGATGCTGGGGTCCGGGGCCTTCTCCTCCACACCCGGCTGGGCTGCAAACACGTCTTCATTCAAGGGGCCCCTGCGGGGGTCAATGGTCCATCAGGTGGAGCTCCACACGGGCCCTGGGGGATGCTCTGCCACCTGCAGCCCCCACCCGGGGCTGCATACTCCACACTCCCTGAGAACCTTCCCTACTCACCACTCTGCTCACCCCCACCCAGGGGACTTCAGAAATTGAGGTTCCCCCCAACCCCACCCCCCAAGCCCCGGACAGGGGCAGGGCTCCCAGCACAGCCATGTGGCCCCACCCACCATCTGGCCCCTCCTCCTGCCCCACGTGGTGCGGGAGGAGGATGGGGTCCTGGAGCCCGCCCAGCCAGGCCTCGGTGCACTCACACCCTGACTCTGTGCCTCCCAATGATGAAGGCAACCTTCCGGCTCCAGGGATTGATGAAGCTGGACCAGCTGGTGTCCAGTGTAATGTACTCGCCGTTCCGGGCGCGGAAGCGGATGGGTGAATAGTCGAAAGGCTGCCCGCCAGACTGCAGGACTAAGGAGAGGGGGCGACGCTCAGGACCAAAACCTGGTCAAACCCGCCGCTCCTGAACCCTGACTTTTGCTTGTGATCGCAATGAGGGACAGCTTTCCAAGAGCGCCATTCTGTATCTCAGGGCACACATCCCTGCTGGGCTCGACCTAATTAGGAAGCACCCCTCATCTGGTCTTCACTCCTCATTTGGCCACTTGGGTCTGTAGAGACGGGGCTCGGTGGGAGTCGTAATGTCCACTCCCAGGCTTGGCCAGAGCTGACCTGGGCGCCACGGCAGGTACCCATCTCCTCTTCCCCCGCCCACCAGCAGAAGCCGCAGTAGAAATGAGGTGTCCAGGGCTCAGGCCACAGCCAGGAAGGCGCCCACGCGAGGTCAGAGCCTGGATTTTGTGAGCAGGGAGGCGGTGAGCCGTCCCCTGCCTGTTCACCTGTAGACGCCGCGTGTGCGCGGCCCTTGCGGGCTTGGGCGTCGGTCTCTGGAGACGCTGTGAGAGTGCACGGTATCTGCCCCACCCCCCGGGACCTGCCGCACAAAGGACCTACTCTTCCTGTGGATGGCCAGCATCAGAGGCCTGTCACTGGGGTGCAGCTGCAGCAGCACCGGGCTCTCCAGCAGATCTTGAGGCAGGTAGCCCAGGAGGGGGACCGCCCTGAAGGCAAGCAGACACAGGGACAGTCAGCCAAGTGCTGTGCTCCCTGACACCCGACTCACGTCTACATGGCAGAACCCGGCAGAACCGGGCAGCCGTACATCTCTAGAACCATCTTAACCAGAAGCCTAATTGCCGTCCTGTCATCACTGCACGCAGGGGTTTCAATGGCTGTGACCTTTCAGAAGTAGATGGCCAGGCCTTTCTTCTGAGGTGCCTCTGGATAGACTCAAACCTCCAGCTTTCCAGTTAGCAGCCAAGCACCCAACCAGGGACTGCTAGAACCAGTGGCCATCAAGTCGACTCCAATTCGTGGCGGCCAATGTGCATCCGAGGAGAACTGTGCCCCATAGGAGTTTCAATGGCTGAGCTTTTAGAAGCAGATTGCCAGGTCTTTCTTCTGAGGTGCCTCTGGGTGGACTTGAACTGCCAACCTTTCCGTTAACAGCCAAGAGTGTTGACCGTTTGTACCATCCAGGGACTCTAAGAACCGCCTCACTCACTGTGAAAAAGACTCCAGTTTCCCATAGATCAAACCTTGGGGATCAGGCTCATGGAAAGCAGCCAGCCGCTCAGCTAAACAGGAAACAGACTACAGCAGCCCTTGAGGCTGTGACGCTGAAAATAAGCCCTATTATATTACTGTGACGCTGAAAATAAGCCCTATTATATTACGCCACAACATAATCGTTAGAACATGGCTGCTTGAGCTTTAAAAGTTATTCCCTGAAATCAGAAATCATGATTCTTTTTTTTTTCTTCTTGGATGGTTTTAAGGTCTTCTCTTGTTTTCACGTTATTCAAAAGTCTGGCCCAAGGAGTCCCGGTGTAGATTTTGGCCTGGACCACGGAGAACCTGTTTGCATCCTCTGTTCTCTGTCCAGCCCAGGAAACTGTCCTCCTGGGTTTCAGCCACTGCATGGGGTCTGGTTTCTTTCGAAATCACTGCTCTCAGCTGGGGGTCTTTGCTCCAAGCTCATCAAGCCCTCAGTGTCTGATCACTCCGCTGTCTTTCCTGGGGCTCTGTTCTGCCTTCCGGGGGGCACCACGCTGGCTCCCAGCACACTGGCTCTCCATAGCTCCCGTCTTTAGAGCTGCCCTCAGCCCCATCCTGGTGGCTGGCCTTCCGCATCAAAAAGGCGTTCTCTTGAACCCTTCTGCTCACGTGGAAGGACAGTCTTCCTCTGAGTCCTCAGAGCACAGCTCCCCCTTTTCTGTGATGCAGGGCTCTCTCGTGGGCAGATGTTGGTCTTTGATTTTCTCTTCCTTGCCTGAGGCACGCTCTCACCAAAACAGGATTCGACAGGATGCACACAATGTCCCCAGCGCCCTCTCAGCTCAAGGCCTGGCCAGAGAAGGAGGAAGAAGTGGAAGAGGGAGGAAAGGAGGAGGCCAAGAAGGAAGGGAAGGAGTAGAAAAAGGAAGGAGGAGGGGGAGAAGGGAGGGGAGGAGCCCCGCCTACTCGGCTGGGCTTCGGGGCCTCTGAGCTGCACTTTCTGCAGGGCTGTATACGGAAGGTTCCAGAATGCCATGGGCACCAGCGCACCAACCTTCTTGCACGTGTAAGACAGACACCTGGGTTTGGAGGGCTGCGAACGGGAGCTCTCAGACTTCCAGATGTACAAATGTCTCCTGGGCTGCTGACAAACAGAGCTCTCAGCGGTCATGGCTCTGCAGAGGGTTGGCCTGGTGGACCCCTTGCTGCCCGGAGAGCAGAATGTCCCCAGAGGCTCTGTGGCCTGCGTCCTGGCGCCGGGCATGCACGGTGGGGAGAACCTGACTCCCAACAGCATCCTTGTGGGCAACCTCGGCCTGTCCGGAAGGCCCAGCTGCAGTGTGCTTCTCCGTCCACCTCGTCCCCAACCATGGCCAGCAGCACAGCTATGTCTTCACACTTCTGTTGAGGAAGAGCTGGGAGGAGGTACGTGGGGAGGGGCCATGGCCCAACGCTCACTAACTCAGAGCCCACCTAACCATCAGAGCTCCCAATGCTATCAGGGCCATTCACACCTTCCACGGCACCCTGGGTGGGGCGGGAGACCCAGGACAGGGCTACGAGCGGGTTGGGCGCAGGGCTGGGAGGGTGACCCCTCTGTGTAGCAGCCTGGACATACACCGAATGGAGAACGCTTCTGCTGAGACCTTGCAGACAGCATGTCCAGCTCCGTGCTTTAACCACGGGCCCAGGCACAGCCTCCCCGGTGTGCCTCCGTTAAGCGTGAGCCAGCATCTGGCCTCGCTTTCTAAACATCTTTAAGTAGGCTAATAAAGACAAGCTGGATTAGAACAACGATCAGCTCTCCAGAGTGCCGGCTTACACAGGGCTCAGATCTTAGGAGGTTTTTGTTTTCGTAATTCCATCTTGCTTGGTAAAGTAGACAGAGAAAAAGAGGAAGACCTTCAACGAGATAGATTGACACAGTGGCTGCAACAATGGGCTCAAGCATAGCAACGATTGTAAGGACGGCACAGGACCGGGCAGTGTGTCGTTCTCTTGTGCCTAGGGTCGCTATGAGTCGGAATCAACTTGGTGGCACCTAACAACAGCAACACTTTCATAACTATTTCACTGCCCATATATAGTTAAATGGAGTCACTGGGTGGTGCAGATGGTTAACGTACTCAGCTGCTAACTGAAAGACTGGAGTTCACCCAGAGGTGCCTTGGAAGAAAGGCCTGGAGATCTACTTCCAAAATATCAGCCATTGAAAACGTTATGGAGCACATGGGGTCACCGTGAGTCAGGGTCAACTGGAAAATATAATTAAATCTTTGGCAATTTTCACATAAGTAAAATCAACAGGCAGCCTCAGCTTTACCTTAAATGGCTTTCATGACAAAAACGTGAAAATTCTGTGCTTTATTTTGCTGTCACTGATAATGAGGTATACACCAGGTCTCTTGTGAGGGAATGGGATGGTGACTGCACAGAACGTCGAGTTCAAGACCAGCGAGTGTCAGAGAGCCAAGCGCTGGCTCGGGGCATGGCGTTTAACTGCTTACCTTTGATCTACGTCCTGGAACAAGCAATTTGGCGTATGCGTGGTTGTGAAAATTCTCTTCTCAGGAGGAATTCTAGGGGCTGAAATAACAGAATGGTGCACAGGTTTCTAACTTTAGGAGATATGTATTTAGTGTAGTTGTGTTACAACTTCTAGAAAATACCACGCAGATTCACAGAGGATACTGGGTAGCTAAAGAAAAGTGGACTCTGAGCAAGAGAGAAGACTAGCAGACGTGCCCTTGACCGCCACCAGCCAGCCCTCGCACCTTCTCCGTGGGCCCGCTTTGTGGTCCTGGTGACCCCACGCACAATAGGGTCAGACCGTTGTGAGGAAGCAGATTGCCAGGCCTTTCTGCCTAGTCCACCTTCAGGGGCAGATTATCCAATAGGCAGGTAAGCACAGTACTCACCTTGCTTACCAGACCATCTGCAGTAAGCAATTGTACATGTGAAATTGTTCACTACAAATTAGTAAATAAGCACAATAAGCCCGTGCTTACCTTGCTTACTGGGTCACCAGCCCCTGTCGGGGATTTTAAATTTGAAAAGAGGCTCTGATCCTGTAGGAAGGTGCTGTGGTGTTGGGACAGAGACAGATGCCAGCCATCCCTAGAAGCAGAATCTTTAATGTGGTGGAAAAATGCGAATTGTTCACTACAGAGGATCTGTGCTTATGTTGCCTGTTGAATGATCCCCCACATCTGCCTCAGTCTGGAAGCTCTGCTGAACCCTGTTCAGCATCATAGCAATGAGCGGCCCAGGGCCCAGGCCTCTGCTGACAGGCTGGGAATTGAACCTGGGTCTCCCACTGAACTGCACTGGCCCTGGGCTAGCTTCAGACTCCAATAAACTAGGAATCACAGCTCTGACAAAACCATGTGGAGGGACAAGTAGGCCTCTCGTAGCAAGCTACGCCGGGGAGCCAACTTCATGACTTTAAGACCAAAGCAAGGGTGGTCTGAACAAGTTATTTCTTAACAAATAACTCAAGGAACTGGATTCAAAAATCTCATCCGATGTCATTGTCTTGGGTAGTTTCACAGCTTATGGGGTGGGCAAAGAACTAGGCTAATTTGTGTTAAAAAAAAAAAACTATAGGCCCAAAACTTTCCTCAAACTACCAAATACACAAACAAAATATTTCAAATTCCAAACATTTTCATTCTTGAAGGACACTGATCATTTTGGCGAACAGCTTATTAAAAAAACTAAGTAAGGGACTCACAGTGACCCTTTAGGGCAGAACAGAACTGTCCCATAGGGTTTCCAAGGAGCAGCTGGTAGACTCAAACTGCTGAACTTTTGGTTAGCAGCTAAGCTCTTAACCACTGTACCACCAGGGCTCCGAAAGCTAAGTAACCCCTCTAAATCTAACCTGAATACTTGGAAGAGATTGTTGTACATGCAGGAACCCATCAACCATTTTAAAGAAAGTCACGTACCAAAAACAACATTTCTACCATTTTTAGGAAGTGCTTCTTTTTTGACAAGCATTTTTTTATTGTGCTTTAAGTGAAAGTTTACAAATTAAGTCAGTCTCGCATACAAAAATTTATATACACCTTGCTATATACTCCTAGCTGCTTTCCCCCTAATAAGACAGCACACTCCTTCTCTCCACCCTCTATTTTCGTGTCTATTCGGCCAGCTTCTGACCCCCTCTGCCTTCTCTTCTCCCCTCCAGACAGGAGCTAAGAAGAGCTTCTTTTAAAAGGAAACCCTGGTGGCATAGTGGTTAAGAGCTACAGCTGCTAACCAAAAGGTCAGCAGTTAGAACCCACCAGGCGCTCCTTGGAAACTCTATGGGGCAGTTTCTACTCTGTCCTATAGGGTTGCTATGAGTCAGAATTGACTTGATGGAAATGGGTTTAGCTTGGTTTTTGTCTTTTAAAAAGACATCATTAACCGCTGAGAGAGAATTAGAAGTTCAGTTACATAGGGACAAAAGTGGAGTCCTTGCAGTAAGTGGTTCCACGTGGCGCCTACCTTCAGCGCATTCTGCAAACACGTGACTAATTCTGGCTCACTGGGTTACCACCAGGAGCACCTGGACTCCTGGCAAGTACTGGGGGCCGGTACAAGGACGGTGTGACTACAACATGACACAAAGCAGTCCATGACAAGGCGTCAACAGAAGGTTACAACTGAGGTGGCGAAGTGCTGTAGGGCCTTTGGGTTCAAAGGCAGAACCCCAGATTCTGTTTGCGGTGTGGCCTGAGGAGACAGGGGACCAGAAGAGGGAGCCTGGTGAGACAAGACAGGTGTGATGCCAGGATCCCCAGGCAGAGGTCAGGGTGCTAGGTGGGAGCCACAAAAATGCTGGGCATAGGGACATTCCATCATGGTGACACCCCTCTCCAGAGAAGCAGGTACCTGTAGGGAAGGAAGGGACATTCAGGGCTGCCTGGGGGTGGGGTGGGAGAGATGCTGGCCCTGTGCTTCTTGGGGGTGCAGCCCCGTTTGCAATCTGGAGCACAGACAGGGGCTGCATGGCCGAGGCATAGCTGTGAGAGGAATGGGAGGAGCTGGATCTGCACCTGTCAGGGCTGTTTCCAAGGTCTGCACGAAAGGCAGAAGAGCCAGGAGAGGGGAGAAGGGGCCCAGGGCCACAGGCATGGCCTGGGCACACAGAAGTGCAGGCTCCAGAGGATGAGGAGGAGGTCTGAGACTTCAGGAGGGGCCTGCCAGGTCCAGGGAGACTGGGTCTGAGTTCTGGGCCAGAGAAGCGGAGTTAAAGGTGATTTTATACAAGTGATATACAGGGAGGTCCCTGGGTGAGCAAACGGTTTGCACTCGACTACTAACTGAAAGGTTGGTGGTTCAAATCCACCCAGCAGTGCCTGGGAAGAAAGGCCTGGTGATCTCCTGTTAACATTATAGCCAAGAAAACCCTATGGAGCAGTTCTAGTCTGTAACATACGGGGTCACCGTGAGTCGGAATCAACTCCACGGCAAGGGATTTGTCTTGATAGATGGCGACCAGGGACAGCCCTCCTGCACACGGAAAGAACCTCAGACGCCCTGCCATCAGCTGGGCTGTTACCTTCGTAGCCGGAGTGCACTTTCTCAGCCAGCAGGACGCAGCAGAGCTGGCTCTCGGGGACCTGGGGGTCTCGCACTTTGACGAGGTAAGGCGTCATACGGAACGGACGGTAGTGGACCTCGTTCTCGCGGGTCTTCCCGACACTACAGAGGAGAGAGAAATCGGTGACTGCAGGTCTGGGAGTTACAAAATGAGGTACAGCCTGTCACTGTTACTGTCAGCAGTTCATGCAACAACCTTCTGACCGACCACCACCTCCACCCCAGAGCCCGCCACAGGCTGGTACTGTGGGGCCAGGTCCTGGCCAAACCACAGCGCACTGGGCAGCCCCAAACCCGCCGCCCCAAAGCTGCCCCTCCACCTGCTTGAGGAGCTGTGCTCACCACCCTGTCCCCTAGCCTCCCTCGGGTTTCCCTTCACGTGGAAGGGCGAGGTCCTCCCCCGGCACCCTCTCCCGGAGTGTGCACTGA
Organism: Loxodonta africana; assembly: GCF_030014295.1. Lineage (NCBI taxonomy): Eukaryota > Metazoa > Chordata > Mammalia > Proboscidea > Elephantidae > Loxodonta > Loxodonta africana. The sequence continues at coordinate 4,528,131 of NC_087347.1, read as the reverse complement.
AGTTGGGCCAAAGCACCATGCAGATGGGGTGCTGCCCCACAGTGAGATTCCAGGCCCCCCACCCTGAGGGCAAGCGTCAGCCCTGGAGTCACTCCCAACATTGCAGCGGACACCCAGTATGGGGTCAAGGACCTGCTGTCAGGCTACGGGGCTCCCCAGGAATGCACACACATGGAAACAGACTGGATGGGCTTTTGGGGGTCCACGTGCACCACTGCGTCTGCGGGTCCCCTGTTAAGAGCCTGTCTGCAAGGCCAACATTGTCCACATGGTGCAGGTGACGTCACCCCCCTGTTGCCCACTGCAATGCTCTCCCAATGCCTGTGCACAGTCGAAGTGCGTTTTATGGAAGCAGGTTTGCGCGCAAGCTCTTGGGACTGTCGTCCTTGCCCAGAAGGGGGCGTGTGTCCGCAGTCTCCTGCGCATGAGATTCCAGACTCCAGAATCAGGGGCGAGGAGGCGCTGCCCCGCCAACCTCTGTGCCAGCAACTGCTGAGGACATGCTGCCCCTACCCGGAGCTTCAGGACAGGCACCTACAGGGCCATATTTGCACATCTTCTAGTTTAGGAAACCCGGTGGCTGGGCTTACCTGACACGACAAAAGAAAGACTTCTCCTCCAGGCATTCTTGAGAGAAAGAATCTAAAAGAGAAAGTCCCAAGTCACTCCTTCCACCAACCCAATGAACACAGACAGGGCCTGTGTTTGAACCAGACTACAAAGGGGCAGTTCTCCTCTGCCCTATAGGGTCGCTATGGGTCAGAATAGATTCGATGGGAACGGGTTTTTAAAGACAGACACAGAACAGGGTCTGAGTGAACTGCACATTCATGTAAGTACAAAAGTGAACCTCTGAGATTGGAAATGTCCTATCACGTCTCTGGCTAAAATTTGCTGTTGTTAGGTGCCGTCAAGTCGGCTCTGACTCATAGTGACTGTCTTAGTCATCTAGTGCTGCTATAACAGAAATATCATAGGTGGATGGCTTTAACAAAGAGAAATTTATTTCCTCACAGTAAAGTAGATTAAAGTTCAAATTCAAGGTGTCAGCTCCAGGGGAAAGGCTTTCTCTCTGTTAGCCTTCTCATCAATGTTCCCCCGACTTGGAGCTTCTCTGGGCAGGAACCCCAGGTCCAAAGGACACACTCTGTTCCTGGTGCTTCTTTCTTGGTGGTATGAAGTCCCTCCTTTCTGCTCACTTCCCTTTCCTTTTTATCTCGAGAGGTGAAAGGTGGTGCAGGCTACACCCCAGGGAAACTCCCTTTACATTGGATTAGGGAGGTGACTGGTAATGGTGTTACAATCCCACCCTAATCCTCTTGAACATAAAATTACAATGACAAAATGGAGGACAACCACCGAATTCTGGGAATCATGGCCCAGCCAAAATGATATACACATTTTTGGGGGGACATAATTCAATCCATGACAATGACACTATGTACAACAGAGCAAAGCACTGTCCGGTCCTGTACCATCCTTGTAATCTTGAGCCCACTGTTGCAGCCACTGTGTCAATCCACCTCCTCGAGGGTCTTCCTCTCTTTCACCGACCCTCTACTTTACCAAAGCATGATGTCATTCTCCGAGGACTGGTCCCTCCTGATAACATGTCCAAAGTATGTGAGATGAAGTCTCACCATTCTTGCTGTACTTCCAAGACAGATTTGTTCTTTCTTCTGGCAGTCCACGATACATTCAATATTCTTCACCATCACCGTAATTCAAAGGCATCAACTCTTCAGTCTTCCTTATTCATTTTTCCGCTTTAGCATGCATATGAGGAGATTGAAAATATCATGGCTTGGGTCCTTAAGGTGACATCTTTGCTCTTCAACAATTTGAAGAGGTCCTTTGCAGCAGATTTGCCCAATGCAATGTGTCTTTTGATTTCTTGATGGCTGCTTCCATGGCTGTTGATTGTGGATCCAAGTAAAATGAAACCCTTGACAACTTCAATCTTTTCTCCGTTTATCATGATGTTGCTCATTGGTCCAGTTGTGAGGGTTTTTGTTTTCTTTATGTTGAGGTGTAATCCACACTGAAGGCTGTGGTCTTTGATCTTCATCAGTAAGTGCTTCGAGTCCTCTTTCAGCAAGCAAGGTTGTGTCATCTGCATAACGCAGGTTGTTAATGAATCTTCCTCCAATCCTGATGCCCCGTTCTTCTTCACGCAGTCCAGTTTCTCAGATTATTTCCTCAGCATACGGATTGAATGAGACTAAAACCGAATATACCAAATTACGCAGCTGAAACGGTATACGGTGCTGCCGCAGATACGTCAATGAATAAACAACTCAGCTCTGGAAGACACACTGCTGATGTTCAGAGCTTTTACATATAAAACCAAAAACCAAACCTACTGCCACTGAGTAGACTCCGACCCATAGGACAGGGTAGAACTGCCCCAGAGGGTTTCCTAGGCTGTACGTCTTTATGAAAGCAGGCTGACACATCTTTTCCCACAAAGCAGCTGGTGGGTTCAAATAGCCAACCTTTCAGTGACCAAGCGCTTGATCTCTGTGCCCCCAGGGCTCAAGCCCTAAGCATTTCCAGCTATGCAGTTTTGGGATACTCATCTCTAACATAAACAACTCAGGGCATTTCAGAGCTTATATCACTTTCTGCTAAAATGCTGACACACTTTGAACGTCTACTGAAATCTGAGGTCAGTAGTGAGAGGAATGGGTATCTCCATAATACTTTGAAGGAGTCTTTTGGAAAAAAAAGCATAGAGGTTGAACTTTTATATAAAGTGTCCTCTCATCAACAGAAATGAGGAAGAGTGGACGATTGCTGGTTATGGAAAATGATATCAGATGACAGGCCTGGAAGGGCCTCTGAGAAGCCTCCTGGCCCTTCTGTTTCATGCCAACAACAGCTCTGCTGTACCTGTCCCACAGGACGGTGTGGCCCATCCATGCTGCCCACACACCACAGCGTGACGTCCCTGCCTGGCATCGACCTGCCGTGAGCACAGGGTCCTTGGGGCATGCAGGCAAGCTAAGCGATCCGAATGGACACTCCTCGTGTTGGAATTTGGGGAAAAAGGAATGATGGTACCATCGCTGATGCCCAAAGCGAGCTGCTCCACCTTTTACGAGCTGGCCTTGAAGTGGACCAGCGCACGTCCACAGGAGGCCTGCTGTCAGCGGGCACAGCCGTGGAGTGGACGGCAGACAGCAGTGATCTGTCCCTGACCCTCCCACGGATGACAGAGTAGGGACAGCGAGAAGATGGGTAGCAGGACAGGAAGCCCCTGATCTGGGAGGCTGGGACGGGCGCTGGAGACACAGTGATCGCTGACCCTGTGCCAGGACAAGGGGGCAGGGACCCTGGTGATGCAGCCAGGGGCTCCTGGTCAGGACTGTGAATAGGCCAGGTTTCGCAACCCTGCAGAAGTCACCCTGCAGCACGCAATGCCTGCTCATCACACCCCCAGGGCCACAAGGGGAACATCTGCCTTTCAGAGCCAGGGTGCCTAGTCACGGCCGACTGCACCTCGGCCCTCCCCAACACTCTGCGGGGTTGCATCCAGGCCCCTACTTCTCAGGGCAAACTTAGCTTCTAAAATTGTCTAACATGTCTCGGAATCTTCTGAAATGTTTTTCCTTCTCTGAAATGTATGAAAAGACTTTATATGCTCTCTAAATTCATTTTGAAGTCACAGACAACTTATCTTTTATCTCTGCCAGTGAGGGTGCTGACGTCTCTCTGCAGTGGGTACGGTGGGCAGGCGTTCTCTCTTCAGAGGGGAGGGGCAGAGCGAGCACCACACCTGGGGGCCCCGCCCTCCCTGTCACCAGTCCCCAACCCCCACACCCCAAGTTTGCCTGTGGAGGCAGACAAAGCACCCACCATGAGGGCCTCATCTGCCCCTCACCTGGGAGGGAGGCCCTCCCAGTCACCCGTCCCCACCCCACAGCCCCTGTGGGCCTCACCTGCCCCTCACCTGAGAGGGAGCCCCCCCCCGTCACCAGTCCCTATCCCACAGCCCCCACGGGCCTCACCTCCCCCGCTGCAGGTGCCCCAGGATGGCAGCTTGTATGGGGTGGTGGAGCTGTGGAACACGCTGACATCGTGAGGTGCCAAGAACTCCACGAACTTGGCATCGGCGAAGGCGTCTCTCTTGTGGTGAAAGATGGATGCCACTTGGTTGGAGATGTACACAATCTTCCCTGTCACCAAGGACACAGCCACGGCAAACATGTCCTGGAGAAGAACGAGGGGACCACGGGGGAAGGGGCAGGGCAGGACTGAATGTGCCAAGCCTCCTCGAGACTCACAGCCCGTGGCAGGTGCTAGAAGGGAGCAGGGGCTTGCAAAGGGAGTGCAGGGCCCCATGGAGGGTCAGGCGAGGTCTCTGGGCCCCTCTCCTTAGCTCTGACCACAATAACTCCCAGGCGCCAGTGAGTCAGTTCCAACTCATGGACCCCCCTACGTGTGTCAGAGTAGAGCTGTGGTCCACTGGGGTTTCAATGGCTGATTTTTCAGAAGTAGGTCGCCAGGCCTTTCTTCAGAGGCACCTCTGGGGGAACTCAAACCTCCAGCCTTTTGGTGAGCAGCTGCGCGTGTTCACCTTTTGCCACCCAGGGACGTCAGAATACCTCTGTTCTCCCCGTTACAGGCACTGAGGCCCAGACATGATCTCTGAGGAAACACACAAAGGCTGCACTGCAAAATTAAACACCAGGCGTCCTGGCTCCGAAGGGCCTGCTCACCCCGTTGTGGGGATACGGAGCCTGTGGCATCCAGCTTGGGGTGACTTGGAGGTGGCAGGGGGAGCCCCGACTCCACGCTCACCTGGCCCAGCACACTAAGTGCCAGCAAGGCCTCCTCCCGGGACAGCTTTGGTTTGTGCGTGAGGGCCAGGTAAGTAGGGGACCCTCAGGCCCAGCACAGGCTCCCTGGGAGTTCATTCATGAGGGGTCTCCCTGAAGAATGGGGGTGCTGGGAGGAGGGAGGTGGAGGAGGACTAGAGAGTCAAGCACACATGTGGGTCCCCATCTGGCCCCTCAGGTCTGGCCTCACGATTGACAACTTGGGCTGAGGGGGAGGGGCACCTCACTGGCACCTCCAGGACTCCGAGGGGCCCACCTGTATTGGCTACTGAAAAGATCCAGCAGAGTGAAAACTACACGAGCTCTGGGGTCCCAGAGCCAGTAAACCAGCTGCTGGTGAGTCGACTCCGACTCCCAGAGACTCCGTGTGTGTCGGAGTAGAGCTGTGCTCCACGGGGTTTCCAGTGGCTGATTTTTCAGAAGCAGATCACCAGGTCTTTCTTCCTAGGTGCCTGGGGGTGCACTTGAGCCTCCAACCTTTTAGCAGCCGAGCTCAGTAACTGTTAGCACCACCCAGAGACTCCCACAAAGCCGGGTTCACACCCCTGCTCCCTCCACACACGACCACAAAGGCACGGACAAGCAAACAGAAGTCACGGAGCCTGACCCTGCTCGCCGTGCCAGGCAGTCATGAGACACAGAAGCCCGACTCAGTCAAGGGGAGGACCATCCCTGACACCTGCGGAGGTGTGGCCTGGAGTCAGCCAGGACGTCACAGGGAAGAGGCAGGAACCTGAGATATGGCTGAGACTTCCGGAACAACTGACTCTCCCTTTTTTAAGGTATGAACTCATTTCCTGAAATCCCACTTTCCTGCTCGAGCGCCTCGGCTGTGAGAAGGACCCAGGCCATTCAGAAGTGAAACACTGGGTGGGGGAGAGGTCAAGAGCTGAGACACCCACCACGTTCTTCACAATGTGCTCAGAGGCCATACTCTCGATCTCCTCGACCGTGTAGGACGGCACGTCCAGACTGGAGGGGTGGCTGTCGCTGGACATTAACAGCTGGTAATACTCCTCGTTAGCTGCAGAGAAACGAGGCTCCCCGTTAGCACGTGGGACAAAGGGGTGGCCGAGAGCTGCTGGGACTGAGAGCTCGACCTCACGGAGGTGCAAAAGTGGGGTACGCATGCTATCATCCTGGAACACGGGGATGTGATGACCAGACAAACATACAGAAATCTGGAGATTTTTCCTGAAAAGTCAGACCTTTGACTACAGAATTTTTAAAACGATAAATTATTTTAGATTATCGGCCACTGAGTTCTACCCGGTTTCTCCAACAAGGTTTGCAGCTGGGGTACGGCCCGGCACTTTACAGAGGACCCCTGCGGCAGTCCCTGCCTGACCCCCTTGGCGGCCCCGCCCGGATGGAACTGGCTGTGTAAGAAAACACGAAGCACAAGAAGCCACATTTGAAACAAAGTGTTCACGACAGAATCTGGAGATGGGGGCCATCCCGTCCGTGCACGAGGGCTCTGGGGTGATGAAGCCTGTCTCTGGCATCACCACGGCCCCGTCCTATAGAACAGAGGCACTGCTCAGGGCTGCACTGGCCCTCAGCCCGAGGAGCCCTCGGTGGAGAAGGGCCCAGGCTGCGTCCTGGAGTCCGATCGTAGACCTGCCCAGCATACCCCGTATCCAGGACGGACAGATTTCCCAATACACTCTCGTATCAAGAGAGGGCAGGAAGCCTCATCTCTATTTGTGCCAGCCTTCAGCGTTCTGGAGGTTCTGCAGAGGCCAAAAATAAAACATTCTAAACGGCTATTTCAGGGCTGCGTTTTAGAAAGCCAAGGCCCTCTGAGCCGTGACTCTGGGGATGAAGAACTCGCTTCTGCAGGTCTGGACAACGTGCGCAGCCCCCTACCTTTCACCTGCTTCACGCTCCGCAGGGCGTACTTCAGGGTGGCCAGCGTGTTGGCCCGCCCTTTGGCCTTCTTGTCTGCAGGAAGGTGGACCTTCAGCTCCTTCAGGGTCTTTATCAGCTCTTTATGCATGTTGGCTTTGCCAGACTGCTCACTGCTACGGAATTAAAGACAGAGGCGACCAAATGTTAGCTTCCTGCATGTCCTGTTCTGGGGACACTCGTGCCTCTGACGCAGGCTTTCTGAATCTCGGCACCACTGACATTTGGGGCCTGATCATTCTTTGTGGTGTGCATTGCGGGATATTGTAGCAGCTTCCCTGGCCTCTGCCCACTAGATGCCAGGAGCACCCTCGCCGGTTGTGACAACCAAAACTGTCTCCAGACACTTCCAGATGTCCTCTGGGGGACAAAACTGCCTGGTTAAGAATCAGTGCCCTCATCCAGGACTCTTCGGCTCCAGCTAATGTGGGAGAAGCCCATCTAACAAAGCTCCTTCCTCAGGCGTTAGAGCGGGGCTTGGTCTGGGCGGTCTGCTGGTTGACCGGCTGGTGTGACAGCCAGCCGGCAGCCCGGCAGAGCAGATGGCATTGTCATGAAAAACCCAAACTCCATTTCTAATGCCTCGGCGTCCCTTTTCTTCCAGCCTCTGCTTAAAAATTACTTATTTCAAAACAGCAGGCCTGCTCACCTTCCTAACAAACTCACGCCAGCTGCAAAATCCCAGATGACAGTCCAGAGGCTGTTCCTCCCCTGCGGGCCCTCCCTGTCCCCATCCACACATCACATCTGGAAACCCAGATAAGGACCCCATGCCATTTCTGACAAATTCGTGTCCCCAGACTCCCATTTCCTGCTGCTTGCTGTAAATTAGCCGATAGTCCCTAAGCCATGAAATGAAGGGCTCTCCCCCCTCGGACCCTATTAAAGGCTGAGCCCAGGTCCCCCCACGCTCTCTGATTCTCCCCTTCCTTGCATCCCTGTCAATGCTACATGTGGCCCTCGAGCGTGCTCCCTTCAGGATCTGTCAGTGACAAACTCACTCCCTCATTTTGGTTGTTGAATGTTGAAGTGTGGCTTCGTATCCAAAGAAACCCCCATCCCTGCAGGTGGCCCCCCCCAAGCCGAGCTCCTCCAGGGGCTGTGTTTCCTGCTGCAGTGGGCTCTTGTCTGGTCTTCGTATTTGTCTGATGTTAGTGTACATATTGCTGAGCTGGGAAAGGGCTGAGGCGATAGGGATGGCAGAGGACAGCTACGTCGCTTCCGGCACACAAATGTCAGTGGTGAGCACAGGAAGGCTTCAGGGAGGAGGGGGTTTCTGGGAGGGACACTCATGCTGATGGATATCAGGTGGGAGGAAGACAGGGCAGGTGCTCCGGCTGATGGGGTGGGGGGCGGTAGGCGTCTCTTTGATCAGAGGATGCAGAGAGGGCGGTGGGAAAAGCAGGTCTCTGGGCCCAGGACTGAGAGCTGGATTCTACTCCAGAGGGGACACGAAAACGTGGACGTGAGGACAGAGTGGTCTCAGGTGCTCAGATGGTGAGGAACGTTCCAGATGGATGTGTCCAACACTCAGATAAGGTCTGTTTAGACAGAGATGGGAAGACAGAAGGGGTCCGAACAGCCTGTAGGATCCAGGAACGGGGTGGGCAGAGGACCAGGTCTGCTCCGAAAGGCCAGGGTGTGGCTGTGTTCCCAACAGAGACAGCTGTGCAGACTAACGTTTTAGTACAAGCTTGCAAAAAAAATCACGTCACCCCAAAAAACTAACCTCCAATAGCAAACCTTTTGATTTCTCTAAAGCCTCCAAATTACGGAGCAGTTCCACTCTGAAGCACATGGGGCTGCCATGAGTCACGGCTGACTCACGGCAGTTAACAACAACAACAACAGCTAATTGGCCTTACCTGCAACCGCTTGTAGACGGGTTGTGTTCAGACTTGGCCATCATTAGGCTGAAGGCATTCGGGCTGGAAGAAAGAAGTCAAAGCAAAACTCAGAAGGATATAGACTCCATCCACACTTTCCCCTCTGCCCAGCTACAGACAGCAAGGTAGGTAACACGTCAAGAGAATTAAAACAACAACAACAACAACAACAACAACACAAGGTTAAGACAGAACTGGAGCATAAAACGCGGATACGAGTATTCCTGCTTTTCCAAAGTTCGCTTTACACCACTTGGCTTTTACACGAGACCTACCTCAGTACCTGTATTCTCTGACCGAAGGAAACTCAAAGAGGATTTTCGCTTTTACGAACAAAGGTGAAAAGCACAAATAGTGTCCAGCATTTGTTTTGCAGCGAGTGGTTGAAGAGGCAACGGGCACCCTGGGCAGCAAGAGCGGCGCCCCCCAGCCCCTTCCCCGGGAGCTACACTCAGCACCTCAACGTGAAGCCACCACAGCTCTGAGCTGTGTCTGTGAGCGTCTGTGCTTTCTATCGATTTACCCTGTGCATCCATTAGCAAGATGTGTCCTAAGGTATCAGAGAAGCCTAAGAGAGCGCGTGAGGGTTTTATGTGCTATTTGATATGATTTGGTAGGTTATTTTTGGGATCTGGAAACACTCAAAAATTTTTCCCATTTTAATTAACAGTAACTGCTTCTTCGCTTTACACCACCTTGGCTTATGAAAGGTTTCATAGGAATGCTCTCCATTCGGATAGCGGGATAAACCTGCACCAGAAAGACAAAGCACAGGGAGATGGAAACTCAAGGCTGAAAGGGCAAGTTCACCTTCTCTAGGCCACCCGGTGTGGGTGTAAGTAGCTGTCAGCTGGGTCACCTACACACCCCCCCGCCCCCCAGCAAGATCCCTTTATGTTCACTAAGCGTCTTCTGTTGGCAATCAGGTATTCAAAATCAAGAGAGGAACACTGCTGAAGAACAAATCGGTTGCTGGGGAGTAGATTCCGACTCACGGCAACCCCACGTGTACCAGGGTAGAGCTGTGTTCCACAAGGTTTTTAATGGCTGAATTTTCTGAAGTAGATTGCCAGGTCTTTCTTCTGAGATGCCTCTGGGTGAACTCAAACCACTAACCCTTCGGTTAGCAGCTGAGCATGTTAACCGTTTGTATCACCCAGGGACTTCTCAGGAAGGACAGACCCTAGTAGATTAGCTATTTGGTTAATAAGATGTTCAAAAATCCCAAAAGACTTGGGAATCATGATTTAAAGATTAGAAGAGCAACAACATTACAATGGAGATGAAACCTCAGCACCCTGCCCGGCCCCGAGCAGCCAGCGTTGGCACCTACCCCTGGTGGGCGTCCGGTGGCCCCACCAGCATCCCCAGTCCCTTGCTGTCGTGACAGTCACTGCCCTGCCCTGGGGAGCAGTGCTCATTGGATTCATTTCCGCTGCAGCCACTGCTCATCTCCATGTCTTCCTGGAGTGGGGCTTGGCTGGGCTCGGGTTCCAGCATGCCCTTGGAGGGGTCACTGGGGCTGGGAGGAAAGTCAGCGTACCCATTCATGCTGGGCTTCTGGATTCAGCTGGTCAACGAGAGAAAGATTTCAAGTGTGAAAAAGGAGCACACACAGGTCATCACTGGAGTGTCAAGGGGATACCCCATAAACATTCCTACACATTTTACCCCCACCTGTCGGTCAACCTGTGGCACTGTGGTGGCTTGCACATGGCTATGATGCTGGAAGCTATGCCACCGATATTTCAAATACCACCGGTATTTCACATACCAGCAGGGTCACCCATGGTGGACAGTTTTCAGCAGAGCTTCCAGACTAATACAGACTAAGAAGAAAGGCCTGGCCATCTAATTTCAAAAAATTAGCCAATGAAAACCCATGGATCACAACGGCCACCTCTTATTGTGTCAACGTGGGGGCCAACCCAGCAGGAAACCAATCCCAGCGACTGGGCCCAGGCGACTGGGCACTGAACTCAAGCATAACCCTGCACCCCCACCTCCCTAGTTGTAGCTCCTTGTATGGTAGGACAACTCCAGTAGCCTCCTGGTGAGAAAAACCGGGCCCAGAGAGACTCTACCACGGTGTTTTTGGAATACAGCAGGTCTGACTAAACCTTGCCTTGTTCACGAATCAATAAACCAGCGTGTGGCTTCAGAAAAGGTGTGCACCAGAGACAGGATGCGCACCACCCACAACACACTCAGGGCAGCATCCACTTTGTGCCACAGATGGGAACTCCAGGAGAGGTGGACTCAATCAGGTAGGCAATGGAAGAGGAGAAAGAGGCCATACGGGGCGGGAAACCAGAAGACAAAGCTCAGAGTCGACAAAGACGGAATTGTGGCGGTAACACGCAGGACGGCGGGAGGAACTTTTTAAAATGCAAAGGGGGTGTTCATCAACAGATGAACACATACACAAAGTGTGGTCCATACACACAACTCAATACCACTCAGTCATAAAGAGAAATGAAATCCTGACACACGGCACAATGTGGACAAACCCTGAAAACATAACCTGAGCGAAATAGGTCAGTCGCAAAAGGACAAATACTGTGTGGTCTTGCTTACGTGAAATAAGCAAATATACAGAGAGGGTGAGAGGGAGGGGGCAGGGGAAGTTTTTGCTTAGGGAGCATTGAGCTGATGTTAATTGTGGTGGGATGATTGGGAAAAGGGCAGCGAGAATGATTGCACAACTTGAAGAAGGTAATCAACGCCACTGAACTGTACATGTAGAAATGGTTGAGATGGTGTATGTTTTGTTGTGTATATGCTCACCAGAATAAAAAAAAAATTAAACCAAAATGCAGAGGGAAAAGACAAATACTAAATCCAGGGAGAGGAGAGAGATGGAGGAAAGACTACATTTTTACCTGAGGATAATGCCCTTCCGAAGAAGACGCCAGAAAAAGGAAACAGAAACCATAACCAAAGGTGCACGTGGAGAAAACCATCCGGAGCTGAAGGCAGATTCGAGTCTGCCCATCAAGGGACATCCTGAGTGCCAGGCGAAATTGTGTCCGAAGAGGCCGACACCCAGCTACATCTCCAGGAAAAACTGTGTTTCCAAGGATAAAGAAGTCCTACTGGTGTCCATACAGGCTGAACAGACATTCAGGAAAACAGCAACAAAGAGGAAACACTAACATGAGCAAAAGCCAGCCTGGTCTGGACATCTCTCCTCAAATATTCAGTTTTCAGAAGGTAATGTCGACGCATAGTCCTGAGAGGCAAAGTCTACAGTCAAAGCGGGAGGGAATCTCAATTAGAAGATGCTCGGTCAGTACGGGTTTTGCCAGCTGGAGTTCATCAATACCCCCGAATCACATAGGGCCAGCATCGTTCCAATTACAGTGAGGAGCGAAAGCAAGAGAGCCTACCACTTCTGTTCTCACCTTTTACGGGAAGTTCTAGTTAATTCAACAAAGTTACCCAGAAGAGAAAACCAAATGCAAAGAGAAAAAGACGAACTGCAAAGAGTACCAAGGGGCCGCTCTAGAACGAGGGCTACGGAGATCTGTGAACTTACAGGAAGATGCTCAATCTTGTTAGTCATCAGGAAAATGCAGTGATGTTGAGCCCTCAGGTCATCAGAAATTAACAGATGGATCACATCCAGTATTGGTAAGGGGGGGGCGGCCTCTCGTGCACTCTGGTGTGATAACGAAGTCTTTCTCACAGGAAATTTGGGAGTGCCTGCAGGGTACAGGAGCCCTGGTGGCGCGGTGGTTAACAGCTCGGCTGCGAACCAAAAGGTTGGCAGTTCAAATCCACCAGGTGCTCCTTGGAAACTCTATCGGGCAGTTCTACTTTTTCCTATAGATAGGGCCGCTACGAGTCAGAATTGACTTCATGGTAATGGGTTTGGTTTCAAGTTTTACATGGTACAAATGGTTAAGCGCTAGACTACTCGCCAAAAGGCTGGAGGTTGGAACCTCCCCAGAGGCACCTCGGAAGACAGGCCTGGCGATCTGTTTCAGAAAGGTCATAGCCCTGAAAAGCCTACGGAGCAGAGTTCTGCTCTGACACACATCGGGGTTGCCATGAGTCAGAATCGACTCCACAACAACGGTTTGGTTCTCTGACTAGCAACCCTGACAACGTGCATGCTCTGCCATGCCTGGGAACTTATGCCACGGAAATGCTCACACGTGTGCGCAAAGACGTGTGTGCGAGCTGTGTGGAATAATGAGAAGCCAGGGAGAACCACCAACAGGAAGGCTCCCTTCCTCCCTTCCCTCCTTTTTAAAAAAATATTATTATGTTTTAGGTGACTGTTTACAGAGCAAATCAGTTTCCCATTCAACAGAGTGCACACCAAGCGTTCTGACATCAGTTACGGTCCCCACGCCGTGTCAACACTTGCCTCATTTCTGCCCTGGGTTCCCCGTTTCCTTTTGTCTGGTTTTCCTACTCTTTCCTGCCTTCTCATCTTTACTTTTGGGTAAATATTGCCCTTTGGGTCTTGTATAATTGTTTATTCTACAGAGCATGATCTTTTCAGGCGTCACTGTTTATTTTATCAGCCTGTCTATTGCTTGGCTGGAAGGTGCTTTCTCGGAATGGCTGCAGTTACCCTTCAGAGGGGTGTCTTAGGGCCACAGTCTTGGGGGTTCCTCCCATCTCTAGCAGGCCAATAAGTTGCTCTTTCTTTACGGTTCTGATTTTTTGTTGTACATCTTTCTCCTGCTCTGTCTGGGACCTCTCCTTCCCTTTTCACAGCCTTTCTGATGAGACCCCAAGGGGCTGAGCGGCCAGCTGGGTGTCTCTTTGACGCAGGGGCCATCACTAGTACATCATCCTGTGTGTGCTTCCCAGCCCTCTCTTCCACACGTCCTTTCCCTCACTCTGTTACCCTGGGCTTGCACCTCCAATCTGTAAAAACAAACCCACTGCCATCGAGTCATTTCTGACTCCTAGTGACGCTATAGGACAGAGTAGAACTGCCCTGTAGGGTTTCCAAGGAGTGGCTAGTGGATTTGAACTGCCAACCTTTTGGTTAGCAGCCGAGCTCTTAACCGCTGAGCCCCCAGGGTTTGCACCTAAGCACTAGCGTATTAGCCCCATGTCATGCACTGAATTGTGTCCCCCCAAAATATCTGTCACCTTGGCCAGGTCATGATTCCCTTATATAATTCTACGATTGTCTACCATTTTATCATCTGAGGTGATTTCCCTGTGTTGTAAACCTTATTGCTACGATGTAATAAAACGGATTATCAGTAGTTAACATTGATGAGGTCTACATTTAGTGTCTTAAGCCAATCTCTTCTGAGATATAAAAGAGAGAAGCGAGCAGAGAGACGGGGGACCTCATACCACCAAGAAAGCAGCGTCAGGAGCAAAGTGTGTCCTTTGGACCTGAGGTTCCTGAGCTGAGATGCTCCCAGACCAAGAGAAGACTGATGCATTACAAGAACCTTCCTGCAGAGCCAACAGGGAGAGAAAGCCTTTCCCTGGAGCCAGTGCGCTGAACTTGCACTTTTAGCCTACTGGACTGTGAGAGAATAAACTTCTCTTTGCTAAAGCCATCCACTGTGGTACTTCTGTTATAACAGCACTAGATGGCTAAGACACCCCACCTCAGAGTCTACTTTCAAGAGAACGCAGACTAAGATCTGAAGAGAGTGGGAGAGTGAACCAGGTGGATACTGGAGGACTCATGTTCTTGGCAGAGGGAAGAGCTTGTGCAAAGGCCCTGAGGCAGGTGAGTATACCCAATCTGTTTGGGGAGAACAGTCCGGGCTAGAGCAGAGGACAGGAGGATGATCAGAGAGGTGGTGGGTCAGACCACGCTGCACCTTAAGGACACAGTCAGGACCCTGGCTTCTATTCTGAGTGAGATGGGAACTGCTGGAGAGTTTTATGCAAGACCTGACTTCCACTTTAAAGGGACTACAGGGTAGGGGCAAGGTTGAAGCAAGGAGGACTCTTAGGGACTCTTCCTGTGGTTCAGGAGAGCTGCCAAGGGGCTGCCCAGGGTGTTGTGGGCATTGTCACTCCTGTCCCCCCAGCACCCTGGTTCTACCCGTCTCATCCCCACTGTTCTCCCCCCAGACAAGCAGCTGGTCCTGCCTGCTTTGAGTAAACTGTTACAGTGACTGAAGCCGCAGAGGGGTTAAGCAAACAGCCCCTGGGGGGCCAGGGTTTCCACTGGGTTCCACCACTTCCTGGCTGTGTGGCCTTGGACAAGCTCCCTAACCCCTGTGTGCACGGGCTTACTCATCTTTAAGATGGGGTAACAGCAGTATCTGCCTGCCGGTATGTAGAAAGTGCCCACACACAGGAGAGTTGATGATCACTGCTAATGGCTACAGGGTACCATGGCGAGCAGCAAAGGCAATGGAAACAGAGAGGCTTCACGGCCACGGAGGCTTGCACTTGAAGGACGAAGGGCGAGGCACACACTCTCTCCCATGAAGCAGAGGCAGGCTTGGGGAAGCAGGCACCGCACCTGGACCTGGCCTCTTTCCTGGACCATCCGCCCTGAGGGCTTCTCACTACCACCCAGCTCCTGGTGCCCCCACGGCTCCAGCCCCTGGAACCTGTCTGAACATGACACATTGGTGCCATAGGACCACCTCGAGTAGAAGATAAACCTTTTTCCCAAGAGGGTCAGGCAAGCGTGGCAGCAATGTGAAACCGCAAACTAAACCAAACCCATCTGAAACCTCGTGATTCCAGAAAATGTGCCGCTCAGCACCAATGACTCAAATGGACCAATCTCGTTGTGCCAAGCTGGCAAAACCGAGGACCCACGGAGGTGACTGCCTACTGTCTTTTGTAGATGTTAGGGCACCCCCTGCAGGCCAGAATGGCCATCGGGGTGCAGTCCTGGAAAGGTGTACTTCCATGGAGGGGTGCTCCTGAGCCGGAGGGCAAGGGGGGAAAGGGCAGCCTGCTGAAAGGGGCAGTCTCCAGGTGAGAGCCCACCTACCCTCCAGGCCCCTCTGCTGCCCCTTGCAGGCATTCCTTCATAGTTTGGGGGATGGCCCAGCCAAGGTAAGGCATTAAGGGCTCAGAGCCCTAGCTCTGGTCTCGGGGCCACACCTTGGGTAGCGAGGGTGCCTTAAATGGACAGAGGGACATTTAGAAAGGGGAGCTGGATGAGGTCACAGAGTCTGGGATCGGCTTCACAGTACCACGGGAGGGGAGGACGTGGGGGGCCTGGAGGGGAGAGGCAGAGAGCTGGAAATACACCACCCGCTCTACGTAACCCTATGTTAAAAACTCGTTGCCTTTGAGCTGATTCTGACTCATGACCCTACAGGACACAGTAGAACTGCCCCATAAGGTTTCCAAGGGGTGGCTGGTAGATTTGAAATGCTGACCTTTTGGTTAGCAGTTGTAGCTCTTAACCATTGCGCTACCAGGACTCCTTGCTCTGTTAGTGCTTTCCAAATAAATAGGAAAAAATAAACACACACGTACACCTATAGAAACAAAAAGAGCCTGGGCCTCGGTCCCCAAACGCCACCAGGGATGGTAAAGTCTTCTTGCATTCAATCCCCTCGAGCCAAAGGGGCAAATAAGCTTCCTGTGGGACACAGAAATCAGGGCACAGTTTAGTTGCCAACCGTGATCATTACTTTTTAAAAACCAAAGTATAACAGACGTTCCGGAAAGCCTGTTCACTGTTCACAAACAGAACATGGCCGCGTAACAGCCCCCAGACCCAGAGGCCGAGCCCTCGGCGACCCTCCCAGCCACGCCACCCCACCCCACCCCAGGGCACCCCAGCCTGACTTCTCCCAGTGTGTTCCTGTCTGCCTGCTCCCCATCTTTACATAACAGGGATCACACTGCCGTACTCTGTCTGCAAGCCCGGTGGTGTTTACAGAACAAGCTTGCTACTTCCTGGTCGCAGCCAATTCCCCTGAGGCCAGCCTGCGTAATCCAGAGAAAATGTTTGTTCTGCTGAATAAACACGCGCTCTCCATGGCAACGGTTTGGTAAAAGACTAAAAGGCGACTGCGCCTTCCAAATATGGAAGGGAGAAGCTGGGGCAGACGCGGCGTCTGGCCACATTGAGAACCCTTTAAATACTCTCAGCCTCCTTTATGAAAGCCTTAAACGTGTGGAAGGACAGTATTTTAAAACAGCAAAAATGCAAAAAACGTCAGCTTCCTAGCGTGAATCTTGAAGAGTGGGTGACTCTGAATATCTGTGATTTCTAGGAAGTTCTGGGGTCCCTCTGCTCCTTAAATACCCAAGCTTTTCTTACGTAAAACTCTTAAAGAACATATTCCGATTTCTCTGTGACCCCAGGAAGGGTATTCAGGAGCCCTGCGAGACTTTCAGTGGTCGATGGGCTGGGGACCACAGTCTGGCAGTCCCTGTGTCACCTTTGAAATTGCCATCCTGTTTGATTGTGGCCTTGACCCTGTCCCCCAGTAACCACCCCAATGTGACTGCCTGCCAGCACACACTGCTTGAGTGCTGCCTCTGCTCTGCTCTAGACTTGGAAACAAAGCAAGAAACTTGCTAAAAACGTGTATAAAACGAGCAGACCGTTGAACCCAACATGCCCAGGCTTGGCAGGGGGGCGGGTGACCCATCAGAGGTCCTTGTTTGTGCTTCCTGGTTCTCCCTGGGGTCCGAGGTGGGCCAGCTTCTGCAGGGCAGGGGTGCAGGGCATCTGTGTGGTTCTGTGCTTCTAGTTAGTTTTGTCCAACAGCGTTGTTTTCAAAAGCTGAAGGCAGCATCACACGCGTCATTCTTTCTCTGGACTAAACACTGCCGGTCTTGCCAGTGCTCAGCGATGCCACAGAGCCGTGTGGTTTGCAGGAAGCCAGGGGGAAGTTACATCACCGTTACCAAATTTTTATTTTTGAAAAAATTTTTTTGATGACATGGGTTTTCAGTATTGGAATGCGTGCTTACTAATTGAGCGTCTTTAAATATTTGGTCGGTAATATGGACTTTGAGAAATACAATCCGATAATACAAGCCACCAATAAGACGAATGGCACTCTGGCGCCACCGATCCGTGGTATGACAATACACCAAAAACAAAATACCAAACTCCTTGCTTTCGAGTTGATTTGGACTTATAGTGACCGTATAGGACAGAGCAGAACTGCCCCATAAGGTTTCCAAGGAGCAGCTGATAGATTCAAACTGCTGACCTTTTGGTTAGCAGCCAAGCTCTTAACCACTGCGCCACCAAGGCTCCTTGACAACATACCAATAAGAACTAAACAGGGAATTTACTGAGGGCACCTTTCCATTAGGTTACATGGGGAACCTCTGGTTTTCCAAAGATGACCCAGAAAAACCAAAACAAACCCATTCGGGCTCCCTAACTATCACACGGGAAAGCCATAATTATGCTTGCAAGTCTTATCTCACAGAAATAAAGGGGGAAAAAAGGCAACAGTTTATAGAACTAACACATCCATGAAGCGTCACCTAATAGAATGTTCAACCTGCACAACAATGAGGCTCCAACTTGGGTCCGCTGAGCTTCGTGTATTTCAAAAGGGACCCACATTGACACTAAATGGGTTAGAAGCAGACTAACCTACTACCTACGAGATCCAGGGGCATAAAAAGTGGTTGGCATACCATTAACCCAATAGCAGCTAGAGAGTTAAAGACAGATGCGTGCCTCCCACAACTGTCCCAAACATGTGCATTAAAAACAGTGCACGCGAGGGGCACCCTCCTATTTGAGACACGCCTCCCAAGCCACACACAGGCATAAGCACGTCAGAAACCACTCCCTCCGGCATCCAAAACCCAAACCCACTGCCCTCGAGTTGATTCCGATTCCGACTCATAGCGACCCTGTAGGACAGACTAGAGCTGCCCCATAGGGTTTCTGAGGCTGTAATCTTTATGGAAGCAGACTGCCACATCTTTTTCTCTTTGAGCAGGTGGTTGGTTCCAATCGCCAACCTTTCAGTTGGCTGCCGAGCTCTTTAACCACTGCACCACCAGGGCTCCTTCCCTCCTGCATAAAAAAAAAAAAAGCTCCTTCCCTCCTGCATAGTGCCCGGGAAAACCTTCAGTAACAGGAACAGGGATCCCAGCACCTGGGAGCTGAAACGCACCTTGGAGAGCACTTATTCCAGGAATATACACAGACAGGTAGCTGAGACCTAGAGGTGGGGGGCAGGAGCAGGGAGGTGGGGGTGGGGTGGATTCGCCAAGCACTGCCACCTGGGTAGTGGCCAGGCTCCCACCTCCTGCCAATGGCTCCAACCCCCTCATCTCCCAGAGCCCTGACTTTGCTCTTTACTGGTGAATCACAGGAGATTACAGTGGTGGGTGACTTCCAAGCTGGCAGAACACCCACGGCACCCATCCTTCAGTGGCAGTTCACACAGCTTCTACTTAAAAAAAAAAAAAAGGACTCCTCTCCTCTTTTCACAAATACACCTTACCTAAGCGACTAGACTTGGATTTAAAACTCAGTTTCTAATTGCAGCCTTCATCCTATTTCCCTTCGCAGGCAAACCCAGTCCTGGACCAGAAAGCCCAGGTGCGGTGGGGCAGGGCATCTCCCCCTAGGAACCGGGAGGTAGGGTGGGGAAGAGAAGTGTTCACAGACAGAGCTCTGCCACGGTGCTAGGGTCTGAACACTTGGGGGACCTAAGGCCCTTCCTTCCAAACCCTGGCCCAGTTTCAGGTGTTCAGACTCAGCCTGACCCAGATCAAGACCCTTAGGAGTGATGGAAAGACCTGGAGACATTGCCCTGGCACCCTCCCCCCACCGCCCCCCACGACGGTGTGTTTCCAGCACATGTCTGGCTCTCGGTTTCCTCATCTGTGAAGCCCTGGATGATTCCCAGGTACCTTCTGGCTCTGCCACTCTGTGCGTATGAATCAGCTTTCCAAGCTGGTTCCCTCTGTGTCGTTACAGAAACCCTGGCAATCAAGTTGTTATCCTTTGCTCTGCCTTCCTGGAGGGAAGGAGACTGCCGCCCACCCCTGTCTGGGCCCTGGGGCTTGGCAGCCAAGGGGCATCCCAGCACATGGTGTGACTGCCCCACCACAAAGTAGAGACCAGCCTGGGCAGCCCCCCTTCTACCTGCCCTGGGGAAAAGAAATTGACCTGGGGGACCAGGGTTGGCAAAGGGGCTGAGCATCATCGAGACTCCCCGCTGTCAGGGTTCCTAGGCCTGGCCTGGCACAGGGATTTTCCAGCTGGAAGACCAGTGGCCTTGCTACAGTGGGTGATTGGCCATTGTCCCCATCGGTGGCCTGAGACTTGTCTGGCCTCAGAGGGGGAAGCTGGCTTCCAAAACGGCTCTCCATGTGCCCAGTGACAGCAGCGGCCCTTGGTGTGGCCTTGGCCTTCCAGGTCCTCTCCCCACTGAAGGCCCAGGGGTTTTCATGAAAGAAATGCCACCTAACCTCTTTGAAGCTCAGTTTCTTGACCTGTAAAATGGGGACAAGAGTACCCACCGCGCAGAGTCTCCGCAAGGTTTGCCTTAGCAAATACACAGCGCCGGCACACGCTCAGTCCTGATATCCGTTAGTATCAGAATAGACTGAATTTCCTCTGCACACTCCCCACCCCAGCGCCGTCTTCACCGTTTGCAAGCTCGGAGCATTCAAATTTCCCAGAACACTAGGGGTTCGCGTGCCCGTGGCGGGGGGCTGAGGAAGGCAGCCGGGCGCCGCCGCCCGCTTGGATCCCAGACCCTCTCGACCGCAGACCCCAGACTCGCGCTTGGACCCCAGCCCCGACCAAGCGCCAATTCTAGACCCGGGACGCGGACCCCAGCGCCACCCGAGCGCCGACCCCGGGCCCGGGCAGCGGACACCAGACTCAGAGCGCAGACTCCAGACCCACCCGAGCTCCTACCCCAGATCCGCCTGAGCGCCCACCCCAGACCCGGGGGGCTGACCCCAGACCCTCCCAAGCGCCGATCCCAGAGCCGGTGGGCCCACCCCAGACCCTCCCGAGCGCCGACCCCAGACCCCCCCGAGCGCCGACCCCAGACCCACCCGCGCCCGGCAGGCAGTTACGTAAGCGCGAGCCCGGCTGCCGAGAGCGCCCGCCACCTGCCGGCGCCGCCGCACCCCCGGCCGCACTCACCGAGGCGCCCCGCGTCCCCGTCCCGCCGCCGTCCGTCCGTCCGTCCGTCCGCCCGGCAGCTTCTCCGCAGCCCCCGCCTGGGCTCACCGGCCGCCGCTGTCACATAGTGGAAAACGTGACCGCGCGCGCCGGCCCGCCCCCGCGCCTGCCATTGGCCACGACGCCGCCTCATCTGCATACCCGAGGGGGCCGGGCCGGCGAGCAGCGCGCGCCCATTGGCTGCGGCGCCTGCCGCTCTCTTTACATAAGACGCACATGGAACTCCATGTTCCCCGCGTCGGTTCTCAATGAGGACGCGGCGCGCACGGGCCCCCCTCTGCGCCCTCCCCAGTGGTCCCTTCCACTTCCGCCTTTCCATTCAGGACGCCGCGCGCCGGGCGGCCGGGGAGCGCGGAGTGGCGCGTACCACTGCGGGGCGGGGGCGCCGGGCCGCCGCTCCGGGTCCGGGGCGACGAGCGCAGCGCTGGCGGCTGGGGCGCGCCTCTGCCGGGAGACGGGGCGCCGCCGAAGCCCAGGCCCGGGGAGGCCGCCACCTGGGGGGCCGGCCAGAGGCGCGGCCCGGCGGCCAAAGCCTCCCTGCGGAAATCGCTCGGTCACCCCTCCCGTTCATTCAGCCGGTGCCACCCGTGGACTCACTCCCATTCAGACGCGCGTGCCCATTTAGTCGCTGGTTCCCATTCAGCCTTCCGCTCCCTCGCTCCCTGCGTCGCTGATCCTGCCCAGGCTGCCCAGGCGGAGGGAGGCTCTCGGGTTGCAGGCCGCCCACTACCGAGGTGCAGGTGCTCGACACTTGTCCCAGATCCCCAGGATGGTCCGCTTTCAGACGCCTTTTTTGCTTTCGAGACCATGTGTCACAATTTTTGGCTCAGGAAATACGATCATTGTTACCACGGGGAGGTATAAATTAATCAATGAATGATGTCACTGTTCCAACCACATCATTAGGGAGGCAAGACCCACCCACTGTGAAAAGGGAAACTCAAATGCTAAACTGGGTGACGTAGGTTATAAATCACAGGGCCGGAGCTCCCCGCAGAGGCTCCACGACGGAAGCAGCACCCAAGTGTGAGTAGGACCGGGGAGATGTTTGCAAAAGGGGGGCCTTCCTGAAAGGCGAGTTCCAGAGACACCGGAGCCACGGGTGGGGTCATTCCGGGAGGCGGCTCTGGACCCTGAGCACCTTTGCTGAGACCATTTTCTCTTTTGGTAAAGTTGTTTGGGGCCTCTTAAGGCCCCAACCCTGTCTGAAGTGTCCGTGGAGAGAGCAGACCCGCTCAGATGCAGTTATCGTTGTTTAGAGGTGCCATCCAAGTTGATTCCAGCTCATAGTGACCCCTTGCACAACAGAATTAAACATCTCCTGGTCTTGCACCATCCTCACAATCACTGTTATGCTTGATCCCATTGTTGTAGCCACTGTGTCGATCCAGCTCGTTGAGGGTCTTCCTCTTTTTCATGACCCTCTACTCTACCAAGCATGATGTCCTTCTCCAGGGACTGATCCTTCCTGATGACATGTACAAAGAGTATGAGAGAAAGTCTTGCCATCTTTGCTTCTAGGAAGTATTTGGGCTGTACTTCTTCCAAGAGAGATTTGTTCCTTCTTCTGGAAGTCCACAGTATATCCAATATTCTTTGCCAACTCCATGATCCAAAGGCATCGATTCTTCTTCCTCCTCAGTTTTCCTTACTCATTGTCCAGCTGTCACATGATATAAGGTGATTGAGAACACCATGGCTCGGGTCAGGCGCACCTTAGTCCTTAAAGTGACATCTTTGCCTTTTAACACTTTAAAGACATCTTTTGCAGCAAATTTGCCCAATGCAATGTGTCATTTGATTCCTTTACTGCTGCTTCCATGGGCATTGATCGTGGATCCAAGTAAAATGAAATCCTTGACATCAATCTTTTCTCCCTTTGTCGTGATGTTGCTTATTGGTTCAGTTGGGAGGATTTTTGTTTTATGTTGAGGTGTAATCCATATTGAAGGCTGTGTGGTCTTTGATCTTCATCAGTAAGTGCTTCAAGTCCTCTTCACTTTCACCAAGCAAGGTTGTGTCATCTGGGTAATGTAGGTTGTTAATGACCCTTCCTCCAATCCTGATGCCCCGTTCTTCTTCATATAGTCCAGCTTCTCAGATTATTTGCTCAGCATACAGATTGAGTAAGTATGGTGAGAGGATACAACCCTGATGCACGCCTTTCCTGACTTTAAACCACTCAGTATCCCCTTGTTCTGTTTGAACAACTGCCTTTTGATCTACGTACAGGTTTCTCATGTGCACAATTAGGTGTTCTGGAATTCCAATTCTTCGCAATGTTATCCATAATTTGTTATGATCCACACAGCTGAATGCCTCTGCATAGTCAATAAAACACCGGTAAACATCTTTCTGGTATTCTCTGCTTTCAGTCAGGATTCATCTGACAGCAGCAGTGATATCCCTTGTTCCACATCCTCTTCTGAATCTGGCTTGAATTTCTGGCAGTTCCCTCTTGATGTATTGCTGCAACTGGTTTTTAATGATCGCCAACAAAATTTTAGTTTTCTGTGGTATTAATGATATTATTCAATAATTTCTGCACTCGGTTGAATCATCTTTCTTTGAAATGAGTACAAATATGGATCTCTTCCAGTTGGTTGGCCAGGTAGCTGTCTTCTAAATTTCTTGGCATAGACGAGTGAGCACTTCCAGCACTGCACCTGTTTGTTGAAACATCTCAACTGGTATTCTGTCAATTCCCAGAGCCTTGCTTTTTGCCAATGCCTTCAGTGCAGCTTGAACCTCTTTCTTCGGTACCATCAGTTCTTGATCATATACTACCTCCTGAAATGGTTGAATACTGACCAGTTTTTTTTTTTTTTTTGGTATAGTGACTCTATGTATTCTTTCCATCTTCTTCTGATGCTTCCTGCATTGTTTAGTATTTTCCCCATAGAATCCTTCAATATTGCAACTTGTGTCTTGAATATTTTCTTCCGGAATAGTGTCATGTTCATCATCAAAAAGACCATTTCAAGATCTATCCTGAAGTACAACGCTCTCAGTGATAGGATAATATCCACACACCTACAAGGAAGACCACTTATTACAATTATTATTCAAATTTATGCACTAACCACTAAGGCCAAAGATGAAGAAATTGAAGATTTTTACCAGCTTCTGCAGTCTGAAATTGATCAAACATGCAATCAGGATGCACTGATAATTACTGGAGATTAGAATGCAAAAGTTGGAAACAAAGAAGAAGGATTGGTAGTTGGAAAATATGGCCTTGGTGATAGAAATGACAATGGAGATTGCGTGCTAGAATTTTGCAGTACCAATGACTTCATTGCAAATACCTTTTCTCAACAATATAAATGGTGACTATCCACGTGGACCTCACCAGATGGAATACACAGGAATCAAATCAACTACATCTGAGGAAAGAGACGATGAAAAGCTCAGTATCATGAGTCAGAACAGGCTATCAATTGCTGCTATACAAGCTCAACTTGAAGTTGAAGAAAATTAGAACAAGTCCATGGGAACCAAAGTATGATTTCGAGTATACCCATCCCACCTCAATTTAAAGACCATCTCAAGAATAGATTAGAGTTGATGTATTGAACACTAACGACTGAAGACCAAATGAGTTGTGAGATGACATCAAGGACATCATACGTGAAGAAAGCAAGAGTTCATCAAAAAGATAGAAAAGACCAAAATGGATGTCAGAAGAGACTCTGAAACTTGCTCTTAAACTTAGAGTAGCTAAAGCAAAAGGAAGAAATGATGAAGTAAAAGAGCTAAACAGAGATTTCAAAGGGTGACTCGAGAAGACAAACTATTATAATGACTTGTTCAAAGACCTGGAGTTAGAAAACCAAAGGGAAGAACATGCTCGGCATTTCTCAGATGGGGTAGAGGGCACAGATTTAAGGGAACAGGAAATGGGTTGCAAGCTCCTGGGCAGCACAGTGCCTGCTGGGTCAGGCTCTAAAGGTGCAGGGTCTAAGGTGGGAGGTGAGGCTGGCTGTTCCCTTGAAGATGTAGGATTTGAGAAGATAGGCAGTGTTTGACCCTTCAAGTACAGGTTCTGAGGGGGGAGGTGGGGCTAGCTGGCTCTGAAGGGGCACAGTCTGAGGGAGGAGGTGGGCCTGGCTGCCCCTGAAGGTGTAGGGTCTGCGAGAGGAGCCGGGCCTTGTCTCTGAAGGTGCAGAGTCTGAAGGGGGAGGTGGGGCTCGCTGGCCCTGCAGAGCTGAAGGGGCCCCAGGAATCGCCCAAGAAGCCAGTGCCATGGTGTCACCCTCCACTCTTGGTTCTTCCCTGGGCTCTCCTGGGCACTAGACATGGGGAGGAGGAAAACTTACCAACTAGCAGCCTGCAGGCCGACTGAGCTGCCCATTCCCGAAGCAGTGAGGACAACTGCTTTTCTCCCTTGACTGCTTCCCTAGACACAGATGCAAGTAGGGCACAGGCTGGGTCACGGGGCAACCTTTGCACCTGACCCTGGGAGGCCTGCCACACACCCCACGCCATCAGGGCCCCTCCTCCTGTGCCTCCCGCCCTCTCGCTCCAACATAGCCACAAAAGCCGGGCAGATCCAGGCCCAGCTGCGCCCTGCACACAGACATTGACGTCAATGATGAGCCCCATTGTTCTGGAAACAGACAGCTTACCCACACCTCACGGAGAGTGCTCAACTTTTCTTGGGTCTTGCTCCAAGTTCAGCAGGCTGCCTAAGGCCACGTTTCCTCCCTAAACTTAGCCGTTTCTATTCCCACTCCTACATTTAGTTGAAAGATGTTGAAATCTTTAATTTTAGCAAGGATCAAATATTACTGGCTTCTAGAGCTCTCTTAAATCGAATCTATTTTCAGTGTCTTCCAGGTGGTTTCTTTTTATGATTGGAGACTTTCATTCACTCCACAAATATTTGTTGACACCTGAGTATTGGTGGGGTGGGGAGGGCGTACAAAAGTACATCTCAGTGGATCCCTGCTTGTAAGGAGTTAGAAGGGCTGATAAGGAGAT
Source organism: Loxodonta africana (assembly GCF_030014295.1). Classification (NCBI taxonomy): domain Eukaryota; kingdom Metazoa; phylum Chordata; class Mammalia; order Proboscidea; family Elephantidae; genus Loxodonta; species Loxodonta africana. The sequence continues at coordinate 4,502,416 of NC_087347.1, read as the reverse complement.
TTGCAGGCAATTTTGCTCTAAGGTGGGGGTGAGTGCAGGGAGAACAGAATAGACCTGGGCAGAAGCCCCCATCCTGGCCCCAACAGAGAAGGCTGCAGGGTACAACCTCCCAGGGTCAGGGCCAAGTCTATGATGTGTGCATGTGAGTCTGTGTAAATGTGTGTGTGGGGTGTGTGTATGTATGAGTGTGTGTGTGTCGATGTGTGAATCTGTGTGTGAGTGTGTTTCTATGTGTGTGAGTGTGGGACAGTATGTCTGAGTGTGTGTATATTAGTGTGTGAGTGTGTGTCTGGTGGGAATGCATGTGAGGGAGAGTGTGTGTGTATGTTAGTGTGTGTGTACGTGTGTGCATGAGAGCGTGTGGGAGTGTGTATGTTTATGTGTGAGTGCGTTCCGTGCATGAGAGTATATGACAAAGAGTGTGTGAGTGTGTCTGTGGTGAGAGTGTGTGTGCCTGTGTGTGTACATGGTAAGAGAGTGTGTGAGTGAGAGTTGTGTATCAATATGAGTGAGAGTGTATGTGGTAAGAGTGTGAGAGAGCATGTGTGTGTATGTGTGTCTGTGAGAGTGTATTGTGTATGTGTGAGTGTATGGGTGTATGTGTGTGTATGTGTGTCTGTGAGAGTGTATGGGTGTATGTGTGAGTGTATGGGTGTATGTGTGAGTGTGTGCGACAGTGTGAGGGAGCAGGTATATGTAGGTGTGAGTGTCTGTGACAGTGTGAGGGAGTGTGTGTATGAGAGTATATGAGAGTATGTGTGCATATATGAGTGTGTGAGAGTATGAGAAAGCATGTATGTGTATGTGTTAGTGTGTGCGAGAGTGTGTGTGGGCGAGGGTGTGTCTGTGAGTGTGTAATGAGTGAAGGGCTGAGAAGAGCTACAGTCCTAAATAAAGGAAAGTCAACAGGTGATGCCCAAACTGAAAGCTGGGAAGTAACAATATGAACACATGAGTAAACACCAAAAGGACTGACTGAAGTAGTAGAAGCGTTTGCCTCCAGGGAGAGAGGAACTGGAAGAGACAGGCCTGTGGAAGGGCTGCCGTGTTGCCTGTCTGACTCTTTAAATTCTCCGCAGGTATGACTGATAAGAGGAAGAACTGAAGTTTCAGTCCTTGCCGCAGGGTCCTGCCCTGTCCAGGCTCTTGGCTCTGAAGACAGCTGATGGCACTCGACTCAGTGAGAGGAGTGAGCCTCCTGCCCTTGGAAGAGGCTGTGGGACATGGGATCACCTCAGGCATGGTGTCACCTCGGACATGGGGATGATTTCGGACATGGGGACCACCTCAGACATGGGTATGGTCTCAGACATGGGGACCACCTCAGACGTGGGGATGATCTCGGACATGGGGACCACCTCAGACATGGGTATGGTCTCAGACATGGGGACCACTTCAGACATGCGGATGATCTCGGACATGGGGACCACCTCGGACATGGGGACCACCTCAGACATGGGGACCACCTCAGACATGGGGATGATCTCAGACATGGGAATCATCTCGGGCATGGGGACCACCTTGGACATGTGGGTCACCTCAGACCTGAGGATGACCTCAGACAAGGAGGTCTTGTTGGCAAGCTTCCTTTCCTTGGGCCCCTCCAGGAATGCAGAGGTATTGGCCCAGAAGCTCTGAGAAGGGGCTCAAGCTGCCAGAGATCACAAAATATGACCCACAACGCAGCCTCAGGGTTCCAAGGCCAAGACGTGACCAGCAAACAAGCCATGAGCACCATGGTGCCATTACCAAAACTTCCCGCGCTCCCTCCACTCGCCCAAGTGTACCATTTTCATTCTGTCAGGCCCTCGGCCTTGCTTTTCATGGTCTCACGACCAGGAAGTTTGACGTGTTAATCCTTTCTCAAGCGACATGATAGCAAATGGTTTCCTGACTTTGGTTAAAAGCATGCCTTTTATTTGCAAAATTGATAATAAGAGACACCAGCTGGGCGCACATCTAACCAGGGGATTCCTGTAGAAATGGAGAGGAGACCCACAGCATAAAGGAGATGAAGTCCCCTCAGAACTGAAGCCACCCAAAGCCCACCTTTCAGCCAAAGCTTAGACAGACCTATCAAACAAATAACTACACACGTGAGGAATCTGCTTCTTAGTTCAGTCGAGTATATGAGACCAAACGGGCAACACCTGCCCAAAAGCAAAGACAAGAAGGCAGGAAGGGACAGGAAACCTGGAAGAATGGACATGGGGAACCCGAGGTGTAAAGGAAAGGGGGAGAGTGCTGACACATTGTGAGGATGGCAACCAATGTCACAAAACAATTTGTGTATAAATTTTTGAATGAGAAACTAATTTGCACTGTAAACTTTCACCAGAAACACAATAAAATTTAAAAAAAGAAGATGGAATCTTGCAGCACTATTTTTTTTTATTCATTTATAACTTTTGTTTTAAGATATAATAATGAAGAAAGCAAATCTATACAGAGTAGTGTATAGTGGAGACAAAGCTATGACAATTTAAATTACCTGCAGATCTACAAAAAATAGATTAGATTTATTGAGTGGAGATATTTTAAAATAGTAAAAATTACCACGGGTTTAAAGCTCGCTATATTCATTTATGATTTTAAAAAAAGAAAAAGCTCTCAGCAAACTATAATAGCAGCGAAAGTTCGTAAGATAAAGGACATCTATAAAAAACAAGCCACCTGAGGCTAATATCACACCTAGCAGTGATGCAATGGGTTAAGTGCTTGGCTGCTAACCAAAAGGTCAGCGGTTCAAACCCATTAACCGCTCTGTGGGAGAAAGACATGGCAGTTTGCTTCTCTAAAGATTTATAGCCTAGGAAATCGCATGGGGCCCTTCTACTCTGTCTTATAAGGTGGCTATGTGTTGGAAACGACTTGATGGCAACGGGTCTCCCCCTTCTTCCCTTCCCCCCCAAGATTAAGAACAAAGCAAAGATGTTCCCTGTCACCACTTCTATTCCACATGCTCCGGGAGGTTATTGTCACTGGAAGGGTGGAGCACGGCCATAACATTGTGATGCTGAGGGTGCCTTTTGCAAAGGGCAATGGAGATATGGGCACAACATTCCAGGCCAGGTAGCTTTGTGCAAAGGTGAGCTAGTCCCTTTTCACAGAATCTTCTTCAGGGTGAAATGAAGAAGGACGGGGGCTGCACATCCATGTCATGGGTTGATCTTTTGACTTCCTGGGGAAAGCAAGAGTGTGCACGCACACACACACGCAGATGCACACATACACCCCACATGTAACTTCCCCAAACAAAGGAAAGGCTATACTTAATTAAAAAAAAAAAAAAAGATGAAGAAAGGAAACACTTCTCAGTAGGTAGACAGCACAACGAATGTACCGTATAAGCTTCCTAGTGCTGCTCTAACAAGATACCACAAACTGGGGACTTACAAGAACAGAAATTTGTTTTCTCACAGTTCTAGTGGCTACAAGTCTGAATTCAAGGTGTCGGCAAGTGCCCGGTCCCTCTAAAGTCTCTAGGGGAAGATCTTCTCTGGTGTCTCCTAATTTCTGGTGGCCCCAGATGTTCCTTGGAGTGTAGATGTGTCTTCGCTTGGCTGTCTTTCCTCTGCCTCCCTGTCTCTGTGTCACATCTCTTTTATAGGACACTGCTCAGATTGGATTAGGACCCACCCAGCTTCAGTATGGAGCCCTGGTTGGCACAGTTAAGCGTTTGATTGCTAACCAAAAGGTCGGCAATTTGTATCCACCAGTTGCTCCCTGGAAACCCTATGGGGTAGTTCTACTCTGTCCTTTAGGGTGGCTGTGAGTCAGAATCGACTCAACGGCAATGGGTTTGGTTTTTTGGTTTACTTTGAGTAAACCTCTTGCTAACTCAACTGATAACATCTTCAAAGACCCTATTTGCAAAAAAGATCACGTTCGTTTGCAGGTACTGGGGCTAGGACTTCAACACATCTTTTTGGTGGATGCTGACCAATTCTGTAACACCCAGCCAGCACCCTCCCTCCCCAAGCATGGATGACCCGGAGCAGCATCAGGAATTGGGGCCCTGCATGTCCTGGTGGACCAAGAAGACCCCCCACTGTTGGGATCTCTGGTCTTGGGGTGACACTAGGAAGAAGGCAGTAGGCTGAGGTCTGGCCTCACATTCAGAGATGTGTGTGGACCTCATGGTGCCCCTTGCTCCATGGAGCAGCCACCATTTAGCAAGTGCTCGCTGTGTTTAGGTGTGCTCATCACTTTGCATACGTTCCCTTTTAATCCTCACAGCTCTTCAAGGAAGTGCCCATATCACCACTGCTCTTTTGTAAAAGACATCCTGAACATTACCATATGATGAGGGACCTTGTGCAGCTCTGTTTTATATCATTAGGAGAGACAACTTTTGTCCCCAAAATGGCTGTCACCCAGCCTGGGAACAAACTGACTCAGCAGGGTGGCCTTGGGGTCATAAGGCAACCTAAGAGCATGCTCCAGAGTCCCTCTCGTTCACCAGAATGTTCTCTCAACCCAAAGCTCCCCTATGACAGGGCTGGCCAGGAGAGCCCTCCCTGCACTCCTCTAAATAGGTGTCTGGATGGAATCGTGTCCCCCAAAATATGTGCTGTAAATCCTAACCCCCTATATCTTTGGATTTGGGAATGCGATTTTCTTTGTTATAGTAATGAGACCATATCAGTGAAGGGCCACCTGTTTCAGCCAACCACCTTTGAGACATAAAAAGAGTAGATTAGGCACAGAGAAGAAAGTACAAGCAGAGAGGAAGACAGGTGCCACATGGAGATCACCAAGGCACTGAGGAGCACAAGCCAAAAAGAGACAAGGACCTGCCCCCAGAGCAGAGAGAGAGACAGAGAGAGAGGGAGACTTCCCCTAGAGCCAGTGCCTTGAATTCAGACTTCTAGCCTCCTAAATGTGAAAAATAAGTGTTTATTAAAGCCATCCATTTGTGGCATTTCTATTACAGCCAGACTAAGAAACGTAGACAGTAGGTAAAGGTTCATGGGGCAGGAGTGGGTGGGGTGCAGGCACCTCTTGTGGGCCCCGCCCCTCACCTGACTCCCAGTCATGCTGGCTCACAAGCCTCGCCTTGGGATGGCCAGAGCTGGAGGCCTGGGCAGCTCCGTTTCTTTATCTTTAGGTGTTTCCCCTGTCACCTCTGGTTTATGCCCCACGGTGTTTTACCTGGAGCCTGGTGGGTCGGTGGTTAAGAGCTTGGCTGCTAACCAAAAGATTGGCAGCTCAAACCCACCAGCTGCTCCTTGGAAACTCTATGGTGGCAGCTCTGCTCTGCCCTACAGGGTTGCTATGAGTTGGGATGGACTTGATGGCACCTAACCACAACAATGTGTCTTACCTGGGGCCCTGGTGGTGCAGTGGTTAAGAACTGGCTGCTAACCAAAAGTCAGCGGTTTGAATCCACCAGCTGCTTCTTGGAAACCCTGTGGGGCAGTTCTACTCTGTCCTATAGGGTCGCTATGAGTCAGAATTGACTAGATGGCAGTGCGTGTGTGTGTGTCTTACCTACAGGAGCCCTGATGGGGCATTGGTTAAAGTGCTTGACTGCTAACCAAAAGGTTGGCTGTTCTAGCTCATCAGCCGCTCCATAGGAGAATGATGTGGCAGTCTGCCTCTGTAGAGATTTACGGCCTTGGATACCCCATGGGATTGCTATGAGCCAGAATTGACAGCAGTGGGTTTGGCTTGGCTTTGGTTTGCATCTTACCTGTACCCCGCTTCTGGTGTTTGTCTTTGCTCACTGGCTTCTCCTCAGTGGCAACATGGAAGCAACATGTCTTGTCCCAGAACCAAGGCTTCTTGGAAGCATGAAGAGTTTGCCTGGGCTAACCCCTGGGTATATTCCCCTATTCCCATTGCTAACGGATGTCTGCAGCTGGTACTTCTCCTTTCGAGTCATGCTATATCAGCAAATGAAGGCCCCGAAAGCTTGATAACCTCCATGTCATTAAGGTCAACTCTGCTTCCAGGAGGCAGCCCTTCCCCATTTGTATTTTGGGTGCCTTCCAGCCTGAGGGGCTCATCTTCCAGCACTGTACCAGACAACGAAAAAGAGGAAGATCCTCAGCGAGATGGACTCATACAGTGGCTGCAAAAACAACGATTGTGAGGATGGTGCGGGGCTGGGCAGCGTTTCATTCTGTTGTGGGGGGATTGCTGTAAGTCAGACTACATGACAACACCTAGCAACAACGACGACTTGTAAGGCAGGCGACATCCCCTCTGGGGGTGGTGACAGGTCACCTGGCTGAGTCTGGGTGACCTAGAAGGGTGAACAAGGTCAGGCTGAGCATGTGGTGATTCTAGAGTAAAAAGGATGCGGGGGGGTGATGCTCTGCACCCCACCTCCAGCTTCCTCAGCAGATTGGGCCCTGTGAGGGAGGGGAAAGGGAACTAGGACACCCCCTCACCCCGGCCCCGATCCCAGTGCTGAAGCTGCTTGGGCGTTGTGTGCCAGGGAGGATCCCATGTGCAAGTGGGAGTCTGGGCTTCCTCAGCCATTGCTGCCGCCAGCACCTGGGAACTCTTCAAGAGCCAGTAACGTACCACGAGGGGTGATGTCTGTCCTGCTGAATAAAGCAGAGGGCAGGTAGTGGGAACTGTTACGGATTGAATTGTGTCCCCTTCAAAATATATGTCGGAATCTTAACCCCTATACCTGTGGACTTACGGCAACCCCATGTGACAGAGTAGAACTGCCCTGTAAGGTTTCCTAGGCTGAAATCTTCGCAGGAGCAGATGGCCAGGTCTTTCTCCCATGGAGCTACTGCTTGGTTCTAACCTCCAACCTTTCCGTCAGCAGCTGAGCGCTTAACCAGTGCACCACCAGAGCCACTCGTTGTGCCACCAGGTCACTATGAGTAGGAGTCCACCTCATGGCATACAACAACATGGCTGTGAATGTAATGCTATTTGGGAATAGGGTTTTCTTTATGTTAAACCATCAAACCTACCCCCCCCCCAAAAAAAACCGTTGCCCTCGAGTTGACTCCAGCTCGTAGCAACCCTATAGAACTGCCCTATATGGTTTCCAAGAAGTGCCTGGTGGATTTGAATTGCTGACTTTTTGGTTAGCAGCTGTAGCTCTTAACCACTGCACCACCAGCGTTTCTGTGAGATCTAAAAATAGCAGATTAGATACACGGACAAGCAAGATAGATGCCATGCTGGGGCTAGAGAGGTTGAGAAAAGGACTTTCCCTCAGAGCCGACAGAGAAAGCCTTCCCCCAGAGCCGGCACCCTGAATCCAAATTTCTAGCCTCCTGGATTGTGAGGAAATAGATTCCTGTTGGCTAAAGCCATCCATCCGTGTGCTGTATTTCTGTTATAGTAGCACTAGGGGCTGAGACAGAATTCAATCCAGGACGCTCTGCTGCAGAATGAATAGTCTGTACTGACGAACAAAGTGGGCAGTCATTCATGTCCACGTTTTAGAGTGAGTGCTCAGCGATGTGGAAGAGAAGCCCTGGTGGCACAGTGGTTAAAGTGCTCATTTGCTAACCAAAAGGTCAGCGGTTCAAACCTATTAGCTGCTCCAAGGGAGAAACATGTGGCAGTCTGCTTCCAAAAGATTTATAGCCTCGGACTATGGTAGGGGCCTTAATTCTTGGCATAAATACAATACAAACAGTAACTAACAATGCACAGGTAACAGAAGAGAAACTAGATAACTGGGAGCCCCTAAAAATAAAACACTTATGCTCATCAAAAGACTTCACCAAAAGAGTGAAAAGAGAGCCTACAGACTGGGAAAAACACTTTGGTTATGACACATCCAACAATAAGGAAATGCTCGTGATCATCAGCCATTGGAGCTCCAAACCGAAGCTGCAATGAGATACCACCTCACCCCACCATTACTGGGACTCATAAAAGTAACAGAAAATAACAAATGTTGGACAGGTTGCAGGGAGATTGGAACTCTTCGGCACTGCCGGTGGGAATGTAAAGTGGTATAACCACTATGGAAAGTGATATGGCACCTCCTTAAAAAGCTAGAAATAGAAATACCATATGATCCAGCAATCCCGCCCCTGGGAATATATCCAAGAGAAATAACAGCCATCACATGAATAGATATATGCACACCCATGTTCATGGCAGCATTATTCACAATGACAAAAAGATGGAAACAACTTAAGTGCCCACCAACGGATGAATGGATAAACAAACTGTGGTACAGACATGCAATGAAATACTATGTAATGATAAAGAACAATCGTGAATCTGTGAAATATCTCACAACACGGAGGAATCTGGAGGACATTTTGCTGAGTGAAATAAGTCATTCACCAAAGGCCAAACATTGCCTGAAACCATTACTATAAAAATCCAAGAAAAGGTTTATACACAGAAAAAAAAAAAGAAAAAATCTTTGACTGTTACAAGGGAGGGGAAGGCTGGTGAGGGGAAATCACTAACTAGATAGTGGATAAGTGTTAATTTTGGTGAAGGGAAAGACAATACACAATATAGGGGAAGTTAGTACAACCTGACCAAGGCAAAGCCATAGAAGCTTCCTAGACACTTCCAAACACCTTGAAGGACCGACTTACTGGGGCTGAGAGCTGGGGACCATGATCTCAGGGGACATCTAGGTCAGTTGGCATAACATAGTTCGTAAAGAAAATGTGCTGCCTCCTTCGGTGAGTAGCGTCTGGGGCCTTAACAGCTTGAGAGCGGGGGGTCTAAAATACATGTATTGTTGCCACCATATTCAGAGAAAAGGAGAATGAAGAAAACCAAAGATACGAGGAAAATATTAATCCAAAGGACTAATGGACCACAACCACCACAGCCGCCTCAGCCTGAGCCCAGAAGAACTAGATGGTGCCTGGCTATTGCCACTGACCGCTCCGATAGGGATCACAAGGGAGGGTTCCGGACAAGCAGGAGAAAAATGTAGAACAAAATTCAAATTCACACACGCACACACACAAAACAGACTTACCGGTTTGGCAGAGACTGGAGAAAACCCCGAGACTACGGCCCCCGGACACCCTGCTAACTCAAAATTGAAGTGACTTCCAAAGTCCACCTTTCAGCCAAAGATTAGACAGGCCTATAAAACAAACAGTAACACATGTGAGGAATGCGCTTCTTAGATCAATCAAGTATACGAGACCTAAGGGGCAACATTTGCCCGAAAGCAAAGATGAGAAGCAGGAAAGGATGGAAAAACTGGATGAATGGACACAGAGATTCCAGGGCGTAAAGGGAAAGGGGGAGAGTGCTGACACATTGTGGGATTGCAACTAATGTCACAAAACAATTTGTGTATAAATGTTTGAATGAGAAACTAATTTGCATTGTAAACTTTCTCCTGAAACACACACACACACACACACACACACACGAAGATTTATAGTCTCTGAAACCCTACGGGGCAGTTCTGCTCTATCCTACAGGGACACTAGGAGTTGGAATTGACGTGACGGCAATGGGTTTGGTTTTGGGTTTTATTCCTGGGGAGGAGGCCCTGGGCCGTGCAAGTGGTTAACACGCTCGGCTGCTAACGGAGAGGTCGGTTACTCGAGTCCACCCATAGGCACCTTGGGCGAAAGGCCTGGTAACCTGCTTCCAGAAAATCAGCTATGGAGCACAGTCCTACGCTGAGTTGCCACGAGTCCGAGCTGACTCCATGGCAACTTTTTTTTTTAATGGCAATTGTAGGCAAAGGACTGTAAAGTGGGAGTAGTACTACTACTACTAGTAGTAACAGTAGTAGTAGTAATAGTAGCAGTAACAGTAGTGCTAAAGGTAGTAGCACTAACAGTAGTAGCAATAGTAGCAGTTATAACAGTAGTAGTGATACTAGTAGTAATAGTCGTAGTAGTAACAGTAGTAGCAACAGTAGCAGTAGCAGTAGTAGGAACAGTAGTGCCGGTAACAGTAGTAGTAATAAGAGTAGTGGTAACAGTAGTAGTAGTAAAAGTAGTGCTAACAGTGGTAGTAATACTAGTAGTAATCGCAGTAATAGTAACAGTAGTACTGATACTAGTGGTATCAGTAGCAGCAGCAGTAGTAACGGTAGCAGCAGCAGTAGTAACGGTAGCAGTAGTAGCAGTGTCTGAACCTGTCTAACTTTACAAGGGGAATGATGAGAATTAAGATCAGCCGCAGGCTGATCCTATAAGGTAGAGGTCAAACCTTTTCACCAATCCTGATACCAGCCACCCCCCCGACGGCACTCTCCAATTCTCTGCTGGGTTTCATTGCCGTGACTACACAGAACTCACAGACCATACTCACGGTTATGTGGTTTATTAGGGAAACCAATAAACCAAGCCCAGTGCCATCGAGTCGATTCCGACTCATAGCGACCCTATAGGACAGAGTAGAACTGCCCCACAGAGTTTCCAAGGAGCGCCTGGTGGATTCGAACTGCCAACCCTTTAAGTGCTGCCAGCCGCAGCACTTAACCACTACGCCACCAGGGTTTCCTTATTAGGGAAGTACCCGCCAAAAAACCCGCTGCTGTCAATTTGATTCCGACTCATGGTGACTCTCTAGGACAGAATAGAACTGCCCCATTGGGTTTCCAAGGCTGTGATCTTCACAGAAGCAAGCAGATTGCCACATTTTTCTCCTGCAGAGCGACTGGTGGGTTCAAACCGCCGACCCTTAAGTTAGCAGCTAAGAGCATAACCACTGCCATTAGGAAGTAACAAGTAGCAGGCTACAATTCAGAATCAGGATCAACCTGGAAGTAACAGGATGCAACTCAGGAGACAGGACACAGTTCTTTGATCAGGACAACTTCTCACCAAGACAACTCCCGACTTTCTCTCGGTCATTCCCACAGACAGCCTTTACCCTCCTCGGGCCCCACTCAGTCCTGGCCTCTGCCCTGCTCGGGCAAGTGTTGCTGCTTTTTGGATCTGCTGACAGTGTCCAGGAAACCCTGGTGCCATAGTGGTTAAGTGCTGTAGCTGCTAACCAAGAGGTCGGCAGTTTGAATCCGCCAGGCGCTCCTTGGAAACTCTATGAGGTAGTTCTACTCTACCCTATAGGGTCGCTATGAGTCGGAATCGACTTAATGGCAGTGGGTTTGGTTTTGGTTTGACAGGGCCCAGAGGCACGCCACTCTGCCAGCAAGCCTTCTTCCTGAAGGTGCTCAGCTCTCTTGCTGCATGGGTCACCAAGCCCACTGCAGCCGCCTTGCTATGTGTGCAGGGAAGCCCACTGCAGCTGTCTCACACCAATCTCCTCATTCCCACTGCTCAGGCTGCTGCTGCCACTGTTTCTCTGCCTCTGGGCTCTGTTGTGGATGCCACCACTTCTCTCTGTCTTGTGCCGTCTTTCACAACCTCTTGCTGTCTTCAGTGTTACAGCTCTGTCTCTTGTGGCTCTAAGAGGTTCTCAGTGCAGGGACCCTGGGTCCAAAGGACGCACTCTACTCCGGGTTCTTCCTCCCGATGGTAGTGAGGTCTCCTTCAACCTCTGTGGAACTGGCCGTTTTATAAGCCTACTTCTCGCACCAAGGCCGTGAACTGACCCCCTTGGTAGGCCACAGTCACCTAATTTGTGTAGCAATCAACCAATTCCCGCAAGTGTTTTATGCACCTTATTTGTGTAGTGAATTGTCCTGTCCCTGCAAGGTTGTGGCCAAGCAAATCATCTTGGCAGAACTAAAAAAAACATATATAAAGAGAAACCTGCTGCACTGCACCAGCCCAGGCCTGTTTCTGTACAGCCTGTGAGCTAAGAATGGTCTTTCCATTTTTTAAAAGGAAAGGGGAGAAAACAAGCAAACACAGAATATACTACAGAGGTCATGCACGCCCCATGAGGCCTAAATTATTTACTATCTGACCCTTTGCAGAAAAAGTTTGCCTGATCCCTGGAAGCATCATAGCTACTAAAGTTGTCACCTGTGGTTAACGATGATGTGATGCAGGTAGAGAATGGCATTGGGAGATCAAGAAGATGTGGTACTTCACCAGTGGGGGGTGTGATCACTATAATGATTATGGAAAAGGGTGGCTCCTTATGTTGGTGCTTGAGACCTTGGAAAATGAAAGTCATAGGCCAAGTTAAGGCAAACTGAAAGTTGAGGGCCCCTCTGTCAGCTTTCAAGGAGAGGTTCATCTCCTACAGCAGTTGGGCAGACTGTTGAAGATTAAGTCTAGAATCTAATAATAAGAGTCACAGAGCCACATAGGATACCAAATTATCAGCCTTGATAGGGATCCTATGTCAAAGTCAGGAGGGAGATAAGGAATGACCTTGAGGCCCTGGATGTGGACAATTGAGTAGATGAGCTGAGACTCTGCAAGCCCCACATTCCCCAGAAACTTTCAGAGAGCAGAAGCAATTACTTCCTTCTTGCCAGAGAACAGGCTGCTCCTATTAGACAGCTCCCCTGGAGCAGGTACTTGGCTAGATGACACTTGTTTTCCTCAAGACTTGTCCTTGTCATCCTCATTGATTCTAGGCCTATATCCAGGGTCATGTCTCAGCATAGCTGTAGCAGAGAAGTATAAGCCCTGTGTTTTGATCATTCCTCTTCACCTCTTTGGTGAGGGAGGGTACCCACCCTGGGGGATATGGGGTGGTCGACCACACAACGCCCAACACTGGACAGTGAGATCAAGAGCAGTTTGCTAGTCATGTATACTTACAGCCCAGGGGAGGACACAACATGCTACACAGGACCACACAGGGTTGCACTGGGGAGCAGAATGAACAACCAGGGGCTGCGGGAGGCAGGCTTTGTAGTAACAAGAAGGTGGGGTGGCACCTGGTTGCCATGGGATGAAGTGATTGGCTTGTTTTAATAATTCTGCAGGCTGGAAGGGAACTGAAGCCCACTACTCAGGGATAAGCAGGAACTGCCTAGTCCCTATGATAAGGAGGGTTGTTTGGCTTGGGGACCTTATCCACAGGAGCAGAGTGGGGAGGGGAGCTTGCCATTAGGCCATTCAAGGCCCTCCTGATTTTACCCGACTTCGAGTTGGCACATAATATTGAGTCTTAGTTTTGGGTCTTCTGCCACACCCTGCTCTAACGAGAACCAGCCCAAACACCAAAGGAATTGCAGACCTGGCCAATATGTACCAACAGAACCTGAAGAAAGATGCATGGAGGGGATCTTTAGAGTGTTGTAGGGGAAGAAATAGGCTAGACTAGTGCCTAGGGGGGAGTTCATGGGCATAGGGGTGCTCATCTGTGGTTTAGGAGTCAACATTTTGGCAAGGACACCAGGAGCTGGGTCTAATAGTTTGTTGGAATGGCTCCAATGGTGTGCTGGTAAATGTTTAACAACTGGCCCTTTCTTGGGGAAAGGAAGGGCGAGGACAGCGAGCCCCTGAAGCAATCTGTGATAGTCGGTGCTGGGCGTGGGCTGCAGTTTGAGCCCTGGTCCCCACATGGTGCAAAATGTTTTCACACCCCCCCCAACTTTCACTTCCTGCTAGTGCCTGAAAATGGCAACTCGGGCTCACTATCACTACAGTTTGGTATACAATTTTTGTTCTTCCATCTTCTTTCCATCTGCCACATTGAGATGCTGAAGTTCTTCTGAGTCGGTCACCCGACTCTCCTTTTAGCCAACTTTGGATGGCACCCCATGCCTGGGACAATGGAGGATTTTTATTATTAGGGATGAGAGTTCTTGTCACCTTGGGCTATAGGTTTAGGAGTGCTCCCCAAATCAGCTCAGAATTCACTCAAATTGAGAATATTTCCCCCTTTTTCCCAAGGATGATCTTCATTTCATCCCACTCAAGGTATTTTTTAACTCTTTTATTCCTGCTTCTCCCACCTCCCCCAGTACTCAGATCGTCCAGATTTCAGGCCACATTTGTGTAGCTAGAGGGATGAACTGGTCTTCAGGAAACTCTCTGCCTGCTGATAAAGTGCGGCAACCTTTGGGGTCTTGCGTCTCCATGCAGGTTTGCAGGTGGAGCTTTGATAACAGAAATCATCACTTCAGGTCTTTGGAAGGTGCTTGGGCCATGGCTGTGTGACATCTCAGACACCTTGGAGGCTGTGGGCCTCCAGGTGCATGGCCTGGTGTGTGGGGTATGTGTGTACATATGTGTGTGCCTGCGTGCGTGTGTGTGCGTGTCTACATGTGCATGTGTGCTTGCACGTGCACATAGTGTTTTTGTGTGTGCATGCTCATGCATGTCTGTATGTGTGTGTATGCATGTGTGCACCTGCACATGTGTGCATGCATCTCTGTGTGCATGCATGTGTGTGTGTGTGTGTGCTGTGTCTATCTTCAGGGACCAGAACCTTCCACTGGCATCAGAGACTGACCCATTTTCAGTAACAGCCTCTTTGTGGCTGATGAAGCCTTTGTTCGCTTTTGTATGAGAGAACTGAAACGAGGCTCCAGTTCAACGGGGTCTGTGTTTTGGAGAAGTGGTGGAGTCTTAGCAGGTGGGGAGGGAGCTTGGCCACAGTGGTCCACTGAAATCTCACCTCCTTTCTTTTTGGAAAATTTCTAAGCCTGTGGCTTTCTTTTCCTTACTTATAATGTAAGCTTCTCTTCAGACACAAAGTCAACAGCAGACAATGGGAGTACCCTGAAAACATAACCTTGACTGGTAACTGGGGTTCAGAGCCAGCTGTGGGAGTCTCAGCCCCAGGGGCAGTGGGGGCCATGCAGGCACTGGATCAGCCCTTGCCACGCCCACCATTTGCAGGGAGCTTCCATGCCGAGACGAGTGAGTGGACTCAGGAAGCCAGGAGAGCTGTTGCAGCCGTCCGCCATCTGCCCGTATTTCTCTTATGTTTTCTTATCCCTACTGAAGACTGAGTTATCTCAAGCTGTTAGTTTTTATCAAGGTCCTTGGCTAGTGCAAACAGTTTGCACTCAACAACTAACCTAAATATTGGTGCTAGATCTTAGTTCTACCCTGTAACACATGGGGTCAGCATGAGTTGGAATCGACTTGACAGCAACAGGTTTGGTTTCTTGGTTTTATTTAGATTTTGTACTGTGTTACTATAAAATACTAGATTATATTGCTTCGGATTCCTTTTCACTTGAGCTGACTTGCCTGGCTTTCTTTCTGTGCCGGGCTTCTACCAGGTTCCCTGGAAACAGACTGGGAGATGGAGGTTTGTGTGCAGGTAGATTGTGGGGAGAGCTCCGGGAACAGTCCCTGTGAGGGGTGAAGGGAGCCAGGTCAGGCAGAGGCCTCAATGACTCCACAGGCAGCTCTGGGGCAGGCCAGGCCCTGGGGAGGTCCAACCTGTGGTCACTGGGGAGGACAGAAGCATGAGAGAAGCAGCTCCCCTCTGCTGAAAGGCACTCAGCAGGAAGCTGGGCCTGCGGAGTAATGTTCTGAGGGGACCCACCTGCCTACTTGCTTTGTGTGCTAAGTCGACCCATCTGGAAGCATCCTCCCCAGGACTGTGGTTGGTCTCTTTCCTGGGTTAGCACCAAGGGGGAGGTCGGTGGAATGAACTACGACCTGCCACTGTGGCTGGCCTTGGGGTGCCACTGAGTCCCCCCATCTCCCACTTCTAGTGCTCGTTGTAGATGTTTTCTTGCTCTGCTGGCACCTCTGCTGGTCTTAGAGGCTGGTCTGGTGGGATGACCCAGACCCCCCTCCCCTAGGAGTCTGAGTCCCCAGTCACAATGTCTGTCTTAGACTGTGACTGCTACACATGTTGACTTCCCATCAAAATTGAGCAGGGGAGTATCAGGAGACTCTGAGATCACCTGGGTGCCAGACATGCCCTCCTCGCCCGATGATCAGGGTCAATTCCCCCACCAGGGTGTGACTCATCTCCTCCCCACTGGCCTCTCGGCATGAAGTGTCTGAAGTGACCAGGGACAACCATAGCTTACAGTTCACTGGAGCTCTGACTGTGTACCCTGGTGAAATGCAATTGCGTGACTACCTGTGAGACATTGGGCAATTCTGGCCTTTTCAGTCCTCAGTTACTTCACCAGGTGTCTCAGTTATCTAGTGCTGCTATAACAGAAAGACCACAAGTGGGTGGCTTTAACAAACAGAATTTTATTTTCTCTAGT
This sequence comes from Loxodonta africana, assembly GCF_030014295.1. Taxonomy (NCBI): domain Eukaryota; kingdom Metazoa; phylum Chordata; class Mammalia; order Proboscidea; family Elephantidae; genus Loxodonta; species Loxodonta africana. The sequence goes on along the minus strand of NC_087347.1, from coordinate 4,486,434 downwards.
TTGCTGTTGTTGTTAGATGCCATCGAGACAGTTCTGACTCAGAGCGACCCTATGTATAACAGAACAAAACACTGCTGAGTCCCGCGCCATCCTCATAATATGCTGTTAAGTTTGAGCTCATCGTTGCAGCCACCGTGTCAATCCATCTTATTGAGGGTCTTCCTTTTTTTCACTGACCCTCTACTTTACCCAGCATGATGTCTTTTCCAGGAACTGGTCCCTCCTGATAACATGTCCAGGGTACGTGAAATGGAGTGCCTTCATCCTTGATTCTAAGGAGCATTCTGGCTGTATTCCTTCCAAGACAGATTTGTTTGTTCTTCTGGCAGTCCATGGCGTATTCAATATTCTTTGCCAACACCATAATTCAAAAGCGTCAATTCTTCTTCCGTCTTCCTTTTTCATTGTCCAGCTTTCCCACGCATATGAGACAACTGAAAATATCATGGCTTGGGTCAGGTGCACCTTAGTTCTCAAAGTGACATCTTTGCTTTTCAACACTTTAAAGAGGTTTCTTGCAGCAGATTTGCCCAATGCAGTACGTCCTTTGATTTCTTGGCGCTGATTGTGGATTCAAGTAAAATTAAATCTTGACAACTTCAATATTTTCTCCACTTATTATTATTATTAATGGTCCAGTTGTAAGGATTTTTGTTTTCTTTATGTTGAGGTGTAATCCATACTGAAGGCTGTGGTCTTTGATCTTCATCAGTAAGTGCTTCAAGTCCTCTTCATTTTCAGCAAGGAAGGATGTGTTGTCTGCATATCACAGGTTGTTAGAGTCTTCCTCCAATCTTGATGCCGTATTCTTCTTCATATAGTTTAGTTTCTGAGCTTATTTGCTCAGCACACAGATTGAATAAGTATGGTGAAAGACTACAACCCTGACGCACACCTTTCCTGACTTTAAACCACGCAGTATTCCCTTGTTCTGTTCTAACGACTGCCTCTTGGTCTAAGTACAGGTTCCTTATGAGCACAATTAAGAGTTCTGGAATTCCCATTCTTTGTAATGTTATCCATAATTTGTTATGATCGACACAGTTGAATGCCTGTGCAGCTGGTATTCTCTGCTTTCAGCCAGGATCCATCTTATATCAGCAACGATATCCCTGGTTCCACGTCCTCTTCTGAATACAGCTTGACTTTCTGGCAATTCCCTGTTGATATACCACTGCAGTTACTTTTGAATGATCTTCAGCAAAAGTTTACTTGCACGTGATATTAATGATATTGTTCCATAATTTCTGCGTTTGGTTGGATCACCTTTCTTTGGAATGGGCACAAAATTGGATCTCTTCCAGTCGCTTGGGCAGGTAGCTGTCTTCCAAATTTCTTGGCATAGACAAGTGAGCACTTAGAGCATTGCATTTGTTTGTTGAAACATCTCATTCTGTCAATCCCTGGAGTCTTGATTTTTGCCAACGCCTTCAGTGCAGCTTGGACTTCTTCCTTCAATACTTCGGTTCTTGATCCTATCCTAACTCCTGAAATGGTTGAACATCGATCAGTTCTGTTTGGTACAGTGACTCTGTGTATTCCTTCCACCTTCTTTTGATGCTTCCTCCGTTGTTCAATTTTTTGCCCACAGAATCCTTCAACATTGCAACTCGAGACTTGAATTTTTTCTTCAGGTTTTCTGCTTGAGAAACGCGGAGTGTGGATCTCTTTTTGGATTTCTAACTCCAGGTCTTTGCATATTTCACTAGAGTACTTTGCTTTGTCTTCTTGAGCCACCCTTTGAAATTTTCTGTTCAACTTTTTTACTTCATCATTTTTTTCTATTAGCTTTAGCTACTCTATGTTCAGGAGCAAGTTTCAGAGTCTCTTCTGACATCCATTTTGCTTTTTTTCTTTCTTTCCTGTCTTTTTGATGACTTTTTCCTTTCTTCATGTACGATGTCCTTGATGTTATCCCACGACTCATCCGATCTTTGGTCATTAGTGTTTTATGCATCAAATCTGTTCTTGAGATAGTCTCTAAATTCTGGTGGCATATACTCAAGGTCATACTTTGGCTCTTGTGGACTTGTTTTAATTTTCTGCACTTACCTTGAAGTTGCATAGGAGCAGTTGATGATCTGTTCCATTGTCAGCCCCTGGCCCTTGTTCTGACTGATGATATATTTATTCTCTTTCCACAAATGTAGTCGATGTGATTCCTGTGTATTCCATCTGGTGAGGCCCACATGTATAGTCACCATCTATGTTGCTGAAAAAAGGTACTTGCAATGAATAAGTCATTGGTCTTGCAAAATTCTATCATGTGATGCCAGCGTCGTTTCTATCACCAAGGCCATATCTTCCCACTATTGATCCTTTTCTTTGTTTCCAGCTTTCGCATTCCCATCACCAGTAATTATCAATGCATCCTGACTGCACGTTTGATCAATTTCAGGCTGCAGAAGTTGATAAAAATCTTCAGTTTCTTCGTCTGTGGGATTAGTGATAGGTTCATAAATTTGAGTATAGTCATATTAAGTGGTCTCCCCGGTAGGCATATGGATAGTGTCCTGTCACTGACAGTGTTATACTTCAGGATAGATCTTGAAACGTTCTTTTTGACGATGAATGTGATGATGCTCCTTTTCGGTTTATCTCAAAGTTTAGGGAGGCTAGACCAAATCCCACTGCCGCCGAGTCGATTCTGACTCATAGCAACTCTATAGGACAGAGTAGAACTGCTCTGTAGAGTTTCCAAGGAGTGCCTGGCGGATTCGAACTGCTGACCTCTTGGTTAACAGCTGTAGCACTTAACCACTATGCCACCAGGGTTTCCCTTAGGGAGGCTAAAAAAAAAAAAAAAAACACCCAGTGCCCTCGAGTCGATTCCTACTCATAGCGACCCTACAGGACGGAGTAGAACTGCCCCATAGAGTTTCCAAGGAGCGCCTGACGGATTCAAACTGCTGACCCTTTGGTTAGCAGCCGTAGCACTTAACCACTACACCACCAGGGTTTCCTTAGGGAGGCTAGGTGTCCAAATTTAGGATACCGTATGATAACCCTGACTCCTTAACACAACAAAAACAAATCAAAACCAAACCTGCTGCCATGGAGTCAATCAGAACTCATAGTGACCCTACTGGACTGAGTATAACTGCCCCATAGGGTTTCCAAGGCTGTAAATTTTTACAAAAGCAGACTGCAATATCTTTCTCCTGCACAGTGGCCTAGTGGGTTTGTATCACTGACCTTTAGGTTAGCAGTTGAGTGCTTAACCTCTGTGCCACTAGGGCCCCTCTAACAAAGACAATCCATTCACAAATGGAATTATAACCACAGCCATAGAGGTTAGGATTTACAGCGCGTATTTTGGGGGGACACAATTCAGTATATAACGCTAGGAAAATGAAAGATTTGAACTAAATAAGTTCTTGTGAGACTCAGAGCCTTTAAGAAGACCCGGCTTCTACCAGTCACGTGAACTCCACTCTTGATACCAGCTGTCTTAGTCATCTAGTGCTGCTGTAACAGAAATACCACAAGTGGATGGCTTTAATAGAAAGAAGTTTATTCTTTCACAGTCCAGTAGCCTAGAAGTTTGAATTCAGGGCAACAGCACCAGGGGAAGGCTTTCTCTCTCTGTCGGCTCTAGAGAAAGGTCCTTGTCATCAGTCTTGCTTTGGTCTGGAACGAAGGGAAGCAGATTTGGGCAGAGGAGGGGTTGAACCGGGATGCAGTTAAAGCAGAGGCCTCAGCTGACCCTGTGGAAAGCGTGGGAGCTGGGACTGCCCCTCAGAGAATGGAGGCAAGGGAGTCAGGCCTTTGTGTCCCCAACTCAATCAGTCCTCAAATGTAGGCTGCCCCTGGGGACCAGAGGGTGAGGAGGTAGATCCCTTTGGTTAAGTCCCCTCAGAAAGAAACTTCACTGTGTGCTGACAGGAACCAACACTCCTGGTGGCTGGAGAGTGAGTGACTTGGGCCTGTGGGGGACATTTGGGCAGCACACTACAACATCTGCTATAGTGACCAAGGCCACCTCAGCAGAGAAGGCCACGCTTCTTCAGGCTTCCTCTATCAGGCCTTCGTGCGTTCATTTAGCCAGTATTCAGGTGTGTTCTGAGGAGACGTCCGGAATCTGGCTCCTGCCCTGGAGAGGCTTCCATCATAGCTGGGAAAGAGATGTTATACAGCCAGTCTTGCCATTTCCATTAAAGTGCGGTAGTTTTTCTTTTTTTTTAAACTAAAATCAATCAATTTTATTAGGAGCCAATTTTTTGGCTCTTTTATTTTTTATTTATTCTGCTTTACGTGAAAGTTTACAGCTCAAGTTAATTTCTCATGGAAAAATTTATACACATATTGTTATAGGACCTTAGTTACAATTTCTGTAATGTGACAGCACACTCCCCCTTTCCACCCCAGGTTTCCCGTGTCCATTCGACCAGCTCCTATCCCTTTCTGTCTTCTCATCCCACCTCCGGTCAGGAGTTGCCAATTTAGTCTTGTGCTACTTGAACTAAGAAGCACACTCTTCACGAGTATTATTTAGTTTTATAGTTCAGTCTAATCTTTGTCTGAAGAGTTGACTTCAGGAATGGTTTTAGTTCTGGGTTAACAGAGAGTCCAGGGGTCATGTCTTTGGGAGTTCCTGTAGTCTCAGTCAGACCATTAAGTCTGGTCTTTTTACTTGAATTTGAGTTCTGCTCCTCACTTTTTCTCCTGCTCCGTCAGGGACTCTCTGTTGTTTTCCCTGTCAGGGTGGTCACTGGTGGTGGCTGGGCACCATCTAGTTCTTCTGGTCTCAGGCTGATGGAATCTCTGGTTTATGTGGCCGTTTCTGTCTCTTGGGCTCATCTTTTCCTGTGTCTTTGGTGTCCATTCTCCTTTGCTCCAGGTGGTTTGGGACCAATTGATGCATCTTAGATGGCCACTCACAAGTTTTTAAGATCCCAGATGCCACTCACCAAAGTGGGATGCAGAACATTTTCTTAATAAATGCATTATGCCAATTGACTAAATGTCCTCCAAAACTATGGTCCCCAGACCCCCACCTCTGGTACTCTGTGAGGCACAGTAGTTTTGAGGCAAGGAACCAGGGAGCCATGGGAGCTTCTGGCAGAGGTCAGGTCAGGAAGTGGACTACACGGTTGGGAGGTGGGGACATTTCAGGAGGGAGAACTCATTTTTCATGTAATTCAAAAGGAAGCTACACGCTTAAATTCCTCTCTGAGGTCTGGTTGACATGTTGGAACTTGTAAGGAAGTGGACTCGCAGGAAGAGCTTTGGCCCATGGAGGGGGCGCAGGGCCGCTTCTGGGCTTTGGCTGAGGACTTGGAGTCAGTCCAGGGCCATCTCTTTATTCCCACATGCCTGCCTGCTGCCACTATTTTGGCAGAAATCTCCAAGTTCACACCTCTGCCCTGGCTGATCTTGTGTTCCTTGTCCTTATTTATTTTTGGAAAGGGCAAAAAGTCACTGACTTTGGACACCGGTTAACCAGAGACTCTTCTGGGAAAGGCTGGCTTGGGGCTTGTTTAACAGCAATGGTCGCTGTCCTTTATTTGGGAACCAGTTCCCTCTGCAAATAGGATGAAAAAACTGGGGAGCCTCACTTCAGAAGATCATCCCTAAACAAAAAATCCTGAATGTATTTTTAGAGATCAAAGGCCCCTTCCATCAGATGCCCAAATCCCAGGTTTAAGGTAACGCTGGTGGAATTGGGTTTCTATCCCGATTCTTCCCTGGGGAGTTGCACCAAGGGCTTGTCGTTAGGGGTGGTTACTGGAACGGGCAACCATTTAGGAGTTATTCCGTTCAAATCCTTCACTTTCTGGTGAAGTAGCCAAGGACTGAAAATGCCAGAATTGCCTGAAGCCACACAGGTGGTAAAGGCTGCAGCAGATGACAGATAATTTGACTGTGGATCCAGGGAGGGCTCCCTAGTCCTGGTAAACCCGTCTCATCAACGATCCTATCAGAAGGTTGTATGTTAATGGGCACCTGGGACTCTGTTTTCCAAGAAGCCATCTCAATATTGCAGTTCTCCTTACGTGGGAGTCTCCTCTGACAACTTAATTTTCAACTTTTGTTTCTGATTTTAAAAGCTATGATTTATTGAGAAATAAATTGAAGAGAAATGGAGCAGGCAGCCAGGGAAAGGGTGTTGTCATCACATTCTGGACAGACAAAAAGATGATGGGTGTTGGAGTTCACTGCAAGTACTGTCCTTGTAAGCTCCAGGATCTACCTTGGAAGGTCATTTCAATGTCCAGTCATCAGCCTGGGAAGATGGCGGAGAGAGACGTAAGTCTCAGTGTCCCAACACCCTCAATTACTCAAGGTTGATGGTTATTGCGGAGTACTGTCTTCCATCGGTTGCTCTCTTGGACCCAGAAAATGCTGTTGCCACCATCACCTCTAGCTTGGACCACTGCAATAGCTTCCTAACTCGTCTTTCTGTTTCCTACCTCTGAGAGTCTGTCCTCAACAACATATGCGTTGAAAACATAAGCCACCTCTCACCTCACTCAGTAAAAGCCAAAGTCCTTACCTCAGTCTACAAGGGCTGCATGGACAGACCTTCCCTCCTCTATTCTCTCTCTGTCACTCATTTCTCTCCAGCCACATGGGTGTCCCTCCTTCTCCAACATCCCTGGCTTCTCAGCATTCTTTGAGCTGGTTTTAACATCTTACTAGTTTCCTCATGAATTCAATGAATTGAATAAAATCTTTCACAAGTGGTCATTTTATATTTGCAGGAGAGTCCTGACTCTACCTTTTGGAAAATTACACTTCGATCATTTTGGAGTTTCCCCTGAGATGCCCAGCTGTACTCCCCTGCCTAGCCAAGTAACCTGTGGTGCCAGAGAAGTGCACCTCATGGGCCATTTAAACCTGGGCACCTCTTGGTTCCTGGAGAGAACCCAAGCAGCAAAAGAACTTTAACTTCACTGATTCTCTTTTTTTTCCTACTGCTTTTGTGTTTTTTGTTTTTATTTCTGTTTCACTCCTGGCCAATAAGTCATTTATCATTGGTGGCACTATGATGGGGATTTGGTCCTGTGATCTGACCATTTAGTGTTATTTGCTGTGTAGATGGTGGAGACCAATCTTCTGTGGGTGACAAACGGCAGAGAATCCACATTGCTGCTCTTGTTGGTTTGCCTGCTTGTCTATTTGTGAGTCAAATCAATGAAGATTTCATGCCCACTGGGTGGGAGGACAGCTATTTGAGATCTGGACTGCTGGGTTTTTGTGTTTATTTTTGATCTATGGATGAAGCTGAAGGGCTGAAGTTATAAGTCCTCTATGTGTCCGTGTGTCTGTTCAGAAAGGTTGTTCTCTCTCATGTGAGTATAAAACAAAATATTTCCCTACATTTGTTGTTGCTGTCATTAGGTGTTGTTGAGTCGCATTGGACTCATAGCGACCCTGTGCACAACAGAAGGAAACGTCGCACGATCCTGCGCCACCCTCACAATCGTTGTTATGCTTGAGCCCATTGTTGCAGCTACTGTGTCAATCCATCTCCTGAGGGTCTTCTCTTTGTCACTGACCCTCTACTTTACCAAGCATGATGTCCTTCTCCAGGGACTGGTCCCTCCTGATAACACGTTCAAAGTACGTAAGACAAAGTCTCCTCATCCTTGCTTGAATCTGGTGCCTGGAAGGACCAGTTTGAGACAGCACTGCTAGCAGCAGAGCCCTAGAACACATTGCATTGGAGGTAACCTTGGACCATGGTCACTTTTGGGCCGGCAGCTAAACCTGCACCTGCCTCACCCTCAGCTAGACAGACAGTGAGAGTGAGCTCGGGGCCCCTGTCTTCTTGCACTGTTGGCACCTGAGGCAAAGTCTGGTGCAGGTGTGTGCGTGATTGGTGGACCCAGGTCACATGACAAGCCCCGGTGCAAGGCTGGCTGGGACAATAATCCTTTCCATTCTCAGCTCCCAAAATGGGAAGCAGTCTCACCCCCTCAAGACTCATAAAATAGACATTTTCCAGTCATAGAATGGGGCTTAGGGGCTGCGTGGGCAGGGACAGTATCAGCTATAGCCAAGCTATAGCCTCCTGAGAGCTGGTTGCTGAAGCTACGAGAACATTTCTCAGGCTTTAAATACCCTGGCCTTTATAATAACAACAACAATAAAATTTGCTCTGTGTGCCTGGGGTCAGAGTGGAGACTGGTCAACAGGAGTGTGGTTAGGGGCTCCCTGAAAACATCTGGGGTTCCTCTGCACCTCCTGGTGCGGGCTCACTGGGTCCCCACCTTAGCAGTGGGCTGGGCCTGCGTTGGTGGGCAAACAAGCGGGTCCCCCGGCTCCGCTTACCTGTTTGCAGCATTTACAATGGCTCTGTCGTCAAAGTCTGGATGCCCCGCAAGGTGCTTCGTGAGGCAGAACTTACACCCCTCCCTGCAAGAGAAGCTGCTACAAGCACAGCTTAAAAATTTTTGGGAAAATGACATAGATTGCTCAAAGGCCTTTTGTGGGGAGAGGATGGGATCAAAACCCCCAACCCTCTTCTGCAAGGTGTGAAGTATGGAAATCCCCAGGGAAGGGCCTGGTGGGAGGAAGGGCAGGGCACCTCCCTAGGCTTGAATAATAACTTCCAGTGTGATTGTTTGCTGTGTGTGTTTCCTCCAGCCTACGCCAGACAGAAAGGGAGATTCAGGGATGGCCACACAGACACTCGAAGGGCGGCGACCTGATTTGTACCCCAAAGCTGGATGCAGCAGGCACAGGAGATGGTTCCCACCTGTGGGAGAAATTGGCTCCGAGGGGCTTCCAGGCCCCAGTGAACAGGCGTTTGTTTGCTGCCACAGCTGGGGTGGCCAGATGTAGCAAACAAAAGCACAAGATGCCCAGTTAAGCTTGAAGTTCAAATAAAGAAGGAATAAATTTTTAGTATAAATCCTATTATCAAGTAGATTCCAACTTATAGCGACCCTGTAGGTCAGAGTAGAACTGCCCAATAGGATTTCAGGTAATTTTTATAGAAGCAGACTGCCACAGCTTTCTCTCCTGGAGCCACCGGTGGATTTGAACCACTGACCTTTTGGTTAAAGCCCTCAATTAGCAGCTGAGCCACCAGGGCTCCAAATTTTTAGTATAAGTATATCCTAAACGGGATATACTTATACTAACAAATTATTTGATGTTTGTCTGGGTTTCCAGTTTAACCAGTTGTCCCGTATTTTCTCTGGCAACCCTAGCAGTAACTCTCTGCTGCTCTTGCGGGTCCAGGGCTGGCGAGGTGGCCACTCTTTCCCCGTGCCTGGTCCCTGCTGCCCAGCGTTCCCTGAAGCTGACCCATATCCTGGGCCCTGGGCAGATGAGGAGCTCAGGGTTGGGCTAAGCCAGTCTCCTCAGGCCTTTGTCTCTGGGAATGTTTGCCTCCCTGTCGGGTGGGCTTGGGGAGGCAAGGCCTGGAGACAAGGCTTTGTGGGGCTCTCTCTCCCTGTCTGAGTCATGGCCATGGTTGTTTCATGCATTCAGTCAGAAACTGTTGATTTCCAAAGCCTCCCCTGCCAGGCTTTTATTTGTCAAACACTTTCTGTCTGTGTTTTTCTACAGTCATCCAGCTGATTCTCTTTTTTATGAATAACTTGTTTTTATATTCTCAGCCTTTTTCCTCAGTGCTTTCATGGTTCTTTGAGGAGCTTGGGAGGTAATTTAGGCTAGGCAGCCCTCCCAGCCAGCCCCTCCCTCTGGCCCCCACTGAGTACTGGTTCCGGGTGTCTTTCTTGCATCTGGGGTCCTTGGCTGCCTCTTCTCAGCCTTGCCTGTGCCCTCTTGTGTGGAGGAGTGGACTCACGTAGGACGACGCAGTGGACAGCAGGGCCTGGAGCGAATCTGTGCTCCCAGAGGATGGTCCACTCCCTGGTCAACCCCCGTCAGTCTCTCCGAGGGGTCTGGTGCTCTGCTCTTTTGTCCTGGATGCTGCTAGTGTCTCTCAGACACCTTGATGCCTGGATACGCCTCAGCTGCGGGTCTCTGATAGCCATGAGTGCCAAAGTGGGCAGTCAGGCCTGTGCCCTCGGTGCACAGCAGGGCCTCCATGGGGTCTCCCTGCCTAGGTCATTCCCTTTGCACCATCCTGGGTGGAGTCCCTGGGTGGTGCAAACGTTAAGCGCTCAGCTGCTAACTGGAAGGTTGGAGGTTGGAGTTCCCCCAGTGGTGTCTCTGAAGAAAGGCCCGGCGATCTCCTTCTGAAGAGTCAGCCATTGAAAGCCCTAGAGAGCACAGTTCTACTCTGACACACACACGGGGTCCCCATGGGTTGGAGTCAGCTTGATGGTAACTGGTTTGATTTCGATCCTGGGGGGTAGGTAAGGCAGACAGTCACATTATCGTCCCTGTTTTACGGAAACAAATGGCGTCTCAGAGAAAGCAAGTTACCTGTCCGAAAAGCCACAGTAAATGACAGATGGACGAGGGCATTTTTCTTCCGTGTCTTTTGGGATACTTCAGTCCAGCCCCTCCCATGAACCTGCCTACGAGCGCCCGTGCCTTTTGTGAGACAGACAACACGGATCCCGGAGAACACGCTGTTTCCGGACAGGCCCCCCCGGCGGCTTCCCCACGCGGGTCCAGCGGGCGGGGCGGCGGCGCGTCGGTTGCTAAGGCCGCGCTGCCCTAGCGACGGAGGGCGCGACGCGCACGCGCAGTGGCGGCCGCCGTGCACTGTGGGACGGAAGCCGGGCGGCGCGGCGAGGCGGGCCGGGAGCGGGGCCGGGAGCGGGGCCGGGAGCGGGGCCGGGAGCGGGGCCTGGGCCGGGAGCGCGGCCGGGGCGGCGGGCCGGGGCCGGGGGCCGGGAGCGGGGCTCGGGCCGGGCGGGCCTCGCGCGGGCGCCGCCATGAACGCGGCGGTGGTGAGGCGGACGCAGGACGCGCTGGGCAAGGTGATCCGGAGGCCGCCGCTGACGGAGAAGCTGCTGAGCAAGCCCCCGTTCCGCTACCTGCACGACATCATCACGGAGGTGGGCGCCGGGTCGGGGTCGGGGTCGGGGTGCGGATCCGGGTAGGGGTCGGGGTGCGGGGTGCGGGGCAGGGCCGGGGTGCGGACCGGGGTCGGGGTGCGGATCCGGGGTCGGGGGGCTGGGGTGGGGGGTGCGGGTCGGGGTCGGGGTGCGGACCGGGGTGGGGGGTGCGGGCCGGGGTCAGCGTGCTGGCCGGGGTCGGGGTGCAGGCCGGGGTCGGGGTGCAGGCCGGGGTCGGGGTGCAGGCCGGGGTCAGCGTGCTGGCCGGGATCGGGTGCGGACTGGGAGCCGGGGGGCTGGGGTGGGGGTGCGGGTCGGAGTCGATGCCGGGGCGCGGCCAGGGGTCGGGTCGGGCCTCGGGTGCGGACCGGAGTGCAGTTTGCGGCCGGGGATCGGCGCCTGGGCTGGGGGTCGAGGTCAGGGCGAGTGGTTGGGGTTGGAGTCAGGGCCGAGGTTGCGGGCTGGAGGTGCGAGTCGGGGCTCGGCCCGGGGCTGGGTGGCAGCGGGCGCCTGGCGTTGCTCTGCGGGGCTCCTGCCCGCGGAGACCGGCCTTTGGCCTGGCCTGCAGCGGGGGGCGGCCACTGGGCCTAAGCTGTTGTTAGCCTTCTGCGAGAGTTGCTGCCCTCGCCCCTGCTCTCCTCTTACCCATCCTCCCGGCCCCTTGGGGAGCACTCTGCTTTCCTGCCTACCGGTGTCTAGTTAGGGCTGGTCCTCCACGCTTGTCTCGGTGATTCCCCTCCCCTGCTCGGGAGGGGCCTGCTGCCTTCCTCCTGCGGTCCTGCAAGGCCTTGCACGTGGAAAGTGCTCAGTAAACCTTGAGAAAATGGAGTTCTTTTTCTAGGTGCCTGTCGACAGTGCAAGGCAAAGCAGTCACCACATTTTGCAAGCTTAGTAAATACCTGCTGGTGAATTTATTGGAGGTGGTCGTAGGGAGGCCTGAAAGGAAAAACTAGTGGAGGAATTTACTGCTTGGTGATAAGTCTGCTTTAAGTAGATACTGGCTGGCTGTGTACCTTTTCGTGCTGTGGTTGTCATCATGGTTAGTTGCCGTGAAGTTGGCTCCGACTCGTGGCAACCTCGTGTACAACACAATAGAATGTTGCCTGGTCCTGTGCCATCTTCGTGACCGATGGTATGTATGTCCAAGTCCACTGTTGAGTATTTTAAGTGCCTTCCAGCTCAGGGGGCTCATCTTCCAGCATTGTATCAGACAATATTTTGTTGTGATCTACAGGATTTTCTTTGTCTAATTTCGGACGTAGGTGGCCAGGCCTTTCTTCCTAGTCTTAGTCTGGAGGTTCTGCTGAAACCTGTCCACCGTGGGTGACCCTGCTAGTATTTAAAACACTGGTGGCATAGCTTCCAGCATCATAGCAATGCACAAGCCACTGCAGTACAACAAACTGACAGGTGGGGGGTGGTTTTCCCCTCTTGATTGTCAGTTCCTGAACCACGGAGACTGGAACTTCTCTGTTGGCATATCCTGGGTGAGCTGCCATGAGTAAGGTACAGTACACAGAGGCTGTGCAGCAAACATTGGCTCGTTGAATGGAATTGGTCAAGGCTCCTAGTAACCCTTGGGGGAGGGTGTATGTGGGGGCTGGCAGCGCCTGTTTCCAGGGTGGACTTGTGGGCAGACATTGGACGAGGGTGTGCTCCTTGGGAATCAGGAGTCAGGTTGTACTTGGGGGCTTTTAGCCCTCATCCCCGGGCCTGTTGGTCCTCTCGCTTTTCTTCTCCCTCACTCCCACTGCTTGGTCACCTTACTCTTCCCCAGACTTTGCATTGCCATCTCGCCTTTGCTGATCACGTGTGCCTCCCAGGAGTGCCTCATTTAAAAACCCTACAGTGCCTAAAACCTCTCTCAGATCCTAACCAACCCCAAGTGCTGCCTGCATTGGTCTCCTCCTCTGCTCAGCTGGTTCTTCTCTCCCAGCCTGTCCTGCACTTTGCGTTGAGAGTTGGGTGGGAGCATGCTGTGTCCTGGTTGCCCTGTGTCGCCCTCAGCCGAGGGGCAGCAAGTAGGGGTGAGCCAGGTGTGAGCCGGCAGCACGGACAATACTGCGGGTGCCTCTGGTCTACCCTTTCATCCTCCGTGTTGGTCTGTCTCCCCAACAAAAATGTAGCCCCGAAGAAGGGCGGCAGAGGGCCTGTCAGGGCTGCCACGTGCTCAGTACACTGCGGGTTCCTGAACCTCTCTGGTGTGACTGGAGCATCCTAATGGGAAACGAGAGCAGAAGAATTCTGAGAAGAATTGACTGGTTGGCGAGGTGGACACGTTGTGTGGAAGAAGCAAGGTGTTCTGAATCAGGACTGACTGGTCTGCTTTGTCTTCTATGTGCTCGGTAGAGTAGAGGGTCAGCGAAAAAGAGGAAGACCCTCGATGAGATGGCTTGACACAGCGGCTGCAACAGTGGGCTCAAGCATAACAATTGTGATCATGGCACAGGACCAGGCAGTGTTTTGTTCTGTGGTACATAGGTTGCTATGAGTTGGAACTGTCTTGACGGCACCTAACAACCACAACAACGAGGTGGGGACGAGTGTTTGCACTCCACTGCTAACCTAAAGGTTAGCAGTTTGAACCCACCTAGCAATACCATGGAAGAAAGGCCTGGCGATCTGCTTCCATTGAGATTACAGCCAAGAAAATCCTATGGAGCACAGTTCTACTCTGTCACCATGAGTCAGAACTGACCCGATGGCAACGGTTTTTTTTTTTTTTTTTTTTTTAAGTATCTAAAACGATTTCTCTACCTGGGTAAAAATATATATGCTAATTGCTACCTCCTTGATAATGATGTTAGAATTACTGACATTGGAAAAGCGTTTTCAGGTGATAGGTGAGGAGCTTCCTATGAAAATTCTTTACTGTCTCTGAATATTGTATTCAAATCGCTATGTTAGTATTTTAGCTACAGCTGAACTCCGCCTCTTCCGTAAAGCTAAACACGATTTTTTAAATTGTGCTTTAAGTGAAAATTGACAAATCAAGTCAGCCTCTCATACAAAAACTTGCTGTGTATTCCTGGTTGCTCTCCCCCTAATGAGTCAGCACACTCTTCCTCTCCACTCTGTATTCCCTGTGTCCATTCAGCCAGCTTCTGTCCCCCTCTGCCTTCTCATCTCCCCTCCAGACAGGAGCTGCCCATGTAGACTCATGTGTCTACTCGAGCCAAGAAACTCACTCCTTACCATTATCATTTTCTATCTTATAGTCCAGTCCATTCCCTGTCTGATGAGTTGGCTTTGGGAATGGTTCCGGTCTTGGGCTAACAGACAGTCTGGGGACCATGACCTCTGGGGGTCCTTCCAGTCTCAGTCAGACCATTAAGTCTGGTCTTTTTGCAAGAATTTGAGGTCTGCATCCCATTGCTCTCCTGCTCCATTAGGGGTTCTCTGTTGTGTTCCCTGTCAGGGTAGTCATTGGTTGTAGCCGGGCACCATCTAGTTCTTCTGGTCGCTAAGCACGATCTTGTGATACACTTATGTCATAGCTTACAATCACAGCTCACAGTTTTAGTGCCAGCAAACTGGGAACACCTCAGCAGAGGCAAAATGAAAAAGTTCCCAGAGCATAAATGCAGGGTACTCTCAGCATTCCACCTGTCTTCTCAAAAATGGTAGCACAACTCTGAAGTAATTTGGTGTGGAATGAAAAATTCTAGCTTGATAGGAAACTTGACGCGAATTATTTGTGGCCTTGATCCTGGAGATGGAGCCCAGCTTTAGAGTGCGACGGTCACTTTATTTATTTTTAACGTGTCACAGTAATAAAACAAGCAGCAGAAATGAGGGAAACCCCCAGTGAGATGGATTGACCTGATAGCCAAAACGATGGATTCAGATGCACCGTGAAGGTGGCACAGGACTGGACAGCGTTTTGTTTTATCATACCTAGGGTCTCGGAGTTGGAGTCAACTTGATAGCAGCTAACAACAGTAATAAACACACTTTGTATGTGATTCAGGATACACGTGTGTGCGTACTTATCCTCACTGTATTTGATGTAGTCTCATATTTTCTATAGTTTCATTTTTTAAAAGAAAATGCTTGTTGCTGCCCATTAGTGGATGTTACGGTAACAGCCATGTTTTGAAGAAATGGTCTGAGAGAAGCCAGGGCCTGTGTGGGTACCAGCCTGAAAGCTGGCCTCAGGATGACCGGGAGGTACAGGCTCACTGAGGGGGTGCAGGGAAGAGAACAGAAGCCATATGGAGTGGGGCGCCCCGTCCTGAGATATGAGGGACACGGGTGCTGATGGTGAAAACACAGACTGAGAAGTCCCTTTTCTTTCCAGAATCCCTTCTCTGCACTGCCCCTGAATGGCCCTTGTGAAATGCCTTGCTGGTTGGGCCCTTCCCTGCTTTAGAACCTTCCAGAGCTCCTTGTGGTCTTTAGACGAAGTTCATATCCCTCTTCCATTGAAGGCTGTTCAGGTCAGGCCCTGTGTGTCTCCGGCTCAGGCTCTCACTGACTGGGACTTCTTTTGGTCTGTCTTGGCCCTGGGCCTTGCAGGGACACTTTCGGTTGTCTGGTACATGCTTCCAGAATACCTCCCCCCCCCCCGCCCACCTGCAACTACCTGGCTCCTGTAAGCCTTCTGGTCTCAGTTTAGATATGGGCACCGTGACAGATTAGGTCCTGCCCCTGGGTGCCTCCGTAGCACGCTGCACGTTCCCCATCAGAGCACGTGTCTGTCTGTGTGTCCCATGGTGAGGACCAGGTTGGGTCCTCCCTGGCATGCTGCCCTCACCTAGTACCTGCTCAGGTACTTGTTGGGTAAGTGATTGAGTTCCAGTGCAGGTAGATTCGGAAAGCCCCTGACCACAGGGTTCAGTGGACGAGGCAGGTGAAGAGGCGTCCGTGGGGTGTGTACGATGGACTCTCCTTGTCTTTTGAAGGTGATTCGAATGACTGGTTTCATGAAGGGCCTCTACACAGACGCTGAGATGAAGTCTGACAATGTCAAGGTGAGTTCGAGCAGGGCCTCTTTCCCCACCCTCGCCTGAATGGACGGGGCTGCCTTTGCAGGCTGTGTATGGTCCTCGCCTGAATGGACGGGGCTACTTTTCCAGGCTGTGTATGGTCCTCGCCTGAATGGACGGGGCCGCCTTTGCAGGCCGTGTATGGTCCTCGCCTGAATGGACGGGGCTACTTTTCCAGGCTGTGTATGGTCCTCGCCTGAATGGACGGGGCCGCCTTTGCAGGCTGTGTATGGTCCTCGCCTGAATGGACGGGGCCGCCTTTGCAGGCCGTGTATGGTCCTCGCCTGAATGGACGGGGCTACTTTTCCAGGCTGTGTATGGTCCTCACCTGTGGTCCTCACCTGTATGGTAGCAGGTAGCATTTGCGTGCTGCTGCAGTAGGTGCTTGGAGCACAACGTTACATGCCATGGTAATTTTATTCTCTGAGACGTGAAATTAGTATATCAGAGGTTCATGCTGCCAAATCAACTAAGTTAAAAGCTTTCATGAATTATTTTTGTCTGTTAATTGAGTCAGTATTTGTGAGTTTGGCACACATTTAAAATAACATTTTATGTAAACAGCAACTATGTTATACCTGTTGCATGTGTTGAAGATAATGCCAATGCTTTTTGAGGTATTTTAATCTTGACGTTTAAATGGAAATACTTCAGGATAAAGATGCGAAAATCAGCTTCCTTCAGAAGGCCATAGACGTGGTGGTGATGGTGTCAGGAGAGCCGCTGTCTGCAAAGCCCGCGCGCATCGTGGCGGGTCACGAGCCTGAGCGGACGAACGAGCTGCTGCAGACGATAGGGAGATGCTGTCTCAGCAAGGTACTGGGGCGCTGAACCCCCAGTGCTGGGGAGCAGGGAGGAGGGCTGAGTGCCCAACAAGGTACGGGGCTGCTGAACCCCCAGTGCTGGGGAGCAGGGAGGAGGGCTGAGTGCCCAGCAAGGTACTGGGGCCCCGAACCCCCAGTGCTGGGGAGCAGGAAGGACGGCTGAGTGCCCAGCAAGGTACCAGAGCCCTGAACCCCCAGTGCTGGGGAGCAGGGAGGAGGGCTGAGTGCCCAGCAAGGTACTGGGGCCCTGAACCCCCAGTGCTGGGAGCAGGGAGGAGGGCTGAGTGCCCAGCAAGGTACTGGGGCCCTGAACCCCCAGTGCTGGGGAACAGGGAGGAGGGCTG
Organism: Loxodonta africana; assembly: GCF_030014295.1. Lineage (NCBI taxonomy): Eukaryota > Metazoa > Chordata > Mammalia > Proboscidea > Elephantidae > Loxodonta > Loxodonta africana. The sequence continues at coordinate 4,469,350 of NC_087347.1, read as the reverse complement.
AGTGCCCAGCAAGGTACAGGGGCGCTGAACCCCCAGTGCTGGGGAGCAGGGAGGAGGGCTGAGTGCCCAGCAAGGTACAGGGGTGCTGAACCCCCAGTGCTGGGGAGCAGGGAGGAGGGCTGAGTGCCCAGCAAGGTACTGGGGCCCTGAACCTCCAGTGCTGGGGAGCAGGAAGGGGGGCCGAGTAACTGAAATGCGGTGGGGAGCATTTAAGGAGACAGTGTTTGGTCATGTCTGTTGGACACTGCACTTTGAATTTGGTCCTGGGGGTAGTTGTGCTTGGCTTTGAATCTGGTCCTGGGGGTAGGTGTGCTGTGCTTTGAATCTGGTCCCAGGTGTAGGTGTGCTGTGCTTTGAATCTGGTCCTGGGGGTTAAGTGTGCTGTAGTTTGAATCTGGTCCTGGGGGTAGGCGTGCTGTGCTTTGAATCTGGTCCCTGAGGGTAGGTGTGCTGTGCTTTGAATCTGGTCCTGGGGTAGGTGTGCTGTGCTTTGAATCTGGTCCCGGGGTAGGTGTGCTGTGCTTTGAATGTGGTCCCAGGGTAGGTGTGCTGTGCTTTGAATCTGGTCCCAGGTGTAGGTGTGCTGTGCTTTGAATCTGGTCCTGGGGGTTAAGTGTGCTGTAGTTTGAATCTGGTCCTGGGGGTAGGCGTGCTGTGCTTTGAATCTGGTCCCTGAGGGTAGGTGTGCTGTGCTTTGAATCTGGTCCCGGGGTAGGTGTGCTGTGCTTTGAATCTGGTCCCGGGGTAGGTGTGCTGTGCTTTGAATGTGGTCCCGGGGTAGGCGTGCTGTGCTTTGAATCTGGTCCCGGGGTAGGTGTGCTGTGCTTTGAATCTGGTACCGGGGTGGGTGTGCTGTACTTTGAATCTGGTCCCAGGGGTAGGTGTGCTGTGCTTTGAACCTGGTCCCGGGAGTAGGTGTGCTGTGCTTTGAATCTGGTCCGGGGGTACATGTGCTGTGCTTTGAATCTGGTCCCGGGGGTGGGTGTGCTGTGCTTTGAACCTGGTCCCGGGGGTAGGTGTGCTGTGCTTTGAACCTGGTCCCGGGGTAGGTGTGCTGTGCTTTGAATCTGGTCCCGGGGTAGGTGTGCTGTACTTTGAATCTGGTCCGGGGGTAGATGTGCTGTGCTTTGAATCTGGTCCCGGGGGTGGGTGTGCTGTGCTTTGAACCTGGTCCCGGGGGTAGGTGTGCTGTGCTTTGAACCTGGTCCCGGGGTAGGTGTGCTGTGCTTTGAATCTGGTCCCGGGGTAGGTGTGCTGTGCTTTGAATCTGGTCCTGGGGTAGGTGTGCTGTGCTTTGAATCTGGTCCCGGGGTAGGTGCGCTGTACTTTGGATCTGGGTGTTGGAACTGCAGAAGTGATGTAAAGCAATGTAGAGTGATACAAATGAGGGTCCGTCACACATAGTGCAGATAGGCTATAAATATGAAACAGGGAGCTTCCCAGGAACGTTGCTCCAGGCAAGTGGCTGTAGGCTGCATGCCCAGGCTCCCATCCTCTGTTTCCTTCCCCCACACAGGCCTCCTCGAGGACAAATGACTTTTTCCAGTCAGGGCCAGGTGGCCGCAGGAGCTTGTGGGATGTCCCTGTTCTCTCCTGCCCTCCCATCCTCTGTGGTCTGCTTCCCTCTGTTGCTCCCTCCCTCTCCTGCCTCCGTCCTCTGTCACCTGATTGTTGTTTGAAGAGTGATCTTGACCTCAGAGAAACACTGTTTCAGCTGGATGGCACCGGGCTTGCTGTATCCCAAGCTCCTCGCCCAGGCTTGCAGTCGCCGTTGCTGGGCAGGCCTGCCTGGAGAGGTGCAGCCGGGCCTTGCTTGTCTGATTGCTGGAGGAGGTCACTCCCAGACCTGCCCTCTGTGGGAGCCAAGTTGCCCCACTGGGGAACAGAGCCAGACTATTATCAAGAGTACTGTTAACCCAGCACTTGGTCTACCTGAGAGGTAGGTTGACCAGGGCCAACCTGGGATATTACCAAATGGGAAGAGGTGGGCTTCCGCCTGCAGGACGGTGGGGTATAGGGGTGGGAGTGGTGTCAGGCCATCTCCTTGGAGACCTCCAAAGAGCACTGCCGTGTCCAGTCGCAGCTCTTGACCTAGAGACATGGAAGCTGGTTTTGCAGTCTGCTGGCCTCTGTGCCCAGCCTCCCTGTCCTCCACAGACTTGTGTTCGCAGCAGCCTTATGTCTCTTCTGCAGCCTTACGTTCCCCCACAGCCCCGTGTTCCCCCGCAGCCCCGTGTTCCCCCACAGCCTTATGTTCCCTGCAGCCTTTTGTTTCTCTCACAGCCGTAAGCTGCTCATCTTCCTATAAAGGAGATCTGACTGGTATCTTTCCTGCTGACCGCTTGCTGGGTTCCTGTTCCTCGGGCACAGCTGGCTCCTGGGGGCTCCTCAGGCCTCTGACTTGCTGTCACTCCCTTCCGTCCCAGTTCTTTTCTCTCTCCTCACCTGTACACCTAAAGTCGCCATACACCGCAAGTCTTCTGGACTGGCCCCTCCCCCTCGCTGTGTGCGACCGGCTCGGTGCCCCCTCGCTCCCTCCCTTGCTCTCCCTTCGCTCCTTTCATGGTCTCTCCCCCAGCTGGCCTAGGTGCGATCCTGTCCCCAGTGTACACTGATGCTTGATTGTTGCGTTTGCCTGTCTCCTCGGACACAGTGTCCTTGCCCAGTGTGTGGTGCCTTGTGTGTGGTGGACACTCAGTGTATTCTTGTGGAATGAGCAAGTGCCTGACAACAGTGAGGTCCCTGACGGGAGGCCCTCAGAGGCCTGGTGACCTCCAGGGCCCTGGAGGATGAGGTGCTGCATTCGACGGGCTGGACTCAGATTACTCGCAGCCCCTTGGGTGCTCAGGTCTGGGATTCCGTTGGAGTGTGCAGTACTTTGAGAGTTGTGTGCATCAGTGTTACTGCCCTTCAAAGTTCGGGTGCAATGGAATCGTGGTTCAGTTAGCGGGGGTGGAGTCTACTATTAGTGACCCTTGGGGTTCTGGAAGGTGACAATTACTGGGAGATGCAGTTCTTTGTCCGATAATACAATTTTCTTTTAATATTTTGCCCTTTGAACATCAGTGGTAGACCAAGGCGAGTGTGCTGAGGTCTCTTTGGATGTCAGCATTCCTGTTTGTTCCATCTGCTGGCCTCCCTCTCACCCTGCATTTTGTTTCTAATTTATACCCTGACAAAAGCTCTCCAGTGATGATGCGGTGAAGAGAGTTCTGGCTGGAGAGAAGGGCGACAGGAAAGGAAGGCCGTCAAAGTCCCAAGACCTGGGCAGTAAGAATGCTAAAGAAGAGGAACCCAGGGTCCCTAAGAACAAAGAGGTGAGCCTTAACCTTCTCATCCTTGAGGATGGAATGACTTGTTTTCCTGTAGTTCAGGTGAAAAGATTTATCAGTGATGTTGCTATTTGATTTTTCTTTTCCTTTAGGATAGAAGAAACTCTGAAATAAAAGAGAGAAGTCCAAGCAAAGATCAAAAACCGAAAGAAGAGTTGAAAGAAGAAAGCAAACCCAGAGAGAAGGAAAAGGAGAAAACCAAGGAGAATGACAGCGACAGGCACAAGGATCTCGAGAGAGACAAGTACCGAGAAGAACGAGAGAAGAAGAGCAGGGCCAAGCAAGAGAGGGAGAGAGACAAGGACCGGGGCAACAAAGACCGGGACAGGGAGGCGGACCGTGAGAAGGAGAGGGAGCGGAAGAGCGAGGGAGGACGGGAGAAGGAGAGGTTGAAAGAGCGAGACAAGGAGCGAGAGCGAGACAAGGGCAGAGAGCGAGACAGGGACAAACGGAGAGCGAAGAACGGGGAGCACTCCAGGGACCCCGACAGAGAGAAGAGCAGAGAGCATGAGAAGCTGGAGAAAAAGGTAAAGTCTTCTCTGGAGAACATCTGCCCTTAACTTGGGAAGTGTTTGCGTTGCTTCAGTAATGGGATTTTTGTCTTCAGTGTAATGGGTGGTGCAGACAGTGAAGCGCTTGACTACTAACCGAAAGGTTGGTGGTTTGAGTCCACCCAGAGTTGCCTCAGAAGACGGACCTGGCGATCTGCTTCCAAAAGGTCACAGCCTCGAAAACCCTGTGGAGCACAGTTCTCTGACACACATGGGTCGCCACGCGTCCGAGTTGACTCAAGGGCAGCTGGCGGGTTGTTTTTTTTTTGGTATTGTGATCAGGAAACTCGTTTTCTTTCACGCCCGTTCGAAATGATGACAATCTTGAATTCCCAGTAGAAAACCAACTAGATACCAGTTTCTTGCCAGGCGTTTATTTCCCCCCGTGTGTGCTACGTTTGGGCGCTTTTCTGAAGGCTCTGGGGCAGCCGGGGCCTCAGCACTGCAAGCAGGGCTTGGCAGGGAGATGTCTCCCTTGCAGGTGTGTCTCCTCTGGAGCCTGGAAATCACTGATTTTATTAGGATTAGGGTACATCTAGGTCTCTTAGGCATTAGCAGATAAGCACAATAAGACCTCAGTTTACCGGAATTCCTGTTTAATTAAATTTGCAAGTAAATTTTAGACTGGCAAGAAAATCCTTTTCGTTTTAAGCAATTGTTTTGACACGTGCAGGTTACCGTTAGACTAATTATATGTAGTACAGGGTGGAATCTGCCCCTACTGTTAGATGTGGTACGGGGCAGGATCTGGCCCTGACTGTTACACGCGGTACAGGGTGGAATCTGCCCCTACTGTTAGATGTGGTGCGGGGCAGGATCTAACCCTGACTGTTACACGCGGTACAGGGTGGAATCTGCCCCTACTGTTAGATGTGGTACGGGGCAGGATCTGGCCCTGACTGTTATTCGTGGTACGGGGCAGGATCTGGCCCTGACTGTTATACGTGGTACGGGGCAGGATCTCTCCCAGATGGTGTTCCAGGTGTCCCTTTTTGTAGGGACATCACGTAACTGTCCAGTGGTCTGTAGCTGCTGGAAAGGGGGAACTGAGGTCTGGAAAGGCTTAAGACCTACAGACCTGCCAGGGTGACCTGGCGGGGCATGAGGGCAAGGCCATAAGGACTGCTCTGTCTCCTGGCCCACTGGACAGCCTGCTGCTTGTATAGAGGAGGGCGTGTCTCTGCACTGACCCTGGGATAAGGTCTATGGGCATGTCTTTTCTGTGAAAGTCACTGTCAGCCTGTTCAGGATCTCTGTATCACAGCGTGAAAAGGGTGCCTGTCCAGAAAGGCTTTGTTGGGGTTTTGTTAGCAATTGATTTTGTGTTCCACTGGAACCTGGGGGCTTTACTATTTAAAATCTCTTTTTCTCCCATGAACTTCCGAGAGTCTAATGCCCTGTGACATGTGTCATGTAAAGCATGTGTCCCCCATCTTTTGCCTCTTCAGAGGTCCCAGCAGAGACTCAGAGCCTTGGTAATGCAGTGGTTAAGAGTTCAGCCGCTAACCAAAAGGTCAGCAGTTTGAATCTACCAGCCGCTCTTGGAAACCCTATGGGGCAGTTCTGCTCTGTCCTGTAGGGTCTCTATGAGCCGGAATTGACTCAACAGCAGCGGATTTTGGTCGGTCGTTGGGCCCCTTTCCTTCAAGTGGGAAAAGCCGAGTGCAGTGAGTGTGAAGGGAGGAGCTGGGTGTAGTGCCCGACGGAGCGACCTGTAGTTACTGCTGATGCAACCTGAGCCCTTCCTAATTAGGTGACAGGACATCTAACTGCTGAAATATTGAAAAGGCACTCTTTGCTTTCCAGTCTCCACGGAGGAAAATCTCACAGCGATTGTATGTCTGTTTTACTCCTTGTATTGAGACGTGTCTCAGAGAATTGATGGAAGGCAATGGACGTGGTACAATTCTCACGTAACTCCTGTCCTCAGAGGGCGCTCCTGGCTTTCAGTCTGAAGTCTTTGCTTAAAAAGGGCCACTCCATTTTAAAGTTGCTTTCCTATCGGAAGTCACGCGCAGGAACCATTTTTCCACGAGTGTTGGTGTTTCTGTTGTCCACGCGGTCCTTCATTTCCACACTCCCTGTGTCTCCCCCGGGTGTGTCCCCTTAGTTGGCCTGACTGGGATTCAGCACGTCCAGGAGACCGTGCCTTCATATGGCTCCCTGAGAGCCACCTGTCTCGACGTCCTTGTCCCTTTGTGGAGAGGGCATCTCCCTGCCACTTGCTTGGGTTCTTTGGGAATCCAAGGAGCAGTAACACAGCAGCAAGTCACATCTGTAGTGGTGATGTGGTGTTCTTTTTTTTTTTTTTAATTGTGAAAATACACATATCAAAACATTACTCGTTCAGCCATTTCTACACTTATGATTCAGTGACATCGATGACATTTTTCGTGTTGTACAACCATTGCCGCCTCCCGTTGCAGATTATTCCACCACGATCTGATGTTCTTTTGGGAGGTAGTGTCTTGCTGTTGGTCAGCGTTATACCAAATGTCGTGATATATTTTTAGATTTTACAGTATTTTAGGATGTTACAAATCTGAATATTCTACATGTTGAAGGTTTTTTCTTCTCACAGTCTACAGGCCCCGGAGAGGCATCTAAAAAGTCGTCAGATGGATCTTTTAAAGACTCGAAGGCTGAAATAGAGGTAAGCTTTCAAACTCAGTTCTGAGAGACCCAGACAGATAGCTGTGATGCGTGGTGCACGCTGTGCTGTCCGGGTCCTGCGAGGCAGACGAGGAGAGCGGGCAAGGTCTACGCACAGTAGATGCACGTTTGTTTTGTTGTGAAAGTAATGATTTAAACTGTTTACCACCCGGTAAGAAGGTGGATTGTGTAATCTCTGGCCTCCTGTGGTGGACTCCTGGATGGCTGGAGCCTTTATTTAACAAGCATGATGTTTGGTGCACAAAAGCTAGCGTGGTCACTTGGGTGGAGGGTGGTGGTGACGCCGAGGGGGAGTCTGAGCCAGGGCTGAGTCCCTGGGCAGATAAGGAAAGGGAGGGAGGGCCAGGTGGAGGGACTCCTCCACACTCTGCTGGGCCCAGGTCACGGCCTGTGTGGGGCTCCGCAAGGCGTGTCCCGTGGCTGGGGTACGGCTGAGGCCAGGCCAGCCAGCTCCCCGAAGGCCGTCCTGTAGAGGTTAGACTTCACCCGAGGCAGCTGCAGGGGAGGTGGCGAGGGGTGGCGTGGGGGCTGGGGCAGCCAGCTAGGAGACCACGTGGTCACTCGAGAGGTGGCGCTCTTGGGCCTGTGTCCTCGGAGGGCGGTGGGATAGGACCAGCTGAGTTCTCTGATTTGCTTATGTTAGTCACAGTGTGTAGTTTTCACTTTCACAGGTGCTCACAAACGCACCTTAGTGATGAAATCTGTAGCAGTAGAGGCCGAGTCCTCGTCGGCACATCTGGTGAGAGGGTGCTTCTCGGGTGTGGTCAGCAGATTGTACGGAACGTCGGGAGCATCAGGTGGAGGTCTTGGCCCCCGGCTCGTGCACACTCACAGGTCTTTGTGGTTGCGTTGAGTGCGCTCAGCCCGCTGAGCGTGTGGGTGCTGTGGTTGTGTTCCACGCCTGCTCTTCTCTTGCAGAGCTTGAATGAGCCCTCTGCGAATGGTGTTGCTGCACACACGTCAGCTAACTGTCTTCCCTTCTCTGTCCTTTCAGACCGAGATGTCCGCTCGAGCAGCCAGGTCGCTGACAACGAAAGTGTCAAAACGGCAACCCAGAAGCTCAGTGGAAGGTACCGCAGAAAGTACTGTGTGTTTAGCTGAGGACGCTGATACTGGTGTCTTTGTCATTGACTGCAGTGTCCGGTGGGAAAGGGCTCTGGTGATGGGAAAACAGGCGGGACAGGCCACGTGACGGTGATGAAGATGTGTGGCTCTGACACATGCCCTTATGCACACGTGCACATTCACACGTGTGTGTCCACAGGTCTGTCGTGGGCTGAACGGACAGACGATGTGAGGGTGGTGAAAACATGTGGCTCTGACACACGCACATGCGCACACTCACGCGCACACTCGCGCGCACTCGCGCGCATACTCGCGCGCACTCACGTGTGCCCGCAGGTCTGCCATGGGGGGACAGATGATGTGACGGTGACGAAGATGTGGCTCTGATGCACACACGTGCACACTTACACACGTGTGCGGACAGGTCTGCCGTAGGGTGGAATGAACAGCTGATATGACAATAGGGGTGAAGTGTGGCTCTGACACACACCTGTGCAAACACACATGCACACACTCAGGAGTGCACACAGGTCTGCCATGGGATGGAATGGACAGATGCTGTGAGGGTGATGAAAACGTGTGGCTCGACACACACTTGGCACACACACGTGCAGACTCACACATGTGCACACAGATCCTCCGTGGGATGGAATGGGCAGACGGTGTGAGGGTGGTGAAGACGTGTGGCTCTGACACGTGCCCATGCACACATGCACGCGCACACACACGTGTGCACACTCTGGGCACGTGGGGCAGAGCAGCACCTCTTTGATGGAGATCTGGGTTGGAGATAAGAGTCTCTTGGAAAGTGGGATCGAATTTGATTTTCCAGAAGTTTCTACGAGTCATTCATGTGTCATTGGCTCTTGTCTTCCAGCATTAGGAGGCTAAACTCAATCCTGACGTAGGGTGGATATAAAGAGCACGTACCCGCTGCTGTCGAGTTGATCCCCACTCACGTGACCCTATGGGACAGAGTAGAACTGCCCCATAGGGTTTCCATAAAAAAAAAAAAAACGGCCAATAAATAGGAAAAGACTCATGCAGATGCGGGGAAGCTGGAGGCCAGTAGGGTTGGGGGCTTACGTTTTTTGTTGAAGGTTAAAGTTAATTTGAATGAGCAGCAGCAGTTTCTGAAAAATCATCCTTTTCCCAAATTGTATATAAGTTAAAGAAATGTAGCGAGAATGTAAAAGTTGGAACTTTTCATTTAGAAATTAAACTTAGATGGTAAGCTTCACTTTTTCACATGCGGAGTAATGCTTTAGTGAACATCTTTGTGCTGGAAGCTTTTTGTGAAGGTTTGGATGCTGTCTGTGGGATCAGCTCCTGCACGTGAAATTACTGCCAAAAGGGGCGTGGGTATTTTGAGGTCTTCCTCAGCTGCGGTGTACCACCTGCTGTGCCCTGTAACCCCACCTTCGCCTGCATGTTTAAAGCTCTGCCGGTTTTGAAGGATGAGAACCAGAAAGTATTCTCTGTCTTTTTAATTACTAGTGAGGTTGGACGTACGTCCACGTCTGATGTTTTTATTTGCTTCTCCAACTTGTCTGTCCTGCCGTTTGCTCACTTCCTTCTTGTGTCTGTCGGGGACCTCAGGGCTCATCTTGATTTGCCAGAGCTCCTTGTACGCCCAGGACATGTGCCAGTTTTTAAAAATAAATGTTTGTTCCCTGTATTTTTCTCAATGTATTTCAATTAATTAATTATGTTTGGCTGGATTTTTGACTTGCCTGAGTATTTGAATTTTATGTGCTTGATGCGGCCAGTCTTTTTTTTTTTTTTTTTAATTTGTCCAGAAATTTGATAGATGAGGGTTTGTTTTTTATCATGCATTTTTTAATGTTAAAGCTTTTTAGATATCTCTTATTTTAATTTATGGTGTAAGGCCAGGCTCCAGTTTTATTTTTTCAGAAAAACGCACCGTGTTTTGAGGGTCCCTTACTGACTGATTGTACCCCTCCCCCTGAGCTGTGACACCTTATAAGGCTTTTGTTTTCTGGAGTCTTTATTTATTTATTTTTTCTTCAGTCTGCTGCCTTCTGTTTTACCATGACTTTTTTATCATTGTTGTTTTCAAAAAGTTTTAAGCTATTTTATTCTTGCAGATAAGAATAAGTCAAAGAATGAGTCATGAGTCAAAGAATCCCTTCCCCCGCAATACAAACAACCAGAATAACTTACCAGCATTCAACGGGACTTGTGTTAAGCTCGTGCTTTCATTGTGTGGGGAAGATGGACACCTGGAATTTCAAGTTAGGAAAGATCTCTCCTCTCCCTGAGAAGCTCTGTACACTTGAGTGTGTGTGTGTATGTGTGTCTGTGTTCATCAAAGTGATTCTTGAGAGTTCGTTGAGTTTTTAGCATTTTTAGGGGGGAGGTATCCTTTCCCCCTCCTTTTGTGATGCTTACTGTTGGTATGTAGATGCCTTACTGATTTTTGTAGCTGTATCTCAAGTCTAGCCTCGTGGCTGAATCTCAGTGCAGTAGGTGTTTCCATGATGCCTTTGGGTTCTCTAGGCAGGCATTGGTACCATCTGCTTTTCTGGAAACTCAGGATGTTTACAGCCGTGATTACTGGTGAGAAGCTGCTGCAGGGTGCTTTCTGCGAAGTGTCTGAGAGATTTTATGACGAGGGTTTTGCAAGCTTTATGGCATTAAGCTTCATGGAGCTGTCAGCACTGAGCTGGGCTTCTTCTCTTCCCTAACTGCTTTTGGGGGCACTGCCCTCCCCGAGGGGCCTCACTCAGCAAACACTGGTGACTGGTGTACCTCGTGACGTTCTGCCTTGCTTAAATGGTAGGCATTTGGCCAATGCCAGCTCCTAGAAGGTGCCCAGGACACAGGACCTCTGTGCTCTCTAGGGCATAGCCTTGCACTTTGCACAGCGTGTGAGGGCACCACGTCTGTTAGGCACGTTTAGGGTTTCGAAGCTACTGGAGAATCCCTATGGAGCCACAGAAACACCCTGCATGAGAACATGGCCACTTGCGCTGCAGCTTCAGTAATAGCACATCACAGGACAGATCATCTGAGCTGGCGAGTGCATTTGAAATGTCACTCGTTTGGTAAGTGTGCAGCCTCAGAAATTGATTTTAATCTGTTTTTATCGTACAATGTCGTGTCAGGAAGAAGGAGCTCTAGAGCTGGTGAGCATAGTCTTTCCCCTGAGAAGGACTGCAGCTCTTCCTGTGGTAAAGCTAAGGAGCGTGCCGTGAGACAGCTCGCTAAGACCGGGTCGGCCACGGCACAGGCTGGGAGTGCGTGTTTGACAGGTGAAACCTTTAGGTGTCTGATCCTTTGCTTCTGTGTGACCGTTGAACAGGTTGAGCTCACCGGGGCAATGCGGCAAGGATGAGGCCCTGAGCTCAGGGCTGTGCAGTGGGCCCTGTGGACACAGCAGGGCCCTCCTGTCAGGCTAGGGCTGCCCTGAAATTGCCCTGACCCCCACTGCAGCTGCTTGGGCTGGCCTCACGGCTGGTCAGTGTGGTGCGGTGTCACTGGAGAGTGTAATCCAGAGGGGGAGACGGGCAGTGAAGGAAAGGCAGGGTGTATGGTGTTCCCAGTGATGAGTCTCTGCAAGGAAAACGTAGCAGAGAGAGTGGAGGAGGGGAGGCTTTCAGGTCTCCGAGGAGGGGCCATCTGGACAGATAGCTGAAGGGGTGTGGGAGGACATGCAGATCACAGGAGCAGGCAGAGGCCCTGAGCCGGGACAGGTGAGGCTGGGACAGGTGAGGCTGGGACAGGGGGAGGTGACAGGAGGAAAGCTGCACTAGTAGGCAGGACCCAGGCGGTGCTGGGACATGGGCCTTGTAGGCAGGACCCAGGTGACGTTGGGCCACGTGGGCATTGTAGGCAGGACCCACGTGACGTTGGGCCACGTGGGCATTGTAGGCAGGATCCAGGAGATGCTGGGATGTGGGCCTTGTAGGCAGGACCCGGGCAGTGCTGGCATGTGGGCCTTGTAGGCAGGACCCAGGCAATGCTGTGGTACATGGGACTTGTAGGCAGGACCCAGGCGATGTCCGGCCACTTGGGCCTTGAAGGCAGGACCCAGGTGATGTCATGGTACGTGGGCTTGCAGGCAGGACCCGGGCGGCGCTGGGACGTGGGTCTTGTAGGCAGGACCTGGGCAGTGTTGGGACGTGGGTCTTGTAGGCAGGACCCGGGTGGTGCTGGGACCTGGGCGTTGTAGACAGGACCCAGGCGATGTCGTGGTATATGGGCCTTGTAGGCACGATCCAGGTGATGCTGGGCCACGTGGGCTTTGGGTCTAAAGTAAGTGAGAACAGAGCCCTTGGAGGGTTTTTGGCAGAGTAGAGACATGACTTGACGTCTGTTTAAAAGCACCACATTGGCTGCTGTGTGGAGAGTAGGTTATATGGAGCAGGAGTGGAGGTGGAGCAGGCAGGAGGTTGCATGGGGTCCAGGGGAGAGACTGATGGCTGGGACCACAACATCACTGGGAGAACACAGGGTCCAGGGGAGAGACCGATGGCTTGGGCCAGAGTGTCACTGGGAGAACACGGGGTCCAGGGGAGAGACCGGTGGCTTGGGCCAGAGTGTCACTGGGAGAACACGGGGTCCAGGGGAGAGACCAATGGCTTGGGCCAGAGCGTCACTGGGAGAACATGGGGTCCAGGGGAGAGACCGATGGCTTGGACCAGAGTATCACCGGAAGAACACAGGGTTCCGGGGGAGAGACCGATGGCTTGGACCAGAGCGTCACTGGGAGAACACGGGGTCCGGGGGAGAGACCGATGGCTTGGACCAGAGCGTCACTGGGAGAAGACGGGGTCCGGGGGAGAGACCGATGGCTTGGGCCAGAGCGTCACTGGGAGAACTCAGGGTCCGGGGGAGAGACTGATGGCTTGGACCAGAGCGTCACTGGGAGAACATGGGGTCCGGGGGAGGGCGATGGCTTGGACCAGAGCGTCACTGGGAGATCACGGGGTCCGGGGGAGAGACCGATGGCTTGGACCAGAGCGTCACTGGGAGAAGACGGGGTCCGGGGGAGAGACCGATGGCTTGGGCCAGAGCGTCAATGGGAGAACACGGGGTCCGGGGGAGAGACCGATGGCTTGGACCAGAGCGTCACTGGGAGAACTCAGGGTCCGGGGGAGAGACTGATGGCTTGGACCAGAGCGTCACTGGGAGAACATGGGGTCCGGGGGAGGGCGATGGCTTGGACCAGAGCGTCACTGGGAGATCACGGGGTCCGGGGGAGAGACCGATGGTTTGGACCAGAGCATCATTGGGAGAACACGGGGTCCGGGGGAGAGACTGATGGCTTGGACCAGAGCGTCACTGAGAGAACTCAGGGTCCGGGGGAGGGCGATGGCTTGGACCAGAGCGTCACTGGGAGAACACGGGGTCCGGGGCTATTTTGATGGCCGAGATGACATATAGGATGGTGACTGGACGTCAGTCATTAGAAAGGAGAACCAAAGATAAGGTCAGTTTAGGGGGGGTGCTGGGCACGCAGGTGGGGCCCTTCAATGAAATGGGGTGGCTTTGGGTGGAGCTGGTTGGCGGACTGGGTGGCCCTGTTGGGATTTGGTCATGGCTGCGTTAGGTCTGAGACCAGGCAGGAGGTGGTGGGTAGACAGTGAGAGTCAGGTGAACTGAAGGTGAAAACAGGCAAGGTAGGAGTCCTAGGCAGTGGTCTCTGCAGCACACAGGTGCCGTGACCTGGGGGAGAGCACGGGGAGGGGCAGGCTGGAGGAGGAGGTGGCAGAGCCAGCACAGGAGACATGCCAGTTGGAGAGGAACTGGGAGAGAAGGCATCCGCAGGGCCACCTGGGGAAAGTGGAGCCCGGAGGGAGGCAGGGAGGGGGTACCCGGAGGGAAGGAGGGGGGTGTCCATGGACTCTTCTATTAGAGTGAGTTACCTGGAGTCTGAGGACTGACCACTGAGCCTCATAGGACATCCTGTTGGTGACCTCGACCTAGAACCCTGTAAACCCTAACTAAAGCAACCAAACACAAAGCCAGTACATGTTTTAATGTGTTGTTAACTATTTCATGTCAGGAAGAAAGGAAGATAATATTTCAGCTAAAATTTTAGACTCCATAGTGTCTGGATTAAATAACGAACCAGATCAGGAAACAACAGCTTCAGAAATAGGTAAGAAAAATATCTTCTCTAGTCCAAATTCTCACCACTTTGATGTGAAGTGTTTAATTCCAGCGTAGCTATAACTTAGGTATTTTTATTCTAACCAGTCGAATGATCGTCTTACTTTTCACTATGTACTGAAGGCCAGAGATGACTCGATGCTCTATTCCCTGTGACATAATACAGAATAACTGCGCATGAAGTCAGCCTTACACGTGCCCTTTCTGCATGGCTGATTTATTTTTATGCCCAGCTCAGGATGCTGTCTTCATCTTGCTACTGGAATCTTACAAACTGATGTGGCTGGTTAGGTGGAGAATTGTTTTTTTTTTTTTTAATCTTCACCCTCTCCCAGTTTGTTATGTGAACAAAATATCCCACGATGAAGATCTGTGAGGTGCGTGCTTACAGCCCGTCGGGGAAGTTGTTCCCACGGCTTAATGTTAAGGCTGGCACACAATCGTCAGCCCTGCTGACAATAGGGAGTGATTAGACGTGTGCATTCGGAATTCCAAAAGGGATAACTCGTGGTTAAATATCAGTGACTGCCACCTTCTGTGACTTTGGGCCACATTCTTCAGAAACGTTAAAATTCTTGAGTAACATTTAGGGTAAAATATAGTGTGAATCTTGACTCTAGGGAAGGATAAAATAATTTCTAGGCTGAACTTACCTTCTAGCTATCTGAGCATTGTTTTCGTTTTTGTGATTTTAGCTAGAATAATGATAAGCATATTCCCTGTACAAGCGCTTTGCCCTGGAGAACTCACATTTCTAGGAGGTGTATATCCTCCTCCATTATCGGCACAGCCTCTTAGGTGATCTTTGTCTCTTTGTCCCAAGTGGGTCACCCCACACATGGTGTATCTAGGTCTTTGGCAGTCTGGGATGACTGAACAAACGGTGACTAAATGGGAGTGGAATGGCTCCTTACTGATGAAAACGCTTTTCACAAGGGGCATACATGCTGTTGCTAAACTGTGTCCTGGCTTTTATTTCTGCCGGAGTTTTTCTCAGCCGAGGGCTCCTGCCAGCGGGAAACGCCCAGGCGGTCCCTGTATCGCAGGACAGAGAGGTGGGTGGTGGTGCGAGAGGTGACTGCCGTCCACAGGGCAGCCGGGCAGCCGCGGTATACACAGGACCCTGCATCCGAGTCCAGGGGACGGCAGGAGCGCAGGACCTCCCCGCCTGGAGCTGGCGCATGGGTGGGTTCTCTGAGCTCACTTCCTCCTCTGTAAGGGGGTGTGTAGAGTCACCTGCCTTGAGGGGAGATGGGATGAGGCCCGTAACGTGGCCAGCGTGTAACATGGCCAGCGTGTAACATGGCCAGCGTGTAACATGGCCAGCGTGTAACATGGCCAGCGTGTCCGAGGCACACGAGGCACAGACCCTGCTTCACTTATTTTGTGTCACTTTAGTTGAAGAGGCGTCATGGGGGCAGGGGGCCATAGAGCACCCCAAAACAAATCCCTTCCTAATTTGGTGCAAATGGATTCAATGTAAACTGAAATAGTTACTTAGAAATATACTGAGCGCTTTATAGCTAGCATCTCTAAGTGTGGAGATCGCTGAGGTCGGCTGCTAAGAAGCGCACAAGACCGCAAAGTCCTGTTTCTCTGCTGAGCTCCTTTGCCAGAGATGAGAATGAGGCTGCCGCCCCCTGGTGGCCGTGAGCAGGGTCCCCCGCACTGCACGGTCCTCGTGTCGGGGGTGGTCGGAGTCCTCCTTCACTGCCACTGATGGCCCCCTGCACAAGTCCCTGTCATCACAGCCAGCCACTCACAGATGCAGCCTTCAACCAGCTGAAGGCTTTTACTGACGTCCGAGCATTTGAAATTGGGCTTTTCGGCAGCGGAAGTACCTCAGTCTCTCTCGCTGAATGTGATTTCCAGGTCCAGGGCCTTTGGGTCTGGTCAGTCAGCCTTTCATAACAGGTGCCTTCATTCTTAGGGTCAGAGGACAGTCGTGCCCACGAGTGCCGACTGGTCAGGCCCCAGGCCCTGTGCCTGCTGCCCGGGGCCCACCATCACCTGCTGTGCTTCACCAGGGCCCGCAGAAGAGGGCACCTGGCTTTGTGGTTGATGTTTTGCTTTTCTGGGGGCTTCAAGGGCTCAACAGGAATTTACACGTTCTTTCTCAAAAGGTGAACTGTTTCTCCTCTCACTGCGTGTTGCGACGCAGACTGCTCAACCTGCCTGTTCTCGTCGTAGTTGCAGGGCAGCCTCGGGTTTTCTGGCCTGTTAAGCCTTATGTGTATCTTGCTTGGATTCCCTCATTTTATTTCATTATTTCAACTTTTTAATTATGAAAAATACGGTAAAGTAGAAGGATTAGTATGATTAACACACAGACTCATCAGTTCTAACGTTTTACCATATTTGCTTCATCTGTGGCTGTAGATTTTTATAAACCATTTTAAAGTATGTGAAAGATGTCCTGACACGTTTCCCATAAATACATTAGCATGCAGCTCAAAAAAAAGAAAAAAAAAAGATATTTCCCTGCATAGCCACAAAACTAATGTCACTCCTAACAGAGCTGTAATTCCCCGAAGGCATCTAAGACCCCAGGTGGTATCCCAGTTGTCCCAGAGGTGTTTTTCATGTTTTTTTTCTTTTCCCCTGAGTGGTGATTTTTGTTGAGATAAGGTTGCTTGTCTTGTAGACTGTTGCGCCTTCTGTATTTTCTGATTGTTGACCTCTGCTCTGCTCCTCCCTCTGGTATTTTCTGTTAGGTCTGAAGGCTTGACGAGATGCGGGTGAGACGTCGCCCAGTGTGGGGGGTGTGGCACCCTTCTCGTTGTGTGTTGTGCCTGCCTGCCAGGCTGCCCGCTGGGTGAGACGAGGCCCTTGTTCTCAACACTAGTTATTCCATCACGTCCAGGACCTCGGTGTGGCTACAGTTTGCGCTGAGCACTGGCAGACTGGCATTCGGGTAGTGGTGTGTGGGCTGCCTGTCTGGTTGGTGAGGGCACGGGGCCTCCTGGCCAGCACAGTGCCCCTTCCTTCCTTCCTGCACGTTATCCTTTTAGTCTTCGGCCATCAGGTGGTCAGGAGCCTGCTCGGGGGAGCGTTCAGTGAATGGACGTGCAAGCCTTTGAGCCTGGGCCACCTAGACGCCAAGGCCCACAGCCTCACTCCTCAGTTGCCACGTGGTTCCAAGCCACACATTTCACTAATGTGTTGATTTTTTTTGCTGATTCGTAGTACATAGTTTTAATTTTGGGGGAAGAAAATTTTTTTCTATAGCATTGATTCTGACTCATAGCGACCCTGCAGGACAGAGTAGAACTGCCCCATAGAGTTTCCAAGGAGCAGCTGGTGAATTCGAAGTGCTGGCCTTTTGGTTAGCAGCTGTAGCTCTTAACCATTTCCTTTTTTGAAGCTGTTATTTGGCACACTGGTTAATCTGCCTCTATGATTAAGACTTGATTGTAGTATTATTTATCAGCATGTGTGGTCTGTCTGAGCTCTTTCTCCTGAAGGAATCTGGAGTTTAGGAAGGCTTACTTAAGGATTGCACTAGAGCTTTGGAAAGATAAAGTTGTGCAAAGTGTCCTTGGGATACAGAGACGAGACAGTGCATTTGTGGTTTCTTTACTGTGCTGGGGGCTTCGTACTCACCAATAGGAAATGCTGGACACTGCCAGATAAAGTCTTACAGAGCTTAAAATCATTGGGCTGTTTTCTTCTGACATTGATGGTCTACAACTGCCAAGCTTATATCTACCTTTGATTTGTTTTTATAAGATGTAGTAACATTTCATATTGATTTTTAGCTGCCCTCGATAAAATATTATAATTAACTGTTTGAATCAGACTGTTTAAGTCCGCATCATTCTTACAGTTTGAAACAAGTATCCTCAGAACATTTTATGTTGTCTGTTTTCTGTAGTTCTCTCACATACATAAAGCAGTTCCGTGCTAGTTAATGACAGAGTAATTCTGATATAAATGATTTCTTTGAATAGTTTTAAGAATTTGTAAAATTGTGTTTTAGGGAAGAGAACATGTTTTCAGTTTTATTTTTGTCTCTCGATTTTTTCCGGGGAGTGGTGGGTCCTTTAGTGAACAGGGTGGTCTGCCAGCTCTGGGTACTGCCAAGATTCAAAACCTGTTTCCCTAGCAGCATACCTCTTCCTCCATACTTTTTGCTTTTAAAAGAAAAAATATTTAATTTCTCAGGTTTTTTGATTTTTTTTCCACCAACTTTGGCTCATCAGTCAGTAACCAGTAGCTAAGTATTTGAGAATTTTCAGTATATCTAGGACGGTACCCAAGTCAAAACCAAACCCATTGCCATTGAGTTGATTCCAACTCATGGTGACCCTGTAGGCCACCCTACAGGGCTTCCAATTCTGTAATCTTTATGGGAGCAGACTGCCACATCTTTCTCTCGTGGAGCGGCTGAGGGGTTTGAACTGCTGATCTTTCCGTTAGCAGCCGAGCACTTAACCACTGTGCCACCAGGGCTCCTTCTAGCAGGTGCACTGTGTTAAAGCTGGTTTTCTTCTCCTGCTTTCCCAAAGCAGCCACCTGTTTGCAGCTCCTCACCTCCTGGGCCTGGCTGCAGTGGGCACTGGTGGAGACAGGTAGTGTCAGGCTGGCTCTAGAAATGAGAAGTGAAGGGACTGGTCTGCCTTTGCTGAGGGGTCCTAAGCCCTCACCCAGGCTGATGGACTGGGGTCAGCTCAGTCTAGGCCCCCTTTGCCTTTCTCTCAACCGCAGACCAG
The DNA here is from genome assembly GCF_030014295.1 of Loxodonta africana. Taxonomy (NCBI): domain Eukaryota; kingdom Metazoa; phylum Chordata; class Mammalia; order Proboscidea; family Elephantidae; genus Loxodonta; species Loxodonta africana. The sequence continues at coordinate 4,450,879 of NC_087347.1, read as the reverse complement.
GGCAGGGGGAGGAAGTTCCTGAGGCATGGTCCCAGGAGGTGCCTTTGGCCAGTGCTTGGTAAACTTGCAGTGTGGGCAAACGTAGATGGTGCGTGTGCTGTGTGCTGGTAAAGCCGTTGACCCCGGCCCTCGTGTGCACAGACTTAACGACCAATCTTACGCTGTTTCATGTCAGGAACAAGAGAAGCTAATACTCGTTCAGCTAGCATTTCAGATGATAATTCAGCTAGTCTGTGGCGGGAGAATGCTGAGCCAGAGCCAGCAGCGAAACGGCAAGGTAAGAGGCCTGACCCCTTGCCCATGCCTCTTCCGGTGAGCGTGCCTCTGAGGAAAGCGGGGAGGTGTGCAGGGAGGTCTCAAGCCGCAGGTCTCACCTGGTCTCTGGCCCACGTAGAGTCCAGCCTCTTGCTGTCCTGCTAGGGGAGCCCTGACCATGGCAAGTGGAGCTCTCTTGGTCTTTTAAATGAGCTGGAACGGAACCAGGGGCACTGCTGTGTCACATTGGACTGGCTCGTGTGGGCCTCCTGCGGGGTTCTGCACTTAACTGCCTAAGCATCCCCCAGGTTCAGCAGTGCCCCCCAGAACTTCAAGGTCAAGGGGACTAGATCACTCCAAGTGTGATTTTTCCATCTGAATGTTCCTTCAGTGCCCAAAGTGGTACCACAGTAAGATCCTGGTTTTGGCCTATTTTTTTCTCCGTCTTTGATTTTAAGATCCTGGAGCTCCAAGCAGGCTTGGCGGGTGCCAGTGCCCCACATCACTGCCTGTGGTGTTCCAGGAACCTGGGTCTGTGTAGGTGTGGCCACTGGGCTGGGGACAGGTAGATGGCGGGGGTGTGGCCGGTGATGCTGTGAAGGGCTGGGGCCACGGGCTGGACTTTTGATGCACTCGGACAGAAAGCACATGCTGTGAGCCAGCTGTGTGTCAGCTATGTTCTGAGCTAAGGCAAAACGTGTGCTGGTGAGTGAGTTAGACGGCCACCAGCCTGCGAGGAAACAGTGCGTCCAGGGAACAAGGGGATCTGAAGCTGTCCAGGTGGGGGATGGTGTCTTTGGGGACCGGGCTGTGAGTGGCCTGGGAGGGTACTGGGAGGTTTCTGGCAGAAGGACCTGCATGAGCAGCTGAAGAATGGTGGACAGAGAGTTGGGGTGGATTTGTGCCCAGCCCTGGGCCACACTAGGGAGTCTAGTCTTTACTAAGAGCGGTGGGGCCCAATGATATTTTTAGGAGGGGTGACACAATCATACTTGGATTTTAAAAAGAGCATCTGTGCTTATTTGGGAGACTTAAAGAATAGTTCAGAGACGAGATGAGAGTGGCTTGAACAATGGTGGGGTAATGGAGGAAGAAGTGGACAGGTTCCTGGGATGGTCACGAGGTAGAGTCATTGGCGTGGACAATGGTAGGGTGATGGAGGGGAAGTGGACAGGTTTGCAGGATGGTCATGAGGTAGAATTGTTGGCTTGGATGATGGTGGGGTGATGGAGGAGAAGTGGACAGTTTCCCAGGATTGTCACAAGGTAGAGTCATTGGCTTGGACGATGGTGGAGTGATGGAGGGGAAGTGGATGGCTTTCTAGGATGATCACGAGGTAGAGTCGTTGGCTTGAATGATGGTGGAGTGATGAATGGAAGTGGACGGGTTCCCTGGGTGGTCATGAGGTAGTGTCCTTGGCTTGGGCGATGGTGGGGTGATGGAGGGGAAGTGAACAGGTTCCCAGAATGGTCACAAGGTAGAGTTGTTGGCTTGGACAATGGTGGGGTGGTGGAGGAGAAGTAGACAGGTTCCCTGGATGGTCACGAGGTAGAGTTGTTGGCTTGGACAATGGTGGGGTGATGGAGGGGAAGTGGACAGGTTCCCTGGACGGTCATGAGGTAGAGTCGTTGGCTTGGAGGACGGTGGGGTGATAGAGGAGAAGTGGACGAGTTCCCAGGATGGTCATGTGGTAACACCCTTGGCTTGGACAATGATGTGGTGATGGAGAAGTGGACGGGTTCCCGGGATGATCATGAGGTAGCGTCCTTGGCTTGGATGATGATGGGGTGATGGAAGAGACGTGGATGGGTTCCCAGGATGGTCATGAGGTAGTCATTGACTTGGATGATGGTGGAGTGATGGAGGGGAAGTGGCTGTGTTCCCAGGATGGTCATGAGGTAGCATCCTTGGCTTGGACACTCTGTGCTTGTGCCTCCTAGCCATCTAAGGGGAGGACCCAGCCTGGAGCATAGAGGAAAGGTCTGGCGTGAAGATCTGAATCTGAGAGTTGTGGGGGCACAGGTGGCAGGGAGCCTGGGTGTGATGCTGGTGTCGGCGAGACGTCCTGTGAGGGAGCAGTGTGAGGGGAGGGACTCTGGCTGGCATTCAGAGGAGGACTGGGCCAGCAGGGGAGTCTGAGGAGAGCAGCCCCAGGGCAGAGGAGGGGAGGATGTTTCAGTAAGGAAGGTGTTGGCCATGTGAGGGGCCAGGAAGCCGAGGACAGGAAGTGTCTGTTCGGTCAGGGACCCCATCCACGGAAAGGAGACGGTCTTCTTTGTTCCCTTACCATCTGTGTCTCAGTCTGAGAATGTGTCATCCCCTCTCAGGAGTCTTTCTGAGCTCCAGGTGACCCTGCAGTTGTCCCCAAACACCCTGATGGCAGGAGTGTTTTTAGAAAGAGCTGGGAATTTAGGGTCCAGGGAACTGGGTCTGTGTCTCAGCCACACAGGACAACTGTGTGCTGGCCTGGTCAGGACACCGACCCACCATGCACTGTGGAGGAGGGCCTGTTGCCACGACTCCTGGGTCTCCACAGCCCTCTGCCCTTTGCTCAAGCCCCTGACGCCCTGTTCCCCAAAGTCCCTTCCTCACCCCTCGGCCCACAGCTCAGCGCTGCTTGTTTTCACACTGTCGTATCATGGTGCTGTCTGGAACGCATGTTCTCCAGGCTCCTACTGACCACTGTCTCCCAGTCCCTTGGCTCCCATGGGTGGTCTGCTGGCCCAGGCCTGGCCTCTGTGCTGTCTGGCCTGTACGACTGCCCCACTTGGGACCTCTGGGTTCTCCTTTGTCCCATACGACAGTACCCTACAGTGTCTCCGAGTTCCTATGACCCTGAAGCTTGGCCACCCCTAGAGCCACCCTCTGGGGCACCGTGTAAGTGGAAAACCTAGAGGGGTCTGAGGAGTACCTTCAGTCTGTGTTTGCTGTGGATCCCAAAATAATCCAGGGCCTGGATCCTCAGGGGGTACCTGCAGGCCATCCTGGTGGAGGCCCTGATCAAGGAGGTGCCCCCTCCCAGTGTGGCTGGGCCCCTCCGCTCTCTGGAGAATTCCCCAGTGAGTGGCATGGACACATACAGTCTGGATTCTTCTGTAGATGAGCTCGTGGGTTTTAAGAGGTAACAGAAAGGTGGTCCACCTATGGTTTTGAGACCACCCCTTCCATGCTCCCACTTCGCTTGTGACCTCAGGGAACTTGAGATTTGACTTAGCACAGGTCATATCCATCCCCAAAAGCAGCCCTTGGAGAAGGATCCTGGGGCAGGGGCAAAGGTAGGCCCGCCTTGCGCTTGAGATGTGATTCCCATCCACGTATGGAGAGGCTGACAGAAACACACTTGTGCAGTCGCGTGAATGGGCTGTTGTGTGGTTCCACCCAGGGTCGTAAAAATGGCTCGGCCATAATGGCTCGGTCAGTGGGTTTTGCCTGGCTGAGGACTGTCACCTCCTCTTATGTTTGGGAGTCCATCTTTTTGTGGCTTCCTGGTTTTATCAACTTTTGTCTAAAACCAAAATTTAACATTAACTCTGTGATACTCTCCTCTTATCCCTGTTTCCTGTTTTCACATGGTAACGTTTTATGCCTCACAGTTTTGTTTGTTTGTTCTTGTCTCTCTGTCTTTGAAAGTAAAACAGAGGCAGCAGGGCACTAGATGAGGCTCTGAGGAATGGTGGCTTTTCCTTATAAAGGGCCACAGTCGCCCTCCTCTAGTTCTGCTATGCTTGTGTGATACTCTAAGACTTACTGACACAAACGTTAATTTTTCCATCTGCTTTCTTTTAGGGGACTCCCCCAGTGACGCAGGTAAGGAATGGCATTCAGTAAATGAGTTTGGTGTACATCGTGAATATCTGATAGAACATGTCATTTCAGGTTTATGTTTTTATCATTAAATTGCATTCATGCATGTAACTCATTTTAAGGAAACGTATCTTGACTATACTGGTATAAGATTTAATTTGTATGTTTTATTTCAAAAGACTACATTTCAGATTTTTTTCCAGAGTATAAATTATATTTTCATTATTTCATTTATTTTTATTATTCTCCAAAGTAAAGCTCTTTTACTTTAAACAATGCAGCAAATTTAATTATCTCAATGGCCTGGGCCTTTCATCAAAATGAAGCAAGCTTTGTTAAGATTATAAGAATAATATTGTAATACCTGAAGTAAAAAACTTTTGAGTTTCAGAAAAATATGAAGAATAAAATAAAAGGTACTGATAATTCCACTGTTTGTAGCTTTAATGAATATCCATCTAGATCCCCGTGTATGCGTAATCACCAGATACGTTGTCATACTGTGTTGATAATGTATTAAAATGGTGACTTGTACACAAAAAAGCCTAACGTGACTATACCGTGAGTTACTTAGCAGCCCTCTCTCATTGGCCACTATCTGGTGATGATCTATGTGCTGGACACCTTGACACGTATATATTCACGCACGTGTCCTTTTCCTTTCTTAGGCCGTATTAAAAGATTTCCTGACAAGTCAAACCAGTGTGATTTCCAAGGCCCACGTGTGCGCATTTCTCCAAATCTTCACCAAATTCAGATATCAAAAGCCTCTTTTGTCTTATCAAAATGATAGATGAAAAAACAACTCGTTTATACTTGTAATTTTTCAGTTGCTGTCTTTTCAAGTGTTTACTGGTTGTTTGTGCTTCTTCCTTTGTGAATTGTTGGTTGGACTGTTGTCTTTTTAGAAGGAGACAGTGGACCCACTGGCCAAGAGAAGTCCGAGGTGTCAGAGAATTCAGAAATCCCAAACGAGCTTTCATCCAATCTCAGGTCTGTGGTTTTTACTGCTGTTACCTTGGAAGACTGTCACACCCAGGGCACAGCTGGAGTGCTTTTTTCTGTACTTTTGCTATTTATTTCATGCTCAAGGTTAATTATGAGGACATATTTGTACAAAGAGAGAAAAAAACAGTTAATTTTTCTGTGTCTGAGATATACTAAAACCAAACCAAACCCGTTGCTGTCGCATCGATTGCGACTCGTGGCGATCCTATAGGACGGAGTAGAGCTGTCCCACAGGGTTTCCAAGGAGCGGCTGGTGGATTCGAACTGCTGACCTGTTGGTTGGCAGCTGAATGCTTAACCACTGCACCACCAGGGCTCCACCTGAGAGACATCTAACTGCAACTAGGACATTCTAGAGGTTTAGGGACATCCATAAAAAAAAATTGAGGGCTAAATTACATCGTGTTTTTATTACTGATAGTTATATTAAATTATTATTTTTCATACCTTGAAATTACTGGAAATAGAAGATTGAAAAACGGAGACTTTTTAGTCGTCAGTCTGATGGAATATTCTTGCTGTTTTGCTGACTGTGTCCTCACCAGCATGTTCTTAAGGGTCTGGAAATCAGCGTTAATGTTAACGTGGGCTTTCTTTCCTCTATTCTGAAATGTGTGACTTTTCCTGTTTTCGATTGTTTGGGTTTAGAAAAATACCTCGGCCTGGGAGTGCAAGACCAGCTCCCCCCCGCGTCAAACGCCAGGAGAGCGCAGAGGTGTTAGCTGTAGACAGGTGAGACTGACGTGACAGGGAGGTTCTATCCCTGGGGCCTTCGAAAAGTTGTCAGCCACTTGGGGGGCTGATGAGCGGAGCTCATGGGACGTGTGGGTGAATGGTGTGTGTGTGTGTGTGAATGTGGGGTAGGAAGAATCGTGCCTACGGGTGATGGGAAAACTTGAAAACGGGATGGGGAGGGTAGGACGGGGATGAGGGGGTACAGGTGGCCTGGGAGGAGGCTGGGCCAGAGAGCCGCGTCAAGGTGGGGGGCTTCACCGGGAGCACCGTGACCGCGAGAATTTGTCTCTGCCTCCCCTTACCTTTTGTGATATGGTCCTAGAGGTGGCGGCTCGTTAAGCTCTTCTCAGGTAACAGTGGACAAAGCTCAGACCTGGGATTGCTGAAGACTTGTGCCGGATGTGAAATTCCTAATTCGATTTCGTTTCCTGTGTTTAGGGCGGGGAGTGGGAAGGCCGTCTCAAACGTGATCGCGGACTCCCAGAACTCTGAGAACGAGGAGGACGATCAGTTTGTGGTGGAAACTGCCCCTCAGCTCTCTGAAATGTCGGAGATTGACATGGTGTGTTTGTGACGACACGTAAACTCGCTGGAATGCACACTCCAGCTTTGAGATTTATGTAGGGAAACCTTTTCTCTGATTTGTCCGTTGTTTTTTTTATCCTCATTAATTTTGCCACTCCTTTCTGAGATGCACAGCAACATGACTTTGAGAACTCAGCAAGTCTGAACCTTTTCTTTCCCTCCTTTCTTCCTGCTCAGGTTCCAGCCGTGGAACTGGAAGAGGACGAGAAGCATGGTAGGTTCTGGGCGCGAGCGCACGGGAGGGTGTGTGCGGCGGCGTGGCTCCTCTCCTCTGTGTGGGGTTTAGAAGGATCGCGTGTAAATTGAAGCCTGGTGGTGTAGTGGTTAAGAGCTCAGCTGTCAATCAGAAGGTCCACAGTTCAAATCCTCCAGCCACTCCATGGAAACCCTGTGGGGCAGGTCTACTCTGTCCTATTGGGTCGCTATGAGTCAGTACCAACTCGATGGCAGTGAGTTTTGTTTTTTTATGTTTATTTGGAATAGTTTTTTGTTTTTATATGTCAGTAGGTATGTGTTTGTATTCATTTATTGGTCCCTACATTTTTCTCCGTTCTGCCTTTTTTTTAACCTAACGATGTGTCCTGGCATTGATTCCGTAGCAACCTAGTCTGGGCGGTACAGCCCTCCACCATGTTGACACACCAGAGCCCATCCAGCCAGTCTCATGTCAAGGCTTGAGTGAAACAGCATTTAAAGAAATTGCTTTTTCATATGCATTTACCCCACCCACCACCCACTGCCCTCAAGCAGACTCATAGCAACCCTACAGGACAGAGTAGAACTGCCCCGTAGAGTTTCCAAGGAGCTTCCAAGGAGCGCCTGGCGGATTCAAACTGCCGACCCCTTGGTTGGCAGCCATAGCACTTAACCACTACGCCACCAGGGTTTCCCATGTGAATTTATTTACCTGCGGGTAATTCCTTTTTAAGGAACCCTCCTGGTGTAGTAGTTAAGCGCCCAGCAGCTAACTAAAGGGTTGGTGGTTCGTATCTACCCAGCAGCTCCTCAGGAGAAAGACCTGGCAATCTGCTCCCGTAAGAATTAGAACCTAGGAAACGCTGTGGGGCAGTTGCACTCTGTAACACATGGGGTCGCTGTGAGTATGAATCAACTCAGCAGCACCTAACAACAATTATTTTTTAAGGAAATTGAATGACTCTTGCCCCAATATAAAGGAAGTGTTAGTACCTAGAAGCAATTCACAATTCTCATCTCTATTTGCAATTGGTGTTTATCTATTTGGATGTTAATCTACATTTCTTCTTAATGTTTGGAAATAGAAAGTCGATTTTATTTCTGAAGTTTTTTTTACCTTTCAAGGAACTGATTTCCTTGAAATGCTTTGAAATTCTGTAGTTAATGTCAGCACCAGCTGCCGTATCCATCTATTGCAGACTTTCTTTTATCAATAAAGATCATGTGGAGCTGTTTTCACTATAGGGTCTCTGTGAGTCGGAATCGACTCGACAGCAGAGGGTGAGTTTTCACGGCAGAAAAAGGAATAATGAGCAGTTAGTATTCCTCCCCTGCCCCATCTGTTTAAAGTAGCTTCCTGTGGCAGAGACTAAATTTTAACGTAAAACTGCTGATTTTCAACAGGTGGACTTGTAAAAAAAATTTTGGAGACCAAGAAAGATTATGAGAAATTGCAGCAGTCACCCAGAGCTGGCGAGAAGGTAATGGAGTGATTTCTGTGAACACAGGCATTCGAGCAGTCTGTTTCCCCCATTTATATGTAAAACTAGAAGCATATTGTCAGACTGTATGATAACGTGTAATGCTAGCTGACTGCTGTTTAAGTCCATCCCGCCCCTCCCTGTCAGTGGGGAGGAGAGAAAATGAGGGCTCTTTATGGGTGGGTCGCTGCCTGGCACTCACATCCAGCCCTGGCCTGGAGGGCAGCAGCCTTGCGTGTTGGGGTGCTCAGGAGTCAGGAACCCCTGCTCTGCTCTGACTCCCTGGCTTCCCCTTCCTGCCGTGTCCCTCCCTCTCGTGCCCTGCCTACCCGGGCTGACTGCAGAGTGAGAGACTGGGGCCTGGGCCAGGCGGGCTTTGACCTGTGTGCGCTACTGGTGTCTGGCCTCCCAGCCATTCTCGTTATAGAGCCCCTGCCCTTCCCTGGGCACCGGCTGGTGGGTGAACACCTGCAGGCTCAGCTAGTGGGGCTCGAACGCCGTGGGGAAGTTCTGCCACAGTTGTCTTAAAAAGTAAAAATGCATCTTTGTTTTTTAAAATCAGAAAGTTGTGGGGTAGTTCGCTTTGTCAGCCAAGAATTCTAATGAGTGATTTTAAGTGTGTGTATTTTCCCAGTAGAATTAATGGCTACGTATTTTAAATAGAGCCCTGATAGTGCACTGGTTAAGAGCTTGGTTGCTAACTATACGGTTGGCAGTTCCAACCTACCAGCCACCCTTGGGAGAAAGATGTGGCAGTCAGCTTCTGTAAAGATTATAGCCTTGGCATCTCAATCCAACGAGGCTGGCATTAATCCAAAAGACACAAAATAATAAATGTTAGAGAGGTTGTGAAGAGACTGGAACACATATACACTGCTGGTGGGAATGTAAAATGGTGCAACCACTTTGGAAATCAATTTGGCACTTCCTTAAAAAACTAGAAATAGAACTACCATATAATCCAGCAATCCCACTCCTTGGAATATATCCTAGAGAAATAATAGCCTTTACACGAACAGATATATGCACAACCATGTTTATTGCAGCACTGTTTACAATAGTAAAAAGATGGAAGCGACCAAGGTGCCCATCAATGGATGAATGGATAAATAAATTATGGTATATTCACACAATGGAATACTACGCGTCGATAAAGAACAGTGATGAATCCGTGAAACGTTTCATAACATGGAGAAATCTGGAAGGCATTTCGCTGGGTGAAATTAGTCAGCTGCAAAAGGACAAATATTGTATAAGACCGCTATCATAAGAACTCGAGAAATAGTTTAAACAGAGAAGAAAATATTCTTTGATGGTTACGAGAGGGGGGAGGGAGGGAGGCAGAGAGGTTTTCACTAATTAGATAGTAGATAAGAAGTATTTTAGGTGAAGGGAAAGACAACACACAGTACAGGAGAGGTCAGCACAACTGGACTAAACCAAAAGCAAAGAAGTTTCCTGAATAAACTGAATGCTTTGAAGGCCAGCGTAGCAGGGGCAGGGGTTTGGGGACCATGGTTTCAGGGATTATCTAAGTCAATTGACATAATCTATTAAGAAAACATTCTGCATCCCACTTTGGGGAGTGGTGTCTGAAGTCTTAAATGCTCGTAAGCGGCCATCTAAGATGCATCAATTGGTCTCAACCCAGCTGGAGCAAAGGAGAATGAACACCAAAGACACAAGGTAATTATGAGCCCAAGAGGCAGAAGGGGCCACATAAAGGCAGAGACTACATCAGCCTGAGACCAGAAGAACTAGATGGTGCCTGGCTACACGCGATGACTGCCCTGACAGGGAACACAACAGAGAACCCCTGAGGGAGCAGGAGAGCTGTGGGATGCAGATCCCAAATTCTCATAAAAAGACCAGACTTAATGGTCTGACTGAGACTAGAAGGACCCCAGAGGTCAGGGTCTCCAGACCTTTGTTAGCCTAAGACAGGAACCATTCCCAAAGCTAACTCTTCAGACAGGGATTGGACTGGACTATGGAATAGACAATGATACTGGTGAAGAGTGAGCTTCTTGGATCAAGTAGACACATGAGACTATGTTGGCATCTCCTGTCTAAAGGGGAGATGAGAAGGCAGAGGGGGTCGGAAGCTGACTAATGGACACGAAAAGAGAGAGTGGAGAGAAGGAGTGTACTGTCTCATTAGGGGAAAGCAATTAGGAGTATATAGCAAGGTGTTTATAAATTTTTGTATGAGAGTCCAACTTGATATGTAAACTTTCACTTAAAGCACAATAAAAGTTAAAAAAAAAAAAAAAAGACTACAGCCTTGGAAACCCTATGGGCTGTTCTTTTCTGTCCTATAGGTTTGCTATGAGTTGGAATCAACTCAATGGCAATGGGCTTGGTTTGTTTTAGATAATTTTGCTTAAAGCATCGTAGGATGTTTTAAGGATGGCGAGACTACGTCTCATACTTTGGACATGTCAGAAGGGATCAGTCCCTGGAGAAGGACATCGTGCTTGGTAAGGTAGAGGGTCAGTGAAGAAGAGGAAGACCCTCAAGATGGATTTACACAGTGGCTGCAACAATGGGCTGAGACGTAGCAATGATTGTGAGGATGGTGCAGGACCAGGCCGTGTTTCCTTCTGTCATACGTGGGGTTGCTATGAGTTGGAACTGACGTGACCGCACCTAACAACAACAGCAGTTCCTCCTGAAATAGCCAAAGGGGGAACTTGCGCACCCGAGGCTTCCACCTGTGCTCTTGGTGTGCAGGGCGAGTCCTTTGGTCACATTGGGGCCCTTTAACTGGTCACGGCAACAGTGCCCCTGAGGCTTGGCAGCTTAACCACCATCTGCTCTTCTGAAAGGGAAAATGCCTTTCTGCATCTGGTGGCTGTTGCTGTGGAATGTTAATATGTCACAGTCCTTCTCATGTGCACAAGGGATCGTCCCGGTGTCCCTGGCTGGGTTCCTGAGACCCAGTGGAAAACCGCGAGCCGTACCCGCAGGCTGTTGATGTAGGTGTGCTTTGAAGCTTCCAGCGTGTGTCTGTTTTGTAGCTGCGTTCTGCATGCAGAGCACCCGAGGCCCGGCTTCAAAGTTCCCTCTGAAAAGTAAATTTCCGATTGGGAAATCTTTTGACTTAGGAAGATAAAGGGGAAAAAAGGTCCTTATTTATCGAGCTTTTACTGCTTCGAAAACGAACAGTTACTGCGTGTCTCCAAGTCGGGGGATGTCAGCAAGCTGCTGTACGCAGTTTTCTTTAGGATGCTGGTACACCTCAGACTTCAGCTTAACTTGTTGGTCTTCCACATACATTTTAATTTTTTTTTTTTTTTAAATAAAAGAGATAAAAATGTACAAGTAAAGTTGAGGTCCATTTTTGTCCCTACCCAATACTGTTTTCCTCAGGGCAGCCACAAAGATGAATTTTTATATTTTTGCCACCAATATTCTTCTAGCTTTGCTATTTTTTATATGTAATAGTATTGTTTTATGGGTCTTTAATATCATCCTTTTGTTGATATTGTGATGCAGTTTGCTCTCCTCAGTCAGTATTGTGTTCCTGAGACCTTCCATGTTTGCTACCTGTTGATCTAGCTTATTTTAATTAATGACTAGTATTCCTTGTTTGGAAACCCTAGTGACGCAGTGGTTAAGAGTTCAGCTCCTAACCAAAAGGTCAGCAAGTTCAACTCCACCAAGTGCTCGTTGGAGACCCTGTGGGGCAGTTCTGGTTTGTCCTATAGGGCCACTATGAGTCATGACAACGGGTTTGGTTTTTTTGAATTCCTTGTTTGTTTATTCACTTCCTTATCAGTGGTTTTCCCAACTTTTTGCTGTTACAAACAGTGCTTTTGTGGGCTCCTTACCTGCCTCCTGGCATACAGCAGGGGTTGGCACATGGTTTCTGTAACGGCCTCCATAGTAAATACTTCAGGCCTTGTGAGCCATGTGGTCTCTGTTGCGACTGCTCAACGGCTGAGGCTCCACGAAAGCAGCGGTAGCCTAGACAACAGGAAAACAAACAGGCAGGGCTGTGTTCTGATCAAACTTTAATTACAAGAGCTGGATCTGGCCTGCAGACCCTAGTTTGCCAACCCTTGCATTGGAATCTGTGCCTAGACTTGGAATTGCCGTACCACAGCCTGTGCCGGTCGTTAGTGTCAGATTACTCCTCACGAGCCTGTACCCGTTTACGCTTACCCTGGAATGAAAGCTTGTTTGCGTAGCCAGCCATAGTCCAGGTAATGAATCTATCCATCAGCCTCAGGTTTCCCTTCCTGCTGGCCCTCTCCACGCCCCCCCACCCCCACCCCTTTTTGAGGCACCCATTGATCTGCTTTCTGTCACCGTACTTCAGTTTGCATTTCCTAGAATTCTATCGGAATGGAATCATAGAACATGCACTCTGTTTTTAGTCTGGCTTCTTTTACTCAGGAGTCCTGGTGGTGCTGTGGCTAAGTGCTCGGCTGCTAACCTAGAGGTCAGAGGTTTGAACCCACCAGCTGCTCCATGGGAGAAAGATGTGGCAGTCTGCTTCCGTAAAGATTTACAGCCTTGGAAACACAATGGGGTAGTTCTCTGTCCTATAGGGTTGCTATGAGTTGGAATTGACGGCAATGGGTTTGGTTTTTGGGTTTTCTTTTACTCAAAAACCAAAACCAACCCAGTTGGTGTCGAGTCAGTTCCGACTCATAGCAACCCTATAGGACAAAGTAGAACTGTCCTATAGGGTTTCCAAGGAGCAGCTGGTGGATTCGAACTGCTGACCTTTCGGTTAGCAGCTGAACCTTTTACTGCTGTGCCACCAGGGCTCCTTCTTTTACTCAGCTTGATTTTTTTTTTTAATTAATTTTTATTAAGCTTCAAGTGAACATTTACCATTCCAATCAGTCTGTCACATGTAGGTTTACATACATCTTACTCCCTTCTCCCACTTGCTCTCCCCCTACTGAGTCAGCCCTTTCAGTCTCTCGTTTCGTGCCAGTTTTGCCATCTTCCCTCTCTCTCTATCTTCCCATCCTCCCTCCAGTCAAGGGTTGCCTACACACTCTCCAGTGTCCCCCTGATTTAATTAGCTCACTCTTCATCAGCATCTCTCTCCCCGCCACTGACCAGTCCTTTTCATGCCTGATGAGTTGTCTTCGGGGATGGTTCCTGTCCTGTGCCATTAGAAGTTCTGGGGAGCATTGTCTCTGGGATTCGTCTAGTAGCAATCATACCATTAGGTGTGGTCTTTTAATGACAATTTGGGGTCTGTATCCCATTGGTCTCCTGCTCCCTCAGCAGTTGTCTGTTGTGCTCCCTGACAGGACAGACATCGATTGTGGCCGGGCACCAACTAGTTCTTCTGGTCTCAGGATAGTGTAGGTCTCTGGTTCATGTGGCCCTTTCTGTCTCTTGAGTTCTTAGTTGTCATGTGACCTTGGTGTTCTTCCTATGCCTTTGCTCCAGGTGGGTTGAGACCAATTGATGTATCTTAGATGGTCGCTTGTTGGCATTTAGGACCCCAGGCGCCACAATTCAAAGTGGGATGCAGAATGTTTTCATAATAGAATTATTTTGCCCATTGACTTAGAAGTCCTCTCAAACCAAGTTCCCCAGACCCCAGCCCCTGCTCCGCTGACCTTTGAAGCTTTCATTTTATCCCGGAAACCTCTTTGCTTTTAGTCCAGTCCAGTTAGGCTGACCTTCCTTGTATTGAGTGTTGTCTTCCCCTTCACCCAAAGCAGTTCTTATCTACTGATTGATCAATAAAAAGCCCTCTCCCTCCCTCCCTCCCTCCCTCCCCCCCCCCTTTGTAACCACAAAAGTATGTATTCTTCTCCGTTTTTTCTATTTCTCAAGATCTTATACTAGTGGTCTTATACAATATTTGTCCTTTTGCCTCTGACTCATTTCGCTCAGCATAATGCCTTCCAGATTCCTCCATGTTATGAAATGTTTCAGAGATTCGTCACTGTTCTTTATCGATGCGTAGTATTCCATTGTGTGAATATACCACAATTTATTTACGCATTCATCTGTTGACGGACATCTTGGTTGCTTCCAGCTTTTTGCTATTGTAAACAGAGCTGCAATAAACATGGGTGTGCATATATCTGTTTGTGTGAAGGCTCTTGTATCTCTAGGGTATATTCCGAGGAGTGGGATTTCTGGGTTGTATGGTAGTTCTATTTCTAACAGTTTAAGATAACGCCAGATGGATTTCCGAAGTGGTTGTACCATTTTACAATCCCACCAGCAGTGTATGAGAGTTTCAATCTCTCCGCAGCCTCTCCAACATTTATTATTTTGTGTTTTTTGGATTAATGCCAGTCTAGTTGGTGTGAGATGGAATCTCATCTTAGTTTTAATTTGCATTTCTCTAATGGCTAATGACCGGGAGCATTTTCTCATATATCTGTTGGCTGCCTGAATATCTTCTTTAGTGAAATGTGTGTTCATATCCTTTGCCCACTTCTTGATTGGGTGGTTTGTCTTTTTGTGGTTGAGTTTTGACAGAATCATGTAGATTTTAGAGATCAGGCGCTGGTCTGAGATGTCATAGCTGAATATTGTTTCTCAGTCTGTAGGTGGTCTTTTTACTGTTTTGGTAAAGTCTTTAGATGAGCATAGGTGTTTGATTTTTAGGAGCTCCCAGTTATCTGGTTTCTATTCGTCATTTTTGGTAATGTTTTGTATTCTGTTTATGCCCTGTATTAGGGCTCCTAGGGTTGTCCCTATTTTTTCTTCCATGATCTTTATCGTTTTAGTCTTTATGTTTAGGTCTTTGATCCACTTGGAGTTAGTTTTTGTGCGTGGTGTGAGGTATGGGTCCTGTTTCATTCTTTTGCAAATGGATATCCAGTTATGCCAGCACCATTTGTTAAAAAGACTATCTTTTCCCCAGTTGACTGACACTGGTCCTTTGTCAAATATCAGCTGCTCATACGTGGATGGATTTATATCTGGGTTCTCGATTCTGTTCCATTGGTCTATGTGCCTGTTGTTGTACCAGTACCAGGCTGTTTTGACTACTGTGGCTGTATAATAGGTTCTGAAATCAGGTAGAGTGAGGCCTCCCACTTTCTTCTTCTTTTTCAGTAATGCTTTGCTTATCCAGGGGTTCTTTCCCTTCCATATGAAATTAGTGATTTGTTTCTCTATCCCCGTAAAATATGACATTGGTATTTGGATTGGAAGTGCGTTGTATGTATAGATGGCTTTTGGTAGAATAGACATTTTTACTATGTTAAGTCTTCCTATCCATGAGCAGGGTGTGTTTTTCCACTTAAGTGTGTCCTTTTGAATTTCTTGTAGCAGAGTTTTATAGTTTTCTTTGTATAGGTCTTTTACATCCTTGGTAAGATTTATTCCTAAGTATCTTATCTTCTTGGGGGCTACTGTGAATGGTATTGATTTGGTTATTTCCTCTTCGGTGTTCTTTTTGTTGATATAGAGGAATCCAAGTGATTTTTGTATGTTTATTTTATAACCTGAGACTCTTCCAAACTCTTCTATTAGTTTCAGTAGTTTTCTGGAGGATTCCTTAGGGTTTTCCATGTATACGATCATGTCATCTGCAAATAGTGATAGCTTTACTTCCTCCTTGCCAATCTGGATACCCTTTATTTCTTTGTCTAGCCTAATTGCCCTGGCTAGGACTTCAAGTACGATGTTGAATAAGAGCGGTGATAAAGGGCATCCTTGTCTGGTTCCCGTTCTCAAGGGAAATGCTTTCAGGTTCTCTCCATTTAGAGTGATATTGGCTGTTGGCTTTGCATAGATGCCCTTTATTATGTTGAGGAATTTTCCTTCAATTCCTATTTTGGTAAGAGTTTTTATCATAAATTGGTGTTGAACTTTGTCAAATGCCTTTTCTGCATCTATTGATAAGATCATGTGGTTTTTATCTTTTGTTTTATTTATGTGATGGATTACGTTAATGGTTTTTCTGATATTAAACCAGCCTTGCATACCTGGTATAAATCCCACTTGATCATGGTGAATTATTTTTTTGATGTGTTGTTGGATTCTATTGGCTAGAATTTTGTTGAGGATTTTTGCATCTATGTTCATGAGGGATATAGGTCTAAAATTCTCTTTTTTTGTAATGTCTTTACCTGGTTTTGGTATCAGGGAGATGGTAGCTTCATAGAATGAGTTGGGTAGTACTCCGTCTTTTTCTATGCTTTGAAATACCTTCAGTAGTAATGGTGTTAAGTCTTCTCTGAAGGTTTGGTAGAACTCTGCAGTGAAGCCGTCTGGGCCAGGACTTTTTTTTGTTGGAAGTTTTTTAATTACCGTTTCAATCTCTTTTTTTGTTATGGGTCTATTTAGTTGTTCTACTTCTGAATGTGCTACTTCTGAATGTTCTACTTCTGAATGTGTTAGTTTAGGTAGGTAGTATTTTTCCAAGAATTTGTCCATTTCTTCTAGGTTTTCAAATTTGTTAGAGTACAATTTTACGTAGTAATCTGAAATGATTCTTTTAACTTCATTTGGCTCTGTTGTGATGTGGTCCTTCTCGTTTCTTATTCGGGTTATTTGTTTCCTTTCCTGTTTTTCTTTAGTCAGTCTAGCCAATGGTTTATCAATTTTGTTAATTTTTTCAAAAGAACCAGCTTTTGGCTTTGTTAATTCTTTCAGTTGTTTTTCTGTTCTGTAATTCATTTAGTTCGGCTCTAATTTTTATTATTTGTTTTCTTCTGGTGCCTGATGGGTTCTTTTGTTGCTCAGTTTCTATTTGCTCAAGTTGTCGGGACAGTTCTCTGATTTTGGCTCTTTCTTCTTTTTGTATGTGTGCATTTATCGGTATAAATTGACCTCTGAGCACTGCTTTTGCTGTGTCCCAGAGGTTTTGATAGGAAGTATTTTCATTCTCGTTGCTTTCTAAGAATTTCCTTATTCCCTCCTTGATGTCTTCTATAACCCAGTCTTTTTTCAGGAGGGTATTTTTCAGTTTCCAAGTATTTGATTTCTTTTCCCTAGTTTTTCTGTTATTGATTTTTAGCTTCATTGCCTTGTAGTCTGAGAAGATGCTTTGTAATATTTCGATGTTTTGTATTCTGCAAAGATTTGTTTTATGACCTAATATGTGGTCTATTGTAGAGAATGTTCCATGTGCACTAGAAAAAAAAGTATATTTTGCAGCAGTTGGGTGGAGAGTTCTGTATAAGTCAATGAGGTCAAGTTGGTTGATTGTTGTAAGTAGGTCTTCCGTGTCTCTATTGAGCTTCTTACTGGATGTCCTGTTCTTCTCCGAAAGTGGTGTGTTGAAGTCTCCTACTATAATTATGGAGGTGTCTATCTCACTTTTCAATTCTGTTAAAATTTGATTTATGTATCTTGCAGCCCTGTCATTGGGTGCGTAAATATTTAATATGGTTATGTCTTCCTGATCAATTGTCCCTTTTATCATTATATAGTGTCCTTCTTTATCCTTTGTGGTGGATTTAAGTCTAAAGTCTATTTTGTCAGAAATTAATATTGCTACTCCTCTTCTTTTTTGCTTATTATTTGCTTGATATATTTTTTTCCATCCTTTGAGTTTTAGTTTGTTTGTGTCTCTAAGTCTAAGGTGTGTCTCTTGTAGGCAGCATATAGATGGATCGTGTTTCTTTATCCAGTCCGTGACTCTCTGTCTCTTTATTGGTGCATTTAGTCCATTTACATTCAGCGTAATTATAGATAAGTAAGTTTTTAGTGCTGTCATTTTGATGCCTTTTCATGTGTGTTGTTGGCCATTTCATTTTTCCACATGCTTTTTGGTGCTGAGACGTTTTTCTTAGTAGCTTGTAAGATCCTCATTTTCATAATGTTTAACTTTATGTTTGTTGAGTCGTTACGTTTTTCTTGGCTTTTTTCTTGAGTTATGGAATTGATATTCCTTTTTGTGGTTACCTTATTATTTACCCCTATTTCTCTAAGTAAAAACCTAACTTGTATCCTTCTATATCGCCTTGTATCACTCTCCATCTGGCAGTTCAATGCCTCCTATATTTAGTCCCTCTTTTTGATTATTGTGATCGTTTATCTATTGATTTCCATGTTTTCCTGTTATGTGAATTATTTTGTTTATTTATTTATTTTTTAGAATTAATCTTAATTTGTTTGTTTTTGTGCTTTCCCTATTTGAGTTGTGTTGATATCAGGACGTTCTGTTTTGTGACCGTGTATTGTGCTGGTACCTGATGTTATTGGTCATCAGGCCAAACAATCTCCTTTAGCATTTCTTGCAGTCTTGGTTTAGTTTTTGCAAATTCTCTAAACTTGTGTTTATCTGTAAATATCTTAATTTCTCCTTCATATTTCAGAGAGAGTTTTGCTGGATATATGATCCTTGGCTGGCAGTTTTTCTCCTTCAGTGCTCTGTATACGTCGTCCCATTCCCTTCTTGCCTGCATGGTTTCTGCTAAGTAGTCTGAACTTACTCTTATGGATTCTCCCTTGGAGGAAACCTTTCTTTTCTCCCTGGCTGCTTTTAAAATTTTCTGTTTGTCTTTGGTTTTGGCAAGTTTGATGATAACATGTCTTGGTGTTTTTCTTTTTGGATCAATCTTAAATGGGGTTCGATGAGCATCTTGGATAGATATCCTTTCGTCTTTCATGATGTCAGGGAAGTTTTGTGTCAGGAGTTCTTCAACTATTTTCTCTGTGTTTTCTGTCCCCCCTCCCTGTTCTGGGACTCCAATCACTCGCAAGTTATCCTTCTTGATAGAGTCCCACATGATTCTTAGGGTTTCTTCATTTTTTTTAATTCTTTTATCTGATTTTTTTTCAGCTATGTTGGTGTTGATTCCCTGGTCCTCCAGATGTCCCAGTCTGCATTCTAATTGCTCGAGTCTGCTCCTCTGACTTCCTAGTGTGTTGTCTAATTCTGTTATTTTATTGTTAATCTTTTGGATTTCTACATGTTGTCTCTCTATGGATTCTTGCAACTTATTAATTTTTCCACTATGTTCTTGAATAATCTTTTTGAGTTCTTCAACAGTTGTATCAGTGTGCTCCTTGGCTTTTTCTGCAGTTATCCTAATTTCATTTGTGATATCTTTAAGCATTCTGTAAATTAGTTTTTTATATTCTGTATCTGATAATTCCAGGATTGTATCTTCATTTGGGAAAGATTTTGATTCTTTTGTTTGGGGGGTTCGAGAAGCTGTCATGGTCTGTTTCTTTATGTGGTTTGATATGGACTGCTGTCTCCGAGCGAGCCATCACTGGGAAACTAGATTTTCCAGGTAATCAGCTAAAAAAAAAATGCAGTCAGATCCCTATCTGAATTTTCCCTCTGGCTCAGGGTATTCGGATGTTAATGGAGCCGCCTGGGGAGGGTGGGGGAGGGATCAGAGAGCTAGGAGTGTAGCACCACAGAATATAGAGCTGATCCCCACGTTCACACTCCGCCCCCGTCCGCCAAAATCCCGGCGGGATGGCTCCCCGGCTGGAACGCTAGTCTCCCCGCTCTGAGACCAGTCACTTCCTCCTGGGGAGTTCTCCCTCCGGTGCGCTGCACCGCTCGCGCGAACTGGGTGGGCGTCTCCCGCACGAACGGGTGGGTCCGCCCCCGGGGTCTATTCAGGGGAATATAATTGGACCCCGCGCTCACGCCCGCCCGGGCGCGCCCAAATCCCAGCGGGACGGCTCCCCGGCTGGGACGCTGCTTTCCCCGCTCCCAGACCAGTCACTTCCTCCCGGGGACTTCTCCCTCCGGTGTGCCGCACCGCTCGCGCGAACTGGGTGGGCGTCTCCCGCACAATCAGGTGGGCTCGCCCCCGGGTCAATTCAGGGGAATATAACTGATCCCCGCGCTCACACCCCGCCGGCTTTAGCCAAAATCCCAGCGGGACGGCTCCCCGGCTGGGATGCTGCTCTCCCCGCTCCAAGACCAGTCACTTCCTCCCGGGGACTTCTCCCTCCAGTGCGCCGCGCCGCACGCGCGAACTGGGTGGGCGTCCCCCGCACGAACGTGTGGGCCCCGCCCCGGGGTCTATTCAGAGGAATATAACTGGACCCCGCGCTTACACCCCGCCCGCGTGCGCCAGAATCCCAGTGGGATGGCTCCCTGGCTGGGATGCTGCTTTCCTTGCTCCAAGACCAGTCACTTCCTCCCGGGGACTTCTCCCTTCGGTGCCCGCACCGCTCGCGCGAACTGGGTAGGTGTCCCCCCGCACGAACGTGTGGGCCCCGCCGCGGGGTCGCTTTAGGGAAATATATCTGATCCCCCTGCTCGCGCCACGCCCGCTTCCCGCCAAAGTCCCGGCGGGACGGCTCCCCGGCT
Organism: Loxodonta africana; assembly: GCF_030014295.1. NCBI lineage: Eukaryota > Metazoa > Chordata > Mammalia > Proboscidea > Elephantidae > Loxodonta > Loxodonta africana. Next base: position 4,430,590 of record NC_087347.1, on the reverse strand, counting down.
GGGACGCTGCTCTCCCTGCTCCAAGATCAGTCACTGCCTCCTGGGTGCTTCTCCCACCGACTGCGCCGCTAAGCCGCCCACGCCAACCAGCTAGACTTCCTCCTGGGATGGATTCGGGGGGTTAGGGCTGGGCCCCTTGTCTGTGCCGTCTGCCCCCCTGGGCTCTGCCCCAGATCGGGCTCCGAAGGTCACCTGCCTGGTACGCTGTCTCCTAGTTCTGAAAACGGTCGCTGTCTGCCCGTATTTGTTCGTTTTCCGTCTCTAAGTCTGTGTTTGTTGTTCAGAGTTCATAGATTATTATGTATGTGATCGATTCACTTGTTTTTCCGAGTCTTTGTCGCAAGAGGGATCCGCAGTAGCGTCCACCTGGTTCGCCATCTTGGCCCCACCCTCAGCTTGATTTTGAGATTTGTTCATGTTGTTTGTTATCAACAGTTCATTCCTTTTTCTTGCCGAGTAGCATTCCATTGTATGGATATAGCACAGTGTGTTTACCTGTTTGTGAACATTTAGGTTGTTGCCAGTTTGGCGCTATTTCAGATAAACCTGCTGTGAACGTTCATGTCCAGGTCTTTGTGTGGACATGTACTTTCATGTCTCTTGGGTAAACACCTAGGAGTGGATTGCTCTGTCAGATGGTGTATGTATACATGTTTTAAGTTTTCGAGAAACTGCCAAACTGTTCCAAAGTGGTTGTACCATTTTACATTCCTACCAGCAGTGTGTGAATGTTCCCGTTCCTCATCACACTTGATATGGTTGGTCTTTTTAATTCTTTGTGGTTTTAATTTGCATTTCCTTCACGGCTGCTGATGCCGACCATCTTTTCACGTGCTTATTTGCCATCCATGTTTCTTCTTTGGTAAAATGTCCAGATTTTTTTTTTTGCTCATTTTTAAACTGAGTTGTTTTCCTATTATTGAATTTTAAGAGTTCTTTATATGTTCTGGTTACAAGTTTTTTTTTTTATCACATATGATTTGCAAATGTTTTCTTCTAGTCTGTGGCTTTTCCTCTCGTTCTTTTAACACTGTCTTTGTAAGAGCAGAGGTTTTCATTTTGATGGAGTCCAAGTATCTGGGCTCTTTTTTTTTTTAGTGAATCGTGCTTATGGTATCATATCTAACCAACCTTCCGCAGCCCACAGTCACAAAGTCTTTCTTGTGTGTTTTCTTCTAGAAGTTTTATAGTGTTACGTTCCACGTTTTGAGTGTTTTTGTGTAGGTCGTGAGGTCTGGATGAAGTGTGTTTGTTTGTTGCATATGATATCCAAATGTTCCAGCATTAATTGTTGAATTGTCATACTTTAAAAAAACTTTTTTTCTTTTGGCCAATCTAATGGATGTGAGATTGTATCTTTGTGTTTTTTATAAGCTTACTGTTAATTGCAACTCACATTTATTGTCTGCCTCCTCTGTGCTAAGCTGCTTTTAAGTGGTTTGTTTTTGTGACCAGTCCTCACAAAGACCCTGTAAAATTGTTGGTATTGTTAGGTGCCGTTGAGTCAGTTCCAGCTTGTAGAGCCCCTGTGCACAACAGAACGAAACACTGCTCAGGCCTGCACCATCCTCACAATCATTGCTGTGCTTGAGCCCATTGTTGCAGCCACTGTGTCAATCCATCTTGTTGAGGGTCTTCCTCTTTTCCACTAACCCTTTACTTTACCAAGCATGATGTCCTTCTCCAGGGACTGATCCCTCCTGTCCAGACTATGTACAATGCAGCCTTGCCATCTTGCTTCCAAGGAGCATTCTGGTTGTACTTCTTCCAAGATAAGTTTGTTCTTTTGGCAGTCTATGGTATGTTCAATATTCTTTGCCAACACCACAGTTCAAAGGCATTAATTCTTCTTTGGTCTTCCTTATTCATTGTTCAGCTTTTACATGCATATGAGGTGATTGAAAACACCATGGCTTGGGTCAGGCCCACGTTAGTCCTCAAGGTGACATCTTTGTTTTTGAACACTTTAAAGAGATCTCTTGCAGGCAACATGCCCAGTGCAATGCATCTTTTGATTTCTTGACTGCTGCTTCCACGGGTGTTGATTGTGGATCCAAGTAAAATGAAATCCTTGACAATCTCAGTCTTCTCTCCATTTATCATGATGTTGCTTATTGATCCAGTTGTGAGGATTTTTACTTTTTGTTGAGGTATAATCCATAGGGAAGGCTGTGGTCTTTGATCTTCATCAGTAAGTGCTTCAAGTCCTCTTCACTTTCAGCAAGCAAGGTTGTGTCATCTGCATAATGTAGGTTGTTAATGAGTCTTCCTCTAATCCTGATGCCCCGTTCTTCATATAGTCTAGCTTCTCAGATTATTTGCTCAGCATACAGATTGAATAGGTATGGCGAAAGGGTATAACCCTGACACACACCTTTCCTGACTTTAATCCATGAAGTATCCCCTTTTTCTGTTTGAATGACTGCCTCTTGATCTATATACAGATTCCTCATGAGCACAATTAAGTGTTCTGGAATTCCCATTCGCTGCAATGTTATCCATAATTTGTTATGATTCACACTGTTGAATGCCTTTGCATAGTCAATAAAACACAGGTAAACATCTTTCTGGTACTTTCTGCTTTTAGCCAGGATCCATCTGACATCGGCGATGATATCCCTGGTTCCACATCCTCTTCTAAATTCGTCTTCAATTTCTGGGAGCTCCCTGTTGATATACTGCTGTAGCCTCTTTTGAATTATCTTCAGCAAAGTTTTGCTTGCGTGTGATGTTTATGATATTGTTCGATGATTTCTGCATTCAGTTGGATCACGTTTCTTGGCAATAGGCATAAATATGGATCTCTCCCAGTTGGTTGGCTAGGTAGTTGTCTTCCAAATGTCGTGGCGTAGACAAGTGAGCACTTCCAGCACTGCATCTGTTTGTTGAAACATGTCAATTGGTATTCCATTAATTCCTGGAGCCTTGTTTTTCCCCAGTGTCTTCAGTGCAGCTCGGACCTCTTCCTTCAGTACCTTTGGTTCCTGATCATATGTTATCTCCTGAAATGGTTGAATGACGATTAATTCTTTTTGGTACAGTGACTCTGTGTATTCCTTCCAATTTCTTTTGATGCTTCTTGTGTCATTAACATTTTCCTCGTAGAATCCTTCAGTATTGCAGCTCGAGGCTTTAATTTTTTTCTTCAGTTCTTTCAGCTTGAGGAATGGTGAGCGTGTTCTTCCCTTTTGTTTTCTATCTTCAGCTCTTTGCACATGTCATAATAGTTTGTCTTCTCGAGTCACCCTTTGAAATCTTCTCTTCAGCTCTTTTACTTCATCATTTCTTCCTTTTGCTTTATCTACTTGACGTTCAAGAGCAAGTTCTAGAGTCACTTCCAACATCCATTTTGGTCTTTTCTTTCTTTCCTGTCTTTTTAATGAGCTCTTGCTTTCTTCAGTAGGATGTCCTTGATGTCATTCCACAACTTGTCTGGTCTTCGGTCATTAGTCTTCAATGCATCAAATCTATTCTAGAGATGGTCTCTAAATTCAGGTAGAATATACTCAAGGTCGTACTTTGAGTTTATTTAGTAATTAATATTTGAATCCATTGTTGATAGGTGCCTTTGAGTCGATTCTGACTCACGGTGACCCATGTGACAGAACAGAACTGCCCTATAGGGTTTTCTAGGCTGTAATCTTTACAAGAGCATATCGCCAGGTCTTTTCTGCCACGGAGCCACTAGGTAGATTTAAACTGTAAGTGAATAATTTCTTTTATAAGAGTCACCACAAACCTGGTTCCTAAGAGGTGGAGGTTAAAGATGTCCCAAATGTCCAGCTTTTCCACACTGCTGTCCCACTCCACCACCTCTACCATCAGCTACTCCCCCTCCCGTCTCTGGATACAGTAATTCCCTGCACCGTCTCCCAGAACTCACAGCCAGTACTTACAATTAAGTAGTTTATTAGGGAGGTAACAGAGTGCAACTCAGGATCAGGATCGACTTGGAAGTAACAGGAACGACTCAGGACGCAGCTCCTCAGTCAGGACGGCTTCTTCTCGCCCTCTGTTGCTGGGCCCTGCTGAGGACCTTCTGTCGCTGGGGGCCTTCTCGGGCAAGTGTTACAAGCCTTAGCTCCGTGCCTCAGCAAGCCCCACCACAGCCATCTTGTACCAGTTTCCTGGTTCCTGCCGTCTCCAGCCACTATCACTCTTTCCGCTGTTGCACTGCCGTGTGTCACTGTCTTCTGCGTTGCAGCTTCTCTCTTTCTCGCTCCTGGGTCTAGGAGGTTCTCAGCACGGGGACCTCAGCTCCAAAGGATGCGCTCCACTTCTCGCTCTTCTTTCTTGATGGTAGTGAGGTTCCCACTCTGTTTTGGGATTGGCTCTCTTTTTAAGTCTAGCGGGATGGCAAAACCGACCAGTCTCCTCGTTAGAGTTCTATACACCTTATTGGCCTGGTCCCGCCCCCTCGAGGGCTCCGTGTGTCTTATTTGCATTACTAGCAGGCTGTCCAGTCCCCTCGGTGGGCTATAGGCACCTTCTTTACATTGTCCCACACAGTCATTTTGTGGGAGTCACAAGACCACGAATGACTAGAAGGGGCGTGTTAAGTAATTCACTGCACCACAAACTGCCGACCTTTTGGTTAGCAGTGGAGCGCTTAACTGTTTCCAACATCAGGGCTCAAATTAAGTTTACCTGTGAGAGAGGAAAATCTGAAACCATAGTGGCTTAGTTGAGAGAGACGTTTTCTTATCAGCCGGAGGAGACTGGTGGTCCAGGTGTCAGTGATGCCGATGTCTCCAGACCGCATGACCGCCATTCCTCAGGTCACCTCCTGGGCCAGGGTGGCTGCCACAGCTTCAGCCTTCACGACTGCATCCAGCCAGCAGGAACGAGTACAGGGTGCAGGATAAGGGCACGCCCCTTCCCTTTGAGGACATGTCTCGGAAGTTGTGCGTACTTCCTCCATCCATGTTGTATTGGCCAGAACTTTGTCTCAAAGATCTTTATTCCAGGAGTCCACTTACTTAGCTAATGACCAGAGGTTCTGTTACCAGGGCTAGAACTTACCCCGTTTTCTGCCTGCATGCACACTCAGAAAATGATAGTATTTGCAGGGCACGTGGCTGTGTGGAGGAGGCTGCCTGCCTGGCTAGGGCTCAGGGTCCCTGGAACCAGCATGTCCGTCCCCTTTGGCCCACGCATGGTGGTGAGAAGCTTCGCTGTAAGAAGGGGAGATTGGAAGCGGGGCCAGCGAGCAGTCTCTTCTCGGCATTTCTTATGAAGTGGTTTGCTTCATTCACGTTTCCCTTCGTAATGGCATAAAGATGTTGAAGTGTGTTTCTTGGTCCTAAAGATATGCTATCTGTAGGCAGTTTCCCTTTTCTTCCTAAAATGTTTTGTGTCTTTTTTATTTTTTTTCTTTGCTTTTTCATTGATGAGACTGAAAAAAATGATTAAAATGGTCACCCTCAAGCACGGAATCAGCTGTTGGCTTTGCACATACTCGCTTTTGTTTTCATTTCACTAATTTCTACTCTTTTTTTTTCTTTTAATTTCTATGGATGTTTCCTTTTCCTAGCCTCTTAAGCAAAACACTTAGCTTATTTCTTTTTAGTCTTTGTCATTTTAAATATAGATGTATTTAACACTGTTCTTTCCCTTCAGTTACGTTTAGTCAGGATTTCTTGAATTTCCATATGAAGTTCTTTGTTGTGAGTTCTTCTCTAACATGTGAGTTATTTAGGGGTCTGTTTTTTAGTTTTCAAGCAAAGGTCTTTAAGAAGCGTTTTTCCTGGTGATGATTTGAGTGTGTGTCCGAAGAGTGTGGTCCGATGACGCTGATTATTTGGAACTGATGAGACCCTTTGTGGCCTAGCTCTGTAAGTGTTCCAGAATGCTTGCAGACCATGCCTGCTTCCTCCAGGCCCAGGCTTCAGGGCCCCCTCGCTGACGGCCGGGGCAGGTGGTCGGTCGTAAGACTGTGTGCTCAGAGCATGTGGGCTGTATCTGTCTCCTGTCATTACTGATTTATGAAGGTTAATCACAGTGTTAAGCGATTACCTTCTCTCTTCTCATTTAGAAATTCCCATGGTGGATGCTTTCTCTGTTTTTCACGTAAATTGTAGCGTGCCCTCAGCCTCTGTACTTTTTGTTTTTGGGAAGCAGCCTTTTTTTTTTTTTAATCCTAAGGAAGTACATATTTGCAATCTGGGCTTCTGTCCAGCCTGTCTTTGAAGTTGTATTGGAAGAAAAGCCATTTCTTATTGTACTAATGGACTCGAGTGATGCGTTATAGAATAAATATGCGAACCAGGTAGCTTTTAGCTTTTCTTTATTATCCTGACTTGTTTGCTGTCTTTTCAAGAGGAAATATAATTTTGTTAATAGTAGAATATTAGCTTGTGCCAGCCCTTTATTTCCTTCTTCAGGGTTATGAAAAACTTTGGAAAAACAACCAAAAAAGCAGATTTTTTTTAGTGTTTTTATGCTTTTAAAATACTTGCTTCCTCAAGTCGTATAAATGAAGAGGCATTAGCGTTAGCAGCTGGCAATTTCAAAGACTTTAGTTACTTTAACCCACCCAAACCAAACCCACTGCTGGCGAGTCGATTCCAACGCTCAGCGACCCTATAGGACAGAGTAGAACTGCCCCTTAGGGCTTCCTGGGTGGCTGCAGGCTTAGCAGAAGCACACTGCCACATCTTTCTCCCTCAGAGCTGCTGCTGGTGGGTTCAAACCACTGACCTTTCAGTTAGCAGCTGAGTTCTCAACCACTGTGCCAGCAGGGCTCCGACTCACTTTAAAGTACTGTTTAAATATTTCTCATTCTTAATTTTTCAATCTCCTTTTACATTGCTTTCCCTCTGTTTCATTTTTTATTTCACATCCATGCTCATTGAATGTAGATTTCAGCTGCTTTTTCTTTTCATTTAAATCTTTATTCTGAGATGGACTCCTCGGTATCGCTCCTTGTAGGTTTCTTTTTACTTCGTCTGAAGTTTTTGTGAGTTTTCTCTCATGTCCACCCTCTTGGTCACGTAGAGTCGTGCCTCGTCCTGGGGACACTAGAGCTGATGCTGTGTCTGTCCAGGGCGAGCCGGGGTGTGTGGAACACGACCTCCGTGTTTTCTGCTGCTCTTCTGAAAGAAAGCCGTACTGCTTCACCAGCCGCTGTCGAGCCCACCCAGACTGGTGGGGACCCCACGTGCGTCAGAGTGAAACTGTGCTCACAGGGTTCACCACGGCCGATGTTTTGGAAGTAGATCACCAGGCCTTTCTTCCAAGGCACCTCTGTGTAGACTCAAACTTGTAACCTTTCGGTTAGCAGCTGAGCACGTTAACTGTTTGCACCACTTAGGGACTCCAAGGAAAGTCATAGTAAGGGCCTAACACAGCAAACGACTGTGGAGGGCTGTCTCGAGGAAGCCTTTATTTGGGAATATAAGAACTTGTTGTATCTTGAAATGTCTCTAGAGGGGATGAAATGACCTTGTTGTGAACAGGTTCTCATGAACAGGTTGTATTTGAATGAAAATAAGCAGCACGTAACAACCATACGTGGCTAAATTCTTAGAGAGGCCAGGATCTGAGGCTAATTCTGTCCTGCCGTGGTGATGTGAACAGGCCGTCAAGTTCTTTCTTACCGTCGCAGCTCGATGGTGGGATTCCATCGCAGATGCTTTAGCCTGCTAGAAAAACACTGTTCAGTTCCCCCTTTCCTGACGTCCTGCACCTGCTCAAAGTACTTCTGGTCTGGATTCTGTGGCCCTAGTGTTGCTGAATGTTTTTTTCCTGGGAATGTTGTTCCCACATGCTGCGGTGTTTCTCCACTGCTGGGACTTTAGGTGCTGAAATAAGGTGATCGTTCTGTGTGCCAGCTCACCTCTCTGAGCTCAGTTCCTCCCGATACGCACGTTGGGGATTTTAGGTTCCAGGTATGAAACCAGATCGTCATCTCCAAGTTGTCTTGTGAAAATGAGACAGTATCACTTAAAAATATCTATAGATACATGCCACAAAAACCATGACGTGTATGTGAGACTTCGCGAAGATGAATACGAGGAAATAGGCCTTCTGTCTAGGTAAAGAAAGACCATGATACGGACAAATGTCAGAGAGCATTCCTGAAATATGTATGAATTAAGCAAATTGAATTATAAAAATATGATTAGTTATATTCTCACAAACGTTTCCCAATTGAATGTTCAGCGTCTTCTGGTTATCATGTATGTTTACTCCGTGAATGCTAATGTGATGGACAAATATTCTACTTGGCTCAGATCATCAATTTATAAATCATAGAACTATATTGTATTGGCAAACTGAGCACTCACCTGCCAGCCGAAAGGTTGGAGGCTCGAATCCACTCAGAGGCTCTTCAGGAGACAGGGCTGACGATCTGCTTCCGAAAGGTCACAGGCTTGAAAACTGCGTGGAGCGGCTCTAGTCTGCGCACATTGAGTCACCATGCATCGGAATCCAGTCCATGGCAACTAACAGCAGCACATTGTATCTGTCGCTTTTCTAGATTTTACTCAGTTGGCCCAGTGAGTCATCTCTGGCTTTAATTCCTTCAGTACCGTGTTGTGTGCTTTACATAAAGTGGTCTTCAGTTTTACGGATTATGGCAGCCTGAGTCCGCATGTACCTTCAGCTGACAAACAGTGTGTTCCTGGTGTTAAGCACACTCACTGTTACACGTTAGTGAGTGTGTGAGAAGATATCACGTGAGCCTCAGGGTGAACGCCGTCTGTAAGGCTGAGGATTCAAAGTGGAGCTATTAACCAGGCTGACTGCGAGAAGTGGATGGAGGTCAGTGTAGAAAAGCGCCGGGTGTGTCTCTGGAGGGCAGCGAGTAGGGAAATAAAAGGGCTCCATCGCCGACTGGCCATGCTGCAGCGGCCCAGCGACTCCGGGCCATCCCAGGGAGACACAGATGACATGCTGCCCGGTTAAAGAGTTCTGGTGGGCGTGAAGGGGCCTGGCAGGTCTAGAAGGCGCCCACTGAGACACCATGGAATTGTTACAAATAACATTACACATCAGGGTTTAAACGGAACAGCGTACCAGCAGCCGTCTGGCTGAGGAACCGGGCCTGGCCAGCTCACCTCCTGCCTGTTCCATCGCTTCTGTTTCTCTTGGTTTTCTTTCTCGGCACAGACCGCAGTGGTAGGACCAGTCCTGTGCCTGTGCTTGTCCTTCCCTGGACAGATTGTGGTGGCGTGGATGGCCACGGTGGGGACAGCTGGCCGAGGATGTCACTGCACCCCCTCGGTGGCCAAGCTCACAGGGACCTGCCCTTGATCCTCCCTGCACCCCCAGGGACCCTAGAGTTACAGCAGCCTTGCTGCCGAAGAAGGTGAGGCTTAGTGGAGTAAGAAGGTCCCTGGGTGGCACAAATGGTTTGCCCTGGACGAAGGTCCCTGGGTGGCACAAACGGTCTGCCCAGGGCGATTGACCTAAAGATTGCGGTTCAATCCCACCCAGTGGTGGTGCCATGGAAGAAAGGCCTAGCAATCTGCCTCTGTAAAGATTAAAAAAAAAAAAAAAAACAAGAAAATCCAATGGGGCAGTTCTACTCTGTAACACATGGGGTTGCCGTGAGTCGGAACGGACTCAGCAGCTATGGGTTTGGTTGTGATTTTCGTCTTAGCGTGCGAGGGCCGTGCCTGAGCTCTCTGGCTGTGTAGCCTGGCCCCCAACTCCGACCTGGCCCCAAAGCACAGGGTCTTCACTGCGGGTGGTAATGTGGATGCTGTGGGACCGACGTACAGCAATGAGCTCCTCTCAGCTGCAGGAGGGTGCGTGTTCCTACACGATCCCAATCCAGAAACCTCATAATTCTTTGGCTTCACTTTAAAAAAAGAAATTCACTTCACAGTAACTCTTTTCTTATTGTTAGTTATCTTTGTCCTTCTAAGGCACACCCACTGATTCGCTACTGTAGGTGAGAAGCACGTTTGCACTGTTTTTCTGGTTCCTGTCTCCTTCTTGCCCCCGCGTGTCTGCTGACCTGCAGCTGCGGTCAGATGGAGGTTCCTGCTGCCGGGACGGACATGCTGACTGAATGAGATCTTTACTGCATCTTTAATTTAACCCGGGTAAGGCAGGCTCAGGAGAAAGTGTCGGACAAAACAACGCACAACTTTGTTACTGTTCTCTGGGAAGGGACTGTCAGGTATTTCAGAACAAAGAAAATGTAAAGGCTTGCCGTAAGATGCTCTGATGTCCTGTTTGTACAGCAAAGCATATGTATTTTGCATTTCTCATATTGGATTATTATCAAGGTTGTCTGATTGAAATCTCCGAACGGTACCTTCCGGCTCCTGGCCAGAAGTCCCCCCCCTCAAGGTGTGACGTCTTTGATGACTAATAAAGCTTTTGATGACACTCCTCCCAGAGGCCGGGACCCACACACTGCAGGAAGGACAGACTGTACCCGGGCTTCGCGCTGTGTAAGCTCTAACCTTTTAGGGACTTGGCCTAATCCCTTCAAGGAAAAAAGGGTTGAAATGAAGTTGAAATGTGTTGACTTTAAATATTAAATTATTTATGGATAATTTATAAATAAACCGCTGTACCTTCACGCTCCTCCGTGTGCGCTCCGTGTTGTAAACAAGATGCGTTCTGAATGTTTTGTTGGTTGGTGTAATTTCCCTGTGTTAACATTTTTGGTACCTAACGGTTAGGTTTCCAGGGAGCTTGCAAAAGCTTTACTTCACACACTACAAGCTGAGTTCGCTCAAATGGTAGAAAATAATATTGTGACAGTAGTAATTTCACCAGCCGTCTGTCAGTCTGTCCTACTGTGGGGGCTGCATGTTGCTGTGATGCTGGAAGCAATGCCACCGGCAGTACAGACACCAGCAGGGTTGTCCACGGCGGACAGGTTCCGTGGAGCTTCCAGACTAAGTCTAAGAGGAAAGGCCTGGCGATCTCTGAAAATTAGCCAATAAAAACCTGAGGGGCCACAATAAAAACAGAATACTGTCTGACACAGCACTGGAAGATGAGCCCTCCAGGTAGGAAGACACTCGGAATACCTAGTGGCTGCAGCCGTGGACTTGAGCAGACCGACGAGCCTGAAGATGGTGCAGGGCGGGGCAGCGTTTTGTCTGTTGTACGTGGGGTCGCCACGAACCAGCGGCAACACAACAGCAACTAACAGCAGTGATAATTACTAAACTACGCAGATAAAGCAAGTATTTTTCAACAATTTAAAAAGCTACGTCTAAGAAAAGCAGGTTCGAAAGCTGTGAAGGGGGCTTCAGAGGGGAACGGCAGCGACAGTCTGTGACGGGAAAGTTACCTTCGTGGTGGTGAGTTTGTCATTACCATCGACGCGGGCCTCTTCTCGCTCTGTGACGGGAAAGTTACCTTCACGGTGGAGAGTTTGTCATTACCATCGATGCGGGCCTCTTCTCGCTCTGTGACGGGAAAGTTACCTTCACGGTGGAGAGTTTGTCATTACCATCGACGCGGGCCTCTCCTCGCTCTGTGACGGGAAAGTTACCTTCACGGTGGAGCGTTTGTCATTACCATCGACGCGGGCCTCTCCTCGCTCTGTGACGGGAAAGTTACCTTCACGGTGGAGAGTTTGTCATTACCATCGACGCGGGCCTCTCCTCGCTCTGTGACGGGAAAGTTACCTTCGTGGTGGCGAGTTTGTCATTACCCTCGATGCGGGCCTCTCCTCGCTCTGTGACGGGAAAGTTACCTTCGTGGTGGCGAGTTTGTCATTACCGTCGACGCGGGCTTCTCCTCGCTCTGTGACGCGAAAGTTACCTTCACTGTGGAGAGTTTGTCATTACCCTCAACGCGGGCTTCTCCTCGCTCTGTGACGGGAAAGTTACCTTCGTGGTGGAGAGTTTGTCATTACCCTCGACGCGGGCTTCTCGCTCTGCTCCCTGGTTGCCATCCTGACTGGGGACAGCTTTCAGCACCCGAGTGGTGAAGGCTGAGCAGCTGTAGGCGAAGGACGGCCTTCTTGAGCTTCCTGGGTGATGACAGCACTAACTCTAGTGAGCCAAGCATTTGCTGAGTGCCTGTTACATGCCAGGCCTGGTGTGGCACACTTGGGTTCGTGCCCCCTGTTAATGCTCACAGCCGTCTTAGACTCACAGAGGAGCTCCAGGTGCAGCGCATCGGACTGTTTCCCCTGAACTATCTGCGAGCAAGTTGCCGACATCACTGCTGGTATCCCTACAGATAAGGGCATTCTCCTGTAACCACAGTACTGGTGGCTGTCAGTGGACCCTGGCTCGTGGCGACCTCACGTGTGTCAGAACAGGACTATGCTCTCTCGGTTATCGGGGGCTTATTTTTCAGAAGGAGATCACCAGGTCTTTCTTCCGAGGTGCCTTGGGTGGTCTTGAACCTCCAATGCAGCTGAGCACATTAACTGTCTGCACAACCCAGGGACTTATAGCCATAATAAACCAAAAAAAGAAAAAAAACCAAACCCGTTTCCGTCAAGTCAATTCCGATCGACAACCTGATAGGACAGAGTAGAACTGCTCTATAGGATTCCCAAGGAGCAGCTGTTAGATTCAAACTGCTGACCTGCGGGTTAGCAGCCGAGCTCTTAACCTCTGCGCCACCAGGGCTCCTCTACCAATAATGCATCCATGAGAATTAGGGCACCAACGTGGGCGAACCATTAGCACTCAGTCCTCAGACCTGTCCCTAGCGATGTCCTTCACAGCAGAAGGCTCCAGTCCAGTCACGGGCTGCAGGTAGTTGCCAGGCTTGTTAGGCTCTTTCAGTCTGAAACCGTTTGTCGGTCTTCCCTTACCTTTCCCCTCACCTGACAACCCTGAAGATTGCTACCACCACCGCCTGCCACCGAGCCGATGTGGACCCACAGCGGCCCCACGTGTTGAAGATTACACGCTAGTGATCTTGTAGCTTGGGATCTCTGACCTTGCCTGGTGATGAGATCCACGTGATGCACGTTGGGCAGGAGCCTGGCAGGAGCGAGGCCGGGTTCTTCTCGTCGCCCCGTCAGGTGGTGCCTGGCTCCGGTCTCCTGTTACTGCGACGTTCTCTGTGACGGCTTGGTTAAGGTGCTGTCTGCCAGCCTTGTGGAGGCCGGGTCTCTGTTTCTTTTCCATTGCCAGGTATTCTGTGAGGAAGTAGGCTGGGACAGTGTAACTTCCGGCTCCTCGCTGACTTGGCATATACTCACTTGTTTATGGCAGCGTGAGTTCATAGTTTCCAATTTTATTCAGTGAGTTAGAATCGCCTATAATTTTGGTGCTCAGGTTACCTCAGGTTTGGCCGGTGAGGCTCTAAGTGTGTGTGTGTGTGTGTGTATTTACATCTGTGTCTCTTTATCCTGGTGTGTTATCAGAATGTGTGTATCTACATCTGTACTTTATCCCTTTGTGTTATCAGCCACGTGTTCACACCAGTTTACACCTTTGGTCCCAGTTCCACACCACAGGGGTCAGGCGAGTGCTGGCCCTTTGTGTACTGTGATTCCCTTCCCCAGGAATGAGAAGCCTGGCCCTCCGTCACCGCCCTGCCCCCGTCTCTGCCTTCTCCTTTGGTGGCTGCCACCCTCCCCTGCGTGCAGCCCTGCTCGCTTCTCAGGCTTGTCGCCCCACTCAACTTGCTTCCCTGTCCTGAACCCCTTCCCTCACCAGGACCGCCTCGGGGCTCCCCCAGCCCCCACCCCCCACACGCTTTCCTGGCTGTGCCCACCCAAGGCTTTGGGAGTGAAGGTTCAGGAGGGATGTCCCCCTGGAATGCAAGTCTCTTCAGGGGAGGACTGGTCCCTCGTCTCCCCTCCTGTGGCTAGCACGGTGCCCTACATGAATGTGCTACTGTTAACTGTGCGTCACAGTTAGCTGAACCAGAGTTAGAAGACAAGGGGGACATGGGAGGGGATGAGCGACACCTGAGGATGACTTGCCAGAGGTGAAATAAACTAGTGCATTTAGGGGAAGGTGGATGTTCTTCCGGAAGCTTCTAGAGAGGAGGAGGAGGACTTGGTCAGGAGGTGCAGTGGTCCTCGGTGTACCCACACTGACCATAGGGTGGCGCCTGGAGCCCATGGCATGCGGCGCCCTGACCGCGGCACAGCTCCCTCTCCATGTGGGTTTCACAGCTTGGGAATTCATGGTTGCGAGAATCATAACACATTTCCATGTAAAATGTGGCAAGCATGAAGTTTAAACAGCTTTCTGGCCTAAAGTAGTGCGATAGAGGTGCTCGGATACTTCACGAAGAGCAGGAAGCGTGGCCTGCTGGGAGTCCGCACCAGAAAGGGCTTCCGTGCCGCAGTAAAGCCATTAGAAGGGAGTCGCCTTAGCGATCTTGGCAGCGTTACCGGATCAAGGATTAAAACAAATCCTCTAAGGAAGAAAAATTAGGCCCTTTCCAAAAGAACCGAAGTCAGATCTGCCCTCGACCTGTCTGCAACCCCAGTGCCAGGAGGCAACGGAGCAGTAGCTGCAGCGTCTGGAGAGAAGGGTGTTGCCTAGGACTCTTACTGTTAGCCAAGTTTTGTTTTATATGTAAAAACAGAAAGACAGACCAAAAAATAGTGCTTTTGAATTCTTGAGAAATTGCTTATACCATGTAGTCTCTCTGCATAAATAAGAAATAAAAAAGCAAACATGAAAACTAAGTCCAAACCCCGCACCTTCTGGAAAGGCAAAGTGTAGACACGCGCTGTCCAGCTCAGCAGCCACTCATTACTGTGGCTTTGAGCACCTGTAGTGGGGCACCTTCACACACTGCAGGTGCTGTCAGCACTTAGCAGACTCCGAATCCTTAGCGTGGAGAAAGGAAGGTGAAATACCTCATTGGTAATCCTTACGTGGATTGCATGTTGGAACAGTAATGTTTTGGATATACAGGTAGCCCCTGCCTTCCTATGGGCTCGGTTCCGATGACTCTGTTCTAAGTTGATTCTGTTGTAGGTGGAACACCTCCTTTTTTAGTTTTCACTATAATTGTCTTTTATTATCAGCATCTTTAAAAATCCGATCCGTATTTGTCTTTGGGGGTTGGCATAAGAATAATAACATCAGCAAATTACACGCTGTACATTGTATGTAGCATATATTCCGAACGATAAGATGTAACAAAAGAAAGTCAGTTGTGAGCGTGGTTCCTTGTAACTCGAATATGTTTTAACTGGGGGACTACCTGCATTGATTTAAATAACATATATTAAAATTAATTCCCCCTGTTTCTTTTTACCTTTTAATTACAGTGTTACAGTGCATATGTGGCTCACATATTTCTATTGGACACGTTGATATAGACTAAATGGATTAAAATTGAGCATGAAAACTGATTAAGCACATAGAACGGAGTATAAATACCGGTACAGAATTGAATGCAGAAGCCCTCAATCAGTTCTTGATTTATGGAAAAATAGCATAATAGTAATAGGCGTGAGAGTATAAAGTGAAATCCCATTAAAGCCATCGTTTACTCAAAAGTTCTTCTCTTCACCTTCCTAACGGTGCCTTTTGATGGCTGGTGCTCTTAATTTTAATGTAGTCAAGTTTCTCAATCTTTTAGGCTTAGTGTTTTTTGTGTCTTAGTTAAGAAATCCTTCTCTATCCCCAGGTCAGAAAAATGTTTATTTTTCTTAAAAAGTTAGAGCTTTGCTTTACCGTTGAAGTCCTCAGTGCCCCTGGAGTTGACGTTTTTGTATTCCGTGCAGTAGAGGCCCAATTTCTTTTTTTCCACGTGGATTACCGAGTGTTCCTCCTTTCCCTGCTTTCCACGTTGACCTGCAGTGCCGCCTCTGCGGCAGGTGACATTCCATGCGCACGGGCCTGGGCGGGGACCTTGTTCTGGAAAGGCGGGGACCTTGTTCTGGAAAGGCGGGGACCTTGTTCTGGAAAGGCGGGGACCTTGTTCTGGAAAGGCTCGGCTCTGAGCATTTTCCCTGCGAGAGCCCTGCACGGGTTTCACAATCGCCCAGCTTTGCCGTCGTACAGTGGTGTGAAAACAGCCGCAGACGACTTGGGAAGGAACGGGCGTAACTGGGTGCTGATGAAAATTTTATTATGGACACTGGAAGGCAAATTTTTCATGTAAATGTTATGTGCCAGAGTCTATTATTCTTTTAAACATATTTTGCAACTGTTTAAAAATGTAAAATCTCTTCTTAGCTTGTAGGCTGTACAGAAAAGTGGCTCTGCTGAGTCACGTCAGCGCACTTCAGAGTAAGGCCCGCCGTCCCCACATCCCTGTAATGTTAGAAGCAGTTGGTCAAGGCCGATGAGAAACCCCCTTGGGATTTTAGTGGGAGTTTTCATGAGCCAGAACTTTCTCTCCACTTACTGAGGGCTCCTGTAACGTCTTTCAGTAAACTCCGATAGTTTTCTCTGTAGCGGTTCTACACACCTTTTGCTAGATTTACATCTGGGCAGTCTATAATCGGAGCCCTGGCGGCTCAGTGGTTAAGAGCACAGGCTGCTAACCAAAAGGTCGGCAGTTCAAACCCACCAGGCGCTCTTTGGAAACCCTGTGGGGCAGTTCTACTCTGTTCTATAGGGTTGCTAGGAGTTGGAATCGACTCGACAGCAGTGGGTTTGGTTTTGGTATTTTTTTTTTTTTACTCTGTAATTCTGCTATTGTATTTTTCTAGTTGTTTGCTGCTGGTAGGCAGAAAGGCTGTTGGCTCATAACCAGCTTCCTTGTGCAGTTTCTCTGGTTGTTTTAAAGAATTTGGCTGTTGACTCCAGTTTTCTGTGTCGTATATATAAGCGTGTCTAATCACATGGCACGTTCTAAGACCTTTACACAGATAATGAGATGACAATGAGATACAGCTGCTGTTGTTAGCCCTGTTTTGAAAACGAGGCCTCAGTGGGTAGGGCCTCGTCCGGCTGCTTGGCTGGTGAGTGCAGAGCTGGGGTGCAGGCCCAGGCAGTGGGACCCGGAGTTCACGCCCTTCACCCCCGTGCTACCCCGTTGTTCCTGGCCTCGCAAGCCTGCACTGGCCAGACCTACCAGAAAGAAGGACCCGCAGTGGAGAATGTGTGGTTTACTAGGAGAACTGGTGCTGGGGTATTTCTGGATGAGCGGGATACCTGGCGTAGTTACCCTGTTAGTCTGTGCTTTTCTGTGTAGTGAATGTGGGCATTCCTCCGTTTATGAAGAGAATGAACTTTTGAGAAGTTGTCTGTGAATCTGTTCCCAAGCTCGGGGAGAGTGTGCTCCCTACAGCAAATAATCACTCTGGTTTATTACCCACCCCCCTCCCCCCAGCCCCTTTGATCCGGCTCTGGTTTATTGGGTTTGCTTCATGCCAGGTAGACGGTAAGGCTCTGCTCAGGTGCCCTTAGGACCCGTTGAGTCCGTGGCAGGCAGAGGCAGCGGGCAGATGCCACCAGGCTGTAGGGTAGCGGCCCTCCTGTTGCCCCCAAATCCTGCTTCTGAGAGAGACTTCCAGCAGTCTCTGCCAGAGGGCCAGGTTTTTTAAACGCTGTTGTAAAAGCTGGACTTTCTTCTGCTGAAGCATCGCAGTTGAAATTTAAAGAAACAAATAAAAGCTCTAAGGTCAATAATTTTTATTTGTATGACCTTTAATAAATCATCGTAAAATTAAAAACCACTATAAATGGGCATGCCCACTTTTCTGGGGGCAGCGTGTGTGGTAAAATGCAAATAACTGTAAGTCCCAAAAGTAAGTGACTGCTCACCTGAAAAACCCTGGGACCATTTTCTAGAATGTGCGCGTGTGGGTACGTATGAAGCCGCGAGCCAAACACTGAAATCCTTGTGCCAGAGGCCTTCCTGCCAGAGAGCAGCTGAGTAAACAGCCTCCAGCCTGCGGGGAAGGAGGCCAGCCAGGTGGGAGGCGAGGACGGGAGGCCGGCTTGTGCCCCTCGAAGCTCGGGCTGCCACCTCTCGTCTCTGCAACCTGTAGAAGCCTAGCCTGCGGCAAGGGTGTTAGATGGAGGCTCCGGGAAGATTCCCTCTGAGCCCCGGAACTCATGACTTTCAGTAAAGAGGTGAGTTTTAAGATCTCATTTCATGGTTGCGGGTTATTTGTTTTTAAAATGGAGATAGGGAAAGGGAGTGTGTCGGTAAACCAAAAACCAAATCAGTTGCCATCCAGTCGATTCCAACTCATGATGACCCTGTATGTTACAGAGTGGAACTGGGCTCCATTGGTTTTCAAGGCTGTGACCTTTTCAGAGCAGATCTCCAGGCCTTTCTTCCAAGGTGTCTCTGGGTGGGATTCGAACCACCAACCTTTCAGTTAATAGTGGAGCGGTTTAACCATTTACACCACCCAGGGAGTCTTAAAGTGTCAAAACCTTTGCTATGGAGTTGATTCTGACTTATAGCAACCCTGTAGGACAGAGTAGAACTGCCCCATAGGACCCCCAAGGCTGTAACGAGATGGATTGACACAGTGGCTGCAACAATGGGCTCAAGCATAACAACAGTTGTACGGATGGTGCGGGACTGGGCACTGTTTTGTTCTGTTGTACGTAGGCTCGCCATGAATTGGACGGCACCTAACAACAACAGTCTTTACAGACGGAGATCACATCTTTCTCACGCAGAGCAGCTGGTGGGTTTGAACCAAAAACCTTTCGGTTAGCAGCCAAGTGCTTAATCCATGTGCCACCAGGGCTCCTGATGTGTCAATAAGAAAGGTACATATTTTTTAATGGAAGAACCTGTCGCCTGAAGCTGGACACAGCAGCTTATTAGTCAGTGCCGATAATGTACGAATATATTTTTCAGTCTGCACCCGAGTACCGAAAACATATCCCTGACTAAGCATCTTTTGTAGCCCATAAGCTGACTTGAGGTGAAGTGGCTGCGTCGCTTCCCTGAGGCAGATCACACACACCATCCTGCAGTTCCAGGCAACTGTTCTTTATGGTGGATGCATTTATAAGAGTTAACACTGGTTGAAGGTTTGCTATGTGCTAGGCACCGGGCTGCTTCTTTTACCATATTCTCTTGTTTAAGCTTACCTGCAGGGTAAATATTGTTATTTCCATGTTACGGTGAGGAAGCCGAGGTACAGAGAAGTAGAGCCAAGCCCCAAGTCCTGAAGTGAGAGATGGCGACACTAGGTTGGAGTTGGGCTCCCCAGTCTAGAGCACGCACTCCTAACTGCTCTTTGCCCGCGTTTCCCACAAATCCTCCCAGGTTCCTGATCATTTTAGACAGTAATTTGGGTAATGATATATTTCGAAATACTTTTTGTTCTTCTGTTTCCAAAATGTAAGTGTATTTCATGCAACTAAGTCCTGTGTGCTGAGCGTGGCATCAGATTCTCAAATTTTATGACACGTATTAAATATCCATAACACAAGGGCTTTCTAATGGCTGTGTTTACTGGGAGGTTGCTGAGACAGCTATATGAACTATGTGTAAATCGGAAGTCTGTCGTCAGAGGGCTGTGCTTTTTAGAGCAAATAATCGCTCCTTAGCTTGTCGACCCCCACACCAAACTTGAAATGAAAATTTGGAAAATGCCAGAATTTTGATGTTTTATAGCAATATGGGAAACCCGGGTGGCGTAGTGGTTAAGCACTACGGCTGCTAACCAAAGGCTCGGCAGTTCGAATCTGCCAGGCACTCCTTGGAAACTCTATGGGGCAGTTCTACTCTGTCCTACAGGGTTTCTATGAGTCGGAATCAACTCGACGGCACTGGGTTGGGTTCGGTTTGGTATAGCGGTATGTTAAAATGCCATTAGGATAACAATAATTAAGTCTCTCTTGATGATGATAATCCCAACCCAGATTTGTCTTGTTTTAAATTCTTGAAAATAAAGTTACCAACTTAAGATGAGTGTTTCAAACACAGCTTGGTTCTTTGATGCAGAAAGAGGAAGGAATGTGAAGCTAATGATGTTGAACATCTTGTGCTAATTTGCCATCTGTAAATCCTCTCTGGAGCCACGGTGGCGCAACAGTTAAGAGCTTAGCTGTGAAGCAAAATGTTGGCAGTTCAAGTCACCGGCCGCTCCTTGGAAACCCTATGGGGCAGTTCCACTCTATCCCATAGGGTCGCTATGAAGCAGAACTGACTCAACTGCATATAACGACAACGATAATATCCTCTCTGGTGAAACGTCTCTTCCTGCCTTTTGCTCTCTTTCTGTTTCGATTGTTTGCTTTTTTTGCTGTTGAATTTTCAGAGTTCTTTATATATCCTAGATACTAGTTCCTTGTTGGATAATATGGGGTTTGCAGATATTTTCTCTTGCTCTCTAACTTGTCTTTTCATCCTCTTAACAGGGTCTTTTGCAGAAACATAAGTTTTTAGTTTTCATGAAGTGCCATTTATCAATTTTTCTTTTACGGATCATGCTTTCGGTATCAAGTCTTAGAAGCCTTTGCCTAACCCTAGATCTCCTATGTTTTTTCCTAAACGTTTTATGTTCTACATTTAAGGCCATGATCTATTTTGAATTGATTTTTGTATAAGGTGTTAGACTTAGGTCGAGGTGCATGTATTTGCTTATGGATGTCCAGTTGATTGAAAAGTTTCCTCCGTTGGATTGTCAGAAGTCAGTTGGCCATACTCGTGTGGGTCTATTTCTGGGTTCTCTGTTCTTTTGATCTGTGTGTCTGTGCTTCCGCCAGCGCCACCGGTTCTTGTTTACTGTAACTAGATGAGAAGTGTTGAAACTGGGTAGACTGATTCCTCTCACTCTATTCTTCTTTTCAAAATTGTTTTAACTATTCTAGTTTCTTTGCCTTTCCATGTAAGTTTTAGAATAATCTTATATCTACAAAAAATCCTGGGATTTTGACAGGAACTGCATCAAACCTGTGCACCAGTTTACTATGTTGAGTCTTCCAATCCATGAACATGGTATGTCACTCCATTTATTTAGGTTGTCTTTGTTTTCTTTCATCAGCTTTGCATAGATTTCAGCAGACAAGTCCTTTACATGTTTTGTTAGATTTGTGCCTAAGTATTTTATTTTTTTAGAGTGATTGTAAATGGCATTGCATTTTTAATTTTGGTGTCCACCTTCAGTGTTCATTGCTAGTCTGTAGAAATACAGTAGATTTTTGTATGTTTGTCTTGTATGCTGTAACCTTGCTGAACTCACTCATTAGTTCTAGGAGTTCTAGCTGTTGTTTTAGTCCCATTTATTTAGCATTTCCTATTTTTTTTTTAATGTGCATGGTGTTATACAAAGGCTTTCTATATACTTGCCCATAGTTACAAAGCCAGTAATGGTGGAGCTGGGTTCTCTGACAGGCACTTCCTCGATTCAATTCATTTGTCCATTTGACAGATATTTAAGGAAAGCCCATAATAAGTTCAAAAATAAAACAAGCTAGTTAATTACAACTTAATACGTTTAACTCGTATTGTAAATGGGTGAAGCAAGGACTCTTTAGCCTGTGCTGAGTGGGGTGGGGTTGTCTGGGGAAGGCTTCCTGAAAAAAACAGTAATCTCTCAGGTAAGGCTTCCCAAGTTGAACTGCATATTCATTCTTATCAGCATCCACCAGTTTTTGAAATTCACAGATGTCTGTGATAAAAACTCAAATGAAGAGAATTTTAAATGTTGCTGGTCAAGGAGCCTGAGAACTTGTGGCCAGAATTGAATGAAGTTCCCTTCCTGCCTAGAGTCCTCACCTCCTTCACCTGCTGCTGGATGAGCTCCACCCTCTGCCCTCTGCCCTCCATCCTCTGCCCTCCGCCCTCCACCCTCTCCCCTCCTCTCCCCATCCTCCCCCCACAATTCCCACTAAAGGCCCTCGGACTCCAGAACCTCCCAGTCCAGGCAGCTTTGTCAGCCCTTGCCCTCCTTGGCTCTTGGCCACACTTGGTGCCATGGCCTTGGCCCCTCCATTGCTTACTTCCTTGCCATGAGTCTTCCTCCTGGTTCTGGCTGCCTTCCTCCTTGCTCCTGGGAAGTTGGGTTTCAGAGTCATCTGGGATGGAGAGGTGATCCCTTCAAGAAGTGAGACGCAGAGACAGCTCCCTCTCGGAAGCTCACTTGGGAAGAGCGTCAGTGTCACTAAGCTTTTGTAGCAGTGACTACAGCAAGTTCCTGGTCAGTCGAGAAATAAAATTTCACTGTATAGGAATTTACCCCTCAGAGAGCTGTACAGGCAGACACCCCTCGCCCATCGGGGAGGGAGGGCTAGGGGAGGCTTGGCCCCTCACAGTGGTGTTTGGCACAAGCCTCATGTTTGCTCAATGAGCTGCACACTGTTCCCCCGTCTGACAGAAGTGGTAACAGTGTCACGCAGCCTGCAGGGCCCGGACTGGGACTGCCAAACTCCGGGCCTCCTGCCCCAACTCTGCACAGGGTACTTAGCAGCCCCGTGGGCCATGGGGTTGAGGACCTCTTTCTCTCCCCGTTTCCCCCATGATTGCAGGAGAAATTGCTTGTCTATGAGTCAGCTTGGAAGAAGGAGAAGGACATCGTCTCCAAAGAGATCGAGAAGCTGCGCATGTCCATCCAGACGCTGTGCAAGAGCGCACTGCCCCTGGGCAAGATGATGGACTACATCCAGGAGGACGTGGACGCCATGCAGAGCGAGCTGCAGCTGTGGCACAGCGAGAGCCGGCAGCACGCCGAGGCCCTGCACAGGGAGCAGAGGTCAGCGCCACTGGATGGCACCTAGGGTGGGGGGACCGGGGCCCCTGCCGCAGCTGCCGGGGAGCTCAGGAGAAGCCTCCAGGAAATGCCCACCCCTCGGCCCTCCCTTCTGCCCCACTCCCCAAAGGCAAAGATGCTCCTTCTTCGTTGACAGCACAGTGTGCATTTCTCTGTAGCATCAAGGAAAGATTTCGAAATTTAAAAATACGGGGAGCTGAGCAGTTCGGATACCAATTTTTTTTATGTGCCTTATCAAATTCCCAGAGTTTTGTGACTGTTTACCATTTGAAGATATTTAAATTTTTTACTCTAAAAGAAATATTACTATAAGAGAAATATAACCAAAAAACAAACAAAAAAACAAACCCATTGCCATCGAGTCAGTTCCAACTCGTAGTGACTGTAAGGACAGAGTAGAACTGCCCCATAGGATTCCAGGGACCAGCTGGTGGATTCCAAGTGCTGACCTTTTGGTTAGCAGCCGTAGCACCTAATCACTGTGCCACCAGGGCTCAAAAAACAATATAATAGCCACTGAAAAGTGAGATTTATTCTATACTTTTTATCAGTGAATCTGGGATGAGCATAGCTATGTTGTTGTTGTCAGTTAGCGTTGAGTTGATTCCAACTCGCTATGACCTCATGGAGCGGAATAGGACTGCCCCGCAGGGCTTCCTACACTGTACTCTTTATGGGCCCAGATCGCCAGGCCTTTCTCCTTCAGAGCAGCTAGTGGGTTCCAGCGACCAACCTTTCAGTCAGCTGCCAGGCGGTTAGATGTTCACCCCCAGGGCTCCTTGAGTGTAGTTACAGCAACTGTGAAGTTTTTGTTTGTTTACTTGTCATTTTCAGAAAATGTGATTTGATTCAGTGATACATACCTAAGTCTGTAAACTGAAAGCGACCGAGGCTGCTTACGTACAGCAGAATCCTCCTGGGACTTGTTTCCGCGGTTTGGAGGTCTGGGGGCACGGTTCCATGGCACGTCCCAGTTAACTGGTCTAGCATTGTGTTCAGTGCTTCTGTTCTGCCTCCTAGTTCTTGTGTAGTGCCTGGGCTCTTAAGAGCTCGCAGGCGGCCCTCCAAGGCACAGTTATAAAGGCACAATAATGAGGTTCTGCTCTGCGTTATCGTTCTGCTTACCGAAAGAAGTTCATGCTGTGCATGGAAAATCAGCAAGAACTTTTTAGTGCCTGTTCTAGCGTGATAATTGTTGAGTGCTTCTTAACGTTTCGATTGAAGCTATTAAAAGTATTATCCCAGATAGTTCTTCCTTTCCAAACCTGGTTTGACATTTTGTCAGGATCGTTGGAAACTACTGCTCTTCTCTTTTGGGTTGTATTTTGTATTTTAAGTGCTTAAAAAACCCAAAGGGAACGGTTAATTCTGACTTCCACTTGCCCAAGTACATGCTAGACTTTTCGCAGCATTTAGCCCAGCGGCTAAAAGGGCCCCATCGCCGTCCTGAACCAGCAAGTAAAGCCGGCTCAGCCAGGTGCCCTCAGCTCGCCAGCCTCTGCCTGGATTCCTGTAGGCTGGGTTCCCCTCCCCAGGTCCACCCGAGCAGCCGGGCAGGTGGAGGACTCTGGACCTGCTGCTGGCTCTCTTCCTGCCGGCAGGACCTTGCTGCTGTCCACCCTGTCGCCCAGAGCCTCTGACTTAGGCCTGTGATGTCAGCACTTAAAGCCCATCATTTCAGGAATACTAATCTCCTTTTCTTAAAAAAATTTTATTGTGCTTTTAGGTGAAAGTTTACAAACCAAATCAGTCTCTCATACAAAAACTTATATACACCTTGCTATATACTCCTAGTTGCTCTCCCTCTAGTGAGACAGCACACTCTTTCTTTCCACTCTCTATTTTCATGTCCGTTCAGCCAGCTTCTGACCCCCTCTGCCCTCTCATCTCCCCTCCAGACAGGAGCTGCCCACGTAGTTTCATGTGTCTACTTGATCCAAGGAGCTCTCTCCTCACCAGTATCATTTTCTGTCCTATAGTCCAGTCTAATCCCTGTCTGAAGAGTTGGCTTTGGGAATGATTCCTGTCTTGGGGCTAACAGAACGTCTGGGGACCATGACCTCGGGGTCATTCTAGTCTCATCAGACCATTAAGTCTTGTCTTTTTACGAGAATTTGGGGTCTGCATCCCACTGCTCTCCTGCTCCCTCAGGGGTTCTCTTTTGTGTTCCCTGTCGGGACAGTCATTGGTTAAAGCCAGGCACCATCTAGTTCTTCTGGTCTCAGGCTGATGTAGTCTCTGGTTGATGTGGCCCTTTCTGTCTCTTGGGCTCATAATTACCTTGTGTCTTCGGTGTACTTCATTTTCCTTTGCTCCAGCTGGGTTGAGACCAATTGATGCATCTTAGATGGCCGCTTGCTAGCATTTAAGATCCCAGATGCCACTCTCCGAAGTGGGATGCAGAATGTTTTCTTAATAGACTATTATGCCAATTGACTTAGATGTCCCCTGAAACCATGGCCCCCAAACCCCCACCCCTGCTATGCTGGCCTTCGAAGCGTTCAGTTTATTCAGGCAGCTTCTTTGCTTTTGGTTTAGTCCAGTTGTGCTGACCTCCCCTGTATTGTGTGTTGTCTTCCCTTTCACCTAAAATAGTTCTTGTCTACTAATTAGTGAAAACCCCTCTCCCTCCCTCCCTCCCTCCCTTCTCCATCAAAGAATATTTTCTTCTCTGTTTAAACTGTTTTTCGTGGTCTTATAATAGTGGTCTCATACTATATTTGTCTTCTTGCAACTGACTAATTTCACTCAGCATAATGCCTTCCAGATTCCTCCATGTTATGAAATGTTTCACAGATTCATCCCTGTTCTTTATCAGTGCGTAGTATTCCATTGTGTGAATATACCATAATTTATTTATCCATTCATCCATTGATGGGCATCTTGGTTGTTGCTTCCATCTTTTTGCTCTTGTAGACAGTGCTGCAGTGAACATGGGTGTGCATGTATCTATTCACGTAAAGGCTCTTATACACACTTATACACTGCTGCTGGGAATGTCAAATGGTGTAGCCACTTTGGAAATCGATTTGGCGCTTCCTTAAAAAGCTAGAAATAGAGCTACCATACGATCCAGCAATCCCACTCCTTGGAATATATCCTAGAGAAATAAGAGCCTTTACTTTTTATAAATTTCCTGTCAGACTTACTTTTACCTGTGGTAGGGCTGTGAGAATAAGAAATAAAGCTTGCTCGGGTTTGAGGGTTTTAGCCCTTTATGTTAGTATTGGGAGCCCTGGTAGTGCAGTGGTTAAGTGCTCAGCTGCTAACTGGAAGGTCAGCTATTTGAACCCACCAGCCGCAGCTTGGGAGAAAGACCTGGCAGTCTGCTTCCGTAAAGATTGCAGCCTTGGAAACTCTGTGGAGCAGTCCTACTCTGTCCTTCAGGGTCGCTGAATCGGAATCAATGCGACAGCAGTGGGTTTTTGGTTCATGTCAGTGTTGTATACATTTCTATTTCACCGTGTCTCTTTGGATGAAGCAAATAATTTACCCCAGAGGATAATATAAAAGGTGGAAACAACCGAAATGCTCATGCTCAGCCAGCAAAAGAAAGGAAGTCTTGATTCGTGCTGCAGTATGGGTAGAGCTTGAAGACATTAAGCTGAGTGAAATAAGCCAGTCACGAAAGCATGAATATTCTATGACCTCACTTACGTAAAAAGACAAGAAAAGACAAACGTATAGGGGCAAAGTTTGTTAGTAGTTAGAAGGGGTGGGAAGGAAGGAGAAAAGCAGGGTTAGTGGTGATGGAAAAATCACATTGATCAAGGGTAGGGTTGCACAGCTGGTGACTGTAATTGTTGTCAATAAGTTATATGCCTGTAAAAAGTTAAATTGGCAAAGTTGTGTGATGGGTAATTTTACAACAGTGACAAAAAAATAAATAAAGCTGCTGCAGCTGCTTATGTACAACAGACTCCTCGTGGGACTTGTTTCCTTGGTTTGGTGATCTAGGGGCACGGTTTCATGGCACATCCCCGTTAATTGGTCTAGTAATGTGTTTACTGCTTCTGTTCTACTTCCTAGTCCCTCGCGTAATGCCTGGGGTCTTAAAAGCTTGCAAGTGGCCATCCAGGGCACAACAATTGGTCTCTATGTGCCTGAAGCAACGGAGGAAGAAGGAGAGTCAGGACTAGGAGGAGGAGATGGCATGTGTGGCTAATCGCCTCCATGAACAACTGCCTCCTTTGTTATGAGACCAGAAGAACTGGATGGTGCCTGGCTACCATTACTGGACATTTTGATCAAAGATTCCATAGAAAAGTCCCAGCCAAAAGGGGGAAAATGCAGGCCAGAATTTCAAATTTTCATGGACTCCAGACTTCTGGAGGGTGAATGAACCCCTGAAACTATTGCCCTGAGATAATCTTTAAACCTTAAACCAAAAACATCTCCTGAATGTCTTCCTAAAACCAAGCAATAGTTTAGCTTAACCAGTAAAAAATGTCTGCCTTGGCCATTATATTCTTTTAAGAACTATCTCTACAGGATAAAATTGACAAGAACACCTCAAAAGATTAAACAGGAACCCTAGGGGGCAAGGAGTTTTTGTTAATGAGGAGGAACAGCTCAGAAAGGAGGCTGAGAATGGTTGTACAACTCGAAGAACGTACTCAGTGTCACTGAATGGTACATGTAGAGAGAGTTGAATTGGTATATGTTTTGGAAACCCTGGTCGTGCAGTGGTTGAGAGCTACGGCTGCCAACCAAAAGATCGGTAGTTTGAATCCACCAGATGCTCCTTGGAAACTCTATGGGGCAGTCCTACTCTGTCCTATAGAGTCCCTGTGAGTCGGAATCGACTCGACAGCAACGGGCTTTTTTGTTTGTTTTGCTGTGTGTTTTCAATAACAACAAAATTAAAATAAAGACTGTAAAACGAGACAAGACAGTGACGAACCCCAACCCTGTCTTCCTCAGCATCACCGACTGCGCTGTGGAGCCCTTGAAGGCTGAGCTGGCCGAGCTGGAGCAGTTGATTAGAGACCAGCAGGACAAGATCTGCGCAGTGAAGGCCAACATCCTGAAGAATGAGGAGAAAATTCAGAAGATGGTGTATAGCATCAATTTGAGTTCGAGAAGGTGAAAACCCAACGTTTCAAAGACTAAAAGTCACCCTCAGTTTAAAAATAAAAAGGAAGCTAGAAAACGATTACTCTTTAAGTTTCAGTTTGCTCAGCAAATGAACAGTTTACAACGTTGTTAATCCAGCTAATGTATGTTCAGAGCTTTAAAAACGTAGGCACTTCAGGTGTATGTGAAAAGACCACGCGTTCTTACCTTCTTGTAGCTTGAATACTTGCTGGTTATGAGAAGGCCTTCAGAACCCCGTGCGAGGTGTCTTCGACACATCTGTTTTTGTTCTGTGTGTCTGTAGGAGCCTTTTGGTTTAGTTCTGTGCCAGAATCCTCCGGCAGGCAACTGGGTTGCCACTCCTTTGTTGCAGTTTTCAACGCCTGTGAAAAGGCTCCGTAGGCAAGCTGAGTCACTTCTTGAGGGATAATTACATTCTCTGCTGGGCATTTTATGAATAGAATGAAGCCTCAAGATGAATGAATCCTAGTTTTCAGTTCATTTACATGAACTGAAGGGTTAATTTCTCTATGAAGGTACATGGGAACCGTTTTGCCACCTCTGTAATTGCAGATACCCATGTGTATGATATTCCTATTGGTCCCTGTTATCCTTTGTTGGTGTGTCTAGCCTTTAAAGTTCATACAGTTAAAAAGATGACTTCAGTATGGCCTTCTCGGCATTGTCTGGACATGACACGGTCACGGGCTATATCCTCCCTACCCTTGACATTTTCCCCTAGATTTTCCGCAAATAGATACTCCTGTGGTGCCCACAGGAGTCCTTTGTCTCTTTAAGGCGAGGCCTTACCTGCTTTCCTTGCACAGGTGTGTGC
This sequence comes from Loxodonta africana, assembly GCF_030014295.1. Lineage (NCBI taxonomy): Eukaryota > Metazoa > Chordata > Mammalia > Proboscidea > Elephantidae > Loxodonta > Loxodonta africana. Next base: position 4,402,133 of record NC_087347.1, on the reverse strand, counting down.
CTGGGAGCTGAGCAAACACAGGAAGGGATGTGCTGATTTAAACGTTTTTTTGATGTTACCATTGTTTTTTGGAAGTTGTTTTTTAAGCAAAGGGTTTTTTACATGGTTTGTATTTAGTTTTTTCACTTATATATACTGCTGTAAATACTTAATGAAGTGTAAGTTATTGTATAAAGGATTTCTCTGTGTTTGGAGACATACTTACAGGTCTTCAGGTCTGGGTCCTGAGACTTCTGTTTCCAAGTGTTGTATTTATTATGCAAACTAAGGAGTGCTACTTCAAGTGTTAGAACTGCCCCAGAATGTTTTGTTTTGTTTCTTTGAGGATTATCACAAATGGCACAGTTTAGTTTTGCTTAGTGCAACTTCAAAAATAAATCCTCTACTAAGGCCGTTAGATGATTGTCTAAGCTGAAGAAGTTCAAAGACCAGATTGTTCAAGTCTGCCGTTTTGAACGTTGGCCTTTCCCCCTTTCTCTAGTACACCGTAGAATGCTGTCCGCCCAGTTTACACTAGATACATCTGGGGAAAGGAAGGGGAGACGTATCAGTGAACTAGAACGTCATGTGTTTACAGTCTCTTCTCTGCTGACCGAACAGCTTGGCCACAATCTTGAACGGACCCTGTCTGGCTTCAAGTTAAGATGTCTGCCTTTTATGACTTTGTACATATGAATAGAATTTTTGTCTAGTGGGAAATGGCACTCGTTGTATGTGAGTCAAATTTTGTATGAAGTAGTTATCAAATTGTATCATAAAATTTATTTTTTATTTTATACATAAATCATTAAAAACGATCACATATTTTTTCTATAAGTGTATGGATTGTGCAGTTCAGTTCATAAGCATTTGTACTTTTTATTGTCAAATACATGCATTTGGTTGTTCTTGTGAAGGAAGTTCACGGGGTTTATGTTTTCTTTCTTATTGCAGTACTTACCCTTTTCTGTGTGAAATGAAGTGTTAGGAGACTGGTATGCATGTCTCTGAGATTTTTAAGATCATTCATGTTGTCTGGAGGCAATTACTACTGTATCTTAGACACTAATTAAATCCTCATTTATTCTGAGAAAATGCACAAATGGGATTATTAAATGCTTTTTTCTACTTTTGTTTATGAGTTTTCAAGGAGTACTGGAGCCATATTTCAGGAATTGGAATTTGAAGTTGAGCTGACACTAATTTATATTCAAAGGAATCGTGTAAACCTTCAAGAAAAGTAGCTCAAGAATAAAATTCATGCTTTCTACTTTGATTTTCATACTTTTCTTTTCAATAAGCAACTTAAAAAATAATAACTGAAATTGTTGGAGGGAAATGATGTTATCACGACATGAAGTACATTTGGGTGGTGGTGGTGTAGAATTCCGTTCGGTGTGTTGACAGGTGCCCCTGAAATATCTCTGGATTTGTTTTCTAATCTGCCCTGAGCTGAAGGAGGTTTGGCTGCTGTCTGTGTGTGCAGTGTCTTGGCCCCTGGATGGAACGAGGGATGGCCAGACCCTCTGCCAGCTTTGGCTAAACCAGCTTGATGTCAGACAGTAGCAGACGAAGGGTGCCCAGTTTGCCAGAGCTGCCACAGGAATCCACTCATGCAAGGCCACGTGCCCAGGTATGTCCACTGCCAAGGAGGCAAGTGCCCCTGACTCTGATGTGCTCCCAGCCCCGCAGTCTTCCCCACACCCATAGAGACAGAGGAAAATCCTCCCCTTTGTGACACCTTCTAATGATGCCGGGGCCTCTCTGAGCCACCTCCATGCCAGAGTCTAACGTGGCAAAGCAAAGGTGTTAAATAAATACACAAGCGAGCAGCACCAGCCAGCTAAGTCAGCAAGCAGGAGGTCGGCCAGGCTCCTGAGGCAGGGGCCTGCTGCAGGGGCTCTGAGGGAACCCTCCGCAGGACGCGCCTCACTAGAAGAAGTCTACACTTTTCTAAGAGGTGTTTGGTAAGTATGGTTACAAGTTAAAACCCCCTAATCAGAATTCCTTTTTGCTTGTTAAGTGGATTTTCATAAAGGGAGATGGGAAATGATTTTTTTATTGTAAAATAAACATAACATAAAATTTATCGTTTTAGCAATTTTCCAGTGTACAAGTCAGTGGCATTAAGTACATAACCAATGTTGTATAACCATCACTACTATCTACTCCCAGAGGAATGGGATTTTTTTTTTAATTCATCAAGAGAAAAACACTTAAAATGGCTTTCTAAACTGTAAAACTTGATTTTAAGTCCGTATTTAGAGCTGAGCTCCATTTCAATCATCAGTCTCTTTGACCAAGCAAATTAGTTCTTCTATAAGAAAATGGAGTTATGCACATGTTACAAGAAGATGTTGTTCTGGTCAGCCAGGGAAGCACTGAGGCTGTAAATAATGTGATCAGAGTGCCCATTACTGTTGGGAGGTTCCCTGCAGGTGACAAGTGCTCCAAGCCACCAGTTCATCATTCTACACAGCAACCATTGTATTAGATTCTTCTTCATCTTTCCAGTGTGTCTTTAAGGAAATACCAGCAAATATGATGATATCTTTTTTTTACCCCCTTACAAACACACACAGCACAAAATATCACAAAAGGCGGTACATTATACTATATGCCCAGTTCTGCACCTTGGTCTCTGTTGTGGTTGCACTGGGCCTCCCAGGTATGTTGGAGTCCTAATCGCTTTGCCTTTGAATGTGACTCTGTTTGGAAATAGAGTTTTTCTTTTGTTATCAGTTAAATTAATTTTTTTTTTTTTAATTAAACCAGAGTAGGGTCATGTCATAGGTTGAGTTGTGTCCCCTCCAAAATATGAATATCAAATTGGCTAGGCCACGATTCGCAGTATTGTGTGATTGTCTACCATTTTGTCATTTGATGTGATTTTCCTATGGATTGTATATCCTATATAATGTTAATGATGTGGGATAGGTGGCAGTTCTGTTATTGAGGCAGGACTCAATCTGCAAGATTGGATTGTGTCTTGAGCCAGTCTCTTTTGAGATATAAAAGAAGGGAGCAGAGAGACGGGGGACCTCATACTACCAAGAAAGCAGTGCTGGAGGCAGAGTGTCCTTTGGACCCAGGGCTCCTGGGTGGAGAAGCTCCTAGTTCAGGAGAAAATTGATGACAAGGACGTTCTTCCAGAGCCCACAGAGAGAAAAAGCCTTCCTGTGGACCTGACACCCTGAACTTGGACTCCTAGCCCCCTAGACTGTTAGAGAATAAACTTCTGTTTCTTAAAGCCACCCACTGTGGTATTTCTGTTACAGCAGCACTAGCTGACTGAGACAGGCGGGTCCTAATCCTAATCCCTTCTGAGTGGTGTTTTATAAAAGGGGAAACAGAGTCACACACAGGGAAGATAGACACCATGTGACAACGGAGGCAGATGCATCTACAAGCAGCAACGGAACACCAAGGATTACTGGCAGCCACCAGAAACCAGGAGAGAGGCATGGTGCAGACTCTCCCTCAGAGCCTCAGAAGGTATTGACACAGTCAGTACCCTGATTTGGACTTCTAGCCTCCAGAACTGTGAGAGAATAAACTCCTGCTCTCTAGATCCACCTTTAAGCACTTGGCTGCTAACTGAAAGGTTGGCTGTTTGAATCCACCAGCCACCCTGCGGGAGAAAGATATGGCGGTCTGTTTCCTTAAAGATTACAGCCTTGGAAACCCAATGGGGGCAGTTCTCTTCTATCCTCTAGGGTCATTAGGGGTCATAATCAACTCAGTGCAAGGGGCTTAAAGTCACCTACCCCAAAAGATCAAAATACATGTCAAAAGAAACTCTGAAACTCGCTCTTGAATGTACAGTTGCTAAAGCAAATGGAAGAAATGATGAAGTAAAAGAGCTGAACAGAAGATTTCAAAGGGCGGCTTGAGAAGACAAAGTGTTATAATGACATGTGCAAAGACCTGGAGTTAGAAAACCAAAAGGAAAGAACAAACTCAGCATTTCTTAAGCTAAAAGAACTGAAGAAAAAATTCAGGCCTTGAGTTGTAATATAGAAAGATTCTATGCGCAAAATATTGAACAACACAGGAAGCATCAAAGGAAGATGGACGGGAATACACAGAGTCACTATGCCAGAGATAATTGGTCAATGTTCAGCTGTTTCAGGAGGTAGCCTATGATCAAGAACTGATGGTATGGAAGGAAGAAGTCCGAGTTCCACTAAAGGAACTGGTGAAAAACAAGGCTCCAGGAATTGAAGGAATACCAATTAAGATGTTTCAATGAATAGGTGCAATGCTGGAAGCACTCGCTTGTCTCTGCCAAGAAATTTGGAAGACAGCTACCAGGCCAACCAACTGGAAGAGATCCATATTTGTGTCCATTCCAAAAAAAGGTGATCCAACCTAATGGGAAAATTATTGAACAATATCATTAATATTACACACAAGTAAAATTTTGCTGAAGATCATTCAAAAACAGTTGCAGCAGTACATCGACAGGGTACTGCCAGAAATTCAAGCCGGATTCAGAAGAGGATGTGGAATGAGGGATATCTTTGCTGATGTCAGCTGGATCCTGGCTGAAAGTAGAGAATACCAGAAAGGTGTTTACCTGTGTTTTATTGACTATGCAAAGACATTAAACTGTGTGAATCATTACAAATTATGGATAACATTGCAAAGAATGAGAATTCTGGAGCACTTAATTGTGCTCTTGAGGAACCTATACATAGACCAAGAGGCAGTTGTTTGAACAGAACAAGGGAATACTGTATGGTTTAAACCCAGGAAAGGTGTATGTCAGGGTTGTATCCTTTCAGCATACCTATTCAATCTGTATGCTGAGCAAGTAATCTGAGAAGCTGGACTATATAAAGAATGTGGCATCAGGGTTGGAGGAAGACTTATTTTACAACCTGTGATATGCAGGTGACATAACCTTGCTCGTTGAAAGTGAAGAGGATTTGAAGCACTTACTGATGAAGATAAACTACAGCCTTCTACATATGCAAAACCAACCGCCAACATCATTCTTAATGGAGAGAGTCTGAAAACATTCCCCTTGAGAACAGGAACAAGGATGCCCTTTATCACCACCCCTATTTAACATTGTGTTGGAAGTCCTAGCTAAAGCAATAAGGCAAGAAACAGAAATAAAGGGCATCCAACTTGGTAATGAAGAAGTTAAACCCTCCCTATTTGCAGATGATATGATACTATACGTAGAAAACCCAAAAGACTCCATGAGAAAACCACTGAAACTAATAGAAAGATCCAGCAGAGTAGCAGGATACAAGATAAACATACAAAAATCAGTTGGATTCCTCTACACCAGTAAAGAGAACAATAAAAAGGAAATCAGGAAAACAATACCATTAATAGCCCCTAAAAAATTAAAATACTTGGGAATAAATCTAACCAGGGATATAAAAAAACCTATACAAAGAAAACAAAACACTACTGCAAGAAAATGAAACACTACTGCAACAAACCAAAAGAGATCTACATAAATGAAAAACATACCATGCTCATGGATGGATAGACTCAACGTTGTGAAAATGACAATTCTACCCAAAGTCCTAGAAATATATCATAGAAAAATAAGAGCTGTCACATGAATAGACATATGCACACCCATGTTCACTGCAGCATTGTTCACAATAGCAAAAAGACAGAAACAACTTAGATGCCCTTCAACAGAGGAATGGATAAACAAACTGTGGTATATACACACAATGGAGTGTTACGCAACAATAAAGAACAATGATGACTCTGTGAAGCATTTCATAACGTGGATGAATCTGGAGGACATTATGCTGAGTGAAATAAGTCAATCACAAAAGGACAAATACTGTACGAGACCAGTTCTGTAAAAATTCATGAAAAGGTTTACATACAAAAAGAAACAATCTTTGATGGTTACAAGGGAGGGAAGGGGTGGGGTTGGAAAAACACTTAATAGACAATAGATAGGTGGAAACTTTGGTGAAGGGTAAGACAGTACACAGTACTGGGGAAGCCAGCACAACCTGTACAGGGCAAGGTCAGGGTAGCTCCGTAAACAATCCAAGCTCCCTGAGGGACTAAATTGCTGGGCTGAAGGCTGTGGGGACCATGATCTCGTGGGACATCTAGCTCAACTGGCGTAACATAGGTTATAAAGAAAATGTTCTACATTCTACTTTGCTGAGTAGCGTCTGGGGTCTTAAAAACCTGTGAGTGGCCATCTTGGATTCTCCAGTGGTCTCACCCCTTCAGGAGCAAGGAAGAATGAAGAAAACTAAAGATAACGAGGGAAAGATTAGTCCAAAGAACTGATGGACCACATCTACCACGGCCTCCACCAGACTGAGTCCAGTACAACGAGATGGTGCCCGGCTACCACCACTGACTACTCTGACAGGGATCACAATAGAGGGTCCCAGACAGAGATGGAGAAAAACGTGGTACAAAATTCTAACTCAAAAAGAAAGACCAGACTTGCTGGCCTGAGAGACTGGAGAAACCATGAGAGTATGGCCCCTGGACACCCTTTCAGCTCAGTAATGAGGTCATTTCTGAGGTTCAACCTTCAGCCAAAGTTTGAACAGGCCCATGGAACAAAACAAGACTAAACGGGTGCACCAGCCCTGGCGCAGGGCCTGGAAGGCAGGAGGGAACAGGAAAGCTGGTAATAGGGAACCCAGGGCTGAGAAGGGAGAGTGTTGACATGTCATGGGGTTGTTCACCAATGTCATACAACAATGTGTGTACTAACTGATGAGAAACTGGTTTGCTCTGTAAACCTTCATCTAAAGTACAGTAAAAAAAAGAAGGAAAAATAAAACTCTAGGACCAAAAAAAAAAAAAAAAAAAAAAAACCCCAAAACAAGACTACAGCCTTCAGTATGGATTACACATCAACATAAAGAAAACAAAAATTCTCTCAACTGGACCAATAAGCAACATCATTATACATGGAGAAAACATTGAAGTTATCAAGGATTTTACTTGGATCCAGAATCAGTGCCCACGGGAGCAGTGGTCAGGAAATCAAACTGTATGTTGCATTGGACAAATCTGCTGCAAAAGGTCTGTTTAAAATGTTAACAAGCAAAGATATCACTTCGAGGACTAAGGTGTGCCTGACCAAAGCTACAATATTTTTAGTCTTCTCACATGCGTGCAAAAGCTGGGCAATGGATAAGGAAGATAGAAGAAGAGTTGATGCCTTTGAGTTATGTTGTTGGTGAAGAATACTGAATATACCATGGATTGCCAGAAGAACTAACAAATCAGTCTTGGAAAAAGTACAGCCAGAATGCTCCTTACAATCGAGAATAGCAAGACTATCTCAAGTACTTTGGACATGTTATTGGAAGGGACCAGTCCCTTAAGAAGGACATCATGCTTGGTTAAGTAGAGGGTCAGGGAAAAAGGAAGACACTCAAGGTGGATGGACACAGTGGCTGCAACAATGGGCTCAAACATAGCAATGATTGTGAGGATGACATAGGACTGTACAGTGTTTTCGTTCTGTTGAACACAGGGTCGCTATGAGTTGGAAGTTACTTGATAGTACCTAACAACAACAACTGAAAATCAAAACCTGTTGCCGTTGAGTCTATTCTGATTCCTAGGGACTGAATAGAACTGCCCCATAGGGTTTCCAAGGCTCTGGTCTTTACAGAGGCAGATTGCCATCTCTTTCTCCCAAGGAGCGGCTGGTGGGTTCGAACTTCGAATATTTCGGTTAGCAGCTGAGTGCTTAACCACTGTGCCACCAGGGCTCATAAAGCCACCTAATTGGTGGTATTTTGTAATGGCAGTCCTAGGAAGCTAAGGCAATCTCTAACAAAGAGTTAATATTCATAATACACGAAACTCGTTAATAAAAAAAATACCCCCAATAGACCAAAGAAAGAAGGATGTAAGGAGGCCATCAATTCATAGAAGCCTCAAATGATCAAGAAATACAATGAAACGATGCTTCACTGCGTTAGCATGGCTGACATGCAGAAAGCTTAACAATCCAGCCTGGAGAGGAGGGACCTGTGCTCGAATCCCAGCTGGGTCAGAACTGCCCTGCCCTCGCCTGAGAGAGTCACTGACCAGCTGTGTGACTTTGGGCAGGTCACCTAAATGGCTGGTTTCCCATATGTCTGAGTGGGCTGATCCACACTGGCACCTACTTCATAGTTTGTTGTCAGATGGTAAACACAACAAGGACAAAGATCAGCGGGTGGCAGGTGTTCAGCTCCGGCAATGTCAGCTGTTATCTGTGATCGGTGTCATGTACATTAACACCACACCGGCATACGTTTCTCAACTGGGCAACGTTAAAAAGATAGACAACATTTGGTGTGGCTGATGGTGTGGTGGTGTAAACTGATCATGATTTTTGGAGGGCATTTTGGAAGTACTTCTCCAAATTCAAAACGGAAATATTTTGCAAAAAGAAAAGAGAACTGGACAGAAGAGAGGGACATGACCATATCTTCAAATAGAAGGTCTAGTAGGAGGAAGAGGCATCAGACCTGTTAGTCTAGGCGACAGACCCAGGACCTGTGGGTGGGACACCCAGGGAGAAAGACTTTGGCTCAGTATAAGGAAGGAGAAGTTTCCGTTCAATCAGAGTGGTCCAAAGATGGTGTGGACGGCCCTGTGGGTAGTGAGCTCCCTGTCACAGACGCACCACTCAGTCTCGGCCTCCATCCTCATGTGGCGTTCTCTCTCTCTGTCTCTTCTCATAAGGACACCACTGGGATTGAAGCCCTGGTGGCACAGTGGTTAAGAGCTGCGGCAGCTATCCAAAAGGTCAGCCGTTGTACTCTGCCCTGTAGGGTCATTATGAGTCGGAATCGACTGGAGGGCACATACCAACAACAACATATTGGATTAGGGCTCACCCTCATGACTTTATCGTACTTCAATTACATCTTTAAAGACCCTCCTGTTTTTCAAACAAGGTCCTGTTCACTGGTACAGGGGTTAGGAATACAACATAACTTTTTGGGGGGCACCATTTATCCCATAAGACCCAGCAAGCACTCGCCCCCCCAGTTCCTGTAGGGAGAGGATACTCGAGTGTAGAAGCGGATGGGCGTTCCTGGTCTGAACGATGTCATAGCTGCCTGGTCACCCTAGCCTGGCCCTAAACCATCACCTGGCCCAAACCATGGTCCTTGGTGGTACAGCCCTGCCCCAACAGCCATGGCCCCTATATCTGGGTGTGTGCCCAGGGTGGGCTGACCCATTGGGTGGGCACAGTGCCAGGGCCCATTGGACCCTCAGGAGCCCCCGATGGTACTTTAATCTCTTATAATCAGAAGGGAGGCATGAACTTTTAGGTCAAAGAAAACATTTTAATATGCATTATTAATATACTTAACTCACAGTTGTAAAATATACTTTTTAATATTTTTTATGGGGGAAGGGGTCATGCAGGCAAAGGTGCCTGGTGCCCGTGAGAAGCATAACGCAGCCTGAGTGCCTGCCGTCCCTGTGTGGGCCGGACCCACCGCAGGGCTGACCGCACAGTGCCCCCTGCCCCAGGACGTACCCAGGGAGCGGGGTCCGCGTCTGGTGGGCTTTCCATTCTGGGATTATGGCTCTGAAGGAGTCTTTGGGTCTGTTTCAATACAAACACTGGGATGCTTTAAAAAAATAAAACGTCCAAATAAAAGCTCTTAGACCATGGGTTTTAAGCATTAAATTCTCGTGGGTAGTTGCAGAATGAAAACCACGTCAGCTCCTTGGCTCAGCTCCTGGCCTGCAGTGCCAGGAGGGAAGCTGTCCTCTTAGGCGCCTGGAGGCTTGTGGGGCTTCCCCGCCATGACCTTGGGCACCATCGTAGGTGCTTGGCTGTGAGCTGGGCCTTTATTCTTCGCTAGAGCTCGCTCCTTTGCCTGTAAACCTGCATGACCACACCTGGGTTCCCCCTATTTTTACACCTGCCAAGACACCCATTTGTGGTGTTAAAACACTCCAACTCCTTAGCAATGAATGAAAATGCCCCCAATTTGTAAAGGGCAAGCAGTCTTGTGGTAAGTCGGCTGCGTTAGGAGTCCCCCGGATTGCCCCTCAGGAAGAACCTGGCAGGGCCCAGCCAGCCTAGGGGGCACCTCCCCAGCTGCATGGCCACCTCCAGGCCATGCTGAGCCCCCTTTCGCCCAGCCTCCGAAGCCCTCTGCCCCAGACTGCCTGGCACACTGAGGCTGAGCCCCAGAAGCAGGTCCCAGGGCGGGGTGGGTTGGAGCGGCTTCTGCAGAACCTGAGAGCCGATGGTTCAACCTTGAGGAATTTCCCAGCTGTTGTGTGAAAACCAATGTAATACAAGCTAAAACTCATCAATTCCTGATTATTTTCCATTTTACTCCTACCTCAACCCTGGCGGTATAGTGGTTGAGCGCTCAGCTGCTAATCGAATGGTCAGTGTTTCAAACCCACCAGCTGCTCTGCGGGGGAAGTTGTGGCAGTCTGCTTCTCTACGTGTTACAGCCTTGGAAACCCTGTGGGACAGCTGTACCTGTCCTATGGGGTCGCTAAGAGTCAGAGTCGACTCAACGGCAATGGGTTTGGTGTTTTGGTTTTATACCCTTGAGGTCCTGTCTCCGTGTGGCGGAAACACTACCCAGTACTGCGCTGCTGGGCACCTCTTCCCAACTCCTGGTTCAGTGAGGTCACTTTCAGCCGAGGGGGCAGTATGTACACTGTGGACATCGAAGGAGAGAAAATACATTTTCTGTAGTGTTTTAGTATTAAAATAAGAGAGAATATATTTTCTCTTTTAGCTGTATAAGCTGTGATTAAAATCTTCAGTCTTTGAAAACGTCGATTACTTGCTCTGGAATCTGTCTCATAATTGTTCCTTTGTAGAAAAACAAGGTAATCAAGATTTTTTGTTCTTGATTAAACCATGTTTCTCTCTGAGGTGACAAAAACAATGAGCGATACGATCAGTATCCGAGATAATTGAGCAAAACCCGGACCTATCTTGTGACCAAAACCGGGATGGCGTAAAGAGGCCTACAAGACATCAACAACAGATCACTTCGTCAAACAAGAATCAACATTCCTGGAAATCTCTAAACCCTGGCCCTCTCCCTATAAAACTCTCTTGTAGCCCTCTGGGGGCAGACAGAATCTGGGGGAAAATTTGCCCCCTCTGTCTCTTGAACACGGTGTTCGATAAAGCCCTCTTGCTGCTTACCTCCTCCTGTCTCAGTATTGGCTTGCGGCAGGCGACTCAAATCCGAGATTCGTGGTAACAACATCGGCAAATGCTTCGCACGAGGGCTGGACTTACTGTCTGGCTGACGGTCTAAATTTAAGAAGGTGACAGGGTGAAAGTGATGTCAGTCGTGCAGACCAAACTGAAAAGCACGCTGTGGCTGTAGCCGTCACATGGGGAACAACACCAAATACTGAGGATCCAAGAACTGCTGTCCAAGCCAGTAGTCGCTCACATCATTGACAAACGAGTGACATTTCCACCCCCATGTTTCCTCTTGTTAAAATGAATGAAAATATCAACTCAACATTCATGTCAGAACTACCCTGGGTCGTCGGTTCCCACCAGAGGTTGGCTGTGGAGATGTGATCAGCAAAAACCAACAAAAGCTTTCAAAGAGAATCAGTTGGCATATGGAACTCATAATAAATAAAGAGTACTGTATATTTTAAAGTGACGTGCTACACTTTTTATATCAGTAGTATTTTATATATATATATATATATATATATATATATATCTGAAGTCCCTGGGTGGTGCAAACAGTTAACACGCTTGAATGCAAACCAAAAGGTTGGAGGTTTGAGTCCACCCAAAGGTATCTTGGAAGAAAAGCCTGGCCCTATTCTACTCTGACACATGTGGGGTCTCCATGAGTCAGAACAGACATATGAATATAAATGTACACATACATGTGTATATGTACACATGTATATATGCATTTTTTTCAGAGTTGTTAATTTCCAGCACTCCATTGAGAGGTGTCCCAGGTGTCTGGGCAGACTCTGAAAGGCGGGGGGCCGGGTAGCAGGAAGGCCAGGCAGAGAGGGGGTTTCCGCAGGACTCTGTGTTGGCCAGAACCCAGAGCTGGGAAGAGTGGGCTGGGGAGGGGCATGTCCCTGGTTTGGTCCTTTCTGTTCTGACTGTAGGGTGCCGTGGTGGCCCTCATCCCCCATGGGGCAGAGCCAAGGGATGGAGGCCCTGGATAGGGAGGTCTCCTCCCGCCTGGAGCAGCCCTGAGGATCCCATCTCAGCCCCTGGGGATGTTTGCTCACTGCCAGGATGCTCTCCTTCAATAGCAGTCTTCCAGTTGCCTTTCTCCTTTAGCCCCCACGTCCATGAGAAGGGATAGCTGGCTGGATCTAGGGGTGCTATAGGGAGGGAGGTGGGACTACCCCATGTCCACGTGAAGGGATGACTCACTGGATCTGGGAGTGCTGTGGGGAGGGAGGTGGGAATATCCCACCATGGTTCCAGTTCCATCAGTGTTTTTTTTTTTTTAATTTTTATTGTGCTTTAAGTGAAAGTTTACAAATCAAGTCAGTCTCTCATACAAAAACCTCTATACACCTTGCTATGTACTCCTAGTTGCTCTCCTCCTAAGGAGACAGCACACTCCTCTCCACCCTGTATTTCCATGTCCATTCAGCTAGCTTCTGTCCCCCTCGGCCTTCACTTCTCCCCTCCAGACAGGAGCTGCCCACATAGTCTCATGCGTCTACCTGGGCCAAGAAGCTCACAGTATTATTTTCTGTCTTATAGTCCAGTCCAATCCCCATCAGGCATTGTTTTCACGAACAGACACATTAAGGGACCTGAAGGTGGCTTTCCCACCTCCGTTTAGCTGACCTCAGGCTATAGAGGCTTTCTGGGGGTCTGATACTGTCATGGCACAGTCAAGGGTGGGTAGGGGGAATAGGGGATAGCAGGGGTGGTACAGGGTGGAGGGGAGGGGTGAATGAGAACTTGTCACAGTGACTGCATGGGCAGAGTCCCAGCTGCTCTGACCCGGGGTCCTGCTGACCTGACCCTTGCCCAGAAGAAGGGTAGGGGGTATTGGTGCCCTCCCCTGGCACCCAGTGCCCTGTGGTTGATCCCGCTGGCCAGTGCAGCATCAGGCCTGCCGCTGAGCTCAGCGGGCTAAAAAGTGGGGGCACTGGCTCCTGTCCCCCGATGCTGCTTCTTTTATCTTGATGTGTATTGCTTCAGTTTTCTGATTACTCAATATTGATTCATATAGAAAGAAAGCATAAAGAAATAAACGTCACTCGTAATTCCACCTTCCAAAGATAACTCCGGTCTACGTGTTGGTTGCTGGTTTGTATCCATTTCTTCACTTCTTCTTTTTTGAACAATCTCATTTATGTTTTATGTGAGGAGCCCTGGTGGTGCGGTGGTTAAGTGCTTGGCTGGTAAGAGAAAGGTGGGCAATTCAAAACCAGCAGCCGCTCAGTGGGAGAAAGATGTGGCGGTGTGCTTCCGGAAAGATTTACAACCTTGGAAACCCTATGGGGGCAGTTCTACTCTCCCCTGTAGGGTCGCTATGAGTCAGGATCGACTCGACGGCAGCGGGTTTGGGTGTGGGATTTTTTATGTATGTAAGGCACACACACACACACACACACACTCACACCGTTGGGATCATGCTGCCTGTATTGATATGCCTTTTCTCTTCAGTAAACAATTTACTATATTTTCATCATGTTGCTAAGTATCCCCTTAGCTACGATGCTAATAGCTGCATACTATCTCATTGGATGAATACCTTGTTTTGGTACGGTCCTAAATATTTTCTAATTTCCATAGTGATTTCTTCTTTGGCCAAATATAGTTATCTTCTTGTTACTGATTTCTGATTTAATTGCACTGTAGTGAGAGAGAGTGATCTAATACCAATCCTTTGACATGCCTTGAGGCTGCCTTTATGGCTGAGCGCACCGTTCTCATAAATGTTCCCTACAATTAAAAAAAAAAAAACCTGTGCTTTTCAGATTACTGGGTGCCATGTCACATCTATACATGCCCATTCAGTCACGCTTGCTCATTGTGTTGTTCAAATCCATATCCTTAGAGGTATTTTTTCTACTTGATTCACCACTTACTAAGAGAAGTGTTTTAAAGTATTTCACCCACTGTCACGAGCAGTTGGCTTCTCCATGTAGTTGTTGCCTATAGGCATGTAGTTTTCATCCTTTGCCTTTAAGTCTTTCTGAATCCTATTTTAAACAAGTCTCTCGTGAACATGGAAACCCTGGTGGCGCAGTGGTTAAGAGCTACAGTTTCTAACCAAAAGGTCAGCAGCTTGAATCCACCAGGCACTCCTTGGAAACCCTGTGGGTCAGTTCTACTCTATCCTGTAGGGTTGCTATGAGTCAGAATCGACTCAACAGTGACGGGTCTTGTGAACATTCAGTTGAATTGTCTTTGTTTTTACCTGGAGAGTTTATTCCACTTACATTTACTCTTCGGACTTATTCTACCATTTCATGAAGTGGTCTCTACTTTTCGCATTTGTTTCTTCTCAGCCTCCTTTGTCACCTTGTTTTGGAAAAAAAAAATTTTTTTACCCCTTTTTTTCTTATTCAACTTCCCTAGGTCTCTCTAGTTTTCAAAGCTCTGCATTATATGATTGCAACAACAAGAATTTAATGTTTAGCCTAGCTCCTTTAATGCTGGTATTTTACCAAGTCTAACGTTCATCAGGATCTTTAGATTTCTTCCAATAATACAAGGGCAATGACGAGATGGAGTTGGCTTAAATGACAACTGTTTTATTTTTTCTTTTTTACATGGGAAGCCAGAAGGAGTACGTTCCCAGAGAGGCGGGTGGCAGAGCAGCCCTGGACATTTCCCCTTGGGGACAACATGGGGACCTCAGGGCTCTTGGCAGCATACTTTAGGTCCCCTTTCTTTATAAAACTGGGACTTAAACTAAACAGATTTCCTATAGGAAACACACAACCATGCTGCTGCTAGAACTGCTTTTATGGACATTTCCCCCAGAAATATTTCTTCTCTCTGGAAAAATAAATTCACAGGATGTAATTAAAACCATTATGTGTGTATGTTGGCCTGGGCCTTCCTTAAGTGCTTCACCAACTGGGCCACCAAACACAGCAGTGAAGGCCGGCTTTGTTCACAGCCACTGACAGTGTACGCGCTCACTGAGGCACAGGCATCCTCCCGTGAGTTTACGGATTCAGAAACAGCTGTTTGTGGCTGGGCCCTTGCTGAAGGCCTGCACTGACGGTCCCCCTGGGTGACTGCTGCAGAGAAAAGCTCTGTGTCAGCTGGATAAAGGTGACCGTCCGAGCTTCCATGGGCAGGCCCTGTCTGGGCGTTTGTTTTCTGGCTTATGACCATTGAGAAAAGAAAATAAATTTACCTTGATTCAAACATCAGAAAAATTAATTTCTATAAAAATGTGCTTTTTAGAACTTTTTTTTAAATTTTAACTTTTCAGCAAACAATTCAGTGATATTAATCACCTACGCCCTGTTGCGCTGCCATCAACATTCCACATTCCCGAAACTTGTCCATCACGTAAAAGTGAAAGACAAGGTGATAATGGAAATAGAGGTGAGAGACAGAGGGGGACTGAAGGTGCTGCTTGCCTGGAAGGTAGAGGAAGAGGCACAAGCCAAGGAATGCGGGTGGCCTTTAGAACCCGCGTAAGGCAAGGAAACAGATTCTCCCCCAGGGCCTCCAAAAGGAACGCCGCCCTGCAGATGCCTTGATTTTAGGACTTCTGCTCTCCGGATCTGTAAGAGAATACACTTGTTGTTTTAAGCTACCTAACAAGTAACTAAGGAGCTCCTGGGCAGCACAAATGGTTATGCACTCAACTACTAGACAAAAGGCTGGTGGTTTGAACCCACCCAGAGGCACCTCGGAAGACAGGCCTGGTGAGCTGCTTCTGAAAGGTCCCCGCCTTGAAAAGCCTACGGAGCACAGTGGTACTCTGCACATACTTCACAGCAACCATCGACAACAAAAACAACCACTAACCACTTGTTGTGGGGCTGATTCTGCTCATGGTGACCCCAAGTGTGTCAGAGCAGAACTGTGTTCTGTAGGGTTTTCTTTGATATAATTTGTTTTAATTCTGTTGTTGTCATTGAGGATATACAAAGGAGAACGTACACCAATTCAACAATTTCTACATGTACCGTTCGGTGACAGTTATTACATTCTTTGAGTTGTGCAACCGTCCGCACTGTTTCCAAAACTTGTTTTGTTCATTACCCCAAACAGAAAGACAATGCAATGATGGAAGCAGAGGCTGGAGAAAGAGAGAGAGAAAGATTGGAAGATTCTGTGCTGTTGGCTTTGAAGATGGAGGAAGAGGCCACAAGCCAAGGAATGCAGGTGCCTTCTAAAAAATAAAAAAAACAAACCCATTGCCATCGAGTCAGTTGCAACTCATAGCGACCCTATAGGACAGAGTAGAACTGGTCCGTATGGTTTCCAAGGAGCACCTAGTGGATTCGAACTGCTGACTTTTTGGTTAGCAGCTGTAGCTCTTAACCACTACGCCACCAGGGTTTCTAGATGCCTCTAGAAGATGGAAAAGGCAAGGAAATGGATTATCCTCCAGAGCCTTCAAAAGGAAAGCAACATTGCAGATGCCTTGACTTTAGGAGTTCTGACCTCCAGAACTGTGAGAGAATAAATTTATGCTGTTTGAAGCTACCTAGCCAATAACCTCAGGTCCCTGGTTGGCGCACCCTTGTTGGTGGTTCGGCAGTTCGAATCCACCGGCTGCTCCTTGGAAGCCATATGGGGCAGTTCTACTCTGTCCTAGAGGGTCGCTATGAGTCGGAATTGACTTAAGGGCAGCAGGTTTGGAGTTGGCAGTGATTTGCTGCAGCAGCCACGGAAAAAAATTTAGGGATCCTGGTGGTGGAAGGGGCCCTGGGCTCGCAGATGGAGCCTGATCTAGCCTGCCACCCCTTCCTCTGTTGAATGGGGCCACCTCTGGCTCCCGCATTCTTTTCTAAGGTGATAGATAGGAACAAGGTGCCACCTCGCGCTTCTCTTGGAGGTGACGTTTTGAAAAGGGCCTGTTGCCTCTCGCTGCCCGCCTGCCTCACCCCGTCTTTCCATCATGTATTCACTCATTGGCCCCTCCTTCCTCACCCCACCCTGTCCTGCTGCCACCCTCTCTCGCCTTCCACAGCCCCTCACTAGCGCTGCTCCTCCCCCGCCTCCCTTCACGCAGCAGCTAACTTGGACCTTTGCAAACCTGAGTTAAGACAGGGAGCAAAGGCCCAGAGATCTGAGGGTGTCTGTCTGAGGAATAGCAAAGAGACTGGTGTGGTTAGAGGAGAAGCAAGTAAATGAGAGATAGGCTATACTATCAGGGAGGTAATAGGGGGTTGGGTGTAGAACCTAAGGACTTATTAAGACAGAAAACAGAGGGCCCCCCAATTCTACAAACAAAATAACAAGAAATGGGTCAGGGCGCAGAAATAAAGCCATTCCCTGGAACAGTGGGGCAGGGTATTAGAAAATAGCCCGTAAACTTCTTTGAAGTTGCCTTTCAGAGGCAGCTGGAGAAAACCAGCCCCAGGGCCATGCGCAGAACATCCACCTGTGACCGCCGTGTGACCTTCCACCAGGGGCAGTGAGGGGCTGCAGCAGCGGCCAGGGAATAGAATTTGGGGAGCGAGTGACTGCGCAGGCGCGACACCCATAATAAGTCCTGCTACAAATCCCAGAGGCCTCTGGGACAAGAGCCATCTTGCAAAGCTGCTGCAGCACGCACTCTGGGTAACATATCCCCACCTATGCCTGTGAATAAACATGAGTTTCTTCCCGCCTAAGAACTCATAAAAACTCAGGCCACCTTTTGTTCTGTGAGATGAGGGTAAGCGTTGCTCTAGGCCCTCCTGGTCTCCACTTACAAGCCTCTTCAGTAAAGCCTTGCACGTGTGGAGAACTCTGTGTTCCTTACCTGCTCATTCTTGACCAGTGAAAGGCAAGAACCTTACTCTGGTAACAAAGTCTGGACGTGCACTGCCTAGTGCAAACCCCTGGAGACTCCCTTTAATATCAGGACAGAGCAGAATACGTGAACGGGCCTCCTTCGGGCCTTGTCTCAGTGGGTGACCTGTGACTCGGGCCACTCCACCAGACTGTGGGTTCCTTGGGACAGTGCCCGGCTTTGCCCATCCCGTGCCCCTGGACCATGCACAGGGCCTGGACATGGCGTTTGTGGATCCTGGCTGATGAATGATTGTCTATTTGGTCAATAACAAGTCCTGGGCAGGTTCCTGCAAGGAAACCAAATGTCAGCCTGGCCCCGTTTTCAGGGAGCCTGTGTCTGCCGGGGGTGATAGGAGGGCTCCTCAAGGGGCTGTAACTCAAGGTGGGAAGAGATAAGCCCTGCCTGCGGGCTGTGGACACGTGGATGGTGTGGATGGCATGGCAGGGAGCCAGGCACCCAGCTGGCCAGGTGGGTGGGGACCCCAGGAGGCATCTGGAGGGAGGGATGCCACTGGGACATGGGTGTGGGTGAGGAATGGCAGGACAGAGGGCCCCGGGGAGGAAGCTGAGTGTAGACTGACTCAGATGAGAGTGGCAGCCTGGAGGGCTGGGTCCAGACGGCGTCTGGGGAGCTGCAGCAGGGGAGGAAGGTCGGGGCGCTGTTGTTAAGGGTCCTGAGTGCCCAGCTAAGGGACACAGCCAGAGGGGTCCAGACGTGGCAGGGTGGTGAGGGAGGGTGGGGGAGTCTCTGGTACTGCCTGAGGAAGAGGGAAGGAGGCTGGTGGGGATGGAAGGAGAGGCTCACAACTCCCTCTGCTTTAAAAACTAGAAGCTCTATGTTCGGGAACCCTTGCATCCCAGGCACACCTGGCTGGCTGGCCACTCTCCAGCAACCTGCCCCTCTGCTGTGAGTCACCACCCTGGGGTCTGGGGGCAGGCCTCTCCCTGCTCTGGGGACCCAGGGTATGTCTTCATTGCCTCCGCCCCCCACCCTGTATCCCCTGCAGTGTCTGGCTCACCATGGGTGCCTTACGCAGGCATTGGCAGGAGAAAAGGGGCAGGCCTAGGTGGCAGACATGCAGTCTTATTGCTTGCTGTGGAGTTCTCTGTCACCAGGGAAGACAGCTGAGCAGCTTGGGGACACACGTTTAGAGGGGCCCACTGCTTGGCAGGGCCACCACGGTGGCCTAGTGTCCGCCGGTCCTCAGTCATCTCTGGTGGCTGGTTCATCCTGTCCTCCCCAGGGGCTCCACTCCAGGCAGTGGCTGACAGGGCTGGGTCAGGGTGGGCTGTAGAGGGGTCTCATGGGCATTTGCCCTGCTCCCCGGACAGCAGCGCCCCCTGCTGCTAGCCAGGCCCTGACCTGGTGCCTCCCTCACTGATCAGGATGCCCTTCTCCTCCTAACTGCAGCCTCCTTCCCATGGGCGGGTGCCAGGCCTGCTGGCAAATGTCCTGACCTTCCCATGGGCGGCCTTGCTTTGTCTGCACCAGGCGCTCTCCCCTGCCCCTCTGGGGTCAGGGCTCAGGACCACAGCAGTGGGCTGGTGCCCTCCCAGGCGTGCTCCCACTATGCAGGATGCCCAGTGCCTGGAAGGGTCTGGGGGCTCCTGGGCTTCAGGACCCCCACTCACACTGAGACCCCATCATTCTGCATCATATGCACATGGCTGCCATGCCCACAAGGGCACGGGTGCAGTGGGGCCAGACCTGCCCTACTCTCTCCAGCTCAGGCCTGTGACCACACCCCTTGGGTAGACTGACTGTGGCTGGGTCTGTCCCTCTGGGGAGGGGTCTGCTCCCTCTGAGATAGCCCACCTGGCACCCCCGGCCAGTCAAGTGAGCTGGAGGGCTCGAAGAGTCAGCTGGGGACAGTTTCATACTGATTTGTAACCCAGTTTTTGTGACCACTTGATGCTTGGTTTCAGAGAGCCATTTGATTCTTCAAAGCGTGTGGTGACAGCCTGTGAGAGCCCAGAACCAGCTGTGGGTGAGGTGTTCAGGGCAGGACAACTACTGTAGCTGGTGAAGTGGCCCAGGGCAGAAGAGCCTACTGTTGTCATTGTTAGCTGGCGTTGAGTCCGCTCCACCTCATGGCGACCCCATGTGCAACAGAACGAAACATTGCCCGGTCACGTACCGTCCTCAGATTGTTGGTAGGTTTGACCCCAATGTTCCAGCCACTGAGTCCATCCATCTCAAGAGGGAGGTCTGCTGAAAATCACAATGCAGCCCTGACTTGATCGATAAAGCACACATATTCCCAACACAGGCAGATCGACAGCATCATTTAATGGCTGCTTAGAGGCCACAGGAGAAAGACCTGGTGATCTGCTTCCATAGAGATTACAGCCAAGAAAACCCTACGGAACAGTTCTTCACTGTCGCATGGGGTCGCCAGGAGCCAGACTGACTCGGCAGCAGCGGGTTTGGGTTTTTAACGATCCACTGATAATACCTGACTACTGCCGACTCACCGACCGCGCCGTTGTTGGAGGCTGAGGTTGTCTGCGTGTTGAGTGTCCCCGGGTTCTCCCCACCTCCCCTGTCCAGCTTCGGGGTGTCCCCAGGTTCTCCCCACCTCCCCTGTCCAGCTTCGGGGCTGAGGGCCTATTGGGACCCTGTGCTCTGGCTGTGAGCTCTGCTTCTCTCCCAGCCGGGGGAGAGATGGCAGGTGGGCCTGACCTGGGGTGGGCAGCGGAAGGGGACAGACCAGGCCTGCCTCAGCCTCTTGTCTCTGATTCGCAGAGCTGTCCTGGGCACTGCAGCCATGGCCTGTACCCACTGGTTTGGGGTGTGGCTCTGCACTGGGAGGTGTGGGCCTTGCATGGAGTTTCTTATTCTGCGACAGCCCTGCGAGGTGGACGTCGTCTGCCCCACATTGCATGGGAGGAGACCGATGCTTGGAGGAGTTGGGCCTTGTTCTAGGCACTCAGCCAGAGGGGTCCGAGCAGCCGAGTCTGCTCCTTGCCCTGGGAGGGTCCTCAGTGAGAAGGCTCTGGGGGCAGATACGGCTCCCACAGGGGACCCTGGAGCCAGGCAGGTCTGCTGAGCAGTGGCTAGCAAAAGTGTTTCCAGGGGACAGCCCAGGGTTCAAGCTGCCTTTGTCTCCTGGCCTAACCTGGGTAAACCCCCAGAATCCCCTACTTTCTCATTGGAAGCCAAGGGTGGAGGGAGGAGGGGGCAGAGGATAGCCTTCAAAAGAGAAGAGAGACCTGAGACCATAGCCCTGGGAGGAAGAGGCCCCAACCAGCCCATAGGGCCCAGAACCTATTCCCAGTGTCTGCCAACCAAGTCTCCAAGGTGGGCCCCTGGAGCTGCCCACAGTGCCCAGGAACCTGAGCCTGGGTGGGGGAACACACCCCTGGGGGGCTTCTAGCTGCCACCTAATACTTGCAGTGGGTTTCCAGAAAAGGCCTCTGACTCCTGGCAGTATGTGTGTAGGGGTGGGGGAGGTGGGGGCAGGAAGGGACAAGGAGGGGACCAGGGCCTTGTTAAACATGGAGATTCCTGTCCCTTCCCAGGTTGGCTGAACCAGAACTAGTGCTGGACATTTTTAGCTCCAAAATCCTGCTTCGTGAGCACTGCTGTGGCTAAGTCTCCCACATACCTGGTCTTTTCCTCAGAATAGAGGCCAAAAGGAACAATTTCTGAGCTGGGATTATGAATGTTTTATGCTTTGGATAGACTGCCAAGTTATCCTCCAGCGATACTGTGGTCAACTCCAGCAGTGGCCACCTGGGGACACAGGTGCTTTATTTTGGGGACATAAATGAATGAGTGGCTGTGGGGAAGGTCAGGGCCACCAGAAGGCAACAGGAGATGAGGGCTGGTTGTGTGGGTGGGAGAAAGTAACAGGGGGTATGTGAGGGTGATGTGGGGACTTGGGGGGCAAAGACAACCCCTACTTCACCTGAGATAGTGTGGATCTGTGTCTGAGTCTGCAGCTGGGATGGTATGGACACTCCCTTAGGCCGTAGAGCACGGTCTGCATCGACTGACCACCTCTTCGTTGGTAGGTGGGTCATAGGAGGAAGTGGGACCCAGAGAAGGTGCAGCCTGGGGAGGGAGAAGGTCCTGGGTTTGAGTCCCCCTGCCCAACCCCTGTGGGCTCAGCCCTGGGCCTCTCTGACCCTAGTGTCCTCTGAAAAACAGGTCATGGTTTTGGCAGCCTGTGAGGCGGAGTAAGCGTTCACTCCCAGTACCTGATGGCATTGAAAACCCCCTGTGAAGAGACATGAGGTGTGCCACGGGGCATTTAGGGGGAGAGAGGTGAGCATACTTGAGCCCTCTCCCACCATGTGTCAAGGGGGCTGTGGTTCTTCTCAGGAAGACAGGACCCCCAGGGCAGCCTGAGAACATGACCAGGCTCTGCCCAGGCCAACTTCACACCTTGATGCCAAGGCCCCCAACAAAGGGGGCATTCACTGCGGGCCTCACGGGACAGGGAGTCAGCAGGGATAGAAGCTCTCCAGCCTGATTCACCTGGGAGCCAAGGGCACCAGAATCTCAGGGGTGGTGACCCAGACTTGTTTTTTTTTTTTGTGTGTGTGTGATAAATTGTGAAATATATACATAAGATTCACCAATTCAACAATTTTTACACGTATTATTCAGTGCCATTGATGGTGCTCTTCAGGCTGTGCAACCGTTTTCACTCCCCTTTTCTGGATTATTCCACCACCATTACAGGTGTCAGTGTTTTTAAAGCCTCCAGGTGTTTGCGAAGTGCACGTAGGTGAAGATTCAGCGAGCTGGCACCCCTGGCGCCCTGCCGTGCAGTGTCCTCAGTGTCACCGTGTCCCCATGCCAGCAGTGCTTGCTGCTGTTTGTTATCAGGTCCAAACACCCCACAGGCCCTGCCAGGTCCTCGGCGGGTGCATCTGGGCCACACCCCGGTGGGCATCGGCCGCCCTCCTCTGCTCCAGCCTCCTCCTCCTGAGATAACAGCCGCAGCACGCCCTGGGCTGTGCTCACGACTGCGGGGGCTCAGGGCCCCAAGCCCGGCAGTCCCCACCTCCAACACTCAGGCCAGGCCCTTTAGCCTCCCTGCAGTACCCTTCTTCCTGCTCCTATCTACTGAACCCCTCCACCTCCTCCCCATGCTCGGAGCCTTCTCCCTAACTCCACGGGTGCGTGGCCCCAGCCAAGGAAACCCATGCGTAAGACCCCAACTCAATAAGCACAGGTGGACAGTGTTGCAGCATTTGAACTTGGGTTTGTGCAGAAAAAATGATTTGTTCGTTAGCTCATTAATTATTCACCCATTCAACAAACAGTCTGTGCTGTAGACACGATCCCTGCCTTGCGGTCCTTTGGGGGTGCATTCCTCTAACTCCTCAATAATGTACATATCCGGCCCCTAGCGCCCAGGGTGCACCTCCCACCCTCCAGGGCTGTCACTGCCCGCTCCTGTGCACGGGGAGACACCTGTACCAGGTCGGCGCAGGATTCGAACACTGTCCCCTCTCTCGGCCCCGCCCACATGGGCGGAGGCCACGCCCCTCCCGCGAATCACCTGGCGTTTCCAGGGACATGCAAATTAGGCTCCCGAGCCCCACCCACAGCTGGGCGAATTTTCCCAGACTCCTCCGCTCCCTCCGGAGGAATAGCAGCAGCCTCCACACCCCCGACGGCCCTCAGACAACCCGCGTTCCCGGGGCCCAGCGCTCCCGACGGCCCGCGGGGCTTCCGCTCGCCCTTAAGTCTCCAGGAGCGAGGCCTGCGGGGCGGGGGGCGGGGGCGGGGGCGGGGGCGGCACCGGAAGCCCCCTGCTCGAGGCCGGAAGTCCGCCGGCCGGAAGTCACGCCCCGACGGACCGCCGCGGCGCCGGAAGCGGCAGGTCGCGTAGTTTCCGGCGGTGGGCTGCGCGGGCTGGTGCCGCCGGAGCGGGCTGTGGACGTGCCGAGGCCGAGGCGCCCATGGCGGAGGGCGGCCGCCCCGACGGGCGCCCCGGGGCGGGCCTGCAGGCCGGAGCCGGGCCGGGGCCCGCAGGTACCGTGCGCCGGCCGCGGGGCGTGTGGGGCAGCGGGGGGCTGGAGCGCGGCAGCCGCGTCCCCACGGTGGGGCCCGCGCAGCCGGGGGTCGGGGCGGCCCGGCCGAGGACGCGTCCCCGCCCCGGCCCCTCGGGAGCAGCCCTCGCGCTAGGTTTTCTCTCCCGCGGAGCTCGCGTGGTAACCGCCAGTCGGTTGGCCGATGCGGACTCGATATGCCCCAGCTGTGGAAGTAGGACGCGGCTCGCCCTCCGCTTTGAGTGCAGCGGGCAGGTCGGTCCGCAGGGCAGGGACCGTCCCCATCGCGCCTCCTCGGGCCAGCCCGGGGCGGGGAGCGGGGCGCAGGCGAGGGACAGCGGTAACGCCGTTCCCGGCGTGCTTGTCAGTGACACAGCATGTCAGGGCCCTTGGCCGGCAGCAGGGGAGGCAGCCCTGGCATAGTTTGGCTTAGAAAGCTAGAAGGGCTAACGACCACCCCCAAAATAGCCTTCCGACCTTGGGTATCCCTCTCGAGATAATCGTACTACCTAGACGTGAATTTACCGGCGAAGGGAGCCTTTTACCCTAGGCTTTCTATTGCAGTGCAGGGGGCTGGAGGAGGGCTGAGTCCAGGAGGGCTTCAGGGAAGTCAGGGAAGGGAAAGCCAGGGGGCCGGGGCTCTGCAGGGGGCCCGGGGCGGAGGGAAGGCCGGAGAGACTTTGTTTGCCCGGAATCTTCCCAGGGTCTTTGCTCGTGGTCGGGAGAGGAGGGGTCCCTCTTCCCAGTGGTCTGGTCTGATGGGAGAGTTCCCTTCTTGCCTGCTGTCTGAGCTTGTCCTCTGTACCTAATGCCCTCACGTGCTCACCTGTGTCATGCAAAAATCTCGAAAATGGGCTATAATGTTGACTTGGAGAGCAGTGGGAATAGTCCTTTTCACCCATCCATCCGACCACATCCAACTCACGTTTATTGAGGACCTACTTTTGACTGGATCCTTTTGGGGACCGGGGATACCTCAGTTAACAGAGTGAGTAAGACATAGTCCCAGGGTTTGGTGGTTGGTATTGACTTTGACCCCAGGGACAGCCAGGACCCTGTGGGGTTCCAACTGTCATCTCCTGTGAGAATGCAAGTTGGAATGAGAGATGTTTAATTGGAAAAAAGAGGCCCAGCAGCCGCTTCCAGGGCAGAGAGTCATCCTGTGGAAGAAACACCGGCTTTGCCCTAAATGCAGGGCTTTTTTCTATACCCCCACGTGCTACCGGTTCGTTAGTGTGTTAAAGTTTACGTGCTATCCTGGGGTAGTGTTGTCTTTGGAGAAGCTGGTTGGAAAAACACAAGTTTGGAATTGTCTTTGGAGCTGGAACTGGAGGAGAGGAGCCAGCGTTGAGCTGACCAGGCAGTGTGAAATGAAGCCAGCAAAGGGAGTCCCAGAGGAGAACGCCGCAAAAGCTCCTCGAATCCTATGTACCTGTTAATTATTGTCCATGCCTTCTGCATCTTCCTTACCCCCACTTTGAACTTCCCCTCCACAGTAATTGTGATTACGGAGTGATTACAGGGTGTGGCTAAGAGCTTGGGTCAGCAGTTTGAATCCCCAGCCGCCCCGTGGAAGCCCTGTGAGGCAGTTCTTCTTTGTAGGGCTGCAGCGAGTCAGAGTTGGTTTGGTTTTTTGTATAGGGTGGTGCAAATGGTAGTCTGCCCAGATGTGCTTCGGAAGAAAGGCCTGTCGTTCTACTGCTGAAAACCCTGTGGAGCAGAGTTCTGCAGTGACACATGTGGGGTCGCTGCGAGTTGACGTCGACTTGACTGAAAGCGGTTGGTGTCTTGTAATGACTGGGAAAGGGGTGGGATGGCACTCGGTGGCGTTCCTAGGCTCGATGCCTGCCTGCTGATCTGATTCTGGTGTGGGATCGATGTGCGTGACCGCATGTTCGTGGACCTCTGCTGCTTGCCCACCTGCCTGTCACCTTCACCTTACCTTTGCTGGTAGACTGTCAGGTCCTGGAGGGCAGGGATACTGACCTGTTGCTGAGCCTTGTATGCAGTAGGCCCTCAGAGGAGATATGAGTATAAAGAGGAACCTCAGCACCTGCCAAGGCCCGCAGTGGAGTGGTGCGCGGTGCGCGTCGTAGCCGTGTGCTCGGTCTCCTGCTGGTGTAACGTGGCGGGCAGAATTTCAGCTCACGCGCCTTCCGGCGCACCTCCCCGATGCTTTTCACAAAGCCCCACGTTCATCTGGAATCTGTTCTGGGCTGTTGCTGAGGTGAAGAACAGAATTATTTCCAAGCAGGTGTCTCATTGTACAAATCCCGTTTGTTGAGTGCTCTTCCGTCCTCATTGACCCTGAGGCTCATTTACCATATATTAAGTTAGTTATACTCAAGTCTTTCCTGGGCAGTTAATTCAGCTTGGTTTATTTATCTTTTTATCATGATGAGAGAGGAGCTTTATCGTCAGTTACTTCTCATTACTCTTGCAGAAGAAACAAAAAGCTAGTTCCACTTATTTATATTTCTGAATTAACTTTAGAATATTTTTGTCATATCTGAAATCACAATCCCAAAGAGAGTTGTTAAACCTCTTCATTTATTTGATAACATGTTTAAATTTTCCAAGTATGGAATCTTCTCATCCAAGTTTATGGTATGGTTTTTCCATTTATTCTAGTCTCTATTGTTACTCAGCTCTCTAGTCTTCATTATATTGTTGTCAGCTGCCCCAGCTCATGGCAACTCCATGTATGAAGGAATGAAACACTGCCCAGTCCTGTGCCATCTCCGTGACCAGCTGCGATCAGACCGTTGTGCTCCAGAGGGTTTCCATTGTCTGATTTTTGGATGTAGATTGCCAGGCCTTTCTTCCTAATCTGTCTCGGACTGTGTCTTAGTCTGGAAGCCCCACTGGAATCCGCTCAGCCCCACAACACCACGCAAGCCTCCATTGGCAGACCAATGGCTGTGCATGAATTGCGTTGGCCAGGAATTGAACTTGGGTCTCCCACACGAAAGGCGAGAATTCTGCCACTAAACCACCAGTGCCCCCCTTCGTTGTAAAGGACCGGCTTTATATTGGTGTCTGTCACACTTTTCCTTTTTACTGATGTATAACTTACACAGCTAAGTGTCTCACCTAAAGTGTATAGCCTGGTCACTCTTACGTCGGTAGACAGCCCCGTGGCCATCACCCAGGCCGGCGTGGTCGAGAGTCATCATGTTGCAAATAGCAGCGTTTGCAGGCTATGGGATTTTGTCAGATGTCTTCTTTTTGTAAAGAGGAGATGGCTATGTGGTTTCCCCAATATTAACACATTTCTGTATTCTTGGGATGAATTAATCTTATGATGGATTTTTTGGTTCTATATTTCTTATTTCAGTCTGCTAATACTATATTGAGGATCTTCTGTATTAAGCTGGTTTGGTTCATTTTCCCTGACCCTCAAATCTTTTTAAAAGTTGTTTTTGTCAAGTTTCGCGCCAGGAATGTGCTGACTTCTTAAGGGAAGCGTCTTCCTTTTTCAGTGCTCTGGAAGTTTCCATAGCATGGGGCTGATTTGTTTTTTGAGGGTGGCGCCCCCTCCTGGCTGGCCCTGCCAGATTCCCTGAGCTGGTTGGCCTGGCAGGTGCTCAGAGCTGACGGAGGCCCTCTCTTCAGTGCAGGTCCTAATCTGAAGGAGTGGCTGAGGGAGCAGTTTTGTGATCACCCTCTCGAGCACTGTGAGGACACAAGGCTGCATGATGCAGCCTACGTTGGGGACCTGCAGACCCTCAGGAGCCTGTTGCAAGAGGAGAGCTACCGGAGGTGAGTGTGCCGCTGAGTCTTGGGGCCCCGGCGGGTCTGCACCAAGCAGCGGCCTGCAGCGTCCTCTCCTGCTGGGCCCTCACTGTCTGTAAGGGGCCGTTGCTGTCTCTGGCTTGCAGACAAGGTTTCTGCAGCCTGAAAACCCTCCATGCTTTGTGTCTGGCTGCCCGTTCAGGGCTAGGATGGCAGTGGGCTGGTGGAAGGACTGCCTACATCAGTGCTGAAACTAATGCACCCTTGTTCCTGTGAGAGGGATTTCTGACAGGACAGGAATGTATTTCTTCTTTTCCTTCTACTGTCTCAGCATTACTTCATCAGAATAGATATCAGTGTTTAAAAAAGAATCCCTGAGTACCCAGAAAGGATTGTCATACAAAGACATCGGGGGGATTACCCACTAATATTTACTGCGAATGACTCAAGCCCAGTGAAGCCCTTGATTAAACTTGCAGATGCAACAGGAGAATATAAGCATTCAGCAGGTCTTAGGCCACACGTTCGCATGCTGCTTTTCCAAGTTCTGTTTTCCCTTTCTCCTTGCGCTCAGGTTCAGAGGCTTTCCCTGTTTCCCCTTGTGCTCAGGTTCAGGGCTCTCCCCATTTCTTCTCACGCTTAGGTTCTGGGGCTGTCCCCATTTCCACTTGTGCTCAGGTTCAGGGGCTCTCCCCATTTCTCCTTGCGCTCAGGTTCAAGGGCTCTCTCAATTTCTCCTCGCGCTCAGGTTCAGGGCTCTCCCCATTTCTTCTCACGCTTAGGTTCTGGGGCTCTCCCCATTTCCACTTGCGCTCGGGTTCAGGGGCTCTCGCCATTTCCCCTTGTGCTCAGGTTCAGGGGCTCTCCCCATTTCTTGATGATATTTTTGATTGCTGTTTATTTCTTTGGTCCCTGGGTGGTGCAAACGGTTTGTGCTCTTTTGCTAACCAGAAGGTTGGAGGTTCAAATCCACCCATTGGTGCCATGGAAGAAAGGCCTGGCAATCTGCTTCTCTAAGATTACAGCCATTGAAAACCCTGTGGAACACAGTTATACCCTGACACACATGGGGTCGCCATGAGTTGGAGTTGGCTTAGTGGTAACTGGCTGGGTTTCTTTTTCCTTTGGTGATAAGTCCTTGGCACTTTCCTCGGCCTTCCTGGCCAGGTGAAGGGGAACCCAGGCCTGTTTGAGGTGATGTTGCCCTGGGGGTGTTTCTGGATCCCGAGCCTTGTCCTGAGCTGCAGCCTGAAGAGGTGCATGTGCCTTGCTTTGTTGGTGACTTGGTGGATCAGTGAGCTCAGGCCCATGGCGGTCCTTGGGGTGTCTCATTCTGACTGTGACACTGACTCAGAGCCCAGTCTGGACAGCTTGCCTCTGCTGCTGTCAGCCGGGAAGGTGGCCTAACATTGCTGAGGGATTCCTGCAGCCTGTCCCAGTGGTCCTCTGGCCCTGGTGAGGATGCTGAGGCCAGAGACAGCCTCAGCCTCAGGCCTTCTCAGGTGCTTACTGAGGACGGGGCCTTGGGGCCGTGCCTTCAGGCCCCTGTCGAGTGCACTGTCCACATTCCGCACTGCCTCCCTGCACAGGCCCTGCCCTCCTTCGTAGAGGAGAGCGCTCTGCAAGAAGCCCGAGCTCTGATCTCGGTGTGAGTCAATCAGTCTGTACCCTGGCTCCTCATCTGTAGAAGGGGCTGGCGGTGCCCGCCTGCCTGCCTGCCCAGGGCACACTCAGTGAGGTGAGCCTGCCAGAGCGTATCCTAAAGTAGGGCCCAGGTGGAAGCCTCCTGGTCTTTGTGTTTTGTCACCAGCGTGGGAGAAGACAGAGCAGCTGGTCCAGGTCCTAGGGCCGCCCTCACAGCCTCATTCCTCTGTGTTCTTTCTGCAGCCGTATCAATGAGAAGTCTGTCTGGTGCTGCGGCTGGCTACCCTGCACACCACTGCGGATCGCGGCCACCGCCGGCCACGGGAACTGTGTAGACTTCCTCATCCGGAAGGGGGCAGAGGTCGACCTGGTGGACGTCAAGGGGCAGACTGCCTTGTATGTAGCTGTGGTGAACGGGCACCTGGAGTGCGCCCAGATCCTCCTGGAAGCTGGCGCAGACCCCAATGGCAGCCGGCACCACCGTAGCACCCCGGTCTACCACGCCGCACGTGTGGGCAGGGCCGACATCCTGAAGGCGCTCATCAGGTCAGTGCACCTGTGTCTGACCAGCATCGCTGCCCTGCACTGGCCACATGCCCCGTGCCCCTGCAGACACGGTGGCCACGCCAGTCCTGGTTCCCGCAGCCGGTTACTCTGTCCTTGTCGTCTGTGTTTGCTTTTTTCCTCTCTCTCCTTAAAATTAGGCTCCTTAGAGGGGCTGTGTGTTTGTTTCTTCAGAGAGCTATTTCTTAGCTTTATTTACCTGTTGTAGTATTTTTTAATGATTTGTTTGTCTGTTTTTATCCTTATTTCTTTCCGTTTTTGTTAATTTTACTTGACTATGTTTTTTTTAGCTTCTTGGGTTGAATCCTTAATTCATCGGTTTCTTCGTTACTGGTGTAAACCTTCAAGGTTATTAACGTACCCTTGAGGATAGCTTTGGTCATTTCCCCTTAAAATTTTTCCTTGTTTTTTCAGTAGTTATAATTGAAGCCAGTTTCCTCTTTGTCCTTACAGTTATGGAGGAGAAAGTTTTTATACAGATTTTTATAAATTCCTGATTTTATTGTGCTCAGAGAATCTGGAGCATCTAGTTTCCGTTTTGGAGGTACTTTGAGTTTTTGTTTTTTAGTGTCGGGATACATTGTTGAAACAAGATTCAATGAAACGAAACACACACCCGCGGGCGCGTCATTTGCAGAGTGAGATAAATGAGCCTGAAATTCAGTATTCAAATTCTGTCTTTTAAAGCCTGTTTTGCCCTTTTCTTCTGCTCCAAATGCAGAGCGTGTGCCAGTCTCCAGTCCCCGTCGGGCCCTGTCCATCTCCTCTTGTGTTTCTGCAGTTCTCACCTTGTGTGTTTTGATGCTCATTGAGCTCATGGAAGCTCTTGTGTGTGGATCATGCCCAGGGCCTCAGCTTGCTGGGACAACACAGAAATGTACTGCCTCACAGGTACGGAGGCTGGGAGTGTGGACTCAGGGTGTCAGTGGGCCATGCTCTCTCTGGAGGCGCTAGGGGAAGATTCTCCTCGTCCCACCAGCTTCTGGGGCCCCAGGTGCTCCCTGGCTCATAGAAGCATCTTCACCTGGTGTCTGTCCTCAGTCTTTGGGTCTCTTCTGTAAAACATCACTCAGATTGGATCAGGACCCTCCCTATTCTGGTATGTCCTCATCTAACCGATAACATCTTCAAAGACCCTGTTTCCAAACAAGGTCACGTTCACAGGTACTGGGGGTTAGGGCTTGAACCTTTTGGGGATACGGCTCAACCTGTAACACCCATTATCAAAAAGGTCTTGTTGGTGTCGTGGAAGGCCCATGTACATACTCTTCGTGGCTCAAGTCGTGTTGTGTGGGCTCACCTGTCATGTGACCGTCTGGGATTTGTGTTTAAATGCAGTTGACATTGCCATAGCTGATATCGGGTCTGTTTCTGCCATCTTTTTGTTTCTTAAAATTTCTTTTATTTTATACCTTTGTTCCACGATCTGTGTTTTCTTTGCTCTCCCCTTACTGTTCTTTCAGAAGGTCAATGGTTTTGTTTTAATTGCACTAATGATCACCTTTATTCTTTTATTTGAACTGAATTATCTTTTTGTTTTGTCTCCAGTGAATTCCTTTTACCAGAGTTGCTTTTCTTCCCTCTCAGCTCTGGAGGCCAGACCCTTCTGTAGTCGCACAGCATGTGGTTTTGGTAGCTAGTTCACAGTGAAGTAGTTCAGTGTTGAAAAGGACGTGGCAGGGCTCCCTAGTTCCAGGCCGCAGCCCAGGTGTTCTGGTGGGCGGAGGGCTGGCACTCCCCCCTGCCTAGGGCAGAACATGGACTTGAATTAGACACTGAGTGTCTCTCTATCCTGTCCAAAGGCTTTAAATGTGAAGTGGGTCTGGAATTATCTTTGGGGAAGGTAAATGAGAGTAATAAGATTTTTATGTTAAAAACAAACCAAACCCACTGCGTCCAGTTGATTCTGACACGTAGCGACTCTATGTTGTTATTAGGTACTCTGGAGTCTTCCAACTCATAGCTACCTTACGTACAGCAGGATGAGACACTGCCCAGCCCTGCACCATCCTCACAATCGCTGTTATGCTTGAGCCCATTGTTGCAGCCACTGTGTCAGTCCATCTCATTGAGAGTTTTCTTCTTTTTCGCTCATCTTCCACTTTACCAAGTATGGTGTCCTTCTCCAGGGACTGGTCCGTCCTGTTAACATGTCCAAAGTAGATGAGACGAAACTTGCCATCCTTGCTTCTAAGGAGCATTCTGGCCGTACTTTTTCCTAGACAGATTTGTTTGTCCTCCTGGCAACCAAAACAAACAAACAAACAAAAAAACCCATTGCTGTCAAGTTGATTCCAACCCATAGCGACCCCATAGGACAGAGTAGAACTGCCCCATAGAGTTTCCAAGGAGCACCTGGTGGGTTCGATCTGCGGACCTTTTGGTTAGCAGCCGTAGCACTTAACCAGTACGCCACCAGGGTTTCCTTCTTTGGCAGTCCATGATGTATTCAGTATTTCTATAGGGCAGAGTAGAACTGTCTCATAGGGCTCCAAGGCTGTAAATCTTCATGCAAGCAGACCGCCACATTTTCCTCCTGCTGGAGCAGCTGGTGGGTTTGCACCACTGACCTTTTGGTTAGCAGCCAAGTGCTTTGACCACTGCACCGCAGGGCTTTTCAACTTTTATGTTAGAGGGCGATAAGCCTGTGAGGACTTTTTTCTGTTTAAGGATTTCTAGTCTGATAAGGGGTCGTGGGGGCGCAGTTTTTAAGAGCTTGGGTGCTAATCAAAAGGTTGGCCATGTGAATCCACCAGCTGCTCTTTGGAAGCCCTATGGGGCAGTGCTGCTCTGTTCTGTAGGGTCGCTGTAAGTTGGAATTGACTTAACAGCGATGGGTTTTCTTTTGAGTTTTGGTTAGTCCGCTAACCTACACTTCCTCAGTCCCTTCTCTGTGTCTTGGGGAGTGTGAGTTGTTACTTAGGAGATTTTTTTGAGTAGGATCAACCTGTGAAACTTAGCTTCGTTCCAGAAACCCCTTTGGGCATCTCAGTCAGTTCACGATGTACAACTGCCTTAAATTAATGATACAGATGCCCTTCTTGAGAAACCATTGCGAAGTCATCCAACTCCTTCACTGGAGCACAGGGCATCACCTTTATAGCGTGGTACCAAGACCATCTGTTACTCTACTGAAAGGTTTCTGTATTCTAAGCTCCTGGGCAAGGGGTGGTGTTTCTGCATTGCAAAAGTTACGCTGATTTACTGAGTTGTCCCCAGCGGCTCCTGGCCAGCAATATTAAAAGCAGTAGGGGGGTTTTGGAAGCTATTCAGGATGGAAATGAACTGGATCCCATCCAGTATGTTTTTATGAGTGGATGAAGGGCTGTCTTTCCCACAGCTCAGCTAATACCAGATAGTCCTATTGCCCAAAATTACAAACATTTTGGAAGACTTACCACCAAGAATAAGGAGAAAGAAGGAAAGGGAAAAAACATAACCCGCCATTCCGGATCTAGTTCTCCTTTTCTTGGTTGGTTGAATGTGTAAAATGAATTCTCACCTTCTGCTTGGTGCGTGTGTGTTTTAGAGTGCTTCTCGTGGTGTTCGCAGAAGGTCCTGGGAATGGTGCAGTGTCTGAGGTACTCCATGACCCCATTTCCGTTGATGGGCCAGTTGTACCAGCACACGTCATTAGTGTCACGTCTTCTTCCGTCTCCCTCGTTCTGCAGCTGCTCTGTGGTTTCTTTCTTGGGCTTTCATGGTTTGGTCTGCACGCTTCTGAAGATGGGTTACAGGCCACTTACTAAGGAGAATGTTGGTCGGTTTGGGTTTGTCCAAAGTTTACCCAGATCCAGGTGATGCCACCTGGCAGGAACCTCACGGAAGTGGAGCTGTGTTCTCCATCACGTCCTGTCAGGTTGCACGCGATTTCCGTTTGTCCTGTGACCAGTCATGTTCACTTTGATCTTTGGATTGAGGTGGTGTGTGCCAGGCTTTTCCATTGCAAAGTGACTCTTTTCCCCTCTGAAATCACTGTTTTGTGGAGAGGTACTCTGCATCCTCATCCAATTTTTAATTTATTCATTTATGTTAGTGTAAAGTCCTGGTTTCCTGTGTCCTCCAGTGATCTGTAATCCATCGTTGTCATCGTTGTTATGCTGCTCCAGTTGTCTCAGATGTGGTCGCAGGGAGGCCGTCCAGCCAGCTCTGTGTGTGAGGTATTTCCCCATCATGGTTTGAGCACTTCCTTACTATCTCATTCAGCAGTGTATGCTAGGCTCATCTTGCACCTGGACTGTATCAGCCCTGAGATAGGTCATTTCTCCAGGGAAGCCTGCTTTGCTGTAGTGGAGGATGCTACTTAGAAACCAGGACCTGGACGCCAGCTTGTTGTAGTGGAGGATGGTACTCAGAAACTAAGACCTGGATGCCAGGAGAGCTTGTTGTAGTGGAGGGTGGAACTTAGAAACCAAGACCTGGACGCCAGGAGAGCTTGTTGTAGTGGATGGTGGAACTTAGAAACCAAGACCTGGACGCCAGGAGAGCTTGTTGTAGTGGAGGGTGGAACTTAGAAACCAAGACCTGGATGCCAGGAGAGCGTGTTGTAGTGGAGGATGGTACTCAGAAACCAAGACCTGGATGCCGGGAGAGCTTGTTGTAGTGGAGGATGGTACTCAGAAACCAAGACCTGGATGCCGGGAGAGCTTGTTGTAGTGGAGGATGGTACTCAGAAACCAAGACCTGGACGCCGGGAGAGCTTGTTGTAGTGGAGGATGGTACTCAGAAACGAAGACCTGGATGCCGGGAGAGCTTGTTGTAGTGGAGGATGGTACTCAGAAACCAAGACCTGGATGCCGGGAGAGCTTGTCATAGTGGAGGATGGAACTTAGAAACCAAGACCTGGACGCCGGGAGAGCTTGTTGTAGTGGAGGATGGAACTTAGAAACCAAGACCTGGACGCCAGGAGAGCTTGTTGTAGTGGAGGATGGAACTTAGAAACCAAGACCTGGACGCCGGGAGAGCTTGTTGTAGTGGAGGATGGAACTTAGAAACCAAGACCTGGACGCCGGGAGAGCTTGTTGTAGTGGAGGATGGAACTTAGAAACCAAGACCTGGACGCCGGGAGAGCTTGTTGTAGTGGAGGATGGAACTTAGAAACCAAGACCTGGACGCCGGGAGAGCTTGTTGTAGTGGAGGATGGAACTTAGAAACCAAGACCTGGACGCCGGGAGAGCTTGTTGTAGTGGAGGATGGAACTCAGAAACCAAGACCTGGACGCCGGGAGAGCTTGTTGTAGTGGAGGATGGAACTCAGAAACCAAGACCTGGATGCCGGGAGAGCGTGTTGTAGTGGAGGATGGAACTCAGAAACCAAGACCTGGACGCCGGGAGAGCTTGTTGTAGTGGAGGATGGAACTCAGAAACCAAGACCTGGACGCCGGGAGAGCTTGTTGTAGTGGAGGATGGAACTCAGAAACCAAGACCTGGACGCCGGGAGAGCTTGTTGTAGTGGAGGATGGAACTCAGAAACCAAGACCTGGACGCCGGGAGAGCTTGTTGTAGTGGAGGATGGAACTCAGAAACCAAGACCTGGACGCCGGGAGAGCTTGTTGTAGTGGAGGATGGAACTCAGAAACCAAGACCTGGACGCCAGGAGAGCTTGTTGTAGTGGAGGATGGAACTCAGAAACCAAGACCTGGACGCCAGGAGAGCTTGTTGTAGTGGAGGATGGAACTCAGAAACCAAGACCTGGACGCCAGGAGAGCTTGTTGTAGTGGAGGATGGAACTCAGAAACCAAGACCTGGACGCCAGGAGAGCTTGTTGTAGTGGAGGATGGAACTCAGAAACCAAGACCTGGACGCCAGGAGAGCTTGTTGTAGTGGAGGATGGAACTCAGAAACCAAGACCTGGACGCCGGGAGAGCTTGTTGTAGTGGAGGATGGAACTCAGAAACCAAGACCTGGACGCCGGGAGAGCGTGTTGTAGTGGAGGATGGAACTCAGAAACCAAGACCTGGACGCCGGGAGAGCTTGTTGTAGTGGAGGATGGAACTCAGAAACCAAGACCTGGACGCCGGGAGAGCTTGTTGTAGTGGAGGATGGAACTCAGAAACCAAGACCTGGACGCCGGGAGAGCTTGTTGTAGTGGAGGATGGAACTGAGAAACCAAGACCTGGACGCCGGGAGAGCTTGTTGTAGTGGAGGATGGAACTCAGAAACCAAGACCTGGACGCCGGGAGAGCTTGTTGTAGTGGAGGATGGAACTCAGAAACCAAGACCTGGACGCCGGGAGAGCGTGTTGTAGTGGAGGATGGAACTCAGAAACCAAGACCTGGACGCCGGGAGAGCTTGTTGTAGTGGAGGATGGAACTCAGAAACCAAGACCTGGACGCCGGGAGAGCTTGTTGTAGTGGAGGATGGAACTCAGAAACCAAGACCTGGACGCCGGGAGAGCGTGTTGTAGTGGAGGATGGAACTCAGAAACCAAGACCTGGACGCCGGGAGAGCTTGTTGTAGTGGAGGATGGAACTCAGAAACCAAGACCTGGATGCCGGGAGAGCGTGTTGTAGTGGAGGATGGAACTCAGAAACCAAGACCTGGACGCCGGGAGAGCGTGTTGTAGTGGAGGATGGAACTCAGAAACCAAGACCTGGACGCCGGGAGGGCGTGTTGTAGTGGAGGGTGGAACTCAGAAACCAAGACCTGGACGCCGGGAGGGCGTGTTGTAGTGGAGGATGGAACTCAGAAACCAAGACCTGGACGCCGGGAGAGCGTGTTGTAGTGGAGGGTGGAACTCAGAAACCAAGACCTGGACGCCGGGAGAGCGTGTTGTAGTGGAGGGTGGAACTCAGAAACCAAGACCTGGACGCCGGGAGAGCGTGTTGTAGTGGAGGGTGGAACTCAGAAAGCAAGACCTGGACGCCGGGAGAGCGTGTTGTAGTGGAGGGTGGAACTCAGAAACCAAGACCTGGACGCCGGGAGAGCGTGTTGTAGTGGAGGGTGGAACTCAGAAACCAAGACCTGGACGCCGGGAGAGCGTGTTGTAGTGGAGGGTGGAACTCAGAAACCAAGACCTGGACGCCGGGAGAGCGTGTTGTAGTGGAGGGTGGAACTCAGAAACCAAGACCTGGACGCCGGGAGAGCGTGTTGTAGTGGAGGGTGGAACTCAGAAACCAAGACCTGGACGCCGGGAGAGCGTGTTGTAGTGGAGGGTGGAACTCAGAAACCAAGACCTGGACGCCGGGAGAGCGTGTTGTAGTGGAGGGTGGAACTCAGAAACCAAGACCTGGACGCCGGGAGAGCGTGTTGTAGTGGAGGGTGGAACTCAGAAACCAAGACCTGGACGCCGGGAGAGCGTGTTGTAGTGGAGGGTGGAACTCAGAAAGCAAGACCTGGACGCCGGGAGAGCGTGTTGTAGTGGAGGGTGGAACTCAGAAAGCAAGACCTGGACGCCGGGAGAGCGTGTTGTAGTGGAGGGTGGAACTCAGAAACCAAGACCTGGACGCCGGGAGAGCGTGTTGTAGTGGAGGGTGGAACTCAGAAACCAAGACCTGGACGCCGGGAGAGCGTGTTGTAGTGGAGGGTGGAACTCAGAAACCAAGACCTGGACGCCGGGAGAGCGTGTTGTAGTGGAGGGTGGAACTCAGAAACCAAGACCTGGACGCCGGGAGAGCGTGTTGTAGTGGAGGGTGGAACTCAGAAACCAAGACCTGGACGCCAGGAGAGCTTGTTGTAGTGGAGGGTGGAACTCAGAAACCAAGACCTGGACGCCGGGAGAGCGTGTTGTAGTGGAGGATGGAACTCAGAAACCAAGACCTGGACGCCAGGAGAGCTTGTTGTAGTGGAGGGTGGAACTCAGAAACCAAGACCTGGACGCCGGGAGAGCGTGTTGTAGTGGAGGATGGAACTCAGAAACCAAGACCTGGACGCCGGGAGAGCGTGTTGTAGTGGAGGATGGAACTCAGAAACCAAGACCTGGACGCCGGGAGAGCTTGTTGTAGTGGAGGATGGAACTCAGAAACCAAGACCTGGACGCCGGGAGAGCGTGTTGTAGTGGAGGGTGGAACTCAGAAACCAAGACCTGGACGCCGGGAGAGCGTGTTGTAGTGGAGGATGGAACTCAGAAACCAAGACCTGGACGCCGGGAGAGCGTGTTGTAGTGGAGGGTGGAACTGAGAAACCAAGACCTGGACGCCGGGAGAGCGTGTTGTAGTGGAGGGTGGAACTCAGAAACCAAGACCTGGACGCCGGGAGAGCGTGTTGTAGTGGAGGGTGGAACTCAGAAACCAAGACCTGGACGCCGGGAGAGCGTGTTGTAGTGGAGGATGGAACTCAGAAACCAAGACCTGGACGCCGGGAGAGCGTGTTGTAGTGGAGGATGGAACTCAGAAACCAAGACCTGGACGCCGGGAGAGCTTGTTGTAGTGGAGGGTGGAACTCAGAAACCAAGACCTGGACGCCGGGAGAGCGTGTTGTAGTGGAGGATGGAACTCAGAAACCAAGACCTGGACGCCGGGAGAGCGTGTTGTAGTGGAGGGTGGAACTCAGAAACCAAGACCTGGACGCCGGGAGAGCGTGTTGTAGTGGAGGATGGAACTCAGAAACCAAGACCTGGACGCCGGGAGAGCGTGTTGTAGTGGAGGATGGAACTCAGAAACCAAGACCTGGACGCCGGGAGAGCGTGTTGTAGTGGAGGATGGAACTCAGAAACCAAGACCTGGACGCCGGGAGAGCGTGTTGTAGTGGAGGATGGAACTCAGAAACCAAGACCTGGACGCCGGGAGAGCGTGTTGTAGTGGAGGATGGAACTCAGAAACCAAGACCTGGACGCCGGGAGAGCGTGTTGTAGTGGAGGATGGAACTCAGAAACCAAGACCTGGACGCCGGGAGAGCGTGTTGTAGTGGAGGATGGAACTCAGAAACCAAGACCTGGACGCCGGGAGAGCGTGTTGTAGTGGAGGATGGAACTCAGAAACCAAGACCTGGACGCCGGGAGAGCGTGTTGTAGTGGAGGATGGAACTCAGAAACCAAGACCTGGACGCCGGGAGAGCGTGTTGTAGTGGAGGATGGAACTCAGAAACCAAGACCTGGACGCCGGGAGAGCTTGTTGTAGTGGAGGATGGAACTCAGAAACCAAGACCTGGACGCCGGGAGAGCGTGTTGTAGTGGAGGGTGGAACTCAGAAACCAAGACCTGGACGCCGGGAGAGCGTGTTGTAGTGGAGGGTGGAACTCAGAAACCAAGACCTGGACGCCGGGAGAGCGTGTTGTAGTGGAGGGTGGAACTCAGAAAGCAAGACCTGGACGCCGGGAGAGCGTGTTGTAGTGGAGGGTGGAACTCAGAAACCAAGACCTGGACGCCGGGAGAGCGTGTTGTAGTGGAGGGTGGAACTCAGAAACCAAGACCTGGACGCCGGGAGAGCGTGTTGTAGTGGAGGATGGAACTCAGAAACCAAGACCTGGACGCCGGGAGAGCGTGTTGTAGTGGAGGATGGAACTCAGAAACCAAGACCTGGACGCCGGGAGAGCTTGTTGTAGTGGAGGGTGGAACTCAGAAACCAAGACCTGGACGCCGGGAGAGCGTGTTGTAGTGGAGGATGGAACTCAGAAACCAAGACCTGGACGCCGGGAGAGCGTGTTGTAGTGGAGGATGGAACTCAGAAACCAAGACGTGGACGCCGGGAGAGCGTGTTGTAGTGGAGGATGGAACTCAGAAACCAAGACCTGGACGCCGGGAGAGCTTGTTGTAGTGGAGGATGGAACTCAGAAACCAAGACCTGGACGCCGGGAGAGCTTGTTGTAGTGGAGGATGGAACTCAGAAACCAAGACCTGGACGCCGGGAGAGCTTGTTGTAGTGGAGGATGGAACTCAGAAACCAAGACCTGGACGCCGGGAGAGCTTGTTGTAGTGGAGGGTGGAACTCAGAAACCAAGACCTGGACGCCGGGAGAGCTTGTTGTAGTGGAGGGTGGAACTCAGAAACCAAGACCTGGACGCCGGGAGAGCGTGTTGTAGTGGAGGGTGGAACTCAGAAACCAAGACCTGGACGCCGGGAGAGCGTGTTGTAGTGGAGGGTGGAACTCAGAAACCAAGACCTGGACGCCGGGAGAGCGTGTTGTAGTGGAGGGTGGAACTCAGAAACCAAGACCTGGACGCCGGGAGAGCGTGTTGTAGTGGAGGGTGGAACTCAGAAACCAAGACCTGGACGCCGGGAGAGCGTGTTGTAGTGGAGGGTGGAACTTAGAAACCAAGACCTGGATGCCGGGAGAGCGTGTTGTAGTGGAGGATGGAACTCAGAAACCAAGACCTGGACGCCGGGAGAGCTTGTTGTAGTGGAGGGTGGAACTCAGAAACCAAGACCTGGACGCCGGGAGAGCGTGTTGTAGTGGAGGGTGGAACTCAGAAATCAAGACCTGGACGCCGGGAGAGCGTGTTGTAGTGGAGGGTGGAACTCAGAAACCAAGACCTGGACGCCGGGAGAGCGTGTTGTAGTGGAGGGTGGAACTTAGAAACCAAGACCTGGACGCCGGGAGAGCGTGTTGTAGTGGAGGGTGGAACTCAGAAACCAAGACCTGGACGCCGGGAGAGTGTGTTGTAGTGGAGGGTGGAACTCAGAAAGCAAGACCTGGACGCCGGGAGAGCGTGTTGTAGTGGAGGGTGGAACTTAGAAACCAAGACCTGGACGCCGGGAGAGCGTGTTGTAGTGGAGGGTGGAACTCAGAAACCAAGACCTGGACGCCGGGAGAGCGTGTTGTAGTGGAGGGTGGAACTCAGAAAGCAAGACCTGGACGCCGGGAGAGCGTGTTGTAGTGGAGGGTGGAACTCAGAAACCAAGACCTGGACGCCGGGAGAGCGTGTTGTAGTGGAGGATGGAACTCAGAAAGCAAGACCTGGACGCCGGGAGAGCGTGTTGTAGTGGAGGGTGGAACTCAGAAAGCAAGACCTGGACGCCGGGAGAGCGTGTTGTAGTGGAGGGTGGAACTCAGAAACCAAGACCTGGACGCCGGGAGAGCTTGTTGTAGTGGAGGGTGGAACTCAGAAACCAAGACCTGGACGCCGGGAGAGCTTGTTGTAGTGGAGGGTGGAACTCAGAAACCAAGACCTGGACGCCGGGAGAGCGTGTTGTAGTGGAGGGTGGAACTCAGAAACCAAGACCTGGACGCCGGGAGAGCGTGTTGTAGTGGAGGGTGGAACTCAGAAAGCAAGACCTGGATGCCGGGAGAGCTTGTTGTAGTGGAGGGTGGAACTCAGAAACCAAGACCTGGACGCCGGGAGAGCGTGTTGTAGTGGAGGGTGGAACTCAGAAACCAAGACCTGGACGCCGGGAGAGCGTGTTGTAGTGGAGGATGGAACTCAGAAACCAAGACCTGGACGCCGGGAGAGCGTGTTGTAGTGGAGGGTGGAACTCAGAAACCAAGACCTGGACGCCGGGAGAGCGTGTTGTAGTGGAGGGTGGAACTCAGAAACCAAGACCTGGACGCCGGGAGAGCTTGTTGTAGTGGAGGGTGGAACTCAGAAACCAAGACCTGGACGCCGGGAGAGCGTGTTGTAGTGGAGGGTGGAACTCAGAAACCAAGACCTGGACGCCGGGAGAGCGTGTTGTAGTGGAGGATGGAACTCAGAAACCAAGACCTGGACGCCGGGAGAGCTTGTTGTAGTGAAGGGTGGAACTCAGAAACCAAGACCTGGACGCCGGGAGAGCGTGTTGTAGTGGAGGGTGGAACTTAGAAACCAAGACCTGGATGCCGGGAGAGCGTGTTGTAGTGGAGGATGGAACTCAGAAACCAAGACCTGGACGCCGGGAGAGCTTGTTGTAGTGGAGGGTGGAACTCAGAAACCAAGACCTGGACGCCGGGAGAGCTTGTTGTAGTGGAGGGTGGAACTCAGAAAGCAAGACCTGGACGCCGGGAGAGCGTGTTGCATTTGGGGCATCGCTGTTTCCAGGCCCCCAGGTGGACAGATCTCAGGCTGCGTGTGTGCGTACACTACGTCTGTGTTTCTGCGTCTGGATGTATTGACAGTTGTGAGCTCGCAGCAGTAACCTCCCGTCCAGTCTAACCCAGGATTCATCCTTGTTTTCTCCTCTTTCAGATCCACTGCTCTCTTCCCGGCGTGAGAAACCTCGCTCCCCTCCCTAAGTGGGTGTCAGAGTCTCCTCTTGCCAGGGTCTTCCTCCCCTGGAGAGTTGCTCTCCTTACCACTTCGGGCACTGATGGAGCCCCACGCCAGGCAGCTGTCCTTCACGGTGCCCTGCTCGCTTTGCCAGGACTGACACTTGAGTCAGGCTGCCCTCCCTGCCATGGTGCCAACCCCTGCTTAGAGTAGAAGTAACCCCTGGTGGGTGGTTTGCATTTGGGCTGGGAGAACTCCATAAACGCCTGATCAGAAACAAAACAAACCAAGCAGACTAGTTGCTTTTGAGTCCACTGCAGCTTGTGGCGGCCCCACGGGTGTCAGAGTAGAGCTGTGCTCCGTAGCGTTCTCTGTGGCCGTGACCTCAGGAGTGGATCGCCAGGCCTTTCATCCAAAGTGTGTCTGGATGGGTTTGAACTGCCAGCCTTTTGGGTAGTAGCTGAGAGCTTAACTGTCGTGCCACCCTGGGAATCCTCCGTGCCTGATAGGAAGCCATGTGTTTGGGCTTTGCCAAGCGCAGTGACAGGCAGCCTGGTCGGGAGCCTGAGAGCTGTGCTGTAGAGTCACTGGAGACAGCGCCCCTGGGGGAGCAGGAGGCTTCCACGTCAGGCAGCTCAGCGCCTGCCAAGGCGAGACTCCTGTCCTCACATCCGAGCGGTCACTTGGGGGTCAGGAGAGGACAGGTGGGCGGCCATGTGGACTACCTTGTGGCCTGCTGTGAGTCCTGCCTTTGAGGAGGGTACCATTGCCGTGCTGTGCTTCCTGGGCGAGAGGCTGAAGCTTAGTGGTGCCTAAGGGACAAGCATCCGGCACGCATCGCACTGTGGCACCGCTGGGCTCCTTGTTTCATTTTGCTTTCAGTTTTTAGGGGTTGCTTCATTACTTCATCTTGTTCTACTGCATAAGGTATTTTCATGGTTCCAGAGTCAAGCCTGTAAAATGAGATATAGTAAAAGCAGTCTAGCTTCTGTTATTGTTCCCTTCAGCCCGCTCTTTCCCTCCCCTGTAGACAGTCATTCATATTTTGTGGTTTCCGTCCGTT
Source organism: Loxodonta africana (assembly GCF_030014295.1). NCBI lineage: Eukaryota > Metazoa > Chordata > Mammalia > Proboscidea > Elephantidae > Loxodonta > Loxodonta africana. The sequence continues at coordinate 4,359,139 of NC_087347.1, read as the reverse complement.
GTTAAAGAATGAGCAAATCCACGTCCGTGTCTGTGTGTGTCTTAAACGTACGTACTGCACCCTCCTTCCTCGGGTGAGCAGTAGTGCACCACATGCGCTCTTTCCTCACCTGCGGCTCTCACTCACGATGAGCTGGGGACATCTCCTTCACTCCGGGACACGCAGCTGTTTTTGCACCTTGGCTGTCGTGGGTGGTAAGGAGGTTTCTAGTGGTGCTGTTGCTCACCGTCTCCTCAGGGTGGCGTGGGAACCTTAGTTGACTGGGGTCAGTCCAGCGCCAGGGCTGATCCCTTGTGTTCCCTCCCTCTCCCTCAGATACGGGGCCGACGTTGACGTCAACCACCACCTGACTCCCGAGGTCCGGCCCCCGTTCTCCCGAAGGCTCACCTCCCTGGTAGTCTGCCCCCTGTACATCAGTGCTGCCTACCACAACCTCCAGTGCTTCAAGCTGCTCCTTCAGGCAGGGGCGAACCCCGACTTCAACTGCAACGGTCCTGTCAACACGCAGGGCTTCTACCGGGGCTCGCCCGGATGCGTCATGGACGCTGTGCTGCGCCACGGCTGCGAGGCAGCCTTTGTGAGCCTGCTGGTGGAGTTCGGAGCCAACCTGAGCCTGGTGAAGTGGGAGTCCCTGGGCCCAGAGTCGAGGGGCCGGAGGAAGGTGGACCCTGAGGCCCTGCAGGTCTTTAAAGAAGCCCGAAGTAAGTGGCTGGGTCTGGCGCGGGTCCGACTTCTAGTCTGTGTGGAGTGGATGATCCAGGATATAGCTTTTTTTTTTTTTTTTAATTAATAGACTTGATTTTTTGAGAGGAGTTTTAGGTTTGTGGAAAAGACGTGCGGTGGGTTCCTGTGTGTGTTCTCTCCCAGTACATGCATTTTCTCCTATTGTTGATGGTTTGCGTTTGCGTGGTGTGTTTAAGTTCAGGAGTGATACCTTACTGTTCATGTACTACTAGGCGTAGTGTTAACGCACTGTAACACACGTTAGCACCACCTAATGTCCCAGTGTGCACTGGGGTTCACCTTAGAGCTCCCTCTCTGGGCTGTACATGCAGTCCCGTGGGTTTTGACAAAGGCCTGATGGCCACGTATCCAACATTGTCACAGGGATGTAGTGTTATTTAAAAAACCTCTAAGCGCTAGGTGGGAGTTTGGTTAGGACTAGACATTTTCCAGAATGGTCTTCCAGACAGGTTTTCTCTTTTTTAGATTCCTAGATACCAAGAGTTGATATAAGCAAACCCGTAAAAATGCTTTTTGTCAGAATTCCTAGAATTACATCCTCTTTACTCTTTTGCTCTCCTTTGTGACCCCAAATTCTTAGCAGAAACGACGGCTTTAAATGATGCCGTATAGGAATTTCACACCCTTCTTCTGGGGCCCTTCTTCCTCCAACTCCACTCAGACACCAGGATTTTAGAGTCTGCTGTGATAAGTCTGCTTCGGTTAGAATAAAGTCTGCGTTTTGCTTATTCATGAAGAAAAGTTTTGCTACCCAATTAATGAATGCTAGCAGGAGAGTTGGATTTGGGGCTGGCCCCTGGCCTTGTCCCCGGAGGCTCTCTCCTCCGCCGGCCCGCGTGGCCTTCCCGCCTGGGTCTTGAGGGCATCCGAGTTAACAGCCTCTGTCTAAGCCCTCACCTCCCAGAGCTTTAAGTTCCTTGTTCTCTTTTGTTATCAGGTTTTTCTAAACCAGTTCATTTAAAATGTACCCTTGTTATTCACCTTCTTAAAAATAGCTGTCTTGTGGTAAGTTGAGCTCCTTGAGAGAACAGAGCTGCCTGTGATGGTGAATATCCACTTGGCGCCCTCGTCACTCGCTCAGGCTGACCCTTGGCTGGGCTCTCTTGACCCAGAGCCAAGCTCATCTGCCTGTCCCCTCACGGCCAGCGTGACAGCCTCCCCCGCCTCCCTCAGAGCCCCCGTGGTTGACCAAGGGCATAGCTGACAGGGTAAGGGTCTGGAGGCAGGGTTCGTTGCTCAGCGGTCAGCTCTGTTTCTTTGTTTAGGAGCTTAACTGCGGCCAGACGGAGTTGATGTCTCCTGAGAGCAGATGCTGTGGTCCCATAGGTGGCAGTGGAGGGCCACATCTGCTGCAGGTGGAAGGAGTCTGTCCCTAAGGAGACTTTCCTGGTCAGGACCGGCTCTCCCCACTCAGAGCAGAGAGTTGGCAGGGGTTAGTGGGCTCTGTCTGTCAGCCCCAGCGACCTTTTGCTTGCAGAGGCTGAGGAGTAACCTCCCTTTCTGTGTTTTCCTCCTCCCCTGATGCTCTAGGTATCCCCAGGACCCTGCTGGGCTTGTGCCGCGTGGCCGTGAGGCAGGCTCTGGGCAAGTACCGACTTCATCTGATTCCCTCACTGCCTCTGCCAGACCCCATAAAGAAGTTTCTGCTTTACGAGTAGGAAGAACACGCAGCCATTGGTGACAGGCAGGAAGAAGAAGTGCTGCGGTGACAGTGGTTCTTCGCCCTGTGACCCACGTCCTGTGCTCCCCGATTGTCCCCTCTGGCTGTGGCAGAGAAGAAGTGGCCTTGTTCTCGTGGGTCGCAGTTCCGTTTCAGGTGCTTGGGGCACTGGGCAGTCCAAGGTCATTGTCAGCGAAGAGGCCCGGACAGAAGTTAATTTTGGTCTTCTTGAATATACCTCTTCTGGCTTGTCACAGTTGCGTATTAGTGAGATGGGCCGTGGAACGTGTGCAGGTGGTGGCCGAAGTTGGAGGCCTGCTAACCCTCCTGGTTGGGAAGACACCTAGCACTCTGCAGGGCTGTGATTCTGTGCATCTTTCAGATTCCAAACCTCACTGTTGAGGGGCGTCTGCTCACTGATCTCCCCGTGCATGGCGAGTTTTGGTGGAAAGAAGTGGGGAACAGAAATGCAGCTTGTGAACTCTTCAGGGCAGTTTTCCCTGCTCCTGGGGTTCACCGACAGGTGGCATGTGTCACACCCCCACTCCCACCACGTCAGGGTTCTCTCCTTGTGGTGGGGTGTCGGGTCAGTCGTCTTCCTTCAGGGATGGCTTCCTGGCTGCACGGCTTGACCACGTTATCGCAGTTGATGCGTGCGTCTGTGCAGACTCTGAGGAGATGACAATGCCTGGCCACGCGCCCACAGGCCTCTAGGCTCTGCCGTCCATCGTAGGGAGCTTTCGGATGTGGTTGGTTTGGGGAGGCCCATGCCGCACTAGCCAGGAAATGACTGCCTGCAGCTGGACCAAGGACTGTCCCAACAGCACTCACTGCCAGCTCTAAGGAGAAAACGCCTGTGGCCTGTCTCCTGGACCTGAACATACCAAGAGTGGAAAGTCCTGTCAGCTGCTGTGGTCTCCTGTCTTGCTTGCCCTGTGTCCTGGGCACAGAACGCCTGGTGGCTAGGGGGTTGCTGTTCACCTTTTTGGGTCTAAGTGTCTTGGTACCTGCTCACAGCATCTCAGAAAGGGACCAGCAGCGAGGCAGACGCCTCTGGCTGCCCTGCCTGTGGGAGAGGGGAGAGCTGGCCTGGTGGTTGGCCAGGTGCCTTTGGCCGTGTGGGCTCTCGATGAAGGGCTTACTGTCACACCCTGGCTGCTTCGTCACTGGCAGGGGGCGGGCGGTGTCTCTGCACTCCCGTGTAGTCTCATAATTTGAGGCCTCAGAGGACCATTGAGTGGTCCTCGGACTTTGGGAGTGTTTAGAACAGCAGGTTTCAAATCTGTTTAGACTTTTCCGTAGTAAGAGAAATTCAAGGTGCAATGTCACATCGATCCGCATGTGAGCTGGTCAGATGGTGGTGGCGCTGCACAGCCCCTCCCTCACCTCCCCCATGTGCCGTGGACAGCTCTGCCGGGTTGCCCAGGCTGACCTTCATGTCTGTGTGAAGGCCTGGGGGCATGGTGAGGCCATCGGGTGATTCGGGAAGACTGAATGCTGTCAGCTGAAATGATGTCGTCTGAGCTGGGACAGCTGTGTACATGCGGGGTTGACTCCTGGGGCCTGAGGTTGGGCTGTGCGCTGCTCCTGAGGGGACGGGGCCCCATGTTGGCTGGGCTCACTCAGAGCTTGCAGCCTTGGCCAGGAGGGTTTTGGGGTGGGGCTGAATTGAGTCAAGAGAGGCCCTCAGAGGGGAGAGGGTTGCGGGCTGTGGCGGCTGAGGGGGCACCACAGCCATGTCCCCGTCCTGGGTAGCTGTAACCCTGGGGTAGTGGGCCTATTCTTTGTGGCACTTAGGGAGCACTAGGGCCAGCCTTAGGCTGGGGCAGGAGCAGAGGGAGGCAGGGCTTTGCCTGGGGGCAGGAAGGACTGAAAGTTTGAGATGGATGAGACCACTCAGCACGTATAGGCCGTGGCCCTCACTTCCTGGCCGGGCTGAGGGGGGCTCCAGGGTGGGTGGTGAGCTCACCCACCTTAAGCTCTTCTCAGCCCTGAGCCCCTCCTCCTGCTGCCCATTTGGCTCCAGGGAGAAAAGGGAGGGTTTCTTTAGGTAGGCTGTTGTGTAGGCTCAGAGCACGCCTGCATCCTCCCTCTGTGTGGCCTCCACAGTCCTCCTGCTGTGCTCTCTGTGGGGCACGCCTGTGTCCTCTGGCTGTTCGTTCTGCGGGGCACACCCGAGTCCTCCTGCTGTGCTCTCTGTGGGGCACGCCTGTGCCCTCTGGCTGTTCGTTCTGCGGGGCACACCCGAGTCCTCCCGCTGTGCTCTCTGTGAGGCACGCCTGTGTCCTCTGGCTCTCTGCTTTGCGGGGCACGCCCGAGTACTCCGGCTGTTCTGTCCTGCGAGACATGCCTACATCCTCTTGCTGTGCTCTCCACAGGGCACGCCTGTGTCCGCCCGCTGCGTGTCCTCCACGGGCATGTTGAGGACAAGGCCTCTTCACCCTCCCCTTGCCCCTTGAAGGAAGGGCAGTTCTGTTCTCAGACCTTCTGGAAAGCAGCACCTGAACGCTGCCAGGGCTTGAGTCCCACCCATGCTGGTGTGACGCTGTGGCCACACAGAGACGGGCCCTGGCCCAACTTGGAGTGTGGTTCCCTGGCCCAACTTGGAGTGTGGTTCTGTTCCTGTGGCCAGGGAAGCAAGTGTGGGCTTGTGTCTGGGGCACGAGCCCTCTCTCCATGGTCTCTAGAAGGAGTGAGCCATGTTGATCCCTCACAGTGGGGCCTTGCCCAGACCCAGCCAGGGAGGTCCTGTGTCTGTGGAGGGGGGCTGAGGGCCAGGCCCTCCCCGCCTTACCCTGGATACTGTGTGCCTGGGGCTGGTCGCAGAGTGTCGGGCCTCAGTTCTTCATTTGCAGAGGACAGGTTCAGCTGCCTCGTGACCCAGGCCAGCCGTTGCTGATCTTCCTGGACCCACCAGCTTTGAAGTTCAGTCTCTTGGTGAAATAAGATCCTGCACGGATCTGAGGAGAGTGTGGGAAACTGTTGAAGGTTCGCGCTTGTTGTCGTGACCATGCCGTTGGCAAAGGTGGGCTTCAGAGTAGGGAAGAGCAGCCCCGCTGTGCACAGTCGTGTTGTATCCCTGGGCACCCCGCGTCCCACATGGCCAGGAAATGTGGGTGTACTTGCGGGGGCTCCCCAGAGAGGCGGCATGATGGAAGAGCAGGGCCGGGCCGAGGGTCCTCACGCACCCGGGGAGCCCTGGGGGCCTGGGTGGTGCATGTCGACTGTGAGCAGGTGGACCAGTAGGGGCAGCAGTGGTACTCCTGAGGGTTCTGGGAATTGAGCCTCAGCATATCCGGGGGAGGAGGCTCGATGTATTCCCAAAAGCCCACCTGCGTCACGCGTGCTCAGTGCCTTCTGTGGCGTGTGTTATTTATGTATTTATTTATTTATACCTTGCTGCGTTCCGCAGAAGGATCAAAGGCAGTGAGGCTTGTGTCTTCTGCATTGACATTTGATAAGCTCAGCAGAAATGCATTTCTTAAAATAAGTGATTTTAAAAGAACACAGTGATGTTGAATGTGTTTCTATTATCAGGTGTAAATGCCATCATTTTAAGTTTTTCTTTCTGTGAATTCATTCTTCAAATGAAAGATTCCTGAGAAATTAGAAAGAGGAACATAGAGCAAACAGAGGGCTGCCCAAAGTGGGGAGTAAGCCTGAGGGAGCCCCTCGTGCTCTGAGCCTCGCTGCTTTTACCTGTGTGGTGAGGCCACGTGGCCTTTGGCACCGGAGGCTGTACTTCCCTATGGGTGGAGTGCCCCTGTGCCTGTCTCCCGGGGTGTTAATGCCACACATGAGAGAATGCCTGAGATAGCACTTGGTGCCCTCGCAGTCCTGTGCAATGTAAATGCAGTCATCAGCTATTGTCCCTGTCCTCAGAGGTGTGCACCTGAGGCCTTCACAGGCCAACAGGGCAGCGTGTGGCCTGCGGCAGGGGGCACTCTACAGAGAAGAGTCAGGGCAATGTGATGAATTATTGATGAAGTCAAGTTTATTCGGCTAAAGGATTGGCTTTTATTCTGAGATGATGTCCTTCCTGCTTTAGGTGATAAAATGTCTTTTATGTAATGAAGGTTTTAGTAGAGGGTGATATATATACATATATATTTTTTAAGTTTGCCAGGCTCTGAAATTCCCAAGTTGGGGAACCAGGGGTCTAGCTATAGTGTATGTCTACTTATTGGTGAGATAGTCTCCTTGGATCGTTGTCGGAGGCATCGCAGCGTGTCCACTGCCTCGCAGTCCAAGAATGGGTTCCAGGGTCACTGTGCACAGTTGTAGGGCATGTATCCCTGTGTCCTGGCACCAATGAGCAAGAGCCTCTGCAGTTCAGACCTCTGGCCGCCCCTGCATCCAAGAGAGATGGAGCTTGTATGGCCTTCTCCAGGAGAACTGTCCCTTACCTCAGGCCTGGGCGCCTGTGGCACCTCCTGTGGTAATGGCAGCAGGGGTCAGTGCTGGCACTGGGGCTGCAGGCTCCTGCTCGGCCACCTCGCCACGCGGTGACCAGGCCTGGCCTCCAGACGTCTGGATCTTGGGCCTGGGAAGTCTGCATTTGGTCACGTGGCACTTCCCTCTCTCCCTTCCTTCCGTTCCTCCCCGCCCCCATACCCGAGTCCCTTGGTGTGAAATAAAATAATTGGTATGGGGGCATCAGTGGTTAGTGAGGTTCACGTCACAGGGGGCGTGCAGATCCTGAGTCGTGCAGTGACTTGAGGAACACCCTATAAATTCTAGGCACAGAGAGGACGGGGAGGCTGGGGTGGTGTAGAGGGGGCCCCTTCCTGTTGCCTTAACACATAACTGCTCAGTGTCTGGGGTGCATGGGGGTCCTTCCTTCCTAGGGTGTTCTGATTTCAAGGTCTCTCAGATGTGCCAAGCACTGTATGAACGTGTGGAAGCCCAGGTTGAGTGGTACTTACTAACCTTGTGTACGGGTCAGGTTGCAGTATGGTGCTGTAACTTAGCCAGCAGTGGCCCTGCTCTGCTGTGGTGTCCGCGCAGCGTGCACTGCTGCTGCTGGCTCTTGGCACGTGAGCTGTGACGTGCAGTGGGGCCTGTGTGCCCGAGATTCGTTGAAGGCAGTGCTCGCTAGCAGCCGTCAGTTCCTCCTTTCTGTGTGCTGCAGCAGCTGGGACCGTGACTGTTTTTGCCTCTGTGCCGAGTTCAGAGCTTTCAGAAGTATGGTGGACACCTTTGATGTGCCATTGTGACTTTAATAAATGCTTTATTTACCTTCGAGTTCTCAAACATGCCTTATTTTTTGTGGGCTGTTTATCTTAATGGGTAGAAATGTTCTCAAGAAGGTGTGGTGTGTGCACTTCAGGTAGAAGCGGCCTGCTCTCTGGAAGATTTCAGATGATTAGAGAGAAGAACCTCTTTAAAACAGAAGTTTTAAGCTCTTCTGAGGGGCCCTGGAGGTCCATGGCCGTGCTCAGAATGCTCCACAGGTGTACACTGCTTGACTGGCCTGTTTCACTTAGTGGGGTTTCTGGTTTGAAGAGAGTTGTGCCCCTAAAAGTATCTGAAACCTGTGGCTTTCGAGCAAGGTGACGTTGTCTCTGCGTCGTTCTGTGGGGTAAGGAGGTGGAGAATGTGGACGAGACAGCTGTCTCTGGCCCCGTTGTTATACGTGACTCATTTTGTTAAGATTTGGGATGAACCCAGGAATGAATGAACTAAATAAAGACACTTATTTATCTCCAGATGAGTCCCTAGCATGTCTCTCTACCTGCTATTTCAGATCTTTTCCTCATTTCTCACATCCTGAAACCCCCATACCTCTTCTGCTGGCAGCCGCAGGCACCTCTGTAAGTGGTTGTGGTAAAGGGTTAAAATCAGGAGAATTGGTTAAGGCCTGTTTCAAACTCTCCACTCCACACAGTTGTGTAGTTGTCCCTTCTCCAGCCCAGTGGAGACTGAAAGGAGGGTGCCGTGTTCAGCCTTCAGTAGGTAAAATCCTCTGCTCTCGACCCCCTACTTGGCTTTGGGGCTCCCGGCATTCAGGCTCTTATCCTCTAGGGAGGAAACGGAACAGAGACTTCTCTCACCAATCTGGAAGGAAACACCTGAAGATACCGATAGTGAATGTGGCCAAAGAGATGCTTGTACTAGATGATGTTACGGTGGATTCCAACATATACTGTATTTTTACGCAAATAACGCACACATTTTTTGTCAATTGCACAACCCTGCACATTTTCCTAGGGTTGCTATGCACGTTGTGTGTGTGGGAACACTTTCACATGGGTGTGTTATTTGCAAAAAAATACAGTAATTTGAGACAATTCTGAGAAATGAAGACTGCGCATTTCCAAATTCCAAGGGCTAACCAAGTGCCAACACTATGGAAGAAGAAAGAATTTTGCCAAGAAACACCATTGTAAGGAAAAATTCTACCCTGGAGAGAATAAACAGGTCGCATAAAAAATACTGGGAATCAGAATAGCTCCGGACTTCTCATCAGCAACATTGGAAAGTAAAACAGTGTAGCATTTTACTTTCAAAACTCTGAAGGAAAATTATTTCTAGCTAGATTAAAAGTCAAGCTAAAGACACGTAGGGTCTTAAAATTTTCATTTTCCACACACTTCTTTCTTAGAAAATTACTGGAGGATGTGCTCCACCAAAATGAGAGAGTAAACCCAAAAAGGAGAAGACATGGCATACAGGAAATGGGGAATCCAACACAGAGAGGCAATATGACTACCCCGGAAAATGATGAAAGGAGAATTCAGAATGGCGGCTGTAAACCAGGCGTGGAAGGCAGCCAGTGTAGATTAGAGGTTAAAAGGCTCCAGAAAAGATTTAATTGTTAAAGCACCTGTTGCATCTGAACATATTGACAAGGAAATTAGATTTAGGGATTTGATAGGAAGTTGGGATTGAATTATTGACAAGTACATGGAAAACCAAGAAACATAACTCCAAGGAAAACAAAAGTTGGGTAAGAAAGAAAAAAGTAATCACAGTATACAGCATGACACAGCTGTGACAGCTGTGATTAGCATTTACATAGTCCTGTGGACAGACAGTTAAGAGCTCAGCAGTTAACCAAAAGGTTGGCAGTTGGAGGCCACCCCGAGGCTTTTCAGAAGAAAGAGTTGGCAGTCTACTTCCAAAAAGACAGCCATTGACTATCCCTATGGAGCACATTTCTACTGTGAAACACATGAGTTGCCATGAATCCTAATTGGCTCAATGGCAACTTTTTTTTTTTTTTTTAGTTTTAATAATGTCAACAATCAGGAGGAACCGTATTACAATAGCACTCTATTAGGGAGGTATGGGAGATGGGAAACGTGTGTGTGTTTGTGTGTGTGAGTAAAAGCTAAGTTTCATTTTCCACAGGAGAGGTCAATAGAAAAGGCCTAAAACTGAAAACCAGGAAGTTGTTACACACCCATATCACGCAGAAATACACAGAGCAACACTCATCACAGTACGATAAGACTAGAAAGTATAACAACATGTTACGAAAAGAAAAAGGGCCCTTTATCTGGCAGTTAAAATATCTATTAAGCAACACTTGGGTGAAAGTGGAAAACAAAATTAGAGAATTTCTTAAAAGAGATAACATGGAGAAACACTGTCAATTTGGGGGTTACATTTAAAGCAGCAGAGGGAAATTCAGATTTAAATATATCAATAAAAATAATTGTTGTTGTTGTTGTTAGGTGCCTTCGAGTTGGTTCCGACTCATAGTGACCCTGTGCACAACGGAATGAAACACTGCCTGGTTCTGCGCCATCCTTAAAATCGTTGTTATGCTTGAGCTCATTGTTGCAGCCACTGTGTCAGTCCACCGCGTAGAGGGTCTTCCTCTTTTCCGCTGACCCTGTGCTCTGCCAAGCATGATGTCCTCCTCCAGGGACTGATCCCTCCTGACAACATGTCCAAAGTATATAAGATGCAGTCTCGCCATCCTTGCCTCTAAGGAGCATTCTGGCTGCACTTCTTCCAAGACAGATTTGTTCATTCTTTTGGCAGTCCGTGGTATATTCAATATTCGTCGCCAACACCAAAATTCAAAGGCATCAGTTCTTCGGTCTTCTTTATTCATTGTCTAGCTTTCACATGCATATTATGCAACTGAAAATACCATGGCTTGGGTCAGGTGCACCTTAGTCTTCAAGGTGACATCTTTGCTCTTCAACACTTTGAAGAGGTCCTTTGCAGCAGATTTGCCCAATGCAGTGCGTCTTTTGATTTCTTGACTGCTGCTTCCATGGGTGTTGATTGTGGATCCAAGTAAAATGAAATCCTTGACAACTTCAGGCTTTTCTCCATTTATCATGATGTTGCTTATTGGTCCAGTTGTGAGGATTTTTGTTTTCTTTATGTTGAGGTCTAATCCATACTGAAGGCTGTGGTCTTTGATCTTCATTAGTTAAGTGCTTCAAGTCCTCTTCACTTTCAGCAAGCAAGGTTGTGTCATCTGCATAACGCAGGTTGTTAATGAGCCTTCCTCCAATCTTGATGCCCTGTTCTTCTTCATATAGTCCAGCTTCTCGTATTATTTGTTCAGCATACAGATTAAATAGGTGTGGTGAAAGAATACAACCCTGATGCACACCTTTCCAGACTTTAAACCAATCGGTATCCCCTTGTTCTGTCCAAACAACTGCCTCTTGATTTATGTAAAGGTTCCTCATGAGCACAATTAAGTGTTCTAGAATTCCCATTCTTCGCAGTGTTATCCACAGTTTGTTATGATCCACACAGTCGAATGCCTTCGCATAGTCAATAAAACACAGGTAAACATCCATCTGGTATTCTCTGCTTTCAGCCAGGATCCATGTGACATCCGCAGTGGTATCCCTGGTACCACGTCCTCTTCTGAAACCGGCCTGAATTTCTGGCAGTTCCCTGTTGATATACTGCTGCAGCCGTTTTTGAGTGATCTTCAGCAAAATTTTGCTTGCATGTGGTATTAATGATATTGGTCTATAATTTCCACATTCGGTTGGATTACCTTTCTTGGGAATAGGCATAAATATGGATCTCTTCCAGTCAGTTGGCCAGGAAGCTGTCTTCCATATTTCTTGGCATAGACGAGTGAGCACCTCCAGTGCTGCATCTGTTTGTTGAAACATCTCCGTTGATATTCCATCAATTCCTGGAGCCTTGTTTTTCACCAATGCCTTCAGAGCATCTTGGACTTCTTCCTTCAGTACCATTGGTTCCTGATCATATGCCACCTCTTGAAATGGTTCAACATCGACTAATTCTTTTTGGTATAATGACTCTGTGTATTCCTTCCATCTTCTTTTTTTTTTTTTAATTAATTTTTATTAATTAATTAAAAAAAAAAAGATGGAGCTTCAAGTGAACATTTACAAATCCAATCAGTCTGTCACACGTAAGTTTACGTACATCTTACTCCCTTCTCCCACTTGCTCTCCCCCATTGAGTCAGCCCTTTCAGTCTCTCGTTTCGTGACAATTTTGCCAGCTTCCCTCTCTCTCTATCTTCCCATCCCCCCTCCAGACAAGTGTTGCCAACACACTCTCAAGTGTCCACCTGATTTAATTAGCTCACTCTTCATCAGCATCTCTCTCCCCCCTGCTGACCAGTCCCTTTCATGTCTGATGAGTTGTCTTCGGGGATGGTTCCTGACCTGTGCCAACAGAAGGTCTGGGGAGCATTGCCGCCGGGATTCCTCCAGTCGCAGTCAGACCCTTAAGTATGGTCTTTTTATGAGAATTTGGGGTCTGCATCCCACTGATCTTCTGCTCCCTCAGGAGTTCTCTGTTGTGCTCCCTGACAGGGCAGTCATCGATTGTGGCCGGGCACCAACTAGTTCTTCTCGTCTCAGGATGATGTAGGTCTCTGGTTCATGTGGCCCTTTCTGTCTCTTGGGCTCTTAGTTGTCGTGTGACCTTGGTGGTCTTCATTCTCCTTTGCTCCAGGTGGCTTGAGACTAATTGATGCATCTTAGATGGCCGCTTGTTAGCATTTAAGACCCCAGGCGCCACATTTCAAAGTGGGATGCAGAATGTTTTCATAATAGAATTATTTTGCCAATTGACTTAGAAGTCCCCTCAAACCATGTTCCCCAGACCCCAGCCCCTGCTCCGCTGACCTTTGAAGTATTTATTTTATCCCGGAAACTTCTTTGCTTTTAGTCCAGTCCAATTGAGCTGACCTTCCATGTATTGAGTGTTGTCTTTCCCTTCACCCAAAGCAGTTCTTATCTACTGATTAATCAATAAAAAACCCTCTCCCTCCCTCCCCCCTTCGTAACCACAAAAGTATGTGTTCTTCTCAGTTTTTACTATTTCTCAAGATCTTATAATAGTGGTCTTATACAATATTTGTCCTTTTGCCTCTGACTAATTTCGCTCAGCATAATGCCTTCCGGGTTCCTCCATGTTATGAAATGTTTCACAGATTCGTCACTGTTCTTTATCGATGCGTAGTATTCCATTGTGTGAATATACCACAATTTATTTACCCATTCATCCGTTGACGGACACCTTGGTTGCTTCCAGCTTTTTGCTATCGTAAACAGAGGTGCAATAAACATGGGTGTGCATATATCTGTTTGTGTGAAGGCTCTTGTATCTCTAGGGTATATTCCGAGGAGTGGGATTTCTGGGTTGTATGGTAGTTCTATTTCTAACTGTTTAAGATAACGCCAGATAGATTTCCAAAGTGGTTGTACCATTTTACATTCCCACCAGCAGTGTATAAGAGTTCCAATCTCTCCGCAGCCTCTCCAACGTTTATTATTTTGTGTTTTTTGGATTAATGCCAGTCTAGCTGGTGTGAGATGGAATCTCATCGTAGTTTTAATTTGCATTTCTCTAATGGCTAATGATCGGGAGCATTTTCTCATGTATCTGTTAGCTGCCTGAATATCTTCTTTAGTGAAGTATGTGTCCCTATCCTTTGTCCACTTCTTGATTGGGTTGTTTGTCTTTTTGTGGTTGAGTTTTGACAGAATCATGTAGATTTTAGAGATCAGGCGCTGGTCTGAGATGTCATAGCTGAAAATTCTTTCCCAGTCTGTAGGTGGTCTTTTTACTCTTTTGGTGAAGTTTTTAGATGAGCATAGGTGTTTGATTTTTAGGAGCTCCCAGTTATCGGGTTTCTCTTCATCATTTTTGGTAATGTTTTGTATTCTGTTTATGCCTTGTATTAGGGCTTCTAGGGTTGTCCCTATTTTTTCTTCCATGATCTTTATCGTTTTAGTCTTTATGTTTAGGTCTTTGATCCACTTGGAGTTAGTTTTTGTGCGTGGTGTGAGGTATCCTTCCATCTTCTTTTGATGCTTCCTGTGTCATTTAATATTTTCCCCATGGAATCCTTCCCTATGTCAACTCGAGGCTTGACTTTTTTCTTCAGTTCTTTCAGCTTGAGAAATGCCAAGTGTTTTCTTCCCTTTTGGTTTCCCATCTCCAGCTTTTTGCATGTTATTGTAATAATTTACTTTGTCTTCTCGAGAGGCCCTTTGAAATCTTCAGTTCTTTTACTTCATCAATTCTTCCTTTTGCTTTAGCTGCTCGACGCTCAAGAGCAAGTTTCAGAGTCTCCTCTGACATCCATCTTGGTCTTTTCTTTCTTTCCTGTCTTTTCAGTGACCTCTTGCTTGCTTCACGGATGATGTCCTTGATGTCATTCCACAATCCGTCTGGTCTTCGGTCACTAGTGTTCAGTGCATCAGATCTCTTCTTGAGATGGTCTCTAAATTCAGGTGGGATATACCCAACCCAGTGCCGTTGAGTCGATTCCGACTCATAGCGACCCTATAGGACAGACTAGAACTGCCCGATAGAGTTTCCAAGGAGCGCCTGGTGGATTCGAACTGCCGACCCTTTGGTTAGCAGCTGTAGCACTTAACCACTATGCCACCAAGGTGGGATATACTCAAGGTCATATTTTGGCTCTCGTGGACTTGCTCTGATTTTCTTCAGTTTCAGCTTGAACTTGCATATGAGCAATTGATGGTCTGTTCCACAGTCAGCCCCTGGCCTTGTTCTGACTGATGATATGATTTCCATCGTCTCTTTCCACAGATGTAGTCAATTTGATTTCTGTGTGTTCCATCTGGCGAGGTCCATGTGTATAGTCGCTGTTTATGTTGGTGAAAGAAGGTATTTGCAATGAAGAAGTCATTGGTCTTGCAAAATTCTATCATTCGATCTCCGGCATTGTTTCTATCACCAAGGCCATATTTTCCAACTACTGACCTTCTCCTTTGTTTCCAACTTTCGCATTCCAATCACCAGTAGGTATCAATGCATTTTGATTGCATGTTAGGTCAATTTCAGACTGCAGCAGCTGATAAAAATCTTCTCTTTATCTTTGGCCCTAATGGTTGGTGCGTAAATTTGAGTAATAGCTGTATTAACTGGTCTTCCTTGTAGGCGTATGGATATTATCCTATCACTGACAGCGTTGTACTTCAGGATAGATCTTGAAACGTTCTTTTTGACAATGAATGCAACACCATTCCTCTTCGAGTTGTCATTCCCAGCAGAGTAGCCTATGTGATTGTCTGATTCAAAATGGCCAGTACTAGTCCATTTCAGCTCACTAATGCCTAGGATATCAATGTTTATGCGTTCCATTTCATTTTTGACGATTTCCAATTTTCCTAGATTCATACTTTGTACATTCTAGGTTCCGATTATTAATGGATGTTTGCAGCTGTTCTCATTTCAAGTCGTGCCACATCAGCAAATGAAGGTCCCGAAGGCTTTACTCCATCCACATCATTAAGCTTGACTCTACTTTGAGGAGGCAGCTCTTCCCCAGTCATCTTTTGAGTGCCTTCCAACCTGAGGGGCTCATCTTCCGGCACTATATCAGACAATGTTCTGCTGCTATTCATACGGTTTTCACTGGCTAATGCTTTTCAGAAGTAGACTGCCGGGTCCTTCTTCCTAGTCTGTCATAGCCTGGAAGCTCAGCTGAAACCTGTCCTCCTTGGGTGACCCTGCTGGTATCTGAATACCAGTGGCAGAGCTTCCAGCATCACAGCAACGCGCAAGCCCCCACAGTACAACAAACTGACAGACATGTGTAAAAATAATTGCATAATGTGAATTCAATTCTCAATTAAAACAAGTGGGAAAATAACAAGCTAAAAGAGAATAAAGATAAAGATGAAGAAAAGGCAGAAATTGATGGCGATCAGAAAAGCAGAAAGAGTAATTAAAATCTTGCTTCTTTTATAAATTAGCAATTTAGATAAACCACTAGCTAATCTAAACATTAATTTTGGGTATGTGTATGTGGGTATGCGCACACCTGTATTTCTGTAAATGTTTTTACTGTGCCCTATTTTTTAGGAAATTGGAAGTTTGGGGTTGACAAGTAACAGTTTTTCCCCCATTGGAAAATAGGCTCCTGGTTAGATTTTTCACACACCAAAAAACCCCAAGCCCACTGCTGTTGAGTCGATTCTGACTCATAGCGACCCTATAGAACAGAGTAGAACTGCCCCATAGAGTTTCGAAGCAGTGCCTGGCAGATTCGAACTGCCGACCTCTTGGTTAGCAGCCATAGTACTTAACCACTATGCCTTCACACATAACATCTAATTTTCAGGGATATATTGCTGATATTAAGTGGGAGATACCTGTAAAGAGCAGAAGTTCATTAAAAAACACAAATGTACAGCAGAGGGCAGTAACAAAGCAAAAAACTGGTTCTTTCTAAAGGGCAATAATGATGAACCTCCAAGGTAGTCTAATCAGGACAAGAACATCCAAATCACAGTTAAAACGGGGGCATTTCTACATACGCAATACTAAAAGATGGTAAAGTATAAACAACTAAATGTGAAAATTTAGAAGAAATGAACAAATTCTTCGGAAAATACAACATCAAAACTGATTGAAGGAGGGGCTTGACCTGGGAGCACAGCAGCCATCATCCTGGCAGGAAATGGCGTTTCACTGCAGATCCTGGGAATCTTAGTGTGTCTCCTTAGGGGGAAGTGAAGCCTGTCCCATTGGAAACAGCATCTGCCAATGCCCCTTGTGATGTTGAAGGCTGTGTGCCTGTGTGCCATGCGGCGCTGGGCCAGTGAAGACACAGAAGGAGTGTTTCTATGCATGTGGGCCACCTTGGGATGAGACTTCCGGTGCCCTCCTCTTGGTCATTTTGTCTGCTCTTGAATGTCACCCAGTCACACTCTGAAGTGCTCAGTGGGGACTGGCTCTGGGGGGTTCCTTGCTGGCGTTCCTGTGGAGGCAGAAGTGCTTATGGACTGCACAGGGCTGTGTGGCCGCTGAGGACGTGGCTGTGTACTTCCCCCTGGAAGAGTGGAGGCTCCTTTATAAGGCTTGGAGTCTTCTGTGTTGTGATGCTGGAGGACTTTGCCTTTTTGGCCTTCCTGGATTGTTGCTGGAGTGTAGGACAAGGCATCTTCTGAACAAGGTGCTTTTCTAAGAGTGTCTGAGGTCAAGACTCCCAGGGCAGGCCCATCCACTCAGAAGGCCCGTGCGTGTGAGTTGCGTGGCCCAGTCTTGAAAGATGTTTTGCCCTGCCTCAACACCAGGGAACATGCCCCAGGGAAGATCTGTACATGTGCAGGGCATTTGGGAGAGGCTTCAGCTTCAGTGTAAATCAGCACAAGAAGAAGCACAGAGAGAGAAATGCTATAGAAGGGCAGTGCCTTGTTTGTGAAGAGCTGTAGGTCCACATGTCAGAGAAGCCTTTCTGGTGCAGAGAGAATGGCAAGGACTTCCCAACCAGTGCTGAACTGCTTGAGCACCAGGCCACTCACAGTGGGGGAAAGCCACACAGGGGCACCGAAGGTGGGGAGGCCTTTTACACTGGAAAAAGCCATTTTAAGTGTAGCAGATGTGGGAAAGCCATCAGCTGCAAATACACAGCCAAAGGCTTAATCTTAGCACTGGAGAATCCGTGCTGAAGAAAGACCTTAGGAGTGCACTGAATGTGGGAAATTCTTTAGCCAAAGCTTCAACCTTATTGAACACTTGAAAATTCGCACTGGAACAAGGTCTGTGGATGCAGTGAATGTGGACAGTTCTTTAGCCACAGCCCCAGCTTCATTCAGCTTCAGAGAGTTCACACTGGAGCAAGGCCTTACAGTGCAGTGAATGTGGGAAAGCCTTCATGCTCAAAACACATGCTTGTTTAATACCAGAGAATCCCCACTAGAGAAAAACCTATGCTTGCAGCCAATGTGGGAAAGCCTCTAGCTAAGGGTACACGTTCGTTCGGCACCAGAAGCTTCACACAGAAAGGCGTTGTTAGTGCAGTACATATTGCAGAACCCTTAGCTACATCTCTGGGCTCATTCGGCATCAGAAAGTTCACACTGGATAAAGTCTTTATGAATGTATGGAATATGGGAAAGCATTCAGTCAAAGGTATGCTCTGATTTAGCACTGGAAATTTCTTTATCTTGCTTACTGGGTCATCTGCCCTGTCAGGATAGTAAATTTGAAAAGAGGCTTTGATTTTGTAGGAAGGTGCTGTGGGATTGGGACAGAGACAGATGCTAGCCATAACTAGAAGTAGAATCTTCGATGTGGTGAAAAAATGTGAAATTGTTCACCACAGATGATTTGGTAAGCAAGGTGAGTACTGTGTTTACTTGCCTATCGGCTAATCCACCCCTGCCTATAGCCACGGTCACTGTCAGAGCAGATAATCTAAAGATTTTATGGTGGTTGCAGCCCACTACAGGGCAGGGAAGTTCATGCAGTTTGTTTCTATTTGGAGGGCCAAGGCTGGTGGGCCAGAAACCATCTGCGGGGGCGCCAAAGAAATTCGCTGGGAAGCTGCCTGCAGAGGGTGCTGTTGAACTTGCTGGGAAGCTGGATGGTGCAGATTGGTCTCCCGGGAGTGCTGGGAAGCCATCTGTGCAGAAGTGCTATGGGAAGCCAGCGGGGACACTGCAGAACTCAACCAGAAAGCTACCTGCTGGGGTGCTGCTGAGACTTGCTGGGGGTGGGCTCCACTGGGTGTCGCACATGCCAGCCAAGTGCCTCAGGAGCAAGAAGGAAGGACAGCACGGTGGAACCAGGGACAGAGCCCCTTACTTCTCCAAGTGTCCTTCCAGCACCTTCTCCTGACAAAGTTTAACATCATGCCACCTGGTAAGGAAGAAATGATCCAGTATGAGTGCAGTGAAGAATGGATTTGGAGCTGAGAGGCAATAAATTGATAACTCGAACAGCTCCGCGTTTGTCTACTCAGCTTTTATATACACCCTCTATATATACTTGAAACAACTCTGTGTTTCCACCTAACAACGTACAGGCTTTCTTTGTACAAGTGAAGTAGTTATCACTGTTTCCCCAAATTAAGTAAACACAGTCCCAACAGTCATCATATTCATTATCAGCTCTATAAATTACTTCTCAAATTCAGTTACAGTCCTGCTGAATATACTATTACTGAGGACTGAGCTGTAAAGTTAACCTCCAACAATCTGTGCAAAAATAATGGAAAGAAGAGCAAAGAAAATGATCAGCATATACAAATAAACAATACGGTTAAGTAAAAAAAAAAATATATATATATATATGTAAAACTGCTGTACATATAGAGGGTCAGCAAAAAAGAGGAGGACCTTCAGAAGATGAATTGACACAGTGGCTGGAACAATGGGCTCAACCATAACAACGATCATGAGGATGGCGCGGGTCCAGGCAGTGTTTTGTTCTGTTGTACATAGGATCGGAACTGACTCGATGGCATCTAACGAAAACTATAGTCCTTATTTCTGTAATTGGTCATGGGGTCACGGTTGATATCTATGGCTTTCTTCATTTCTCATTCCATATTTCCCTTGCTGTCAGCCAGAACCTCAGCTAGTTGGGGTTCTTAATGAAGTGACCCAAACCTTCCTTCACGAAGGATCTGAATCCTTGACTATCCTGCCTTTGCTTGGGTTGCTGTAGCTTTCCATAAATCTTTACCTACTATTGGACATGGACAGTGTTCTGCTATTCATAAAGTTTTCACTGGCTAATTCTTTTCAGAAGTAGACCGCTGGGGTCCTTCTTCCAAGAAGCTGGGCTGTATGAGGAAGAACGGGGCATCACGATTGAAGGAGAACTCATGAACAACCTGCATTAGACAGATGGTGCAACCTTGCTTGATGAAGGTGAAGAGGACTTGAAGCACTTACTGATGAATATCAAAGACCACAGCCTTCTGTATGGATTGCACCTCAATATAAAAAAAACAAAAATCCTCACAACTCGACTGATAAACAACATCATGATGACCGGAGAAAAGATTGAAGTTGTTAAGGATTTCATTTTACTTGGATCCACAATCAACAGCCATGGAAGCAGCGTCAAGAAATCAAAAGATGTATTTTATTGTGCAGATCTGCTGCAAAAGACCTTTTTAAAGTGTTGAAAAGCAAAGACATCACCTTGAGGGCTCAGGTGCGCCTGACCCAAGCCGTGGTGTTTTCAGTCTCCTCATATGCATGTGAAAGCTAGACAATGAATAAGGAAGACCGAAGAAGAGTTGGTGCCTTTGAATCATGATGTTGGCAAAAATATTGAATATACCTATGGACTGCCAAAAGAACGAAAAACCTGTCTTGGAGGAAGTACAACCAGAATGCTCTTTAGAAACAAGGATGGTGAGACTACGTCTCACATACTTTGAACAGGTTATCAGGAGGGATCAGTCCCTGGAGAAGGACATCATGCTTGGTAAAGTGGAGAGTCAGTGAAAAAGAGGAAGACTCTCAACAAGATGGATTGACACAATGGTTGCAACAATGGACACAAGCATAGCAAGAATTGTTAGGATGGCACAGAACGAGGCAGTGTTTCTGTGGTGCATAGGGTCAGTATGAGTCAGAATCGACTTGACGGCACCTAACAACGACAACAACGTTGGATATAGGAGTACTCTGAGTACTACTGGCAGAGAAACCCTTGGGTTCCAGACATAGCCCTCCTTGACCCCACTGTAGCAGCCACTCAAGGGCATCTTGGTAATTGGGATCATGGCTGCAGCCAGTGGAGTAAGCCCTTTTCCCACCTGTTGCTTCACTGGCCTACGAAGCCCGAAATGGCCAGATGGCAGGCTCAGCTTCTCACTCAGTCAGGCTGTTGTGCAAGCATTCTCCCTGGAGGACTAAGATGCCCAAGTCAGCAGAGCTCGAGATTGCGGGGAAAGGGAAGCAAACATTCCGTGAGTGGACTATTGGGTGTCATAGTGAGAGGAGCCACTTCTGCATCTACCTCTTGCCCCAGACCCATGAGTTATGGCTGTGGAGTGGCAGTGCCATATGTTCTCTGAGTCAAAGCGTATATTGCATCCCGTAATATATAACCCTGCTCTTTCAGGGTGCTGTCTCACAAATGGTGCTGTAAACTGGATCTTTAGTTACCCTTTCTGTGTGTGGGTACCCAAAACCAAACCTACTGCCATCGAGTAGATTCCAACTCATAGCGACCCTGTAGGACAGACTAAAACTGCCACATAGGTTTTCCAAAGAGTGGCTGGGGGAGTTGAACTGCCGACCTTCTGGTTAACAGCTGAGCTCTTAAAACCACGGCGCCACCAGGGCTGTCCATGTGTGGTAGCCACTTGGAGTTCTCTTGCTTTGGATGTCATTAAGAGGAATCAGTTGCTGGAGGAAGACATCACATTTTGTGAAGTAGTGGGCCAGCGAGGGCGAGGGAGACCCTGAGTGAGGCAGACGGGCACAGTGGCCTCACAGTGGCCTCCAACATGGCTGTGATTGTGAGGATGACACAGGACCGGCAGTTTGGTTCTGTTGTCCACAGGGTCACTGTGAGTTGCCACTCGACCGCAGCTGATAACAGTGGTAGTGGATGTTTCCTCTGGAGACCAGCGCCCTTGGTTTTGAAAGGGGCAGCCACTGCATTTGCTCTGTATTCTTGGTCAATTAATTGTTCAGGGCCTGGTTCACAGTAGGGGCCTCATACCTGCTGGTTGAGCGCATGATGGAATGATGGGTTTCAACAACAAAACTCATTTCGTGGATTGACTTGGCCTCCAGGGAGCCCCTTTGCAGGGACCCCACCATGCAGGCCCCTGGCCCTGTCTGACTGGACCACGGTGCCCCAGAGCTCTGTCCCCCTAGGGTCTTGTATCTGGGGTGTCTGGCTTTGCATTCTGTGCCTGGGGATGGACTTGGGAACACTTGGTTTTATGAGTTTGGAATCACAAATGTGATCTCCACATTGCTCTGGCCCAGGGGCTGCGGCCAGGAGCCAAGATGTGGGAGCCATGGACCTGGACAGCTCTGGAGGACCACAAGGCCTGGCGCCTGGAGCCATGGCCGCCTGGCAGCTCGAGTTTCATGGCTTGTAGAATCCCAACGCAATTGCAGGTGTGAGAGATAAAACCACACTTAACGGTAAAGTAAGGTACCGGCCTGGCGACTTGGGGATGACCTTGAAAAGCTTTGTCTATTTGCATGGCCAAGGCAAGCTGGCTCCTTACTCCTGACCATTCCTGCGGCCACATGGGGAAGGTACCCGGCCTGTGCCGGACATCTCAGGGGTTTGTGACTGTAGGTGGAATCTGCTCCACAGGCTGGGGGCTGGGGAGCTCCCTAGTCTTGGCGTTACTGGTGCCCACCTCATGCTGCTGTGTGGCCTGTCTGCCTCCTGCCGTCTGCTGCTCCACCCTCCACCACCCGCTGCGGGGGGGTGCCCTCCCGATTAGCCCCAGGCCCCTCTGGATCTGGCCTCCCGAGCAGCCACATGCCTGCCGCCGTCATCGTGCCCCTCCCACCTTTAGCCACTAATTCCCTTCCCACCACAGGCCGAGTGTCCCCCTTCCCTCCCACTCCAGGCCTTTGCACCGCTGTGCCAGGAACCTTCCTCTCAGCATCCCCCCTCCCCAATCTTTCAGCTGTCGCTCTGCCAGGAAGCCCTCAGTTATGGGTTGAATTGTGTACCCCCCAAAATAGGTGCTGTAAATCCTAATCCCTTTACCTGTGGCTTAATCTCATTTGGGAATAGAATTTTCTTTGTTATGTTAATGAGGCTGTATCAGTGTGGGGTGTGTTTTAAACCAATCACTTTTGAGATATAAAAAAGCAGATTAGGTGGAGCTAAAGAAGCACACACAGAGGGAAGACGGCGCCATGTGGAGACTGCCACACAGGGAAGACGCGCGCCACATGGAGATTGCCGAGGAGTGCTGAGGACGGCAGAGAAGCTGACGCAGGGGCTTTGCCCCAGAGCAGAGAGAGCCTCCTCCTAGAGCCAGCGCCCTGGGTTTGGACTTCTAGCCTCCTGAACTATGAGACAATGGCTGTTTGTTAAAGCCGCCCACTTGAGGTATTTCTGTTACAGCAGGACTAGGTGACTAAGACACGCTCCCAGCTGAGGGGCCCCACCGTGTTTCTGGAGGCCCGTAATCTTGGACACCCTGCACCCATGTGTCTGTTGTGACTGTCTGGGCACAGGTTTGTGGTCCCTACTCCTCGAGGGGCGGGGTCTGGAACAGATGCTGGTGAACACGTGTAGGTCACTGGCCCAGGGTGGGGAGACAAGCTTAGAGCATGTGGGGGTAGGGTGGGAGCTGGGCAGAGAGTTGGGACAGCGTGCAGTACCCGAGGCCCAGAGTCCCTGGTGTGGAGAACCCGAGGGCTGGGCAGGGGCCAGAGTCACCGCTCAAACCCCAGTCCGGTGAAGAAGCAGGAGGCTGGGGGAGCAAGGTTTCCTGTGGCCAGACTGGATGAATGTAAGGGCTCTGAGGCCGTGACTCACCTGCTTTCCTGGTGTCTCATCAGGACGCAGCTGGTCTAAGCGTCCATCCTGGGCAGAGGAGGGGCTGACCCTACTCCTGCAGCACACGAGCTCACCTGAGCCAGGTTCCAAGTGAGGTGTGGTCCTTGCCGTGGGGAGCTGTCGTTCTGGGAGCCAGCGAGGACTTAGACATGGGGCTTGTGGGGTGACACACAATAGGAAGGCAGACCCGGCAGGTGGGGTGGCTGCATGTGGGGGTCAAAGAAGGCTGGCTGGCAGGGGCATTTGAGCCCACACCTGAGAAGAAGGAGTGGCTGTACAGGTGTTGGGGGAAGGAAGACCCCTCTGGCAGGGAACAGTGAATGCAGAACCTGGGCTCAGGGTGGTATACTGAGCACCAGTAGATGGCCAGTGTGGCAGGAGCACAGTGAGCAAGAGGGGTGCTGAGTAGGAGCAGAGGGGGGCCTAAAGGTGGGGGGCCTGGGTCATGCCAGCCTCTTGCACCCAGAGGCTCCCACATGTCAGAGTAGGAGGGCAATGGGGGTGCCAGGTCTGGGCAGGAGGAGTGAGGAGCTGGTCAGCGGTGGGCCTGGAAGCCCGCTGCAGCAGGTGTGGGAATCTCATTTCTGCCCTCTGGGTCAAGACACCCTTCTGAGTTTCACTGTGCTATTCCCATACAGTCCCAGGAGAGGGGCAGGGTGCGGGGGAGGGGGGTGGTGGTGCGATGGGGATCAGAGTTGTAGGGCTTGAGGCCCCACACTTCAGTCCTTGTCTTGGCCACCAGCCCCACTGCAGGGTCTCAGGAGGAACCTCTCCCCTTGAGCCTCAGTTTCTTCTGGGGCAAAGTGAAGGTGTCTGACTTGATGATGTCTGAGGTCCCTGCCCCCCATCACAGCATGCCTGGCCACCAACCGGTCTTGGAGAATGTCAGTTCTGACACAGTGAACAGACCAGGGCAACAGAGCTCTCAGCTGATTGCCCAAGGGCCACTTGTCCTAGAGACAATGGGCTCCACTCCACACATGGTTAGGTAGGATTCTGAGGGCCATAAATCAATGTCTGCTTCATTCACACAACCCAAGCTGACCTCCGCCCGATAGCAGCTTAAGAACTTTTCATCTCTTCTTCGAGGGCACTAGAAGTAGATAGTTTTTACCTTTGCATGAAAAAACTTACAACATTTTCATAGAGTTCAGCAGTATACAAGATCAACATGCAAAAATCAGTTGTTTTATATATCAGCCATCAACAGTCTGAAAAGGAAGGAAACAGTTCCACTTACAACAGCATCTAAGAGAATAAAGTATCCTGGGATACATTTAACCAGGGAGGTAACAGAAGACTTGTACACTGAAAACTGTAAAACATTGCTGGGATTAAAGAAGACTTAACGAAATGGAAAGGCATCCCATGTTCATGGATTGGAACCCTTAATATTGTTAAGATGTCAATACTACCCAAGATGATCTACAGATGCAATGCAATCCCCGTTAAAATTCCAACAGCCTTCTTTGAAGAAATAGAAGAATCAACCCTCAAATTCATAGGGGTTTGCAAGGGATCCTGAATGGCTAAAATAATCTCAAAAAAGTAGAACAAAGTAGGAGGACTCACACTTCTTGAGTTCACAATGTATTGCAAAGCTATAGTAATCAAAACAGTGTGGTGGTGGTCTAAGGATACACAGATAGACCAATGGAATAGAATCGAAAGGCCAGAAATAAACTCACACATCTGTGGTCAGTTGGTTTTTGACAGATGTGCGAAGTTCATCCAATGGAGTGAAAGAATAGGCTCTTCAAAAAATGTTGCTGGGACAACTGGATCTCGACATGCAGAAGAATGTTTACAGTGTTTTTGAAAATTAACTAAAAGTGGATCAACAATCTGAATATAAGAACTAAAACCATAAAACTCTTATAGAAAAACATGGGGGTAGAGCTTCAGGACCTTGTTTTTGGTGATGGGTCTACAGATATGATACCAAAAGCACAAACGATAAAGGAAACCACAGATAAGTTGGACCTTGTCAAAATAAAGAACGTTCATGCATCAAAAGACTTTATCAGGAAAGTGAAAAGACAGTCTACAAAATGGGAGAAAACATTTGCAAACCATATATCGGAGAAGGGTTTAATATCCAGAATGTGTGAAGAACTACAAGTCACAACAAAAAGACAAACAACCCAGTTAAAAAATGGGCAAAGGACTGGAATAGACATTTCTCTAAGAATATCTACAAATGGCCAATTAGCACATGAAAAGATGCTCAACATCATTAGTTATTAGGGCAATACAAATCAAAACCACAATAAGATACCAATTCACACCCACTAGGATGGCTATGATTTAAGGAAAACACACACACACACAGAAAATAAAAAGTGCTGGTGAGGATGTGGAAACGCTGGTGGCATAGTGGTTAAGTGCTACGGCTGCTAACCAAGAGGTCAGCAGTTCAAATCCGCCAGGTGCTCCTTGGAAACTCTATGGGGCAGTTCTATTCTGTTCTGTAGGGTCGCTATGAGTTGGAATCGACTCGATGGCAGTGGGTTTGGTTTGGTTTTTGGTTGGCGAGGATGTGGACAAATTTGAACTTATCTAGCTTTTCCATTATTTTTGTCAGGGAGTTTGGTCTGATAAAACCTCTTCTACCCTGCCAGAAGCAGATTGATGAAATAATTCCAGGCTCATTTCCGTAGTCGTGTGCATTTTGCAAAGTATTATCGGATGATTTTTAAATTTGATTTTCACCAAAGTCCTGTGAGGTGGTTAGCAGAGTCCTCATTTTGCAGATGGGGACACTGGGGCTGGGGTTGGGTAAAGTGGTTGACCGAGTCTAGGCAGCTGGTGTGTGCAGGGCCATCTTCCCCTCTCGCTGTTGCTGACACCATCTAACGGGATCCAAGCGGGGCTCGGGGGAACAGGAAACAGCAGTCACCGAAGAAGAATCTGGTGGGGGCAGTCCAGTCACTCCGTTAAAAGGAAGGCTGTCCACGAAACATGAGTGGAGTTCTCTGTGAACAAACACCGTGTGGATTCGGAGTGACTGGGAAGCCCCAGCGGGAAATAAACCTGGGGCGCTTGCAGCAAAGCCAGTTGTCATCGGAGCGAGGCCCTGGGAGGCCGAGAGCCTCCGCCTTCCTGGTCAGACGCGGCTGGGGGCTGGGGCGCCCTCTGGTGGCTGCCGGCTTCGGGACAGCCTCTTCGTGCAAAGGGCAGCCTGGGTGAATCCTGGTCTTGGCCGGTGTTGTTGGCGGTGAACTGATCACAAAAAAAAAAAAAAAAAAAAAAGATCACAAGGAGAGTATTATTTGGTCCGCCTTTCCTGAGGGAAGTAAAGCTGACAGGCGAGGCAGTCAAGGCCCCTCGGGTTGATGACACCCCCAAGATACAGAGCCATAGCAGCGGGTACTGGGACCTGAGCCTGGCTCCCTCTCAGGAGGGGCACCAAAGGAAGGACCCCTTTATTGTTGCTGCACGTCTCTGCGGGAGGCAGCCCACCTCGGGGGCTCCCTGGGAGTCCGCTGGGACCTGGAGAGCGAGGGCAGGGCTTGCAGAAACTTCAGGAGAGTCTGGTGTTCCTGGAGGTGATGGAGTAGGGCCCCTGTGAGTGTGAGGAGAGCACGAGGGGACAGTGGACGGCGTTAGGGAGCGTGAGGAGAGCACGAGGGGACAGCAGATGGCTCTAGGGAGCGTGAGGAGAGCACAAGGGGACAGTGGACGGTGTTAGGGAGTGTGAGGAGAGCACGAGGGGACAGATGGCTCTAGGGAGCGTGAGGAGAGCACAAGGGGACAGTGGACGGCATTAGGGAGCGTGAGGAGAGCACGAGGGCACAATGGACGGCATTAGGGAGCGTGAGGAGAGCACGAGGGGACAGTGGACGGCGTTAGGGAGCATAAGGAGAGCACGAGGGGACAGCAGATGGCTCTAAGGAGTGTGAGGAGAGGACGAGGGGACAGTGGACGGCATTAGGGAGCGTGAGGAGAGCACGAGGGGACAGCAGATGGCTCTAGGGAGCGTGAGGAGAGCACAAGGGGACAGTGGACGGCATTAGGGAGCATGAGGAGAGCACAAGGGGACAGCAGATGGCTCTAGGGAGTGTGAGGAGAGCACGAGGGGACAGTGGACGGCATTAGGGAGTGTGAGGAGAGCACGAGGGGACAGTGGACGGCATTAGGGAGTGTGAGGAGAGCACAAGGGGACAGCAAATGGCTCTAGGGAGCGTGAGGAGAGCACAAGGGGGCACAGTGGACGGCATTAGGGAGCGTGAGGAGAGCACGAGGGGACCTTGGATGGCGTTAGGGAGTGTGAGAGCACGAGGGGACAGCAGATGGCTCTAGGGAGCGTGAGGAGAGCACAAGGGGACAGTGGATGTCTATGAGGAGAGCACGTGGGGACAACAGATGGCATTAGGGAGCGTGAGAGCATGAGGGGACAGTGGACGGCGTTAGGGAGCGTGAGGAGAGCACGAGGGGACAGTGGACGGCATGAGGGAGCGTGAGGAGAGCACGAGGGGACAGTGGACGGCGTTAGGGAGTGACGAGAGCAGGAGGGGACAGTGGACGGCGTTAGGGAGCATGAGGAGAGCACGAAGGGACAGTGGTCGGTGTTAGGGAGCGTGAGGAGAGCACGAGGGGACAACGGACGGCTCTAGGGAGCGTGAGGAGAGTGCTGGGGGACAGTGGATGATGTTAGGGAGCTTGAGGAGAGCACAAGGGGACAATGGACGGCTCTAGGGAGCGTGAGGAGTACTGGGGGACAGTGGATGGTGTTAGGGAGCGTGAGGAGAGCACGAGGGGACAGTGGATGGTGCTAGGGAGGGTGAGGAGAGCATGAGGGGACAGTGGACAGTGTAGGGAGCATGGGCTTCTGGTCTGGGGACACGTAGTGCCACTCTCCTGTCACCATCCCTCACGTGGAGCACCCAGCTCTGAGTCTGCACAGCATCTCCTGCGAACCCCAACTTCAGCCCCCTCAGCGTGTGGTGCCAACCCACAGAGATCCCAGGAGGGGGCAGGCGGTGTCACAGACGCTTACCCTAACACCCCTCACATGAGCCTCCTGAAGCTGCTGGGCGTTTCCCATGGGCACAGCCCGGGGCAGGTCCTGGGCAACCTCCAAGTGATCACACCAACCTGAGGCCCCAGGAGTGAGTGTGTCACATGGGTGCGCTTTCACCACCACCCAGATGCCCTGCCTCCGCAGCCTCTGCGTCCTTTAAATCAAAACGTGGACGTTGTGACCCACTTCCCAGAGGACGTCTCAGTACCAGCCACGACCTGAAACGGACCCCCACCCCATATTGGGAAGCTGCTGCTCACCTGGTTTCCCAAAGGCGTTTAGCTCGTGGAGCCCACAAGTCCTACAGTCTCCCCAAGTGAGCAGAATGAAGAAGGTATTACACGTATGTATGTACACACACATGCTCACACTCACGCACACGTGCACACATGCACACAAACATGCGCTCACACATGCCTGAAAAATGCACGTGCCTGACCACACGCGTGAGCTCCCACAGCTGTA
The DNA here is from genome assembly GCF_030014295.1 of Loxodonta africana. Lineage (NCBI taxonomy): Eukaryota > Metazoa > Chordata > Mammalia > Proboscidea > Elephantidae > Loxodonta > Loxodonta africana. Next base: position 4,330,518 of record NC_087347.1, on the reverse strand, counting down.
GGTTGGCGTGTGCATTTGTGGCCAGTCATGATGACTGAGCAGTGACTTGTTCTTGACTTGGGTGCAGGCCCTGGGCTGCTCAGGGAGGGCCCTGTGGCCTCGCCTTTCTGATTGTCACCTGGTCCCCAGCACTCATCTGTACAGCAAGTGCTCACCACCTGAGGCCTGGCCTGGGACCACTTGTTAGGTCACCCATCCTGGAAGCCTTTCTTGAGCACCAGCCAAGTTCTGGTGTGTGCACTGGGTGACAGGACAGACCTGGTCCTGCCTGCAGTGACACACACAGAGAAGGGGATGTTTGGGAAAGTGCTCTCACCGGTGTCCTGTGGGCCCCAGGAGGGTTTCACCTGCGCCCACAGGGACCTGGCTCATGGGTGACTCGTCAATGTCCTGGGGCCTGGGGACGTCAGAGGAGCCTTGGCGCATGCCTCAGGAGGCCTCAGAAAGGAGGGGACCTTTGGTGCTAGGACTTTTCCAGAACAACCTAGAAGATGAGGGAGGGCAAGGGCAGAGAGATGGCCCGGAAGGGTGAAAGGGCAAGGTCCAAGGTTCAAGTTTAATGATATCATCCTCGACATGGCCTGAATCAGTTTTCAAGTGATGGTGGCTCCAGACATGTTCCTTTGGGGGACTGGTTGGTGTCTGTGGGACCTCCCCGAGGCTGCCACATGTGCGGGCACCCCACATTCCCCACATCTTGCCAGTCTTTGCTTCTAATGAGCCTTACCTTTAGCTTACATGGCAGACCTGAGGTGGGCCCCCATTCCTACAGCGTGTTCACGATTGTTCAGACTCCTGACAAACGACTACCCTCCCCCTTGTCCCAGCCATCCCCTCTCCGCGTCTCCCCCTCAGCCCAAGTGGCTCCTCAGGCTCGGGGGGCCTTGGCGACAGTGCGTAGTGGCAGACCGTTTTCAGGAGAGTGTTCCTTTCCTCTTGCCCTAACGCCCCCTCAGAACTGCTCAGAGGAAGAGCCTGAGCGGCCAGCAGCGCTTCAGAGGCTGACGTGGAAACGAGACGTTCCTCTGCCAGGATTGATGTCCGTCCAGCATTGGTCTCTGTGTGACCCCACCCACTGATTCAGAGGCAGGAGCATCTGTGTCGCTGTCCCCTGGGCTGGGCCTGGAATCTTCCCTGGTTCCAGTGGCCAGCTTGTGTTTGTCTGCTTCCACATCTCTGGAGCCAGGAGGGGCAGGATGAACACAGGACGGATGGGTGGGTGGGTAGGGGGCGAGGGGGCTTTTCTTCAGGGATTGCGGTGATGTCGTTATGAGGATGACGTGGTGGGGGGCTGCCGGGCGTGTGAAGCCCCCCGCCACAGCGTTTTCACAGCCCGAAGTCTGGTTTTGAGGGTGTTCTCCAAATGTCTGGAACCCTTGCAGGTGTGATGGGAGCTTTACAAAAACACCCCCTCGTGGGAGAAAAAAAAAAAAAAATCAGTTACCTTAAAGTCGACTCTGGCTCATGGCGCCCCCAAGTGTGTCAGAGCAGAAGTGTGCTCCACAGGGTTTTCAGTGGCTGATTTTTCAGAGGTAGGTTGCCAGACATTTCTTCCGAGGTGCCTCTGGGTCAGCAGCTGAATGCTTGATCATTTGCACCCCCAGGGACTCTCTGGGAACAAAAGGGAGGAGATTTTATCATGTTTCAGGCCTTTAGAGCTGGAGCCCTGTGCCCACCAGGGCAAGGGACCACCAGGTGCAGGGACCAGCCCAGTGTCTGTCTGCTGGGCCTGTGCTGGCACCACCTGGCCAGGACATCGCATTCTTTCCACCAGGCCTCTGGGCTCTTGCAGTGGGTCTCCTGTCCCCATGCCTGCTTGACGCCCCACCTTGGGCCCCTGGACCAGCTCAGGCACAGAGTCCCCAGGCCCCTACCTTCTGGGCAGGATTTTCTCTACGTCTCTGACCCCTCCCTCCACAGTCACTTGCCCTGACTGTCCATGCGTGAAGAGCACCTACTGTGTGCCAGGCCCTGTTCTCAGCCCTGGGGAAGGGGCAGGGCCCTCAGGGAGCCCACAGGTTGGACAGCGAGCTCCCGTGTCTGGTGTCTGTGGTCTGTGGGGCTCCTGAGGCCTTCTTATCTGACGCCCATTGGGTGCTGGCACCTCTCAGGGCTGGGCCGACCTGTGGGCGTGACTCATCCTTGTCTCTGTTGAAAGGGGGCAGCCCAACCTCGGAGCTCTCCAGGGCCCCCGGCGAGACCTCGTGCTGCCCAGGCCTCCCTCAGGAGTCTGCAGGGTGGCAGGACTCCAGGCCACCAGCAGTGCACCTGCCGGGATGGAGCAGGTCCTGGCTGACCTCCGACCGTGAGGTGGCCCCTTCCCGCCCCGTACCAGCAGCCCCCTGCTTCAGATATGGGTGTGGGGGCCATGAGGCCATGCAGGGCTGGACCCCCACCTCAGCAGTCCAGCATCCCCAAGAGAGGCTTTGCCCCGTTAAGGGGACACACTTTAGAAACATCTTCAGCACCTTCTAATGCTGGAGGTGGGTGAAGTTAGCACAGTTAAGGCAGGAATTAAAAGACAGGGTTGAAGCCCATTTTCTGGCACCCAAAACGAGACTTTCAAGTCCACGGTGAGGTCAGAGGCTTGAGGCTGAGGCTTTGCGAGGAGGGAATGGCTTTTCTGCTCTTTTACTCAGGAGATGACACCACCTAATTTGTGTTTTGGACCCTCACACTGGGATGGGAATGGCTGGGGCCGAGTGGCCGGTGAGGAAGCAAGGATGGGGTACAGGGGGTGGAGGGATCTGGGCGGAGTTTGCAGGTGGACTTCTCAGGACCTGCTGGTGGGCTGACAGGGCCAGGGATCCAGGAGGACTGAGTTTCGGAGGAGCAGGTGTGGGGTGGCGGAGGGGCAACTGAGTGGTTCATTTGTGGCTTGTCAAGTTTGCGGGCCTTTGAGAGGCCCAGGAGCTCCTGAGGGGTGCAAACAGTTAACACACTTGACCACTAACTGAAAGGTTGGAGGTCCAAGTCTACCCAGAAAGCACCTCAGAAAAAAGGCCTGGCAATTTACTTCTGAAAAATCAGCCACCGAAAACCCCGTGGAGCACAGTTCTACTCTGATAACATATGGGGTGGCCATGAGTGGGAATCAGCTCCATGGCAAGCGGTTTGGTTTGGTTTTTGAGAGGCTCAAGATGGGGGTGGAGGGTGAGGCTGGAGACCCTGGTGGAGTGCTGTGCTGTGTGGGAGGTGTGAATCTGGGAGTCTCCAGGGCACTGTGGGGGACAGAAGTCTTGGGCAGGGACGAGAAGGTCACCCCCTCCTTGGAACAGACGCAGAGAGAAGGGAAGGGCCAGGCCCTGTGGCAGCACAGCTCCTTCCTGCCGAAGTGCCATTCTGACCAGGCCGGGCCAGGCCCCGTGGGCATGGGCAGAGCTGGGCGTCCATCCCTTCCCTGTCCCAGGGGTCTGCCTCAGTCCATGGAGCCAGGAAACAGATGGCATGTGCACTTGGCCTGACCCCTGGCCTCAGTCCCTATCTGCCCCTCCTGCCACCTGGGCAGCCCCGCCCTCCCATGCTGGCTCCTCCAAGGCATCTTTTCCAGTGACAGGGCCGATATTTTGACCTGTATCTCACTCCTGTAGGTATCTGTTTCTCTATAGGTTCAGAACCTGGAGGGGAGGGAGTCCCCATCCTCCCTCCCTCAAATGCCAGAAAGAGTACCGATCTGAGGGGGGAACGCCTGTGGGCAGTCACCTAAACCACACTGATCTGATCACACAGACCAGCTCTAAACCCTAGTCCCTTCCACCCCTTGCTCACCTGTGTTCTGTCTCTGCTCCTGAAGCATTGGCCTCAGACCCTGCCCTTAGTCCCAGCCAGGCCGTGCCGAGACTTGGCATCCCCTCTCAGCTCTCTTTAAGAGTCCAGAATCATTTTGTTCCCTGGCCCCTGTTTTAGGTGAAACTGTGCTGCCTGAATTTGAGTCTTTCTAATGAATCCCACCTCGCCCCCAGCCCCATGGGGGAAGAATGAGAGCTCAGAAATCACTCTTCTGATGATGAGACAGCCATCCTGTTGTCCCCCAAGACCCTGCACCCTTTCTCTTTCCTGTAGAAGCTCCATGCCCTCCAGCTGCATGTCCCAGGACCCCTCTACACATGATACCCTTTCATCCCTTCAGGACACCCAGCCTCACATGTCCTGCTCCTGATCCACAGGGCACTGACTGCCATTCTTCTGTCTTGTTCTTTCTTTGAACTACGATTCTACCTCCCCACCACAGCAGTACCTGCACAGGGAATCCTCAGTCTGACATGTCCTGATCCTCCTGCTCTGGCCTCAACCTAGGTCCCACAGACCCGTGGTGTCAGGGCAGCCCCATGAGGCCAAAGAGTCACTGGCCATAGGATGGGTTGGCACACCGCTCAGGCATGTGGAGATGGTGTGAAGCCCGAATGCTCCTTTGCCTGGTGCTCCAGCCATTCCCTGCAGGCTCAGCCTCTTGAAGCAGGACTTCAGGTCTCACTTCCCAGGTGGTGTTCAGGACAGACCTCAGCCAGGAAGGGGAGTTGCCTCCTCTGGTGAAGAGGGGCCTTGCTAGCCCGTGACTAGCCGTGACAATGGGACTTTGACCCTTAAGACCAAGTGTGGGTGGGATTGCTGCTTTGGATGCTATATATCAGACAGAGCTGTCCAGGTCTCTCCCAGCTAAACTGGACTCATGGCTTCACAGGGTAGCCTGGCAGGGCTGGAACAAAGGACCAAAGAGGCTGAAGAGGAACCTTTCTAGCAAGAGGGGCCTGCATGCTATTGGCAGGAAGCCACTTAACATGTGGGGTTGCTGGCTGCTTCCCAGAGGGGTGTGCTCCCCAGAGTGCCCTAGTCTTCCTGCTGGAAAATGTAGGCACTGCCTCAGAGTGCATGCACGGTGCACACACAGTATACACATACAATACACACTGCACACACAGTGTTCACATATACATACAGTGTGCACACTGCACACAATACAGTGCACACACAGTACATACGATACACACTGTACACAGTATACATATAATACAGTGCACGTAGTGTACACCCAGTGTATACATACAATACACACTGCACATACAATACGGTGCACACACTGGACACACACTGGACACAGTACATACATACGATACACAGTACACACAGTGCACACACAGTATACACATACAATACACACTGCACACAGTGCACACAGTGTACACATACAATACAGTGCACACACCATCACAGTGTATACATGTGATACAGTGCTCACTGCACAGTGCACACACTACACACAGTGTACAAAGATAATACATATACACAGTATACATATAACAGTGCACACAACACACTGCACAAGTGCACACACACTGCATGCACACTAAATGCACAGTGCACACAGTGCACACATACAATACAAACTGCACAAAATATACACAGTGCAAACAATGCAGAATATAACACACTGCACACAGTGGGCATTGCTTGCACACTAAATGCACAGTGCACACAGAGTGCACACAGTACACAAAAGTGTACATACGGTGCACACAAACACTGCAAACAGTGCACAAACTGCCCACATAAAATACAGTGCACACAGTGCATGCACACAGTACACAACAGTGCATAAAGTGCACACACAATGCACATAAACACTGCACACGTAGTGCACATACAGTGGGCACACGGTGCACACACAGTGCACACTGCACACTACATGCACACTGCACACACTGCATGCACATGGTGCATACACGCTACATGCACACTGCACACACTGCACACACACATAGTGCACACCCTGCACACACACTGCACACGGAATACACACTGCTCTGCTCTATGCCATCCCTCAAGTCCCCCTGCCATGGTGACCTGTGGGGCCTAGGGGCTGGGGGCTGCAAGGCCAGCGCCGGCTGCAGTGGGTGGCGGACCCGCCCACAGGACGGCCCACCTCGTATGGTCCCTGCCTCCTCTCACCGCCAGGCCCAGCTGCTCTTACACATCACTGCTCAGCGGCTGGGCGCCCGCGCCCCGGGTGGTGGGGGCACGTCACGTCGCAGGAGCGCTGCACGCGCACAGCTGATGCTTCGGCCACTGTAAACATCAACAGGGTTAAAGAACAGCGACCAATCGGGAAAATACTTGCAGCAAATAAGGCAAAAGGCTCATCTGCTTAGAACTGAAAAGGGCTCAGAGCAAAGGAGAGAAACATTAAGATCCTCAAATAAAGGACGTGAAGACAAGCCCCCAAAGAGAATGTACAAATCGCTAACACGTCAGACTCAAAGGAAAGCAATTCAAACTACTGGGGGGTGGGGGTGGGGTGGGGCGGAGGGCGGTTATTTTTCCTTAAAAAGTTGGTAAGGATTTGAAAAAAGAATATTTAATGCTGCGAGTGTGCAGAGAGGTGTGAATGTTGAAATTTCTGGCAGGAATATAAAGTTTTGCAGTTTTTCCGAAAGCACTTGGGCAAAAGCTTAAAAAAATGGTAACTTCTAATACAGTAATTCCTTTTCTAGGTATTTAATCTAAGTAAATTATTTGAAAATGCGTACAAAACTATATGCATAAAGATTGTAAATAATAGGGAAAATGGGAAAGGATTTAAATAAGCAACAGGAGAGCAGGTCTTTGTAGATGCTTTATCAAGCTGAAGTTTCCCTCTTTCCATTTTTTCTGAGAATATTTTTTTTTAATCATGAATAGGTATTGAATTTTATCAAATACTTTTTTTGATTATATGATTTTTCTTCTTTAGCCCATTAATATGGTGGATTACTTTGATTTTCAAATAGTGAACCAGGCTCGCAGCCCCTGGAATAAGCCCTCGTGGCTCCTGGTGTATAATTCTTTTTATATATTGCTGTATTCTATTTGCTAACATTTTATTAAATTTTTTTGTGCCCGTATTCCCGAGGGATATTGGTCTGTAGTTTTCCTTTTTTATGCTGTCTTTATCTGGCTTTGGTGTCAGGATAATACTAGCTTCATAAAATGAATTAGGCAGGGTCCCCTCCTCTTCTATAATCTGAAAGAGATTGCATGGGATTGGTGTTAGTTCTTTAAGTTTGGTAGATATTTCCAGTGGAACCATCTAGACCTGGAGGTTTTTTTTTTTTTTTTTTTTTCCTTTTGGGGGGTGGTTCAAAATTATGAATTTAATTTCCTTAGGAGTTATGATGTTGTTAGGTGCTGTCAAATCAGCTCCAACTCGTGGCTTCTCCATGTACAACAGGACGAAACACTGCCCGGTCCTGCGCCATTCCCGTGATCAGTAGGTGTTCCACCCCTGTGATCCACAGAGTTTTCATTGGCTGATTTGTGGAAGTAGATTGCCAGGTCTTTCTTCCTCATCTGTCTTTGTCTCTAAGCTCCACTGAAACCCAGTCAGCATCATAACAACATACAAGTCTGCACTGAAGTGTGGCAAACACAAAACAAAACAAAAAACCAGACCTGTTGCCATCAAGTTGATTCCAACTCATAGCGACCCTGTCGGTTGGCAGCTGGAATCCACCAGCCACTCCTTGGAAGCCCTGTGGGGCAGTTCTCCTGTGTCCTCTGGGGCTGCTATGGGTGCAAGGTGCACAGGACTGTTCAAAGGATCGATGTCATGTTGAGTGAGTTGCAATTTTCAAGGGGATGGCCCGTTTTGTCTGAGTTGTCAGGTTTATGTGTGCAGAGCTGTTCATAGCCTGTCCCTTATTATACATTCAGTGTCGAAGGCTCTGTAATGATGCCCTCTATTTCATGCCTTATTAGGCAATTTGAAAATCGGTATTTTTTCCCTTTCTCTTTATCAATTTTATTGATATTTTCAAAGAACCAGCTCTTTATTTCATTGATTTTTTTTTCTGTTTCTTTGTTGAAACTTTCTTTGTTGAGGCTTTCAATCTTTCATTTGTTTCAGTCATGTTTAGGATTGCTCGTTGAAGCGTTTTATCAGGGTTGCTTGAAATGTCTGTCAGATAGTTCTGCCGCCTCTTGCTCCATCTCTTGATTGTCTTTTTTCCATTCACTTTGAGATCCTGCTGGTTCTTGGTAAGAGGAGAGACTTTGAGTTGAAATCTGGACATTTTCTTATTATGTTGTGAGCCTCTGGCAGGAGGAGGAGGGCGCTGCCTCGTGACCGCTGGGTGGAGGCAGAAGTCTGCGTTCCTTATGTGGCCACCACTGACCCTGAGGGTTGGATGGGCTTCATTGCTGCTGGGCGTGGGAGGGTCCCAGCTCCCCACATGGTCTCCGTTGACCCTGTGGTGGGGGCAGCCTTGTCACCACAGTGGCGTTGAAAGTCCTGCCTTTGCGCTTGACGTCTGACCCCAGCCTGGGGGCGTATATACCCTCACGAGGGGCGGGGTCTAGGCTCCCAATTCAGCCTCAGCTGCAGTGGGGGGGGGGGGGGGGGTGGCAATACAGCGTTTCTGTGGCATCTGGCCGAGGTAGAGAAGTTGTTGTCTAAGCGTTCTGTCTTGCCAGGATGCCCCTTCTGGTCTCTTGGCTGGGGGAGAAGGGTTCTGTTGGAGTCCTAACCCCTGTACCTGTGGAGGAGCCCTGGTGGGGCAGCAGTTAACAGTTTGGCTGCTAACCAAAGTTGGCAGCTCAAATCCATCAGCTGCTCCTTGAAAACCCTGTGGGGCAGTTCTGCTGCGTCCTGTAGGGTCACTGTGATGCGATGGGTAAGCACCTGACTGCTAACCACAGGGTCAGTGGTTCAAACTCACCAGCTGCTCCACAGGAGAACGACCTGGCGATCTGCTCCTGTAAAGATCACAGCCTAGAAAACCCTATGGGGCAGTTCTACTCTGTCACATGGGGTCACTATGAGTTGAAAATCGACTTGATGGCACCTGCCAACAGCTACAACATGCCTGTGGATATAATCCTATTTGGGAATAGGGGTTTCCTTATGTTAATGAGGGCATATCAGTGTAGGGTGTGTCTTAACCTAAAGACTTTCGAGGTAGAAAAGAGCAGATTAGACACAGAGAAGCAAGCACAAATGGGGAAGATGGATGCTTACACAGCTCTCTAAGGAACCCGAGAAGAAAGCTGGAGAAGCTGAGGCAAGGCTCTCGCCTCAGAGCCGACAGAGAGCCTTCCCCTAGAGCCAGAGCCCAGAGTTCGGACTTCCAGCCTCCCGACTGTGAGAAAATAAATTTCTATTCCTTATAGCCACCCACTTGTGGCATTTCTCTTGTAGCAGCGCTGGATAACTAAGACAGCACCCGCTGGCATTTCTGGTGGCTGGCGTTTGGGGCCTCTTCAGCTCCAAGTCTGGGACCTGTGGGTCCAAAAGAACACCCAGGGAGTTCACCACGATGCCGATCCTCGAGCCTGAGGTCTCTAACTGGTCTGCCTTCTCTCCGCCGTTCAGTCTTCTTGCGTTTATTTTAGCTATAACGTCCAGGGTTTTTAGTTGGGCTTAGTGGGAGGGACACGTATGCCTACCCCATTTTCCTGGACGTGAATTCTTCTTATAATCAGAAAACATCAAATGCAGGAGTGTTTCATCAAGTGTGGCACAGTAATGGGTCTGAAGAAGTCAGAGAATGAGGAGAGGATCGCCGTAATCCTGACATAACTCTCTACCAGAAGGATTCGAGGGGCTTGTTGTGACAGAACGAATAATAAAATCACTGTTATGCTCATAAACTTCTCAATTTAGATATTCTGACCAGAACGGCCAGTGCAGTTTGCACGTCCATATTCATCAGCGTGAGGGAAGCCTGCTGCGGGGAGACAGCGTGGCCCGCGCTCCCTGACGTTCATACCTGAGGAAGGAAACTTTGGCTTCTCCACTTTTATTTCGCTCTGGGTTTAATCTGGACCAATTATTTTTCTACCAGCAATCCTTCCCAGAAGGTCTGCTTGAGTGGTAAAGCAGATGGGGCAGCGGTAGAAAGCAGGGCACAGGCGGGATTTCCTTCTGCACCGTGCCTGCAGGCCTTTCTCTGCAGAATTCCAGGCGCAGTGCAGGCCCGGTGCCCCCTCATCTAGCTCAGACCGTTTCCTCCCTCCAGGAAGGAAGGCAGGGAGGAGGTTTCCAGATTCACAGGGAGGCTGGAAACTATCTCAGCCCTTTTTATGGCACTTCCTTCCCTGGGCGGCACATGCCGGGGAGGGTCAGTGGGTTCTGAGCACCGAAGGTGAGTGAGGCCAGCCCTGCGTCTCACTGTGGTCCTGCTCTCTTCCTGCCCTGACTTCTCATCTGTAACACCAACCAGTTGTATCCCGTTGACCCTAACTCATGGCGACCTCATGTGTGTCAGAGGAGAACTGCGCTCCATAGGGTTTTCAATGGCTGATTTTTCAGAAGTTGCTTGCCAGGCCTTCCTTCCAAGATGCCTCTGGGTAGACTCAAATCTGCCAACTTTTGGCTAGTAGCCGAGCACATTAACCGCTTGCACCACCCAGGGCCTTTCCCATATTGGACGTCGTAGGTCTAAAAGGCCTAAGGAGGGCTGTGGCTAGGGACAGTGGTGCCCGGGTCCTCTATGGAAGGCCACACAGTGAGGGAGGGTCTCTGTTGGTGTGCCCTCCACAGGAAGCGGAGCGGGAGGGACTGTGTCCAGTTGGAAGAACACCCTCCTGGTCTGATTAGCTATAGCATCATTTTTCCTAAAGCCACACACTCATTTTCTTGGGGAGATTGGCAGAACATGAGGGGCACCCCACAGTGACCCTCAGAGCCCACAGTGACATGGGAAGCCCCTTCCCACCAGGCTCTGGGCTCCCTGATGAGGGGTTGTCTGCTTTCCATGGCTGGCCTGGTGAGCGGGTCTTGGGAAAAAAGTGGGTCTTCCTCACTCCCGGGAGAGAAGGAGTTGGTTAGAAGCTCTGAAGATGGAGGCCAGCTGAGAGTCCACAGGCAGCTCAGGACACCAGTTCTAATCCCCAATAAAGACATCTGGCTCCCCGGTCAGTCACTGACTCCCCGACAACTCTGACCCCTGTGACGCTGGTAGATGCTGGAATACTTGTTTTGACCTTTCAGATATGATAATCATATGTGTTAAAAAATAATCAAAGGGCATAGATATATTTACAACAACAACAACAACAAAAAGGAGCAGCTGCTGAGGCTGCTTATGTACAACCACACACCTCATGGGATTTTGTTCCTTGGTTTGGAGGTCTAGGGTCATGGTTTCACGAGACATTCCAGTTAATTGGCCTAATATCATGTTTCGTGCTTCTATTCTACCTTCCAATTCTGTTGCGTAGTTCCTGGGGTCTTAAAAGCTTGCAAGCGGTCATCCAAGGCACAGCAATTGGCCTCTATTTGCCTGGAGCAATAGAGGAAGGAAGAAAATCAAGAATAGGAGGAGGAAATGGAAAGTGTGGCTAGTGGCCTCCATGAACAACTACCCCCTTTGCCATGAGACCTGAAGAACTGGATGGTACCCAGCTACCATTACTGAACATTTTGACCAAAGATTTATAGCAGAATTCTGATTAAAAGGGGAAATGCAGAACAGAATTTCAATTTCTTGTTGAATCCAGGCTTTCTGGAGCCATGAAGCCTGGATGACCCCCCAACTATTGCCTTTAGATAATCTCTAAACCTTAAACTGACAAAAAACACCCCCATATAGTCTTCTTAAAACCAAACAACAGTTTAGCTTAACTAGTGAAGAATGTCTGCCTTGAGGATTATGCTTCTTAAAGAACTGTCTATATGAGATCAAATTGGCAACAGTAACTGGAAAGATAGGAACCTTAGGGGGCAGTGAGTTTATGTTAATGGCGGAGGAAAATTTGGAGAAGGAGGGTGAGAATGGTCGCACAACTGGAGTGTAGTCAGTGTCGCTGATTTGTGCGTGTAGAGATTGTTGAATTAGTGTATGTTCTGCTGTGTATATTCAACAACAACGAATAAAATAAATTACGAAAATAATCAAAGCACAAGTAAAGTGTACGAGGCTGATTTGAGCAGTTATCCTGTATGGATACTGTATGGATACATGTGGACCGTTTTGTTTCTAAAACAACAAATGGCTCAGTGCAGGCTGGTTGCAATGAGGCTTTTCAGGAGAAGGGAGGGAACACTAGAAAACTAATCATTGGCTAGGTTGGTCAGATGAAATCAGCCCCCTTCCTGAGATCAGCTGACACCAGGTCACTCAGGCCTGAAGTCAAACTCTTTGCACAAGATAAACTTGAAATGGGTTCATGATTATCATAGTTGTCCCATCCAAGAAGGGGTTTGTGATTTGATGATCACCTGTCACCACACTGGGAACTCTGATGGCACAGTGGTTAAGAGCTGCAGCTGCTAACCAAAAGGTCGGCAGTTCGAATCCACCAGGCGCTCCTTTGGAAACTCTATGGGGCAGCCTCTAGTCTGTTCTGTAGAGTTGCAATGAGTCGAAATGGACTCAGTGGCAACGAGTTTGGTTTGGTTTTTGTCTCCACGTTATTTCTTTGTGTCTGTTCTTGGAAGCTGTCGTGAAATGAGTTTCTTTATGTGGCCTTTTGCCTTGATTCTTTGGAAAAACAGCTTGGGAAGTTTTCCTCTAAGCCCTGAGGATAGAAACTTTGCCCTAGTTTTCTACTCCAGAGGGTTTGTTACATTTCCTGTTTAAGTCATAAACAACGAGAGGTTTGTTATTTTTTTTTGGCCCTGGACTGCAGCCTGCCTTGTGATTGGTCTATTTTATGCACTTACAGGGATTGGCCAATATACTATAGACTATGCAAATGAAGTGACTGTGGTCCACCAAGGGGACTGGTCAGTTTGTTGCCCTGCTGGGAGGGTCATAGCTTGAAATTAACAAGGAATTTGCTTACATATGCAGCCAACCCCATGGAGGTTTTTAGAAAGGAGAAAAGACAAGAGAAGAGAGAAGAATAGAAGCAGCAGAGAGAGAGCAGCCAAAACCAAACCAAACCAAACCCACTGCCATCGAGTCGATGTCGACTCACAGCGACCCTATAGGACAGAGTAGAACTGTCCCGTAGGGTTTCCAAGGAGCACCTGGTAGATTTGATCTGCTGACTTTTTGGTTAGTAGACATAGCTGTTAACCACTACACCACCAGGGTTTCCGAGTAGGCAAAGAGCCTCCTAAAAGAGCTGTAACACGGGCCAAAGGCTGTAACAATGAGGACAGCAACAGGCCTGGAAGGGGCCCTGTGGCAGAGCCGGTAGTGACAGCAGAAACCTGCAGCTAGGAATGCAGCTAAGAGAGCTGAGCAAAGCTGCTACACTGGCTGTGAGCTGGGCCAGTTTGCAGTGGAGAGGCTGAGGGTAGGGAGGCCAAGGCAGAGAGGCCTGCACGGCTGAGAGGGGATGTGCATGGCCAAAAGGAGACCTGTCCTCAGGGGGCCAGGAGGGGGCCTGCACAGCTGAGAGAAGGGCCTGCTTGCTTGCATGGCCGAGTGGAGCTGAGAGATCTGTCCTGCACTGAAGAAGGGAGACTTTTCCTACGTGCTTCCTCATCCTGATCCTGAGTTATAGCCTGTTACTTCCTAATAAGCCACTTAACTGTCAGTATGGTCTGTGAGTTCTGTGTGGCCATTGCAACGGATTAGTGAGCCCAGCAGAGAAGCAGAGAGTGCCGTGGGGAGGATGGCTGGTGTCAGGATTGGTAAAAGGTTGGAGAGTGAGGTATGTTTGACCTCCACCTCATAGGAATCACCTAAGGAATGTAGACCAGCTCTGCTGCTTTTGTTACTACTGCTGTTACTACAACTGTCACTACTAATATTTCCACCGTTACCGCTACTATTACAGCTACTATTACTACTACTATTACCATTACTGTTACTACTACTATTACCACTACGGTTAGTACCGCCATTTTGTAGATGCATTTGATGTTGGTCAGTGACCTTTGGAAGTGTTCCTATACGTTCAGAGGAATCTGCTGATTTGAGTATCTGTCTCTGTTAGCATGTGAGAACATTGCTGGTTTTCTGCCCAAGACAGGGACGGACCCACTGTAAACTCTGCAACCTTGTGTTTTCTTTAATACCTGTTGTGTTTTCATTGGTCAGCCATTCTTCTTGCAAACCTTATTTGTAGGTAAAATTTCTTTTCTCAATGCCTTTGCCTCTGTCTTCCTTTGATGTAATTAGGATCCAAGCAGGGTCCAAGCACCACTGCCCAATGGTGCAGCTAGCACAGTGGGGACTTGACCACCAGGGTGCACCCCTCTCCCTTTGGGCCTCAGGGAGTCCTGGGAACGAGCACCAGAGCTGGCCTCATTTTCTCCCTCCTGGTGGGAGAATAAGGAACCCTGGTGGTGCGGTGGTTAAAGTAATTGCTAACCGGAAGTTTGGCCGTTTGAAACCACCAGTGGGTCTGCAGGAGAAAGATGCGGCAGTTGGCTTCTGTAGAGATTTACAGTTGGGAACCTTGTGGGGTCGCTATGAGTCAGAATCTACTCGAGGGCGGTGGGTTTGTTTGGGGGAGGGAGAATGTCTCATTTTTCAGTGAGTGTAAAAGGTCAGTCAGCCACAACAGGCCGAAAAGAGGTTCATAGCCAGGAAGCGGACTCTCCCAAGCCCAGCCCCCCACAGGGACCTGCAAACCAGCTCACCTGCTGGCTGTAGGTCAGGAGGGACCCTGGCTGCAGGGTGGGGGCTGGGAGTGGGAGCCATGTCCAGGGCCCCCGGGGCACACTGAATGGGCCGTTTGTGTTTTATGAAGGGCCCAGTATCACAGGAATGCAGCCGGCCCCACTGCCCCAAGCGAGAACCGAGAAATCATAATAAAACACCACTCCCGGGAAACCACTTAAATGAATCACTGCTAAGGTAATAATAACCCTTTTGGCAAATGCATTTTCTTTGCCTCAAGCCAAAATATATTCAGTCATACAAAGGGCCCTGTGACGGTTGGAGGGGTGGACCCCACCAGTGGGCGACTCCTGGTTCTTCAATTCTGTGCTTTTCACAGGGCAGGTCTGATAGGAATTCAGGAGGACTCCCACCGCACCCCACGCTTAATGAAACATTCTGGGGCTGTATTTATTTAACAGATACAAGTATTTATTAGGGTCCGAGTGGAGCAAAATAAACTTAAAAAAAAATATCCTTATATTGATCTCATTTGTAGTTTCATATTAAAAAACACTTTTTTTTGGCCAGAAGAATTGAAAATACTCTGAAGAGTGGCGTGTTGGCAGCCTGAGTGGGTTGAAGATATTGAAAGGACTGTCGGACATTTTCTTATATTAATCTAAACGCCATGCATTCAAGTCTCATTAATTTTTCACCACCTCTTACCCTGAGAGAAAGTGCTTAAGAAGCAGAACAGGTAACCATACAGAGTGCATGTTATCTGAGCGTCTAATTATGTGCCAGTGTAGCGTGCCGGGGGGCCCGAGATTAGCCTGAAAAACTGTGTGTGTGTACTGTGCCTCTGTATCATCCGTCTGTCTGTGTCTACCATCTGTCTATCTGTTTTATGGATTGAATTGTGTCCCCAAAGTACGTGTCAACTTGGCTAGACCATGATTCCCAGTATTGTGTGGTTGTCTTCCATTTTGTGATCTGATAACAGTTTTCCTGTGTGTTGTGAATCCTAATTCCTGCCTGGGATTAATGAGGCAAGATTAAAACTGCTGCCGTTGAGTGGACTCTGACTCATAGTGACCCTATAGGACAGAGGAGAAGTGCCCCATAGGGTTTCCGAGGAGTGGCTGGTGGATTCAAACTGCCGATCTTTTAGTTAGCAGCCTGAACTCTTAACCACTGCGCCACCAGGGGTCTGGTTAGGAGGCCAGTTTAGGTTATGTTAAAGAGGATTAGGGTAGGATGTAACATCCTTACTAAGGTCACAGCACTGATCAGATGTAAGGGGAGTTTCCCTGGGATGTGAACTGCATCACCTTTAATCTTACAAGAAATAAAAGCAGAGCGAAGCAAGCAAAGAGATAGGGACCTCCTACCACCAAGCAGGAAGAACCAGGAGCTGAGCGTGTCGGGAGCCCTGTGCTGAGAAGCTCCTAAACCAGGGGGAGATTGATGAGAAGGACCTTCCCTCAGAGCTGACACAGAGAGAGAAAGCCTTCTTCCCCTGGAGCTGGTGCCCTGAATTTGAACGTGTAGCCTCCTAGACGGTGGGAGAATAAATTTTTGTTTATTAGAGCCATCCACTTGTGGTATTTCTGTTATAGCAGCACTAGATGACTAAGACTATCTGTCTGTCTATCTTTTGGATATGTTTGCCTGCTTATCTAATTTTACTTTTCTAATTGTAATTGTAGTACCTATTTATTGTAAAAAAAATTGGGAAGTACAGAAAATATAAAGAAGAAAGCTTAAACTACCCATTGCCCCACCATTAAAAATGACTGTTACTATTTTTATGTGTTTTCTTTCTCCTTTCGTGGCCTTTGCATGCACACGATTGTGTCCTGGAGAGGCCCTGAGGTCCAGGTGCCAGGGAGGCAAAACGCCCGTTGGGAAGGTGTCTTAGTCATCTAGTGCTGCTAAAACACAAACACCACAAGTGAACGGCTTTAACAAAGGGAAATGTATTCTTTCACAGTCTAGTAGGCTACAAGTCCAAATATTAGGGTGTCGGCTCCAGGGGAAGGCTTTCTGTCTCTGTCTGCTCTGGACGAAGGTCCTTGCCCTCAATCTTTCTCTGGTTGAGCAACTTCTTAGGTGCAGAGACCCTGGGTTCAAAGGATGCGCTCTGCCCCTGGTGCTGCTTTCTTGGTGGTATGAAGTCCGCCCCCCTCTGCTTGCCACACCCCAGGGAGATTCCCTTTACATTGGATCAGGGATGTGACCAGGGTAAGGGTGTTATATCCCACTCTAATTCTCTTTAACAAAATCTAGTCTTGCCTTATTAACTACAGGCATAGATTAGGATTTATAAAAAACACAGGGAAATTACAGTAATCACAAAGTGGAGAACAACCACACAGTAAATACTGGGAATCATGGCCTAACCAAGTTGACACATATTTTCGGGGGACACAGTTCAATCCATGACAGAAGGAAGCATGGTCTCTGCATAGCCCGCAGACTGTTGGGGCCACTCCAAACCATTGTCCGTGATCCTGGTGCCCTTTGCGCTTCCACCTGGCACCTCTGGCCCCTGGGCCTGGCGCCCTCATCTCAGTTTCCTTCGCTGGCTCCCTCTCATCCCCTCAACTTCTGGATGTGCTGGCTGGCAGCAGCTGGTGCCCACACCCTTCCTGGTCCTGATGCCTTTGCCTCCAAAGGGGGTGCATTTTCACCACATCCAAGGTGGACCCCAGGTTGCAGAGCTTGGGCAGCTGCATAATTTGCTGGCTCAATGCAAAAGGAAAATATGGGGCCCTTGTCCAAAAGCAGGAAAAAAGCTTTCCATGGTCTCTCTCTTGGCTTCTCATGGTGTTTTTTACAGGGCTTCGAACTGGTTCGTTTCTACCCTAGGTATACTCAATCAGAATCTATATTTTAACAAGATCCCCAGGTGATTCTTATGTATAATAAATTTTGAGAACCACTGCTCTACCTGTGGCTCTCAGAAGTAGTCCCTAACCAGGAGCATTAGTATCGCCTGGGAACTTGTTGTTATGTGCCATTGAGTAAGTTCTGACTCGTAGCAACCCCACGTACAACAGAACAAAACACTGCCTGGTCCTACACCTTACTCACAATCATTGTTATGTTTGAGCCCGTTATTGCAGCCACTGTGTCAACCCATCTTGTTGAGGGTCTTCCTCTCTTTTGCTGACCCTCTGCTTTACCAAACATGACATCCTTCTCCAGGGACTGATCCCACCTGATAATATGTGCAAAATACGTGAGACAAAGTCCTGCCATCCTTGCTTCTAAGGAGCATTCTGGCTGTACTTCTTCCAAGACAGATTTGTTCATTCTTCTGGCAGTCCATGGTATATTCAATATTCAAAATGACTTGTTAGAAATTCAGATTTTCAGCAGGGGTTTGAACTGGGACGAACTGGTTTGAAACCCTGGTTTTTTATCTGTCATTTGATGTGGTGCTCCTGGGGATCCCGGGCCCATCCTTTGACTTGGTGGGCAGAGTATGCGCACCTGTCCCTGCCCCCGCCTGCCCCTCCATTCCCTGCACCTGTGCTCAGGTCCCTGAGGCGGCCGCAGTGGTGGCTGGGAGGACGTAGGGGCAGGGGCACCAGTGGAGAGGTGGTCTTGGGAGGCGGTCCACACTCCATTGCCCTGTCAGACTTCATCTACAAAGCACAAATTCAAAGACAGTTATCAAGAATTTCAAAATGGTGACCGCAGAACATAACCCCAAGTGTAGGGACCCTCTGCTGTGACTGTCCTAGGTGCTTGAGAAAGGACAGCGCCCCAGGACTGAACACTGGTGCAGGCTCAGGCCAGGACCCAGACTGAGGACACCTGAGCCTCCTGAGATGGGCTTCTCCATCAGCCTGGGGTGAGGTCCTGCTCTCCAAAGGCAGCCCACGAGAGGCATTTGCCTAAAACACACAGGTTCACCTGCTGCTCTTCTGCCCTTTTATAACCTTTTCCCCCTAAATCTTTTTTGCAACGCCTGAAGGAAGGAAGGGCGCTCACAGATAGTCACGTCACTCTTGCCTGCTGTCCGCAATGGGAGTTGGCGGTGCTTGGTGGCTGCAAATGGCTAACTCTGGGGTGCAGACAATTTACGGGTCAGATGAGCCCTGTGCGAAACCTGTATTTAAAAGCCCCGAGAAAGAGCCACCCCTAGGGGGAGTCCAGCTGGGCCAGGGAACTGCACATTCATCACAGAGCTGCTTGAAAGAAAGCACCCGAGGAACGCCTAGCTGTGCTGGGCTAACAGCCCACAGAACAAGCCAGAACGGGGGTGGGGTGCACAGATAGGAAACACCTGCTGCAGCGGCCGTGTGGCTGGCCGGGCACTGTTTTCGTATTCGTGTGTTTTCCTTTCAGTCCGTTCAAACTCAACATAGAGGCGAAATGAAGTCCGGTACATCGTCAAGCCCGATACCTCAGTGGAGGATTTGAGAGCTATGTCTCGGCCGGCGAACCTGGCCTCCCGCCAGCTGCAGGCTGCACAATGGCGCACTGTGCCCCCGCCCTGGGCCAGGAGATCCACAGCCGGGAGTGGCATCCACGCTGGGGTGGCCTGGGATGGGATCAAGTCAGGAAGGCCCCAAGGGAGCAGGGGGTGGAGCAGGGCTCTAACCTGCAGATGGACCCCCAAAGCCAGCTGTCTTTGGGTGGGTGCCTGGGAGCAACGCCTGCGGGAAGCAGGGCGCCGGGACCTGCAGGGGAAGGTGTGGACATCCGACACAAACGCCAATGTTGTACCTTCTAAATCACCCGGACTTCGCAGCTGAAACCCACCCTGAACTTCCAACCCCACATTTCTTGTGGAGGCGGGGAGCCCAACCTGCTGCTAGCTTTCAAAGTCACAAGTCATAATTCTTTCTTGCTGGCGCAGGCTGGGTCTTGAACGTGCTATGGAGACGGCGCGAAAATCCCCATGGATGGCCTGGGATCTGCCACCTCCGCCCGCCTGGACTCCCCAGGAGAAGACCAAGTCCTCAGTGGTGTCCCAGGCAGTTCTCTTTGGGGTTGAACTTGTCTAAGGCTTCCTTCTGAGGGAGTCCTGGTGGCACAACAGTTAAGCGCTCGGCTGCTAACCGAAAGGTTGGTGGTTCGAACCCACCTAGCAGCTCCATATGGCAGTCTGCTCCAACACATGGAGTCAGAATTGCCTCAATGGCATCCAGCAACAACAAGGCCCCTACCAGCCAAGGGAGCCCAGGGCTCAGGTCACCTGGAGGTGAGCCATCGCCGACCTTCACTGAAATTGGTCTGGAGAGGACTGAGGGCCAGGAAAGTAGGCTGATCCCAGGCCACATCTCATCCTCCTCACCTGCGCCCGCTGTGTGCAGACCTGTCCATGCTGAAGGGATTGCAATGGCTAAGGAGCCATCCCAGCACGTTGTCTGATGTGCCAGATGCCTGACACTCCCTGGTGGGCTCCGGGGTTGGGGCCTGTGACCCTGTTCTGCAGTGACGGACCCAGCGTAGAGCCACCTGCAGGCACCTGGGTCCTGGCCCAGCCTCTCTCCTGTTTCGTCTTTACCTTGGTCTCGTGGTCGCCGTGGGAAGGCGGCTTCCAGGAGTGGTGTATGGGTGTCCTGTTGTTGCTGTGACAGACGACCACATACTCAGTGATTTACAACACCACACGGTCATTCTCCTACAGATCTGGAGACCACAAGTCCCAAATCAGCCTCACTGGCCTCAGGTCGAGGATTCGGTAGGGCTGGCTCCTCCTGGAGGCTCTGGGGGAGACTCTTCTCCCTGCCTGTCCCAGCTTTAGAGGCCACCACGTGCCTTGGTCGTGGCCCCTTCCTTGTGTCCCTCCAGCCTCTTGGCTCTGTTGTCACATCTTCTCCTACTGGACTGTGGTAGCTGAGTAACCATCCCCCGAAGTGCCCACGTCCTGATGCCCAGAACGAGCAAATGTTACCTTACGTGGTAAAAGAGGCTTAGCAGGCGTGGCTACGCTGAGGACAGGGATGACCCTGCATTACTGAAAAACCGTGTATAAGTTGTGTGTGTGTGTGTATGTATGTGTGTATGCATGTACATGTGTATACATGTATATGTGTATGTGTATATATGTGTGCATGTATGTATATATGTATGTATACACCGATGGTGCTGAAGGAAGAAGTCCAAGCTGCTCTGAAGGCATTGGCGAAAAACAAGGCTCCAGGAATTGAGGGAATATCAATTGAGATGTTTCAACAAAGAGATGCAGCGCTGGAGGTGCTCACTCATCTATGCCAAGAAATATGGAAGGCAGCTTCCTGACCAACTGACTGGAAGAGCTCCATATTTATCCCTATTCCCAAGAAAGGTGATCTAACCGAATGTGGAAATTATAGAACAATATCATTAATATCACATGCAAGCAAAACTTTGCAGAAGATCATTCAAAAACGCCTGCAGCAGTATATCGACAGGGAACTTCCAGAAATTCAGGCCGGTTTCAGAAGACGACGTGGAACCAGGGATATCATTGCTGGTGTCAGATGGATCCTGGCTGAAAGCAGAGAATACCAGAAGGATGTTTACCTGTGTTTTATTGACTATGCAAAGCCATTCGACTGTGTGAATCATAACAAATTATGGATAACACTGCGAAGAATGGGAATTCGAGAACACTTAATGGTGCCCGTGAGGAAATTTTACATAGATCAAGAGGCAGTTGTTTGGAGATCAAGGGGATACTGATTGGTTTAAAGTCAGGAAAGGTGTGTGTCAGGGTTGTATTCTTTCACCATACCTATTTAATCTGTATGCTGAGCAAATAATCTGAGAAGCTGGACTGTATAAAGAAGAGCAGGGCATCAGGATTGGAGGAAGGCTCATTAACAACCTGTGTTATGCAGATGACACAACCTTGCTTGCTGAAAGTGAAGAGGACTTGAAGCACTTACTAGTGAAGATCAAAGACCACAGCCTTCAGTATGGATTAGACCTCAACATAAAGAAAACAAAAATCCTCACAACTGGACCAATGAGCAACATCATGATAAACGGAGAAAAGGTTGAAGTTGTCAAGGATTTCATTTTACTTGAATGCACAATCAACAGCCACGGAAGCAGCAGTCAAGAAATCAAAAGACACATTGCATTGGGCAAATCTGCTGCAAAGGACCTCTTCAAAGTGTTGAAGAGCAAAGATGTCACCCTGAAGACTAAGGTGAGCCTGATCCAAGCCATGGTATTTTCAATCACATCATACGCATGTGAAAGCTGGACAATGAATAAGGAAGACCGAAGAAGAGTTGACGCCTTTGAATTGTGGTGTTGGCGAAGAATATTGAATATACCAGGGACTGCCAAAAGAACGAACACATCTGTCTTAGAAGTACAACCAGAATGCTCCCTAGAAGCAAGGATGGCGAGACTGTGTCTTACATACTTTGGACATGTTGTCAGGAGGGATCAGTCCCTGGAGAAGGACATCATGCTTGGTAAAGTAGAGGGTCAGTGAAAAAGAGGAAGACCCTCAATGAGGTGGATTGACACAGTGGCTGCAACAAAGAGCTCAAGCATAACAACGATTGTAAGGATGGCGCAGGACCCGCCAGTGTTTCGTTGTGTTGTGCATAGGGTCACTGTGAGTAGGAACCGACTTGACGGCACCTAACAACAACAATGTGCGTGTGTGTGTATGCATGTGTATGTGTGTATATGCATGATTGTACATGTGTACATGTGTGTACGTGTATGCATGTGCGTATGTATATATGTGTGTTTGTGTATATGTGTGTATGTGCACATATGTATGTGTGTATGCGTAGTGGTTAAGTGCTACAGCTGCTAACCAAAGGGTCGGCAGTTTGAATCCGCCAGGTGCTCTTTGGAAACTCTATGGGGCAGTTCTACTCTGTCCTAGAGGGTCGCTATGAGTCGGAATCGAGTCGACAGCACTGGGTTTTTGGTTATGCATGTATATGTGTGTATATGCATGTGTGTGTATGTGTGTACATGTGTGTATGTGTATGCATGTGTGTATATGTGTACATATGTGTGTATGTGTGCGTGTGTGTCCGTGTGTGTGTGTGTGTGTTGGGGGGTAGGGTTGCCAGATTTAACAAAAATACAGGATACACAGTTATATTGGAATTTTAGATAAACAGCGCATACTTTTTTTGCCATAAAACCAGTAACCCACGGTATGTCCCAAATATTGCATGGGGCATACTTACACTAAAAAATTATTTGTTGTTTATCTGAAATTCAAATTTATCTGGATGTCCTGTATTTTGTCTGGGAACCCTGGGTGGGGATGTGTTTCACCTGCTCTGGCGGGACACTGGGCTGGGAACCCTGATGCAGTCCGTTAGGCCTTCCCTCTCACCTGGAGGCTGTGTCTGGCTGCAGCATTTGGAGCCCCCTGAGGAACGGGGTTGCAGGTCTCTGTATAATGTGCGTAAACTTGTATTTGCGTCACTGCTTTCAGTATGGTGCCCCTCTCTCCTCTCCATCCTTCAATCCAGAGACCTTCCATCTCACTCTCTCCAGGGAGATGTCCGGTCTCTGCTAGGGTGGAGGAGGGCACAGGGGGTGCTCACGGCTTCCTGTGAAGACTTTCACCCACTCCTTCTGTTTGTGGTCCCTTGTCCCCTATGCCCAGAGATGGCTGTGCTGCCAGTGTTGGCCCTGGATGTCCGAGGGGTTAACCGGTTTGGTCTCCGCTGTCCTGACGCCTGGCTCAGGGTTCAGCTTCTTGCATTGGCTCCTTCAGTTCCAGTTGTCCATTCCTTGTGTGGCTGTTGTCTGTCCCCTTCTTGTCTTTATGCCACTTACACAAACCTTTGCTGTCATCTGTGTTGGGCTTATGGAGGGGGCAGATGAGATGTTTTTGCTCATTCTGTCGTCTGGGAGAGGAGCTCTCCCCAATTCCACCTCTAAGGTGGTCTGCCTCTCCCAACGAGTGTGTTTTGTCAGAAGTACCTCTATTCAACAATAATGTTGTCCTTGTTGTTGTTAAAAAATTAGCTGCTATCAAGTCAGCCTCCGACTCATGCCAACCCCATGCACAATAGAACGGAACACCGCCCAGCCCTGTGCCACCCCGTGACCCACTGCGGTTCAGACCGTTGTGATCCATAGGCTCTTCTTTGGCTGTGTGCAGAAGTAGCTCCCCAGGCCTTTCCTCCTAGTCTGTCTTAGTTGGGAAGCTCTGCCGAAACCTGCTGAGCATCACAGCAACACACCGCCTCCCCTGACAGACAGGTGGTGGCCGTGCATGAGGTGTTTCGGCCTGAAATTGAACCCAGGCCTGATCAGGAGGGTGAGAATTCTACCACGGAACCACCAGTGACCTCAAACCTCAATGATCAGTTACTAAACAATAATAACAGCAGGTATTTATCACAGAAGAGCTGCTGTTGCGTTCCAGGCCCTGTAATGGGAACTCTGTACACATTACACACACCTTCCTCTAACCCTCTCAACCCCGTGGGTGGGAGGTCATAGGTCCCCCAATTTTTAGGCAATTGAGAAAATTCAGTTCAGTGGCTTAAGTCACACCCCTGGGGTCCCACAGCTAGTGAGTGGGCAGAGCTGGGCTCTGGACTCCTGCACGTGACCTCTGACACACTGCCTCTCCAGGGGGTCCCAGCCCCCTTTGGTTGGACAGCTGACTCCGTTCCTCTTTGTGATTCCCACTACCATAGCTGGGCATGTTCGCCCAGTGGCTCTGGTGGGTTATGCTTGCTGGGGGTGGGGGTGATGTGTACCCATTTGACTTTGTGTTAAGGTAGTGCTCCTGGAGAGGAGCCTCAGGGAGAGAGAGAGGGCTGTTCTTGCTCTCCCCTCCTGGGCTCCCTCCCAGCCCTCCTCCCAGCCCTCCTCCCAGTCCTCTTCCCAACCCTCCTCCTAGCCCTCCTCCCATCCACCCAGCCCTCCTCCCATCCACCCAGCCCTCCTCTGAACCCTCCTCCCAGCCCTCTTCCCATCCTCCCAGCCCTCCTTCCATCCACCCAGGCCTCCTCTCAACCCTCCTCCCAGCCCCTCTCCCAGCCCTCCTCCCAGCCCACCTCCCAGTCCTTCTCCCAGCCCACCTTCCAGCCCTCCTCCCAGCCCACCTCCCAGTCCTTCTCCCAGCCCACCTTCCAGCCCTCCTCCCAGCCCTCTTCTCATCCTCCCAGCCCTCCTCCCATCCACCCAGTCCTCCTCCCAGCCCTCCTCCCCGCCTACCTCCCAGCCATCCTCCCAGCCCCCCCTCCTCCCAGCCCACCTCCCAGCCCCTTCCCAGCCCTCCTCCCAGCCTTCCTCCCACCCCTCCTCTGGCACTCCCTGCTGGAGAGGGTCCTGGAAGCTCATACCATTTAGCTGCTTTCTTTTGTGTGTTTTTCTCCTTAATTTTTTGGGAGGAGGCCTAGGATGCTGTTTTTTGTTTTTAAAGCAAGCTTTGTTTCTTCTCACTGTTTGAATACCATAAAATGCGTAAAGTTATTTAAAAAACTCTCCAAACTCTAGCTTTTATGTACACGATGGAGAATACTGATTTTAGAAATTGAGTGGGTGATTTTTATGTTGTGTGCACTTAGCGTGACAAACCGAACAATCTGAACAGACCTGAGTGCCCTTTTGTCCTCATGTTTATGTCTAATACTGAAGGTTTTGTGGAAAAGCTACATTTTTATGATTCTGAAGTACCTACCTCTTTCCCTCCCGTGTAAAATTTCATCGCGTCTTATTTATTGCACTGGGTATTAACACTCATAGTTTATTAAGGAATTTTCTCTAGGGCTTGTTGAATACTAGAGGTTGTGAAATGATGCATTGGTGGATAGAGGGAGGTTATATTAAAGCCCAGACGTTGTATGGCAGGGGAACAAAATATTAGCTCTGAATTCCGGGGAAAACATTAGCTGCCGAGCCCCCTGGTTCCTATCCAGGCAGGTCTCACCTTTCCAAACGTTTGGATCCCAAGGCTGCCGATTTCATTTTCCCAGCTTGAAGAATGAGGTGTGGAACTCCAAGCTAGTTTTTTTTCCTTCTGTCTTTCACTCTGTGAGAGGTGTTCTATGCTGCTATCCCAGGAAGCTCATCAGGACAAGGCCCCACAGAGCACATCTCAGGTCCCGAGTGCGGGCAGTCGACCCAGCTGCAATTCAGTACTGATAGTGCCAGAAGGAGCCCTGGTGGTGCAATGGTTAAGTGCTCAGCTGCTAACCAATAGGATGAGGGTTCAAACCCGCCAGCAGCTCTGCAGGAGAAAAGACCTGTGCTTGTGAAGATCACAGCCTAGGAAACCCTGTGGGGCAGTTCTGCTTTGTCACATAGGGTTGCTATGAGTTGGAATTGACTTGATGGCACCCAACAAGAATAGTACCAGAAGGAGTGCCAAACCAACCCACGACCCCTTGGGGGTAGGATTATCTAGGGAAGGCTGAGCAGGATGGTCCCACATTGGCCATAACTACACAGCTTCTCTCTGAGGTGGGCTAGACCCTCAGAGGGGCTTTGGGCAAGAAGAAGGAGAAAAGCCAGAACTGGGTGTGAGACACATGGCGAGGGGACTGTGCCTGTTACATTAGGCTTCTCCTTCTGAAAAGTGGCCGGAACTACCTACCTCAGTGTCCAGAGGCAGTGGTGAGGGTAGATCCAATTTTGGCTGTTTCCAGGAGCAGGAGCCTCTGGGCATGGGATGCTCTTGGTCAGGTGGGTGGCACGACTGAACTGCAAGTTCTCTTGCATTTGAGGCAAGAGTCATGCAGCAGTAGCAGAGGCGAGTGAAGTTTGGGCAGGTGCCCTCCACCTGCACATGGGAAGGCTTGAGTGGGCAGAAAAACACGGTCCAGCAGTCTGAATGACAGGAGGTTGGGGTCAGGATGGGGAGTACTGATGACCTGATCTGGAGCTGTGTTGGGCTGTGATCGCTGGGCATTTCTGGCTCAGCAAAGGATAGGCATGGGAGGGGGTCAGACTGGGATGGGCCAGGCCAGGCTCTTCCAAAGTTCACCAGAGCTCTTCCAGGACATCCTAATGACCATTTTGCGGGAAGATCTCTTTGTCCCAGCTGGTAACCTCCTCATCATGGTGCTGGACAGCAGATGGGACACTGCTTCAGGCAGTCAGTGAGTGAGTGGGTAGGACTTCAGGGTTCCACCGCCATTCGCTGCGTCTGGGTCCAAAGGCCATCCACAGGCAAGAGAGGACTCCAGGATGATGCTGCATCGTTGCCACATGGTGGCAGTGGTGTTGTGTGTGTAGGTATATGTGCAGGGAGTAGGGATTCAGATACTGTGGCGTCTGGGAGATGCTCAGGAAGGGCAGTGCCATTGTAGTGGTTTTAGTTTCAGATGCTTTGGCTTCCGCTGCAATAGGGATGTCCAGGGATGGGAGATGAACCATGACAGGTGATGGACCATATCAGGAGATGGACCATAACAGGTGATGAACCATGGCAGATGATGGACTGTGGCAGGGGATGGACCATGGCAGAGGATGGACCGTGGCAGGTGATGGACCATGACAGATGATGGACTATGACAGATGATGGACCAGGCAGTTGATGGCTCATGGCAGGAGATGGACCATAACAGGTGATGAACCATGGCAGATGATGGACCATGGCAGGGGATGGACCATGACAGGTGATAGACCATGGCAGAGGATGGACCATGACAGATGATGGACCACGGTTGATGGACCATGACAGGTGATAGATCATAGCAGATGACAGAACATAACAGATGACGGACCATGACAGGTGATAGGCCATGGCAGATGAAGACCATGGCAGGCGATGGACCATGACAGATGAGGGACTATGGCAGGAGATGGACCATGGTAGGTGATGGACCATAGCAGATGATGAATCATGGCAGGGGATGGATCATGGCAGATGATAGACCACAACAGATGATGGATTATGGCAGGTGATGGACCATAACAGATGATGGACCGTGGCAGAGGATAGACCATGACAGATGATGGACCATGACAGATGAGAGACCATGGCAGATGATGGATCATGGCAGGTGATAGACCACGACAGATGATGGACCATGGTAGATGATGGATTATGGCAGGTGATGGACCATGACAGATGATGGACCATGGCAGAGGATGGACCATGACAGATGAGAGACCATGGCAGATGATGGATCATGGCAGGTGATAGACCACGACAGATGATGGACCATGGTAGATGACGGATTATGGCAGGCGATGGACCATAACAGATGATGAACCATGGCAGGGGATGGACCATGACAGATGATGGACCATGACAGATGAGAGGCCATGGCAGATGATGGATCATGGCAGATGATGGATCATGGCAAGGGATGGACCATGATACGGGGTGGACCATGGCAGGTGATGGGCCATGACCTGTGATCTGCCTGAGCTTCCTATAGTCATGGAAGCTAAACTAAGGAGGCTTCCTTTTCCATTATTCCTTGAACCTCTGAAATCCTCAACCGTGACTCATGGCCATGGGATCCCAGAAAAGGTCATACAGAATCCTGTTGAGCCTAGTTCCTTCTGAGGCTGGGCAGAGCGGCTCAGAATTCTCATGGCCCACATGATTCATGCAGAGAATTAGGGCTGAGGTTAGGGTTTGAGATGCTGGAATTCAACCACGGGTAAATATGGAGAGGAAAGAATGGTGGTTAATGAGATGTCCGGTTTCTTTAATGCATGACATGGCTATCCTATATTCAATCATTGAGGAAGGACCCCTATTGTGGGGGTTGGAGACCACAGAGAGACACATTTTGGCTTGAGGCAGCTTGGGTCACCAAGCAGACACTGAAGGGACAATGGGAAGGACAGCTCTGTCCAGTTGTGGCCTGCCTGCCTGCTCCATGCCCAGGAGCCTGTGGCAAAGCCTGTAGACACCCCTTCACGAACGCAGATAAAAATCAGGATAGCTTGACATTTGAGGGAGACTGATAGCACAGGAGATGGGTACAAAGACAGACAAACAGAACATCTTTTTGGCTTTGCCTGGCGTTCCTTCTGCCTCAGCAGCCTCAGCTGAGCTCTTCCAGACCATCTAGCCTGAGGCTGCATCTTTCCTGATTTCAGCATCCTTGACCTTTCCTTCTTTATTTTTGGTGACAGTGGGTAAGAGGGAGGGTGTTTTGGGGTGGATGATTTGTGTAAGAATGTATGGTATTTTGATAAATGTACATTATTATGCCATTTTTCTTTCTTTCTTTCGCCATCCAGGATGAAGCAAAACCCTGCCTCAGCTCTGGAACTTGCTGCAGCTCATTAGTGGAACATCTCCCTGGATCCCTCACAGGGCAGCTGCGTCTGTTAACCCAAATGACGGCACTTCTCTCACATCAAAGCCAATGTTCCCGCAACAGGAGCAGAGACTCACTGGGAAAGAATTCCCATCTTGTCGGAGGTCCAGGAAGGGCTGACATGAATATGACATGGTTCCATCAGAATCCTTCAGGATCGCACTAGTTTCCATGGAACTAAACGTCTGTTATGGATTGAATTTTGTCCCCCTAAAAATATGCACTGTAAATTCTAATGCCTATGGTTCAGAGCTCAGGCTGCTAACCAAAAAAGTCAGCAGTTCAAATCTACCAGCCACTCCTTGGAAATCCTAAGGGGCAGTTCTGCTCTGTCCTATAGGGTCGCTATGAGTCAGAATTGACTAGAAGGCAATACTTTTGTTGTTTATACTTGTGGTTATAATCCCATTTGGATATGGATTTTCTTTGTTATGTTAATGAGGCAGTATTATCGTAAGGTGTGTTTTAAGTCAATCTCTTCTGAGATATAAAAAGAGCAGATTGAGCAAGCAACCAAGCAAACAAGCAAACAAGAGGGAAGACAGATGCCTTACCATGTGAAGATCGCCAAGGAACCAAGGAACAAGGACCTTCCCCCATAGCTGACAGAGAAAGAAAGCCTTCCTCTAGAGCCAGCACCCCGAATTCAAGCTTCCAGCTCACTTAACTGTGAGAATATGAAATGTCTGTCTGTTAAAGGCACCACTTGTGGTATTCCCGTTAGAGCACTAGATAACGAAGTGTCCTCTTAGACTCAGGAGGTTTAAGGGAACAATCCGCCAGACGTATGTGGTGGGATAATGGTCAGCATCTTCTTGTAAAAGTGCAGCAAACCTACAAAAGCTGCTGAGCATGGGGCAGGGGTCGTCTGGGTGCCCAGTGAGGGGGGAAGGAGGAGGCACATGCTTTAATTAGACTTGGACTTTGCTGGGACGAGTCTGCATCTGATTTTCACTCAGAGCACTTCTGCCTCCTCAGGCAAACAGCGGACTGAACACTTGATGTCAGCACACGCTTCACACACACACCATGTATTCACTTCCATAGGCATGCACGTGCACACACGGGGACCCACACGCATTCCCTGACTTGCCATGTGTGGGGCAGATTCCAGCTCCCCCTTTCCCGCTCTCTTTGTGATAGGAGGCAGGGCTGAGTCCTCTCTTTGTTTATTTGTACAGGGAGGAATTCATCAATTAAATGTCTAGCTTTGAGGTCTGGCCTATCAGGAGCGATTCCTGTAAGGCTAACTCATTCCTTTAATCTCCATCCTGGGCCTCTCTTTGCTGTTCTTCAATTAACAGTATTTGGACAATTACCCCACTGCTTTTACTATGCAGAGGGAGCAAAGGAAAAGTTGGGGTGCTCTCATCAGTCTGCATGGGCTCCTGCTGGCTGTGGGGTTGGGTTTGCTGCCTGGGGTGCCCCTGCCCCACCCAGGGAGGCTGCACCAGCTGCAGTAGTTGGGGTGTTGAGTCTGGAGGTTCCTGACGAGTACCTACCACTGTGGCTCTTGCTCAGTGTTCAGTCCTGGGCCCCTCTGGTGATCTGTTGAAAACCACAGAGCCTCTTTCTGGGAGTGTGTGCATATATGCGTGCACACACACAAACGCGTGCGCACAACTTCTGGTATATGGTCCGGCCCCACTATTGAAGACCAGGAAGCTGAGCCCCAGAGTGGGTCATTTGCCCCTTGGTGATTAGAGATGGGTCTGGATGCCGTCTTGGGTTCATGCCGGGAGTCTGCCCTCCCCTGGCCCAGGTTTTCCCTCTGAACCAGAGATATCTTTGCTTGCTGCCATTCAAGCAGCCTGGATTGTGCATCTCTGGAGGCTGGTTCAGCCCCTGGAGAAAGGTCATGGGGAGGGGTCTCCCCAGGTGAGGTCTGGCCTGAAGATTGTCCCAGAGGCCCACCCTTCCATTCACATTGTCTCACTCACCTGTGACCCTGCCCTCTGGGGCCCAGCCTCCAGCCCCCTAGCCCCAGAGGTGACCCCAGCAGCAGGCTGACGGGCCTATGGTGTGCTTCCCTCGGTTCCTGCCTGTCTTCATGGAGCCCACAGGGACAAGCACATTCTTTAGGCCCTTCTGGAGGTGCAGTGTTTTACCAGGCAGCCATAGGGCCTCATTCAAGTCTCATGATAACCATTTGGAGAAACAGGCTCAGAAAGGACAAACCCATGTGGTAAAGCTGGGACTGGGATTCCAGGAGCCCTGCTCCCTCCCCCCATGGGACACAATTGAAAAGTCACACAGCAGGGATGTGGTACACATGCTGTCCTGCACCTACAGACCATCATGGGAGAAGAGGGGCAGGAAGGGGTGTGGCCGCACGTACTGGCTTCTGCTCTTCCTCTTCTTTCTCCACCTTCGACTGACTCCTGCATGGTCAACTTGAGTGAATGAATGAATGAATGAGTGCAGCCAAGGCTCCTGCTGACCTGCTCTGCCATTGCTGACCTCAGACAAGAATGAGAAGACATCAAGGGTCCACAGGAGACAAGAGAGGGAGCAGCTGGGTGGCTCTTCCTCCTGGGATTGCCAGTGGATCCCCAGGGCACTCCCTGGCTGGATTCCTGCCTTCCTCCATCAAAGTAATGGCTTGTTAGTACCAGCATTGGGAAGACAGGCTGGACGGGAAGCCAGCCTCACTGTGAAGCTCCAGCTCCGGGCCTCTTTGTTTCTCTGCTTCTTCCAAAGTGGCAAAAGATCAAGGCCCTGAGCTTGAAATAACAAGAGGGAAATAGTTTGCAGACCTGCATCTGGAGGCCAGAGGGGCTTTAATCGTGGTGCTCGCAAGAGCGCGGGGAGGGCGGGTTTGGATCACTGGTTCATAAACTCATCTCTGTGGCTTCACACGGCAAACTCAAGAGAGGCCCCGTCCCAGGCTTGGATGTGGCCCTGGCACAAAGCTTCCTCTCTGGTTAATGAGACAAGGCACACCTGTCTGCTGAGTGCCACGCCCAGCCCGTGTCTCCCGGCAGGTCCCGGCCTCCTTACCCTGCATTTCAGCGTCTCTGACGCCATGAAGACACCCCTTCTTAGGTACAGACCCTGTGACCTTCAGCTGAATCCTCCAGGCATCGGCTTTAATTCAGGCCTGCTGTGGAGTCCCTGGGTGATGCAAATGGTTAATGCGCTCGGCTGCTAACCAAAAGATTGGGGGTTGGAGTCTACCCAGAGGTGCCTCAGAAGACAGGCTTGATGATCTACTTCTGAAAAAATCAGCCATTGAAAACCCTATGGAGCAGTTCTACTCTGATACACATGGGGTCACCCTGAGTCGGGGGTGACTCGGCAGCAGCTGGTTATTGGTAGGGTCAACTGCAGGGTTGCCGTGGTCTGCCTGTTGACATATGCTGACATACGTCTGCAGTTTACTCGAGGCTGAGAAAAGCCCAGAGTACCCCTGATGTCCCTTGAAGCCAAAACAGGCCTTGTCCTGGGGGAAAGGGGAACTTGCAGGGCATCACCATGCCGTGGTTGGGGTGACGGGAGCCTCCAGGGTGTCATACTCTGGATAAAGAAGCCTGTCACTTTTCCGTTTGTCTTTGGATCTGCAACTTTTGGAGATCTTCCCAACCATGAGTTTACCTAGCACATGATTCTCCAGCCTGAGGCCTTCTGCTTATAATCAGTGACAGAATTGAGAAGGGGGCCCACAGATCTCAGGTTCATGGAGAGCACCTCTTTGCTTCTTGCACTCTGCACTGGCCACTACCAAAAGGGCACCCAACTCACAAGGTTGTAACGAAAACATACCTGAGCCACGATACACGCTGAGGTGATAGAGTCCCAACTACCAAGTGCACCAGGGTTCCTGGGCTGCAAAGCAAAGTGACACAAGATTGGGGCTTGTAAGAATGGAAGTTTATTCTCTCCTAGTTCTGGAGGCTGAGAGTCCAAATTCAAGGTGTCAGCAGGGCCATGCTCTCTCTGAAGGCTCTAGGGGCAGATCCTTTCTTGTCTCTCCAGCTTCTGTAACCCCAGTGTCATTGGCTTGCAGCTGCAGCATAAATCCATCACCGTATGGCCGTCTCCTCTGTGCCTGTGTGTCTCTATGAGGACACCACTCAGGTGGCATTAGGGCCTACTTTGAGGACTAAGGTGCACCTGACCCAAGCGATGCTGTTTTCAATTGCCTTATATGAATTTGGAAGCTGGATAATGAATAAGGAAGACAAAAGAATTGACACCTTTGAATTGTGGTGTTGGCAAAGAATATCGAATATACCATGGACTGCCAAAAGAACAAACAAGTCTGTGTTGGAAGAAGTACAGCCAGAATGCTTCTTAGAAGTGAGGATGGCAAGACTTCATCCCACATACTTTGGACATATTGTCAGAAGGGACCAGTCCCTGGAGAAGAGCATCATGCTTGGTAAAGTAGAATGTCAGAGAAAAAGAGGAAGACTCATTGAGATGGATTGACACAGTGGCTGCAAAAACGGGCTCACACATAGCAACGATTGTGAGGATGGTGCAGGACTGGGCAGTGTCCGTTTGTTGTACATAGGGCCATTATGAGTTGGAGCTGACTTGACGGCACCTAATAACAACTACTCTGGTATGAACTCATGTTGACTGATAACATCTTCAAAGACCCTATTTCCAAATAAGATCATGTTCACAGGTTCAAGGGTTAGGACTTCAATATATCTATGGGGCGGGTGGGGCACAATTCAGTCTATAACACTGAGGATCTGTGAATATAGTAGGCATGACCCGCCTGGGGTTGCATCCTTGTATGACCTGGGCCAGGTAACATTTCCATTCCTGTTTTAGGGAAGAGGAGACTGGTGTTGGGAGGAAGGCTGGTAAGTTGTTTAAGGCCACATAGCTCCTGAGAGTCAGAGTCAAACTTGAATCTAGACCTCCTTAACCACAAACCTGTGGGCTTTCCAGAGCCCTTCGTCTCCCAAGGTCTCAGTTATCCAATCTGGTCTACATCCATCCTTGGAGTGAATTCTTTTCCTAAAATACAGTGAGGACCCTATCACCTCCCACCTCAAAAGCTGGCAACCACTTCCATTTCTTGGGTGGGTCCTTTGGATTGCTGGAGTGACCAATGACCAGGGAGGCTGCAGCTGTTCATGTATCCAGCACTTAGTGCGAAGGTTACGACGTGGCAGAGGGAGATGGAATTGGTGGGGATTGTGTGTCCTTCCACGCTGGGTCGATAGACAAGTATCCAGCTGTGTAGATTCCTGAGATGTGCTGACTGTGGTGGAGGGACGGAGTCTTGGGCCAACACATCCATTGATTTGTATGCAAATTCAATCAGCTGCTGCAGCCAGGGAAAGGAGAAGAAGGTGAGGTCTGAAACTAAAACCTCATCAGGCTACATTGACTGAGCCCTTTGCTATTACAGATGTCCAGAGAGACACTGACTCTTGGTTAACATGCTGAATAACTTCCCCAAATCTGCTGATATTTTACAACAACCCTGTAATTTCAGTTAGTGTACTAGTCACCAATGTGAAGTTTCTGGTTATAGATACCATGATAGGGAGGGCTGTGTCATTTGCTAAGGGTGGCATTTCAAATGAGTAGGGAAAATTTAATGCATCATTTTTGACAACTGTCTGTCCACAGGAAAAATATTGCGTAAAAAAGTGACACCCTTCCACCATCTGTACCTTAAAAAAAAAATTCCAGCTGGCTTAAAGATCTAGGTGTAAGAAAGACTCTGTTGCCTGAAGGAGACATAGGAGAATGTTTTCGTATTTTGCGGGTGGAGAAGATGTTTCCAAGCAAGGCGTACAAATAATTGATATTAAGAATGAGACAGACTAATAGCGGTATCTCAGAGGCTTAACCCAACAAGGTTCCTCCTCCGGCTCCATGTTAAGCGTAGGTCAGCAGGGGCTGTGTTCCACACAGATATCCGGGGACCCAGGGTGAGACTCCGTCTGGGATATTATAGCAGGGGAAGAGACTCTTGGAGGTCATGCACCAGCTCTTCTAGGTTTTGGCTTAGAGTTGACACATGTCACTTCTGCCCAAAGCCCACTGGCCAGAATCAGTCATGTGACCCTGCTGAACCACAAGGGGAGGGGCAATGTGGGGAATAAGTTGAATGTTTATGAACACTGCTCTCTGCCACAAACTCTATCCTAATACATTAAAGTATTGGATGGAATGAGAGATTTTCTTGGGACATGGGTCAAAAGAGATGCTTAAGAAGAAATGAAAATAGATTCTAAGAATTACCGTCAAGAAATGGATTTCATCTAGGTGGTTTTATTGAAAGAATATCGAGCATGTGTGTTCAGGGAGGAGTGGTGAGATGTTCCCAGAATTCCCCGGGGGCTGGGTACCAGGTGTGGAATTAACAAACCTCAAGGGGCTCTGAGGCAGGAAGCAGGAGGTAGGACACGTCATAACAGGACGTTAGGGGAGGAAGTGGGCCACCTGCACCTCCCTCCAGTTGTTCCAGACCTACTGAGAATGTGCTCAGTTGGCAGATCTGGGGGTGCCCCTGGCTGTCCCAGGCCTTGTCACTTCTGTAACAAGCTGATTATGCAGAATTATCCTCTCAGCCTGTGAACAGGGGAGAGGGCATCCCCCAGTAAGAAACTGAGGTGCTGGTATAGGCGCGGAAAATGAAGCTCAGCAGTCAAAGAGGAACTAAAGGAAAGAGAGACTGACACCCATGTGGCATCAGCTATTGAAACTTTGTCAGAGAATAGGTAAGAGATACGACGAGCTCTGAAGTCATATGATGCTAACAGAATCGCAAAGAAAAACGTTATTAGATGCTATTTATAAAGGTATATATTTAAAGTGTCTCTCCGTTAAGGATCAGAAATGGATATGCTTCTAAGTTCTTAGATTAGGTAGCTACTGTGTCGAGGCTTCCGTGTTCATGGTGCTTTCATATTCAAGGCCCCACCTCAGTGCTGGGGGCCCAATGGCTCTGAGGCGTCACAGCTGCACTTGGGGTCTAAGAGCAGATGCGGTGTCTCACAGGGTAGAAATGGACAAAATGACACCATGATGGGTGCACCAGGTGATGGGCCCAGAGTGCTGGTGACTCCAGAGCAAAATGGCTGACCATGGGAGTCAGATTGGTAGAGAAAACATTCCACAGAGGAGAGGTTCACTGGGACCCTTCACTAAAGTGCCCCAGGCATCTGCCTCTTCAGAGCACCAGAAGGAAGTTGCTGGTAGACAGCCATCAGCCGAATGTTGAACAGAATGGGCTGGCCTTTGGCTTAGTAGCCATTGGTGCCTCACGGAGTGACCCAGGCCCCACTTCCCCATCTCTCTGCTCTCCGGGGCCTCTGAACCTTTTGTGCTATCCAAAGACCCAATTAAAGGAAGATAAAAGAGAAGGATGACGGATTCACAAAAACGCCTGCTCAGCCTGGACACCTGTGACAGGAAGGAACATAGAAAAGGGAAGGAAACATAGACCAGTGATAATGAATACTGATTTTTGTGCAAATCCAGTCAGCAGCAACCTATGAGCCAGAGCCCCTGAACGTCACTCCAAATCAAAGCAGTGTAAATACTGCCGCTTCAGGTCTGCCTTGAGAGGCAGCTGTCTGCCGGCACGCGGGGACTGCGGCAAGCAGCGTTCCAAAGGTGTCTGCTGCCTTCGAGTTTATTTATTTGCCTCACTTGATCCCAGTTACGTTTAAGCATGGCGTGATTATACATCTCACACTGATTTAAGACCCCGGGCCTGCATGGTGGGCAGGGAAAAGACGAGGGGGAGGAAAAGGCTTCCTAGCTCCATCTAATTTAAAGCATCTTTAGCTGAGTGGCGCAGTGAAAAGGATGTGGCTAAAACAAAAATCAGAGCGAGATCAAAGGACATGCACAAATTTATTCCTTCTGGAAGCAACCTCTCCTTTTTCCCTGTCTCTGCTTCTTCCCTCATTCAAATCCCAGGATTCTTCTGTGGCAGAGCTCCAGGACTCCCTGGTCTCTGAGCAGAGTCCCAGTTTCATCTTTGATTGATGGGGCGGCTTGCGGGAGATCTGAGGGCCTTCGTGATTTCACGGTGGGCACGTGAAGCGTCACATTAATCAGTGCTCTTTAAAAGCAGTTCAAAGACGGTCCTAGATGCTGGTAAGACTCTTGTTTGAAGCATGGAGCCAAGGGGCTTCGTGATTTTATCAACAGCCTGCAGCTTCTTTCTCCTCTCTCCAGAGCACTTCTTGCTGAGTCGTGCTGGGTGGAATTTTACATGCGAATCTCACGGAGCCAAAGGAACCTGAAAGATTGTCCAGTTCCAAACCCATGCTTCACATCCACAGACGCTTGAAGAGGGAAATGGCCTACTTAGGATCAACGGAAAGGGGCTCCTAGTCCACAGGCAGCGTGTTGCTCAGGCTTCCTGGTGGCCTGTGACAACTCAGAGGAGATTGAGCTCAAAAGGGGAATTTTAGCTCCTGTAATTGGGAAGTTGAGAGGATGAGCTCCGAGTCCAGCAGGATCTGGGGTGCATGCTGTTGGTTTTCCCCTTTCCCTCCATCTCCCATCTGTTGCATGGTCTGCAAGCAAGAAAAGACCCCCCTGCAGCCCAGGCTGACATCACAGCTCACAGAGCCTTTTTTTCCCTCCTCCTTCCCCTGCCCACCACACAGGCCCAAGATCTTAAGTCAGCATGAGATGTATAATCACGCCATGCTAAAGTGTAACTGGGATAAAGTGAGACAAATAAACGCACAATCTCTCCTGATGCACCTGTTTACCTAGTCTCAGGGCAGGACCTTTACCAGCTCTGCTTGTCACATGCCCCGCCCTGGACCAACTATTGTGCAGAGAGATGGAGTTCTGTAACTGGCCAGGCTCGATCACGTGCTCACTCCAGGCCTAGCTAAGGTGTCAGGGGACTATGGGTGACAGTCCCAGCAAAGCCACCTGTGTGTGTGCGTGAGCATGTGTTTGTGCGCGTATGCATGTGCGTGCGTGTGTTATCTAATTAAAAGAGGGGCCGTGGGCAGAAAAACAGCATTCATCAAGTGTCTGGAGAGTTACTTCCTGCACCATCACCCAATGGATGGACTATGGAACACTGATCTGAGGAGATGTAGTAGATGTTATGTGATCAAAGGATCTGTGATCTATGTATTGGGAAGTTCTGGCTGAAGCTTGGGTGAAGCATTTCGTTTCATCATGCCAATGTGCATTGGAATCTCTAAGACAGGGCTATCGATGAGTGTTTCCCATGTTTATTTGACTAAGAAGCCACTTCTTAGCTATGAGACACTGTAAGGAAAATGAGGCTTTAGGATAGAAAGTTTAAACTGAAAGAAACTTTAGACATCATATAGCCCTTTCGGTTTACAGATTCATAAAGGTGAAGTTATCTGCCTGGTGGTGCTAAGGAAGAACCCTCTCTAACATGCACACCAGCCAGTCTGTTCTTACCCGATGACCCGCAGTCTGACTCCAACTTGTGTATTTGCCACTGTAGTGACTTAGCTTATGCTGTTCCCTCTTCCTGGAATACCTCTATTCCCCATCCCCACTGGCCATTCTTCTGGGCAACTCCAACCTTCACGACTGGGTGGCCTTCTCCACCAGCTCGTACCTACAGTGGGGAGACATGCCCTTCTGTACCAGGCCTTTCCAAACTCATAACTGGAGCTAAGAGCTACCAATCCCTTCCAGTGGAAAGTAAGCTCTTCAATCTCCAAATCTCCAGATAGAATAACAATTTTATGGCAATTACATTCTAACCTGTGGCATAGACGTTTATGTAATTGACTTACAGCCTTTTCTAGACAATAGACTCTTATGCTATAAATGATTTCTTCTGCTAATCATTTCTTCTGAGACCCCCATTCTCAAGTCTGTATGGGAGTGAAAGAAACAATTCACAGTTTGGTTAGATCAGATGCTTTGTCTTACACTGCTTGGTATGGGATCTGGACATTTCTTGGAATCCAGTTACTTTGGGGAAGCAATGCTGAATTAAATGCTTTTGATTTTACATGGGGTCTCTAATAAAACTCCAGAACAAAAATAAGGATAAAGCATGTCATACAACAAAGAAAGAGCATGGTTTTAAAGATTATCCAGAAAACAAAAAATAAAAATTTAGATAGAAATTAAATGCCTTGCACCCTCAAGGAAATTAAGAAACATAGACCCTTTGAAAAGACAGGAAATATAAGATGAAAAAGTAGAAAGATTCTAAGGGAGCTGACAGAAGAAAGATGTTAAAGAAGCCGATAGGCTATTGCAGTAAGGAGAAGTAAGACATGGAATAAATACTCTAGGAAAAACAATCATTGGTATTACAAAACCAAACCAAAAATCACTAGAATTAAATAAATCAGGGAGGTGCTAAAAGATATGAATGGCTGGCAATGCAGATGCAACATAAGGAGAATTGGTGTGCTTGAATAAGAGAACGGACCAACAAGAGCAGAAATAATATTTTTGAAGCTATACTAGAAGAACATTTTTGGAACTGGAGGGAGCCCTGAATCTACATTTCAGTAAGTATCAAGGTGCCTGAGAAAACATTAACAACAACACCACCAAGACACATCCTGGTGAAGTTTCTCCATTTCAATGATGAAGAGCAGAATCTCACAGGTATCCAGTAATAACAACAGGATCATTTAGAAAGGCAAGTAATGAGGCTGTTGTCAGAATTTTCTCAATTTTGGGTGACAGAAGATAGTGGGTCAAAATGTACAAGTGTTGAGGGGAAGCACCTGTGAAACCAAAAATTTTGTTTTTCCCCAGCCATATGCTTGTATGTAATGGCAGCAAAAGACATTATCTTCTGTAGGAGAACAGGTTACCCCTGTGTATTCTTTCTAAATTAAACAACAACAGCAATGAAAACTACTCGAAGATCTGTTGTAACCGAATGAAAGATGAATGAAAGTAATAAATTAAAAAATGTGAATTCGGGAAAGAAAGGGCAGGCGGTGAGCACAGAATCCGTGTAGACTTAGAGTTAGGTCTGAATAATGGAGTAAATATGGTTACGCATCAGAATATAAAAGTTCTCTTGATTCCTGATCTAATCAGGTTTCCACTTGAATGGTGGACATTATAAGATGTCATAGATTTTAAGATAACCCCGATCTCAAGAGGCTGAAAAGGAAAACAGTGCAATTAAGAACTGAAGTTGACTACACGTCTATTTGTGGGACAAGTCACTTAACCTTTGTCTTCCTTTATAGACTGAGTCTTCGAGGACAGGGGCTTATACTTTTTGTGTATTGCTGTACCACCAGCAAGAGCAGGGTCCGGCACTTAGCAAGTGGCCAATAAATATTTTTTGGATAAATATTAATAATCTTTAGTAAAATAAAATCACAATAGTTTAACTGAATAATGTAACGTAATGAAAAGCTGTCAAGCCCACTTACCGATTGTCTGCATAATTTAACACTAGAAAAAAAAACTTATGGAGCACATCAACCAAAAATAGGTGGATGGAAAAACAGGAAAAATTGTAGTTATGTTAATTTCCTCGTGCTGTTTTTTTTCTGAAGATAATGCATTCAGAAATACAGATTTAAGCAGTCTATTTAAAGGTATAAAAATAACTACAGCTAAAACAACAACAAGAACATTAGACTGTATTCTTCCAAACTATAAGAAAGGACAGAATGAAAGAGAAGGCAAACAATACAGCACTATATATAAAGGAACAATATAGGAAAACTGCTAGGAAGCTGTCAGGGTTCGCACTGTGTCTGTAGAAATGTGTGTCAACTTGGCTAGGCCATGATTCCCAGTACTGTGTGATTGTCCACCATTTTGTCATCTGATATGATTTCCCTATGTGTTGTAAACCCTACCTCTATGATGTTAATGAGGCAGGATTAGAGGTAGTTATGTCGGTGATAGAAAAACTCTGGAGATTGCATGATTGAGTTTTGCAAGACCAGTGACTTCTTTATTGCAAATACCTTTTTTCACCAACGTAAACGGCGACTATATACTTGGACCTCACCGGATGGAATGCAGAGGAATCAAATCGACTACATTTGTGGAAAGAGGCAATGGAAAAGCTCAGTATCATAAGTCAGAACAAGGCCAGGGGCCGATTGTGGAATAGACCACCAATTGCTCATATGCAAGTTGAGGTTGAAGAAAATTAGAATAAGTCAGCGAGAGCCAAAGTACGGCCTTGAGTATATCTCACCTGAATTTAGAGACCACCTCGAGAATAGATTTGATGCATTTAACACTAATTACCAAAGATCAGAGGAGCTGTGGAATGACATCAAGGACCTCATACATGAAGAAAGCAAGAGGTCATTAAAAAGACTGGAAAGAAAGAAAAGACCAAAATGGATGTCAGAAGAGACTCTAAGACTTGCTCTTGAATGTGGAGTAGCTAAAGTGAAAGGAAGAAATGGTGACATGAAAGAGCTGAAGAGAAGATTTTGAGAAGACAAAGTAAAGTATTATAATGAAATGTGCAAAGACCTGGAGATAGAAAACCAAAAGGGAAGAACACACTCTGTGTTTCTCAAGCTTAAAGGACAGAAGAAAAATTCAAGTCTCAAGTTGCAATATTGAAGGATTTTACAGGGAAAATACTAAATGATGCAGGAAGCATCAAAAGAAAATGGAAAGAATACACAGCCATTGTACCGAAAAGAATTGGTCGACGTTCTGTCATTTCAGGAGGTAGCATATGATCAGGAACCGATGTCACTGAAGGAAGAGGTCCAAGCTGCACTGAAATCATTGGTGAAAAAGAAGGCTGCAGGAATTGATGGAATATCAGTTGCGATGTTTCAACAAAGCGTGCATTGCTAGAAGTGCTCACTCTTCTGTGCCAAGAAATTTGGGAGGCAGCTACCTGGCCAACCGACTGGAAGAGATCCATATTTGTGCCAGTTTCAAAGAAAGGTGATCCAACAGAAGGCAGAAATAATTGAACAATATCATTAATACCATAGACAAGTAAAACTTTGCTGAAGATAATTCAAGGCTGGTTGTACCAGTACATCTCAACAGTGAACTGCCAGAAATTCAAGGTGGATTCAGAACAGGGATATCATTGCAGATGTCAGATGGATCCTGGCTGAAAGCAGAGAATACCAGAAGGATGTTTACCTGTGTTTTATTGACTATGCAAAGGCATCTGACTGTGTGGATCATAACAAATTATGGATAACATTGCAAAGAATGGGAATTCCAGAACATTAATTGTGCTCATGAGGAACCTTTACATAGATCAAGAGGCAGTTGTTTGGACGGAACAAGGGGATACTGATTGGTTTAAAGTCAGGAAAGGTGTGTGTCAGGGTTGTACCCTTTCACCATACCTATTCAATCTGTATGCCAAGCAAATAATCTGAGAAGCTGGACTATATGAAGAAGAACGGGGCATCAGGATTGGAGGAAGACTCATTATGCAGATGACACAATCTTCCTTTCTGAAAGTGAAGAGAACTCGATGAAGATCAAAGACCACAGCCTTCAGCATGGATTACACCTCAACATAAAGGAAACAAAAATCCTCACAACTGGATGGACCAATAAGAAACATCATGATAAATGGAGAAAATATTGAAGTTGCCAAGGATTTCATGGAAGCAGCAGTCAAGAAATCAAAAGATGCATTGCATTGAGCAAATCTACTGTAAAAGGCCTCTTTAAAGTGTTGAAAAGCAAAGATGTCACCTTGAAGACTAAGGTGCACCTGACCCAAGCTATGGTATTTTCAATCGCCTCATATGTAAGTGAAACCTGGACAATGAATAAGGAAGACCAAAGAAGAATTGACTCCTTTGAATTGTGGTGTTGGCCAAAAATATTGAACATACCATGGACTGCTAAAAGAACGAACAAATCTGTCTTGGAAGAAGTGCAATCAGAATACTCCTCAGAAGCAAAGATGGAGTAATTACGCTCACATACTTTGGACATGTTCTCAGGAGGATCAGTCCCTGGAGAAGGACATCATGCTTGGTAAAGTAGAGGGTCATCAAAAAAGAGGAAGACCCTCAATGAGATGGATTGGCACAGAGGCTGCAACAATGGGCTCTGGCATAGTGATTGTGAGGATGAATCAGGACCGGGCAGTGTGTCATTCTGTTGTACATAGGGTGGCTATGAGTTGGAACCAACTCGATGGAACCTAACAACAACAAAATGCTCTGGGAGTCCCCGGGTGGCTCCTACAGTTAAGGACTCAACTACTAGCTTAAAGGTTGGTGGTCTGAACCCACCAGAGGTGCCTCAGACAACAGGCCTGGCAACCTGCTTCTGAAAGGCCACAACCTTGGAAACACTATGGAGCAGTTCTACCTTGCACACATGAGGTTGCCAGGAGTAGGAATTTTCTCGACGACAACTAACAGCAACAACTTTCTGGAGGGCAGCACCCTCGCACCTCGTTCCCCCTGCAGTGAGAAACAGCGACGGGAACTCAGCCCTGAGCCATTGGCCCTGAGCATCCTGTCCCAGTGTGGAGAAAAAACCCGAACAGAAACTCCCAGGGTGCCCCTGTGTCTGCTGTACACTGGGAGAAGGCCCTGGACCTTGCCTCTGTGCTTAAATCCATCACTCTAAGTGCTCTGGGCTTTATGTGCTCGGGGCCTCTCTGTGTGGGGACCTCGTCCCTGTGCTTAAATCCATTACCCTAAGTGCTCTGGGCTTTATGTGCTTGGGGCCCCTTGGTCTGGAGAAAAACCTTTTAATAAGTCATTATTAAAACCATTTGCCTTTCGACTGTTTGCATATATAATTCCTGAAATATCTCCTCTCTAATTGTCCAGGATAGTGATATTCAGCAGAGCTCGCTCCCCTTGGAGGCCATCACCCTTCTCATAAACCTGCCATGAAGAGTTTGCGTGGCTCATGCAGGCCCGGGGCCTGGGGAAGCCCCCATCTAGCCGTCCAGCGCCCAACTGGATGGGGAGTAGCGCCTCCAGCCCCCTTGCCCAGCTCGGAGTTTCAGGACCTACAAAATATCCATGGGTAACTGTAGGGAATTTCCCAAATCCCCAGTTTCTCACTGTGGGGTGGGGGTGGGGGGGCTGTAAAAAGAGCTGGCTGCCTAGTTCTTGGGGGTGGCGATGCTGCTGGAATCAGTCCGGGACAGCCAGAGAGCCAGCAGCTTTGGGCTACAATGGATCAGGTCATCAGTCACTGAGGAGCCCAGGATAGGAAATGCCACCAACTGAAAAGTCACCCGGACCAGGTGCAGTGCATTGTGTTTTTGCACTAATTCTCTCAGTGGCCCCTCAGGTAGGTGTTGTCAGGATGGCTACATACTGTATGGGGACCAGTGCAAAATCAAAGTGTGGGCCCTTGTTCAAACAGAGCTCAGGCCTCCAAGATGGTGGCACAGAGCGTTAAGCTAGTGCAGGCCCTTATGGATGCAGGGACCCTCCTCTAGGTGCAGTGGCCTCTGAGCTCAGGTGACGGCATAGTTTGAATGCCTGTGAAGCTGGTCCTGGGTACTACCATCACCATCTCCCCCTGCCCCTGTCCACTCATTTTGAGGTTAAGGAGCAGAGGCCTAAGTGGTCATGATCCTACCACTGTCAAGCATTGGAGCTGGGTCTGGAACCAGGCCGTCTGACTCCAGAGTCTCTGGAGGTTCACCCACACCCAAGCTATAAGTCAGCTGTGGTGGGCTTGGGACACACAGAAGTCTGACGAGGGCAGCCCCACCAGCAGAGGAGGCTGGAGGAGCCTTGGGCCCTGGTCTGCCACTCCTGAGGGACACTAGTCAGGCTGTACTTCCTCGCTTCCCACTTTTCCCCTCTCCTTCTGTCCACATAGCACCTGGCCTTCTGTGTCTGCGGGGAGACTCCACCTGCCAGGCACAGAGTGGGGAAGGCCTAGTGGAGCTGTCCAGCAATGACGCATCGAGTGCTGTCCTTGTGCTTGGCACCGAGGGGAATGACGTGGACAGTGTGGGAAGGCCTCTGAGGGGAGACGGACATGAACA
The DNA here is from genome assembly GCF_030014295.1 of Loxodonta africana. Lineage (NCBI taxonomy): Eukaryota > Metazoa > Chordata > Mammalia > Proboscidea > Elephantidae > Loxodonta > Loxodonta africana. The sequence goes on along the minus strand of NC_087347.1, from coordinate 4,285,909 downwards.
CATGAGCACACAATTTCATCACTGTATGGGTTTCCTGTGGCTGCTGTGACAAATGATCACAAACTGGGGGAGGTTTCTAGCAACAGAAATGTATTCTGTCTCAGCTCTGGAGGCCAGAAATCTGAAACCAAGGTGTCAACAGGGCCACACTCCCTACAAAAGCTCTAGGGGAGAATCTGTTCCCAGTCTCTCCTAGCTTTTGGTGGTTGCCAGCAATCCTTGGTGATCTTTGGTTTGTAGATGCATCATTCCAGTCTTTGTCTTGTCATCACACCTTTCACTGGGTCTCTCCTCTCCTTGTAAGGACACCAGTCAGTGAAGTAGGGCTCACCCTATGACCCCATCCTAACTGGATTACATTTGCAAAGTCCCTTTTTCCAAATAGGGTCACAGTTACAGGTACTGGAGGTTAGAAGGTGGACATATCTTTTTCTGGAGACACAATTCAAGCTACAACGATCATCCAGGTGAGAATGCTGTGAGATGTTGCAGGGGACATTGAAGCTGAGTGGCGGGGGTTTCCGGAGACTGGAAGAACGGAGTAGTGGCCAGACCAGCGAAAGGAAGGCAAGGAAGAGTGTAGGAATCTTGGCAGAAGACCGTGAGCTGGGCAAGGGCTTGTTGCAGTCCAGGAACTGACAAGGCCGGGGGAGGGGATCAGGGCAGGTGGCCGGGGGCAGTGAGAAATGAGATTGAAATTGCCAGCAGGGGCCAGAGCATGAAGGCCTTGTTAAAAGTTTTTAATTTAAGAGCACCTGAGGTTTTTGGACAAGGGTGATGCCATGATCACAATTGTGTTTTCAGAGGTTCCTGCTGGCTGCAATGGGAGTTGACTGGGCAAACAGGAAACCAGATGACCAGGGAGAAAGCTACCGCATAAGTCCAAGCCTCTCAAGAGGGGCATGGTGTCCTCAGACTCTGAGCAATCTCTCCTTCCGGATGAATAAACAGGGGGAAGAAATCCGACAGGGACCTATAACAGAAACCTGCAGCACATACGACCTTGAAGACAAGGGGAAGAAGCGTTTCTCCGGAAATATAAAATGGACTTGCCTCACTTAATTTCTATTGCCTTGAACTCTACCTGAAGGGCATCAGCATTTTAATTTTAACAGGAGTTGCACCCAGTTTAAGCACCTTCTGCTTAAAAAAAATGTTTGAAAACTACTTGTTGTTGTTAGGTGCCGTCGAGTCAATTCTGACTCATAGTGACGCTACGTACAACAGAACAAAATACTGCCTGGTCCTGCACCATTCTGACGGTTATTGCTATGTTTGACCCCATTGTTTGCAGCCACTGTGCCAATCCATTCCATTGAAGGTCTTTCTCTTTTTCAATGACCTTCTACTTTACCACTGTGATGTCCTTCTCCAGGGACTGATCCTTCCTGATAACATGCCCAAAGTAAAGGAGATGAAGTCTTGCCATCCTCACTTCTAAGGAACATTCTGGCTGTACTTCTTCCAAGACAGATTTGGTTATTCTTCTGGCAGTCCATGGTATATTCAATATTCTTGTCCAACACCACAATTCACATGAAGAGGACTTCGGTCTTCCTTATTCGTTGTCCAGGTTTCACATGCATATGAGGCAATTGAAAATAGCATGACTTGGATCAGATACACCTTAGTCCCCAAAGTAACATCTTTGCTTTTTAACACTTTAAAGAGGTCTTTTGCAGCAGCAGAAGACTAAATCTTCAATAGTCAGATTAAGACCCTTGATCCAGGAAGGGAAAGATTTGAAATATGGCAATTTTTCTGGCAATGTCAGCCTCCCAACACGTGGTGGCCTTAGGAACAACTTACACATAAAATCTAAGCAACGTTTAACTCTTTTAAAGGGAAATGGGAATGATGTGAACTGACGGGGTCATGATGTGTCTTTTTCATCTGGAATGTTCCAATTGAGCAGACTCACCATTCTTAAACAAGAAGATTGAAAGACATCATGGTAGATGGGCAGTCTGGACAATGTAAGGCCATGCCGAAGGCTCCCTGTCACTTTATGTAGGTGAAGAAACTGCTTTCGCTTTTCCAGAAGCAGCTGTTGGAGAACATTCTCTCTTATGACAGCTTTGGAGAGTGGATAAGTGTGTATTTCCCGCACAGAAGAGCACAATCACTAGTAGTCCTTGATCCTTCTGCCTTCTGCCAAAAGCATTTCCAGTCTTTATCTTCATTTGGGGAAGAATTCACTTCAGGTAAGCATTTCCTGAGAGGTGATATTGGCCAAGCTGGTAGTCTTTGATGGTTCCTGCTTTTGAAGGGAAAGCGGCCCTTTCTCTCTCTCTCTCCATTCAACCCTTACTGATAGTAATTGGCTGTTACCTCTCATGATTTCTCCAGAGAAATGAAAATAGCAGCTCCGAGTCTTAAAACAATGTCCTTTGATCTGAGTGCTCCAGGAAATAAAACACCTTTGCTGTTATGAAGTCCAGACAGGGACACATTTGCGGAGGGTCCCCTGAGCTGCATTGCTGCCCTTTCTTGCCAACGACAGCATCCTCAGCCTGGACTGATGTGATGAGTCCTCTTTAAAGGCTAGCCCTTTTCCCCATTCACGAATGTTTGTGGATGATTCCACGGATGACCCGTGCCTTTGTGGCCTGTATGTCCTGATTACTCATTATCAGGACAATTGTAGCAGCCTCTGAAGGCCTCTTTTGCCTCTTCCTCAAATGCCAGAGCCTTTGCCTGGAATCTATGTGAAGCGTGGGCACTTGGCAAGAACCAGCCTCGTACAGGCAGCTGAGGCGGGGGGCGCTCACCTGCATCTGCCCGCTGGATACCGCAAGCCTGGCTAGTTCTGTTTGAGGGCTCATCCTATGTCATACTGCTTTCTGATGGAGCCAGCATCCTATACAAGGTGTTGCCTTAAACTTGGCACCAGACTCTAACTGTCAGATAGGATGTACTGGGCCAATTAAACCTAGGGGAGTCCCTCTAACTTTCTGAATATAGAAAAGGGTTGGATGAGATTTTCTGAACCCACCCAGTAGAATGGGAACTAGGTACAGTGTATTTAAAACAGTCGTACAGAGTGTAGAGCAAGCTGTAAGTCAATAGTTCTCCATGTGGAGATGGCCCCACCCCCATAGGTTCTGGGGTGCAGCCTGGGCTCTGGCGGAAGCTAAGTTTTCTAGGTTGATTCTAATGTGAGCTGGGGTGGGGAGGGGCACTGCTACTCTGGAGGGTCTTCTGTGTGTTCTGTGTTCCGTCTCCAGCTCTCTCCATCAAGGACTCCTGTTCCCATGTTCAGCCTGCTGGACCCTCTCTTGGCTGAGGGCCTGGTGTTCTTAGAGGCAGGGACCTCCCTGCAAGGTGTGTCTGTGAGGGGGTCTCTAGAGGGATTTAAAACCCTTGTTGGCAGGAAGAGGCATTTCCTGTGCAGTGGCAAGAATATTTTCACCGGCCACACGCACACTGTTTAATGAATAGCTATTTTTTAATGAGTGTCTTCAGCGTGTGAAAAATTCATTGCTCTCTGCAGTTAAGGTATGCCCTTTTCTGCCTCTATGCTACACTTTAATAGAATGTTTCAAATTGAATGACTTTTTACAACCAGGCTGATTTTCTGAATCAGGGCTGCATGCCACCTGACAGTAGGGACATAACCTAATTTCATCTACATCAGCCCCTTATTTAAACTCTGTCAGTTCAGGGATTCTCCTCCTTGTCTTCCTGCAGCTGGGCAGGTACTCCCTGGCATTGGTGGGGAGAAGTGGCCGGATCTGCTGTGGTCTTGCTGGCCAGTGTCTGCCCACCTGCTGCTGACATCTCGGGTCCTGGCTCAGGCTCCAGACCCCAGATTTGGTCTCAGGCCTGTCTTCTGTGAAATGCACAGAAAATGGCTGAGCTGTGGCTGGCTGGAGAGCTCCCTGCCCCGGAAAAGAGGACTCCATGGAAAGACAAGAGGGATGAGCTATTGGGAGCAGGTGCTGGGGAACATCAGCCATCAACCAGCTGCCTGAGGTTCCCATGTGTGTACCCCCAAAGGACCAGGAGAGTGTCCACAGGAAACCCGGCGACGGCTAACTACTCATACAGAAGCCCAACCCGATTAGAACAAGGGACTTTGACCTCAGTTCTTGGTTTTGCCTTAAATCTTTATGGACTGACTTACAAAATCAAGTCACTCTTCATAAGTTCCACGAAGTGGCATAATCGAAACGAAACAGACTTGGGAGCCAGAGAGGATTGACCTGATGCATGTTACTTGACCTCTCTGAGCCTGTTTCTGCATTTTGGAAAGGAGATAACAAGACCTGGCTCACAGTAGAGCTGTAAGAACTCAATTAGATAAAATGCTCCAGGTCCCGAGCACGGGTCCTGGCAATAAATTGTGGCAGTTGTTAGTATTGTTATGTTGCCAGCTGCTGTTGAGTTGGCTCTGACTCATTGCCTGGTCCCGCACCGTCTTCACAATCATTGGTATACTTGAATACACTGTTGCAGCCACTGGGTATTTATTTTGAGTGCCTCCCAACCCAGGGGTCCATCTTTCAACGCTGTATCAGACAATATTATCAGTACACGTATCATAAATGTTTAGCCAGGAGCAGGGGAATTAAACTCAAGTGTGGGTTGTTGTCCACTTTTGGAAGGAATATCCAGGTGCGGGGGCTGTTTAGTCCTCTCTGGACAACTTCTGTTGAGCAGAAACAGTGTGTGAAGCTAAGCAGGGGCAGAGCTCCCTTTCCAGAAACACGTTATTGACTCAGCCCCCTGTGAGGACCCCACATATGTTCGCGCTGGCAGTGAGTCCTGGCCTCCCATAGAGCACCCTTCCAAGAGCTGAGCCTGACCCAGCTCTCCACCTACCACTCACACGTGGATGGGCGCTTGGGCCTGAAGGGGAGGAAGGCAGTGGGGTTGTAAAGCTTCCTTTTTGGAAAAATAAGAATTATGTGGAATGACATTAATTTAAAAGCTTTTAAGGAGCCAATTCACCTGTGAAAGTGCTCCCCAGGTGACAGTCTTCCTGTGTTGAAACAGCCCGGTCTTTAAAAGGATTTTAATTAATGTTGCTGAGAAACATACCAATGGCATTTCAGCCTGAAGCTCAGGAGCTGAGGTGCCAGCCAAGAGTTTTATGACATAGAGCTCATTTTCTTAAAGGCAGATGAAATAATATTCCCACACACTTAGCCTCAGCACTTAGTTCTGGAAATGGCCAAAAATAAGCGCTGGGATCCTTGGCGGCCTTATGCCTGCTCCCCAGATGGAATGTTACTCCTCAGCCAGGACCTACTGGGCTGAATTTCACAGGCATTTCCAGGGCTCCAGCTTCCCCTCACCTTCTGACCGGGACTCACCTAGCTGACGGCAGCCGGCTCCTCGATCGGGACTCACCTTGCTGACGGCAGCCGGCTCCTCAGCACGCCAGCCCAGCACGGCGGGAATCTGAACTTGAACTGACCTAACTAGTTGCTGTTGAATTAGCTCTGAGTCAGGGTAGAGCTGCGCTCCGTAGGGTTTTCAGTGGCTCATTTTTCAGAAGTAGACCATCAGGCCTTTCTTCCGAAGTGCCTCTGGGTGGGCTCATACCACTAATCTTTTGGTCAGCAGCCGAGCACATTAACTGTTTGCACCACCCAGAGACTATTGAAAGTTATGAAGAGTGAGTTGATTGTGTAAGCCCATAACAATTTAAGACAAAATCAAGAATTGAGGTCAAAGTCCCATGCTCTAATCAGTTTGAGCTTCCACATGAGTAGTTAGTTGTCCTTGGGGTGCCATGTTTCCCGTGGACACCCTTGTGAGTCCTTTGAGGGTGCCCTCATGGGAACCTTGGGCAGCTGGCTGATGGCTGATGACCTGTAAATGAATAAAAGCCAAAGCCTGAAGGAAACTCGAAAGAGGATGATGGGGGGCAATGAGGGCATAGGTCCTGCACAGATCTGCTTGGACAATGAGCTTGCAAATGCCAGAGCATGGTACAGGCTTGCCTGGGGATCGACGGGCATCCTGCGGCTCACCGTGTGGCCAAATTACTGTGGATTCTGAGCAGAGTTCATGATAGGTCTTGGGGCTGGGAAGACAGTGGGTTAAGGGAATTTTATTAATGGAAGGAGAAAGAAAATAGGTGATATGATTGGATGGTGTCCCTCAAAAGATATGTTGAAAATGTAACCCCCAATACCTGTGAATGTGACCTTGTTTAGAAATAGGGTCTTTGAAGATGTTACCGGTTAACCTGTGGTCATACTGGAGTAGGGTGGGTCCTAATTCCAGTGTGGGTGGTGTCTTTATAAAAAAGGAGAAGAGACACAGAGATGGAGAGACACACAGAGGGAAGATGGCCATGTGAAGATGGAGAAAGAGTTTGGAGTGGCATCTAACAAGCCCAGGCATGCAAGCATTGCTGACAACAAACAGAAGTTGGAAGAAACAAGGAAGAATCTTCCCCCAGAGACTTTAGAGAGAGTATGGCCTTGCTGACACCTTGATTTCAGACTTCTGGCCTCCAGAATGGAGAGATAATGAGTTTCTGTTGTCTCAAGCCACCAGTGTAAGGTGCTTTGTCATGGCAGCCCTGGGAATCTAATACAGTAGAGAAAGGTAATGGGAAACGCACACCTAGAATGAGTCCTGGGAAGTGGACCAAGTTGCTGAGCAGCTGCTTAAGTTGGGGTTCAGTTAAATGGGGTGCAGTCCACTGGAAGTTCCTCGTGTTTCAGGGGCCCTCATGATGGCTATGTTGCTAAAGTGTCTGTGGTTAATGAGTTTGGGAAATTTTGGGTCCAGTTTTCAGGACAGGTGGCATCTGCCCTTTTGAGGTAGGCAACTTCCCACTCCCTCTGTGCTACGCTGGGCCAAGGATACCCCTTCCTTATGCCCCCAAGGTCACAGCTGTTGATTCCCGATTCTTGTAAACACATATTCCTCCATCTCCCAGAGCCTGGGTCTCTTGGGATTGCAAGGGCAGACACGGCCTGGGCTCCAGAACCAGAGCTCCAGTCGGTTCCCTTTCCTCAGCTGAAGATTCACACCTTCAGGGCTCAGGCAACATTTCCTTGCCTTTCTCCCCACCAACTTTCATTTTGAAAATTTTCAAATCCGAACAAAGTTTGAAAGAATAGAATAATGAATGCTTAGATTATTAGCAGTTTGGGCAGATTTTCCTTTTCAATCTCAAAGCATAGATGTTCTGATTGCACCTTTTTCCTAGGCAGTGGGCCCCCTGCTCACTCTCCCCCAATTGTCTGTTGTTGTTGTTAGGTGCTGTCGCGTTGATTCTGACTCATAGTGACCCCATGTGACAGAGTAGGACTGACCCGTAGGGTTTTTTTGGCTGTAATTTTTACAAGAGTAGATTGCCAAGTCTTCCTACTATGGAGCTGCTGGGTGGGTTTGAATTGCCAACCTTTCGGTTAGCAGCCAAGTGCTTAACTGCTGAACCACCACGGCTCCTTTCAATTGTCTGAGGGGGGCCTTTGTCCCTCCTAGGAAGAAACCAGGTGACTTTCTAGCATCACCTTTACCAACTAAAAGGGTAAGAGTGGGAGAGAACACAAACAAGCTCTCCAGGGGGCCACCTCCCTTCACTGCTGGTCTCCATGTCGGTGTGATGTTGCAGTCTCCTTCCCGAGGGTACTTGCTCAGACGTTCTGTCTTTTCCACCCTCCTCCCCTCCTTAGGAACGCTTTTCCAGTGTCTTTGTATGAGGCCGTGATTACCTTCACTCGCTTCCTTCCTCGATCCACTCTCCCAGAAGGGTTACCACCCTTTCTCTACTCTTTTTAGATTTCTCATAATCTTTCTCCACTCTCCAATCTCGGTTAACGTCTTCACTCCTTATTTGACTGCCTGCCTTAACAGAGTCCTCGTTATCAAATCTACATATTCACTTGCATCTAAACCCATGTGTGTGTGCTTTCTGCTTGTTACAGAGGATGAACTATCTCTGCTCCCAGGGACAGCCCTCCCTCTTCAAACACTCCTCTCGCCTGCTTAAGGAATTGGCTCTTGAAATTACTCCTTTCTACATCATCAAGATTTCTTCTGTACTAGAGCTTTCCATTGCCTCAAAAAGGTGCTGTAATGGTGTGCACCTTTAACCATAACCTTCTCCTAGCTCCATGTCCTCCTTTAGCCCTCAAGCCATTTCTCTGTGCTCCTCAGAGCAAACTTTCTTGGAAGAGTTGTCTATGTGCTCTTTCTTTTCACCACTACTTCACTCTTATTTGTCCCTCAGTCCATTCCGATTGACTTTCACACTGAAGGATTTAAGAATGATCCAGTTTAAGCTTGAGAAATTCCCACTGGCTGATGTTGAAGAGTGGTGGAAGTGGGGTGAGTGGAATGGGAGGGAGGAAGAGGGAGGCCAGGTGAGAGGTTTGCAGCAGCCTAGAAAGAGATACAACTGGAAATCTCCTTAGAAGGGAGAATGGTGAGACTTGGTCTTGCTTACTTTGGACACATCATCAGGAAAGACCAATCTTTAGAAAAAGACATCGTGGTTGGTAAAGTAGAAAAAAAAATTTTTTTCTTGGGGGGGGTCACCTAAAATGAGGGAAGCCGTCAACGAAATGGATTGACACAACAGCCACAACAACGAACTCAAACATACCAAGGATCATGGAAATGGCCCAGAACAGAGCAACTTTTTGTTCTGTTACACCTCAGGTAGCCAGGAGTTGATGGCAACTAACTACAGCAATAGCTTGGACCAGCGTGGTGGCAGCAGAAGGGACGCTGTGGGTAGATTGAGAGTTTTGTGTGCAGAGGAGTGTGGTCATCCTGGCAATTTCTTTTATCTAAAAACTCTTCCCTCAAAATGTGGCAGCTGCGAACGTTGTCCAAGATCCCTGCCTCAAAGAAGACAGGCCACCACAGAACAATGGAAAACAAGGTTTCCATTTGAAAGTCAACTTTTGAGTTCCAAAATAAACTTTTGAAACTTCCCAGAGGAGCCAGTACATTAAAAAAAGGTTTTTGTAGTCTCAGAAGGTTGGATTTTGTGCACCCAGTGTTATAAAGATGCCTTCTGCCATAAACAACAGATTTGAGAATAACACATAACGGATGCGAGTGGCAGCTTTTCCACCCTCAACTTGATAAACACTCCACAGGCTGGGGAAAGAGATTTGGAGGATAAACAAATAAACCGGGATGTTAAAATGGGACTCAGTCTTATCTGAGGCACTGAGGACAGATGCCACCTTCCAAAACCAGCCGTGAGACCCCCGTGCTGTTGTTAGATGCCATGGAGTTGGTTCTGACTCGTGGCTACACCATGTGCAACAGAATAAAACACTGTCTAGTCCTACGCCATCCTTCCAATTGTTGTTATGCTTGAGCCCATTGTCGCAGCCACTGTGTCAATCCATCCCTCCAAAAGAGGGTCTTCCTCTTTTTCTTTTTTTTTTGTTTATTGTGCTTTAGGTGAAAGTTAGCAAATTAGTTTCTCATTCAACGTTTTTATACACAAATTGTTCTGTGACGTTGGTTGCAATCCCTGCCACATGTCAACACTCTTGCCTTCCCCACCCCAGGTTCCCTGTTTCTATCCATCCATTTTTTCCTGTCCCTTCCTGCCTTCTAGTCTTTGCTTTTGGGCAGGTGTTGCCAATTTGGTCTTTTATACATGATTGAACAAAGAAGCACGTTCTTCACGTGTGTTACTCTTTGTTTTATAGAACCGTCTAATCTTTGGCTGAAGGGTGAACTTCGGCAATGGCTTCAGTTCTGAGTTAAAAGGGTGTCTGAGGGCCATAATCTTGGGAGTTCCTCCAGTCTCTGACAGACCAATAAGTCTGGTCCTTTTTTTTGTGAATTCGAATTTTGTACTACATTTTTCTGCCGTGGGGCTTCCTCTTTTTTGCTGACCCTCTACCTGATCAAGCATGATGTTCTCCAGGGACTGATCCCTCCTGATAACATGTCCAAAGTATGTGAGAGGAAGTCTTGGCGTCCTTACTTCTAAGGAGCACTCTGGCTGTACTTCTTCCAAGACAGACGTTCGTTCTTCTGGCAGTCTATGGTATATTCAATATCCTTCATCAACATCGTAATTCAAAGGCATAGATTCTTCTCTTATCTTCCTTAGTCGTTGTCCAGCTTTCAGATGCATATGAAGTGATTGAAAATACTATGGCTTGGGTCAAGTGCACCTTGGTCCTCAAAGTGACATCTTTGCTTTTTAACACTTTAAAGAGGTCTTTTGCAGCAGACCTGCCCAATGCAATACATTGTTTGATTTCTTGACTGCTGCTTCCATGGGTGCTGATTGCTGATCCAAGTAAAATGAAATCCTTGACAACTTCAATCTTTTCTCCATTTATCATGATGTTGCTTATTGGTCCAGTTGTGAGGATTTTTGTTTTCTTTATGTGTAATCTGTACTCAAGGCTGTAGTCTGATTTTTAGCAGTAAGTGCTTCAAGTCCTTTTTGCTTTCAGCAAGCAAGGTTGTGTCATCAGCTTATCACAGGTTGTTAATGAGTCTTTCTCCAATCATGATGCCATGTTGTTCTTCATATATTTCAAAACAAAAAAACCCCTAACCTGTTGCTGTCGAGCTGATTCCAACTTATAGTGAACCTATAGAACAAAGTAGAACTGCCCCACAGGGTTTCCAAGAAGCAGCTGTTGGACTCGAACTGCCAGCCTTTTGGTTAACAGCCCGAGCTCTTAACCACTGTGCCACCAGTTTCTTGGATTATCTGCTCTGTATACAGATTGAATAAATATGGTGAAAGGATTCAACCCTGACCCACACCTTTCCTGATTTAAACCACACAGTATCCCCTTGTTCTCTTTGAATGACAACCTCTTGGTCCATTTACAGGTTCCACATGAGCAGAATTAAGTGTTCTGGAATTCCCATTCTTCACAATGTTATTCATAATTTGTTATGATTTACACAGTCAAATGCCTTTGCATAATCAATAAAACACAGGTAAACATCTTTCTGCTATTCTCTGCTTTCAGCTAAGATCCAGCTGACACCAGCAATGATAGTCCTTCTTCTATGTCATCTTGTGAATCTGGCTTGATTTTCTGGCAATTCCCTGTCAACGTACTGCTGCAACTGTTTTCGAATTATCTTCAGCAAAATTTTACTTGTGTGTGGTATTGATATTGTTTGATAATTTCTGAATTCTGTTGGAACACCTTGCTTTGGAATGGGCACAAATATAGATCTTTTCCAGTTGGTTGGCCAGCTAGCTGTCTTCCAAATTTCTTGGCATAGACGAGCGAACACCTCCAGTGCTGCAGTTGTTCACTGAAACATCTCAATTGAAATTCCATCAATTCCTAGAGCCTTGTTTTTCATCAATGCCTTCCATGCAGCTTAGATTTCTTCCTTCAGTACCGTCGGCTCGTGATAATATGCTACCTCCTGAAATGGTTGAAACTCCACCAATTCTTTTTGGTACAGTGACTGTGTGTCGTCCTTCCATCTTCTTTTGATGTTTTCCGGCTCATTCAATATTTTGCTCATGGAATCCCTCAATACCGCAACTGCAGGCTTGCATTTTTTCTTCAGTTCTTTCAGCTTGAGAAACGCTAAGCGTGTTCTTCGCTTTTGGTTTTCAGATTTCAGGTCTTTGCACATGTCATTATAATGCTTTACTTTGTCATCTTGAGCTGCCCTTTGAAATCTTCCATTCAGCTTTTACTTTATCATTTCTTCCATTAGCTTTAGCTACTCTACTTTGAAAAGCAGGTTTCAGAATCTCTTCTGACATCCAGTTTGGTCTTCTCTTTCCTTTTTGTCTTTTTAATGACTTTTTGCTTTCTTCATGCATGTTGTCCTTGATATAACCCCACAACTCGTCTGGTCTTCAGTCATTAGTGTTAATTGTGTCAAATCTATTCTTGAGATGGTCTCTAAATTCAGGTGGGATATCCTCAAGGTCATATTTTGGTTCTAGGGGACTTGTTTTAATTTTTTTCAGCTTCATCTTGAATCTGCATATGAGCAATTGATGGTCTGTTCCACAGTTGGCCCCTGCCTTGTTCTGACTGATGATATTGAGCTTTTTCATTGCCTCTTTCCACAGGTATAGTCAATTTGATTCCTGTGTTTTCCATCCATTGAGGTCCACATGTATAGTCACCCTTTATGTTGTTGAAAGAAGGCATTTGCAATGAAGAAGTTGTTGGTCCTGCAAAATTCTATCATGTGATCTCCTGCATCATTTCTATAACAAAGGCCTTATTTTCCAACTACAGAGATCTTTCGTCTTTGTTCCCAGCTTTTGCATTGCAATCGCCTGTAATTATCAATGCATCTTGATTGCATGTTTGATCAATTTCAGACTGCAGAACTTGGTAAAAATCTTCAATTTCCTCACCTTTGGCATTAGTGGTTGGTATGTAAATTTGAATAATTGTATTAACTGGTCTTCCTTGTAGGTGTATGGATATAATCCTTTCACTGACAGTCCTGTACTTCAGAATAGATTTTGAGATGTCCTTTTTGGTGATGAATGCGACGCCATTCCTCTTCAATGTGTCATTCCCGCCATAGCAGACCATATAATTGTCTGATTCAAGATGACCAATACCAGTCCATTTCAGCTCATTAGTGCCTAGGATATCAATGTACGCAGTCCAATTCATTCTTGGTGACTTCCAGTTTTCCTAGATTCATACTTTGTACATTCCATGTTCCTATGATTAATGGATGTTTGCAGCTGTTTATCTCATTTTGGGTTGTGCCATATTAGCAAATGAAAGTCCCAGAAGTTCAGCTCCATCCACATCATGAAGGTTGACTCTATTTTGAAGAGGTAGCTCTTCTCCAGTTGTATTTTGAGTGCGTTCAAACCTAAGGGGCTCATCTGGCAGTATATGAGACAATGTTCTGCTGCTATTCATAATGTTTTCACTGGCCCATTTTTCCAGAAGTAGACTGCCAGGTCCTTCTTCCTAGTCTGTCTTAGTCTGAAAACTCCATTGAAACCTGTCCACCTTGTAACCCTGCTGGTATTTGAAATACTGGTTGCAAAGCTTGCAGCATCCCCCATGTGTCTGTCAGTTTGTCCTACTTTGGGGGCTTGTGTGTTGCTATGATGCTGGAAGCTATGCCACTGGTATTCAAACACCAATAGGGTAACCCATGGCAGACAGGTTCCAGCTGAGCTTCCAGATTAAGACAGACTAGGAAGAAGGACCAGCGGTCTACTTCTGAAAATAATTAGCCAGTGAAAACCTTATGAACAGCAGCAGAACATTATCTGATATAGTCCTGGAAGATGAGCCCCTCAGGTTGGAAGGCACTCAAAATACTACGGACGAAGAGCTACCTCCTCAAAGTAGAGTTGACCTTAATGAAACGGATGGAATCAAGCTTTTGGGACTTCATTTACTGATGTGGCACTACTCAAAATGAGAAGAAACAGCTGCAAACATCCATTAATAATTGGAACCTGGAATGTATGAAGTATGAATCTAGGAAAATTGAAAATCATCAAAAATGAAATAGAATGCATAAACATTGATTTCTTAGGCATTAATGAGCTGAAGGGGACTGGTATTGGTCATTTTGAATCAGACAATCATATATAGTCACTATGCTGTGAATGACAACTTTAAGAGGAATGACGTTGCATATACAGTCAAAAAGAACATTTCAAGGTCTATCCTGAAGTACATGCTGTCAGTGATAGGATAATATCCATATGCCTAAAAGGAAGACTAGTTAATACTAAAAAGAAAAAAAAATTTTTTTTTTTTCAAATTTACGCACCAACTGCTAAGGCCAAAGAGGAAGAAATTGAAGATTTTTACCAATTTCTGCAGTCTGAAAACGATCAAACATACAATCAGGATGCATTGATAATTACTGGTGATTGGAATGTGAAAGTTGGGAACAAAGAAGGATTGGTAGTTGGAAAATATGGCCTTGGTGACAGAAACGATGCCAGAGATCACATGATAGAATTTTTCAAAGCCAATCATTTCTTCATTGCAAGTACCTTTTTTCACCAACATAAGTGGTGACTCTACATGTGGAGACCTTGCCAGATGGAACACACAGGAATCAAATGGACTACATTCGTGGGAAGAGACGATGGAAAGCTCAGTATCATCAGCCAGAACAAGGCCAGGGACTGACTGTGGAACAGACCATCAGTTGCTCACATGCAAGTTCAGGCTGAAACTGAAGAAAATTAGAGCAAGTCCACGAGCGGCAAAGTACGATCTTGAGTATATCCCACCTGAATTTAGAGACCATCTCAAGAATAGATTTGGTGCATTGGATACTAATGACCAAAGACCAGACGAGTTGTGGAATAACATCAAGGATGACATGAAGAAAGTAAGAGATCATTAAAAAGACAGGAAAGAAAGAAAAGACCAAAATAGATCTCAGAAGAGACTCTGAAACTTGCTCTTGAACGTTGAGTAGGTAAAGCAAAAGGAAGAAATAATGAAGTAAAAGAGCTGAACAGAAGATTTCAAAGGGCAGTTTGAGATGACAAAGTGAAGTATTCTAATGACATGTGCAAAGACCTGGAGATAGAAAACCAAAAGGGAAGAACATGCTCAGCATTTCTCAAGCTGAAAGAACTGAAATAAAAATTCAAGCCTCGAGTTGCAACACTGAAGGATTCTACGGGGAAAATATTAAATGACGCAGGAAGCATCAAAAGAAGATGGAAGGAATACACAGCGTCATTGTACCAAAAGGAATGGGTGGACATTCAACCATTTCAAGAGGTGGCATATCATCAGGAGCTGATGGAATTGATGGAAGAAGTCTAAGCTGCACTGAAGACACTGGAAAAAACAAGGTTCCAGGAATTGACAGAAGACCAATTGAGATGTTTCAACGCTGAAAGCACTCACTCCTCTATGCCAAGAAATTTGGAAGACAGCCACCTGGCCAACCTACTGGAAGAGATCCATATTTACGCCTATTCCCAAGAAAGGTGATCCAACTAAAAGGGTAACTTATCAAGCAATATCATTAATATCACACACAAGTAAAATTTTGCTGAAGATCATTCAAAAACAAGTATAGCAGTACCTCGACAGATTATTGCCAGAAATTCAAGCCAGATTCAGAAAAGGACATGAAACCAGGGATATCATTGCTGATATCAGATGGATCTTGGCTGGAAGCAGAGGATACCAGAAAGATGCTTGCTTGTGTTTTATTGACTATACAAAGGCATTTGACAGTGGGATCATAAGAAATTATGGATAACATTGTGCAGAATTGGAATTCCACAGCAATTTAATTGTGCTCATGAGGAAACCGAACATAGATCAAGAGGCAGTTGTTCGAACAGAACACGGGGAATACTGTGTTGTTTAAAGTCAGGAAAGGTGTGTGTCAGGGTTGTAATCTTTCACCATATTTATTCAATCAGTATGCTGAGCAAATAATCTGAGAAGCTGGAGTATATGAAGAAGAACTTGACATCAGGATTGGAGGAAGGCTCATTAACAACCTGCGTTATGTAGATGACACAATCTTGCTTACTGAAAGTGAGGAGGAGTTGAATCACTTATTGATGAAGATCAAAGACCACAGCCTTCAGTATGGATTACACCTCAACATAAGGAAAACAAAAATCCTCACAAATGGACCATTAAGCAACATTGTGATAAATGGAGAAAAGACCGTAGTTGTCAACGGCTTCATTTTACTTGGATGCACAGCCAACACCCATAGAAGCAGCAGTCAAGAAATCAAACAATGTATTGCATTGGGCAAATCTGCTGCAAAAGACCTCTTTAAAGTGTTGAAAAGCAAAGATGTCACCTTGAAGACTAAGGTGAACCTGACCCAAGCCATGGTGTTTTCAATAGCCTCATATGCATGTGAAAGCTGGACAGTGAATAAGGAAGAAAGAAGAAGAACTGATGCCTTTGAATTGTGGTGTTGGAGAAGAATATTGAATATACCATGGACTGTCAAAGGAACAAACAAATTTGTTTTTGAAGAAGTACAACCAGAATGCTCCTTAGAAGCAAGAATGGCAAGACTACATCTCACATACTTTGGACATGTTGTCAAGAAGGATCAGTCCCTGGAGAAGGACATCATGCTTGGTAAAGTAGAGGGTCAGAGAAAAAGAGGAAGACCCTCAATGAGATGGATTGACACAGTGACTGCAACACTGGGCTAAAGCACAACAATGATTGTGAGGATGGCGCAGGACTGGGCAGTGTTTTGTTCTGTTGTACATAGGATCTCTATGAGTTGGAATCAACTTGAGGGCACCTAACAACAACAACAAGCTTCCAGCATCATGTATCTGTCAGTTTGTTGTATTGTGGTGGCTTGTGTGTTGCTGTGGTGCTGGAGACCCCCATGGAAGTTTGCAAAAAAGAGGGGCAAGAAAACCAGTTCTATAAGCTTAAGCTTACCACCCATTCCCAGCCTACAGAAGAGTAGAGAGGCTAATAAAAGGCTCACTGGAGATTAGAAGCATTTTCCTTTGGAAAGAGCTGTCCTGGCAGTCCCGTTGCTATGGAGTGAAAGGGGGTAAGGAGTGTTTCATTCTGCCCCCAGGCTTAGTGAGAGCAGCTTTATGACTTTACTGGGGAAACTTGGTACAAGCCCCCTGTACTTGGGAGATACTGACCTAAGAAGTCTTAAGGGTAAGAGGCTGAATGAAGGGGCTGCAGGAGCAATGCAGGAGTTTTTGTCTGGGAGACACTGCATTCCCAGAGTGCTTTGGGGCAGGTGATGAGATCTCACGTGGGACAGATACACAATTGTGAGGGAACTGACTTGGGGGCAGCTTAGATCCTGTCCATGAGGGCCATATGGGGGGGGGGCGGGTGTGAAAAGACTCAGCAGAAAGGAGCTTGAGGTACTGCTAGCATCCGAGGGCTGTGAAATGGACGACTGATAGAAAAATTTTCACAGCTATTTTCCCATGATAGCTGAACAAATAATCCGAGAAGCTGGACTATATGAAGAAGAATGGGGCATCAGGATTGGAGGAAGACTCATTAACAACCTGCATTATGCAGATGACACAACCTTGCTTGCTGAAAGTGAAGAGGACTTGAAGCACTTACTAATGAAGATCAAAGACCACAGTCTTCAGTATGGATTACAACTTAACATAAAGAAAACAAAAATCCTCACAACTGGACCAATGAGCAACATCATGATAAATGGAGAAAAGATTGAAGTTGTCAAGGATTTCATTTTACTTGGATCCACAATCAACAGCCATGGAAGCAGCAGTCAAGAAATCAAAAGACGCATTGCATTGGGTAAATCTGCTGCAAAGGACCTCTTCAAAGTGTTGAAGAGTAAAGATGTCACCCTGAAGACTAAGGTGCGCCTGACCCAAGCCATGGTATTTTCACTCACAGCATATGCATGTGAAAGCTGGACAATGAATAAGGAAGACCGAAGAAGAGTCGACGCCTTTGAATTGTGGTGTTGGCAAAGAATATTGAATATACCATGGACTACCAAAAGAACGAACAAATCTTGGAAGAAGTGCGGCCAGAATGCTCCTTAGAGGCAAGGATGGCAAGACTGCATCTTACATACTTTGGACATGTTGTCAAGAAGGATCAGTCCCTGGAGAAGGACATCATGCTTGGCAGAGTACAGGGTCAGCAGAAAAGAGGAAGACCCTCAATGAGACAGATTGACACAGTGGCTGCAACAATGAGCTCAAGCATAACAACGATTTTAAGGATGGTGCAGGACCGGGCAGAGTTTCGTTCTGTTGTGCATAGGGTCACTATGAGTAGGAACAGACTTGATGGCACCTAACAACAACAACAACAAAGCCCCAAACTGGAAGCAGACCCCCCCTCAAAAAAACCAAACCTGTTGCCATCAAGTCAATTCTGACTCATAGCGACCCTATGGGACAGAGTAGAACTCCCCCATAGCATTTCCAAGGAACGGCTGGTGGGTTTGAACTGCCAACCTTTTGGTTTGCAGCCTGAGCTCTTACCCACTGTGCCACCAGGACTCCAGAAATGGCCTGGGTGTCCATTATGAGGAGAACAAGTGTGTATATGTACGCAATGGAGCAGTACTTGGCAGAAAAAGGAATAAACTATTGATACGTCAACATGGGGGAATCTTAAAAACAAGATTCCAAGTGAAAGAAGACTTACACGCAAGAGAACATACTTTATGATTCCTTTTACGCACAGTTATAGAGTAGGCAAAGCTATCGTATAATAGACAAAAATCAGAGCAATTGCTGCCCCTGGGGAATATGGACGAGGATTGGCTGAAGGTTGATAGTAATATTCTACCTCTCCATAGGAGTTTGGATAACACAGGTACATGCATTCATCAAAACTCAGCAAATATATATTTGGGATTTGTGCACTGTGTATAAATTTTACATAGAATGAAAAAAACACTGACATAGAACCCTATTTAATGATAAGCATGTTGAGATACTTAGGAGGAAGTGTACAGATGTCTGCCATTTACTTTGAAAAGCACGAAAATCCAAGGTAGAAGAAAGGATGATTGGAGGGGTGGGTGGATGGATAGGCGAGCGACATGGCAAATGTAGTGAGCACACGTGGTAAAACCTGGTGGTGACTATCTGGGTACTCGCTGTGTGCAAGTGTGCTGAGGCTGGCTGCTGTAGCAAAGTACAACATACCTAGTGGCTTAAAACAATAGAAGCTGGTGATCTCATGGTTCTGGAGGCCAGAAGTCTGAGATCGGTATCACCTGGTTGAAATCCAGGTGTCAGCAGATGTGCTCTCTCCACAGGCTCTAGGGGAGAAACATTCGTTGCCTCTTCCAGCTTCCAGCCACTGCCATTATTCCTTGGCTTGTGGCAGCATCCCTTCAATGTCCGCCTCCGTGGTCACATTGCCTTCCCTTCTTCAGCCCGTGTCAAATCTCCCTCTGCCTCCTTCTTCAAAGGACACTTCTGATTGCATGTAGGGCCACACAGATCATCCAGGGTAATCTCCCCACCTCAAGACCTTGAAGTGAATCACCTCTTCAAAGCCCCCTTTCCATGTGGGATTCCAGGGATTAGGACCTCATGTCTTTCCGGGCCATTATTCAGCCTAGGAGCCCTGGTGGTGTAGTGGTTATGAGCTCAGCTCTAACCAAAAGGTCAGTAGTTTGAATCTACCAGCCACTCCTTGGAAAGCCTGTAGGGCAGTTCTACTCTGTCCTATAGGACAGTAGGAGCCAGAATCGACTTGACGGCAACGGGTTTGGTTTTTTTGGTATTCAGCCTAATGAAAGCCAAACCAAACCCATCACTGTTGAGTTGATTCTGACCCATAGCAACCCTATAGGACAGAGTAGAACTGCCCGCTAGGGTTTCCAACGCTGTAATCCTTAGTGAAGCAGACTGCCACACCTTTCTCCTGCGGAATGGCTGGTGAGTTCAAACTGTAGACTTTTCGGTTAGCAGCCGAGTGCTTAAACACTGTGCCACCAGAGCTCCTTCTACTCAGCCTAATACACATGGTAAACTTCTTTCAGTTTGCTATATGTTTGAAAATTTCCATTAACAAAATGTCGGAAAAAAAGGGACTATCTTCAGATGATAAGTTGCTGTTCGTTTAACTTTTTTTTCTGTGACGAACGTGTGTAATTTCTATAATAAAATTGTTCGCTTGAGTCATTAAATCTTAAAGCGAGATCATACTTTTGACCAGTACTTACGCTTTTGGGTGAAGGGAGGCAAAGATTTAAGGGCAAAGTTGTCTGCAGCAGCCGCCCTGAATACTCCGGAACTGGCATGGGAGACTAAGGCCAGGAGAAAGCTTGCATAAACTGTGCTATAACAGAACCATGGCTGCAAATGTGGAAAGGAGGTTTAAAAAGCTGCAGCACAGCGTGAAAAAGCCCCGCCTGAACTTGTAAATTCAATCCGCATCTCAAAAGTTTTTGTAGATTCCAAATTTTCCGTAATATAAATATTCGTTACATTTATATTTAGAAAAGATATAAAAATGTCACTCCTTGGAAGGACCTCTAGCCTTCCTGCCTCCCTCCCTCCTCCCCCTGGTGTCCCCCCACCACGCGCTGAGTTGTGGCCAAGCCTCCAGGTCTTCCAGGTCTCAACTGGGCGGAGGAGCCTCCCCCTGGGAAGTGCATTTTTGCCCCTTTCCAGTTCAAGCTCCTGAGGTCGATCTGTTTGGGGGGATATGGCTTCCTGGTGGCTGAGTCTAAGCTCCAGGTTCTGCTGTTCAGCTTGGCAAATGTCTTCATTTGTTGTCACTGGTCTTCGGCCCCAGCTGCCCGCCTGCCCCCATGTTCACATTCTTCTAGGAAACTGCAAACAGCAGTGCGCCTGACCAGTCACTAGGCACTCCTGCCAAGACAAACAGGATGGTCAAGATCACTGGCCGGGGCTGTTCAGAGGCAGGAGAGGCAGAGAGCACCCAGGTGGGGTGCCAGGGGACAGTGGGATGGGGCACTGGGGACATGACCGGGGTGGTGTTGTGGGCCGGGGGTGGGGCACAACAGGGCCAAGGCTCTGACTGATGACAGGCAGGTCTCCTCCCACATGTGGTTCCAAGCCACCCCACCCCACAGCAGCATTCCTGCTCTGATGACACGTTTCCCAGTTGGATTGATTCCTAATCAGTTCAAGGAATCTCTGCTCCGACTGCAGGCTCTGTGCCCACATGCGGGGACACAAGCAGGTGTCCCTGTGCACCCCGAGTGCCCATGTGGAAAATTTCAGACATGAAAAGCAGGCGGCTGGCCTCTGGCTTGCTTCTCGAACATTTGAATTAGCGACCCGCCTGCCAAGAACATGTCCTGAATGGCTGTGTTGCGTGGCAGGAAGGTTCTGTGCTGATCCGAATCTAGATTACTGCCAGAAAATGTGAAGTGTCTGACGATTTGGGCAGTAAAGCTTTCCAGGCTTCCTTGCAGGACTCACACGGCTTCCCAAACAACAAAGAGCATGTTTTAGCTGACGAGGGAGATGGCTAGGGCACTGCCGTTGCCCGGGGCTTAGTTTGGGTTTTCTTGAAAACAGACCCACAGAAGAAGACCTGGATGCAAGTAGTTTATTTGGGAGGAGATTCCAGGTGAGGTGTGGGGAAGGTGAGACAGAGCAGGGAGGGATGCTGGGACAAGGGTCAGTGAGCAGGTCCTCCCTGGGCACTGGGTCAGCCCTGGGGTTCTCTGAGGAATTATTGTCCTGCCAACGGACTTGAAAGCTGGGGCGCTTATGCAGTCCTGTTCCCCTGGATGGTGCAAATGGTCAAGTGCTTGGCTGCTGACTTAAAAGGTTGGTGGTTGGAACCCACCCAGAAGCACCTTGGAAGACAGCCCTGGCCATCTGCTTTGGAAATATCATAGCTTTGAAAACCCTATGGAGCACGGTTCTCCTCTGACACACACGGGGTGTGCCTTGAGTCAGAACCAACTTGACAGCAACTGGTAGTGGTAATCCCCTGGGACATCTGGACTACCCTTCACGAGGGCTAAGCAGCTCTCAAGGCTGGAAGCAACGCCCAGGTGGACACTGACAGCAGGCGTGGGGACCGTCCACTATGGAGATGACAAAGCATGGAGCCTCAGAAGGAGGAGAACCTGGAAATGCAACAGGCAACTGGGTTCTAGAAGAGTCCCCAACTGAAACGCAATCCACGAATTCGGTCAAGGAGCACAGCTACGTGTCGGGCAGTGGCCTGGGGGCTTGGGGGTGGCAGGGACCATAAAAGACCAAGGCCCCCACTCTCATGGAGCTTTCATCCTAGCAGGGGATAATTGGGCCAACAAATACATTTCCATATATTTTTTAAAATGCTTGCCTGGAATTCTGAGTAGCTCATTATTAAACATTTAGGTTGTTTTTTATTTTTGCTGTGATAATACTGATATTAACACGCTTATAGCTAAATCTCTGTACTGGAAGGTGAATCAGTTGAAAGAACAAACTTGAAGTGGAAACGTTAGGTCAAATGCTGTGCATATTGTTAAGGCTTTGGACTTAATTGCTGAACTGTTCTGCACAAAAGTAACAATCGCTCTCTTACCAACAGTGTACACAAGTGACTGTTGCCACCATCCTCAAGGTGTGGAGTATCATGATTTTTAAATCCTTGCCAATTTCTTTTATTATTGTTGAAAAGATATTTAGCAAAACATACACCAACTCAACAATTTTAACATGCACAATTCAGTGTCATTGATTACATTCTTCAAATTGTGCAGCCATTCTTACCCCTTTTCTGAGTTGTCCCTCCCCTGTTGAGATAAACTCACTTCCCCTAAGCTTCCTAGCTAAACTTCCGAGTTGCTGTTGTCAGTTTGATCCCATAGAGATAGTTCTTTAAAAAACACAATGCTCACCGCAGACCTTTTTTTTTACTGGTTAAGCTAGACTGTTGTTTGGTTTAAAGAAGACTTCAGGGGATATTTTTGGTTTAAGGTTTCAGGTTAAACATTATCTCAGGGCAATAGTTTTGGGATTCATCTAACCTCAATGGCTCCAGGAAGTCTCTTGTCAATTTTTGGCTTGGTCTTTGCGCTTTGAAAGAGGGAGCATGGCATGGGAGATGGACCCAGGGGACTGCTTCATTGACTCAAGAGAAAGCCAACCCTTGCGCTCACACCACCCAGGAACTAGCCTGTCAAGGTTAAGTCCCATTCTTCAGGTTAAGCCTGAAATCTCAGCTGTGTGCATTTCTTCTTCTGAGTTTTCTTTCTGAAGTGCACGCCGTTAGGAGAGAAGCTCCTCTAAGGGGCAGAAAATAAGCTGATCGCGCCCGGGAAGCAAACTCATGCCCCAAATCCGGTGTCAGCCTCTTTGGGGAAACAAGATGGGGCCTTGTGTCATGTTTCCTTTGTTTCGTTGTGTAACGTGAGTTATGATTGCAGCTGGGCTCCTCAAACCCCAAACACCGTCACAGCCTAAAACCAAGCAGTGTGCAGAAAAGTGTCAAAGAACAGAGCGCCTCTCCAGCCCCGGGCCTTCCCCTTGGAACCTACTTGGAAAGATGGTGGAGATTTCTACCCCACGGGCATTCTCTTGCCTGTGGCTGGCTTTCTGGTGCTCCTGATACCGGAGCCGGGGCTGCCATTTTCATCTCACCGTGGAGTTCCAGGAGCCGGCAGGTATTTTCATGTGATGTGGAAATAAGTGGCTAATTAGGATGAGTAGAAGTTTATTAGATAACAAGTACGTGGTGGAGATGCAGACCAGAGCTTCACCAACGATTCCTCTCAGTGTCGTCAACTTACCAACCAGGTAGGCCCACTCTTTGCTTGTTATCTTCTAGAATGATCCTGCTAGTTTTTTTTCCCCAAAGCTAAAGGGGCCTCCACTCAATCCACCTCAGCTCAAAGCCCCCCAGTGGCCCTGCAGCCCTCCGGAGTAGCCCACCTCAAAGCACTCCTGGAGCCCTTGCTTCCCCGTCAGAGGCACTGCTGCCCACCAGGCCCAGATGGCACCTTCAAAGGGGCAAGAAGGAGACCCTTTATATGTTCTGTCTGTATTATCAAAATTTATCCGTTTGGTTGAAAAACTCAGAGCAAGGTTTTCACTGTTGTTCGGCCTGCATTGCACTTGGAGTGTTAGTACTTCCAGGACTTCTAATGTGTCTAGTACTTCTAGTTCTTCCTTCTGGTTCAGCTAGTACTTCTGGCACTTCCTCCTGGTACTTCTAGTACTTTCTTCTGGTACTTCTTCTACTTCTTTCTGGTTCTTCTGGTACTTCCTTCTGGTACTCCTAGCATTTCCTTCTGGTACTCTGACTCAATTGGCACCTAACAACAACACAACAACACATGGTATATATTGCCATGCTTATGCCTTT
Source organism: Loxodonta africana (assembly GCF_030014295.1). Lineage (NCBI taxonomy): Eukaryota > Metazoa > Chordata > Mammalia > Proboscidea > Elephantidae > Loxodonta > Loxodonta africana. The sequence goes on along the minus strand of NC_087347.1, from coordinate 4,262,195 downwards.
GTGCTTTAGCACATGCTGCTACTTCCTGGAAATCCCTTCCTGGTCACTCTTTCTTTGCTTGTAACGGTGATCTGCCAGCCCTAGGAAAGGGGTCATGGTTAGTCTGACCAATGACACTGTGTGTGCTGAGGGGTTTCTGGGGGAAGTTTTTGCTTTTCTGTAAAAGGGGACAGATGTGGTTGGCACAGCCCCTTGTCACTTCCCTTTTCTTGCTGCTTTGAACTCAAACGTGATGTCTTGTTCTGCCTGCAATCATGAAGAAGCAAGCAAGAGGACAAAAGCTAATTTGGTGGGATGATTGGTGGAAATACTGGAGTGCGCCTTGGTCTCTGAAGGCACCACTGAGCAGCTAAACCTGCCTCTTGTATTCTTGTTACGTGAGAAGAATAGCTCCTGCGATGGCGATGGCGATGGCTAGTTGTTCATCGAAATCTGTTTCCCTGTCTTTCTGGACACAAACGGGAAGACTACATTTCCTATCCACCATTGCAGCTTGGGGTGCTCTTGTGACTGAGGTCTAGCCAATGGAGCACAAGCAGAGAGGTGTGTACCACTTCCCAGCCTGGGCATCCCCAGCCGCTTCCCCCTTTCCTGCTGGGTGCAGGTTATGGGGAAGCCTCCAAGGGGGTTGGTGAAGCCAGGATATGGAAGCCTCCTATTTCTGAATTACTGTGGGGAGGTGCACCCTCTCCCATCTGAATATCTGCCTTGGGCAGTTGCAAGAAAGAGAAAGAAAGCTTCTATTGTGCCAGAGCCATTATATATTTTGAGGAGTCGGCAGTAGGATAGAGAATAGAGATTCTTGTGGTCAGTGACATGTTTACAGAATGAGCTTCATGTTACCACTGCCTATGTGGGGTTTCCCGGTATGCACATGTACCTTTGTGAGAGAGGCGTTTGGATAAGTGCCCCCAAGGAAGCTCACCCTGGGCAGAATCCTGCCCCTTATGTCAAATTCCGCTCACCTATCCCTTCCCTGGCCTGGCATGTCATTCTTCCTGTGGCCACATGCCTCTTTCCTGGCTGAAACTTAGACTGGCTTCCTGCTTCTGAGTTCATTGTGATGCTCTCTGCCACAGTCAAGGTCCTGGGCTCTGGGGCCAGCCCATCTGGCATTGGCCTTGCCATGTTGGCTAAGTCCTTTAACCTCATTGAGGCTAAGACTCAGCCCTGCCTTGTAGGGTTGTGATGAGGATCACAGAGAATGTGCACGTTATGGATTGAATCGTGTCCCCCAAAGATGTGTGTCATCTTACCTGGGCCACGATTCCCAGTATTGTGTGGTTGTCCACCATTTCGTGATCTGATGTAATTTTCCTGTGTGTTATAAATCTTATTCTGTGCCTGTGGTTAATGAGGCAAGATTAGATTATGTTAAAGAGAATTAGGGGGTGTATGTAACACCTTTACTCAGATCACAGCCCTGATCCGATGTCAGGGGGTTTCCCTGGGGTGTGGCATGCATCACCTATTATCTTACAATAGATAAAAAAGAGAGAAGCAGAGAAGAGGGGAACCTTATTATCACCAAGCAAGGAGAGCCAGGAGCAGAGTATATCTTTTTGACCTGGGGTCCTTGTGCTGAGAAGCTGCTAGACTGGGGAAAGACTGATAACAAGGACCTTCCTTCCCTCAGAGCCAACAGAGAGAGGAAGTCTTTACTTGGAGCTGGTGTCCTGAATTCAGACTTCTAGCCCCTTGAACTGGGAAGAATAAATTCCTGTTTGTGAAAGCCATTCACTTGTGTTATTTCTGTTATAGCAGCACTAGATAACTAAAACAGTGCTTGCCGAGGGCTTAGCACCTTGTAAGCACTCAGTAAAATGATCTATTTTTGTTAGTGGTATTCTTATTAAACATAGGAATGGATCCCCACGGGCCTCAGCATCATTCTGGCTGTTACTTCTACGCATTTCTTCTACGTCCCTGAGAGCTTGGCCTGTGTGCAGTAGGGGCTTTCAGGAGGGAGGTAATGATGGAATGAAAACGATATTCAAAGGGGGATATTGTAACTTGGGATCGTTCTGGAGTGAAAAGGCAAGCCACCATTTGTGACTCTTGTGGGGGTGTGAGAAATGGTAGTCACTCTCATGTATACTCATTATTATGCCCATTTTAGAGATAAAGGGACTGAGGTGTAGAGTGCCCAACATCACATAGCTAGGAAGGGGCAGGGTAAGGGTGGACTTGGTGTTCTTAATCCCCAGATATCCCAACTGCCTTCTTCTCCACCTGGCAATGATGGAAAAGTGGAGTGTGTGCCTGCACCCCTTGGCTTGCTCCCTGCTCTCTGGGTGACCAGTAGCACACCTGTGTGGGGCAGCTGCCTGGAGGCAGATGGTGCCCTGTGATGCTGGAAGAAAGTCACATGGGCAGGCCCAGGTGGAGATAAAGCAGTGGCCTGATCCTCATTAACACCATGGTGACAACCAAAGAAGAGAGGGAAAAAAGAAGGGTGAGGAGCCATGCATAAGGGACGGCCTTCGAGCTCCACTGTTTACTCTTGGTAGTGGTCCTGCATAAATCCAGACAGAGCTGTTTCCCAGGTGAAGTCGACTGAACACAGTCCTTGCTGGCCCGGGGTCCGTCCCCACGCAGTCTCTCTTTTTTCTGTTTTCGGGACCAGGTTTCAAAGGGTCTCAATAAAATGTTTAAATATATCTCATGCAGGGTGCAAATAAATATTTTAGTATAATTGGAAGAATGCAGAGAATTGTAAAAAGTTATAGAAGTTTTACTTCTGACTGGCCAGGACTCAATCAGGTCCGGTTTGATGTACTGAAATTTACAGGTGTGCCAAGCCGGCTCCTTGGCATCGAGCAAGGCTGTTAATGTCGTAATGATGTTTAAATGCTGACAAGTGAACTGCATGTGTGCACCGTCAATGCCGACAAAGGCATCCTTAGAGTTGGAAGCTCTGGCTTTTCCAAGTTCCCTGCCTTCCTCTTTTCACCTATGGAACAGGTTAGGGGACAGAGAGGACCTTGTGTCAGGGATGGCTGGGTTTGCCGGCAAGGCCTGGGCACAAAGAGAACAGACGGTGCTGCTCCTTTTTCACTCTCTCACTAATTATGGACCTTCTCATTAAAATAACAAGGGCCATGTCTGCTAGGAACTCCTACACATGGTTTTACTTTCCTTGGCCGATGGAAACCACATGTAGAATCGATCCCATTCTTTTTTCCCTCCAAAATGAAAGTGGAGGATCTGGTCCAGGGGTCCTCCTCGCTGCTGAGCTCAGAGCAGAGGCCAGGGGAGCACACCCCGACCCCAGCCTGAGAATCGGCTTCCTTCTCCCGGGAGGTGGCCCTTAAGGAGTGGTGGGCTAATTTTAACCGTCTGATTTGTCACACGTGGCTCCTGGGCTCCAGGTCTCCCTCTGCTCGCTGGCGTGGTGTGTCTTCCCGTGGCAGGCGTAACCCAAGCAGACCTGAGCGGTTATTTATAAACTCTTCTGAATGCCAAAGCGCCCTGAACGAGCCATCCCTCCAGTTTACTGGAACAGTCAAAGTGCTCTGAACATATTTTCAGCATAACTCATCACTTTGAAGATGGGTCCAAACTTTTGTTCACGTTTATTGAGAGGAAGTTGTTTTTCAAAGCGCAAATCAGCAGGCAGGCCGCATGCCAAGCAGCTCCGGCACCTTCTCAACGTGGTGCTGCTTTCTTGGCCCATAAATTGTGTGCCCTTCCACCCACCCACCTCTTTCTCTCCCCTTTTTTCCCCTAGAATTTGCCTGGAGGTAGGACATTACTTTTTCCTTTTGTAAGATTTTTTTTTTTTTCTTTTCTAAGCTATAGTTTTTTTTTTTTTTTTTTAAAGGAAAAACCACTTATTGGAATTGTTATAGGTTCCTTTCCTCTCTGAATATCTTCACGGGTTTTAAGAGTTTTCCCAAACTTTCTCTCTCCTGTTTTGGCTACTCTGTGAGAGCACCTAATGGAACTGATTTTACTCAGCCATGTGTTCTCTTTCCTACACCTCTGAGTGCAGAACCTGAATGCCACCATGGTCAGCTTGACCCTTTCTGTGGAGAGGCTGTGAAAAGAGCACTGTCCTCCTCTGAGTCTGGAACCCTCTCTAAGCCTCTGTCTGCCCAACTGTGAAGCCGGAATTCTGAGAAGGGTTCCAAGGCCTCATGGGAGCACTGAGAAGAGGGGCCACTGGTATGGGACCTCCCTCAGCATTTTCCTTGGCCCTTTCTTCTTAGAGAACCCTACACGCACTTCCTGTGGAACCCTATGCTTGGTGACAGCCTGGATGTCCGTGACCCTGGACCTCTTTGAGCTTTAGACTTGTATGTCCAGTCCTCTGAAGGACAGCTCCCTGAGTGCTCTGGAGGAGTTCCAAAGCCACCCAGCCCTCAACGAACTTCCCGTCACTCCCCACAGTCTCCTGCTCATTTAAACCCAGCCAGAAACCTACAAGTCACCCCATACCGCTCCCAGTTTCTCTCCTTAACTTGTCGCCAAGTCCCACGTGTTTCTTGGCCTGAATCCCTCTTCCCCAGCCCCTCTCCCCCTACCTGGTTTCAGGCCCTCATCGCTTCTTTTCCAACCTTGGGCAGGTCATTTTCTCTGTGTGTCAATGTCCTTGTCTGTAAACTGGGGATAATACTAGCACCCACCCGATTGGGTGGTGACAAGGATTTATGGATTGTTGTTAGGTGCCGTCAAGTCGGTTCCGACTCATAGTGACCCTATGCACAACAGAACGAAACACTGCCCGGTCCTGTACCATTCTCACAATCCTTGTTATGCTTGAGCTCATTGTTGCAGCCACTGTGTCAATCCACCTTGTTGAGGGTCTTCCTCTTTTCCACTGACCCTGTACTTTGCCAAGCATGATGTCCTTCTCCAGGGACTGATCCCTCCTGACAACATGTCCAAAGTATGTAAGATGCAGTCTTGCCATCCTTGCCTCTAAGGAGCATTCTGGCCGCACTTCTTCCAAGACAGATTTGTTCATTCTTTTGGCAGTCCGTGGTATATTCAATATTCTTCGCCAACACCACAATTCAAAGGCGTCAACTCTTCTTCGGTCTTCCTTATTCCTTGTCCAACTTTCACATGCATATGATGCGATTGAAAATACCATGGCTTGGGTCAGGTGCACCTTAGTCTTCAAGGTGACATATTTGCTCTTCACTTTGAAGAGGTCCTTTGCAGCAGATTTACCCAATGCAACGCATCTTTTGATTTCTTGACTGCTGCTTCCATGGCTGTTGATTGTGGATCCAAGTATGGATTAGCATTGGTAAAGCACCTGGAGTGGTCCCTGTGCGTCTTCCTGCTAGGTACGCTGTGGTGGTACTGTTCTTTTTCTCCCAGGTCTCTGGGTTACTCTCTCTCTCTCCAAGCCAGTCCATTCCCCACAGAGCCACTGAAAGGTCTTTGGAAAATGCAAACAAGAGCCTGTTATTCCCATGCTAAAAATCATTCAACCACTCTCATGACTGATGGAACACAGTCCCCAGTCCTCAGGACAGGGTGCGGGCCCCAAGACTACATGATCCACGTCCTGTCTCCAGGCCTCCCCCACATTACTTACCCTGCCCCCTTGCCATTACTTACCCTACTCAGCACCTGCCTGCTAGGCTCCATGGCTTGCAGCTGGTCTTGCTCCTTTCCTCTGCATATTTCCCATGTCCTTCCCTCTGGTTAGAATGCCCTTCCCTCCTCTTCTCCATGAGCCAACGCTTTAACTTCAGCACAGCCACCTCAGGGAAGGTGTTTCTGATCTCTCCACTGTCCCCTCCACCCTGTGCCCACCTCAGAGGCCCCTTCCCCCTCTCAGGTAGGCATCTGTGCACACTTCTAGACAGTCCCAGCCAGTCATCATTATTTACTTGTTTTTCCTGTGTTTGGACACAGGGTCTGTGGCTTATGTATTTCAGAGCCCATGGCGACTAGCAAGATCACTGTCACAGTAAGTGTTCAACTAAAACGTTTGGGTGAACAAGAGCCTAAGATAAACTGTGCTGCTCATGGTGTAGTCTTTCTGGGGTGTTCTGACTCGGTTCAGGGATGGGTCATTCCCACTTAATGGATTTCAGCCTTGACAATGGCCAAAACATCAAAATAAACTGTCTGCGTGCATTGGTACAATTCTAAACCTTTGGAACTAGGGCAGCATTGAAAGTTAAGAGTTTTGGTGGAACTGGGAAGAGAGAGGACAGGGAAATGATAAAAGAGTAATGGATCTATCTGGAAGAAGCAGAAAACTCAGCAACTTGCGAGGGGGCCATGAGGGGCACGGCCTGGTGTATGGAGCCTTTAGAAGCTTTAGATTGCAAGTCCCCTGGAAAGACAATGGGTTTTCCTCCCATGGCTCTGCCTGTGAACCCTGCACCTACTCGGGGTAGGATTTGGCTCTTGAGATGGCGATGTTGGGGCAGTGAGGCAAGATGCGGTGTTGGAGTGGCCAGGCAAAGACGGCAGGCACTAGGTGTGGCCAGAACTGGAAGGTTTTGGCTGCATCACCTTGAGTCAGAGGAGACCACAGCAAGAGCTTTGGTTATTCTGGTTTGGGACTTGTTTGGAGTCCCTGGGTGGCCCAGTCAGTTAGGAACTCATCTGTGAACCCACCCAGAGGCACCTTAGAAGAGCGGCCTGGTGATCTGCTTCCAAAAAACCCAGCCACTGAAAACCCTATGGGCACAGTTCTACTCTAACACACATGCTGTAACCTGGGGTTGCCAGGAGTTGGGGTCCATTCCATGGCAACAGGTTTGGTTTTGGGCTTTTTCATTTGTGTTTTCAAATATGAGTAATATGACAGAGCCCCCCCGGAACCCCTGGGGCTGGGAAAGAAGGAGCTGCTAATGGCTGTGGGTTCTAATTCGGGCTGGTTGTTCCGTGACGTAGGGTGGTCTGGCATCTCCCTGCATTTGGCCCTGTCTAAAAAAAAAAAAAAAATTTTTTTTTTTTATCCTGAAAGTTACTGCTGGGCCCAGTGGCCAGCGCCTTCTCGGAGCTCCAGCCGGCTCATAACGCAGCGCTGGGGGGTGCCCTGGTGGGTGTGCGGCGGGGACCTCCTGGGCCGACCCTGGACTGGGAACCTCCCGGAACCACAGTGTGGAGCCGCAGGCAGGCCACCCCCACCTCGTGCTGTGGGGTCCCAGTGCCGCCTGCCTCTGAGGACCCCCTGTCTTCCCACAACAGGGTTCCTGCTCCCCTTCTTGGCAGGCACCGCGTGGTGTCTCTCGGGTCCCTTTCATCACTTTGGGGGGGCGTTCCTTCCGCATTCTCAGGTGGAAATGTTTAAGCTTGGTCCTAACACCGCCCCTGGCCCCCCACCCGGTGCTGTGCCCACAAATGGGGCCCATATGTAGTGAGGCCTGCAGGCCAAGAATGCGCTGAGCCCTGGGCAACTGCTGAGAGGGCCAGTGCGTGCGCCCTGGGGCAGCACTCTGCCTGCAGATGCTGTTGGGGACCTCCGCCAAGGGAGCGCCCCTGCCAGATGCTGGGAAGTGGCCGTGGGGCATGAGGGGAGGTGACGGAGCGGGTGGGGCAGGGCTGCTGCTGAGGTGTCCCCTCAGAGGTGGGGAGCCTGGACGGGGAGCAGCCCACCCTGGGGCCTGACTTTGGCCCAGGTTAGACCTGGTCTCCCCTGCTCCCATCTCCCTGGCTGAAAGAGATCTGTGATGTCCTTCCTGGGGGACCCAATGGCTCTTAGCCTTCCTGTGACACCTCAGAAGGTCCACGTTGGACCTCAGGTTGTCCAGTGAGCACAGAAATAGGCTTTTCCTTCCTCTGTGCCGCTCTGCTTGGGCTTCCCCTGAAATTCCTTTAGGAATTGACAACCTAGAAAACACTATGTTCATTGTCACTTGATCCTCCTAGTAACTGCGGAAAATGAATGTTATCCCATATTACAGGCTCTGAAGTTTCCGTCTCTTTCCCAAATCCGCAGTGTCTGGGTCAGCCTGCTGTTTTTGGCGGAGCGTGCAATCAGGACAGATGAGCCCAGAATTCTCCAGGAGGCCGAAAGCACATGATCCTCCTGGTGCTCTTTCTGGCCCCTCCCATGCAGGCTGGCCCCCCAAACCTACCACTCCTGCAGCACACCTGCATATCTCTGCAAAGCCTGCTCGAGGGAAGCTTCCTATTCAGCCCTTGCACATTCCTGCCTCCCTTGTCCTCAGATCTCGGAGCCCCCCAGCTTGTCCACCTCTCCTGGCCCCTGGGCCTGATCATCCTGGCCCTGTTCTATTGCTCTGCTATGGCCAGTCTCTGGAGAGGAGCTCCTGCTGGGTTCAGTCCCAGCCCCTAGGCCAGGGAGGTATGAAGAAGCTGGTGCTGGCCTGGTCTGGAGGTAACTTCCTGTCTGATCTGAGACTAACTTCCCGTTTGTGGACTAGACTTCCAGTTCTGGATGAGAAAGAGCCAGGAAGACATGACTCAAATAATAAAGCTTTTGCTTCGAAGTTGCTATTAGCTCTTTCTCCTTGAGGAACAATTTCAGTCAGTTCATCACCTCAGACAGATTTGGTAAGACTGAGTTTATGGTACAATGAAAATCACTCTTGCCAAGACAGCCAATGCAGATGAAAGAGAGCGTGAGTCACATCATTTCTGCATGGCCTTGGCAGACGCTTTTCACGGCAGCCTGAATAGCCCAAGACATAAGTTCCAGCCACAGACAGCTCCAGATTCCAGCAGGGTCCCCTGAGACCATGTAACTTCTAACTCCTTCAAGCCTCACCGCCTAGGACCCCCTTCCCAATGCTGGGACCCTGCATTGCTCCTTCCTGGTTTATTTCCAAGCTCCATCCAGCTCAGTGGAGTCCACCTTTGGCTAGCATTGCTTAGAAATTGCAAAACTACCGTTTTAGGACAAGATTCTAGAAGCTGTTTAACTTTTAATGTTCCTTGAGCCCCTGTAGGTAGTGTCTGAGACACAGTAGCGGGAAGAGAACAAATACTGGCTCCTACTTTTATAGGAAAAGATGGACCCTGTTTTTTTTCTGCTAAAGATAGTCAAGTTCTGGCTTTGCTGACTGCAAAATGTCGACCAGGGTAACTCACTTTCTCAACTCCTTGAGACTCATTGTCTTCATTTGTAGGAGGCTGTCATGGATTGAATTGTGTCCCCCAAAATATCTGTCAACTTGGCTAGTCCGTGATTCCCAGTATTGGGTGATTTTCCACCATTTTGCCATCTGATGTGATTTTCTGCTGTGTTGTAAATCCTGCCTCTGTGATTTTAACGAGGCAGGAATCAAACTACAAGATTGGGTTGTGTTTTAAGTCGATCTCTTTTGAGATATAAAAGAGAGAAGCAAGCAGAGATGGGGGACCTCATACCACCAAGAAAGAAGTGCCAAGAGCAGAGCACGTCCTTTGGACCCAGGGTCCCGGTGCTGAGAAGCTCCTAGACCAGGGAAAGATGGGTGACAAGGACCCTCCCCCAAAACCGACAGAGGGAGAAAGGCTCCCCCTGGAGCCGGCGCCCTCAATTCGGACTTCAGCCGCCTAGGCTGTGAGAGAATAAACTTCTGTTCGGTAAAGCATCCACTGGTGGTCTTTCTGTTATAGCAGCAGTAAGTGACTAAGGCAGAGGAGGTAGAGAAACGCCCGTAAGATAAGGGGTGTGGAAGTGCTCTGTAAGCTCTGAAAACGCTGGCTGTTTTTCTGTTTTAACAGTGTTCTGGCCAGGATACGAGCGCGGCCCTTGGCTGGGGGACGGCGCTTCGGGGACACGGAGCTCTCCGAGGCTTCGGGAACACCCGAGCGGGCTAGAGCTTTGGCGTCGGGAAGGAGTCAAGGCTGCTGCCTTATGGCCAGCTGCTGTGGGGTTGACTCTGACTCGTGGCAACCTCGTGTGTGTTAGAACAGAACTGTGCTCCAGAGGGTTTTCAACGGCCCATTTTTCAATTAGATCGCCAGAGGCACCTCTGGGTGGACTTGAACCTTCACCTTTTGGTTAGCAGTCAAGCACGTTAACCATTCCCACCACCCAGGGACTCTGCTACTTTATTAAAACAAAAACCAAACCCATTGCCATTGAGCCGGCCCTGACTCATAGTGACCCTGTGAAAAACCCGTTGCTGTCGAGTCGAATCTGACTCATAGTGACTCTACAGGACAGAGTAGAACTGCCGCATAGAGTTCCCAAGGAGCGGTTGCTTGATTTGAACTGCTGACCTTTTGGTTAGCAGGCGTAGCTCTTAACTACTATGACACCAGCGCTCTGCTACCTTATTAACCAAACCGTTGCCGTTGAATTGATTCCCACTCATAGCTACCTTATTAGCTGTTCTATTTCTTTCATTATTATTCTGACGTCTCAGATGAACCCCCTTGACATGGCAAGCTCTCCCGCCTCCTGTCCTCCCCACTCTCAGCTGGGCAGGGAGCACCTGGGGAGCGCCGGCCCCTCTACTCCCTCCGCTGAGCTGTGATCGTGGCAAGGAGAGGTGGGGTGTGCTCACACCTGGTGCCCTTCAATCTGGTTCCATCTACACTGCACTTAGCCACCACTTCTTGGTTTTTCTGACATTTTAAGCAGCTTCCTCCCTAGCTCCGCAACTAATAATGTAGATTTTCCTCTATTCTTACATTTATTAGGTCACTTCTCACCAGAATCAGAAGGCAGGGTGCTGCTCAAGCAGGTACCTTGTAACAGACACATTTTCAGAACCCACACAGGTCATTTACATTTTTAAATGTCTGACTTTATCATTTCTTCCTTTGGTTTAGTGCTTGGCCTCCACGGTGCCCGGCAGGCCCCACTCGGCTGGGCAGTGCTGGCCTGTGAGGGACAGCCCAAGGGCAGCCTGGCTCCCTGTGGCTGCTATGTGACCTTGTGCTTTGTCAGCGGAGAACTGAGTCCTGCATCCCTGCCTCACCTGCCCTACAGGAATGTTGCAACGATGAAATTAAATGATGTATTTGCACGCACTGTGTCATCTAGGAGCCCAGGTGGCACAGTAGTTAAGAACTCGGCTGCTAATCAAAAGGTCAGCAGTTCAAATCCACCAGCCACTCCTTGGGGACCCTATAGAGAAGTTCTACTCTGTCCTGTGGGGTCACTATGAGTCAGAATCGACTCAAAGGCAATGTTTTTTTTTTTAAAAAATAAAATTTCCCACTTCTTTTTCAGGAGTTAAGAATTATAGAAAAATCTCAGTGGTAAGACTGTGGGGCAGAGCCTAGGAGTGGCATGAGAAAAGTTCTTCACCGTGTGAGATGCCTCTCACCTTCAGCCACGCATTTTTCTTGTATCCGTATAATCTAGCAATGAATTAATCTGGAGGTTGGAGTTTGCTCTCTAACATTTAAAATGCTGTTATTTATGTCGAGTTGGCTCCAGCTAACGGTGGCCTTAACTACACAACAAAATGAAATGTTGCCAGTTCTGTGCCATCTTCAGGATTACGGTATAGTTGAGTCCACTGCTGTGGCTACTATGTCGATCCACCTCATTGAGGGTTTCCCTCGTTATTGTTGGCCCTCTAATTTTCCAAACATGGTGTCCTTTTTTGGTTTTCCCCAATGACGTGTCCAAAGTAAGCAAGAAGAAGCCTCACCATCCTTGCTTCTGAGGAGTATCCTGGTTGTATTTCTTCTAGGACTGATTTGTCCATTCTTTTGGCGGTCCTTGGTATATTCAATATTCTTTGCCTACACCACAGGTGGAATGCATCATTCTTCTGTCTTTTTCACTATCCAACCTTCACATACATATGAGGTGATTGAGAAGACCATGGCTTGGGTCAGACGTACCTTAGTCATTGTCTTGGTTACCTAGTGCTGCTGTCACAGAAATACCACAAGTGGATGGTTTTAAGAAACAAAAGTTTATTCTCTCACAGTCCAGCAGGCTAGAAGCTTGAATTCTGGGCTTTAGTTCCCGGGGAGGGCTTTCTCTCTGTCAGCTCTGGAGGAAGGTCCTTGTTATCAGTCTTCCCTTGGTCTGGAAGCATCTCAGTGCAGGAACCTCAGGTCCAAAGGATGTGCTCTGCTCCCGGGACTGCTTTCTTGGTGGTGTGAAGTCCCTATGTCTCTGTGTTTGCTTCTCTCTTTTATTTCCCAAAAGAGATTGGCTTAAAACACTGTCTAATCTCGTAGACCTCATCAACGTAACTGCCACTAACCCATCTCATGACACCACAGTGACAGGATTTACAACACAGAGGGGAGTCGCATCGGATGGCAAAATGGTAGATGACCATACGATACTGGGAATTAAGACTTAGCCAAGTTAACAGATATTTTGGGGGGACACAATTCAATCCACAACAGTCATCAAAGTGACATCTTTGCCTTTTAAACTTTAAAGAGGTCTTTTGCAGCAGATTTACCCAGTGCAATACATCATTCAATTTCTTGACTACTGCTTCCATGGACATTGATTGTTGACCCAAGTAGAAGGAAATCATTGACAACTGCATTTTTTTTTCTCCATTTATCATGATATTGTTTATCAGTCTAGTTGTAAGGATTTTCATTTTCTTCCTGTTCAAGTGCAAGTCCTACTGAAGGCTGTAGTCTTTGGCCTTCATCAGTAAGTGCTTCAACTCGTCTCATTTTTGCAAGCAAGGTTGTGTCATCTGCATATTGCAAGTTGCTAATGAGTCTTCCTCCAATCCTGATGCCACATTCTTCATATAGTTTAGTGTTAATACACGTTTTATACCTCTGTTTCCAGAAACCTGATGAGCCAGATAACCTGAAAAACATTTTGATAAAAAACGCCTAGAAATGTTGTCTAAAATATAACAAATATAATAAACATCACTCACAAAAAGAAGAGAGAAATCCCCAGGGTCCAAACCAAAGAGGGAAAAGAAGCCAGAAATGTACAAGAACTAATGCTGGGTGTGTGCTAGAGGCAGGCATGTGGGTAGCAAAAGGGGGAGTTGAGGTTATTTTGCATGTATTTTTACCCAATGATGTTTGGGTTTTAATGGCCATGCAGAAACAGGAGGTGACTCTTTGAGATCACCTGAGGCTGAAAGTTAAAACTGAGACTCCTACACTGGAGTCCTCCTACTCCTTTGAAGAGGAGAGTTGAGTATGTGTGCAAGGGAGGAACTTTGATGATGGGCCATGGAATCCATGCTTGGATGGAAGGACAGAAGAAGCAGATAAGGGTTCTCAGTGTGGGGTGTGTGGAGTTGTCGCTGTTGTACACCAGGTGATCAGGTAGGACCACTGTGATGAAGCGACCTTTGAGCACAGATAGTAAAGAAGGAGGCATATGAGCAGTGGACAAACAGCGCAAGCACCACATTCCCAAGGTCTCATCTTGACAGGCCAGTGTCCATGACTGCACCTCTCCATAACCTCATTTCAAGCGTCCCACTCCTGGCCACACCCTCCTCTCACCCCTGCTCTCCCTCTAGTACTCTGACTCCAACACTTCTGGATCCACACACCACTGGCCCTTCCATTGTAGTCCCTTACCCTTTAATACATCTCAGTGTTCAGTATTTGTTTTGCCTTTATTTCCTAAATCATTAGGCTTCTCAGTGGTTTACTTATTGTTTCAGCTCTTGGGTTTGTTAATCAATTTCACTTTTTTTCTTTACTCATTCATTATTTCCTATTTTTCATCTTTATTGGTTCTTTTCTGTCAGGATACATTGATGTTCTTCTCTAGCTCCTTGATTTGGATACTTCATATTCTTGCTCCTTATTTAACATCCTACTTCATAAGACTCAGGAAATAAGTTAGATAATGTGTACACAGTGCTTAGCACCAGGCTGGGAGCATGGTAGGCACTCTGTAGATGTTGCTGTTGTTAGGTGCCTTTAAGTTGGTTCCAACTCATAGAGACCTTATGTATAACAGAACAAAATTTGCTTGGTCCTTTACAATCATTGCTGTGCTTGAGTCCATTGTTTCAGCCACTGTGTCACTCAATCTCATTGAGGCTCTTCCTCTTTTCCACTGATCCTCTATTTTACCAAGCATGATGCCCTTCTCCAGGGATTCGTTCCTCCTAATAACAAGTCTGAAGTAAGTGAGATGAAGTTGTGCCATCCTTGCTTCTGAGGAGCATTCTGGCTGTATTTCTTCTAAGACAGATTTGTTCACTCTTTTGGCAATCCATGGTATATTCAATTTTCTTCCCTAACACCCTAATTCAAATGCATCAATTCTTCTTTGCTCTTCCTTATTCATTGTCCAACTTTCCCATGCACGTAAGGTGATTGAAAAGACCATGGCTTGGGTCAGGTGCACCTTAGTCTTCAAAGTGATGTCTTTGCTTTTTAGCACTTTAGGGAGGCCTTTTACAGCAGATTTGCCCAATGCAAATTCCATAGAAAGGTGATCCAGCAGAATGCAGAAATTATGGGATAGTATCATCAAAACCACACAGAAGTAAAATTTTGCTGAAGATCATTCAAAAGTGGTTGCAGCAGTATATCGACAAGGAACTGTCAGAAGTTGAAGCCGGATTGAGAAGAGGATGTGGAACAAGGGTATCTTTGCTGAAGTCAGATGGATCTTGGCTGAAAACGGAGAATACCAGAAAGTTGTTTACCTGTGTTTTATTGACTATGCAAAGGCATTCGACAGTGTGAATCATAACAAAGTGTGGATAACATGGCAAAGAATGGGAATTCCAGAACACTTAATTGTGCTCACGAGGAACCTGTGCTTAGACCAAGAGGCAGTTATTCAAACAGAACAAGGGGATACTGCGTGGTTTAAGGTCAAGAAAAGTGTGTGTCAGGGCTGTATTACTTCACCGTATTTATTCAATTTGTATGCTGAGCAAATAATCTGAGAAGCTGGACTATATGAAGAAGAACAGGGCATTGGGATTGGAGGAAGACTCGTTAACAACCTGCATTATGCAGATGACACAGTCATGCTTGCTGAAAGTGAAGAAGACTTGAAGCACTTACTGATGAAGATCAAAGACCACAGCCTTCAGTATGGTTTGCACATCAACATAAAGAAAACAAAAATCCTCACAAGTGGGCCAATAAGCAACATCATGATAAACGGAGAAAAGATTGAAGTTGTCAAGGATTTCATTTTACTTAGTTCCACAATCAACATCCAAGAAATCAAAGGACACATTGCGTTGGGCAAATCTGTTGCAAAAGACCTCTTTGAGGTGTTAAAAAGCAAAGATGTCTCCTTGAGGATAAGGTGCGCCTGACCCAAGCCATGGTGTTCTCAATTGCTTCATATGCATGTGAAGGCTGGACAATGAATAAGGAAGAGCAAAGAAGAATTGATGACTTTGAATTATGGTGTTGGCGAAGAATATTGAACATACCATGGATTGCCAGAAGAAAGAACAAATCTGTCTTGGAATAAGTACAGCCAGAATGCTCCTTAGAAACAAGGATGGTGAGACTTCGTCTCAAATACTTTGGACATGCTATCAGGAGGGACCAATCTCCGGAGAAGGACATCATGCTTAATAAAGTAGAGGGTCAGTGAAAAAGAGGAAGACCCTCAACGAGATGGATTGACACAGTAGCTGCAACAATCAGTTCAAACATAACACAATTGTGAGGGTGGTGCAGGACTGGACAGTATTTCTTTCTGTTGTACATAGGGTCGCAACAACTTCCATGGGTATTGATTGTGGATCCAAGTAAAACGAAACCCTTGGCAACTTCAATATTTTCTCCTAGTAACTACCAATAAAAATGACAATAAGAACCAACAAAATATTTTAGCACTTAGATTTTTTTTTTTTTTTTCTGACTACAGTTTTGGGCACATTCCATACAGTCTGATACGTGGTATTATAATTACTTTCTCATTAGTCTGCCTTTATAAGGTGATTTCTTCTTTACTCCAATACTTATATACATATTATTTTTAAAAAGTTGGATTTGGGGGTAAAAATTTCTATTTATTTCTAATTCTAGAAAATATGGTTTAATAATATGACCTGCATCATTTCATTTTATTTATTATTTGATATATATTTTTGTGAATATTCAATGGGTTCGAAAAAATAATACATATTTCAGGTTTGAAAGGTGCAAATCTGAATACATTAATTAATGCAACTTTCTTATTTACATGATTCGGATCTTCAATAACCTTAGTGATTTGCTTTTTGGCTTGTAAGACGTGTGTATTTGTGTCTCCCACTACAATTACGTTGTTGCCAATTTCTCATTGTATTTTGAAGAGTTTACCCTTTAAACACTTCAATGTTGTATTGCTACGAGTTGGAATCGGCTAGACGGCAACGGGTTTGGTTTTTGGTTTTACTTGGCACAGAACAGAAATAATCACAGCCATCATGTCTTTATTTTGGATTCTAATATTTACCAGGTATCATCTAGATACATTTGGTCCTTCCTCTACCATCTTGCTATATTTTTATGAATGTATTTATTATTTATACATATGTATTTATAAGTCATACTGTACACACTGCCTCATAATCTCATTTTAAAATAACTTGTTTGTTTCCTTATCATAGAATTAATACATATCTGTTATAGACATTAGAAAAACAATTAAACAAAAAGAAAAAAATATGTAATTTACCCATAGCTCTCTATTAACTATTATTAGCTACTAACTTTGTTACTTATTTCTTGAATTTTTTCATGTATGTATGTGGCGCCCGACTGGGTAGTGTTTCATTCTGTGGTAAATAGGGTCACTATGAGTCGGAACCAACTCAGCTCACCTAACAACAACATCAACATTGTGTTCTAGTTATGTAGTGCCGCTATAACAGAGATACCACAAATGGGTGGCTTTAACAAACAGAAATTTATCATCTCACACTTTAGGAGGCTTAAAGTCCAAATCCAGGGTGCCAGTGCTAGGGGAAGGCTTTCTCTGTCTGTCGGCTCTAGGAGAAGGTCCTTCAGCTTTTGTTTCCTGGTTCCTTGGAGATCTTATGTGGCTTGGCATCTATCTTCCCCCATCCCTGCTTGCTTAATCTGCTCTTTTTATATTTTGAAAGAGATTGACTCAAAACACACCCTACACTAACCCTCATTAACATAACAGAGACAACCCAATCCCAAATGGGGTTATAGCCACAGGCATAGAGGTTAGAATTTACAGTACGGATTTTTGGGGGGCACAATTCAATCCATAACAGTACGATACACATCTTAATCATAATGTGGTTTTATACTCCTTGTTTTTCCTTGCACGTGCAAAGGTTGCCTTCTTTAGCTCCTAAGTTTAACCTAAGTTAATTCCCAGTGAAAACAACTCTCAATGAACATTAAAATTTCTATCTTTGCCTCCTTCTAGAACATGGTTTTTAAAGCAGCATAATATTCTAGAATATCTAAAATAAATACTCAGAACTCACTCATTCCCTCACTTTTCTTCTTGAATATCCTGAATGCCGGCATCTCAACAATGCTTCACATATTTTCGAGGTAAAATGTGACAGCAATTATGAACACACAATGAAGACATATCCTGGCAAAGTGTTAAAACGCAAGCAAATTGTTAAAACACTTAATGCTTTTAAAATCCCCAAATATATCATTGATGCCACAACAATGCCCTAAACTTTTGTACAAGTGCATTGACGCCATATATGACAGGGGTTGGCAACTGCAGGCTGCAGGCCAAATCTGACCTTCTGCCTATTTTTGTAAATAAAGTTTTATTGGAACACAGCCATGCCTGTCGGCAGAGTCGGGTAGTTACAGCGGAGACTGTATGGCCTGCAAAGCCCAAACTATTTACTCTCTGGCCCTCTATAGAAAATTTGTGCTGATTATTGCTCTGGGCCCAGTATAAAAAGATAGTTATCTTTAACTCAGAGACATGCAGCCGGAGATGAATAATCTTAACCGCCATGGTGAACGAATATGGCAAGAATGAAAACCCTCTGTGTACAATAAAAGAAAACAAAAACCCAAAACAAAACAAAGAAATCTGATTCGCTCCAGAGTTTCTGTTCTATTGTTTATCTTTGAGCTATGTTTTCCCACAAGCACATGACAGTTTCAAAAATAAAGTTTTTGAGAAGGTGGTTTTCCATAAACACTCTGTGTTTACAAAATGAAATCATCATAAACAATAGAAGACGTACTGGAAACATTTTTTACCTCCGTCTTGTGATCTAATTCCCACATGGGTCGAAGACTGTATCCATGTGACCTCTGGAGATGAGAACTAGGTTCGGAGTCTGGAGCCCTGAATTCAAGTTCCAGTAACAGAACTAACCCCTGTGGCCATAGCCAAGGTAGGTCTCCCATCTGGCCTCCATTTCTCCATCTTAAAATGGACAGGTCTGAGAAGTTCTAGTTCTTGCCCTCTGATTCCATGGTTCCAATCTAATGGAAAAGTGGGCCCTGTTCTGACTCTATCCCATGAGTGATGTGAAGACGTGATTTAAAATAATAAGGAGGCTCTTATTACAAAATTCCCATGTTTCAATTTATGTTGTAGAGTTGATGGGTGGTACAATTAGTGTGATTGGTTGCTAACTGAAAGGTTGGAGGTTCGAATCCATACAGAGGCACCTCAGAAGAAAGGCCTGGTGACCTACTTCCAAGAAATCAGTCACTGAAAACTCCATGGAGCACATTCCTACTTTGACACATATGGGCTTGCCACGAGTCCCGATTGACTCGAGGTCGGGTGGATTTTTCTTTTTTTTAACCTACGTTGCAAATAACTTCTGAAGAACCAGTTGTTCAGTTTAACCTGCTAAGTGAGTCGACTTGGCCAATATTGGGACTGAACAGTTCAACCTTTTCCTGGAAACAGACCGTGAAAGAGGAGGGAGTTCCAACCTACTGAGGTATCAACTGGACGGCCGACTTGGGCTTAATGAACAGTTCTGCATGTGGGCCGCTATGAGCTCTTGGACCAATGACACATAATATACTAAAATCTGTTTTGTATTTAGGAAAAAAATTGCAGTGGATACTTGACTTATTTATAACACACTCATTGCAGATGAT
Source organism: Loxodonta africana (assembly GCF_030014295.1). Lineage (NCBI taxonomy): Eukaryota > Metazoa > Chordata > Mammalia > Proboscidea > Elephantidae > Loxodonta > Loxodonta africana. The sequence goes on along the minus strand of NC_087347.1, from coordinate 4,243,313 downwards.
TTCAGTTGTGTCATTTTTAAACATCTGCAAATTCTAACACCTTTCCTGCCTCCAGCACGGTTCTGCTCTCCTTGGAATTTGTTATCATCCTCACAAGCCTGTTGCCTTTGCTAATTTCACAGTCCACAGACCCCAGCATTTGGGGTCCAGAGGTGGGGTGGGGTGATGAGGTGACTCAGCCCAGGAGGCATCCAAACACGGCACTGTTTGCTTCTATTCCTCAGGAGTAAGCAGAATGCAAGAAAGTGATTCACATAGCACACTGTTGGTAACACCTCTCATGACATAAGACTGGTCTGAGTCTGTACTCACCTGCCTGATAGACTCGCTGAGAGGATTAATAAAATGTGCACCAAAAGCATTTAGCACAGTGCCAAATCTTAGTCCCAGCTCAATAAATGATGGACGTCCTTATGGGAAAGCTGGTTTGAAAGCCTGGTGAAGAATATTGAATATACCATGGACTGCCAGAAGAGCGAACAAATCTGTCTTAGAAGAGGTACCACCAGAATGCCCCTTAGAAACAAGGATGGTGAGATTGTGTCTTATGTACTTTGGACATGTTGTCAGGAGGGATCAACCCCTGGAGAAGGACATCATGCTCAGTAAAGTAGAGCATCAGTGAAAAAGAGGAAGACCCTCAAAGAGATGGATTGACACAGTGGCTGCAATAATGGGCTCAAGCATAGCAACGGTTGTAAGGATGGCACAGGACCAGGCAGTGTTTCATTCTGTTGCACATAGGGTTGCTGTGAGTCGGAACTGGCTCAACGGCACCTAACAACAGCAACAACAAAGTATGGAGATGTATCCAGTTGTATCTAAGTACTTATGTTTATTTTAATTACGAATTAAGAATTCGGTGAACATAGGTGTCCCTGGATGGTGCATATGACTAACACACTCAGCTGCTAACAGAAAGGTTGGAGGCTTGAGTCAACCCAGAGGAACCTCAGGAGAAAGGTCTGGTGATCTTCCAAAAGTTAGCCAATGAAATCCCTATGAATCACAGTAGTCTGACCTGAAACCCGTCATAGGAATGGTGCTGGATCAGGCATTGTTTTATTCCATTGTGCGTAAGGTTGGCATGAGTTGGGGGTTGACTGGACAGCAGCAAACAACAATAGCAAATAGACATAATGACAGAAATTCATGCGAGGGTGGCAGGCAGCTGGGACGACATTCAAAGCTGATTATGGTTTAGGTGATGAAATTTTTATCTCCTGGGACATTAAGGGTCTGTCTCCAGGCCAAGCTCAGAAGTGAGAGGAAGTTGGCATCTTCTAGCAACTTTGGGAGGAGCATGCCCAATTCTGGAAGATTTGCTTTATTTTAGACCCTCAGGAGCTGGCATTTGTAGAATGCAGAATTTCTCTAACTCTGTTCAGTTGAACTGTCCTCTGGGCTCCATCAACAAATGTCTCCTTACTGCCACTACCATTCAATACAGACATGGACAAATGCTCATGACCAATATTCAGATACATGGTCAATACTCATGGACAAGTAAGTCTGAAGACACTATAGTCTATTTCCTTCTTGAAGCTTTACTATGCCAAGTAGCATACTAAGGGCTCTGAGAAGTCCTGCAGTGGAAAAAAAAAAAGTGTTTAACTTTGGGTTAAATGAGATCTCTCAAAATTATCAAAGCTAGAATACTTTTGTTCCCCCCGTCTTTCATTGCTAGCATCTGCTTTTCAGGATTCAGTGTAGGAAACACTGTTGGGATGGAATCTATACTCCTGTTGCTCCATGGAATCTAGTCTCCTTGTTAGGTTACATTAGGTCCAATTAGCAACAGGCTGGAGCTACTTGGCATTTGACAATTTTTAATTTCTTCAATGTTTGACTTTAAACAACATGTTGCTTACTTTTTTGGGGGGGCTCCTTATCTATTTATTGGAAAGAAAAACTCTTATCATTTTAAGGGAAGCACACAATATTGATTTTAAAAAATAATTTTTGTTGTTGCTGTTGAAAACATATACAGCAGCGCATACACCAATTCGACAGTTTCTACGTGTGGAATTCAGCGACATCAATTACCTTCTCCAAGTTGTACAATCGTTCTCAACCTCTTTTTCTGATTTGCTCCTACCTCATTAACATACCCTCATGTGTCTGTCAGTTTGTCGTACTGTGGTGGCTTGTGTGTTGCTGTGAGGCTGGAAGCTCTGTCACTAGTATTTCACATACCAGCAGTATTCAAATACCAGCAGGGTCACTGTGGTGGACGGATTTCAGCTGGGCTTCCAGACTAAGACAGGCTAGGAGGAAGGGCTCTGTGGTCTACTTCTGAAAAGAATTAGCTGGTGAAAACCTTATGAATAGCAGTGGAACACTGTCTGATATGGTGCCGGAAGATGAGCTCCTCAGGTTGAAAGGCACTCATAATACACCTGGGGAAGAGTTGCTCCTCAAAGTAGAGTCAACCTTAATGATGTGGGTGGAGTCAAACTTTCTGGACCTTCATTTGCTGAAGTGGCACTACTGAAAATGACAAGAAACAGCTGCAAACATCCATTAATAACTGGAAACTGGAATGTATGAAGTATGAATCTAGGAAAATTGGAAATTTTCAAAAATGAAATGGGACACATAAAGATCAATATCCTAGGCATTAGTGAGCTGAAATGAACTGGCATTGGCCATTTTTAATTGTACAACCATATGGTCTACTATGCTGGGAAGGACAAATTGAAGAGGAGTGGTGTTGCGCTCATTGTCAAAAGGAACATTGTCTATGTGGTCAGCTCCTGTCTGGAGGGGAGATGAGAGGGCACAGGGGATCAGAGGCTGGCCAAATGGACACGAAAATAGAGAGTGGAGAGAAGGAGTATATAGCAAGGTGTATATAAATTTTTGTATGAGAGACTGACTTGATTTGTAAACTTTCACTTAAAGCTCAATAAAAATTAAAAAAAAAAAAAAAAGACCATTGCCTTAGTCATCTAGTGCTGCCATAACAGAAATACCACAAGTGGATGGCTTTAACAAAGAGAAGTTTATTTTCTCACAGTCTAGTAGGTTACCAATCCAAATTCAGGGTGTCGGCTCCAGGGGAAGGCTTTCTCTCTCCGTTGGCTCTGGACAAAGGTCCTTGTCCTCAACCTCCCCCTGGTCGAGGAGCTTCTCAGGCGCAGGGACCCCATGTCCAAAGGATGTGCTCTGCTCCTGGTGCTGCTTTCTTGGTGGTATGAGGTTCCCAGCTCTCTGCTTGCTTCCCTTTCCTTTTATCTCTTGAGAAATAAAAGGTGGTACAGGCAATGCCCCAGGGAAACTCCCTTTACCTTGGAACAGGGAGGTGACTGGAGTAAGGGTGGTGTTACGATCCCACTCTAATCCTCTCAACATAAAATTATAATCACAAAATGGAGGACAACCACACAATACTGTGAATCATGGCCTAAACAAGCTGATAAACACATTTTTTGGGGGAAGTAATTCAGTCCATGACAAACATTTTTTATAGAAAACCCAAAAGATTCCACTAGAAAACTACTGGAACTAATAGATTCAGCAGAGTTGCAGGATACAAGATAAACATACAAAAAATCAGTTAGATTCTGATACACAAATAAAGAGAACGATGAAAAAGAAATCACAAAAACAATACCACTTATAATAGCCCCTAAAAAAATAAAATACTTAGGAATAAGTCTAACCAAGGATGTAAAATACCTATACAAAGAAACTACAAAACAATATTGTAAGAAACCAAAAGAGTTCTACATAAATGAAAAAAAACATACCTTGTTCGTGGATTGGTAGGCTCAACACTGTGAAAATGACAAGTCAACTCAAAGCGACCTACATAATGCAAATGCAATCCCAATCGAAATTCCAAAAACATTCTTTAAAGAAGTGGAAAAACTTGTCATTAAATTTATACGGAAAGGGAAGAAGCCCTGGATAAGTAAAGCACTACTGAAGAAGAAGAATAAACTAAGAGAAACTACTGGACCTCAGAACGTACTATACAGCTAAGGTAGTCAAAATAGCCTGATATTGGTACAAAGACAGATGTATCGACCAATGGAACAGAATTGAGAACACAGATGTAAATCCACTCGACGGCACTGGGTCTGGGTTATGGTCACCTGATCTTTGACAAGGTCCCCAAATCTATCAGTTGGGGAAAAGATAGTCTTTTTAACAAATGGGCTGGGAAAACTGGATGTCCACCTGCAAAAAAATGAAACAGGACCCATACCTCACACCACATGCAAAAACTAATTCAAAATGGATCGAAGGCCTAAATATAAAGCCAGAAACTATGAAGTTCATAGAAGAAAAATTAGGATCAAAGCCAGAGACTCTAATTCATGGCATTAACAGGATATAAACCACAACCAACAACACACAAACTCCAGAAGATAAGCTATATAACTGGAATCTTCTAAAAATTAAACACTTAACGCTCATCAAAAGGTTTCACCAAAAGAGTAAAAAGAGAACATACAGACTGGGAAAAAATTTTTGGCTATTACAAATCAGACAAAGTTCTAATCTCTAAAATCTACAAGAAAATCCAACACCTCTACAACAAAAAGACAAATAATCCAATTAAAAAATGGACAAAGGAAATGAACAGACACTTTGCCAAAGAAGACATTCAAGCAGCCAACAGACACATGAAGGAACACTCTCCATCACTAGCCATCAGAGAAATGCAAATCAAAAACACAATGAGATACCATCTCACTCCAGCATTACTGGAATGAATCGAAAATACAGGAAATAACAAATGTTGAAGAGGTTGCGGGAAGATCAGAACTTTATGCACTGCTGGTGGGAATGCAAAATGATACAACCATTTTGAAAAACAACATGGTGCTTCCTTAGAAAGCTGGAAATAGAAATACCATATGATCCAGCAATCTCACTCCTAGGAATACATCCTAGAGAAATTAGAGTTGTCACAGGAATAAACATATGCACACCCATGTTCATTGCAGCATTGTTCACAATAGCAAACAGATGGAAACAACCTAGATGCCCACCAACAGATGAATGAATAAGCAAACTGTGGTACATACACGCAATGGAGTACTACACAACAATAAAGAACAACAATGAATCTGTGAAGCATTTCATAACATGGATGAATCTGGAGGGCATTATGCTGAGTGAAATAAGTCAATCACAAAAGGACAAATTTTGTATGAGACCACTACTGTAAAAACTCGTGAAATGGTTTACGCACAAAAAGAAACAATCTTTGATGGTTACAAGGGAGGAGAGGGGTAGGGATGGAAAAATACTAAATAGACAATGGATAAGTGGTAACTTTGGTGAAGGGTAAGACAGAACGCGATACTGGGGAAGCCAGCACATCTTGTACAAGGCAAGTTCATGGAAGCTCCATAGACACATCCAAACTCCCTGAGGGACCGAATTGATCTGGCTGAGGGCTGTGGGGACTGTGGTCTCAGGGAGCACCTAGCTCAATTGGCATAATATAGTTTCTAAAGAAAATGTTCTGCCTTCTACTTTGGTGAGTAGCGTCTGGGGTCTTAAAAGCCTGTGAGCAGCTATCTGGGATACTCCACTGGTCTCACCCCTTCTAGAGCAAGGAAGAATGAAGAAAACTAAAGATACAAGGGGAAAGATTAGTCTGAAGGACTAATGGACCACATCTACCACAGCCTCCACCAGACTGAGTCCAGTACAACGACGTGGTGCCCAACTCTCTGACAGGGATCACAATAGAGGGTCCCAGAAAGAGCTGGAGAAAAATGTAGAACAAAATTCTAACTCAAAAAGAAAGACCAGACCTGCTGGCCTGACAGAGACTGGAGAAACCCTGAGAGTATGGCCCCCGGGCACCCTTTCGGCTCAGTAATGAAGTTACTCCTGAGGTTCACCTTTCTGCCAAAGATTGGACAAGGCCATAAAACAAAATGAGACTAAAGAGGCACACCAGCCCAGGGGCAAGGACTAGAAGGCAGGAGGGGACAGGAAAGCTGGTAATATGGAACCCAAGGTTAAGAAGGGAGAGTGTTGACATGTCATGGGGTTGTTAAACAACGTCATAAAACAATATGTGTACTAACTGTTTAATAAGAAACTAGTTTGTTCTGTAAACCTTCCTCTAAAATACAATAAAATAATAATAAAAAAAGAACATTTCAAGGTCTATGCTGAAGTACAATGCTGTCAGTGATAGGATAATATCCGTACACGTACAAGGAAGACCAGTTAATATGACTATTATTCAAATTTATGCACCAACCAATAGAAGATTTTATACCAACTTCTGCAGTCTGAAATTGATCAAACATGCAATCAGGATGCATTGATAATTACTGGTGATTGAAATGGAAAAGTCTGGAAACAAAGAAGGATTGGTAGTCGTAAAATATGGCCTTGGTGATAGAAACAATGCTGGAGATCGCATGAAACAGTTTTGCAAACAGCAATGACTTCATTGCAAATATCTTTTTTCAGTGATGTAAACCAAGACTATACATGTGACCTCGCCAGATGGAATACACAGGAATCAAATCGACTACATCTGGGGAAAGAGACGATGGAAAAGCTCAATATCATCAGTCAGAACAAGGCCAGGGGATGACTGCAGAACAGATCATCAATTGTTCATATGCAAGTTCAAGTTGAAACTAAAGAAAATAAGAACAAGTCTACGAGAGCCGAAGTATGACCTTGATCAAATCTCACTTGACTTTAAAGACCACCTCAAGAATAGATTTGATACATTGAACATGAATGACTGAAGGCCAGACAAGTTGTGGAATGACATCAAGGACATGATATGATGAAAGCAAGAGGTCATTAAAAAGACAGGAAGGAAAGAAAAGACCAAAATGGATGTCAGAAGAGACTCTGAAACTTGCTCTTGAATGTCGAGCAGCTAAAGCAAAAAATATGAAGTAAAAGAGCTGAACAGAAGATTTCAAAGGGTGGCTCGAGAGACAGAGTAAAGTATTATAATGACATGTGCAAAGACCTGGAGGTAGAAAACCAAAAGGGAAGAACATGCTTGGCATTTCTCAAGCTGAAAGAACTGAAAAAAAAAAAAAAAAAAATTCAAGCCTTGAGTTGCAATACTGAAGGATTCTATGGGGAAAATATTAAATGATGCAGAAAGCATCAAAAGAAGATGAAGGAATAAGTATTGGTCCATTTTAGGTCATTTCAGGAGGTAGCATATGATCAAGAACTGATGGTAGTGAAGGAAGAAGTCCGAGCTTCATTGAAGGGATTGGAGAAAAACAAGCTTGCAGGAATTGACAGAATAGCATTTGAGATGTTTCTACAAACAGATGCAGTACTGGAGGTGTTTACTCCTCTATGCCAAGAAATGTGGGAGACAGCTACTGGGCCGACTGACTGGAAGAGATCCATATTTATGCCTATATCAAAGAAAGGTGATCCAATAGAATACAGAAATTAAGGAAGAATATCATTACTATTACACACAAGCAAAATTTTACTGAAGATTCTTCAAAAGCAGTGGCAGCAGTACAAAGACAGGGAACCACCAGGAGTTCAAGCCGGATTCAGAAGAGGACATGGAAAGAGATATCATTGCTGATGTAAGATGGGGTCCTGGCTGAAAGCAAAGAATACCAGAAATACGTTTACCTGTGTTTTATTGACTATACAAAGACATTAGACTGTGTGAATTGTGACCAATTATGGACAACATTGCAAAGAATGGAAATTCCAGAAGTCTTAATTGTGCTCATGTATATAGACCAAGAGGCAGCTGTTTGTAAAGAACAAGGGGATACTGTGCGGTTTAAAATCAGAAAAGGTGCGTGAAAGGGTTGTATCCTTTCACCATACTTATTCAATCTGTATTCTGAGCAAATAATCTGAGAAGCTGGATTATATGAAGAAGAATGTGGCATGAGTATTGGAGGAAGACTCCTTAACAATCTGCATTATGCAGATGACACAGCTTTCCTTGCTGAAAGCAAAGAGGACTTGAAGCACTTACTGATGAAGATCAAAGACTACAGCCTTCAGTATGGATTACACCTCAACATAAAGAAAACAAAAATTCTCTTGACTGGATCAATAAGGAATAACATGATAAATGGAGAAAATCTTGAAGTTGTCAAGAATTTTTTTTTTTTTTTACTTGGATCCACAATCAATGCCCATGGAAGCAGCAGTCAAGAAATCAAAGGATGCATTGCATTGGGCAAATTTGCTGCAAAAGACCTCTTTAAAGTGTTAAGTAAAGATGTCCCTTTGGAAACTAGGGTGCACTTGACCCAAGCCGTGGAGTTTTCAATCTTCTCATATGCATGAGAAAGCTGGACAATGAATAAGGAAGACCAAAGAAGAATCGATACTTTGAATTACGGTGTTGGAGAAAATACTGAACATACCATGGACTGCCAAAGAATGAACAAATCTGTCTTGGAAGAGGTACAGCCAGAATGGCTCCTGGAAGCATGAAAGTTGAGATGTTAACAGGAGGGATCAGTCCCTGGAGAAGGACATCATGTTTGGTAAAATAGAAGGTGAGCGAAAGAGAGGAAAACCCTCAAGGAGATGGGTTGACACAATGGCTGTAACAATGGGCTCAAACATAGCAAGCGTTGTGAGAATGGCTCGGGACTGCATAGTGTTTTGTTGTGTTGTACATAGGGTCACTATGAGTCAGAACTGACTTGATGGCACCTAATATCAACAACATATATGTGTTAATAGATATATTAATGTTATTAATATTATGCTATCCATTAACATTGGTCAACATTAACATCGTTATATTAAGATGACCATTAATTGGAGCTGACTCTATGTGGTGGCTACTAACAACAACAACATTGAACTTGGTGCCCTTGAGGATGAAGTATCCCTGGAACAGCCTTGCTGTCCACTGGTTTTGCACTTTCTACCTGTGGTCAGTCCCTCAGCTGCCCTGTTTATTTATCAAATCTGGGATCCTTGGGCCCAGGGCAAAAGGGTGTTTGACTCAATGTGGTTCAATACTTTTGTTTTGTAGAGGGAGGGGGAAATGCTCCTGGATTTAACTGAGGTGATGCTGAACATTACTGAGAGACAGGTGGGAGGAAGATTAAGCAGAGCTGATGGGCCAGAGCAATGACTCAAACAACAACAACAAACACCACCAAAAAAACTACTGATGGGAGCCAGGAGACACCCACTCTCCTCCCAGGTCTGCTGCTAACTGGCCTTGAGACCAGGCCTACCATCCAGGCTTGAACACATGCCATGAGCCTTTCGATTTTATTTTTAACTTATTTCTAATTGTTCTGAAGTTGCCCCAAACAATTTTGTGTATATTTAGAAGTGTCAATCAATGGGCATGAAGTGGCTGCTATTTTTGGAGTGATGATTTGGTTTTCGGCATAATGTCCTTCATCAGCACACCAACTGTGAAAAGTAGGGGTTCGCCCATTGTATAGACGAGTCTGAGGCGTGGGTACATGCAACACACCAAGTCCAGTAAGGGGCCGATCCAGGGCTTGAGCCAACTCGGGGAGCCACTCAAGGGCTAGAGTTTATCCACGGCCCACTGCAGTGGCTCTGGATCTAAATCACTGAGGGGAGCTGGAACTCCTGGATGCTGTCTACAACCATGGACCATGAATCCACTGTTCTTTCAGGGAAAAGCAGCAGGGTGTGCTGCAGAGGGCCAGGGGAGCACAGAGGTGGGACCAACGAGCTGATCCCATGAAGACTTTGGGGAGGAGGTGATGGAGCTGCTTCTGAAGGATGCTAGCATTGGGGTGGAGAGAAGCCACTCAGGCACTGAGGATGGCAGATGCAGAGATAAAAATGCCCAATGTGCTTGAGGAGGGCAAGAGCACATACTAGGACAGATGGTAGAGGACTGAGGTCTAGATGTGAGGGTTACCTTGCCATCTCCAAGGGGGACCCTACCCCTGAGATTTCCCACTCTTCAGCCACAGAACACCCTCTTTAAGTGACATCTTACACAGACACCCTTTTATTCCATGTGATGTGGGGATAGTGGGCCTGGAACCCCTCTATTTAGCCCACTTCCCTCACTCTCCTGACCAGGTGTGTGTGTGTATGTGTGTGTAGGGACTCTACGGTACTGCATGGAAGCCCTCAGGTCTTAAGGAGCCGCCACACTTGGATGAGCTGAGTAGTGGTGGAAGCTTTGCGACCAAAGATGATACAGGATGAGCCCATCCAAGATTAAAATCCTTTTCGAGAATTATTCAAAGAAAAACTTTATCTTACTTATCCAAAGAAAAGCCTCTTCTGTGATTCAAGTTCTTTTGCTTTCCTTCTCCTCCTTCCTCTCTTACTTGATCAGATTCAAAAAGAAAGCATAGCTGTGCAGCTGCCTGGTGCCGGCAGGGTTGTCTTTGTCCAAATCAGCGATTTCTCCCTTCCCAGACTTTCGTGGCAGTAGATCTTTATCAGTACAAATTTTATTATTTTTTTGAATACATTTTACACACACACCATTTAGTCTATGTTTTAGATATTGCTCAAGTTTAATTTATTTTTAAAAAATCTAATATTTTCCCCTGTATGCCAGAGAATTATTTTGTGCCCTCAGGGTGTTGCTTATTTGGAGACCACTGACCCAAGGAACTCAACTTGTCCCATGTCATTGCGTCTAATTATGTTGCCTCAGGTTCATGTGCATTGAATTGTCACCTCCTCGCTGGCTGTAAATGTAGTTAAATAAAATGTAAATACATATCTCAGTCCAGATAACTCATGTCAAAAGACTTAGGGTAAAATAACCCTGCCAGAATATTTTTACTCTAATCACTTCCAAATAGAGACCTCCAACTCTGACCTCTTACCTATCTCAGAACAGCCATTGTTGCTGTTATTTGCCGTTCAGGCAGTTCCCACTCATGACGACCTTACGTTTAATAGAATGAAACATTGCCTGATCCTGTACCATCCTCATGATCTTTAATATGTTTGAACCTATTATTGCGGCTATTGTGTCAAGCCATCTCACTGAGAATGTCTGTCATTTTCACTGATCCTCTACTTTATCAACCATAATGTCCTTTTCTAGTGATTGACCTTTCTTGATGAAGTGTCCAAAGTAAGTGGGCTGAAGTCTCACCACCTTGCTTCTAAGGAGTATTCTGGCTGTATTTCTTCTAAGACTGATAGCACAGCCATTCATTCCAGCGGATATCACAAAGACACCTTGAATACAGTGAAGTCCAGCATCAGCACCTCCTTCCATCCTGCCCTCTGTGCATTTTCCTCCGCTGTGAATGAGACTCTCATGGTCCCAGGTGTCCAAGGCCAGCATCTAAGAGTGACCTTGAAGTCTTTGTCCTCCTTGTTCCCTCTGTCTAGCTAGCCACCAAGTCTTGGTTCATTTACTTCCTCAATATTCTTCCAGCAAGTCCCTCAGCTCCATCATCACTGTCACAACCTTGGTTTCAGACACTGCCAGCTCTTGCCTGGGAGATGGAAGCAGTGGAGGTTTACTCTCCATGCCTCTGGAATCCCCCTTTTGTGGACTGAATGGACTAGTTTACAATGTGCTCTCCTAAAAGGCACGGTTGCCCAACTCTGACTGGGTCCTCTCCAGCCGTGGAGGGATGACTGTGATGTGACCTTTAAAATGTTGATGGGCTCCACAGGCCCCGTTTTCTGGGATGGACAGATGACCCTGATAATATGAAAATTTGCATTGTAGATTGCTGCCTTAGGAAGGGGCTCTCAGAAATTACTGGATATGACCAGAGGGAAGAAGTGGGTTGCCCAAGCTCCCCTCCAATTAAGGTCATATCTCTTGACTTTTGTTCCATTCCCTTTCCATCATGGTTGGATTCGAAGTGCTGAAAAGTTGGTAGACAATCATTTTATCACATGCAAGATGGACACATTTTTAAGCATTTTACTCTGGAATCATAGAGTCCCTGGGTGTGCAAATGGTTCACACAATTGGCTGCTAACTGAAAGGTTGGAGGTTCAAATCCACCCAGAGGCATCTTGGAAGAAAGGCCTGGCAATCTACATCCCAATAATTAGCCATTGAAAACCCTGTGGAGAACAATTCTACAATGATGCATATGTGGTGGAATCAACTTAATGTCAGCTGGTTACTAGTTACCCTAGAGTAGAGAGTTAAGATGCATGCTCCATTTTGAAAGCCTTTGCATTGATCCCAGTTGGACAGAAGGGCTTGTTTGGGCCTGGGATGACCCATGCTGGGTGGCAGAGAGGGTGCAGGTCTGGCAGAAGGACCTTACATTGGGCAAGCAGGGAGGCAAAGCGATTGTCTGGGACCACATGGAGTAACTGGCCCTGCTGGGGCTGTAATCTTGGCTAACTACTTCAGCATGTTCCCTGCTCTTTGGAGGCGGGCCTGGTTAGCCTAGCCTCTCGCTGCTCCTTTCGGCCTTGAGCCTGTGTCCCCTTTAATGTCTGGCTGTAGAGGGCTGGAGAAGGGGCCCTGAGCTGGATAAACCCCCAATGCTTGAATGTGTATCAGCGACTTCACATGGTCTGGTCCTTGTGGAGCAGGGACTGCTGGAGGAACTGCGTATTTACCAGTTTGCGCACTCGATGCGAGCCTGGTACAAACCATGGCTCCTCCTTCCTCTCCTCTCTTGCTTCCCAGCCTGAAAGCTGACCTGGAGAGCATCAGCCCTGCTCTCCCATGAAGTGTGCTTTCAGGACTGACATGCCAAGCTCTGAGGTAGAAATTGAAATTTCACACTCCGCTGGACCCACCGGCTCCACAGGTCAGCAGGCGGCTCCCACGTCCACCCGCTGGTGAGTCATGGGGAGAGATGCCGCCCCGAATTACCATCAGTAGACATGCATGCGTCAGAGGTCTGTGCCTGAAAATGTTTTCTTGACATCTGTGTCCACCCCACCCCCCAGCACACACTCAACGTTCTGAGTACAGAGGCACCGTCCCACTCATCTGGCGAACACATCAGCTGAATGCAATCTGCTTCACAAACAGATGTCCCCGGAGGGTGGAGGGGGTCACCCCAGCACTGGTTAGAAGCTGTCGGAAGGCTCTTTATGAGGTTCTCACTCTGTGGGCTGGGAAGTGGAATGCCTAGAGAAGTCCCTTTAATTGAAACAGGCCTAATTTGGGCGGCAGAGCTAGGTATCTCAAAAAAACCTGTCAAGTCTCCATCCAGAAGGGGGCTTTCTGTCTCGCATTCCCTTATTTGGACTTTTTGATCTGTTTTCCTGAAAAGATCAGCAAGAAGTAGACAAGGAGTGCCGCTGGACCCTAAAGGCCTTGATGGGGTGGGTTGGTGGATAGAGATTTCTGCTGTATTTTAGTTCCACTGGTATGCGCTGAGTAGTTGCTGGGATTTTGGAACGATGACATTGCAGTTCTGAGGCGTGACCACTTGTTTATTTCTGTGTACTTGTGCTTGTTCTGTCTCTGGCCTGAACGTGTTAAAGCTATAACATGAGCAGCACGCAGGAGTGACATGTGGGTGATGGGGCGGCTGTGCCACAGCGCAGCCATCTGCTCCCCTATGGAGGCAGCGGGCAGCAATTCAACGCCTGCCTTATGGGCGCATTCTTCGTGCGTTAGCAAGTGCCCTCCACTTTTATGAAACTCTCAGATGTCTCAGAGGAATGTTTAAATTATTATCAAATCCCAAAGGAGATTGCGATTTCCTATTATAAAATTCTCCCCGCCTCCCTCTGTTCCCTTGTAAAACATCCCCCTCCCAGGAGTTCCCAGCTAAGGCCCTCGTGGACTGTTCCTATCACCATGGATCTAACCGCAGAAGGGCTGACACAAACACAAGTCCTCGATAAGATCTATGCATGCTTAGATCTTCCTGGAAGCAAAGGATCGGCCAGCAGTTTTCCCTGGCAAAAGAAGGACAGTGTGGTACAGCTGATCGGAAATAATAGATAACATCAACTTGTCTCTGATAGCTTGAGGCAAATGGCCGTTTAATTGACGATAGGATGGAAGAGGAGTCCCTGGGTGATGTAAACGGTTAACAAGCTCAGCTGTTAAATGGAGGTTAGAGTCCATCCAGAGGCTCCTTGAAAAAAAGGCCTGGCAATCTACTTCTGAAAAGTCAGCAGTGAAAAACCCTGTGGAGCACAGTTCTCTGACACACAGAGGGTTGTCATGAGTTGGGGTTGACTTGATGACAACTGGCTTTATGACAGAAACAATTCTTTAGAGGGGCTGCAATAAAGTAAGGAGCCCCGTATTTTCATCCCAGTTGTGACTCCAGTGAGTGTTAGTCAGCGCTTTTTCTCTCCCTCTCTCCCGCGCCTGTAGATTAGTGAGTTGGACTTGACACCTTACCAGCTCTAAATGCTTTAATTCCACAGTCTTTGGGAGCTTGCCATTCCAAACCAATAAGGAAACAAAGAGCAGAAGAGCAGTGAGCCCAAGGGTAAACACCTGACTCAGGAGGAATTGAGCGGTGGACAGACCTTGAGGAGGCTCCTAGGGCCCCCACCTCCTGCTCTTCAGGCCCTTGTATAACAAATTTGTTTTGCTTGAGTGTAAGCAGGACTTGCTTCTAACCAATGGAATACGACAAAGGTGACGGGATGGTTCACCCATGACAATATGACATTATGAAGACTCCATCATAGGAGAGTAGAGAGACTCTCCTCTCCCTTGCTGATTTTGAGGAAGCACCATGTTGTGAGATGCTCTACTCAGAGATGGATGTGGCAGAGAAGAGAGCGCCCCCTGGCAGACAACAGCGAGACAACAGGGACTTCAGTCCTACAATCGCAATGAGGTGAATTTCACCAAAACCTTAGAGAACTTGGAAAAGGATCTTTCCCAGCTCTGGATTTCAGCCTGATGAGACCCTGAAACAGAGAACCCAGCCAGGTTGTGCCCGGGTTCCTAACCCACAGGAACTGTGAGGTTATAAATATGTATTGTTTAACGCCATGAAGTTTATGATCATTTGCCTCTCAGTAACAGAAAATTAAGGAGCCCTAGCGTCGCAGTGGTTCAGTGCTTAGCTACTAACTGAAAGACTGGTGGTTCGAACTCACTGTTCACTCTGAAGGAGAAAAAAATCTGTTGATATGCTCCTCTAAAGATTGTTGTTGTCATAAGGTGCTATCAAGTTGGTTCTGACTCATAGTGACCCCATGCACAACAGAACAAAACACTGCCAGTCCTGCACCATCCTCACAATCGTTGTTATGCTTCAGCCCATCGTTGCTGCCACTGTGTCAATGAATTTCGTTGAGAGTCTTCCTCTTTTTCCCTGACCTTCTATTTTACCAGGCATGATGTCCTTCTCCAAAGACTGGTCTGTCCTGATAACATGCCCAAAGTACTTGAGATGAAGCCTCGCCATCCTTACTCCTGAGGAACACTCTAGCTGTGTTTCTTCCAAGACAGATCTGTTTGTTCTTCTGGCAGTCCCTGGAATATTCAACATTCTTCACCAACACCATAATTCAAAGGTATCAATTCTTCTTCGGTCTTCCTATAAAGATTAAAATAAATAAATAAATAAATAAAGATTACAGCCTAGGAAACTCTATGGGGCATTTCTACTCTGTCCTATGGGGTAGCTGTGAGTCAGAATCGACTCAATGGCACACAACAACAATACAAAACTAAGAAAATGGACAACATGGTGTCCCCATGGCCCTTGCCCAGTGACAGTCTGTCCTCCCTGAGCCTGGTGCCTGTGAAGGAGGGCCACTTTTTCTCTTGGGCTTACAGTCAGGTTGGTGCATGCTGTTCAGACTTAAAAGGGCATCACCTATTCAGGTAACATCTAGGTCAATTGGCATAACAAAATGTTCTGCACCCCACTTTGGTGAGTGGCGTCTGGGGTCTTAAACGCTAGCAAGCAGCCACCTAAGATGCATCAATTGGTCTCAACCCATCTGGAGCAAAGGAGAATGAAGAATATCAAAGAAATAAGGTAAAGATAAGCCCAAGAGTCAGAAAGGACCACAGAAACCAGAGACTACATCAACCTGAGACCGGAAGAACTAGATGGTGCCCGGCTACCACTGATGACTGCCCAGACAGGGAATACAACAAAGAATCCATGATGGAGCAGGAGAATGGTGGGATGCAGACCTCAAATTCTGGTAAAAAGACCAGATTTAATGGTCTGACTGAGACTAGGGGGACCCTAGAGGTCATGGTCTCTGGAACCTTTGTAAGCCCAAGACTGGAACCATTCCTGATGCCAACTCTTAAGATAGGGATTGGACTGGATGATAAGACAGAAAATTATACTGGTGAGGAGTGAGCTTCTTGGCTCGAGTAGACATGTGGGCAACTCCTGTCTGGAGGTGAGATGAGAAGGCAGAGGGGGATAGAAGCTGGTTGAATGGACATGGGGAATACAGGGTGGAGAGGAGGAGGGTGCTGTCTCATTAAGGGGGAGAGCAGCTAGGAGTACATAGCAAGATTTGTATAACTTTTTGTATGAGAGACTGACTTGATTTGTAAACTTTCACTTAAAGCACAATTTAAAAAAATCAAGCTGAAATAAATCACTCTACAAAAAAAAAAAAGGATATCACCTAGCTGTGGAAATGAGAGCAAAACAGTGACAATTGCTAAGGGGAACTGAAGCCAGGGGTGCTCTGTGAGCACCAGCTGATGCAGGAGGCCCTGGAACAGGGGATCCACAGCAGGGGTCCGGGGCCTGAGAGAGGACTGGAAAGCATGATCAGAGGAGCCCCCTGTCTGCAGCAGTGCTGGGAGCCAGGACTGCAGGGAAGTAGGTGGGTAACAAGAATAAGGGACTCAGACAGGAAGACAGAGCTAGTTGGAGTTGGGGTGGACTTTTGGTGGACAAGCATGGAGACCAGCTATATGAGTCTCCAACAGGCTGCCACAACAGACCACCAGAAAGAGGGCGGCTTTAAAGAACAGAAATGTGTTGTCTCACATTTCTGGAGGCTAGAAGTCCACATCAAGGAGTCAGCCATGTTGATATTCCATCTGAGGGTTTTGAGAGAGGAGCAGTTCCATGCCTCTCCCCTAGTTTCTAAAGCTGCCGGCATTCCTTGGCGCTCATCTGCTGCTTGTAGACATATCCTCACATGGTCTCTTCCCCTGTGTGTGACTCTCTCTGTGTGTCTGCTCTCCCCTTTTTAAGACACCACTCAGAAGGGATTAAGACTAAGACTCACCCTCCTCCAGTATGCCTTAACTGATAACATCTTCAAAGAAAGAGACTTTCCCTGAACAAGGTCACATGCACAGGCACTGGGGTTAGGACTTTCACATATTTTTGGGGGGGACACAATTCAATCCATAACAGAATGAATTTTCCACAAAGCTGGGGGACCTACAGCCATTGTGCCTCCCTCGTTGAGAGTGGGAGTGGCAGTCTAGAGGGAGGTGACCCAAATTCTGCCAGGGTGGAGACTGGGTGATGTATAGTCACGGCCAGTGGAACAAGAGGAAAATATGGCCGACCACCAGAAAGTTCCAGCACACACACTGTCACTGAGACAGTGGCAGTATCACTGAGAATAGACTAAAAGACTATTTACCCACCCAGGTATCGTTTGTCTCTGGCCAGTGACTATTTGCACAACAGCTGGAACACCAGAGAGCAGGGTGTATCACGGGGCTCTACCAGGACACAGTGGGCACAGGGGGACCATTTGTTGATGAAACAATTGTGGGGACAGCCAGGGAAAAGCTACCTGTGCTTTCATCCTTACATCTGAACTATTGAAAGAACAGCACCTCTGCCCAGGGAGGGGCTTCGTTTCAGAATTCCATCTTGTGCTTTGGGTTTCTGACCATGCGGGCCCCTGGGTGGTCTTGTGCCGTGATCCATGGAATGGCCTCGTCTGCCCTGGAAGCTTTGACCTTTTGGTGGCTCAGTGTCTCCCAGTGGTGATTTAAGCCTGGCCTACCCCTGCATGATGATGCAGTGCTGATTCCGTGGTAGAATTCTCGCCTTCCTTGTGGAAGACCCAGGTTCGATTCTTGGCCGATGCACCTCACGCACAACCACCACCAGTCTGTCAGTGGAAGCTCGCGTGTGGCTGTGATGCTGAACACGTTTCAGCAGAGCCTCCAGGCTAAGATGAACTAAGAAGAAAGGACTAGGCTGAAAGGCCTGAAGATTTACTTCCGCGAATCAACTGAAAAAACCCTAAGGATCCTCAACTGATCATGGGGATGCACAGGACTGGGCAGCATTTCGTCCCATTGTGCAGGGGGCTGCCATGAGTTGGCAGGCTACGCGACAGCAGCTAACAGCAACAGCCTTGCGTCACCGGCATTCTAAGAAAGGCAAACACCAGTGGGGTCAGAGTTTGTTCTCCTATGCAGCTTCCAAATATTGAATATTGAGTGTTTTTTAAAAAGGAAAAGAATCTAAAAGTGATCTTTTCATGGTGCACTTTGCAATTCTGAAGTCTTTTCCACACTCAGCACCCCATGTGAGGGAGGCATCACTAACCGCCGCGGCGCTGGAATCGGCGTTATCCTTGGAGACAAGGAAGGAAGCTCGGGCCCAGAGAGACCAGGGGAGCTGCCGGGGCCTCAGAGGGGGAAGGGGCAGAACCAGGACTAGCTCCGAATCCCGGGTTGTTTTGTTTTGTTTCATTTTGGGGGGCCATGCACTGCTTTATGGTGAAGCCACATGACATTGACGAACATACCCGTCCCCTTGAAGTCCCACGAGCAGCGGATGCCAAGGCGTCACGCTTGACTTCTGAAGGTAGCTGTTCCTTTTGTCCCGACAACTGTCATTTGGACGTGTAGCCATCATGTGTGGATTTAAGTGCATGTGAGTCAGGCCAGTGCTTGACGGAGGGAGCAAATCTGCAGCCGGCACTCCCATGCTGGTTGCCTTTGGACATTTCCCCCTGTCAGAGCGCTGACCTCCCGCAGGGTGGCGCAGCTGTGACACACGGGGGGACTGAGACCTGCTGCAGGATGGCGGGCCGGGAGGACGGCTCCTCCTCTGGGTGTGCTCAAACCGGGTGCGTTTTGACTTGGTACAGTGGTGTGCTGTTGTTGTGAGGTGCTGTTGAGTTGGCTCCGACTCATAGTGACCCCATGTACAAGAGAACAAAACACCTCCCGGTCCTGCGCCATCCTCACAATTGTTGCTATGCTGGAGCCCCTTGTTGCAGCCACTGTGTCAATTCATCTCACTGAGGGTCTTCCTCTGTTTCTCTGACCCTCTACTTTACCAAGCATGATATCCTCCTCCAGGGACTTGTCCCTCTTGATAACACGTCCAAAGCATGTGAGGCATAGTCCCGCCATCCTCACTTCTAGGGAGCACTCCAGCTGAACTTCTTCTGAGACAGGTTTGTTCTTTCTTCTGGCAGTCCATAGCACTGAGATACCATGCATCGTTGGGGCAAAAGATGGGTACTTAGGAGTCTATCTCAGCTTAGGTGGTGATTACAGGTGTTAAAAATATTCAAAATTCAACGGACTTTGAACATAATTTTTATTCTGAACAGTTATTCTATATGCATATACCTGTTGACATCGAGTCAATTCCGACTCATAGCGACCCTGTAGGACAGAGTAGAACTGGCCCATACGGTTTCCAAGGAGTACCTGGTAGATTCAAACTGCTGACCTTTTGGTTAGCAGCCGTAGCTCTTAACCACTACACCACCGGGTTTTCCTATATGCGTATAGAGGGACCATTTTGATTCCCGCAAAAGCAAATGACTGGAAGAAGCTAGAAACGATGGTGCTTATAAAGAGAAGAGGAGGCAGAAATACAGGTGATCAACCATTGACTAATCTTAACAGGATTGAGGGAACCCTGCCCTCCCACTTTTACTAAAATCAGGGGCACAAGATAGCCTCTGCCCCTCCACCCAGCCATATCTTTTGAAATTCAAATTTAGTAAGCCTGGCTTTGAATGGCAAAGAAAGGATTTGCAATTTTGGGTAAACAAAACAAAACAAAACAAACCACTGGAGGAGTAATTTTGGTCAGGGGTTTCCTTAAAGTGAATATTTGGTTTCATGAGTAAGAAAACCCCCCAAATCAAAGCAAGAAGTCTGCTATCAATTTCTATAACACAGGTGATGTCTCCCACACGCAGGATCCAAGTCTCTGCCCTTTCCTGGGCGTAGGACTCACTTCTGCGGTGGGAGGTGGCTGCCTGGCAGGCACCAGGGAAGCGCCCAGGAGTGACCTCATCCACAGATGCCCTCCCTCAGGGTCGGGGTGTGAGTTTCTGAGCAACGCAAAGGCCAAGGAGACATCTACCATGAGACTGAGGCTGCAGCTTCGTTACCACCTGAGCCCAGGTTTTGCACCTGGGTGCCAAAAGCCTTCCACCAGAACGGGTTCTTTTAATATGTTCATTATACCCATGTGCAGTCATGTATTCAGACCTGCTGACATGTGCAGACCCAGAGTCCGACGTTTCTCACACCTAGGAGCCACCTTGTATCTTAGCCACATATGTATCAACTGAGACCAACGGGGCATCCAGCTTCCATGGTTTGAGAGGAGAGTTGCATGGAATCCTGGAGAGAAGGAACAAGCTGGATTGCCAAGTGGCTTAAGCAAGAAAAACTACACTTAGATCCTCACCGGCAGTGGAGTTTCCCTGGGGCCCCACAAGGCTCTCTCTCCTTTATTATTTATGTTATTTTCCCAGAATTAAATACAGAAGAAAAATGTGAATATTTGTTATTTCAGAGATTCTAAATTTTTTTTTTATTGTGGTAAATATATATAACAAAATATTTGACATTTCTACCATTTCTACATGTACAATTCTATGACATTAGATCATTTAGTCATTACCAAAAATAAATAAATAAATAAATAATGCATTGCCGTTGAGTCAATTTCGACTCATAGTAACCCTACAGGAGAATGTAGAACTGCCCCATAGGGTCTCCAACGTTTCTGTTAAAACGGTGCAACCGCTGTGGACGGTTAAACAGAGAATTACCTTATGATCCAGCAATTCTACTCCTGGGTATAAACCCGAAGACTTGAGCACAGGGACTCAGACAGAAGCTTGTACACCAGTGATGGCTGTAGCTCTAGTCAGAATAGCTAAAAGGTGGAACCAACCTAACAGATGTATGGATAAACAAAATGGCTACACGAGTCGGGTTTTCTTTTTAGAGAAACTCTTGAGTTTACGGCTGAAACCTGCCTGTTGTGAGCAGTTTAGAATTACCTTTGAACTACCTGCTTTTTCTTGCCTGAGCTTTGGCAAATCTTCCCTCTGAGGTTCAAATATTCTATGCTTGATCTCACTCTGGAAAGTCTGAATAAGATGTGCTCCGTTGCTAGATGTCACTGAGAATAAAAACAAAGCATCTTTTAATCATTGCAGCGTTTGCCTCCATTCAGCTCTTGACAGCTCAGGGTCTGAACATTAACTTGTCCCGAGGTTTCAATACTTGTTAAAGTTGAATTTCCTGGTCCATCTTCATTTTGAACCTGATGTTTGTGGGAAAGATCCATCTTAGTCAACAGCTGGAACTCAGTCAATAGGCAAGAGATCTTTGAACGATTTGAATTCAACTGTTGGAAGCCTTCAATGAAATGGGAGACAAATTCAGCACATTCTACATTTTAGGAGGGAGAGGGAAAGCATGAGGAATTGAATTTGACTTGAGGAATCTTTTAAGAGAAAGAAAACTCCGATACATTTGACCCAAAGTCTGCTCTTTCTGCAGCTGCTGTGCGGTGCTGAGGGATATTTGCCTCCATATTCTTTTGGGCTTACTCGATAACTGGTTATCAAAGGAAGGTTTAGTGACCTTTCCTATACAAGTCAAGCCAGAAAAGTGAACTAAAATATTTTAAATGAGAAAATTGAGAAGTTTTCTGGCTAGCTTCACTTATCCAGAAAATTGTGTTAATTGTGCTAATCCTGATTGTGCCATCATTGGTGTGTCCCCATGCGCTGTGACTTCTGGGATATTAAGGTTTGGGCTGACTCTCAATCCTTGTGGTTAGCTTGCAGGCATGCGTTTAAGCACGTGTAAGGAGAATATTCATAACTCTCTTAAGTCTCGTTGTTGTTAGGTGCCATCAAGTCAGTTCTGACTCATAGCGACCCTATCTATATACCACAGAACGAAACACTGCCCTGTCCTGCACTATCCTTAAAATCGTTATGCTTGAGCCCGTTGTTGCAGCCACTGTGTCAGTCTATCTTGTTGAAGGTCTTGTTGTTAGCTGCCATCAAATTGGCCCCAAATCAAGGCGATCCCAAGCTCAATGAAGCGAAACTCTGCCCAGTCCTGTGCCATCCCCGTGATCAGTTGCAGATCAAATTACTGATCCAGAGGGTTCTCACGGGCTGACGTCTAGGCCTGTCTTCCTCGTCCGTCTTAGTCTGGAAGCTCTGCTGAAACCTGTTCAGCATCATAGCAACACTCACGCTGCCACTGACATATGGGTGGTGGCTGTGCATGAGGCGCACTGGCCAGAAATCAGGCCTGAGTCTCCTGCATGAAAGGTGAGAATTCTACCACTGAACCAGTAATGCCTCATTTTCTAAGTCTTTGGGGACTTTCTAGTGACGAACAGGATGCCCTTGGCTTCCTTATTGGACTGATCAGTTTTGGTGCTTAAGACTACATGGGTCCGTCCTTAGAGCCCTACTCATAATGGGGTGGCAGAGGAAGGGGCATAGCTGACTCCCATGAACCAACCCTACTGGGTCACCTTTCACATGTTAACATTCCAACAGAACACTGTGACACTGTGAAGGTGGACATTCCCGAAGAGCCAAGGAGCAGAATTGGTTCTTCATGATAATCCTGATTCTGATAGGTCAGACCACACTAATTGTCAAGCATAAAAGTAAACACTTTTGTCAACACATATATCACTTAAACACATCCTCAGACAACAAGGACACATGCAACGTCTCAAAATATTGATTAATTTACCTCAAAACCTCCTCTTTCCATTCATATGCAATCCTGAAAACCAATGGCTAAAAATCAAACAAATGGACATGTTGAAGAGATCATCCAGTAGGAGACAACTTTGGGGAAAATTTTAAATAAAACATATTCAGATGTGTTTGAATTATGCCTTGGGAAGACTATCAGACTTTCCATGACTGTTGCAACAATGATTGCTGTTTGTTTTTAAGGGCAACACACATGTTTCAAAGATTTGTTTGTTTCGTTTTGTTTTATTTTTTCTACACAGCTAAGATTTGGAAGACAAACATGGCTTATCCTTTAGGGGCATGGGATTTAAAAATATATAAATAAAATGCCAAATTCACACAAAAAAATTATGAATGTAATTTCTTTCTGATTTCATGATCATTCTCATTGCAATGAAAAGAACCCACGAGACGATTATATTTCTGGTGAGCTGAAAAACCAAATGCCGTTCTTCTTCTTGAAGAAATTTGAGGTAGAGGGGAAAAACCCCAGCACGTGAATACACTCTCTGCTCACTTATTGACGTGGTTAAGTTCCAAAGACCGGGTTGTTATAGGAAAATCAGTGTTATGCGAAAATGGAGGCTGACCACATCAGATCACAAAATGGAGGATGGCTACATCATTACACGGCTGCCAACTTACATTATTATATAACTGCCAAACCACTGAGAATCATGGCCCAGCCAAACTGACACATAATGTTAACCATCACAGGCAGCGTTACTCTTACCTCACACCTCGGCATTTGTTAATGCCAGGTGTACATTGCCAATGTGCAAAAGAGTTGGATAGTAGATTTTTTTTTTACTATTTTTTTTTTTTTATTGTTGTAAATGTGAAATGTTGAATAACTAGATAGCTGAAAAGTGAGGAGTAGGTGTAATAAGAAAGAAATTCTAGACTTGAATCCTGGGTTTGCCATTAACTAGCTGTGGATTTTGGGGAAGTCATTTTCTTCATCTGTAAAATGCTTAAAGGGACTACCTGTTTCATGGGGTTATTGAGCTTTGGAATCTAACTATCCAACCTATTGTTTCTTTCAATGTGGCCCCACCACATTCAGGAACCCACAATGTCCCATAGATCTCCGTCCTGGCTTGGCCAATAACCAGTGTACTTGAACTGAAGGATGCAGACCCACCGAGGGCTCTTGAGGTTGATCTTCCGACCAGATTCCTTCATAGATGGGTGTGCGTTCTTCCACCAGAGGCACCAAACCCCTGGTTATCTCTGTGTGATGTTAGCAGCCTTGGGTGCTCATTGCCTGGAGCCGTTATTTCATGAAGGGCTGCAAAATGACCACATTCTTATTCTGTCATTTCTGTATCTCCATGAAGAGAAAATTCCCCACAGTTACTCCGATTTTGTGTAGGAAAATCAGGATAAATGCTTGATTCATTCCTTTTTTTATTTATTTGCAAAATAACGAGTTAGTTTACCAGCATCCTCCAAAGCTGACCAATGATTTATTTTAAGTACTGTTATAAACTCATGCTGTTATTGCCGTTAGGTGCTGTGGAGTCAGCGTCCACTCATAGCAGCCCCACGTGACAGAGCAGAGCTTCCCCACAGCGTCTTCCAGGCTGTAATCTTTATGGGAGCAGATGGACAGGTCTTTCTTTTGTGGAGCTGCTGGGTGGGTTTGAACCACCGACCTTTCAGTTAGGAACTGAGCACTTACTCATTGTGCCACCAGAACTCCTTTATAAACTCATAGATGAAAATATATTTGATGTGTTCCCATCCATTTCATCTTCCCCCTTATTGGTGCTCAAATTGTCTCATCTTTGGATGGTGGGAGCCTCTTCTGACTCCTTCGACCCCACTTCAGTCAGTGGTCTTTGGTAGCTTCCTCGCTTCCAGCTATGAGAAGATATTCCAGGCTTATCCTACATTTATCCTGTTTGGATCTAGAACTAGCCACTTCTCCAAGTAACCGTGGTTTCTTTTAGTGGGAAATTGTATTTAGAGATTTTTTCCGAGGCTTGTTGCTATAACAGAATACCACAAAGTTGGTGGCTTTAAAGAGCAGAAATTTATTGCTTCCCATCTGGAGGGTAGAAGTCCAAATCAGGATGTCGGTCATGTCGATTCCTTCTGTTTCATGCCTCTCTCCTAGTTTCTGCTGGCTCCTGGTGATCCTCGGTGTTCCTTGATTTACAGCTGCATCTGCCTCTGTTGTCATGTGGCGCTCTTCCTCCCTCTAACTCTCTGGGTCTGTTCTCCTGTTTTGTAAGATGCCACTCTTATGGGATTAGGACCCACCTACTCCAGTGTGACCTCATATTAATGAACTGATAACACCTTCAGAGGCCCTATTTCCAAACAAGGTCACATTCACAGGTAGCAAGAGTTAGGATGTTGAGATATCTCTTTGGGGGACACAATTCAGTCCGTAACAGAGATCAATGGGTACTTGAAGTATACTTGGTGCTACTGGGTGGCCTTTGAGTCTAAGCCTTTTCAGCAGAGCTAGTAATTTTTTTTTAAATAAAATATATCATAAGTTTATCATGTTACTTCTAATTTAAACTTAGGACAGATTTAAGGTTCTTTTTTTTTTTTTTTACTTTATTTATCTTAGGCTCCTGTTTACTAATATCATATTTAGGGCATTTGCATTGATATTCACAAGCGAGCTTGGTGTATAGTTTTTTTTGCTTTGATGTAACCTTAATCAGGTTTGCCAATTAATATACTTGCTTCATAGAATTTAGAAGATTTTTTTTTTTTTTTAGGATCTAGCATGATTTTTAAGCAAAGGGGTGATCTTGTCTTTTCCAATCTGATAGACTTACCCTGTGAAACCATCAAGACCTGGTGCTTTTTTCGGGGTGAGGGGATGCCTTACTTCCTCTGTGTCTTCCTTGGGAATTGACTTGATTAGACTTTCTGGCTATACTGGGATAAATTTTGTTATACTGTATTTTTACATAAAATTCTTTATTTCATCTAGGTTTTCAAATATATTTGCATGGAATTGGAAAATTTGTGCTTGATCCTCTCCCTCCCCCTCTTCAATTAGAATGCCCAGTGAATTGTCTATTTTCTTGCATGTTTAAAGCTTTTAGTTTTATTTATTAGTCTCACTGTTTTGCCCTTGCTCCAACTCATCAATTTTTCTTTTATCATTATTAATTTCATCCTCCTGCCTTTGTTTGGTTTATTTTATGCTTATTTTTCCACTTAATGATAGATTGTTGCTTTTTTTTTGTCTTTTGGGTGGGGAGGAGGTAGAGGATTCAGGGAAATTAAAAAACTAAAGTGCTATGCTGTTGCCATCTTGCTCTGGGATAAGTTTTAAATAACATTGGGCTATATTTTGACTGGAACACTGGTGGTGCAGTGGTTAAGCACTTGGGTGCTAACCAAAATATCAGCAGTTTAAATTCACCAGCCACTCCTTGGAAACCCTTTGGGACAGTTCTACTCTATCCTATAGGGTCATTATGAGTTGGAATTGACCTGACAGTGAAGGGTTTGACTTTTTATATTTGGTTATTTTCCTGCTACACGTTGGGAAGGGGCTCACTATGAAGATCGGGTCAGGTAGAGTGAAATAGTGAATCTACATTTTCAAGTAGTTGTTGTGGTTGTTAGTTGCTGTCTAGTCAGCTCCGACTCATGGAGACCTTATGTATAACAAAAAGAAAGCTTGCCTGGTCTTGTGTCATCTTCATGATAGTTGGTTATGATTGGGTCCATTGTTTCAGTTATTGTGTCAATTCATCTCATGGGCCAAAACCCATTGCCGTCAAGTCAATTCCGGCTCATGGCGACCCTGTAGGTCAGAGTAGAACTGCCCCATAGAGTTTCCAAGGAGAGCCTGGTAGATTTGAACCACTGACCATTTGATTAGCAGCCGTAGTACTTAACCGCTATGCCACCAGCGTTTCCATCTCATGGACAGTTTCCCTCATTTTCGCTGGCCCTCAACTTTACCAAAAATGATGTCCTTTTCTAGTAACTCAAGTAGTAACATGATTGTTTCTGTGATAACCTAATCTTCCTGGGAGCCTCATGAAGAGAGGAGATTCTAGCTCCCTTCCCCACATCAGGAAGACTTCCACCCGTTCTTGGCCAGATTGCATTAATTGGGTCACATTTACCAGGAAACAATTCTCTAAGAGGACACACTTATGTGCAAGGAGTTCTCTTTGCCTAAGCGTGCTGGTCATCGTTTCAGCTTCCTCTACGTGGGGCTGTGAAGGGAAAGATTGGATACCAGGGTCTAGATTTGAGTTTATGGGGAGACACAGCCACTATATGAAGGCTCCAGTCCAAGCTACTTGTGCAACTCAGCTACTACTAGGTGGGGCTTTGTTTCCATCTGATACTGTTCCTTGTGTGTCTGCCTCTCTCAGAAACCTCTTAGGGGCATGAGTGGCTATCAGGAAAGTGTCTGGGCAACCCTGCTCAGGTGGAGGACCAACCTAGAGGGACGTAGAGGAAGCGGAGAGAGAACTAGAGAGAGGTCAAAGTCTGAATGTGTTTCAGGTTGTTTTTTTTTATATGCCTTTTTTTAAAAAAATTGTGAAAATATAGAGAACACAACTTTTGCCAGTTTCGCAATTTTCACATGTACAATTCAGTAAAGCCAATTACATCGATCATGTTGTGCAACCATCACCAATACTCATTGCCAAATTTTCCATCTCCATAAACAAAAGCTCTATGCTATCTAAGCAATGATTACCCCTTCCCCGTCCCTCCCCCGCCCCCCCCGTAACCACTACTAAACTCGAATCTCTCTACATTTGCTTCTTTTAGGATTTCATATTGGAAACCCTGGTGGCATATTAGTAAAATCATACAATATTTGTCCTTTTGTGATTAACTAATTTTACCCAGCATGATGTTTTCAAGTTTTATCTCTGTCATGGCGTGTATCAGGACCTCATTTCTTTTCATGGCAGAGTAATATTCCGTTGTATAGATATACCACATTTTGTTTATCCATTCTTCTGTTGATGGACACTTGGGTTGTTTCTCCCTTTTGGTTATTGTGAATAGTGCTGCAAAGAACATACTTGTGTACAGGTTTTGTTTGTGTTGCTGCTTTCAAGTCTCTTGGTTATACACCTAAGAGTGCAGTTGCTGGGTCATATAGTGACTGAAGCTATTTAACTTTTAAAGAATTGCCAAAGAAACAGAGTGTTCATTCCAAGTGGAAGGAAAAGTAATGCTGGGACTTTAAGGAAACTTCTAGAAGACAGTAAAGATGTTGATCTGTTTATTGAGCCCTTTTGGTAGACTGGAAACCTGTGGAGAGCCACAGATGAAGACAACTGCAGCAAGATGGGACAGTGCACTTCAGACAGGTCAGCAATCAAGCCTCCAAGTTCTATCTGAATTGGACTCCCTTCTTTGTGAGGTTTCCTGTGAGTAACCTATAATGTAAGGAGGAAATCCAGCTGTAGAGGTGACACAGTGTGGAGAGAGCACAGGGCAGGAACTTCTGGCCCTGGGTTCTAGTCCAGGCTCTGCCGTGACTGGCTGTGAGAATTGGGGTTGACTGTGAGATGTTTAAAAGCCTCCCACATTGCACTTCCTCAGACCCTAAAGTCTATCTACAGTCACACACCACTAGACAGAGAGAAGAGAGGCTTCTAAGTTGACCTTGCCTCAGAATAGCCATTTGTTATGGGTTTAATTATTATGTCACCCCAAGATATGCGTTGGAATCCTGACACCTATACCTGTGGATGTAATCTTGTTTGGAAACAGGGTTTTCTTTGTTATGTTAATGAGGCCATGCCAGTGTAGGATGGGCTCTAAACCTAATTACTTCTGAGTTATAGTGAGAGCAGATTAGACACAGAGGCACACAAAGGTGAAGACAGATGCCATGTGAGGATCCTCTATAAGCCAAGGGGCACCCAGGGCTACCAACAAGGAAGGAATTGACATGGCTGAGACCCTGATTTGGACTTTTAGCCTCCTGAATTGTGAGACAATACATTTCTGTTCTTTATTACATCCACTTATGGTTTTCTGTTATAGTAGCACTAAGAAATTAAAACACTGTCCCATTGACCTGTCATTGGCTCCCTAGATTCCAGTATTGAAGATCTAGTTTTATCAGTTATCCCGTGATCAGTGGTTGAGAGAAGTGGCCCTTCCAGGGGGACTTGATCACTCACCCATGGTGTGACTGATCCTGCCAGCTGCTTATTAGTGACAGTGGACTATGAATGAGTCTTCCTTGGGCTGGGGGAGTGTCATGAGGAGACACCAGCTAGCTAGACAGAGAGTCTAGAAGAGGTGGAAACAGGTCTTAGGAGGAGAGATGGACTTTGAAGACTGTCCTCACTGTGTGAGGAGAGCCCTATGACAGTTGGAGTGGACCTCCCACCCACTAAAGCTGCAGAGAAATGCTACCTTCAACTGGAAGTTTCTCTGGCCCAATCCCTATGCTTGGCTCTTAGCAAACATGCAAATTTCTTCCAAGGAAACAAGATTTATTTCTCACTGAAATATTTGTGGAAGAACCAAGTTCAAAAAAAATTCTTCCAGACTTCAATTCCCTTTCGCTCTGCTTTGCTTCACACACACACACACAAGTGAGTCATACATCAAGCTTTCTGAAAGTTAGAGAAGAGAAAATAAACAGACGCCCGAGATGAGATGGAGAACTGGAATTGTTTTAATCAAGACTTTGAAGACTACGGAAGAAAAGAAATGCTTAAAGATATAAAAGAGCAAGTCTCAATGGCAGGCAATTCAAAGATCTCTTCAATTCCTCACCCTCAACCCAGGAAGCACTTCCTAAGAGTAATAAAGGAAGGGTTCCATAAGCTCCTGTGTGCTACAACACCACAAGAGTCCAGAATCAAGGGACTGGCTAAATAAATTATGGAGATCAAAAGTACTTTAAAAATTATATACAGATAGGAAAAAGGTTAGAAGACTATACATCAAAATGCAAACTGTCATTGCTAAGTGGTGAAAATACAGATGATTTTTATTTTATTTTAAATCTATTTTTATAATATGCCAGTATTACTTTATTAATCAAAGCGGCCTTGGTGGCCCAGTGGTAGAGTCTTGCCTTCCAAACCAGAGAGTTGGCTTTGATTCATGGCCAAGGCACCTTGTGCACAGCCACTACCCGACTGTCACTGGAGGCTTGCGTGTTGCTGTGATGCTGAACAGATTTTAGCAGAGCATCCAGACTAAGATGGACTGAGAAGAAAGGCCTGGTGATCCACTTCCCAAAATCAGCCAATATAAGCCATACGGAGTGCAATGGTCCGGTCTACGCCCGATCATGGGGATGGCAAAGGACTGGGTAGCATTTTGTTTGGTTGTGCTTGAGGACACCATGAGACAGGGGCCAACTTGATGGCAGCTAAAAATACTTGGCTGTTTTGAATCAGACAATCGTATGGTACACTATGCTGAGAATGACAAATTGAAGAGGAATGGCGTTGCATTCATCGTCAAAAGGAACATTTCAAGATCTATCCTGAAGTACAGTGCTGTCAGTGATAGGGTAATATCCATATGCCTTCAAGGAAGACCAGTTAATGTGACTATTATTTAAATTTATGCACCAACCACTAGCCCCAAAGGTGAGGAAACGGAAAATTTTTACCAACTTCTGCAGTCTGAAATTGATCAAACATGCAATCAAGATGCATTGATAATTACTGGTGATCGGAATGCAAAAGTTGGAAACAAAGAAGAAGGAATGTTGTTGTTGTCAGGTGCCGTTGAGTTGGTTCTGACTCATAGCCACCCCATGCGCAACAGAATGAAACACTGCCCGGTCCTGAGCCATCCTTACTTGTTATCCTTGAGCTCATTGGTGCAGCCACTGTGTCAATCCACCTCGTTGAGGATCTTCCTCTCTTCCACTGACCCTGTACTCTGCCAAGCATGATGTCCTTCTCCAGTGACTGAGCCCTCCTGACCACTTGTCCAAAGTATGTAAGACATGTAAGACGCAGTCTCGCCATCCTAGCTTCTAAGGAGCATTCTAGTTGTACTTCTTCCCAGACAGATTTGTTCGTTCTTTTGGCAGTCCATGGTATATTCAGTATTTTTCACCAACACCACAATTAAAGGCGTCAGCTCTTCTTCGGTCTTCCTTATTCATTGTCCTGCTTTCACATGCATATGATGTGATTGAAAATACCATGGCTTGGGTCAGACCCACCTTAGTCCTCAAGGTGACATCTTTGCTTTTCAACACTTTAAAGAGGTCCTTTGCAGCAGATTTACCCAATGCAATGTGTTGTTTGATTTCTTGACTGCTGCTTTCATGGCTGTTGATTGTGGATCTAAGTAAGATGAAATCCTCGAAAACTTCAATCTTTTTTCCACTTATCATGATGTTGCTCATTGGTCCAGTTATGAGGATTTTTGTTTTCTTTATGTTAAGGTACAATTCATACTGAAGGCTGTGGTCTTTGATCTTCATTAGTAAGTGCTTCAGGTCTTTTTCACTTTCAGCAAGTAAGGTTGTGCCATCTGCATAACGCAGGTTGTTAATGAGTCTTCCTCAAATCCTGATGCCCCATTCTTCTTCATACAGCCAGCTTCTCAGATTATTTGCTCAGCGTACAGGTCGAATAGGTATGGTGAAAGGATACAACCCTTACGCACACCTTTCTTGACTTTAAACCAATCAGTATCCCCTTGTTCTGTCCAAACAACTGCCTCTTGATCTATGTAAATGTACTTCATGAGAAACAATTAAGTGTTCTGGAATTCCCATTCTTCGCAATGTTAGCCATAATTTGTTATGATCCACGCGGTCGAATGCCTTTGCATAGTCAATAAAACACAGGTAAACGTCCTTCTGGGCTTCTTTGCTTTCAGCCAGGATCCATCTGACATCAGCAATGGTTCCACGTCCTCTTCCAAAACCGGCCTGCATTTCTGGAATTACCCTGTCGATACACTGCTGGAGCCGTTTTTGAATGATCTTCAGCAAAACTTTGCTTGCCTGTGATGTAATGATATTGTTCTATAATTTCCACATTTGGTTGGATCACCTTTCTTGGGAATAGGCATAAATATGGATCTCTTCCAGTCGGTTGGCCAAGAAGCTGTCTTCTATATTTCTTGGCATTGACGAGTGAGCACCTCCAGTGCTGCATCTGTTTGTTGAAACATCTCAATTGATATTCCATCAATTCCTGGAGCCTTGTTTTTCGCCAATACCTTCAGAGCAGCTTGGACTTCTTTCTTCAGTAAGTTCCTGATAATATGCTACCTCTTGAAATGATTGAACAGTGACTAACTCTTTTTGGAATAATGACTCTGTGTATTTCTTCCATCTTCTATTGATGCTTCCTGCATTGCTTAATATTTTTCCCATGGAATTGTTCACTACTGCAACTCGAGGCTTGAGCTTTTTCTTCAGTTCTTTCAGCTTGATAAACGCTGAGCGTGTTCTTCCCTTTTGGTTTTCTATCTCCAGCTCTTTGCACATGTCATTATAATGCTTTACTTTGTCTTCTTGAGCCTCTCTTTGAAATCTTCTGTTCAGCTCTTTTACTTCATCATTTCTTCCTTTCGCTTTAGTTGCTCCACGTTTGTGAGCAAGTTTCAGAATCTTCTCTGACATCCATCTTGGTTTTTTCTTTCTTTTCTCTCTTTTCAATGACCTCTTGCTTTCTTCATGTATGATATCCTTGATGTCATTCCACAACTCCTCTGGTCTTTGGTCACTAGTGTTCAGTGCATCAAATCTATTCTGGAGATGGTCTTTAAATTCAGGTGGGATATACTCAAGGTCATATTTTGGCTCTCATGGATTTGCTCTGATTTTCTTCAGTTTCAGCTTGAACTTGCAT
The DNA here is from genome assembly GCF_030014295.1 of Loxodonta africana. Taxonomy (NCBI): domain Eukaryota; kingdom Metazoa; phylum Chordata; class Mammalia; order Proboscidea; family Elephantidae; genus Loxodonta; species Loxodonta africana. The sequence continues at coordinate 4,210,665 of NC_087347.1, read as the reverse complement.
ATGAGCAATTGATGGTCTGTTCCACAGTTGGCCCCTGGCCTTGTTCTGACTGATGGTATTGAGCTTTTTCATCGTTTCTTTCCATAGATGCAGTCAATTTGATTTCTGTGTGTTCCATCTGGTGAGGTCCACGTGTATAGATGTCGTTTATGTTGGTGAAAGAAGATATTTGCAATGAAGATGTCATTGGTCTTGCAAAATTCTGTCATTTGATCTCTGGCATTTTTTTCTATCACCAAGGCCATATTTTCCAACTACTCATCCTTCATCTCTGTTTCCAACTTTCGCATCCCAATCGCCAGTAATTATCAATGCATCTTGATTGCATGTTCAATCAACTTCAGACTGCGGCAGCTGATAAATGTCTTCTATTTCTTCATCTTTGGCCTTAGTGGTTGGTGTGTAAATTTGAATAATAGTCATATTAACTGGTCTTCCTTGTAGGCATATGGATATTATCCTATCACTGACAGCCTTGTACTTAAGGACAGATGTTGAAATGTTCTTTTTGATGATGAATGCAACACCATTCTTCTTCAAGTTGTCATTCCCAGCATAGCAGACTATATGATTGTCTGATTCAAAATGGCCAATACCAGTCCATTTCAGCTCACTAATGCTTGGGATATCGATGTTTATACATTCCATTTCATTTTTGACGATTTCCTAGATTCATACTTCATACATTCCCAAGTTATGATTATTAATGAATGTTTGCAGCAGTTTCTTCTCTGTCAGTTTGTCATACAGTCGGAGCTTGTGTGTTGCTGTGATGCTGGAAGCTATGCCATTAGCATTCAGATACCAGCAGGGTCACCCATGGAGGACAGGTTTCAGCTGAGGTTCCAGACTAAGGCAGACTAGGAAGAATGACCTGGCAGTCTACTTCTGAAAAGCGTTACCTGGTGAAAACCTTATGAAGAAGGAATAGTAGTGGGAAATGTGGCCTTGGCGATAGAAACAATGCCAGAGATCGCATGATAGAATTTTGCAAGACCAATGATTTCTTCATTGCAAATACCTTTTTTTCACCACATAAACAGCAGCTATACACACGGGCCTCACCAAATGGAATATAAACAAATTAAATTGACCATATCTGTGGAAAGAGGCAATGGAAAAGCTCAATATTATCAGTCAGAACAAGGCCAGGGGCTGACTATGTAACAGGCCATCAACTGCTCATATGAAAGTTCAAGTTGAAGCTCAAAAAAATTAGAACAAGTCCACTGGAACCAAATAGACCTTGAGTATATCCCACCTGAATTTAGAGAGCATCTCAAGAATAGATTTGATGCAATTAACACTAATGACTGAAGACCAGATGAGTTGTGGGATGACATCAAGGACATCATACATGAAGAAAGCAAAATGTCATTAAAAAGACAAGAAAGAAAGAAAAGCCCAAAGTGGATGTCAGAAGAGAATCTGAAACTTGCTCTTGAATATAGAGTAGCTAAAGCAAAAGGAAGAAACCATGATGTAAATGAGCTAAACAGATTTCAAAGGGGAGCTCAAGAAGACAGAGTTACACTGAAATGTCAAAGAACTAGAGTTAGGAAACCAAAAGGGAAGAACACACTTGGTGATAGAACTGAAGAGAAAATCCAAGCCTTGAGTTGCAATATTGAAGGATTCTGTGGGGGAAAATATTAAATGACAAAAGAAGCATCAAAAGAAGATGGAAGGAATACACAGAGTCATTGTACCAAGAAGAATTTCAGGAGGCGGTATGTGGTCAAGGATGGATGGTACTGAAGGAAGAGGTCCAAGCTTCACTGAAAGCACTGATGAAAAAACAAGGCTCCAGGAATTGACAGAACACGAATTGAGACGTTTTAACAGATGGATGCAGTGCTGGAAGTGCTCACTCGTCTGTGCCAAGAAATTTGGAAGACAGCTAGCTGGCCTACTGACTGGAAGAGATCCATATGTACCCATTCCAAAGAAAGGTGATCCAACAGAATGTGGAAATTATTGAAAAATATCATTAATATCACACACGAGCAAAATTTTGCTGACGATCACTCAAAAACAGTTGCAGCAGCACATCAACAGGGAACTGCCAGGAATTCAAGCAGGACTCAGAAGAGAACTTGGAATGGCAGATATCAGTGCTGATGTCAGATGGATCCCGGCTGAAAGCAGAGAATACCAGAAGGATGTTTACCTGTGGTTTATTGACTATGCAAAGGCATTCAACTGTGTAGATCACAAAAAATTATGTATAACATTTTGAAGAATGGGAATTCCAGAAGTCTTAATTGTGCTCATGGGGAACCTGTACATAGACCAACAGACAGTTGTTCAAACAGAACAAGGGGATGTTTCGTGATTTAAAATCAGGAAAGGTGTGCATCCAGGTTGTATCTTTTCATCATACTTATTCAATCCGTATGCTGAGCAAATAATCAGAGAAGCTGAAATATGAAGAGGAGCGAGACATCAGGATTGGAGGAAGACTCATTAACAATTTGCAATATGCAGATGACACAACCTTGCTTCCTGAAAGTGAAGAGAACTTGAGGTACTTATTGATGAAGATCGAAGACTATGGCCTTCAGTTTGGATTACATCTCTACATAAAAAAAACAAAAATCCTTAGGTGAGGCAACATGGTGCTACAGACAGAAGCGCCATGCCATGCCTGTAGCAAAGACCCGAAAAACTAAGTAAAGCAGATACAAATGTGAATCCTGGAACCCTAAGCATCAAATGAAGGAATAAAGAACTCAATTAGACACCGAATGGAATAAGAAACTGACAGACAACAGAGAATGAGGAGAGCTATACAGTAGAAGTCCTTTATGAGCTAATGTTGCATGGATTTGCCTTCTTGGATTGCAGCTACCAAGGAACACAGACTGGGAGTTCAGGAAGGCAACTTCACAGAGCCCGCAACAGGAGACAGAGTAGCTGGTAACCAGGGATATACACTTTGCCAGCCCCCATTCCTCCTACCAGTATGAGGTCTCTGCTGCTTTCCAACAGGCCATGGTCACTCAGCCAGAGAGACACCAGCTCACTGCTGCCCAGATTCGCCACCTTGGACCTCAGCCACCAAGGACTGTGGATAGGGAGTATGGGAAGGCAACTTTGTTTAAGGAAAATTCAGAGAAAAGAATGAAGAAAAATTAAGAAACTTTGAGAACGATGTTGTATATAATCAAATGCAAAAATCTGCATGTGATTGAAGTTCCTGAACAGCTGGAGAAAACAGAAAACACAAAGAGAATCATTGAAGAATTGCTGACAGAAAACTTCCCTAATATCATGAAAGATGAAAAGCTGACCATCAAAGAAGCTCAAAGAACCCCATATAGGATAGACCTCAATAGAAAATCACCAAGACATATCATAATCACACTCACTAGAAGCAAAGACAAGGAGTCTTGAGAGCAGCTTCAGAAAAATGAAAAGTCACATACAGAGGGGGAACAATAAGGCTAAGCTCTGATTACTCGGCAGAAACCATTCAGGCAAGAAGGCAATGGGATGACATACATAAAACCCTGATATAAAAAAAAAAAACAAAAAAAAAAAACCCGCCAATCAAGAATAATATATCCTGCAAAGCTCTCACTCAAATATACAGCGAAATTAAGACATTTCCAGATAAAAAGAAATTAAGGAAATATGTAAAATCCAAACCAAACTTACAAGAGTTACTAAAGGGAGTCCTTTAGTTATAAAATCAATATCAGACAACAACCTGAAGCTAGGACACAAAATAGAATCAGTCAGATACCAACGTAGGTAAGGAACTTTCAAGGATAAAACAAAACTAAAAGATTTTCAACAGGGAACCAGAGAAGTCAGTCTTAAATGACAACAATATCAGAATAATAAAAGAGGGAAAAAGGTTGTAGGTGTAGAACTTTCAAACAGAGAGGAAGTCAAGGCAATATCAAGGTAATAAAAGACTGGTTTAAACTTAGGAAGATAAGGGTAAATTTCAAGGTAACCAGAAAGAAATTTAACAAGTCTACTCATCAAAATATCTTTATATAAAGTCTCAGTAAACACAAAATGTACAAAAACGAAAGAAACAAACAAAAACAAATCCACAAACAAAAGCAATTCAGCACAGAAGACTAAGAGGAAAAAGAAAATGTCGGCGCTACAAGAATCACTACAAAACAATCAAGTCACACCTATCAATAACCACACTGAATGTAAATGGCTTAAATAATGTACCCATAAAGAGACAGAGTGTGAGATAACGGATTAAAAAAACAGGACCCATCAACATACTGTCTACGAGAGCCACACCTTAGAAACAAAGACATAAATTTATTAAAAATCAAACGATGGACACAGCAACCAAAAAAAAAAAAAAGCAGGAGTAGCAATACTAATCTCAGATAAAATAGACTTTAAAACAAAATCCCCCGTAAAAGACAAGGAGGGATATTATATAATGATTAAAGGGACAATCCACCATGGGGACATAACCATAATAAATATCTACACACCCAATGACAGGGCTCCAAAATACAGAAAACAAACTCTTAACAGTACTGAAAAGAGAAATTGATAGTTTCACGACAATAGTAGGAGACTTCAACACACCACTTCTGGTAAAAGACAGAACATCTAGAAAGGAACTCAACAAAGATACAGAAGATCTAAAGGCCACAATCAACCAACTTGTCCTATAAAACCCACTGCCGTCGAGTCAATGCTGACTCACAGCGACCCTATAGGACAGAGTAGAACTGCCCCATAGGGTTTCCAAGGAGCACCTGGTGGATTTGAAATGCCAGCCTCTTGGTTAGCAGCTGTAGCACTTAACCACTACACCACTAGAGTTTCCTAACTTGACCTATAAACCCAGTAAAAAAAAAAAAAAAAAAAAAGACTGGGTAGACATATATAAAACTCTCTACTTAACAGCAGCAAAGTACACATTCTTTTCCAATGCACATGGAACTTTCTCCAGAATAGATCACATCTTAGGCCACAAAGCAACCCTCAACAACATCCAAAACATTGAGATAACACACAGCATCTTCTCTGATCACAAAGCCATAAAAGTGGAAATTAATAACAGGAATGGTAAGGAAAAAATCAAATGCATGGAAACTGGATAACACCTTGCTTAAAAACCACTGAGTAGTAGAAGAAATCAAAGATGGAATAAAAAAATTCCTAGGATCAAACAAGAATGAAAACACATCATATCAAAACCTCTGGGACACAGCAAGGGCAGTGCTCAGAGGTCAATTTATAGCAATAGATGCACACATCAAAAAAGAAGAAAGGGACAAATCAAAACATTAGCTATACAACTTGAACAAATAGAGAACAGCAAAAGCAGCCACAGCCACCAGAGGAAAAGAAATAATGAAGATCAGAGTAGAAATAAATGAAATAAAGAATAGAAAAAAAAAAATAGAATCAACAAAACCAAAAGTTGGTTCTTTGAAAGGATCAACAAAATCAAGAAACCATTGGCCAAACTGACAAAAGAAAAACAGGAAAGGATGCAAATAACCCAAATAAGAAATGAAATGGGGGGCATTACAACAGACCCAACTGAAATAAAAAGGACATAACAGAGTACTATGAAAAACTATACTCCAACAAATTTGAAAACCTAGAAGAAATGAACAAATTTCTAGAAACACACGACCTACCTAAACAAACACAAACTGAGGTAAAAAATCTCAACAGGCCCAGAACGAGAGAAGAGACTGAGAAGGTAATTAAAAAAAACTCCCAAGAGCAACAACAACAACAAAAAATGCCCTGGCCTAGATGACATCACTGGAGAATTCTACCAAACATTCAGAGAAGAGCTCACACCAGTACTACTCAAACTATTTCAGAATATATAAAAGGAAAAGATACTTCTGAATTCATTCTATGAAGCCAGAATAACCCTGATACCAAAATTAGGCAAAAAAAAAAAAAAAAAAAGACTCCACAAAAAAAGAAAATTATACACCAATATCTCTCATGATTATAGATGCAAAAATTCTCAACAAAATTCTAACCAATAGGATTTAGCATCATATAAAACAAAAACAAAAACCCACCATGAACAAGTGGAATTCATATCAGGTATGCAAGAATGGTTCAACATTAGAAAATCAATCAACATAATCCAGCACATAAATAAAACAAAAGAATCACATGGTTATCTCAATGGATGCAGAAAAGGTATTCAATAAAGTCCAACACCCATCCCTGATAAAAATTGTCAATAAAATAGGCATAGAAGGAAAGTTCCTCAACATAATAAAGGGCTTCTACACAAAACCAACAGCCAACATCATTCTTAACGGAGACAGATTGAAAACATTCCCCCTCCCTGAGAATAGGAAGAAGACAAGGACACCCTTTATCACCATTCCTATTTAACATTATGTTGGAAGTCCTAGCAGCTAGAGTAATAAGGCAAGAAAAAGAAAGAAAGGGCATAAATTGGTAAAGAAGAAGTAAAAATATTCCTATTTGTGGATGATACGATACTATACATACAGAACTCAAAAGGCTCCACAAGAAAACTACTGGGACGAATACAAATATTCAGCAGAGTAGCAGGATACAAGATAAACATAAAAAAATCAGTTGGATTCCTATACACCAATAAAGAAAACTATGAAAAGGAAATCAGAAGAGCAATACCATTTATAATAGCCCCTAAAAACAAAAACAAACAAAAAAACTTAGGAATAAATCTAACCAGGGACATAAAAGACCTATACAAAGAAAACTACAAAACACTATTACACGGAACCAAACGAGAACTACATAAATGGGAAAACATACCATGCTCATGGGTAGGTAGACTCAACGTTGTGAAAATGTCTATTCTACCCAAAGCAATCTACAAATACAATGCAATCCTGATCCAAAAAACAACAGCATTCTTTAATGAGATGGAAAAACTAATCATTAATTTCATATGGAAATGAAAAAGGCACCAGGTAAACAAAGCACAACTGAAGAACAATAAAGTAGGAGGACTAGCACTACCTGACCTCAGAACCTATTATACAGCTACAGTAGTCAGAACAGCCTGGCACTGGAACAACGATAGACACATTGACCAACAGAACAGAATCGAGAACCCAGATGTAAATCCATCCACCTACAGTCACCTGATCTTGGACAAAGGCCCAAAGTCCATTAAATGAGGAAAAGATAGTCTTTTTAACAAATGGTGCTGGCAAAACTGAATGTCCATCTGCAGAAAAATGGAACAGGACCCTTACCTCACACCACACACTAAAACTAATTCAAAAGATCATAGAAGAAAAAATAGGGTCAGTACTAGAAGCCCTAACACACAGCATAAATAGGATACGGATCATAACTAACAATACGTAAACATCAGAAGATAAGCTAGATAACTGGGATCGTCTAAAATCAAAACAGTTCACCAAAAGAGTGAAAAGAGAACCTACAGACTGGGAAAAAATTATTGGCTATGACAAATCTGACAAAGGTCTAATCTCTAAAATCTGTAGGAAAATCCAACACCACTACAACAAAAAGAAAAATAATCCAACTAAAAAATGGGCAAAGAATATGAGCAGACACTTCACCAAAGAAGACATTCAGGTGGTGTCATGGATTCAGTTGTGTCCCCCGCAAAATGTCTGTCAACTCGGCTAGGTCATGATTCCCAGTATTGTATGATTGTCTACCATTTTGTCATCTGATGTGGTTTCCCTGTGTTGTAAATCCTATCACTATGAAGCTAATGAGATGGATTAATGGCAGTTATATTGATGAGCTCTACAAGATTAGTGTCTTAAGCCAATTTCTTTTGAGGTATAAAAGAGAGAAGAGAGTAGAGAGACAGGCAACATCATACCACCAAGAAAGCAGTGCCAGGAGTAGAGCAGGTCCTTTGGACCTGGGGTTTCTGTGCAGAGAAGCGCCTAGACCAGGGGAAGATTGATGACAAGGACCCTCCTCCAGAGCTGACAGAGAGAGAAAGCCTTCTCCTGGAGCTGACGCCCTGAATCTGGACTTCTAGCCTACTGGACTGTGAGAGAATAAACTTCTCTTTGTTAAAGCCATCCACTTGTGGTATTTCTGTTATAGCAGCACTAGATCACTAAGACAGGTGGTTGTTGATTCCAAGCATTGGGAAATGCTTAGAACCTCTAGCTGTAAATGCAAATCCAAACTCCAAAGAGATACCATCTCACTCCATTATGTGTGTGAATCGAAAACAAAACACAAAAACAGAAAATAACAAATGTTGGAGAGGCTGCAGAGAGCTTGGAATACTTATGCACTGCTGGTGCTAATGTAATGTGACACAATTATTTTGAAAGATGATAAGATGCTTCCTTGAAAAGCTGGAAATAGAAATACCATATGATCCAGCAATCCCTCTCCTAGGAATATTTGTTGTTGTCGTTAGGTGCCGTCAAGTCAGTTCCGACTCATAGTAACCCCACGTACAACAGAATGAAATGCCATCTGGTCCTGTGCCATCCTCATGATGGTTATTATACCTGAGCCCATTGTCATAGCCATGTGTCAATCCATCGCACTGAGGGTCCTCCTCCCTTTTGCTGACCCTCTACCTGACCGTGCATGATGTCCTTCTGCAGGGACTGGTCCCTCCTGATAACATATACAAAGTATGTGAGATGAAGTCTCACCATCCTTGCTTCTAAGGAGCATTCTGGCTGTACTTCCTCCAAGACAGGCTTGTTTTCCTTCTTTTGGCAGTCCATGGTATGGTCAACATTCCTTGCCAATACCGTAACTCAAAGTTGTCAATTCTTCTTCAGTCTTTTTTGTTCATTGTCCAGCTTTCACATGCACATGAATCGACTGAAAACACCATGGCTCGAGTCAGGCATACCTTAGTCCTTATAATGACATCTTTGTTTTTTAACACTTTGAAGAGGTTTTTTGTATCAGATTTGCCCAATGCAATGCGTCTTTTGATTTCTTAACTGCTGCTTCCATGGGTGTTGATTATAGAACCGAGTAGAATGATATCCTTGGCAGCTTCAATCTTTGCTTCGTTTATCATAATGTTGCTTACTGGCCCAATTGTGAGGACCTTTGTTTCCTTTATGGTGCGGTATAATCAGAACTAAAGGCTATAGTCTTTGATCTTCATTAGTAAGTACTTAAAGTCCTCTTCACTTGTTCAGCAAGCAAGGTTGTGTTATCTGTATAACACAGGTTGTGAATGGTCTTCCTCCAATCCTGATGCCATATTCTTCTTCACAGAGTCCAGCTTCTTGAATTATTTGCTCAGCATACAGATTGAATAAATATGGTGAAAGCATACAACCCTGACATACATCTTCTCTGACTTTAAATCACACAATATTTCCTTGTTTTGTTAGAATGACTGCCTCTTGATCTATGTATAGGTTCCCCATGAGCACAATTAAGGCTTCTGGAATTCCCATTCTTCAAAATGTTATCCATAATTTTTCATTATCTACACAGTCGAATGCCTTTGCATAGTCAATAAAACATAGGTAAACCTCTTTCCGGTATTCTCTGCTTTCAGCCAGGATCCATCTAACATCAGCAATGATATCCCTCGCTCCAAATCCTCTTCTGAATCTGGCTTGAATTTCTGGCAGTTCTCTGTTGATGTACTGCTGCAACTGCTTTTGAATGATCTTCAGCAAAATTTGACTTGCATGTGGTATTAATGATATTCGATAATTTCCACATTCAGTTGGGTCACCTTTCTTTGGAATAGGCATAAATGTGGATCTCTTCCAGTTGGTTGGCCAGGTAGCTGTCTTCCAAATTTCTTGGCATAGACAAGTGAGGGCTTCACGGTCTGCATCTGTTTGTTGAAACGTCTCAGTTGGTATTCTGTCAATTCCTGGAGCCTTGTTTTTTGCCAATGTCTTCAGTAAAGCTTGGACTTCTTCTTTCAGTACCATTGGTTTTTGATCATATGCTACCTCCTTGGATATATCGGGGAATATATCCTAGAGAAATAGGAGCCATCACAGGAACAGACATATGCACACCCATGTTCATTGCAGCATTATTCACAATAGTAAAAAGATGGAAACAACCTAAGTTCCCATCAACAGATGCGTGGATAAACAAACTATGGTACATATACACAACGGGAAACTATCCAATGATAAAGAACAATAATGAATCTATGAAACATCTCAAGACATGGATGAATCCAGAGGGCATTATGTTGAGTTAAGTAAGTCAATCACAAAAGGAAAAATACTGTATGAGACCACTAATACAAAAACTAATGAAGAAGTTTACACACAGAAGGACACAATCTTTGATGGTTACTAGGGAGGGGAGAAGTGGGGAAGGAAAACACTAACAAGACAATAGATAAGTGATAGTTTTGGTGAAGGGTAAGACAGTACACAATACTGGGGAAGCCAGCACAACGTGTACAAGGCAAGGTCATGGAGGCTCACAGACACATCCAAACTTCCTAAAGGACTGAATTATTTGGCTGAGGGCTGGGGACCATGGTCTCGGGGGACATCTAGCTCAATTGGCATAAGATAGTTTATAAAGAAAATGCTATATGTCCTACTTTGGTGAGTAGCTTCTGGGGTCTTAGAAGCTTGTGAGAAGTCATCTAAGATAGTCTGCTGGTCCCATGCCATCTGGAACAAGGGAGAATGAAGAAAACTAAAGACATAAGGGAAAGACCAGTCCAAAGGACTAAGGGAATACAATTACCACTGTTCCACCAGAATGAGTCCAGCACAACTAGATCGTGCCTGGCTACCATCATTGACTACTCTGCCTGGGATCACAATAGAGGGTCCTGGAACAGAGCCAGAGAAAAATGCAGAACAAAATTCTAACTCACAAAAAAGACCAGACTTACTGGTCTGACAAAGACTGGAGAAACTCTGAGAGTATGGCCCCCGGACAACCTGTCAACTCGGTACTGAACTCACTCCTGAGGTTCACCCTTCAGCCAAAGATTAGACGGGCCCATAAAACTAAATGAGACTATATGAGCACACCAGCCCAGGGGCAAGGGCAAGGAGGCAGAAGAGAACAGGAAACCTGATAATGGGGAACCCAAGGTCGAGAAGGGGAGAGTGCTGACATGCCGTGGGGTTGGCAACTAATGTCATAAAACAATATGTGTACTAATTGTTTAATGAGAAGCTAGTTTGTTCTATAAACCTTCATCTAAAGCACAATTTAAAAAAAGGCAAAAAAAAAAAAAAAAAAAGAGAGAGAGAGAACAAAAATCCTCACAACTGGACCGATAATCAACATCGTGTTAAATGGAGAAAAGATTAAGGTTGTCAAGGATTTCATTTTACTTGGATCCACAATCAATACCCATGGAAATAGCAGTCAAGAAATCAAAAGATGCATTGCACTCGGCAAATCAGTTCCAAACGACCTCTTTAAAGTGTGAAAAAGCAAAGATGTCACCTTGAAGACTAAGGTGTGCCTGACCCAAGCCACGCTGTTTTCAGTTACCTCATATGCGTGTGAAAGCTGGATGATGAGTAAGACCGAAGAAGAACTGACACCTTTGAATCGTGGTGTTGGTGAAGAATATTGAATATACCACGAACTGCCAGAGGAACGAACAAATCTTTCTTGGAAGAAGTACAGCCAGAATGGTCCATAGAAGCAAGGATGGCGAGACTTCATCTCACCTGCTTTGGACGTGTTATCAGGAGAGATCAGTCCCTGGAGAAGGACATCATGCTTCATAAAGTAGAGAAAAAAAAAAAATTTTTTTTTAGGATCAGTGAAAAATAGGAAGACCTTCAATGAGATAGATTGACACAGTGGCTGCAACAATGTGCTCCAGCATAACAACCATTGTAAGGATGGTGCAGCACTGAGCAGTGTTTCCTTCTGTTGTACATAGGGTCGCTGTGAGTCAGAAAAAGGTATAAGCTATTAAAAAAAAAAACCTAGTCAATGGCCTCATTTGACCAAGTAACATTGGTAGACAACTTGCCTCAGGTAACTTACGGCAGAGCTGGAAAGAGGACCCCAGTCTCATGGGTCCCTGTTTTGTGCACTGTTTGGTGTGGGTGCCCTAGTTTACATTTGATGTGACTTGCATGTCAGAGAGGAGAAAACTTTGATAAGACTTTTTTTTTTTTATTAACTTTTATTGAGCTTCAAGTGAACGTTTACAAATCAAGTCAGACTGTCACATATAAGTTTATATACACCTTACTCCGTACTCCCACTTGCTCTCCCCCCTAATGAGTCAGCCCTTCCAGTCTCTCCTTTCGTGACAATTTTGCCAGCTTCCAACTCTCTCTATCCTCCCATCCCCCCTCCAGACAGGAGATGCCAACACAGTCTCAAGTGACCACCTGATATAATTAGCTCACTCTTCATCAGCATCTCTCACCTACCCACTGTCCAGTCCCTTTCATGTCTGATGAGTTGTCTTCGGGGATGGTTCCTGTCCTGTGCCAACAGAAGGCTTGGGGACCATGACCACTGGGATTCCTCTAGTCTCAGTCAGACCATTAAGTCTGGTCTTTTTATGAGAATTTGGGGTCTGCATCCCACTGATCTCCTGCTCCCTCAGGGGTTCTCTGTTGCGCTCTCTGTCAGGGCAGTCGTCGATTGTGGCTGGGCACCATCTAGTTCTTCTGGTCTCAGGATGATGTAGGTCTCTGGTTCATGTGGCCCTTTCTGTCTCTTGGGCTCTTAGTTGTCATGTGAGCTTGGTGTTCTTCATTCTCCTTTGATCCAGGTGAGTTGAGACCAATTGATGCATCTTAGATGGCCGCTTGTTAGCATTTAAGACCCCAGATGCCACATTTCAAAGTGGGATGCAGAATGTTTTCATAATAGAATTATTTTGCCAATTGACTTAGAAGTCCCCTTAAACCATGGTCCCCAAACCCCCGCCCTTGCTCCGCTGACCTTTGAAGCATTCATTTTATCCCGAAAACTTCTTTGCTTTTGGTCCAGTCCAGTTGAGCTGACCTTCCATGTATTGAGTATTGTCCTTCCCTTCACCTAAATCAGTTCTTATCTGCTAATTAATCAGTAAAAAACCCTCTCCCACCCTCCCTCCCCCCCTCATAACCACAAAAGTACGTGTTCTTCTCAGTTTATACTATTTCTCAAGATCTTATAATAGTGGTCTTATACAATATTTGTCCTTTTGCCTCTGACTAATTTCGCTCAGCATAATGCCTTCCAGGTTCCTCCATGTTATGAAATGTTTCAGAGATTTGTCACTGTTCTTTATCGATGCGTAGTATTCCATTGTGTGAATATGCCACAATTTATTTAACCATTCATCTGTTGATGGACACCTTGGTTGCTTCCAGCTTTTTGCTATTGTAAACAGAGCTGCAATAAACATGGGTGTGCATATATCTGTTCGTGTGAAGGCTCTTATTTCTCTAGGGTATATTCCGAGGAGTGGGATTTCTGGGTTGTATGGTAGTTCTATTTCTAACTGTTGAAGATAACACCAGATAGATTTCCAAAGTGGTTGTACCATTTGACATTCCCACCAACAGTGTATAAGAGTTCCAATCTCTCCGCAGCCTCTCCAACATTTATTATTTTGTGTTTTTGGATTAATGCCAGTCTTGTTGGAGTGAGATGGAATCTCATCATAGTTTTAATTTGCATTTCTCTAATGGCTAATGATCGAGAGCATTTTCTCATGTATCTGTTAGCTGCCTGAATATCTTCTTTAGTGAAGTGTGTGTTCATATCCTTTGCCCACTTGATAAGACTTTTTCAAGGGAAAACTCTCACTTTCCTTTTGTAAAGTAGTTTTGGAATCTGATTGTAGCTCTGTTTCCACTTCTGTGAAGGCAAACGTTCTGCTGTTGCCTGAGTACGGTGGGATATATGGGCATCTTCTCCAGGGGCAGCACCACTGGGCCCTGGGGTTGGCTGGGCCTCTGACTGCCCAGAGTCCAGAGCCCACAAGCTGCCTCAGTCCTGCCCAGGCCCCGTGTTCGAGGGTAAGTAAGGCTGTCTCCAGCAGGCTGCCTTCTTGCAGCTTACTTCTGCAGGAAACCTCAGAATTCTTTGGCTTTACCCCCTGCACCTAGGAGCCCTGGCACAATGGTTTTAAGCATTTGGCCGCTAACAGAATGGTCGGTAGTTTGTACCCACCAGCTGCTCTGCAGAAGAACAGACCCGGCGAGCGTAGCCTAGGAGACCCCATGGGGCAATTCTGCTCTGTCCTACAGGGTCATTATGAGTCGGAATCGACTAGGTGGCACACAACAACCACCACGAGCACAGTGAATTCTGCACCAAAACCTACTCCAAAAAAGTATGCCTGTATTTCAGCCTAGGGTGTGATTAAAACCCATTGCTATCAAGTTGATTCTGACTCATAGTGACCCTATAGGACAGAGTAGAACTGCCCCATAGAGTTTCCAAGGAGAGCTTGGTGGATTCGAACTGCTGACCTTTTGGTTAGCACCCGTAGCTCTTAACCACTACACCACCAGGATTTCCAGGGTGTGATTAGCCTGGTAAAAAATGACAGTGCTGATAGTTTCTAGGGCTCTGTCATAGCTAACCAAAGGACCCCAGAGTAGCCATTTCATTTCAGACAGGCTCTGAGAGGCTTGGAAACCCCATCAAGGACGCAGAACACATGAAAGATGTTTGAACCAACTCAGGGACTTTGACGGTGAAATTCCTGATGGGCTCAAACCTCCACTTCAAACACAAGCCGTCTTCAATAGTTGAAAATAATGGGACTTTCAAGTTTACAATTGCTTTTGGAAGTAAGAAAATGGAACTACCTCATCCTGGCAATTGAGGGAGAGGGGGCGGGAGGCCGTGAATGACAGTGATGGGAAAAGGAAGTGACAGGTGAAGGGAGGGGGCTGACTGGCAAACCAGGTGCAACGCTTGAAGCCTGCCGGCCTCTGGTTCCCACACGGAGAGAGGCAAGGTGTCCATCCGGACATCTGTGACTTCACCGCAGCCTCAGAACATCCCTGGGAGGCAGGCAAGGCCCCATTGGCTCTCTTTTTGGGAAAAGACACCACGCCTTGGGATGTTTGATGATGCCACCTCCTCCAAGGTAACCTGCTGCTGCTTCCTGTTAGATTCTTGCCCTTTCGGTCATAAGCCTTTCAGAGAGACAATGCGAGAGCATAAAAAGCAAAAACAGATTAACCACCTAGTAGAGAAAAGAACCTGGGGCATTAGTTAAAGTTACAATGATCCTTGATGTGGAAATGAAATGTAGTGGAAAGACCCATTGAGACCAACTCAGAGCTGCCTTTCCTTCCCCTGTCTCTCGGAAGAACCCCCTCCCTCCCCAGGGCCCCCCAGCGCTTGCCTGTAACCTGTCCTTCAGTTTGCCTGCCCCTCCCTCCTCAAAGACAGGGACCTCATAGAACCATGCACTTTGGTGCCCACCCCTCTGCTCAGGGCCTGTCCCAGAGTGGGTACATCGGTGTCAGCTGGATGAACTTGAAAGAGCCAAAGACACAGAATGGCCAGTGAAAACAGACTTTCTGCAAAACACATAGTAAAGGAATGAGAAGAACAGCGATGGCCCCGGTGAATGGCAAGGGGCCAGGGGCAAGCGGCGAGGGGCGAGGGGCAAGGGGAGGGTCTCATCTACTTTCTTCTTGACGTTTCTTCACCTTGAGAATAAGTCTGACTCGGTTTTCCATTTCAAACCATCCAAGTGAGAATTTGTTAAAGTCCTTTATTTCAAAAGCTGTGCATAACTTTAGCAAGTCACTAAGTGCTTAGCTGCTAACTGAAAGATTGGTGGTTTAAACCCACAGTTGCTCTGTGGGAGAAAGACCTGGCAATCTGCTCCCATAAAGATTACAGCCTAGACAACCCTATGGGACAATTCTGTTCCGTTACATGGGATCATCACGAGTTGAAAATTGATTTGTTGGCACCCAACAACAACAATTCTTTATTACTCTGTATTCTTTCCTGGACCATGCACTGCCAAAACCCGTAAGGGACCCTTAGGACACGGCTGATTTTTCTGTGCTTTCTGGGGGTGAAAAGGATGAGGACCCTTATTGTTAGCCCAGGAAGGCCCTGCCCTCCACTTGAGATGCAAATGGTTCAGGACTAACCTCCAGTATTTCACACATAAGATGGCTCCAGATAAACTCAGGGTTCTGAGTGTCATGGAATTTAACACTCCACTACAAACGGTGCTTTATTACCTATTGTTACTGTGATCTGGTAACCAGCATGTATTCGGGCAACAAAGTCGATATTAAAATATTTGTTGAATAGATTTTATTTTTAGCTGAAGAGTTGGCAACGTGGGAGACCACATGGCAGGGATTAAGGCTTAACAGGAACCATCTCATCAGACTGGGGCAGAAAATGATTATGGATGCTAATAGGAATCCCATGCGTGCCTCTGAGATGTGGGGATTTCCTGGGAAGGATTTTGTTGTTTGAGAATAAAGCTCTTTGGTCTTCATAATTTGGAAGAAACAAATGTGCCCTTCCATCTCCAAGCTGTCAGCCAGCTCAGCCGGGGCCCCCTGAGTGTCTGCCAAATCCCTCCGCAGGGCCTCGGAAATCTCCATTTTCTGAATTCCTTGTCGTGCAAAACTCTCCCCACTGTAAACGCAGAGACTCAAATCATGTTAGCAAAAGTTCCGTCCATGGAGGGCCCAGGCACGGGGGCCCAGCTGGCTGTACCAGGGCCAGGGTTCTTACTCCCATGAGCTCTCCTCTGCGTGGTCTTACTGCCTAAAATGTCTCTATACTGTTCGACTGTAGACACTTCAGAGTCTCATGTCTCTTTCAGGAGCCCTTGTGTCTTATTTATCTAGTGCTGCTGTAACAGAAATACCCCAAGTGGCTGGCATTAATAAGCAGAAACTTATTTCCGCACAGTTTTGGAGGCTAGACATTCAAATTCAGGGCATGGGCTCTCTCTGTTGGCTCTGAGGGAAGATCCTTGTCTCAGGCTCTCTAGCTCCTGTGTTCCTCAGTTCCTTGGCGATTTCCACGTAGCATCTATTTTTCCTCTGTTTGTGCTCGCTTGTCTCTGTGCCTAATCTGCTCTTTTATGTCTCAAAAGTCATTTGGTTTACGGCACTCCCGACACTAATACGGCCTCATTACTAATAACAAAGTAAACCCTATTCCCAAATGGGATTACATCCACAGGTATAAAAACCCATTGCCATCATGTCCATTCCAACTCATAGGGACCCTATAGGACAAAGTAGAACAGCTCCATAGGGTTTCCAAGGAGTGGTTGGTGGATTCAGACTGCTGACCTTTTGGTTAGCAGCCGAATGCTTAACCACTGCACCACCAGGGCCCCTCCACAGGTATGAGGATCAGAATTCCAACACAAATTTTTTGGAGGCACAATTCAATCCATAACACCTTGGAAGGGAAGCCCTTGAGTGCCCTCGGCATGGCATGCTTTCATAGCCCTACTCACCAAGTATCCCTGGTCAGTGGGTGCCCCACAGACTTGTGCAATGCAGCAGCTCTGCCTGGGGTTGGGGGTCCACAGGAATAGAGCTAAATGTACACATAATGCTTCCAGTGATGCCAGGAGGCCTAGAGAGACAATGACAAAGGGGACAGGCCCTCTGAGACCAGTCTTATTCCCACCCCAGTTTTGCTGACTTGGCCTTGGGTTAGTTTGTTTCAATATGAGCAGCAGTAAGGGGTCCAGCTGGTCAGTCACTGGCCTTGTGCAACAGCTGGTGGCAGAGAGCTCGAGGGGCTTCATGTCCTTGCAAAGGGAACCTGAAAGAAGACGGGGAGGATGTAGAGTTCCCCAACCCTTCCCCACTCCCACATCCAAGTAGTTTTGGGTATTGTGGAATCCTGACTCTTTTCGCTGGAAATGTAAAAGTTGTTGTTGCTGTTAGGTGCCCAGTCCTGCGCCATCTTCACAATAGTTGCTATGTTTGAGCCCATTGTTGCAGTCACTGTGTCAGTTCAGCAGTGTGAGTGTCATGACTGTCTGACAGGTTGCTCTTGTAGTCCCCTGTGGGTTGAAGGCGGGGGTAGAAAAGAGCAAGGGCACCTGATTATACAGGATGGAAGGCGCCTGGGGCAGTCAGTGGCTTTGGTGGCTGCCAAAGGGAAAGTGGACCATAAGCCAGGAGAACACCGTTTAAGTAGAGGTCTGGACCCAGAGTTTGAAGGGTTAAGCCCCAACCTTTACCAGGTCCTAGGTTGGAAGCTTGGTGCCGCTGCCTAGGGCTAGGATGACACAAGTAAAGGGGGAGCCTGAGCACTGTAACCTGTCCCCCATCCAGGAAGTTTCTCCAACCAGGTTGTCTAACTCTACCCACAAGTAACGGTCCCCAGAGCTCCAAAGAAGCTCCAGTCTTCACACAAAAACAAAAACAAGAAAAAAACCCAAACCTATTGCCATTGAGTTGATTCCAGCTCATAGCAACCCTATAGTCAGAGCAGAAACCATAGGGTTTCTAAGGAGTGGCTGATAGATTCGAACTGCCAGCCTTTTGGTTAGTAGCTAACCTCTTAACCACTGCAGCACCAGGGCTCCTACACACCAGGATTGCTAATTAAAGGAAGTAGTTACAGCTTGCATGGAGTCAGGGTATAGGACCACCTTTCTCATGTAGCCTCCACAGTGTGCTGTCCTGCACACTCATTGGCCCGCATTCTCTTCCACAGCTTTCCAGTCCAGCAGCTCCTGTGTGCACAGCTCTCCCACGTTCTTCACCTCCATGTCTGCACCCTCTACATCTGTGAATCCTGCTCTAGGCCTCACACAGGCCTTCAGAGCCTTCTCTCACCCCTTGGCTTTTCTCCTATTCAACCTTTATGTCAACAGTCTCTCACTAGCCCACTGATATAAGCAGAGATGGCAAGAATTTTGCTCACTTACTTTGGACACATCATCAGGTAAGGCTAATCACTAGAAAAGGGTATCATGTTTGGTAAAGTAGAGGGTCATCAGAAATGAGGGAAACCCTCAATGAGATGGATTGGCACAATAGCCACAACGGTGGACTTAAATATACCACTGGTCATGAAGATGGTGCAGGACCAGGCAACGTTTAGTTCTGTTGTATATAAAGGTTAATTAATCTGTTTGGAATATCTGTATCTATTTGTCTTTATATATATCTACATCCATATCCATGTATCTATATCCATATCTATATCTATCTATTTTTGTGAATGATATGAGGTCACCATGAGTTGGAGCCAACTGGAGGACATCTGTTTTAGTTATCTAGTGCTGCTATAACAGAAATACCAAACAGAAATTCATCCTCTGAATTCAGAGGCAGGGCCAAGATGATGAAGTAGTCAGATGCTTTCCATGGTCCCTCTTACAACAAAGACCCCCCAAAACAAGTGAATCAATTATATATGACAATCTAGGAGCCCTAATCATCAAAGACAAAGTTGAGGAGTTGGACTGAGCCAGAGGGGGAGGAAGTGACAGTTCAGAAGGAGCAAAGAAGTGCCAGTGGTGAAGTAGCTGGCACTCTGGGGGCTGGGTAAGCTGGCACACACAGGCTGAGTTGAGCAGTAGCACTTGGGATGAGTTTCACCATGTCAGCAGAGACTGAGCAGTGGACAGTCTGCACAAGCCTCTGGAGCTTGGGGGGAAGAGGTGCTGGATCTGGGAAAGTTAAGAGCAAGCGTCTAACCTACCGTGCTAGGTCAAAATAACCCCTCCCCCTCCAGGACTTTCGCAGGGGAGAAGTGCCATTTTCCCCTCACCCATCCGCCTTCCTGCTCTGCTCTAACACCAGTCCAGTGGTAGTCAATAAACGCCACACCCCTTAAAGCAGAACGAAGGGCTATCCATGCCCAAACCAGTCTTATGTCTTAAAAAAAAAAAAAAAAAAGCCAAGTCTCCTAAGCCAGGAACTCAGGGCAGGCACTGCCCCTTTGCCTAGGCACTGGCATAAAGGGTCCATGGACTTGTAACACCCTTCACCCCTGCTTAGACCTGTGTGGGTCGATTCAACAGTGTAGACCCTCATAAGCATAGAACAAGAGGGCATATAACTGAAGTCTATTTTCAACTGCAGAAGCTATGGGAAAGCTGCAGATTCATCGCATTTGGCACCACCCTGCCCATTAAGCAGGGTCCTCACCCACCCATATCAGGGGCTTGAGGGCTGGAGATATCATCCATTTCATCTAGCCACCCACGGCATGGGTTCGAGAATAAGTAGTGCCTTCTAGTCCTTCCAGGAAACCCTGGTGGCATACTGGTTAAGTGCTACAGCTGCTAACCAAAGGGTCGGCAGTTTGAATCTGCCAGGTGCTCCTTGGAAACTCTATGGGGCAGTTCTACTCTGTCCTATAGGGTCGCTATGAGTTGGAATTGACTCGACTGTGCTGTTTTTTTTTTTTTTTCCAGTCCTTCCAGTCAACAGCATTGGGTACCAAAAGCCTGGCTGCAAAACCCACCCACAACATACTCTAGGTGAGAGGAACATGCCTTCCACACAGGCTCTCAGGGGCAGCCATCAGCCCTCTGCCTTGCTCAGCCCTCTACTACAGCCAGATACCTGTGCCTGCTCCAAACACCCCTACACAGCCCTGCCAGTCTAGAACTATAGGTGAGAGTCTGCAACACACACTCAGTGACCAACAACCTAGACACCTGAGCTGAACCTGCACAAGAAAAGTGAACATTCTCCTGGGCTAACATACTTAGTAGCTGCTCTAAGACAATGTGAGAGCTTCGAAGACACAAATAACTAAAGTAGCTCACACATTCAGCCAACTTGGGCATATCAAAACAAAACACAACAAAAAACTAGGACACGGTAAGCAAATATACTATAAATAAATATAATAACTTATTGATGGCTCAGAGACAGCAGTGAATATCAAATCACATAAAGAAGCAGGTCCAGATGGCTCCAGCAATGGACCAAAACAAAGAACTAGGAAACCTTCTGGAGGAAGAAAAGGTCTTGGAATTACCAGGGTTGGAATTCAAATGTTAATACACAGAACTCTTCCAGAGATCAGGAAGGAAAACAGGCAAAACTCAGACCAAGCGAGGAACACACAGTCAAAGCAATAGAGTAATTCAGAAAAACAATACAAAGACAGAACAACAAATTTAATAGGCTACTAGGAACTATAGAGAAACAGCAGCTAAAAATCTCCAAAATTAACAATAAAATTTTAGAATTAGACAATTCAATAGAACGTCATAGGAGCAGAATTGAGGCAAAGGAAGTCAGAATTAGTGAGAGTGAAGATAAATCCCTTGACACCAATTTATTTGAGTAAAAAATCAGATAAAATAATTTTTAAAAATGAAGACACTCTAAGAATTAAGTGGGGAACTATCAAGAGGAAAAACCTACAAGTGATTGGAATACCAGAACAGGGTGGGGGGTGGGGAGGAGGGAATAACAGAAAATACAGAGAGAACTGTTGAAGATTTGCTGGTGGAAAACTTCCCTGATATCATGCAAGATGAGGAGATATCTATCCAAGAAACCCATCAAAAGTCACATGGTGTAGATCCCTAAAGAAAGTCACCAAGACATATTATAATCAAACTTACCAAAATGGAAGATAAAGATAGAATCTTAAGAGCAGTTAGGGATAAATGAAAAGTCCTCTACAAAAAAGCGTCAGTAAGAATAAGCTTTGACTACTCAGCAGAAACCATGCAGGCAAGAAGGCAATGGGATGACATATACAAAGCTTTGAAGCAAAAAAATTGCCAACCAAGAATTATATATACAGCAAAACTATCTCTCAAATATGATGGCAAAATTAGGACATTTCCAGAGAAATTGTAAAAACCAAACCCAAATTGCAAGAAATATTAAAGGTAGTCCCCTGACTAGAGAACAAACAATATCAGACAACGACCTGACTAGAACACAGAACAGAACAACCAGATATCAACCCAGATAGTAAAGTCATAAAAATAAGTCAAAGCTAAAACACTGAAAATAGGGAAACAGAGACGTCAATATGTAAGCGATGACAATGTTAAAACAAAAAAAGAGCGACTAAATAGTGTAGTCATAAAACTTCCATATGGAGAAGCTAAGGCAATATCGAGAAGTAAAAGACTGGTTTAAACTTAGAAAAATAAATTTTAAATTTTAAGGTAACCACAAAGGAAGCTAACAAATCAATAGATCAAAATAAAAAAGAAGAAAAACATCAAGACTCAGCAAACACAAAATCAACAATAATGGAAAAGATGAAAAGAAAATACATAAAGAAAAATGATTCAGCACAGAAAATTAAGTGGAACAAAGAAACTGTCAACATCACACACATAAACACACACACACAAATACATCAAAATGACAGCACTAAATTCATTACCTATCAATAATTACACTGATATAAATGGATTAAATGCACCAATAAAGAGAGAGAGTGGCAGAATGGATTAAAAAACATGATCTGTCTAAATGTTGCCTACAAGAGACACATCTTAGACTCAAAGACACAAACTAAAACTCAAAGGATGGAAAAAAATATATCAAGCAAACAACAACCAAAAAGAGCAGGGGTGGCAATATTAATCACAAAATAGACTTTAAAGCAAAATCCACCTCAAAGGATAAGGAAGGACACTATATATTGATTAAAGGGTCAATACACCAGGAGGACATAACTATAATAAATATATAAGCACCCAGTGACAGGGCTCCAAAATACATAAAACAAAACTCTAACAGCACTGAAAAGAGAAACAGACAGCTCCACAATAATAGCAGGAGACTTCAACCACTTTTGGCAAAGGACAGAACATCTAGAAAGAAACTCAATAAAAATCCGGAAGATTTAAACGCCACAATCAATCAACTTGACCTCATAGACATATACAGAACTCTCCACCCAACTGTAGCCAAGTATACATTCTTTTCCAACATGCATGGAACATACTCCAGAACAGACCACATATTAGGCCACAAAGCAAGCCCTAACAGAATCCAAAACATCAAAATGTTTCAAAGCATCCTTTCTGACCATAAAGTCATAAAAGTAGAAATCAGTAACAGAAACAGCAAGAAAAAAAAAAAAATCAAATAAATGGAAACTGAACAACACCTTGCTCAAAAATTACGGGGTTATAAAGAAGGAATAAAGAAATTCATAGAATCAAATAAGACTGAAAACACATCTTACCAGAACCTTTGGGACACAGCAAAAGCAGTGCTCAGAGGTCAATTTATAGCAATAAACGCACACATTCAAAAAGGAGAAAGGGCCAAAATCAAAACATTAACCTTACAACTTGAACAAACAGAAAGAGAGCAGCAAAAGGAGCCTTGGACACAAGAATAAAGGAAATAAAAAAGATTAGAGCAGAAATAAATGAAATAGAGAATAGAAAAACAATTGAAAGAGTCAACAAGACCAAAAGCTGATTCTTTGAAAAGATCAACAAGATTGATAAACCACTGGCCAAACCGACAAAAGAAAAACAGGAGCAGAAGCAAATAACCTGAATAAGAAATGAGATGGGCAATATCACAATAGACCCAGCTGATATAAAAACAATCATAACAGATTTCTATGAAAAACTGTATACCAACAAATTTGAAAACCTAGAGGAAATGGACAACTTTCTAGAAACACACTACCTACCTAAACTAATACAAACAGGTAGAACAACTAAATAAACCTATAACAAAAGAAGAGGTTGAAGAGGTAATTAAAAAACTCCCACCAAAAAAAAAAAAAAAAACCCTGGCCCCGATGGCTTCACTGGTGAATTCTACCAGCATTATCCACAAAGCAAAAAGGTGGAAACAACCTGGGTGCCCATCAACGGACAAATGGATAAACAAATTATGGTACATACACACAATGGAATACTACACAAAGACGAAGAACAATGATGAATCTGTGAAACATTTCACAACATGGGTGAATCTGGAGGACATTATGCTGGGTGAATTAGTCACAAGAGAATAAATACTGTATGAGACCACTATCATAAGAACTCAAGAAAAGGTTTAAACAAAGAAGAAAGCATTCTTTGATGGTTACGAGGGTGGGGAGGGAGGAGGAAAGGAATTCACTAACTAGATAAAAAAAAAAAAAACTAGATAGTAGACAAAAATTATCTTAGGTGAAGGGAAGGACAACACACAATGCAGGGGAAGTCAGCACAACTGGACCAAAGCAAAATCTAAGAAGTTTCCTGAACATATCCAAACACTTGGAGGGACAGAATAGCTGGGGCTGGGGCCTGGGGACCACAGTTTTGGGGAACACCTAGGACAATGGCATAACAAAGTTTAAGAAAGTGTTTTGCATCCCACTTTGGTGAGTGGCAACTGGGGTCTTAAAAGCTTGTGAGTGTCCATCTAAGATGCATCAGTTGGTCTCAACTCACTTGGAGCAAAGGAGAATGAAGAACACCAAAGACACAGGAAAATATTAGCTCAAGAGACAAAAGGTCCGCATAAACCAGAGACTCCATCAGCCTGAGGCTAGAAGGACTAGGCGATGCCCAAACCAAAAAACCAAACCAAACCCAGTGCCGTCGAGTCAATTCCGACTTATAGCGACCCTATAGGACAGAGTAGAACTGCCCCATAGGGTTTCCAAGGAGCACCTGGCGGATTTGAACTACCAGCCTCTTGGTTAGCAGCCATAGCACTCAATGACCTCCCTGACAGGGAACACAACAGAGAGTCCTGGGCGGAGCAGGAGAAACGTGTGGAGCAGAACTCAGATTCACGTAAACAGACCAGACTTAATGGTCTGACAGAGACCGGAGGAACCCCCAAAACTACGGCCCCCGGATGCTCTGTTAACCCAGAATTAAAATCATTCCCAAAGCCCACTCTCCAGACAAAGATTAGACTGGACTATAAAACAAAAAATAATACTTGTGAGGAGTGTGCTTCTTAGGTCACTCAGGTACACGAGACCAAAGAGGTGGCTTCTGTTCAGAGGCAGGATGAGAAGTCAGGAAGGGGCAGGAACTGGTTGAATGAACACAAGAAACCTGGGGGTGGAAGGGGGGAGTGTGCTGTCACATTGTCGGGATTGCAACTAATGTTACGTAACAATATCGGTATAAATTTTTGTGTGAGAAATTAACTCGAGCTGTAAGCTTTCATCTAAAGAACACACACACACACAAAAGAAGTCTGAATTCAGGGTGCCAGTTCCAGGGGAAGGCTTTCTCTCTCTGCCAGCTCTGGGGGAAGGTCCTTGTCATCAATCTTCCCCTGGGTCTAGGAGTTTCTCAGTGCAGAGACCCTGGGTCCCAAGGACACACTCCACTCCTGGCTCTTCTATCTTGGTGGTAGGAAGTCCCCTTCTCTGCTTGCTTCTTTCTCCTTTTTTTTATCTCTTGTAAGATAAAAAGTGATGCAGGCTGCACCCCAGGGAAACTTCTCTTACACTGAATCAGGGCTGTGCTCTGATTAAGGGTGTTGCATTCCACCCTAATCCTCTTTAACATAATCTAATCTTGCGTCATCAACCACAGGCAGAGATCAGGATTGGTAACACATAGGACAATTAAATCAGATCACAAAAAGAAGAACAACCACACAATACTTGGAATCATGGCCTAGCCAAGTTGATGCATATTTTTTTGGGCCAAGTCAATCCATGACAGCAACTAACAACACCACCCCCTGGTCTCCTGTCCCCATTTTCCCTTGCTCCATCTGTGTCAGAATCCACACCCCAGGGTTGATCCCGGCCATTCTCTTCAACAACGTGCAATGAAGAGCTGAGTTCTGTGGAAGAAAATAGTGCAACCAGGCTGACTGGTGTCACCACCACTGTTTTCTAACAACCTTCAGGCCATCGTGCCATCTGACCATTTGTGAACTTGATCCTGGTCACCACTCCTCTCAGACCAGTCCCTTCAAGAACTTGCCTTGTCCCTGCTCTTTGTGCCTGCGGGAGGTGGCGTTACCCTCTTCTTAGCAGTGAAAATACTAGGTGGAACCAAAGGAAACTGCCATTTTGTATTAAAAAAATAGCCAAATATCAGCAGTTTCCTGGTATTCAACGTATTCTCTGCAACCGTTCAGGAGGGTGTTTTCTATTACTGCTGGGTTTGTCCATCTTCTCCCATGTGGGCTGAGCACTTTATGGCTCATTTACAACATCTTCCCTGCTCTGAGATCTAATCTATATTCTATGTTTTGTTCCAGAACTTTTGTAGTTTTGCTGTTTGTTTTTAGTTAATTAATCCATTTGTAATTTTTAATTAATCCATTAGAATTGGTGTGACATTGTTTTGTTTCTTTAACAAAACCTCGCCCAGCTTTTATTTGGAATATATATACTTTGAATACAGTATATATATATATATATGTATATACTCTGTCCGATAGGGTCACTATGAGTCGGAATTGGCTCGACAGCACTGGGTTTTATATATATAGTGTATGTGTGTGAACAGTAATGATACTTTTGTGAATGGTCTAAGGAAGGGATTTATTGTTTTTCTGCCAATTTTCCAAGCCCTGTCATTGAACAGTCCACCCTATCCCCACTTAACCTGCAATGACATCTTTACCATACATTAATCTCCCACACATACAGACGTCTGCTTCAGTCTGTCTTTCCTGTCTTGTCAGTTCATCTATCCCTGGACCAGCAACACTGCAATCTGTCATCTTCAAAATAATTCTTGATATCCGACAGGGTGTATCCCTTCTCTATATAATTCTTACTGTGGCTGTTTTTCTTTTTTAAAAATTTGTTTATTTATAGTAATATTTTATTGTGTTTTTGGTGAAAATTTACACAATAAATTAGCTTCCCATTTGACAATCTCTATACAAATTGTTGAGTTACTGGGTTATCTTTTTGTGCACCCTTTTCTTTCCTAGACTAGGCCATTATGCTTTATGCTAGCTTTTTAAACTAGTCTACTTATCTTCCGGAACTCTCCTCACAAAACAGCTGCCAGATGAATTTCCCTAAAATAGTCTCTTCTTTACCCGAGTTCCCTTTGACTTACAGCACAAATGCCAAACACCTCACATTGCCATCTAAGGCCCTTCACTACCAAGCCCTAACCTTCCTTTCCTATCCCATCTTTTACTAAACTGTTCAATCAACACAGGTTTACCTGCAGAACCCCAAAGCCTTGGACATTCTCGCTTCCATGTTTTTTTTCCAGGTTATTCTCCATGTTGGCACAGGCTCTCTCTCCCAACTTTTGCCAAATGGCAGTTTGTCTAATAGTGCAGGTCTTATCGATGTAATGCAGGTATATGCCACCTAAGTTTTACTCTAATTTCATTTGTATAACCCATTAAAAAAAAAAAAACTTAATGCAAAAGATAATTAGTGGTTTCAAGAGACATTTGGAGTGTCTTTCTTCATTGAATAAGCAGAGATTTGCATTTATCTTAGGCCAGGTTCCCCCAGGAGTTTATAGGACAGTGCTATCAGGAAACACACCTGTGAGGCAGTGAAGGAAATAGGATGGGTCTGAGGGAGAAGGTGCACTGAGATGTGCTTGCAACAGAGGCCTCGGCTTTGGGGAGATCTGGAGTTGGGTTGGGCCATCCCAGGCGTTTCCCCTTGAGGCAAGGTGGCCAAGTGATTGAACTATTACGCTGCAGCAGTGATCAGTCATCGCCTGCAGGCTGTGTCCAAGGAGGGGGCATAACCGAAGGCATTTCCCTTTCAGAGAGCGCAATTGCCGGAGGGAAACAGGCTGTGCCTGAGTCATCAGCCACCAGCGCGTTCAGCAGCTGGGGTACGAGCGCGTGGCCCTCCAGAGCCCTCCAGAGGGATCTTGGCGACACTCCATCTATTTATTTTTGTTCTTGAAAATATACCTAGCAGGGCATACACCAATTCAACAATTTCTACAATGTCCAATTCAGTGATATTGATTACGTTGCTCAAGTTGTGCAACCACTCTCACTCTCCTTTTCCAAAGTTTTCTTCCCTGTTAACACGTTAACATAAAATCACTGCCCCCCCACCCCAGGCTCTTACCTAACCTTTCAAGTTACTGTTTTCAGTTTGATTCCTTATAAATAGTTCTTTAAAACAGCACAATGCTCAAGGCAGAAATTCTTTACTAATTAAGCTTAACTACTTTTTTTTTTATTGATGGCATAGTGTTTTTTTTATTGATGGCATAGTAGTTAAGAGCTACAGCTGCTAACGAAGATGTCAGCAGTTTGAATCCACCAGGCACTCCTTGGAAACCCTAGGGGACAGTTCTACTCTGTCCTGTATGGTCGCTACAAGTTGGAGTCAACTTGACTGCAAAGGGTTTATTGTTTGGTTTAAAGAAGACTTCAGGGTATATTTTGGGTTTAAGGCTTAAGCTTTAAAGATTATTTCAAGCAATAGTTTCAAGGGTTCATCCAGGCTCCAGAAAGTCTGGATTCCATGAAAATTTGAAATTCCGTTCCACATTTCCCCCTTTTTGATCAGGATCCTTCTATAGAATCTTAGATCAAAATGTTCAGTAGCCATTACTGTTCTTGACCATTAACTCGTTTTTGTTAATTTTAGCATCAACTTACAAATTTCCAGGGAAAACAGTTCTTTGAGATTTTGATAGGAAGTGCATTTAATCATAAATTAATTTGGGGAGAATTGATATCTTTATAATATCAAGCCTTCTCTTTCATGAACAAGATACTAATTTATTTACATATTTTTTATTTTTTATGTTCTTCAGTAAGATGTTATACTTTTCTTCATAGAGTTCTTGAATATATTTTGTTAGATTTATTCCTCATAGTGTTACTGCTGTTTTGATTGGTCTGTTTTTACTTTTACAGTGTTTAACTGATTGCTGCTTTTGCATAAGAAACTTTTTATTTATTTGTCTTGAATTTTTACATTTTTCATGAATAAAATAATACTGTATGTGAAAAATGTTTTATTATTTTATTTTACAATTCTCGTAAATCTTTTTGTCTTTCCTGTCTCTTGGATTGGCCATATTCCAGAGCAATGTAGAATAGCTGCAGCAATAGGTGTGTCATTGTCTTGTTTCTTTAAAGAGAACAAAACATCTCCCAACTTTTTATTTTGAATAGAAATCTCAGAAAAGATGAAACCTCAAAAAAGATGAAAGAATGAACACCCATATACCCTTCACAGAGATTCATCGTTTTAACATTTGGTCAATTTTTGTTCACCAAGTATTCTTTTTTCTAAACCATTTGAGTATTAATTATGGCCATCACGGTACGTCATCGTAAGTATCTCAGTATGTACAGCCTAACAACAAGGATGTTATTCTACGTAACCAGGGTTGGAAAATTTAACACTGATAAAAATACTGTTATAGATTACATCATATGTATTCAAATTTCTCCAACTGTCCCTATAAGGCCCTCAACAGCTGTTTTTTTCTTGATCAAGGAAAGGCTCACACATTGCATTTAGTTGTCACTTTTTAATCTCCTTTAATTGAAAACAGTGGTTTTTTTTTTTTTTTTGGTTCTTTTGTGACATTTTTAAAGACTCCAGGCTAGTTGTTTTGCAGAATGTCCCTTGTCTTAGCTTCCACAGACTATCATAACCAAATACCACAAGTGGGTGGCTTTAAAGAACAGAAACTTATTTTCTCACGGCTCTGGAGGCTAGAAGTCCAAACCAGCATCTTGGCCACATCGGTTCCTTCCGTGGGCCTCTCTCTGACTTTTTGGTGACTGCCAGCAATCGTTGGCGTTTCTGGGCTTGTAGATGCTTTGGTCTTCATTGTCACATAGCCTCTCTTCCTTGTGTCTGTTCTCCGAGGTTTCCGACCCATCCTACTCCGGTATGATCTTATTAACATAACAAAAGAAAAACCCTAAGTCCCAACAGGATCACATTCACAGTGTTAGGACTTCAACATAAATTTTGAGGGGGTCACAATTCAATCCATTAAATACTCAATTTGGATTCTTAAGGAGAACATTTTATTGTGACCCCATTAGAAAATCTTTTGAAGGTTTTTGGTAGGTACCTATTAGTAGACTAAGAAATTATCTTTCATTCCTACTTTGCTAAGAATCTTTTCCTCTAATTACAAACGAATGTTGAATATTATCAGTGCTTTTTTTTGACTTTTTAAAATTATAGAATTTTTCTTCTTTGATCTGTTTTCATGGTGAATCACATTACCAGGTTCTTCTAATGTTAACCCATCCTTGCTTCCTGGGATACATTTAGCTTGGTCATGATTTATATATTTTTAGTGCATTTTAAGGTTTTAGTTTGTATATTTTATTTAAGATTTTTTAGTCTGCATTCATAATTTTCCATTTTTTTCTATTTTATCTTTTTTATTACCATAGGCATGCTGTTTCATAAAAGGAGGCAGTTTTCCCTCCTTTTCTTGTCTTTGGAGCCTATTTACTAAAATAGAAGCTTCAGTAATTTCACTTTTAAAGAAAATTGTCCACCACATCTAAGATTTCAAATAAGTTAGTCCAAAAAATGTTCATTGATTTTTGTTTAATTAATCACTATTGTATCAGTAATTATTTCTTCTTTTTCATTCATAATGTATTTTACTTGGAAACCCTGGTGGTGTAGTGGTTAAGTGCTACAGCTGCTAACCAAAGGGTCAGCAGTTCGAATCCGCCAGACGCTCCTTAGAAACTCTATGGGGCAGTTCTACTCTGTCCTGTGAGGTCGCTATGAGTCGGAATCGACTCGACGGCACTGGGTTTTTTTTTTTTTTTTAAATATTTTACTCGTGCTTTTTTTTTTTCTCAATCAGGGAAGAGAGGTGTCTTTTGTCTTTTTGAAGAATCAACTTTTGATTTCCTTAATGTCTCCTTCTTGTTTCTTTAGAGCTCTGGTAGCACAGTGGCTAAGCTCTCAGCTGCTAACTGAAAGGTTGTTAGTTTGAACCCACCAGCCACTCTGCAGGAGAAAGATATATTATGCTGCAAAATTTTACTTGCACGTAATATTAATGATATTGTTGGATAATTTCCGCATTTAGTGGGATCCCCTTTCTTCGGAATAGGCACAAATATGAGTCACTTCCTGTCGGTTGGCCAGGTAGCTGTCTTCCAAATTTCTTAGCATAGACGAGTGATCACCTCCAGTGCTGCATCTGTTTGTTGAAACACCTCAATTGATATTCTGTCAATTCCTGGAGCCGTGTTTTTCGCCAATGCCTTCAGTGCAGCTTGGACTTCTTCCTTTTGTACCATCAGTTCCTGATCATATGCCACCTCTTGAAATGGGTGAATGTTGACTAATTCTTTTTGGTATAATGACTCTGTGTTTTCCTTCCATCTTCTTTTGATGCTTCTTGCTTCGTTTAGTGTTTTCCTCATAGAATACTTCAGTATTGCAACTTGAGGCTTGAATTTTTTCTTCAGTTCTTTCAGCCTGAGAAATGCTGAGTATGTTCTTCCTTTTGGTTTTCTATCTCCGAGTCTTTGAACATGTCATCACAATACTGTACTGTGTCGTCTCAAGCCTCCCTTTGAAATCTTCTGTTCAGTTCTTTTACTTCATTTTTTCTTTTTGCTTTAGCTGCTCGATGTTCAAGAGCAAGGCTCAGAGTCTCTTCTGACATCCATTCTGGTCTTTTCCTGTCTTTTTAATGACCTCTTGCTTTCTTCATGTATAATGTCCTTGATGCCATTCCGCAACTCGTGTGGTCTTCGTTCATTAGTGTTCAACACGTCAAATCTATTTTTGAGATGGTCTCTAAATCCAGGTGGGATATACAAAAGGTTTTACTTTGGCTCCTGTCATCTTACTCTAATTTTCTTCAGTTTGCATGCATATGAGACTACTAAAAATACCCTGGCTTGGGTCAGGCACACCTTCGTCCTCAAAGTGACATCTTTGCTTTTTAACACTTTAAAAAAGAGGTCTTTTGCAGCAGATTTGCTCAATGCAATATGTCATTTGATTCCTTGACTGCTGTTTCTGTGGGTGTTGTGGATCCAAGCAAAATGAAATCCATGACAACTTCATATGAGAGGTGGGTCTCCCTCCTAGGTGTATGGATATTATTGTATAGCTGATAGCATTTTACTTCTGGTTGACCCTGAAATTTTTTTTTAAGAATGAAAATGACACCGATCCTCTTCAATTTGTCATTCCTGGCATAGTAGGCCATATGATTGTCTGACTCAAAATGGCCAGTAAGGGTCCACTTCAGCTCCCTAACGCCTAGGATATTGATCTTCTACTGTTCCATTTCATTTTTGATGACTCCCAATTTTCCTAGACTCATACTTCTTACATTCCACATTCTGATTATTAATGGGTGCTTCAGCTGTTTCTTCTCTTCTTGAGTCGTGCTATATCAGCAAATACAGGTCCCGGAAACTTACTCCATCCATGTCATTAAGGTCAGCTCTACTTTGAGAAGACAGCTCTTTCCCAGTTGTGTTTTGAGTGTCTTCCAACCTGAGGAACTCATCTTCCAGCACTATTATCAGACAATGTTCCATTGCTATACATAAAATTTTCACTGGCCAATTTTTTCAGAAGCAGCTCGCCAGGTCCTTCCCAGCCTGTCTTAGTCTGGAAGCTCCACTGAAATCTGTCCCCCACAGGTGACCCTGCTGGTATTTGAAATACTAGTGGCATGGCTTCTAGCATCCCAGCAACACGTAAGCCACTACAGTACAACAAACTGACAGATGAGTGGTGGAAAGTATGGATATATTTAATATTATAAATTTCACTATAATATCCATTTCAGCTGCATTCCACAATTCTTTTGTTGTCGTTCAGTTCTCAGTATTTATAATCTCCATTGCAATTTCTTCCAGATCCATGAATTATTTAAAAATATTATTTAGTTTCCAAATGTATGAGTGCTTTCTAGCTGACTTTGGAATCTTCTAAATTCTTTGTGGACTGAATGCTTTCAATTCTTTGGAATTTTTTCAAGACTTCCTTTGTGATCCAGTATGCATGTGGTCAGTTTGAAAAATATAATCTATGTGTGTTTGAAAATAATGTGCAGTCTGTATTTGTGGGAATGTATATTTTATATATATATATAAATGCATATACATATCTACTGATCAATCATTTATGGGTATTTCCATAGATCAGTTACGGTGTTTCAATCTTTTCTATCTTTACTGATATTTTAACAGCTTAATTTGTTAGTTAATAAAAGGAGTGCACTAAAATGTCTTACTCCAGCTATAGATTTATCAGCATCTTATAGGTGTTAACATTTGTTTTGTATATGTTGAGGCTATGCTGTTAGATGTTTATGGGTCAACAATTATTAATCTCCCTAGAGAGTTATTGCTTTTGTCATTAAGAAATGACACTTCTTATCTGTAATAATACTTTTTGCCTGTAATTCTACTTTGACTCATATTTACATAGCCATCTAAGCTCTCTTGGTTTAGAATTGTCCCATATTTTTCATTTATTTGTTTCCAGCCTCTCTGCTTCCTTGTGTTTATAGCTCTTAGAATGGCAGTGCCCATACACTCCATGGAAGATATTCCTGTTACATTGTTTGGAAAAAAACAGATCACTGTTCTGGGTGTGTATGATTCCATTTTATGTTATGAATTTATTGAATGTACACCTTTGCACAGTAAAATGTTAACAACTATTATTTCTGGGTGGTGAATTTGGGGGAAGGATGGTGGAATTTTGGAGGTATTTTCCTACCTTTATTTTATATTTATTATTTATATTAAGTTTTTAAATGATTATTTTATATTTGGTTCCTTTACTTTATAATTGCTTTGTTTTGCTTATGACTATTTTAAAATTTTTATGCAATGGCTTCACCCACTGTCTGTCAGTTTGTCATATTGTGGTGGCTTGCATGTTGCTATGATGCTGGAAGCCATGCCACTAGTATTTCAAATACCATCAGGTCACCCTTGATGGTCATGTTTCAGCAGAGCTTCCTGACTAAGACAGACCAGGAAGAAAGACTTGATGGTCTGCTTCTGAACATCAACCAATGAAAACCTTATGTACTGCAACAGAACATTGTCCAACTCACTTGCTCTGGATACGTCATTAGAAGCAATCATCACTAGAGGAGGACATCCAGTTTGGTGAAGTAGAGGGCCAACGAGGGACACCCTCGGTGAGACGGATTGGCACAATAGCCACAACGATGGACTTGAACACACCAATTGTGAGTGAGGATGGTAAGACTGGCAAAGAGTCCATGAGTTGGAGTTGACTCAACGGCGGGTATCTTTCTACACAATGATTACTTGTGCCATTAAAGAAAGAAAAGTTGTAAAAAAGTCGGTGAAAGATAAAGATTCATATCCTTATTAGGAGAAGGGCTCAGGCAAATAGGTAAAGAGAATACCTAAGTGTCCAAGAGGCTAAAAAAAAGACATAAAAAGATCACCGGTTACAGAGAAGGTTCAGTGAGCAACGCTGGTATTCAACCTCTCTGGTAGTCAATAAGCGAAACTTAAGGTAACGGTAAATGCTGTTCTCACTCATTAAACTGCAAAAAAAAAAAAAAAAAAAAAAGAAAAGAAAAGATGATAATATTTAATGCTGGTGAAGTTTTTGTGAGACAGGCACCCTTTCACTGCTGGCGGGAGTTTAGGTTTTCGAGGCAGCAATTTCACAATGCAATAACGCCTACAACAAGGGCTTACTAGTTTGCTGAGTACTTACTGTGTGCTAGAGGTGGGGCTAAGCACGTTACAAGCCTTGCACATACCTGTGAAGAACAAAAAGCACTTTATCTTGGCGACTTTATAAATGGTGGTGAATTAAATTAGGATACATTTTGCTTTCAAAGAGTTTTCTTGACAGGGAAAAAGCTCTTGCTCACAGATTTTTAAAACAAAACAAGTAGACTCTCAACAATGCAAAAACATGCATTACACATGTCATCTGGATCATAGTGTAGTGAGCGCGTCAAGAGCAGTTTCTCTGATGGTGTCTTTCTTAGTCATGTAGTGCTGCTATAATAGAAGTACCACAAGTGGATGGCTTTAACAAACAGAAATTTATTCTCTCACAGTTTAAGAGGCTAGAAGTTCAAATCCAGGGTGCTAGCTCCAGGAGAAGGCTTTCTGTCTCTGCCAGCTCTGGGGGAGTGTTCTTGTCATCAATCTTCCGTTGCTCAAGGAGCTTTTCAGCGCAAGGACGCCGGGTCAAAGGATGTGCTCCACTCCTTGCTCTTCTTGCTTGGTGGTAACGAGGCCCCTCTTCTCTCTGCTCCCTCTCTCTTTTACATTTCAAAAGCAATTTACTCAAGATACAACCTAATCCTGTAGATTGAATTCTGCCTCATTAACATAACTGCCTCTAATCCTGCCTCGTTAACATCATAGAGGTTAGGTTTTACAACACATAGGATAATCACATCAGATCACAAAATAGAGGACAACCACACAATACTGGGAATCATGGCCTAGCCAAGTCGACACATATTTTGGGGGGACATAATTCTATCCATAACAGTAAGGTTGGGGGTGATTTTTTTAAATGTCTCTTTGTACTTTTATATGCTTTCCAAACTTTTTACCCTGTGACATTATTACTTTAATTATTCTAAAAATTTTAAGTGATGGGAACCAGGGCTTTCAGCAGTAAACATTTTGCAGATAGTTAACTTCTTTTGCATCCTGATTCCAGACTTTTGAGCTGAGACACCTGCTGTTGGCCACCTCTCTCTGCATCCATCTGGACTGGGTAGTTTTCTGTCCCTGCTCTTAAAAAAAACTATTTAAAATCTTTCTTATTTCCTAAAGTATGCATATATTTAATATTATAAATCTCCCTATAATATTCTCTTTGTCTACATTCCACTTTTTATTGTCATTCGGTTCTCAATATTTATAATCTCCAGTACAATTTCTTCCAGAACCAAATAATCACCCGTTTCCTCAGGCAGCCGGTCCCTTTGGGCGGCTCTGCCTGTTCAGTTGGTCCTTACATTCAACTTTAGAGATCTTTTTGGTGGCTATCGGATATTGATTTTATTGGGCAATTGTTCATGAGAACTTCTTGGCTCTGGTTCAGTTTGCATTCAAATCTGAAATGCATCAATCGATGGTCAGCTACATACTCACCAGTGCCGTTTTGGCCCCGGGGACATCTGGCGATGTCTCGAGACATTGTTGATTGTCACAAGTTGTGGGGGTGAGGTGGGAGGGCTGCTACAGGCATCTAATGGGTCTCATCCATTGCCACTGAGCAGATTCCCTATAGGACAGAGTAGAACTGCCTCATAGGGTTTCCAAGGCCGTAGTCTTTACGGAAGCAGATTGCTACCTCTTTCTCCCTCGAGCAGCTGGTGGGTTTGAATGGCTGGCTTTTTGGTTAGCTGCTGAGCACTCAACCACTGTGCCACCAGGACTCTTTATCTAGTGGGTAGAAGCCAGGAATGGCTGCTAAGCATCTTACAACGCACAGAGTTGTCCCCCAACGACAACAAATTCTCTGGCCCCAAATGTCAATACTGCTGAAGTTGAGGACACCGGTCTTGGACGTAAAGGTATTTAAAGCTCTTGCTTACAAACCCCATTCTGGTTGTTGTAGAGTTGACTGTGACTCATAGAGACCCCACTTGTGTCAGAGTAGAAATGTGCTTGATAGTTTTCAGTGGCTGACTTTTCTAAAGTAGATTGCTAGGCCTTTCTTCTGAGGTGCCTCTGGGTGGACTTGAACCCTTAACCTTTGGGTTAGCAGCCTAGCTCCACCCAGGAACTCCACAAAAAAGTACTACCAATGCCTCTTATGCAAACATGTGACACTTCAATTGCTCACTTGCAAATAATAAGAAAAATATAGCACTGAATAACTTATTAAACCACTACTACCTCTACTGATAATTAGAGAGCTTATAAATGTAAAACTAAAAGTGAGGAAATTAACTTGGGTGTCTATCAGGCCTCCCTGGAAATGATGGTTGTGATGGTCAGGAAGGGAGGTTCTGTGAGCCTGGCTCCCAGCTGTGTGGTGCCCTCCAGGGAACGCTGTTTGATGCCTCGCTCTCCCAGCTTGGCTTGGCTTATAAAACCATCATCCCGTCAGATGCCAGGCACGCTCACGCGGAAGATCGTCCTGCAAGGGGCAAAGTGAAGACACATGTTCTGTCTTTGTTCAAAACAGTAACACATGAGACTCTGACTCATTTACGTCATTTTGTATTTCCGTTAGCAACACCCTGTGCATGAAACCATCAGCGCACTGGAGGCGTCTCAGCAAGGTCAGGGAGATGACCTGGTTGTGGGAAGAGCCATCGGGAGTCTGGGGCCCTGGGGCTGACCACTAACTAGCTGTGTGACTTTGAGAAGCCTACTTCATTTCTCTGTCTCCATTTAGCTGTAAACCGAGCAAATTTTACCAAAACGACCTCTGGTTTCTTTATGCCTCCGAAGTGCTAGGATTTTAGAGGTGTTGTCTAAGAAAGACAAGACAAGCCTTGTCAACTAGGAGTGCAGTACACTTTATGAATTATTCTTTCACCACTCTTTCTTCTTCGAGTTTGCAAATGGATTCAATTTTCTTTCCGCAGTTTCTCTTTAACCAAAGCAGTCTGACTCGCTTATTAATATGAGTTCATTTGGGATGATTTTAGAAGGAAAACAAGTTCAAAGAATCGTTTGATAGGAAATGAAACCAGAAGTTAGTTGCCTGTGGATGTTGAAAACAAATTCATAAACTTAAAGGTATGACGGATGTCTGCTGTACCCAGCGTGCCTTCAAATAAAAGACTTCAGAAGAAAAACGTTTGGCTTCTTCACATTTGGTTGCTGCATTTTCATTTAATTAATAACTGCCTTTGGCCTGTTTTCATACGGTAAAGCAACACAATCAGGAAATAATCAGGAAAACATTACTCAACATATTGCCAATAAATTAGAACATGGCAACTGAAGACATCTGAGTTGGGTTGGTCCTTGATCTTTTCATGGACCATTAGAAATAATTTCCATAGGGTTCTTGCAGGTGGAGGAAAAAGCTGGAAATGCTGCAAACTTGAGTCAAACCAAGAGGGCAGAGCAGGGAATTGGTTCTGCTTTGATGAACTAGCACTGCTTTCCCCTAACTAGAATCAAATCCAAAGTCACCATCACACGGAGATCTAAACAGCTGGCTCTCCTGACTTAGGAGTTTATTCCTAATACTAACAAATTACGATGGCAAAGTGGTGCTAAGTCTGGGGACCAGTCTTAAGGTTCTTTGAGTCTCTATTTTAAGGCACTTGAGGTACGTAGGACTCTAAGATGGTCTCCAAGGTCCCTGCCCTAGTGTGCTCGCCCTGCACAATACGTGAACATGTGAATATAATGGATTACACTCCAGTGATTAAGCTATGTTATATGGCACAGTCCACAAAAAGAAAGATTGATGATCTGGGTGGTCCTGACCTAATCACTTGAGCCCTTTAAACCTGGGTCTAGGGATCAGAAGCAGAGGAAGTCAGAGAATGGAAGCATGAGAGGAATGTGACTCAAAGGAAATTCCCTGTTGCTGGAGGGGGCCATGTGACAAAGAATGTGGGCTCCCTCTACAAGCAGAGAGTAGCTCCTGGCTGAAAGCCAGCAAGGAAATGAGGACCCCAGTCCTACACCCCCAGGGAATGGAATTCTCTCAACAGCCTGAATGTGCTTGGAAGTGGACTGTTTCCCAGAATCTTCAGACAAAAACTCAGCCCAGGTGACACCTTGATTTCAGCCTTTGGGACCCCAAAAAGAAAGCCCAGTTATACTGTGCTTGGACTTCTGTCCTACAGAGCTGTGAGTTAGTAAACGGGAATTGTTTTAAGTTACCAAACTTGAGGTAATTTGCTATGCAGCAATAGAAAACTAATACAGCAGTTGTACACAGAAGACCCACCACCCATCTGTCAGTTTGTCCTACTGTGGTGGCTTGCATGTTGCTGTGATGCTGGAAGCTATGTCACTAGTATTTCATATACCAGCAGTGTCACACATGGTGGACAGGTTTCAGTGGAACTTCCAGACTAAGACAGGCTAGAAAGAAAGACCTGCAACTTACTTCTAAAAATTAGCCAATGAAAACCCTATGGATCACAACAAAATATTACCCTATACTGTGCTGGAAGATGAGCCCTCTAAGTTCGGAGGAACTCAAAAC
Source organism: Loxodonta africana (assembly GCF_030014295.1). Lineage (NCBI taxonomy): Eukaryota > Metazoa > Chordata > Mammalia > Proboscidea > Elephantidae > Loxodonta > Loxodonta africana. The sequence continues at coordinate 4,171,740 of NC_087347.1, read as the reverse complement.
ACACAGTGGCCACGACAATGGACTCAAGCATGCCAATGATTGTGAAACGGCTAAGGACAGGGCAGTGTTTTGTTCTATTGTACATGGTGTTGCCAACCAACGGTCAGAGTCGACCATTGGAAGAGACCATCTCCATTGACAAATGTCACCTCGTTTACAGAAATCTTAATATCTCTAGGTTGAGTGGCTCCATAGCATCATGTGTTTTATCCTCTCCAATGTAGCTTACAGCCACTCTGTGTCATAAAGTTGGAAGCCGGTCCTGAATGAGAGATTGGAAGACATGGACTCTGTTGTCCTCAGCTTTGCAATAGCTTGATGGCATTTGACCAAGTCACTTTACTTTGGGGCCACACTTTTTTATGTATAAAACTTGAATTGATGTTGTTGTGTGCCGTTGAGTCGATTTTCAATACATAGTGACCCCATGTGATAGAATAGAACTGCCCAATAGGATTTTCTGAGCTATAATCTTTATAGGAATGGATTGTCAGATCTTCCTCTCTCTGAACTGCTGGGTTTATTTGAACTGCTGACTTTTAGGTTAGCAGCAAGCATGTAAATGTTGTACCATCTTAAGAGGCTCATATGATCTGTTATAATTTTATGATTGTGTATATCCTCTCCTGTCTTGGAAGAAGTACATCCAGAATGGTCCTTAGAAGTGAGGATGGCAAGACTTTGTCTCATGTACTTTGGAGAAGTTATTAAGAGGGATCAGTCCGTGGAGAAGGACATCATCCTTGGTGTCTTAGGCTAGGTTTTCTACAGAAGCGAAACCAGTAAAGTGTATAAGTATGTATGTTCTTGTTAGGTGCAGTCAAGTTGGTTCTGACTCACAGTGACCCTAAGTACAACACAATGAAACACTGCCTGGTCCTGTGCCGTCCTCACAATTCTTGTTATGCTTGAGCCGATTGTTGCAGCCATTGTGTCCATCCACCTCATTGAGGGCCTTCCTCTTTTTCACTTACCCTCTACTTTACCAAGCATGATATCCTTTTCCTGGACAAATCCCTCCTGAAAAAAAAAAAAAAAGGTATGTGAGACATAGTCTCGCCATTCTTGCTTCTGAGGGGCATTCTGGTTGTACTTCTTCCAAGAAAGATTTCTTTTGGCAGCCAGTGGTGTATTCAATATTCTTCGCCAACACCACAATTCAAAAGCATCAATTCATCTTCGGTCTTTCTTGTTCATTGTCCAGCTTTCGCATGCTTATGAGGTGATTGAAAACACTATCGCTTGGGTCAGGCACACCTTAGTCTTCAAGGTGACATCTTTGCTTTTTAATGTTTTAAAGAGATCTTTTGCAGCAGATTTTCCCAGTGCAATATATTGATTTCTTGACTGCTCTTTGCATGGGTGTTGACTGTAGATCCAAGTGAAATGAAATCCTTGACAACTTCGATCTTTTCTCTGTTTATCATGATGTTGCTTATTGGTCCAGTTGTGAGGATATTTATTTTCTTTATGTTGAAGTGTAATCCGTACTGAAGGCTGTAGTTTTTGATCTTCATCAGTAAGTGCTTCAAGTCCTCTTCACTTTCAGCAAGCAAGGTTGTGTCATCTGCATAATGCGGGTTGTTAATGAGTCTTCCTCCAATTCTGATGGTGTGTTCTTCTTCATAAGGTCCAGCTTCTCAGATTATTTGCTCAGCATACAGACTGAATAAGTATGATGAAAGGATACAACCCTGACACACATCTTTACTGACTTTAAACTACGAAGTATTCCCTTGTTTTGTTCTAACAGCTGCCTCTTGATCTATGTATGTGTTCCTCATGAGCACAATTAAGCGTTCTGGAATTAAATATATATACCAACCCAACAACAACCCGACCTAGTGCCATCAAGTCAATTCTGACTCACAGCGACCCTATAGGACAGAGTAGAATTGCCCTGCAGACTTTCCAAGGGGTGTCTGGCGGATTCATACTGCCGACCCTTTGGCTAGCTGCTGTAGCACTTAACCACTACACCATCAGGGTTTCCAAATATATATAGAGAGAGATTTATATCAAGGAAATGGCTCACATGGTTGTAGGGGCTGGAATGTTCCAAGTCTGTGGGTCAGGATAGAGGCTTCTCCTGATTTGTGTCACTGCAGGGGCTGGCAAAGCCAAGATTGGCAGGTCAGAGAGCAGGGCTCTTGTTCACAGGCTGGGAAGATTGATGAATCCCAAGGTTGGCAGTCAAGCTACTAGCTACTAGCTCAAGTCCCAAGAACTGGAGGTCAGATGAACAGAAGCCAGCTGCAGGATCCAGAGACAGCAAAACCCATGATCCTCGCCAGAGTGTCCACTTACATTTGATGAAGGCCACATGCCCAAGGAAACTCCCTTTCAACTAACTGGCTACTCACAGCAGATCTCATTATGGAGGTGACCACATTATATCAGATTTCGTCATGGAAGTGATCACAACATTATACGACTGCCAAAACACTGAGAATCATGGCTCAGCCAAGTTGACACAGCCTTAACCATCACATTTGGTAATGTAGAGGGTCAACAAAAGAGAGGGAGACCCTCAATGAGTTGGATTGACACAATAGCTGAAATGATAGGCTCAAGCATAGCAACCATTGTGAGGATGGCATAGGACCAGGCAGTGTTTTGTTCTGTTGACATGGGGTTGCTATTAGTTGAAACCAACTCGATGGCACCTAACCACAACAACAACAACAACATATCCCCTACAGGGTTGAATTATCCAGGAAGCAATGTAAGCCTGGGCTTACTTGTGCTTACTTCCTAATCTGTAGTGAAAAATTTCACGTTTTGAGGTGCAAAATGTGAAATTGTTTGCTACAGATTAGGAAGTCAGTACAAGTAAGCCTGTGCTTACCTTGCTGACTGAGTAATCTTCCCCTGTCAGGGATTATAAATTTAAAAACAGGTTTTGATTTTGTAGGAAGGTGCTGTGGGTTTGGGAGAAAGACAGATGCCAGCCATACCTAGAAGCAGAGTCTTTGATGTGGTAAAAAAGACATGAAATTGTTCATTACAGATGATCTGGTAAGCACAGTGCTTACCTTGCCTACTGGATAACCTGTCCTTTATCCCCTTAAGCGGTTGATCAATTTATGTTTGAACACTTTAAGAAAAGGGAATGGCAGCTCATTCCATCGTTGGACAGCTGTGATGTTGGCTCATTTATTCATTCATGTTTATTCATTCCCCTGTGCTAACCATGTAGTGCCCATAAACCAATTATTGTCCTAGACAAAGAATTGAGACCAATTAAAGTATGAAGAAGAAAGAGAGAGAATCAACTCAGAACCAAGGCCATGAATCAGTGTGGGTGAAAAGAGGTTTCCTTTTCAGAATACTACTGAGTAAGGTTGGAGTGAGAAAAGCAATTTAAAACAACAACAAAGGGCCCAACTCCTTCCATTTACCAGGATTTTATTCGACTTTTAAAATGATATTTTGAGGACATGCTCACATTATGCTAAGTGAAATAAGCAGAATTCGAAGTAGACACATTGGAGAATCATACACTGGGTAACCATTCAGCTTCTCATCAAGAAGTGCTCCCTCTAGCTGACTATGAAGCTGTGAACCTGGCTGGTGCCCACAGGCATACAAGACATGAGAATCATCCCTGGCTGGGCAGGAATGGGTCAGATACTACATGAGTCATATAATCATTCCATTATTGCTAGACATACGGGTGGTTTTCCTTTTTGCTTTATTAAACATTTTTACGGAGTACACAAATCTTATGTTTACAATTCAAATAATGCTTACAAGGTGAACAAATCCATGCAACATACACCCAGATCAAGAAACAGAACATTACCAGCACCCAAAAACCCCTATATGCCACTTATTTCTCTCATCCTCCTCCCCAAAGGTAGCTGTCCTCCTGACATTTTAACATCGCCTGTTAGTTTTACCTGTTTTTGTTCTTTGTTGACATCCAGTCAGCTCCAATTCACGGTGACCTTATGTATAACAGAACAAAATGTTGCCCAGTCCTGTGCCATCTTTATGACGGCTGGCATGTTTAAGCCCATTGTTGTGGTCATTGTGTCAATCCACTTCATTGAGGGTTTCCCTTGTTGTCACCAATCCTCCACTTTACCAAACATGAGGTCCTTTTTTAGGGATTGGTCTTTCCTGATGACACGTTCAAACTAGGCAAGACAAAGTCTTGCCACCCTCACATCTAAGGAATATTCTGGTTGTATTTCTTCTAAGGCTGATTTTTTCATTCTTCTGGCATTCCACCTTACCTTAAACATTCTTCATCTATGCCACAATTTGAAGGCATCGGTTTTTCTTCTGTCCACCATATTTCCTATAAATTGATTGTTAGGCTTGCTCAGATTAAAGTTTATTAAAAAAAAATTACTGCATAAGTGGTGTGTATTTCCATTAGGAGGCATGCAATGTCTGGTTGCCTTTTTATTTGTGATGTTAACAACCATTAAAAAAAACCGCAAACCCATTGCCACCGAGTTGACTCTGACTCATAGTGACCCTATAGGACAGAGAAGAACTGTCCCCTAGGTTTTCCAAGCAGCAGCTGATAGGTTCAAACTGCAGACCATTTGGTTAGCAGCCATAGCTCTTAACCACTACACCACCAGGGCCAACTATCAGTGATCATCATCTAGACCCATTATTTCAACTATTTTATAACCCTAAGGTAAGCACAGTTCATGTAGGAAAGACAGGACAAATACTTTATTATTTACTTTATCAATTTTCTAAATAATGAGTTGGTTCCTTAGCATCCTTCAAAGCTGATCAATAAGATTTTTTTTAACAATGTAATTATGAACTCACAAATGTAAACATATTTAATGTGGTTCAATTATTTCGTTTATTATTCTTATTCATGCTTAAATTGCTCCGTCTTTGGCCAACAGGAGCCTTTTCAAATTGGGTCCTGAGACTTTTGACAAACCCTAGCATTACTTGACATCTTTCTTGCTTTAGTATGACAAAATACTCCAGACTCATCCTGTGCATCTTCTGACTCATACCTAGACTTAGCCATTTCTCCAAGGAGCCTTGGTCCCTTTAAATGGGAGATGGTATATAGACAACCAAATCTGGACTCTAGGGGTGCTCGTTGGTACTGGGTTTGCCCTAATTTCTAAAACTTTCCAGTCGGCAGAGCTAGCAAATATGTAAATATTTTAAAAGATGAAAGACCACTTGAGTTAAATAATTTTACATACAACTCAAATTTAGGACTACTACTTTTTTTTTTTACTTTTTACTAAGGAGCCTTAGTGGCCCAGTGGCACTTTTTACTAAACTTAATTCATATGTGTCTCCTTTCTGCAAAGCTGAAAATCCTGGTTCTCCATGACACCAACATAATTACTCATTTTCCTTGTTTTATGGTGGGCACACAACCACCTCAGGATAACAACACCAATATTGTTAGCAGTAACATGATTATTAAAAACAGTTTGACTGTGTGTGTGTGCGTGTCCCTGGGGTATGTCTTACTAGGGATGCATAGTCAAATCACTAAGCTTAGAAGTCACATTGAATAGTTCGTTCTGTTTGGTTTATCGGTTCATTTGCTCCTTTTTGTTTTTGATTTTTAGGAGTTGCTTTTTAATTGAATTTTGTGTTATAATTATTTACATGGATCTAAAAAAAAAAACAAAACTTTTTTTTTTTTAAGTCAGAACTATGAAACAATGTTATACTGAGAGAACTCCAGCTTCTACCCCTGCCTTTCACCCCTTTATTCCCTCCCTCTTCCTGTAGGCAATCTTGTGAAAATTTATGTTTTATCCTTTCATTTAAAAATATAAGTGAATACTTATATATTTTCATCTCCTCCCATTTTTTCAATAAATTTTAGCATCGCATATACATTGTTATCCATTTTGCTTTTTTCACTTAGCCTTATGTCCTTAATATCCCACAATAGCAGTATGTAGAAATATTCTTCATTATTTAAAAAAAAATTTATTGTGGTTTTGGTGAAAGTTTACACAGCAAGTTAGGTTCGTATTTGACAATACTCTTTTTGTACAAATTGTTCGGTGACATTAGTAACATTCTTCACAATGTGTCAACATTCTCTTTCATTGCATTTTGGTTGTTCTCTTTCCAGTGCTCTAATTTCTCTGCCCGCTTATTTTCTCATCTTTGCTTTAGAATAAATGTTGACCTTTTCATCTCATACAAATGGTTTTTTTAATGGAGTATCGTACCTGTGGGTAATAATCCTTTATTTTGTGCTATTCTCTGTTATTTCTCCAAGACATAGTTTCAGTTCAAGGTTTAAAGAGCATCTCAGGGCAATAGTCTCAGGGAGTCTTCTAGTCTCAACTGGTCCAGCAAGTCTGGACTTCTTAAGATTTGAGTTCTGCCTTTTCCTCCCATTCTACCAAGGTCTATTTATTGTGGCCAAGATCAGAATGGTTGGTAGTGGTAGCCAGGTACCATCTAGTTCTTCATTTTTTTTTTTATTAACTTTTATTGAGCTTCAAGTGAACCCTTACATATCAAGTCAAACTGTCACATATAAGTTTATATACACCTTACTCCGTACTCCCACTTGCTCTCCCCCTAATGAGTCAGCCCTTCCAGTCTCTCCTTTCGTGACAATTTTGCCAGCTTCCAACTCTCTCTATCCTCCCATTCCCCCTTCAGACAGGAGATGCCAACACAGTCTCAAGTGTCCACCTGATATAAATAGCTCACTCTTCATCAGCATCTCTCTCCCACCCACTGTCCAGTCCTTTTCATGTCTGATGAGTTGTCTTCGGGAATGGTTCCTGTCCTGGGCCAACAGAAGGCTTGGGGACCATGACCACCGGGATTCCTCTAGTCTCAGTCAGGCCATCAAGTATGGTGTTTTTGTGAGAATTTGGGGTCTGCATCCCACTGATCTCCTGCTCCCTCGGGGGTTCTCTGTTGTGCTCCCTGTCAGGGCAGTCATCGGTTGTGGCTGGGCACCATCTAGTTCTTCTGGTCTCAGGATGATGTAGGTCTCTGGTTCATGTGGCCCTTTCTGTCTCTTGGGCTCTTAGTTATCGTGTGACCTTGGTGTTCTTCATTCTCCTTTGATCCAGGTGGGTTGAGACCAATTGATGCATCTTAGATGGCCGCTTGTTAGCATTTAAGACCCCAGACACCACATTTCAAAGTGGGATGCAGAATGTTTTCGTAATAGAATTATTTTGCCAATTGACTTAGAAGCCCCCTTAAACCATGGTCCCCAAACACTGGCCCTTGCTCCGCTGACCTTTGAAGCATTCATTTTATCCCAGAAACTTCTTTGCTTTTGGTCCAGTCCAGTTGAGCTGACCTTCCATGTATTGAGTATTGTCCTTGCCTTCACCTAAAGCAGTTCTTATCTACTAATTAATCAGTAAAAAACCCTCTCCCACCCTCCCTCCCTCCCCCCCTCGTAACCACAAAAGTATGTGTTCTTCCCAGTTTATACTATTTCTTAAGATCTTATAATAGTGGTCTTATGCAATATTTGTCCTTTTGCCTCTGACTAATTTCGCTCAGCATAATGCCTTCCAGGTTCCTCCATGTTATGAAATGTTTCATAGATTCGTCACTGTTCTTTATCGATGCGTAGTATTCCATTGTGTGAATATACCACAATTTATTCAACCATTCTTCCGTTGATGGACACCTTGGTTGCTTCCAGCTTTTTGCTATTGTAAACAGAGCTGCAATAAACATGGGTGTGCATATATCTGTTTGTGTGAAGTCTCTTATTTCTCTAGCGTACATTCCAAGGAGTGGGATTTCTGAGTTGTATGGTAGTTCTATTTCTAACTGTTTAAGATAACGCCAGATAGATTTCCAAAGTTCATTTGTTTTTATGGTTACATATTACTCCATTGTGTAGATTCATCGTAGTTTATCCAACTAAAAAAAAAAAAATAGTCCCCTTTTAATAGATCTTTCTGTTTTCCAGTCTTTTGCTATTGTAAGGAGAGCTACAATAATTAGTCTTATGCATATATGTCTTTGTATTTTTCTCAGTGTGCTTTTTGCGTGTATTTCTACAGCCGGAACTTCTGGGTCAAAGGGTAAATGGGCATGTAATTTTCCTAGATATTTTAAAATTCCCCTCCATGGGAAAATGTGTATCTTTCTTTCTCTCTCATCTGCAATATATATGAAGCTTCCTTTTTCCCTATAGCCTTGCCAAAAATATATTGTCAAATTTTGGAAAATCCAAAATATTTTCAAATTCAACAATTTGATCATTGTGCTTTGAAAATATCTGGGACATTTTATTTAATATGTCTATGACTCTTTAATATACAAATAACTTGCAACTTGAATAAGCACTTAATCATAATTAACATAAAGCTAACTAGAAGGAAAGGAACTTAGGACACATATAGTCATAAAATCAACTCACAGAATGAAATTCATTTTCCACTTCTATATGTGGCAGCATCCCTCCTTATGGTATGCTGCCTGTTTTGTAATTGTTCCTGTTTTTTTAATTTTTTGGTCTGCTACATCTTCTTACCTTACTCCTGACTCTTTACAGCTTTCCTGTTACAGCTGCTTACGATTATCACCTGGAAGCCTAATCCTCCCCTTAGCACGGCCCATAATCACCCCTTTATTCAGGAATCTGGATTTGTACCTTCTGATCTTTCCACTGTCTCCGCACTCCAGATTTCCTCTTGTCCTAGTGGGCACAGCCCCGTACTTCCTTCTACATCTTCTGCCTTCTGCCATTTTGCCCTAAACAGTAGGAGGGGTGCCAGAGGCTTGCGGTTCCCCAGCTGAGGGTCCCCAGAGTTGAACGAGTAACTCAGAGCGGGAATCTGTTTTACCTAAGTCTGTGGTTCTGCTAGAAGCTGATTTTAATTTTTGCAGTAGCCCATTTTAACCATCTCTCACCTTTTCACTTTAAAAAAATCTATTTACTGATTTTAATTTAATTTTGTAAATATTTACCTAAAAATCTATTTATTGATTTTTCCCTTTGCTGTTTATTTCTACTATCAATTAGGATTGTAAGATGAATTCACGTTTATTCTAGAATATTTGGGAAATAAACAGAAGTATAAAAAGACAGAAAAAATATAGGAACACAATACCCAGATGTGGCCAGTAATAAGTAATGTTTTGTCAAGTTTACTTCTGAGTATTTTCTATGCTTTGTAATGTAACTGAGATCATAGGACATATGCACATTTTTATTCTGTTTTTTGTCTATTGTTTTTTCAAAGAACACATGATTTTATTTATTAATGGCAGTGTCCTCTTTCATAATTTATTAATGTACCATTTATTCCTTCCTCTTGTATTTTAAAATTAAATTAGAAGTATTTTTGTTCATTTTCTAACTGTGTTAGTTGAATGCATAGATACTTTATGTTTATTATTTTTATTCAAAATGAAATTTTAGGGATTTATTTTTCTTACCCCCAAAGTAACAGATTTTTATCGAAGTCAGAAAATACTGTGGGACAAACCCATGATAACCCCACTCACCAAGAAACTGCTATTAATGGATTTCACATTGTTTTGGTGTTTATGTACATTCTCTTTGCATTCTATGAATTTCCTTATTCCCTCCTTGATGTCTTCTATAACCCAGTCTTTTTTCAGGAGGGTATTGTTCAGTTTCCAAGTATTTGATTTCTTTTCCCTAGTTTTTCTGTTATTGATTTCTAGTTTTATTGCCTTGTGGTCTGAGAAAATGCTTTGTAATATTTCGATGTTTTGGACTCTGCAAAGGTTTGTTTTATGACCTAGTATGTGGTCTATTCTAGAGAATGTTCCATGTGCGCTAGAAAAAAAGTATACTTTGCAGCAGTTGGGTGGAGAGTTCTGTATAAGTCAATGAGGTCAAGTTGGTTGATTGTTGTAATTAGGTCTTCCGTGTCTCTATTCAGCTTCTTACTGGATGTCCTGTCCTTCTCCGAAAGTGGTGTGTTGAAGTCTCCTACTATAATTGTGGAGGTGTCTATCTCACTTTTCAATTCTGTTAAAATTTGATTTATGTATCTTGCAGCCCTGTCATTGGGTGCATAAATATTTAATATGGTTATGTCTTCCTGATCAATTGTCCCTTTTAATCATTATGTAGTGTCCTTCTTTATCCTTTGTGGTGGATTTAAGTCTAAAGTCTATTTTGTCAGAAATTAATATTGCTACTCCTCTTCTTTTTTGCTTATTGTTTGCTTGATATATTTTTTTCCATCCTTTGAGTTTTAGTTTGTTTGTGTCTCTAAGTCTAAGGTGTGTCTCTTGTAGGCAGCATATAGATGGATCGTGTTTCTTTATCCAGTCTGTGACTCTCTGTCTCTTTATTGGTGCATTTAGTCCATTTACATTCAGCGTAATTATACATAAATAAATGTTTAGTGTTGTTATTTTGATGCCTTTTTATGTGTGTTGTTGACAATTTCATTTTTCCACTTACTTTTTTGTGCTGAGACGTTTTTCTTAGTAAATTGTGAGATCCTCATTTTCGTAGTGTTTGACTTTATGTTTGTTGAGTCGTTACGTTTTTCTTGGCTTTTATCTTGAGTTATGGAGTTGTTATATCTCTTTGTGGTTACCTTATTATTTACCCCTATTTTTCTAAGTAAACACCTAACTTGTATTGTCCTATATCGCCTTGTATCACTCTCCTTATGGCAGTTCTATGCCTCCTGTATTTAGTCCCTCTTTTTGATTATTGTGATCTTTTACATATTGACTTCCGTGATTCCCTGTTATGAGTATTTTTTTTTAATTAATCTTAATTTGTTTTTGTGATTTCCCTATTTGAGTTGATATCAGGATGTTCTGTTTTGTGACCATGTGTTGTGCTGGTATCTGATATTATTGGTTTTCTGACCAAACAATATCCTCTGGTATTTCTTGTAGCTTTGGTTTGGTTTTTGCAAATTCTCTAAACTTGTGTTTGTCTGTAAATATCTTAATTTCGCCTTCATATTTCAGAGAGAGTTTTGCTGGATATATGATCCTTGGTTGGCAGTTTTTCTCCTTCAGTGCTCTGTATATGTCGTCCCATTCCCTTCTTGCCTGCATGGTTTCTGCTGAGTAGTCTGAACTTATTCTTATGGATTCTCCCTTGAAGGAAACCTTTCTTTTCTCCCTGGCTGCTTTTAAAATTTTCTCTTTATCTTTGGTTTTGGCAAGTTTGATGATAATATGTCTTGGTGTTTTTCTTTTTGGATCAATCTTAAATGGGGTTCGATGAGCATCTTGCATAGATATCTTTTCATCTTTTATGATGTCAGGGAAGTTTTGTGTCAGGAGTTCTTCAACTATTTTCTCTGTGTTTTCTGTCCTCCCTCCCTGTTCTGGGACTCCAATCACACGCAAGTTATCCTTCTTGATAGAGTCCCACATGATTCTTAGGGTTTCTTCATTTTTTTTAATTCTTTTATCTGATTTTTTTTCAGCTATATTGGTGTTAATTCCCTGGTCCTCCAGATGTCCCAGTCTGCATTCTAATTGCTCGAGTCTGCTCCTCTGACTTCCTATTGCGTTGTCTAATTGTGTAATTTTATTGTTAATCTTTTGGATTTCTACATGCTGTCTCTCTATGGATTCTTGCAACTTATTAATTTTTCCACTATGTTCTTGAATAATCTTTTTGAGTTCTTCAACAGTTTTATCAGTGTGTTCCTTGGCTTTTTCTGCAGTTTGCCTTATTTCATTTCTGATGTCTTGAAGCATTCTGTAAATTAGTTTTTTATATTCTGTATCTGATAATTCCAGGATTGTATCTTCATTTGGGAAAGATTTTGATTCTTTTGTTTGGGGGGTTGTAGAAGCTGTCATGGTCTGCTTCTTTATGTGGTTTGATATGGACTGCTGTCTCCGAGCGAGCCATCACTGGGAAACTAGTTTTTCCAGAAAATCCGCTAAAAAAAAATGCAGTCATATCCCTATCAGAATTGCCTTTGGATTATAACCACCACCTTGTTCCCTGTAAGGATGAAAGTCTGAGATTTGGATCATATATGCTTGGCTGTAGCTGGTTCTGTGTTTTTAGTCCAATTAGGGGTGGATTTTTGGTCCCTGGGTTTTTTTTTTTTTTTTGTTCCTTCTCTCAGGCCAAAACAGTGGGTTAGGAAAAGACCAAAAGAAAAAAAAAGGGGGGAGGGGAAGCAAAGCCGCGGAGTGGGAGCCGTTCTCCCTCTGGCTCAGGCAATTCCAATGTTAATGAAGCCGCCTGGGGAAGGTGGGGGAGGGATCAGAGAGATAGCAGAGTAGCACCTCAGAATATAGCCAGAGTTGCTTGTCTTGCTTGGAATGACTATTATATCTGAGATTCCCATGGGGCGTGTCGCCTATGTGTGCTGGCTGTGTGGAGACTGCCCCCGGGGATCTGGCCCACTGAAGCCGCTGTCAGATCCTCTGCTGCCAGTCCCACGCCCAGCATCAAGGTTCCCCTGCTGGAACGGTGCACTCCTGACTCCAAAATCAGTTGCTGCCTCCCGGGGACTTCTCGTCCCACCAGCCGCGTCGCCGCGCCGCTCTCGCGGACCAGCTGGGCCCCCTCCCGGGGTTAGTTCAGGGGAGTGGAGCAGCTCTTCGTGCTGGCGTCGTACCTGCGCCCAGCCAAAATCCCAGTGGGACAGTTCCCCAGCTGAGACGCTGCTCTCCCCGCTCCAAGACCAGTCACTGCCTCCCGGGGACTTCTCCTACTGGCTGCGTCGCCACGCCGCCCACAGCTAAATCGGGCACCAAAGGTTACCTGACTGGGACGCTGGCTCCAGGCTCTGAAAACAATCGCTGCTTCCCCGTATTTGTTCGTTTTCTGTCTCTAAATCTGTGTTTGTTGTTCAGGGTTCATAGATTGTTATGTACGTGATCCATTCACTTGTTTTTCGGAGTCTTTGTTGCAAGAGGGATCCGAGGTAGCGTCTACCTAGTCCGCCATCTTGGCCCCCCTCCAATGTCATTTTTAATGACTACAGAGTATCTTATTGTGTAGCTGTACCACAGTTATTTAATCAAATTCATGTTTTAAGATGGCCAAAGTGTTTCTGAACAGAAGATCTCAAAGGTCACCTTGAGAAGACAAAGTAAAGTATTATGATGACATGTGCAAAGACCTACAGATTGAAAACCAAAAGGGAAGAACATGCTCAGCATTTCTCAAGCTGAAAGAACTGAAGGAAGAATTCAAGCCTTGAGTTGCAATACTGAAGGATTCTATGGGGGAAAATATTAAACGACACAGGACGCATCAAAAAAAGATGAAAGGAATATAAAGTGTCACTATACCAAAAAGAACTGGTCGATGATCAACGATTTCAGGAGATAGCATGCCAACCAACTGGAAGAGATCCATATTTATGCCTATTCCCAAGAAAGGTGATCCCACCAAATGTGGAAATTATCAAAAAATATCATTAATACCACATGCAAGCAAAATTTTGCTGAAGATCATTCAAAAGTTTCTGCAGCAGTATATTGACAGGGAGCAGCCAGAAATTCAAGCCAGTTTTAAAAGAGGATGTGAAACCAGGGATATGATTGCTGATGTCAGATGGTTTCTGGCTGAAAGCAGAGAATACCAGAAGGATGTTTACCTGTGTTTTATTGACTATGCAAAGGCATTCGATTGTGTGGATCATAACAAATTATGGATAATGTTGTGGAGAATGGGAATTCTGAAACAATTGCGCTCATGAGGAATCTGTACATGGATCAAGAGGCAATCGTTCAAACAAATCGAGGGGATACTGCATGGTTTAAAGTCAGGAAAGGTGTGCATCAGGACTGTATCTTTTCACCAAACCTATTCAATCTGTATGCTGAGCAAATAATTCAAGAAGCTGGACTATATGAAGAAGAACGCAAAGTCAGGACCTGCGTTATGCAGATGACACAACCTTGCTTGTTGAAAAGCACTTGAAGCACTTACTGATGAAGATCAAAGAGCACAGCCTTCAGTATGGATTAAACCTCAGCATAAAGAAAACACAAATCCTCACAACTGAACCTGTGGATCATGATAAATGGAGAAGATTGAAGTTATAAAGAATTTCATTTTACTTGGATCCACAATCAACACCCATGGAAGCAGCAGTCAAGAAATCAAAAGATTCATTGCACTGGGCAAATCTGCTGCAAAAGACCTCTTTAAAGAGTTGAAAAGCAAAGACACCACCTTGAGGACTAAGGTGCGGCTGACCCAAGCCATGGTGTTTTCAATTGCCTCATATGCATGCAAAAGCTGGACAAAGAATAAGGAAGACGAAAGAAGAATTAACTCCTTTGAATTGTGGTGTAGCCAAAGAATATTGAATATACCATGGACTACCAAAAGAATGAACAAATCTGTTTTGGAAGAAGTACAACCAGAGTGTTCCTTAGAAGCAAGGATGGTGAGACTATGTCTCACATACTTTGGATTTTTATCAGAAGGAATCCGTCCCTGGAGAAGGACATCATCCTTGGTAGAGTACAGAGTCAGCAAAAAAGAGGAAGACCCTCAATGAGACAGATTGACAACAGTGGCTGCAACAATGGGTTGGAGCATAGTAACAATTGTGAGGTTGGTGCAGGACCAGGCAGTGTTTTGTTCTGTTGTGCATTGGGTTGCTATGAGTTGGAAACGACTCGATGGCACCTAACAACAGTAACAAATTGTTTCTAGGAGTTCCTTGATGGTGCAAATGGTTAAGCACTTGGCTACTAACCGAAAGGTTGACAGTTCAAATCCACCCAGAGACACCCTGGAAGAAAGGCCAGGTGATCTGATTCCAAAAGCCATAGCCATGAAAACCCTATGGAGCAAAGTTCTGCTCTGACGCACATGGGGTCTCCGTGAGTTGGAGTCAACTCGATGACAATTGGTTTAAGTTTGGTTTCTAATGTAACATTTCCTCCTTAGAGAAATGCTGCTTTGTAATGAATATATTTTAGATATACTTTTGGACATAGCTTACGTTTGGGAAAGGGGAGGTATTCAATTTCTAGAAGCAGAATTCACAGACTAAAGGATCTATTTACTTATTTAATTTTATTTTGTTTTAAGTGAAAGTTTACAGCTCAGTTTAGTTTCTCATCAAAAAATGTATACACATATTGTTTTGTGACATTGCAGTTCCTGTAACGTGACAGCACTCTCTCCCCTTCCACCCCAGCTTCCCCGTGTCCATTCATCCAGTTTTCCCGTCCCTTCCTGTCTCCTTGTCTTGCTTTTGGGCAGGAGTTGCCCATTTGAGGGCCTATTTATTTTTTAAGTTTTTATTACATTTACGTATGGTCAATTTTCATCTTAGATTAATTCCCACTTCTATCCATGTTGTCTTGTGTTTTCACCTCCTCATCAACATGGAGCATATACATTTAATAGACCTTTTTTATTTGCTAGGGAAATGTGGCATTTTTCTTCAGTGACTAGTGATATTGAATTTTTCTGTAATTTTTTTTGTGTTTATATCCATGTTTTGTTGTTGTTAGGTGCCACTGAGTCACTTCTGACTCATAGCAACCCTATGTACAACAGAATGAAACACTGCCTGGTTCTGTGACATTCTCACAATCATTGTTAGGCCTGAGCCCCATCATTCATGTTTTTAGCCCACTTTTATTTCACTGTCCTCCATATAGGAAGGACATTACTAATTTACCTTGTATAATTCATCTTGTCATTTCTCCTTTTATTTTATTATTGATGTAAGCCAGTTTTACATGTTTATGTAGACTAGTCAATCAGTTTTTCTCTTTATGTTTTTGGCCATGGGGCTACTTCAAAAATTTTCCATCCCATCTTATGGCTATATAAGTTTCAACTATTTCTTTTAGGACTTTCATAATTTTATTTTTTTCTTTAATGTTTAATATTTTAATCACAGCTGAAATTATTTTAGTTTAAGACATGAAGCTGTATTGAACTTTATAATTTTATATGCTAGTTATTGTTTTGGTTTCCTTGGACTGCCATAATGAAATACCACCAAGTGGGTGGCTTTAAAGAACAAACATTTATTTTCTCACAGTTCTGGAGGCAAGAAGTCTGAATTCAGGGGGTTGACCAGGTTGATTCCTTCTGGGGACTTTGAGAGAGAAACTGTTCTATGCCACTTTCCTAGCTCTTGATGGCTGCCAGCAACCCTTGGAGTTCCTTGGCTTGTAGACGGATCCTCACATGCTGCTGTTCTCCTGTGTGTGACTCTGTTGCCATGTCTGTCCTCCTCTTTATAAGACACCATTCAAAAGGGATTGAGATTAGGACTCGTTCTACTCTGAGATAACCTTGTTTAACTTAACTAATAACATCTTCAAAGGCCCTATTTTCAAAAAATGTCATGTTCACTGGTGCAGAGGTTAGGGTTTCAATGTATCTTTTGGGGGGACATAATCCGTAACAGTTACTTAAATGCCACTTTGTTAATATCCCATGCTTTTCCCCATTGATTCAAAATGCCATCTTTACTGTGTACTTAATATATTTTTACACACACACACACACACACACACACACACACACACACACACACAATTATGAAACCCCTGGAGGTAAAAGAGCAAACTGAAGTCAGAGGTCTAAGAAGTAGCTGTGAAGATTTTCACATACCATCGTCTCTGAGATTCAGGCTGTGTCGTTTTCTAACATGTTGCCATGCCCTCTGGGAAGGTGAGGATGGGGCCTTCCAGGACTGCTCTCTGGGTGTCACACCTGAGGCAGTTCTTCCTGGTCCTTGGAGCATGATCAATGATTCCCGAATGTATTCTAGTCTCAGCCGCTTCTTCTCCAAACTGTTAGGGATTCTCTTCCTTTCTTATTCTTCCTCGTTTTAGCTCTCAAGGCGCTAGGGGGTAAGATCTAGTTTTCCTTCCCCCACAACCTAAACATCCCAGTACACAAACCCCCTTTCTCAGGTTGGGCTTCCCTAATAGCAGACCCTGAGACAAGGATTTGAGCACAAGGAACCTATTTTTGCAAGTGATTCTGTAAGCACTGGCTGAGAAGCCCAGAATGTGATGTGGGGAGGGAGCTAGTAGAAAGAAGCGTAATGACTGCTCTGGGCAGCTGGTCCAATCCCACTGGGGACCTCTAGCTGGCTGTAGAACTTGTGTCAAAATTGTCCCACCTGAAAGATGAGAGAGCTGGAGTATTTATCCACCACCTGTTGTCAGTCCCTGGCTGAAGGGTGTTCCCAGTAGGTCCCTAGCTCCCCAGCATTTCTGGCTGGCTCCTCCCATCAGAGAAAGGCAAAGAGTTCCATTTTCCTCCAGTTTGAAGCCATGAGGAGTATATGGGAAGGCCATCAACTGTGACTGCTGAAGTCCACCCCTTGAAAACATCGCCAGTGATTATTGTCCAGGTTCTACTGAAAACATGTTCATGGTGGACAATTCAAGATAGCCTTTGCCTTTTTGTTAGAAAGTCCTTCCCTATACTGAGCCTGGAGGTGTAAACAGTTGTTGTGCTCAGCTGCTAATTGAAATGCTGGAGATTTGAGCCCACCCAGGGGTTCCTCAGAAGAAAGTCCCAGATATCTACTTCCAAAAAACCAACCATTGAAAACTCTGTGGAGATAGTTCTGCTCTGACACTCATGTGGCTGCCATGAGTTGGAGATGACTCAAGGGCTACTGGTTAACTTTTTATATTGAGCCAAAGTGTGTCACCCTAAAACTTCCATATATATTTTTTAATACTTCCTCCTGGAGAAAAAAAAGTACCAAAAATATGTTTCGGAGGAGTTCGAGCAGTTACCCAGAAACACCAGAGCCTACCATCTTACACAAAGTGCACTCAGTTGCGTAATCCTGTATATCTGCCTCATCCTCCTATGTGCATCTATTGTGGTTTCTTAGAACAGCAAGTATGATGCAAACGTGGGTGTAGGCTAATGAGGAAGCCAGCTTAGCTGTTCATTTCAGTAGTGGGGGATAGAATAAGGTCAGCCTAGCCAATGACCACCTTGATTACGTCAGCTGCTCCAGGGAGTTGGGGGAAAATGTACCACTGTATGACTAATTCATGAGTCATGTGAATGTTTATTCTCATTTTCAGATTTTTTTAAACTGAACTTCCCTCCCACGAGCAAACAATTGGCATTTTTGTTCTAAAAGACTGTAGACTGGCCAATTCTATCATCATTTTAATCTCTTACCACATATTAATGGAATACATGTATTTAATTTGGCTTAGAAGAAGATTGAGTCCCAAGACAGCATCTGATTTGAGTCCATTGCATTTACTTGCTCCACAAGCAAATCTCAGATGAAACAGTCAGAGGCCAGCACTCAGAGCCATCCCAGAATGACAAGTCCACAGCCAACGGTGTGAAGGAAGGAATTTGTGCTTTGCATTCACTGGCTTTTCTTCAAGTATTTGGGTGGGGTCTTTGCATTGTGTATTTTAATGACAGGGAGGGTGATAAATGAGATCATAAACTTAGCTCTGTTGTCATCACTCTACAAAAGTTAAGTAGGATTAATTACCAAGAATCTGGGCAAGGAGCACTCCTCGAGGTCAGAAGTTGACTACAATGGCCTTCAACCTCATGTGATGTCCGATTGTGCCAGAGGAATCTAGTTTCTACTATGTAGTTCTCTCACATTCACAGGTCAGCAGGGAGACTGAAGTCTGTGGAATTAGGAATTAATTACAAATTTGTTCAGCCTGACTTTCTGACATAGAAGTTAGAAGCTAAAAACCTGTTGCTGTTGAGTACAGTCGATTTCAACTCGTGCTGATCCTATAGGACAGAGCAGAACTGCCCCATAGGGTTTCCAAGGCTGTAACCTTTACAGCCACCACTCGTCTGTCAGTTTGTACTACTGTAGTGGCTTGGGTGTTGCTTCAATAGGCAGATGACAAAACCTTGCTTGCTGAAAGTGAAGAGGACTTGAAGCACTTACTGATGAAGATCAAAGACTACAGCCTTCAGTATAGATTACACCTCAGCACAAAGAAAACAAAAAATCCTCACAACTGGACCAATAAGCAGTATCATGATAAATGGAGAAAAGATTGAAGTTCTCAAGGATTTCATTTTAGTTAGATTCACAATCAATGCCCATGGAAACAGCAGTCAAGAAATCGAACAATGTATTGCATTGGTGAATCTGCTGCAAAAGACCTCTTTAAAGTGTTAGAAAACCAAGATGTCACTTTGAGGACTCAAGTGCATCTGACCCAAGCCATGGTGTTTTTGATCGCCTCATATGCGTGTGAAAGCTGGACAATGAGTAAGGAAGACCGAAGGAGAACTGATGCCTTTGAGTTATGGTGTTGGCTAAGAATAGTGCATACACCATGGGCTGCCAGAAGAACAAACAAATCTGTCTTGGAAGAAGTACAGCCAGAATGCTCCTTAGAAGCAAGAATGGCGAGACTACGTTTCACATACTATGGACATGTTATCAGGAAGGATCATTCTCTGGAGAAGGGCATCATGCTTGGTAAAGTAGAGGGTCAGCAAAAAAGAGGAAGACCCTCAACAAGATGGGTTGACACAGTGGCTGCAACAATGGGGTCAAACATAACAATTGTGAGGATGGTACTGGACAGGGCAGTGTTTCGTTTTGTTGTACATAGGGTTGCTGGGAGTCAGAACTGACTCAAAGGCACCTAACAACAACAACAATCTTTACAAAAGCAGACTGCCACATCGTTCTCCTATGGAGCAGCAGGTGGGTTGAAACCACCAACCTTTTGGTTAGCAGTCATGCACGCTTAACCCCTGTGACACCAGGGGTCCTCAATAGGAAAATCCCATTTATAAGACTATCCCTTCCTCTCTAGTTGTGCAACCTTGGATTCCTGGCTCTGATACATATGTTCTGAAGGCGCATCACTGCCTTTGCCCCTGACTCTGCCTCACCCTACAACTGGGTGCTGCTCTCCTGGCTGGCCTCCCTGCATACCAGGTCTGAGCAGGGTTGGGCAGTGAGAGCCCCACCAACAGAGGCTCAGAGGTGTCCCAAGGCCTGGGGCAGGCTGTTGATGACAGCGGCTGCTGGCTCAGAGCCATGGTTCTCTTGGGGTGCTGAGGATGGCAGAGGGGCCTGGGGGGCTCCCATGATGGGAAAATGTAGTTCCTCATAAGGGTGGAGAACTGAGGCACATGCCGTGCTGGGCCCTCCTGTGCTACTGGGTCTGTCACCTGAAGAGTGACGGTGGCAACAGGAAGTCTGACCCATCTCAGTCACAGGGTGAAGCCAGCGGGGGTGGTGATGGGAGAGGCTTCCATGGGGCCAAATCACCTGGTGACAAATTGACCAACCTTATAAGCTACACCTTTGTCCCTCAATCACTTTTCATCAGTGGCTTTGGCATTGTGGAGATCGAGGTTAAGATGAGACTTTTAAAGGTTTGGGATGCCAAGAATGAAAATGTGCCCTGTATCTAAAATGCTAGCCTAAGAAATCCTTTGACTAGAGACCTAGTGTTGCCAAAACATAAGTGCCCTAAAATCGTATTCAAGAACAAATAGATATTTATATATAATATGAGCTATGATCTACAGGGGAGGTGTGAAGAAGCAATCGAACTTCTCAATAATTTCATTGTACTTAGATCAACAATCAAGGTCCATGGAAACAGCAGTCAAGAAATCAAGTGACATATTGCATTGGGCAAATTTGCTTCAAAAGATCCCTTTAAAATGTTAAAAAGCAAAAATGTCACTTTGAGGACAAAGGTGCACCTACCCAAACTATGGTATTTTCAATTACCTCATATGCATATGAAATCTGGGCACTGAATAAGGAAGACTGAAGAAGAATTGATGCCTTTGAATTATGGTGCTGGTGAAGAATACTGAACATACCATGGACTGCCAGAAAAATGAACAAGTCTGTCTTGGACGAAGTACAACAAGAATGTACCTTAGAAGTGAGGATGGAGAGACCCTGACTCGCGTACTGTGGACACATCATCAAGAATGACCAGTTTCTAAATCAAAAGCAAAGAAGTCTCCTGAATAAACCGTTCGCTTTGAAGGTCAGTGTGGGAAGGGCGTTGGTTTGGGGACTGTGGTTTCAGGGGACTTCTAGGACAATTGGCATAATAAAATCTATTAAGAAAACATTCTGCATCCCACTTTGGAAAGTGGTGTCTGGGATCTTAAATGCTAGCAAGTGGCCATCTAAGATGCATCAATTGGTCTCAACGCACCTGGAGCAAAGGAGAATGAAGAACACTAAAGACACAAGGTAATTATGAGCCCAAGAGACAGAAAGGGCAACATAAACCAGAGACTACATCGGCCTGAGATCAGAAGAACTAGATGGTGCCCAGCTGCAACTGATGACTGCCCTGACAGGGAACACAACAGAGAGCCCCTGGTGGAGCAGGAGAGCCGTGGGATGCAGACCTCAAATTCTGGTAAAAAGACCAGACTTAATGATCTGACTGAGACTAGAAGGACCCTGGAGGTCATGGTCCCCAGATGTCCTGTTAGCCCAAGACAGGAATCATTCCCAAAGCCAACTCTTCAGACAGGGATTGGACTGGACTATAGGATAGAAAATGACACTGGTGAGGAGTGAGCTTCTTGGCTCAAGTAGACATATAAGGCTATTTGGGCAGATCTTGTATGGAGGGGAGATGAGAAGGCAGAGGGGGACAGAAGCTGGCTGAGTGGACATGGGAATACAGGGTGGAAAGAAGGAGTGTGCTGTTTCATTAGGAGGAGAGCAACTAGGAGTATATAAAAAAAAACAAGGTGTATATAAATTTTTGTATGAGAGACTGACTTCATTGGTAAATTTTCACTTAAAGCACAATAAAAATTAAAAAAAAAAAAAAAAGGATGACCAGTCTCTAGAAAAGGACATCATTGGTAAAGCAGAGGGCCTGTGAAAATGAAGGAAATCCTCAATGAGATGGATGGACACAATAACCACAACAATGGACTACGACCA
Source organism: Loxodonta africana (assembly GCF_030014295.1). Lineage (NCBI taxonomy): Eukaryota > Metazoa > Chordata > Mammalia > Proboscidea > Elephantidae > Loxodonta > Loxodonta africana. The sequence continues at coordinate 4,149,910 of NC_087347.1, read as the reverse complement.
ACATGCCAATAATCATGAAGATGGTGCAGGAGCAGGCAATGTTCTGTTCTGTACACAGAAGGTCCCTCTCCGTGAGTTGGAATGGCTTGACAGCAACTAACAACAACAACCAGATCCATGTATGTTTCTCCAATTTTTGTTGATGTTTCGTTGGACAAGGAACAATTTTAAAATTGAGGCAGTCAATGGCTTTTACTGAAGTCCTCTCATTGAGGGGTAAGGGAGGGGTGTAAGAGAGAAAGTGGCCCATGCGTCAGGACCCTGAGTTCTCTCTGGGACTCAATATGAAATGATCTCTGATCAAAGATGTTCTCCAGAGCTGTCGCAGCTCCTGACATCCTCATTGGTAAAATATGGTCAGTAATGATTTTTACCTGCTAAGACGACACCCTGGTGGTGTAGTGGTTAAAAGCTACAGCTGCTAACCAAAAGGTCGGCAGTTTGAATCCACCAGGCGCTCCTTGGAAACCCTATGGGGCAGTTTTACTCTGTCCTCTAGGGTCATTATGAGTCAAAAGTGACTCAATGGCAGTGCGTTTTTTTTTTTCAAGACAACACCTAGGGGCTCAAGGTGACCTCCTTTGAGTCCGTGGCAGGAGAGCAGGCATGGATCCCCAGGTGGGGCATCTCAAAAAGAAAACCTTCCCTATGGCAAGTTGGGCCTAGCCCACTGGCTCCAGAAAACGGAGACTCTTTGTTAATGTTGTCAGATTCATTATTTTTATTGTAAGGACAGAAATTTCATTAACTCATAAAAATTGGAGGGAAAATGTCCATTGCCATACAACATTGGGACAGATGTTTAATTTCAAGGCATGCATACACATACTGAGCTTTCCAACAAAGCGGAAGCTAGACATTCTTAACAGCCCTTACCAATTAGTGGTGTCTCCTTTCCCCCCAGTACACATACCGATGGCCAGGTTTGGTGCCATAGAGCCCTGAGACTTAACAGCCATTATCTGTCTGGGCTAACCTCAAATCCTATGATGACATGTGACACGAAGAGTGGGAATTCTTTGAGGTTATGGTTGCCTTTGGTTGAAGACTCCACTTTATGCCCTGGCCACCTTCCCAGCTTCAGCCCCACTTCCACCAGGGAACAGGATGTGGAGGTTACATTTGTCTTGGCTCCACCACTTACTGTCTTTATGAAGGTGGGAAAACCATTTTACCTTGTATCTGAGCCTTGTTTATTTATTTGAAAAGTAAGAATATGTGTATATATGTACAGGCACGGAAACCCTGGTGGCGTAGTGGTTAAGAGCTATGACTGCTAATCAAGAGGTCGGCAGTTCGAATCCACCAGGCACTCCTTGGAAACCCTATATGGGGCAGTTCTACTCAGTTTCCAAGGTGGATTCGAACCGCCAATCTTTTGGTCAGCAGGCAAGTGTGTTAACCGTTTGCTCCACCCAGGGACTCAAATATATCTATGTGTACATATATAGATCATATACTTCGTATATCTCTAGATCTTGTGTAGAGTAGGTTGAATAATGTAAGCAAAGTGCTCTTCATATCCCATTGATTGCTCGGTGCAGGGTTCATCCTCAGCTAGTGAGCAAAGGTGATGATGATGATGTTAATGAATAAAGAACCCAGTGCAGGGCTGGCTTAGAGTAGCCACTCAACACAATTTAAGACAGCAAACCTGAAAATGATAAACAACTTACATCGATAAGAATGCTTTCTAGATAACACCAAAAAACAAAAAAATAAACCCATTGCTGCTAAGTTGATTTCGACTCACAGGGACCCTATAGGACAGAGTAGAACTGCCCCATAGGGTTTCCAAGGAGTGCCTAGTGGATTCAAACTGCTGACTTTTTGGTTAGCAGCCAAGTCTTAACCACGGCGTCACCAGGGCTCCGAGGTGACACAGTGCTTGCAAATACATCATTTAATTTCACCCTTGCAACTTCCCTGTAGGGCAGCTAAGGCAGGGATGCAGGACTCAGTTCTCTGCTGACAAAGCACAAGGTCGTGTAGCAGCCACGGGCAGCCAGCCCGCCCTCTGGCCATCCCTCCCAGGCCAGCACTGTCCAGCCAAGTGCAGCCTGCCTAGCACTGCCCTGCCCTGGGAGACCACGCCCTCTGCAGTTGCACCTCAGGCCTCCACTGGCCCTCCAGGTTCCCGGCTCCTCTGCACGTGCTGCCCACCATCTGCTTTGCTCCACCATCCCCTCTGTTGGGAATGTCCCCATCTCATGCTGTGAAAATGCCCACCCCAGCCTCCAAATCTCCATCACCACCACCTGCATCACCCTGCATCACCCCCCCAGATACCCCGGTAAAGTGCCCCTTTCTTTTCTCAAGCCATGATAGTTCTGAGCTATGAGAGTATTAGAAGGAAATACGGTAAAATTGTGATATAATTTTGGAGTGGGGAAGGCCAAGCACTAAACCAAAGGAAGAAATGATGAAGTCAGACATTAAAAAATGTAAATGACCTGTGTGAGTTCTGAAAAGTGTCTGTTAGAAGGTGCATGCTTGAGCACCATCCTTGCCATCTGATTCTGGTGAGAAGTGACCTAATAAATTTAAGAATAGAGGAAATAGAGGGAAATCTACATTATCAGTTGTAGAGCTAGGGAGAAGGCTGCTTAAAATGTCAGGAAAACCAAGAAGTGGGCGCTAAGTGCAGTATAGATGGAACCAGGTTGAAGGGCACCAGGTGTGAGCACACCCCACTTCTCCTTGCCGTGGTCAGAGCTCAGTGGAGTGAGTGTAGGTGCCTGCACTCCACAGCACTCCTTCCCTGGGTGGGAATGAGGAGGACAGGAGGCAGGAGAGCTTGCCATGTCAAAGGGGTCCCTGGGCTGCTGCGGATGCAGGGGCAGCAGGTGGAAATGAGAAGGCGTGTGCACAGCTGCTCTGGGTTCAACCTGGATGCAGGGTGAGAACAGCTGGACCAAGGAGGATGCAGCGTTCCAGCACAGGAAGACCTCGGTCACACTTGGCCGATGTTCCCCCAAGTGACATGGCCACAATGGGGACGTGTGTTTGGGACGAGGCTCCTCCTCCCACTCTGAGACCCTCAGCTCAGGGCCCAGGAGAAAACTATACACAGCTGCTGGACAAACTTATGCATTTTATTTCTGGCCAAAAAAACAACAGAAAAGTGGGGGTGGTGGTGGTCCCCAACTGGCCCAAACTTCAGCCATGGATGCAAACGACTAGAAGATCACTGGATGTGCGGGCACTTGAAGAGTGGGTCAGTCATTGCCTTTCCAGGTATTCACTAACAGAAAAAGCCCAGCGAAGCATGACGCTGAGGACAACATTGCTGTTCATAGGACAAGGGAAAATCAGCCCTAACCAAAGAGGGGACTTTTCTCCCCGTTATTTGAAGATGATATGATTGTCTCCCCAGAGACAACTGAAAAACTACTGGAACAGATATGAGTTGAGGATGTGGCTGGTGACAAAACAGAAGTCTAGGAATCCATATTTTTTCTGTGTGACAGCAAATTCAAGTTGGAAAAGACCATTATGCCTCAGCTCTGAGATATGTATATTTTGTTCACTTACTCATTTTCCTGAAATTGGGATGTTTTCGTGATTGTTATGTCCACTAAATAGACTAGATTTTTTTTCCCCCTGGGGAAGATGACATTAAGTTAATGGGGTGTCTTTGAATTAATGAAATGTGGCACAATTAAAAAAAAGCACTTCATTTGCAATAGTAACAGAATTATCAAGTACAGAGCACCAGGAAGGGTGAGAAATGTGGGAATCACGGCAAAGACATCTTCAGAATGGAACCTGAGGAAGGGGAGAAACAGCCTATACTCCAGGATGGGAAAATTACATATTTAAATAGACTATTTCAGCACTCTAATGCACTCTAATGGGGACACTCTAACGCCTTGGGGGATGCAAATCCAATTAAAATTCTGGAAGGCTATTTTGGGAAACAAAATGATGTTAAGTTCCTTTGGAAGAATGTTCAAGAATAGTTAAGAACTCCCTGAAAAATGATAGTGTTGTATGACCCAGATTACCAAATACCAAAACACCTTAAAGCCATCATAATGAAAATGGCATGATACCAGTGTTAACAGTGTTAACAGAAGTAGAATAATAGCAGAGAATATATAGTTCAGAAACAGAGCCAAGGTACTTAGGTATTCATTACATGAAAAGGGGAGAATTAAGTCAGTGTGGAAAAGATGGACTGTGCAATAAATGTTATTGGCATAAGTGGTTAAATTTTTTGAAAAAAAAAATTTAAGTTGGATTCTTACCTCACAATAAAATAAATTCCAGATGGCTTAAGAAGATAAGGGTAATGCAAATGAAATGGCAAAGGAATTTAAGGGAAATATTGGTGAATATTTTTACACTCTGGGGGTGAAAAAGCTTTTCCTAAGCATCACACCTAAGTTAGGAATACAGTGGGAAAGCTCTGTGACTCTGTATAAAAATGTGAAATGCCCACATGTGAGGGGAAAAGACAAACGAAGCACTGACATCACTGTTTCCAACAGGAGATACAGGGCTTGTGTTTTATACTAATCAGCCCTTACCGTCTGCCCAGCCCTGTTATCAACACGTTCTATGAAGTCACTTATTTAATTCCCTGTCTGTTGGTGTGGCCTACTGTGGGGGCTTGAGTTGCTACAATGCTGGAAGCTAGGCGTCCAGTATTTCCAATACCAGCAGGGTCACCTATGGTGAATAAGTTTTAGCGGAGCTTCCAGACTAAGACAGACTAGGGAGAAAGGCCTGGTGACCTACTTCCAAAAATTAGCCAGTGAAAACCCTATGGATCACAACAGAACATTGTCTGACTTGATTGTTGTGGATACATCATCTGGAGGGATCAATCTCTAGAAGAAAACATCATGTTGGGTGGAGTGGAGGGCCAGTGAGGGTGAGAGAGGCCCCTGGTGAGGTGGATTGGCATAGTAGCTACAACAATGTACCAGAACATGCCAGCAGTTGTGAGAATGATGCAGGACTGGGCACTGTTTCTTTCTGTTGTACATAAGGTCACCATGAGTCAAAGTCAACTCAATTGCAGCTGGCTATCTGTCTGTCTCTGTCTTTCTATATGTGTTATCATCTATCTACCTACCTGCTGAAAAGAATTGGTCAACATTCAACCATTTTTAGAGGTAGCATATGATCAAGAACCAGTGGTACTAAAGGAAGAAGGCATCAGCAAGAAACAAGGCTCCAGGAATTGATGGAATACCCATTGAGATGTTTCAACAAATGAATGCAATGCTGGAAGCATTCACTTGTCTACGCCAAGAAATTTGGAAGACAGCTAACTGGCCAACTGACTAGAAGAGATTCATATTTGTGCCCATTCCAAAGAAGTTGATCCAACCTAATGCTGAAATTATCAAACAATATCATTAATATCACATGCAAGTAAGATTTTGCTGAAGATCATTGAAAAATGATTGCAAAAGTAAATCTGCAGGGAACTTCCAGAAATTCCAGCCGGATTCAGAAGAGGATGTGGAGTGAGGGATACCGTTGCTGATGTCAAGTGGATTCTGGCTGAAAGCAGACAATACCAGAAAGGTGTTAACCTGTGTTTTATTGACTATGCAAAGGCATTCGACTGTGTGGATTATGACAAATTATGGATAAGATTGCAAAGAATGGGACTTCCAGAACACTTAAATGTGCCCATGAGGAACCTGTACACGGACCAACAGGCAGTCGTTCAGCCAGAACAAGAGGATACTGTGTGGTTTAAAATCAGGAAAGGTGTGCATCAGGGTTATATCCTTTCACCATACTTATTCAATCTGTATGCTGAGAAAAAATCCAAGAAGCAGTACTATATGAAGAATGTGGCCTCAGGATTGGACAAAGACACATTAATAACCTGCGTTATGCAGATGACACAGCCTTGTTTGCTGAAAGTGAAGAGGACTTGAAACACTTACTGATGAAGATCAAAGACCACAGCCTTCAGTATGGATTACACTTCAACATAAGGAAAAAAAAAAAATCCTCACAACTGGACCAATAAGCAACATCATGATAAACAGAGAAAAGATTAAAGATGTCAATGATTTCATTTTACTTGGATCCACAATTAGTGCCTGTGAAAGCAGTAGTCAAGAAATCAAACGACAAATTGCACTGGGCAAATCTGCTGCCAAAGATCTCTTTAGAGTGTTAAAAAGCAAAGATGTCACTTTGAGGACTAAAGTACGCCTGACCCAAGCCATGGTATTTTCAATTGTCTCATATGTATGTGAAAGCTGGACAATGAATAAGGAAGACTGAAGAAGAATTGATACCTTTGACTTATGCTGTTGGTGGAGAAATTGAATATACCATGGACTGCCAGAAGAATGAACAAATCTTTCTTGGCAGAAGTATAACCAGAATGTTTCTTAGAAGTGAGGATGGTGAGACTTCATCTCAAGTACTTTGGTATGTTATCAGGAGGGACCAGTCTCTGGAGAAGGACATCATGCTTTGTAAAGTAGAGGGTCAGCAAAAGAGAGGAAGACCCTCAATGAGATGGATTGACACAGTGGCTGCAAGAATGGGCTCAAACAGCAATGATTGTGAGGACGGTGTAGGAAAATAGTAACTAAAAGCAATACTGCATTCCTGGAGGGATTGTGACAGTTACTGCTACCATCAAGGATTTGAAGGATACAGGGGTAGTGATTCCCATTACAGTCCCATTAAACTTGCCTATTTGTCCTGTGCAAAAACAGAGTGATCTTGGAGAATGACAGTGGATTTCTGAAAACTTTAAACAGATGATGACTCCAATTGCAGCTGTAGCTCCAGACGTGGTTTCATCGCTTGAGCAAATTAACACATCTCCTGGCACCTGGTGTGCAGCTATTGACCTGGCTAATGCCTTCTTCTCCGTACCTGTTTTGAAGGACCACCAGAAGCACTTTGCTTTCAGCTGGCAAGGCCAGCAATACACCTTCAGTTTCCTACCACAGAGCTATATCAACTCTCTAGCCCTATGTCATAATTTAGTCCTCAGGGGCCTTGATGGCCTTTCACTTCCACAAAACATCACACTGGTCCGTTACATTGATGATATTATGCTGACTGGACCTAGTAAGGAAGAAGAGTAAATGGCTCTGTACTTATGAGCAAAACATTTGCGTGCTAGAGGGTGGGAAATTAATCCCACAAAAATTCAGGCACCTTTCACCTCAGTGAAATTTCTAGGGGTTCAGTGATGTGGGGCATGTTGAGATACTCCTTCTAAAGTGAAGAATAAGTTATTGCATCTGGCTGCTCCCACAACTAAAGAGGAGGTACAACATCTAGTAGGCCTCTTTGGATTTTGGAGGAAACATATTCCTCATTTGGGTGTGCTACTCTGGCCTATTTATCAAGTGACTTGAAAAGCTACTAGTTTTGAGTGAGACCCAGAACGAGAGAAGGCTCTGCAACAGGTTCAGGTATCTTTGCAAGCCACTGTGTCACTTGGGCCATGTGATCTGGCTGATCCAATGGTGTTTGAAGTGTTAGTGGCAGGCAGATGTTGTTTGGAGTCTTTGGCAGGCCCCTCTTGGTGAATCACAGCACACCCCCTTAGGATTTTGGAGCAAGGCCCTGCCATCCTCTGCAGATAACCACTCTCCTTTTGAGAAACAGCTTTTGGCTTGTTATTGGGCCTTAGCAGAGGCTGAACGTTTAACCGTGGGCCACCAAGTTGCCATGAAGCCTGAGCTGCCCATCATGAACTGGGTGTTGTCTGACCCACAGAGTCATAATGTTGGATGTACACAGTAGCACCCCGTCATTAAATGGAAGTGGCATATACAAGATTGGGCAGGAGCAGGACCTGAAGGCACAAATAAGTTGCATGAGGAAGTGGCCCAAATGTCCATGGTCTCCACTCCTGTCACATTTCCTTCCATCTCCCAGCCTGCACCTATGGCCTCATGGCAAGTTCCTTATGGGATCAGTTGACAGGAAGAGAAAACTTGGGCCTGGTTTACAGATAGTGCTGCGTGATATGCAGGCACCACTTGAAAGTGGACAGCAGCAGCGCTACAGCCCCTTTCTGAGACCTCCCTGAAGGACAGTGGTGAAGGTAGATCCTCCCAAAGGGCAGAACTTTGAACAGTGCACCTGGCTGTTCACTTTACTTGGAAGGAGAAATGGTCAGATGTGTGATTGTATACTGGTTCATGGGCTGTGGCCAATAGTTTGGCTGGATTTTCAGGGACTTGGAAGGAACATGATTGGAAAATTGGAGACAAGGAGGTGTGGGGAAGAGATATGTGAATAGACCCCTCTGAATGGGCCAAAGAAGTGAAGATATTTGTGTCTCATGTGAATGCTCACCACAGGTTGAACTTAGCGGAGGAGGATTTTTAACAATCAAGTGGATAGGATGACATGTTCTGTGGAAATCAGCCATCCTCTTTCCCCAGCTACTTCTGTCATTGCTCAATGGGCTCATGAACAAAGTGGCCATGGTAGCAGAGATGGAAGATATGCTTGGGCTCAGCAACATGGGCTTCCACTCACCAAGGCTGACTTGGCTACAGCCACTGCTGAGTGCCCAATCTGCCGGCAGCAGAGACCAACACTGAGTCCCCGATATGGTACCATTCCTTGAGGTGATCAGCCAGCAACCCAGTGGCAAGTTGATTACACTGGGCCACTTCCATCATAATAAAGGGCAGCGTTTTTTTCTTACTGGAATAGACAATTACTCTGGATATGGATTTGCCTTCCCTACATGCAATGCTTCTGCCAAAACTATCATCCATGGACTTACAGAATGCATTATCCACCACCATGGTATCCCACACAGCATCACCTAGGATCAAGGGACTCACTTCACAGCAAACAGAGTGCGGCAGTGGGCCCACGATCATGGAATTCACTGGTCTTACCATGTTCCCCATCATCCTGAACCAGTTGGCTTGATAGAACGGTTAAATGGCCTTCTAAAGACACAATTATGGTGCCAGCTAGATGGCTATACATTGGAGGGTTGGGGCAATGTTCTCCAAGAGGTTGAATATGCTCTAAACCAGTGTCCAATATATGGTGCTGTTTCTCCCAAAGCCAGGATTCATGGGTCCAGGAATCAATGGGTGGAAATGGGAGTGGCACCACTCAGTATTACCCATAGTGATCCACTCTGCAAGATTTTTGCTTCCTGTCACCGCAACCTTATGCTCTGCGGGTCTAGAGGTCTTAGTTCCAAAGGAGGAATGCTCTCACCTGGAGACACATCACTGATTCTGTTGAAGTGGAAGCTAAGAATGTCACCTGGCCACTTGGGCTCCTTATGCCTCTGGATCAACAGGCAAAGAAGGGAGTTACCATACTGGCTGGTGTTATTGATCCTGATTACTGAGAGGAAATTGGATTGATATCACATAATGGAGGTAAAGAAGAGTATGTCTGGAATGCAGGAGATCCCTGAGGGCATCTCTTAGTACTTCCACACCCCGTGATTAAAGTCAATGGAAAACTATAGCAACCCAATTCTAACATGACTAAGAATGGCTCAGACCATTCAGGAATGAAGGTTTGGGTCACCCCATCAGGCAAAGAACCATGAGCTGAGGTGTTTGCTGAGGGCAAAGAGAATACAGAATGGATGGTGGAAGAAGGTAGTTCTAAATAACTGTTTTGACCACGGCATCAGTTGCAGAAATGAGGCCTGTAATTCTTAAAAGTATTCCTGCTTTGTATGTGTGCATCGAATATTTGTGTTTGCTTCACTTATAAAATATAAGATGTAAAACTGGGCTAGTGCATTTTTGGTTGTAAGTGTGTTCATTGTATCATGTTGGGTGCAAGTATGACTTTATAATTGTCTTTATTCAGAGATTACATATGGTTTAAAGGGATGTGTACAGGTGCCACATTGATAAGGGGTTGACTGTGATGGTTAAAGTTGTGTGTCAACTTGGTTGGGCCATGATTCTCAGTGGTTTGGCAGTCGTATGATGTTGTGATCACTTCCATCATGAGATTTGATATAACGTGATCACCTCCATGATGGAATCTGCTGTGAGTAGCCATTCATTTGAAAGGGAATTTCCTTGTTGGTGTGGCCTGCATCAAATATAAGTAGACATTCTGGCAAGGCTCGTGGGCTTTTGCCATTCCGGATCTTGCAGCTGGCTCCTGTTCGTCTGACCTCCAGTTCTTGGGACTTGAGCTAGCAGCGTACCTGTGGCCTTAACTGCCTATCTTGGGATTTGTCAATCTTTATAGCCTGTGAGCAACAGCACTGCTCTCCAACCTGCCAATCTTGGGTTCACCAGCCACTGCAGCTTCATGAGTCAGGAGAAGCCTCTATCCTGACCCACGGATTGGGATGTTCTAGCCTCTACAACCGCTTGAGCCATTTCTTTGATGTAAATCTCTCTCTATATATCCTTATACACTTTACTGCTTTTACTTCTCTAGAGAACCCAGCCTAAGACAACATGGATTGACACAGTGGCTGTTACAATGGGCTCAAACCCAGCAACGATTTTGTGGGTGGCACAGGACTGGGCTGTGTTCAGTTGTGTTGTACACAGGTTTGCCATGAGTCAGAACTGACTTGATGGTACCGAACAACAACACAACACCTACCTACCTAATCCTTACAACTACCTTGGGAGGGGGCTATGATTATTCCCATTTTACGGAGGAGGAGACCAAGACACAGAAAAATTAAGTAACTTGCCTAAGAGCTCATATAAATCAATTATAAAAATGACAAAGACGTTCACAGATGTCTTAGCAGTTCACAACAAAAGCAACACAAATGGTAAATAAAGCTGAGCAGGAAATGGTTCAAATTCGCTGATTATCAAAGAACTGGAAATTTAAACAACAATCAAATACTATTAAAAGGTATCTTTTTGTTACAAAATAGCATCAAGCACTTTTGGGGAGCAGGGCTGTGCTCAGCTGATGTTGCTGAGGAGGTGGGATAGTCAGGTGGGCAGAGTGGCCAGGTAGCCTTTGTCCCAGTTGGCCTCTGTCCTCTCATCTGTAAAGTGGGGATAATAATGGTACATTCTCCATTTTGTTGCTGTGAAGATTATATGATCAATCCAGGAGCCTGGCAAGGAAATATAGTTGACTACATATTACAGATTAAAAAAAAAAAAAAACCTGTTGCTGTCAAGTCGATTCTGACTCATAGTGACCCTAAAAGACAGAGTAGAACTGCCCCATAGGGTTTCCAAAGAGCGGCTGGTGGATTCAGACTGCTGGCATTTTGGTTAGCAGCCATAGCTCTTAAATACTATGCCTCCAGGGTTTCCATATTACAGCGCAGATACAATACACCAATATAGGGCTTTCTGTATCTCGATTGCTGGTTTTCTTAGAAGATGTTGTATTGACCAACCAGTTGCGGTAGAGTGGACTCTGAGTCTTGGTGACCCCATGTGTGCCAAAGCAGAACTGTGCTCCGTGGGGTTTTCAGTAGCTTTTTTTGAGAAGTAGATTGTCAGGCCTTTCTTCCAAGGTATCTCTGGGCAAACTTGAACCTCCAGCCTCGTTAACTGTTTGGACCACCCAGGGCCTCCCTGTTCTCCAGGGAGTAGGAATCTGGTGAAGCCGGTTCTGAGAGGCATCATCTGCTAACTCTAATGATGCAATCAGCAGGCATCAAGTCCAGGTGTTTGTTGTTGTTGTTGGGGCTGTGCGGTTGGCTCTGACTCATAGTGACCCCATTTACAACAGAACAAAACACTGCCTGGTCCTGTGCCATCCTCACAATTGTTGTTATGCCTGAGCCCGTTTTTGCAGCAACTGTGTCAATCCACCTCATTGAGGGTCTTCCTCTTTTTCACTGACCCTCTACTTTACCAAGCATGATATCCTTCTCCAGGGACTTGTCCCTGATGATAATATGTCCAAAGTATATGAGACGAAGTCTCCCTGTCCTTGCTTCTAAGGAGGATTCTGGCTGCACTTCTTCCAGGACAGATTTGTTAGTTCTTCTGGCAGACTGTGGTATATTCAACATTCTTCACCAACACCATAATTCTGAGGCATCAATTCTTCTTTGGTCTTCTTTAGTCACTGTCCAGCTTTTGCATGCATATGAGGAAATTGAAAACACTATGGCTTGGGTCAGGCTCACCTTAGTCCTCAAAGTGATGTCTTTGCTTTTCAATACTTTTAATAGGTCTTTTGTGTCTGTTTAGGGATTGTGAAATGGAATAAAACTCCCACATCCCATGGATTTATTTATTCTGCCTTCTCTGGGGGTTGGAGGACATCTCTGCAGCTCTACGGTGGAGAGGAAGAAGGTGAGGCAAAAGGAGGGAGGAAGGAGTGATGGAGGGAAGGCCATAAGCACTGGCTCCCAGGTGTGAGGAAAAGCCAGGCATCCCTGTCGCTCAGACCCATGGGAGCTCAGATGGAAGCCAGTGTGCCCAGTGCTGAGCTCGTCATGAGTCGGGGTTGAGATGAGCCTTCCAGAGATGTTCTGGTTCCTTCACCACCTGCCTGGTGAAAGCCAAGCCCTGCCAAGGGGTCTGGAAGCCCAACAAAGGGAAGAGCAGCCCTGTCAGCCAGAGGTCTGCTCTTCTGCCACTCACCCCACAGCTTTCATGTCCCCTCCAGGCTCTCCTTCGGCTCAGCTTTCCCAAGTCTCAGGAGGCCTAGGGGAAAGCCAGCTTCCTGGGGGCTGGTTTTCATTTCCTAGCAGGATGTTGCCAGCCCTGTTTTTAATCCAGCTGCCGCAGGCACCCGCTGAGCTGGGGAGGCACCCGGGGGCCCATCTCAGGGAGGGTGCAGAGCCTGGGAGGGACCTGGTGGATGAGTCAGGGCTTCTGCTGGGGACTCCATCTGGCCTATCGCCTCTTGTTTTGTTTGGGCTGCTGACCCTATGCAGTGTGACTTCAGCTCTCAAACCCCAAGTCTTACTTAACCGGGTTCCCCTGAAAACAGCCTGGGAAAAGGGCCCTCAAATTCATTAGGGTGTCTCAGGGTGATGCAAATGGTTAATACGTTTGACTGCCAACCAAAAGTTTCAAAGTTTGAGTCCATCCAGAGGCACCTCAGAAAAAAGGCCTGGCGATATATACTTCTGAAGAATCGGCCATTGAAAACCCTGTGGAGACAGTTCTACTCTGGTATACATGGGTCACCATGAGTTGGGTCAACTTTTTTTTTTTAATTAGATGAGGCATTGGTGGTTCAGGCAGAATTCCCACCTTCCACACAGGAGGCCCGGTTTGATTCCTGGCCAGTGCACCTCATGTGCAGCCACCACCCACCTGGCAGTGTTACTAGAATGCTGAACAAGCTTCAGTGGAGCTGCTAGACTAAGGCAGACTAGGAAGAAAAGCCTGAAGATTAACTTCTGGAAATCAGCCAGTGAAAACCCTATGGATCAAAATGGTCCAATCACGGGGATGGTGTAGGACTCGGAAGCATTTTGGTCTGTTGTGCATGGGGTCACCATGAGTTGGAGGTCAACTTGACGAAAGCTAACAACTTTAGGGAAATGATCTTTAGGGAAAGAATTCTTCAGGGAAATGATCCCAGGGAGCAGGAGTGAGGGGCAAAGAGGAAGAAGGAGAGTCAACACAAAGATACATTATTTTTCTGAAACTGGTGCTTGAGCCCCTTGAGACCCCCTGAGGAGGGACAAAAGAGGGACAGGTGGACCCATCAGTTCCCATCTCCCATTGGACAGTGGTGGCCTCTCTCACATAGACTGCCCCCTTCTGGGTGCTACGTACAGCCTCAAGGCAAGGTGGTGTCCTGGCATGAAGCTGGCCCATGCCCGTGGGAACTGAGTCGTGGTAGGACTGGAAGAGAAATTGGGTGGAGGCCGGGCATGCTGCGCAGAGATGTCTGTTCCTCAAAAGCTCGTCATCCTCCAACACCCTCCCCAAGGCTTCCCTGCGCCTTCTGCCCCCTTTGCCCAGCACAGCTTCTGCAGAGTAAGTTGTCCTTAATGGGACATGACAGGTTGGGAATAAATGCCTTAGCAGTTTTTAAAGGGTTTCAGTAAGTCCGTTGAGTGCAAACAGTGATGCGGCTGCCAAAGTAACTGTGAAATGAAGCTGCGTTACTAGAAGTGTAGCATTCACAATAACGGAGGACATAATCCAGTCAGACCCTCCCCAGAGAACTGAGTTCCTTCCCTACCTTGAGCTTTTAAAAGTGCTGGACTTGATCACTCTTTCACACTCTGGTTCCCAAGATGCAGTGCAGGGAGAGCCCGGGCTGCAGGTGAACTTGTCTTCTTGGGCAGAACCCGTGTTCTGCATGTGACCACCTGTCTTACCAGAAGGGGAAGAGCAATGAAGTGAGAGTCCTCCAGAGCCTCTTCACCTCTCTCCCCAAGGCTGGGGGACGGGAGTAGCTCCTTCCCACTGGCCCACTGCCTGCCCCTCCTGTCCCAGTCCAAAGACTAATTAAAAGTACCTCTCACTGGAAGATACCCCCAACCCCAAGAGAGAGCGAGAATGAAGGTCTCAGTCTACGGGAAGCTACCTGACATCAGAAGGCAAGATTTCCCAAATTCACACTACCAACATCTCAGCAGGTCCCCCAAGTCCAGCCAGAACCAGCCTTACCTGCTCTGTCTCAGGTGCACCCCTGGACTTGGGATGATGACCTTTGAAGTTTCAGAGTGGCCTTGCTTCCCCCCATTCACCATTCTGGGATCTTCTTAGCTCTCTCATCCTTCCTCATGAGCCTAGAGGCCTAGCAGCTAGGAGCAGAGGGGACATCAAGGGGATGCCAGCCCATTATGTGGAGGCAGAAGGGAAGGTTCCAGCAAGGGCAGTGAGGTGGCCTGAGTGCAGTCACCGGCTGCAGACATCGGTCATTAGGATGAGAGTTTGGACCTCCTGTGGAGGGCAGAGTGACTTAGTGGTAGGATTCTTGCCTTCTGTGTGGGAGACCCCAGTTTGATTTCCAGCCAATGCACTCACACACAGCCACCACTCATCTGTCCGTGGCGGATTTTGCACTGCTATAATGAAGAACTTCCAGAATAAGACAGAGTAGGAAGGCAGGCCTGGAGATCTACTTCTGAAAACCAGCCAATGAAAATCCTATGAGCCGCAGCGATCTGATCTGCAACTGACCACGGGATGGTGCAGCACTGGGTGATGTTTTGTTCCATTGTGCACCAGGTCGATGTAAGTCGGGGACTGACTCGGCGGCAGCTAACAGCAACAACAACCATATGCGTAGACTCAGTGGGCAGAAGCCAGAGGGGAACAGGCTTTAGTGCCAATACTGGGAAAGTAGCTCAGGAGAGTCAGAGGTGCGGCCGTGACTTTTCGTCATGTTAGGTGTTCAGGTCACGCCCAAATGGACACTTGGCAGGAAGGGGGGCGAGAGGCGGCTCTGGTACTAGATGGCTGAGAGTGGGTGCCTGGCTTTGTAGCCTTTTACGCCAAAGTGGA
The DNA here is from genome assembly GCF_030014295.1 of Loxodonta africana. Classification (NCBI taxonomy): domain Eukaryota; kingdom Metazoa; phylum Chordata; class Mammalia; order Proboscidea; family Elephantidae; genus Loxodonta; species Loxodonta africana. The sequence goes on along the minus strand of NC_087347.1, from coordinate 4,134,545 downwards.
TTTCTCCTCCATTAAGCTAAGACATGTATTGGAATGATCAATCTCAGCATCTTAGCTTTGGGTCAACCAAGGAGATCATGGCCCTAAAGCCTATGTGTCCCATCCCATAAAAGCCAGACAGTGGGCAAGGCAGTGCGTAAAGGCCCCGAAGACGCAATGTTGTCCTCTTTTGTCTTCTCAGGCTACAACATTTGGCTTCCACATGGGGATGACCAGACCCAAGTAGAAACACGTGCAGAACCTCGGGGGCTTCTGTGATGAATCTGCAGATGGAGAAGTTAGGGGGTTTCCTCGTTTTGGAGTTAGTTGTACACCTTTGCCAAAGGGAGCTGGTGGATCCCAGAGTCCAGCACCAACTGACCCTTTGGATGGGTCAGCCACCTCTGTGTCCAGAGGTCCCATCAGCACCTAGCTAAAAGGTAGACACCCAGACAGAAGATGGAGTGATCAGACAAGATAGGAGGATGTTCTAAAAAAAATTTATTTTTTAGAACTGTTTTAGATTTCACTGAAAAACTGCAAAGATAGTACAGAGGGTTTCCATATACCATAACTAACAGGGAGCAGGGCTTGAATCGCCCTTTGGCCTGCCATCCAGGCCTTGGTGGGCCCTCCCCAGGCACAAAGTGCCCATGCCCAGTGCATGGCCCAGGAGCCAGTCCACTGTTGATGGAGCTGTTTTGTGAGATGAGTTTTGTGTGGTTATTCTGTCAACACTTCGGAAGCTATGTGTTTTAGCGCTTGGGAGCCTCGTGGGTCCATGGAATAGAGATAAATAAAACCCATCGCAAGTGGGGACAGATGTGTGTGCAACCAAAGAAGGAAGGGTGAAGAGGAGAGAAGTACATGCAGGCAAGGTCGCTGGGCCCACAGTTCACTCTGCTACCCATGGCCACCCAGCACCCACTGTCGTAAGGAGCTGGACTCTCCTGGGAAGTCACACTGGGCAGGGTGTCTGCTCCCTCTTCCCCAAGGATCCATCAGGATTAACGGAGACTTGGGGAGCTCCGTTGGTGCTGTCTGGGCCGCTTGCTAGGTCCTGTCTGCCCTGGGTGGTTCATTCTCTTTTCCTCCTGCAGTGTGAACTCCTTAGGCCAGGGAATGGGTCCATCACCTATGCAACCCCAAGGCCTCCCTGGCACTCAGCTGTGCTAACCTGTGCTCACTGGTGGATGAGTTTGTCCCATGGCCTTCTTCTCCAGAAGGGGCTCTGTGGTACGATGAGTAAGGCAAACCCTCAATGAGGTGGATTGGCACAATAGCCACAGCAATGGACATAAACATATCAGAGCATGACAACAGGCAGGACCAGGCGATGTTCCTGTTGTACTTAAGGTCACCATGAGCCAGAGTCAACTCAACGGCAACCAGCAACAACCATAAAGATGGCAGCGCCCTTATCCTTGGAACCTGTGAGTGTGAATTTACCCCGGAAGAAGGGACTTTGCAGGTGTGGTTAAGGTGGAATCCGGAGATGGGAGATGATCCTGAATTCTCCAGGTGGCTCAGTGTAATTACAAGGGTCTTTATAAGAGGGCAGAGTGGTGGCACAGTGGTTAGGAGCTCGGCTGCTAACCAAAGGCCCGCAGTTCGAATCCACCAACCACTCCTTGGAAACCCTGTGGGGCAGTTCTACCCTGTCCTATCTGGTCGCTGTGAGTTCGAATTGACTTGACAGCGAAGGGCTTATAAGAGGGAGGCAGGAAGATCAGAGCAGGAGGAAGTCCTGTGACAACAGAAGCAGGGGGAGAAAAGGCAAAGTGAGGCCTCCAGAAGACAGAAAAGGGGGAAAGAAACAGATCTCCTCTAGGTCTTCTAGAGGGAACCAGCCCTGCGACACCTTGATTTCAGCCGCTTAAGACTCATTTCAGACTTCTGGCTTCCAGAACTGTAAGAGAATAAATGTGCATTGTTTTCAGCAACGAAGTTTGACACAAACTTTCTTCCTGAAAGTGAAGAGGACTTGAAGCACTTACTGATGAAGATCCCAGAGCACAGCTTTCAGTATGGATTACCCTTCGACATAAAGAAAACAAAAATCCTCACAACTAGACTAAGAAGCAACATCATGATAAACGAAGAAAAGATTGACATTTCCAAGGATACCATCTTACTTGGATCCACAACCAACGCCCACAGAAGCAGCAGTCAAGAAATCAGAGTACGCGTTGCATTGGGGAAATCTGCAAAAGACCTTTTCAAAGCATTGAAAAGCAAAGATGTCATTTTAAGGACTAAGGTGCACCTGACCCAAGCCATGGTGTTTTCAGTTGCCTAGTACACATGCAAAAGCTGGGCAATGAATAAGGAAGGCTGAAGAAGAGTTGATGCCTTGGAATTATGGTGTTGGTGAAGAATATTGAATATACCACGCACTGCCAGAAAAACAAACAAATCTGTCTTGTAAGAAGTACAGCCAGAATGCTCCTTAGAAGTGAGGATAGTGAGACTTCATTTCACGTACTTTGGACTTGTTATCAGGAGGTACTAGTCCCTGGAGAAGGACATCATGCTTGGTAATGGAGAGGGTCAGCAAAAAAGAGGAAGACCCTCAATGAGATAGACTGACACAGTGGCTGCAACCATGGGCTCAAGCGTAACAACGATTGTGAGGACAGTGCAGGACCGGGCAGTGTTTTGTTCTGTTGTGCACAGGGTCGCCATGAGTTGGAAGCTTTTCCATCGTCTCTTTCCACAGATGCAGTCGATTTGATTCCTGTGTGTTCCATCTGGCGGGGTCCACGTGTACAGTCACTGTTCATGTTGGTGAAAAAAGGTATTTGCAATGAAGTCATTGGTGTTGCAAAATTCTATCATGCGATCTCCAGCATCTTTTCTATCATCAAGGACATATTTTCCAACTTTTTGGATATGTCACCAGAAGGGACTGATTGCTGGAGAAGGACACCACGGTTGGTAAAGTGGAGCACCAGTGAAGGTAAGGAGGACCCTCAGTGAGATAGGCTGACACAGTAGCCACAGCAACGGGCTCAAACATACCTATGACCACGGAAATGATGCAGGACCAGACAACGTTTCGTTCTCTTGTACGTGGGGTCACCATGAATTGGAGCTGAGTCAACAGCAACTAAGAGCAACAACATAGCCAGAAGGACCATTGACAGATGTGCTTGAAGAACACAGAAGGATGAAGAGAGGTGGGGGGAGGGGCAGAATTACAAACATCGGTCTTTCAAAGGTAATTCCGGTTCTAATAGCTAACTGCTTTTATTTGTTGTATTTCCAATGTCTCATCTGGGAGCACTTTGCAGTGTAGCTAATTGCGTGTTTTCCTTGTGTTGTGTGAAACCACGGCCCAAAGCTTCCCTGCTTTTGTTGTGGTGAGAGAGATTTCTTCCGAAAGCTCTCACAGCCCAGTCTTTCCTGAGAGCAGGATGATACATCTTTTTGGATCAAGGACGCATTTGTATATTTCTGTTAAGATGGAAGTAGGAGAGCTGCCCTGGGGTGGTCCCAAAGGGCCCGCCTTGGCCTGGCCACAACCCCACCCCTGTTCACATCCACATTTTAGGGAGGTGGTCCCTGCTCTCCCTCACACTTGCAGGCTCCATTTCGACTTCTCTGACCATGGTCCTAGGCCTTCTGCCTTAGTCTGCCTTTCTCTAATTTGTAGTTGTCAATAGTCTTTTTTTCTAATAACTTACTGTCATCATCTTTCCTGCCTTTTCTTCCCTGTTTCTCATGATTCTTGTTAGATGGTGAATTTTGTGGGATCTGAGCCCTGGTGGCACAGTGGTTAAGAGCTCAACTGCAAACCAAAAGGTCAACAGTTCTAATCCACCAGCTGCTCCTTGGAAACCCTATGGGGGCAGTTCTACTCTGTCCTATAGGGTCAATATGAGTCGGAATTGACGGCCACGAGTTTCTGTTGGAGCTGCTAGGTCACTGGTGGCAAAAATGGTTTGCAATTAGCTGCTAACCTAAAGGTTGGTGGTTCAAACCCACCCAGTGGTGCCGTGGGAGAAAAGCCTGGTGATCTACTTCCGTAAAGATTACAGCCATGAAAACCCTATGGAACAGTTCTACTCTGCACACATAAAGTCACCATGAGTTGGAATCAATTTTGACAGTCAGGTTTTATTTATTTATTTTTTGAATAGCCACTACTTTCTCTTTCTGTTAGAAACCAAGATGCTTCTTCCCCTGCCCCAACTGCTTTTTGTCAAAGGGTGGCTTGAGAAGACAAAGTAAAGTATTATAATGACATGTACAAAGACCTGAAGATGGAAAACCAAAAGGGAAGAACATGCTCTGCATTTTTCAAGCTGAAAGAACTGAAGAAAAAATTCAAGCCTCCAGTTGCAATACTGAAGGATTCTATGGGGAAAATATTAAACGATGAAAGAAGCATCAAAAGAAGATGGAAAGAATACACGGAGTCACTATACCAAAAAGAATTAATTGGTCAACACTCAACCATTCCAGGAGGTACCATACAAGCAGGAACCAATGGTACTGAAGGAAGAAGTCCAAGGTGCACCGATGTTGTTGTTGTTAGGTGCTGTCGAGTTGGTTCCAACTCATAGCGACCCTATGCACAACAGAACAAAACACTGCCCGGCCCTGCAACATCCTTAAAATCGTTGTGATGCTTGAGCTCATTGTTGCAGCCACTGTGTCAATTCACCTTGTTCAGGGTCTTCCTCTTTTCCACTGACCCTGTACTTTGCCAAGCATGATATCCCTTCTCCAGGGACTGATCCCTCCTGACAACATGTCCAAAGTATGTAAGACACAGTCTCGCCATCCTTGCTTCTATGGAGCATTCTGGTTGTACTTCTTCCAAGACAGATTTGTTCGTTCTTCTGGCAGTTCATGGTATATTCAATATTCTTCGCCACCGCCACAATTCAAAGGCGTCAATTCTTCTTTGGTCTTCCTTATTCATTGTCCAGCTTTCACACGCATAAGATGTAATTGAAAATACCATGGCTTGGGTCAGGTGCACCTCAGTCTTCAGGATGACATCTTTGCTCTTCAACACTTTAAAGAGGTCCTTTGCAGCAGATTTACCCAATGCAATGCGTCTTTTGATTTCTTGACAGCTGATTCCATGGCTGTTGATTGTGGATCCAAGTAAAACCAAATCCTTGAGAACTTCAATCTTTTCTCCATTTATCATGATGTTGCTCATTGGTCCAGTTGTGAGGATTTTTGTTTTCTTTATGTTGAGGTGCAATCCATTCTGAAGGTTGTGGTCTTTCATCTTCATCAGTAAGTGCTTCAAGTCCTCTTCACTTTCAGCAAGCAAGGTTGTGTCATCTGTATAACGCAGGTTGTTAATGAGTCTTCCTCCAATCCTGATGCCCCATTCTTCTTCATACGGTCCAGCTTCTCGTATTATTTGTTCAGCATACAGATTGAATAGGTATGGTGAAAGAATACAACCCTGACGCACACCTTTCCTGACTCTAAACCAATCAGTATCCCCTTGTTCTGTCTGAACAACTGCCTCTTGATCTATGTAAAGGTTCCTCATGAGCACAATTAAGTGTTCTTCGCAGTGTTATCCATAGTTTGTTATGATTCACACAGTCGAATGCCTTTGCGTAGTCAATAAAACACAGGTAAACATCCTTCTGGTATTCTCTGCTTTCAGCGGGGATCCATCTGACATCAGCAATGATATCCTTGGTTCCACGTCCTCTTCTGAAGTTGGCCTCAATTTATGGCAGTTCCCTGTCGATATACTGCTGCAGCTGTTTCTGAATGATCTTCTGCAAAGTTTTGCTTGCATGTGATATTAATGATATTGTTCTATAATTTCCACATTTGGCTCGATCACCTTTCTTGGGAATAGGCATAAATATGGATCTCTTCCAGTCAGTTGGTCAGGAAGCTGTCTTCCATAGTTCTTGGCATAGACGAGTGAGCACCTCCAGTGCTGCATCCATTTGTTGAAACATCTCAATTGATATTCCATCAATTCCTGGAGCCTTGTTTTTCGCCAATGCCTTCAGAGCAGCTTGGACTTCTTCCTTCAGTACCATCGGTTCCTGATTGTATGCTACCTCTTGAAATGGTTGAACATCGACTAATTCTTTTTGGTATAATAACTGTGTATTCCTTCCATCTTGTTTTGATGCTTCCTGCATCATTTAATATTTTTCCCATAGAATCCTTCACTATTGCTACTCGAGGCTTGAATTTTTCCTTCAGTTCTTTCAGCTTGAGAAACGCAGAGCGTCTTCTTCCCTTTTAGTTTTCCATTTCCAGCTCTTTGCACATGTCATTATAATACTTTACTTTGTCTTCTTGAACCGCCCTTTGAAATCTTCTGTTGAGTTGTTTTACTTCATCAATTCTTCCTTTTGCTTTAGCTGCTTGATGTTAGAGAACAAGTTTCAGAGTCTCTTTCAACATCCATCTTGGTCTTTTCTTTCTTTCCTGTCTTTTCAATGACCTCTTGCTTTCTTCATGTATGATGTCCTCGATGTCATTCCACAACTCGTCTGGTCTTTGGTCACCAGTGTTCAATGCATCAAATCTATTCTTGAGATGGTCTCTAAATTCAGGTGGGATTTTGGCTCTCGTGGACTTGCTCTGATTTTCCTCAGCTTCAGCTTGAACTTGCATATGAGCAATTGATGGTCTGTTCCACAGTCGGCCCCTGGCCTTGTTCTGACTGATGATATTGAGCTTTTCCATCGTCTTTTTCCACAGGTGCACTGAGGGCATTGGCAAAAAACAAGGCTCCGGGAATTGACAGAATACCAACTGAGATGTTTCAACAAACAGATGCTGTGCTAGAAGTGGTTATTCGTCTATGCCAAGAAATTTGGAAGACAGCTACCTTGCCAATCAACTGGAAAAGATCCATATTTATGCCTATTCCCAAGACAGATAATCCTACTGAATGCAGAAATTATTGAACAATATCATTAATATTATACCCAAGTAAAATTTTGCTGAAGATCACCAAAAAGTGACTGCAGCAGTGTATTGACAGGGAACTGCCAGAAATTCAAGCCAGATTCAGAAGAGGATGCAGAACTAGGCATATCATTGCTGATGTCAGATGGATCCTGGCTGAAATCACAGAATACCAGGAAGATGTTTACCTGTGTTTTATTGACTACGCAAAAGAATTCAACTGTGGATGATAACAAATCATGGCTAACATTGGGAAGAATGGCAATTCCAGAACATTAATTGTGCTCATGAGGAACCTATACATAGGTCAAGAGGCAGCCATTAGAACAAAACAAGGAGATACTACATGGTGTAAAGTCGGGAAAGGTGTGTGTCAGGGTTGTTTTCTTTCACGATAGTTATTCAGTCTGCTTGCTGAGGAAATAATCCAAGAAGCTAGACTATATGAAGAAGAACGGGGCATCAGGATTGGAGGAAGATTCATTAACAACCTGCATTATGCAGGTGGCACAACCTTGCTTACTGAAAGTGAAGAGAACTTGAAGCACTTACTGATGAAGATCAAAGATCAGAGCCTTCAGTATGGATTACACCTCAATGTAAAGAAAGCAAAAATTCTTGCAACTGGACCAATGAGCAACATCATGATCAATGGAGAAAAATTGGAGTTGTCAAGGATTTCATTTTACTTGGATTCACAATCAACTCCAATGGAAGCAGCAGTCAAGAAATCAAAAGACTCATTGCATTGGGAAAATCTGCTACAAAAGACCTCTTTAAAGTGTTGAAAAGCAAAGATGTCACTTTGAAGGCTAAGGTGTGCCTGACCCAAGCATGGTGTTTTCAATCGCCCCATATACATGTGAAAGCTGGACAATGAAAAAGGATGACTGAAGAATTGATGCCTTTGAATTGTGGTGTTGGCGAAGAATATTGAATATACCATGGTCTGCCAGAAGAACAAACAAATCTGTCTTGGAAGAAGTATAACCAGAATGCTCATTAGAAGTGAGGATGGTGAGACTTCATCTCCCATATTTAGACATGTTATCAGGAGGTGTCAGTCTCTGGAGAAGGACACCATGCTTGGAAAAGTAGAAGGTCAGCAAAAAAGAGGAAGTCCCTCCATGAGATGGCCTGACACAGTGGGTGCAAAAACGGGCTCAAACATCAATGATTTTGAGGATGGCACAGGACTGGTCAGTGTTTCATTCTTTTGTGCTATAAGTTGGAATCAACTGGAGGGCACGTAACAAAAACAACAAGCTGTGAGTGAGGCTGTAGGTCTTAGGGTTTGCTGATTTGCTTACCTCCTCTCCTCAACCCCCTATTCCATCTCAGATGCACCCTCCTTGCCCTATTCCCCCCACTCTCAACACCTGTCATGATGATTTATTTGTGGTTGCTTTTCGTTTTATAAGATATTCTGTTTAAGAAGCACTAGTGCCCAAATAAATAAGGTCATACTGGGCTCAACCCGTACAGTTGCACCCTTGTATCTAGCACCTCAAATGCCCAAGTAAAGTCCAGAGCGATCAGCCACAAACCTCCGTGCACAAGAATTGTGCCTTGTTCAAAAGGGGGCCCAGGACGTTAGGGTCAGTGTTGTGGCTGAGGAGAGGAAATGCCAACACAGAGAAGCCTCTGTGAGGCTGACACAAAGAGCTGACCTTCCATGGGTTTGTTCTAGACGGGGCTGGAGGATGCTCCTCAGATCCTTACCACACATCTTGCATAAAGCAGACCTTTTATACCTCCTGGGACTCATATGTCCCAGTGAGCAGCGCATTTATATTTAAATGCTGTCCTGTGGCTCAGACACTTAATTCTAAGAAGAAAGATATTTCTACTTTGTGACACATATTGATTGCACTTTCTCCATAGTCATTTGGAATCCAAAGAGAACACATCTCAGCTCCATTCTGCAGAATCCTTGAGTCTCAAAACTCTCATTAGCTGACTCAGATGGTCTACATAACGTGGCACAGCCAGCTGGCAAGGAAACATTCACGTTGAGCGGAAATGCTTGCTTTATCGAATTTGACTTAAAAATACAAAAAACTGATCCCTATTAGGTTGACTTGTTATGTAAACCACAGCAGAGCGGGCCTGGTTAGTTTATCTTCTTCAACCATCACTCCTCCAGGACACGAATGTCCCCCCTGAGGCACGCGGTTGTCAGCCCTCTGCCACTTTGAAGGTAAACACTCAATTCTTTGTGCACTGATTTTTCTCTTAGGTGTTCAACGGACTACATAACCAAGGAGGAAACAGCCTTAACTCAGGAAAATACAATCCCAAACTTTAAAATAAAAACCGTTGAAGTCCTGTAGTAGATACATTTGAAAAAAATTAAAACTTAATCCCAGAGTCTTTCCACTGCAAGCCGAAGAAAAACATTTGTTTCATCAGGCTCGCTCAACAAGTTCCCCAGCAAAGCAAGGCCTTAACTCGGTGTTCGCCAGTCCCATCCAGCTCTGAAGTGCCGCGAGGCTGAGTCAGAAAGCTTTGGTGCAGCCCCAAAGCCACCCACCCACCTCTGACAGAAGGAAACACAGAATACAAACCGTCCTCAAGCTGTCAAGAGTTGTTTTTCCCAAAGGGAGTTGAGCAGCAGTCATTTGGCAGGAATAAGACCTCGCTGCCTATACCCAGATTTGGTAGAATGAGCAGTTCTCTGAGGTTGCTCCAGGCTGCCCGTGAAAAGGAGTGCCACTCGTGGGGTCAGGCTGGAACCCTAGGGACACAGGGCTCACTTCTGCCCCACCATGGGGCCACCTGGCGAAGGGGCAGGGGGAAGAAAAGGAGGATAGACAGGCTTACTGGGCTCCCTCCTAGGTCATGCACTGCCCTAACCCTCTTCCCCAACTTGGATATCTCTCAGCCCAGCTCCTGAGATGCCCTGGCTCAAGGGCTAGTTATGCTTCCACTTTGATCCCAATCCATGGACCACACTGCTAGTTTTACAGCTCAGTACTGTAAAGAAAGGCTTGATTAAACTAAACCACATTAATGCGGCAATGACTGTTGTTGTCAGGTGCTGTGGAGTCAGTTCTGCTCACAGCAACCCTATGTACAACAGAATGAAACACTGCCTAGTCCTGCGCCATCTTCACAATTGTTGTTACGCTTGAGCCCATTGTTGCAACCACTGTGTCAACTCATCTTGTTGAGGGTCTTCCTCTTTTTTGATGACCCTTCACTTTACCAAGCACGATATCTGTCATGGATTGAATTGTGTCCCCCCAAAATATGTGTCATATTGGCTAGTCCATGATTCCTGGTATTGTGTGATTGTCCACCATTTTGTCATCTGTCATTTTCCTGTGCTGTAAATCCTACCTCTATGATGTTATTGAGGCAGGATTAGATGCAGTTATGTTAATGAGGCAGGACTCAATCTACAAGATTATCTTAAGTCAGTTTCTTTTAAGGAATAAAAGAGAGAAGCAAGCAGAGAGATGAGGGGATCTCATACCACCAAGAAAGAAGCACTGGGAGCATAGTGGGCCCTTTGGACTTGGGCTGTCTGCACTGAGAAGCTCCTTGATCAGGGGAATATTGATGACAAGGACCTTCCCCCAGAGCTGACAGAGAGAAAACTTCCCCTGGAGCTAGCACCCTGAATTCAAACTTGTAGCCTCCAAGACTGTGAGAGAATAAATTTGTGTTCGTTAAAGACATCCACTTGTGGTATTTCTGTTATAGCAGCACTAGATAACTAAGAAAATATCTTCTCCAGGAAAGGTCCCTCCTGATAACAAGTCCAAAGTACATGAGATGAAGTCACGCCATCCTTGCTTCTAGGAGCTTTCTGGCTGTACTATTTCCAAGACAGATTTGTTTGTTGTTCTGGCAGTCCATGGTATATTTAATATTCTTTGCCAACACCATAATTGAAAGCATCAATTCTTCTTCAGTCTTCTTTATTCATTGTCCAGTTTTTGCATGCATATGAGGCGATTGAAAATACCATAGCTTGGATCAGGGGCACCTTAGCCCTTAAAGTGACATCCTTTTTTTTTTTTTTTTAACACTTTCAAGAGGTCTTTTGCAGCAGATTTGCAATGCATTCTTTGATTTCTTGGCTGCTGCTTCCATGGGCATTGATTGCAGGTCCAAGTAAAATGAAATCATTGACAGCATCAATATTTTCTTCATTTATCATCATGCTGCTTATTGGTCCACTTGTGAAGTTTTTTTTTTTTTTAGTGTTGAGGTGTAATCCATACTGAAGCCTGTAGTCTTTCATCTTCATCAGTAAATGATTCAACTTCTCCTCACTCTCAGCAAGCAAGGTTGTGTCATCTGCATAACCCAGATTGTTAATAAGTCTTCCTCCAATCCTGATGTCCTGTTCTTCTTATAGTCCAGCTTCTCGAATTATTTGCCTAGCATACGGGTTGAATAAATATGGTGAAAGGATACAACACTGACACATACTTTTCCTGATTTTAAACCATGCAGATTCTCCTTGTTCTGTTTGAACAACTGCCTCTTGGTCTATGTGTAGGTTCTGCAAGAGCATAATCATGTGTTCTGGAATTCCCATTCTTTGTAACATTATCCATAATTTGTTATGGTCCACACAATTGAATACTTTTGTATGGTCAATAAAATACAGGTAAACGTCTTTCCAATATTCTCTGCTTTCAGCCAAGATACATCTGACATCAGCAATGATATCCCTTATTCTACCTCCTCGTCTGAATTCAGCTTGAATTTCTGGCAGTTCACTGTCAATGTACTGCTGCAATCATTTTTGAATTATCATCAGCAAAATTTTTCTTGCATGTGATACTAATTTTTAAATGTTTTAAAAATTCCTTAAGTAGAGATTAATTTAGCAAAGCATCATTTAGCAATGCAAATACTTTCAGGCATATTAAGAATCTATTAGTCAAGGCAGAGTCAACATGGCATTATAGACAGAAGCACCGTGCTGTCACTCTGCAGCAGAGACCCAAAAAACTAAGTAAAACAAATACAAACATCAGTCCTAGAACCCTAAGCATCAAATGAAGGGATAAAGAACTTGATCAAGCACTGAATGGAATAAAAAACTGACAGAAAACAGAGAATCAGGAGAGCTATGGAGTGGAGGTTCCTTACCAGCTAATGAGGCATGGATTTGCCATCTTGGACTACAGTCACCAAGGAATACAGACAGGAAGTATGGGAAGTCAACTTCACAGAGCTCCCAACAAGAGACAGAGCACCTGGTAACCAGGGATACATGCTTTGCCATCCCCCGCTTCTTCCCTCTACATAGTCTCTGCCACTTTCCAATGGGCCAAGGTCACTCTGCCAGAGAGACACCAACTTACTGCCTCCCAGGCCTGCCCCACCTCCACTGATCAGCTCCTTCACATCATTATTTTGTTTCTTCTCTCTCTCTCTCTCCCTTCCTTCCCTTTCTCCCGCCCAGCCAGCCCCATGCACCATCCTCCCCCTTCTTGAAGGGTTGTGACACACTGCTTGGCTAGAGAGCCACCAGCATGGCCTCCCCAGTTCTGCACCACCCCCACTGGCTGGGTACCTCAGCAGCCTTTTTTTTTTTTTTTTTGGTTTCTCCTCTCTCTCTCCCTTTCTTCCATTCCTTTCTCTCACCCACCTAACCCTGTGCGCTGCCTCCATCACTTCTTGATGGGCAGTGTTGCAGTGCTTGGCTAGAGTGCCACTGGCACACAGCCTCCCTGAGTCTGTGCCATCCACACTGGCTGGATCATTGAGCACCATATTTTGTTTGTTTGCTTTTGTTTCTTCTCTTTCTATCCTTTCCTTTCTCTAGTTCACCTAGTCCCGTGTGCCATCCCTGCCCCTTCTTGATGGGTCATGCTGCACCACTTGGCTAGAAAGCCACCAGCACATAGCCTCCCTGGGTCTGTGCTGCCCTAATTGGCTGCCTCCTTCAGTGACATATTTTTGTTTTGTTTGTTTCTTTTCTCTCCCTCCCTTCCTTCCTTTCCTGTCTTCTGTCCACCCAGCCCCATGCACTGTCCCCTCTCCTTTTCGAAGGGCCTTACTGCACCACTAGGCTAGAGAGCCACTAGCACACAGCCTCACCTGGTCTGTGCTACCCCCACCAGCCGGCTCCCTCAGCACCATATTTTTTTAGTTTGCTTTGTTCTTTTTCTTTTTTTCTGTTTCTTCTTTCTCTCTGCCGTCCTTTCTTTCCTTTCTCCCACCCACCTAGCCCTGTATGCCTCCCCCACCCCTTCTTGAAGAATCATTCTGAATCGCTTGGCTAGAGAGTCACTGGCATATGGCCTCCTCAGGTCTGTGCCTCCATCACTGACTGGTTCCCTCAGTGCCATTTTTTGTTTGTTTTTCTTTTTTCGATGTTGTTTCTTCTCTCTTTCTCTCTTCCTTCCTTTCCTTTCTTCCACTCACCTACCCCTGTGTGCTGCCCCTCACCCCCTCCCCTGTTTCTCTATAGGCTGTGCTGCACTATTTAGTTAGAGATACTCTGGCACATGGCCTCCCTGGATATGTGCCACCCCCACAGGCCAGCTCCCCCAGCACCATATTTCTTATTTTTCTTCATCTTTCTCCTTCTCCCTTTTCCTTCTCCCTCTCTGTGCCCCCTCTGTCTCTTCCTCACAGGCCTCACTGTGCCACCCAGAAAGAAAGACATCAGCTTGCCACCACAATTCCTCCTGGCCCCCTACTGCTGGCACTCCCAACACCATATTTATTTATTATTGTTGTTTTTTGTTTCTTCTCACTCTTTCAAATTTTTCCTTTTCTTTTCTCCTGTCCACCTAGCCCCATGCTCCACCCACACCCCTTAGTGACAGGCTGAGCTGCACTGCTTAACTAGGCAGCCACTGGAACATGGCCTGTACCTGACCCCCACCCACCAAATCCTACTGTGTTGCCATTTTATTTACTTTTTCCCTTCTTCTTTTTTTTCCTTTTTTGCTTCTGTTTCTCTCTCCTCTTTCTTTTCTTTCTCTCACCCACTTGGCTGTGCACATCACATACACTCCTTTCCCTCCTGCCTATCTGCATAATGTGCTAGTGCCACACCCCCAAGTGGCACTTGTGTGGACACTTGGACACTGCCCTGTGCTGCTCCATGCCCCACCCCATCTGCCTCAGTTTGTGACACAAATGAGCCGTCCCTGCCCCTCCGCCCACTAGACCTGCCCTGCTGCACCATAGCTGGCACTGCCCACTTGGACAAGGGAATGAAAAGTATCATGCTCATAGATGAGCAAGCAACAAAACATGCTCAGCCTGCCTGCCCAAACATAACCAAATAAAACAAAAGAGCAGGATGAAACAAATCTACAATCAATAAATGAAGAAAATAATTCCTGAATGTCCGGTAGGCAGTATCAACATCAAACATATTTAAAGAGGGACAAATGACTCCAGAAAGTGACCAGAATAAAACACCAGATAACCTTGTGGTAGGAGAAAAGGCACAGGAACTACCTGAGAGGAAACTCAAAAGTCTAAGGTTCAGGGCTCTCCAAGAGATTAAGAAAGAGATGAAGGAAAATGCAGGCAAAAATAAGGAACAAATAGGCAAAATCATGGAAAATGCAGACAAAATCCGGTAAAACACAGACAAAGCAATGGAAGAATCCAGGAAAATAATACAGAAACAAAATGTCAAAATAAATAAACAACTAGAAATCATATAAAACCAGCAATTACAAATTCAAAAGATAAACAACAAGAATTCAGAAATGGACAGTGTCATAGAAGGTTTGAGGAACAAATTTGAAACAATGGAAGATAGGATCAGTGAAATTGAAGACAAATCCTCGGATACCACTTTGTTTGAGGGAAAATCAAAGAAAAGAATGAAGAAACCCTGAGAACAATGTGGGATACAATCAACAGCAAAAATTTGCGTGTAGTCAGAGTTCCTGAATGGGGGAGAAAACAGAAAATGCAGAGAAGATCATTGAAGTAGCTGACAGAAAACTTTCCTAACATCATGAAAGATGAAAAGCTGACCATCCAAGAAGCTCAAAGAACCCCATATAGGATAGACCTCAGAAGAAAGTCACCAAGACATCATAATCATACTTGCCAAAACCAAAGAAAAAGAAAGAATCCTCAGAGCAGTTTTAGAAAAATAAAAAGTCACATACAATAGGAAAACAATAAGACTAAGTTCTGAGTACTTGTCAGAAACCATGCAGGCAAGAAGGCAATGGGATGACATATTTAAAATCTTAAAAGGAAAAAATTGCAAACCAAAAATAATATATCCTTCAAAAATCTCACTCAAATATGATGGCAAAATAGGACATTTCCAAATAAATAGAAATTAAGGGAATATGTAAAAATGTAACCAAACTTACAGGAATTATTAAAGGGAGTCCTTTGGTTAGAGAACCAACAACATCAGATGACAACATGATTTTGCCTCAACACAGGATGGTAAGGATAAAACAAGACTAAAAGATTTACCACAGGGAACCAAAGAGGTCAATTTGTAAATGACACAATGTCAGAACAATAAAAGAGAGAATAAACTATGTAGGTATAGAACTTTGAAATGGAGAGGAAGTCAAAGGCAATATCAAGTAATAAAAGACTGGTTTAAACTTAGGAAGATAGGAGTAAATTTCAAGGTAACCACAAAGTTAACAAACCTACTCATCAAAATAAAGAAGAAAAACATAAAGTCTTAGTAAACACAAAATCTACAAAAATGAAAGAAATGGAAAAAAAATCCACAAACAAAAGAAATTCAGCACAGGA
The DNA here is from genome assembly GCF_030014295.1 of Loxodonta africana. Lineage (NCBI taxonomy): Eukaryota > Metazoa > Chordata > Mammalia > Proboscidea > Elephantidae > Loxodonta > Loxodonta africana. The sequence continues at coordinate 4,118,924 of NC_087347.1, read as the reverse complement.
GAGTAAGAGCAACAAAGAAAATGTCAGCACCACACACAAAAAAAAAAGCACTAAAAAATGACAACAATAAACTCACACCTTTTTTTAATCAATAATCACATTGACCATAAATGCTTAAATGCACCCATAGAGAGACACAGAGTGGCAAAATGGATTAAAAAGCAGGATAATATTCTGTCTACAAGAGACACACCTTAAAAACAAAGACATAAACATATCAAAAATCAAAGGAAGAAAAAAAAAACATATTGAGCAAACGGCAACCAAAAAAGAGTAGGAGTAGCAATACTAATCTCAGATAAAACAGGTTTTAAAACAAAATCCACCATAAAAGAAAAGGAAGTACATTATATAATTATCAAAGGGACAATACAACATGAGAACATAACCTTAATGAATATCTAAGCGCTCAATAACAGGGCTGCAAAATAAATAAAACAAGCTCTAGCAGCACTGAAAAGAGAAATGGACAGTTTCACAATAATATTAGGAGACTTCAAAACACCACTCTCGGTAAAGGACAGAACATCTAGAAAGAAACTCCACAAAGATGCAGAAGATCTAATGGCCACAATCAACCAACTTGGCCTCACAGACATATTTAGAATACTCCACCCCCAACAGTCATTAATTTCTACTTTTATGCTTTGTGATTAGAGAAGATGCTTTGTATTATCTCAGTGTTTTGGATTTTGTTGACAGTTACTTTGTGGCCTAAGATACCACAAAAAAAAGAAGTTATAGACCAATATCTCTCATGAATATAGATGCAGAGATTCTAAACAAAATTCTACCCAATAGAATTCAGCATCATATAAAAAAATACACCCTGACCAAGTGGGATTCATACCAGGTATGCAAGGATGGTTCAACAATAGAAAATCAATCAACACAATCCACTATATAAAAAAAAAAAAGAGAAAAGAAACATATGATCATCTCAATGGATGCAGAAAAGGCATTCAATAAAGTTCAACACCCATTCCTGATAAAATAAGTAGAGAAGGAAAATTTCTCAACATAATAAAGGGCATCTATACAAAACATACTGCGCCTGTCAGATTGTCGTACTGTGGGGGCTTGCCTATTGCTGTGATGCTGGAAGCTATGCCACAGATATTCAAACACCAGCAGGGTCACCCATCCTGGACAGATTTCAGCTGAGCTTCCAGATTAAGACAGATTAGGAAGAAGGACCTGGCAGTCTACATCTGAAAAAAATTAACCAATGAAAACTTTATGAATAGCAGCAGAACATTGTCTGATATAGTACCAAAAGATGAGCCCTCCTCAGGTTGGAGGGTGCTCCAAATAAGACTGGGGATGAGCTGCCTCCTCAAAGTAGAGCCCACCTTAATGACAGAGATAGAGTTAAGTCTTTGGGACTTTCATTTGCTGATGTGGCATGGCTCAAAATGAGAAGAAACAGCCACAAACAATAATTAATAATCAGAACATAGAACATACAAAGTATGAATCTACAGAAATTGGAAATCATCAAAATGAAATGGAATACATAAACATGGATATCCTAGGTATTAGTGAGGTGAAACGGGCTGGCATTGGCCATTGTGAATTGGAGTATCATATGGTCTACTATACCAGGAATGACAAACTGAAGAGGAATGGCGTTGCATTCATCATCAAAAATAACATTTCAAGACCTATCCTGAAGTATAACTCTGTCAGTGATAGGGTAATACCCATATTCCTACAAGAAAGACCAGTTATTACGACTATTATTCAAATTACACACCAATCTCTAAGGCCAAGATGAAGAAATTGAAGAGTTTTACCAATTTCTGTAGTCTGTAATTGATCAAACATGCAATCAAGATGCATCGATAATTATCGGTGATTGGAATGCAAAAGTTGGAATAGAATAAGGGTCAGTAGTTAGAAAATATGGTCTTGGTGATAGAAACGATGCCGGCAGTGGCATGATAGAATTTTGCAAAACCTATGTCTTCTTCATTGCAAATATGTTTTTTCACTAACATAAATGGCGACCATATGTGTGGACCTTACCAGATGGAAGACACAAGAATCAAATCGACTGCATTGGTGGAAAGAGACAATGGAAAAGCTCAATATCAACAGTCAAAACAAGGCTGGGGCCGACTGTGGAATGGACCATTAATTGCTCTTATGTAAGTTCAAGTTGGAGCTAGAAAAACTTAGAGCAAGCCCACCAGAGCCAAAGTATGACTTTGAGCATGCCCCACCTGAATTTAGGGACCATCTCAAGAGCAGATTTAATGCATTGAACTCTAATGACCAAAGACTAGATGAGTTGTGGAATGGCATCAAGGACGTCATACATGAAGAAAGCAAAAGGCCACTGAAAAGAAAGAAAAGATCAAAACACATGTCAGAAGACACTCTGAAATTTGCTCCTGAACATCGAGTAGCTAAAGCAAAAGGAAGAAATGATGAATAAAAGAGATTTCAAAGGCTGACTTGAGAAGACAAAGTAAAGTATTAGACTGACATGTGCAAAGACTGGAGATAGAAAACCCAAAAGGAAGAATGCACTCTGAATTTCTCAAGCTGAAAGAACTGAAGAAAAATTCAAGCCTCGAGTTGCAATATTCTACAGGGAAAATATTAAATGATGCAGGAAGCATCAAAAGAAGATGGAAGGAATATACAGAGTCACTACACCAAAAAGAATTGGTCAGTGTTTAACCATTTCAGGAGGTGGCATATGATCAGGAACCAATGGTACTGAAGGAAGAAGTCCAAGCTGCACTGAAGGCACTGGCAAAAAACAAGGCTCCAGGAATTGACGAAATACCAATTGAGATGTTTCAACAAACAGATGCAGTGCTGGAGGTGCTCACTTGTCTATATCAAGAAACTTGGAAGACAGCTACCTAGCCAACCAACTGGAAGAGATCCATGTTTATGCCTATTCCCAAGAAAGGCAATTCAATAGAATGCGAAAATTATCGAACAACATCATTAATATCACGCTCAAGTGAAATTTTGCTGCAGATTTATTCAAAAGCAGCTGCAGCAATATATTAACAGGGAACAGCCAGAAATTCAACTTGGATTCAGAAGAGAACATGCAATGAGGGATAGCATTGCTGATGTCAGATGGATCCTGGCTGAAATTACAGAATACCAGGAAAATGTTTACCTGTGTTTTATTGACTATGCAAAGGCATTCGGCTGTGTGGATCATAACAAATTATGGATAACATTGTGAAGAATGGGAATTCCAGATCACTGAAATGTGCTCATGAGGAATGCATACATAGACCAAGAGGCAGTTGCTTGAACAGAACAAGGGGATACAGTGTGGTTTAAAGCCAGCAAAGTTGTTTCAGAGTTGTATTCTTTCACCGCACTTATTCAATCTGTATCCTGAACAAATAAGAAATTTCTCTAGCTGAAAGAACTCAAGAAAAAATTCAGCCTTTGAGTTGCAAAACTAAAGGATTCTATGGGCAAAATACTGAATGATGCAGGAAGCATAAAAGAGGATGGAAGGAATACAGAGTCACTGTACCAAAAAGAATAGTTCGATGTACAATCATTTCAGGAGGTAGCATATTATCAAGAACCAATGGTACTGAAAGAAGTCCAAGCTTCACCGAAGACATTGGAGAAAAACAAGGTTTCTGGAAATGACAGAACACCAAGAGATGTTTCAACAATCTGATGTAGTGCTGGAGTGCTCAATTGTCCATTCCAAGAAATTTGGAATACAGCTACCTGGCCAACTGACTGGAAGAGAACCATGTTTTGCCTGTTTGAAAGAAAGGTTATCAAACGGAATGAGGAAATTATCAAACAACATCGCTAATAACACACCCAAGTGAAATTTTGCTGCAGATTTATTCAAAAGCAGCTGCAGCAGTATATTAACAGAGAACAGCCAAAAACCCAACCTGGATTCAGAAGAGAACATGCAACGAAGGATATCATTGCTGATGTCAGATGGGTCCTGGCTGAAAGCACAGAATACCAGAAAGATGTTTACCTGTGTTTTATTGACTATGCAAAGGCATTCGACTGTGTGGGTCATAACAAATTATGGACAACATTGCAAAAAATGGGAGTTCCAGAACACATAGTTGTATTCATGAGGAGTGTGTACATAGACCAAGAGGCAGTTGTTTGAACAGAACAAGGGGATACTGCGTGGTTTAAAGTCAGGAAAGGTGTTTCAGGGTTGTATCCTTTCACTATACTTATTCAATCTATATTCTGAGCAAATAACCTGAGAAGCTGGACTATATGAAGAATGGGGCATCAGGTTTGGAGGAAGACTCATTAACAACCTGCAGTACGCAGATGACACAACCTTGCTTGCCGAACGTGAAGAGGACTTGAAACACTTACTGATGAAGACCAAAGACCACAGCCTTCAGTATGGATTACACCTCAACATAAAGAAAACAAAAATCCTCACAACTGGACCAATGAGCAACATCATGATAAATGGAGAAAAGATTGAAACTGTCAAGGATTTCGTTTTACTTGGATCTGCAATCAGCACCCATCGAAGCAGCAGTCAAGAAATCAAAAGATGCATTGCACTGGGCAAATCCGCTGCCAAACACCTCTTTAAAGTGTTAAAAAGCAAAGCTGTCACTTTCAAGAAGAAGGTGTTCCTGACTCAAGCTATAGTGTTTTCAATTGCCTTACATGCATGTGAAAGCTGGGTGATGAATAAATTAGAGGGTCAACAAAAAAAGAGGAAGACACTCAAGAAGATGGATTGACACAGTGGCTTTAACAATGGGTTTAAGCATAAGGATTGTGAGGATAGTGCAGGATCGGGCAGCATCTTGTTCTGTCTTACATAGGGTAGCTATTAGTTGAAACTGACTCAATGGCACCTAACAGCAGCAACAACAAAGTAGGGGGTCAGTGAAGAAGAGGAAGACCTTCAACAAGATCGATTGACACAGTGGCTGCATCAATGGGCTCAAGCATAACAAAATTGTGAGGAAGGCACAGGACTGTTCTGTTGTATATAGGGTCGCAATGAGTGGGAACTGACTTGACGGCACCTACCAACACAACGACATAATTATACAAGATATTGGAGTCCCCGGGTGGTTCAAAAAGTTAACCCACTTAGCTGCTAACAGAAAAAACTGCAGAGGTGCCTTGGAAGAAAGGCCTGGTGGGCTACTTCTGAAAAATCAGGCATTGAAAGCCTGTGGAGCCCAGTTCTACCCTGACACATGTGGAGTCCATGACGGTACTCAACAGCAGTTGATTTAGATGGGATGTCACCCTTAGGGGAAGCTCAGTGATGGGTCCTGGGGACTCTCTGTACTATTTTTGTAACTTACGGCGAGTTTATAATTAGTTCAAAATAAATGTTTTATAAATTCATCAAGTTGTTGTTGTTTCGTGCCACCAAGTTGGTTCAGACTCATAAGTCCCTGTGTACCTCAGAACGAAAAGTTGCCTGGTCCTGTGCCATTTTCACAACCATTGCAATGTTTAAGCGCACGGTTGCAGCCACTGTTGTCAATCCATCTTACTGAGGATCTTCCTCTTTTTCGCTGACCCTCTACTTCACCAAGCAAGATGTCCTTCTCCAGGGACTGGTCCCTCCTGATAACATGTTCAAAGTATGAGACAAAGCCTCGCCATCCTCACTTCTAAGGAGCATTCTGACAGCACTTAACTTCCAAGATAGATTTGTTCATTCTTTCAGCAGTTCATGATATATTCAGTATTCTTCACCAACACCATAACTCAAAGTTATCAATTCTTCTTTGGTTTTTCTTATTCCTTGTTCAACTTTCACAGGCATATGAGGCAACTGAAAACACTGTGGTTTGGTCAGGAGCACCTTAGTCCTTAAAGTGACATCTTTGCTTTTTAACACTTCAAAGGGATCTTTTGCAGCAGATTTGCCCAACGCAATGTGTCTTGATTTCTTCACTCCTGCGTCCATGGGTGTTGACTGTGGAACCCAGTAGAATGAAATCCTTGACAACTTCAATCTCTTCTCCATTTATCATGATGTTGCTTATTGGCCCAGTTGTGAGGACCTTTGTTGTCTTTATGATGAGGTGTACTCCATACTGAAGGCTGTGGTCTTTGATCTTTGATCTTCGTCAGTAAGCACTTCAAGTTCTCTTCACTTTCAGCAAGCGAGGTTGTGACATCTGCATAACACAGGTTGTTAAAGAGTCTTCCTCCAATCCTGATGCCCTGTTCTTCTTCATATAGTCCAGCTTCTCGGATTATTTGCTCAGAATATAGTTTTAATAAGTATAGTGAAAGGATACAACCCTGATGCACACCTTTCCTGACTTTAAACCACGCAGTATCCCCTTGTTCTGCTCAAATAATTGTCTCTTGGCCTACGTACACACTCCTCATGAGCACAATTAAGTGTTCCGGAATTCCCATTCTTCACAACGTTGTCCATAATTTGTTATGATCCACACAGCTGAATGCCTTTGCATAGTCAATAAAACACAGGTAAACGTCTTTCTGGTATTCTCTGCTTTCAACCAGGATCCATCTGACATCAGCAATGCTATCCCTCATTGCATGTTCTCTTCTGAATCCATGTTGAATTTCTGGCTGTTCCTGTTAATATACTGCTGCAGCTGCTTTTGAATAAATCTGCAGCGAAATTTCACTTGGATGTGAGATTAATGATGTTGTTCAATAATTTTTGCATTTGGTTGCATCGCCTTTCTTGGGAATAGGCATAGATATGGATCTTTTCCAGTCGGTTGGCCAGGTAGCTGTCTTCCACATTTCTTGACATAGATGAGTGAGCACTTCTAGCACTGCGTCTGTTTGTTGAAACACCCCAGTTGGTATCCCATCAATTCCTGGAGTCTGGTTTTCACCAATGCCTTCAGTGTAGCTTGGACTTCTTCCTTCAGTACCATTGGTTCCTGATCACGTGCCACCTCCTGAAATGGATGAATCCAATGCCATTCCTCTCTAAGTTGTCATACCTGGTGTAGTAGACTGTAGGATTGTCCGATTCAAAATGGCCAATAGCAGTCCATTTCAGCTCACTAATGCCTAGGATATCGCTGTTCATGGGTTCCATTTCATTTTTGACGACTTTCAATTTTCCTCAAGTTATACTTCGTACATTCCATGTTCCAGTTATTAATTGATGTTTGCAGTTGTTTCTTCTCATTTTGAGTCTTGCCACATCAGCAAATGAAAGTCTCGAAAGCTTGACTCCATTCACTTCATTAAGGCCAACTCCACTTTGAGGAGGCAGCTCTTCCCCAGTTGTATTTTGAGTGCCTTCCACCCTGGGCGGCTCATCTCTGGCACTATATTAGACAATGTTTAGCTGCTAGTCATAAGGTTTTCACTGGCTAATTCTTTTCAGAAGTAGGCTGCCAGGTCCTTCTCCCTGGTGTGTCTTAATCCGGAAGCTAAAGTGAAACTTCTTTGTCATGGGTAAACCCTGCTAAAGTTTGAATACAAGTGGCACAGGTTCCGGCATCACAGAAACCTGCAAGCCCCCACAATATGACAAACTGACAGACACACGGGGGAACCCTCTGCTTTACCAAGTGTGACGTCTTTCTCCAGGGACTGGTCCCTGTGGATAACTTCCAAAGTGTGTGAGATGAAGCCTCGCCATTCTCAGCTCTAAGGAGTATTCTTGTTTTATTTCTTCCAAGACAGATTTGCTCATTCTTTGGGCAGCCCATGGTGTATCCAATCAATATTCTTCGCCAGCACCGTAACTGAAAGGCATCAATTCTTCAGTCTTCCTTATTCATTGCTCAGGCTTCTCATGCATATGAGGCAGTTGAAAACACCAGGGCCTGGTTGGGAACACCTTCTTCTTTAAAGTGACATCTTTGCCTTTTAACACTTTGAAGAGGTCTTTTGCAGCAGATTTGCCCAGCACAATGCATCATTTGATTTCTTGACTGCTGCTTCCATGGATGTTGATTGTGGATCCAAGTGAAATGAAATCCTTGACAACTTCAATCTTTTCTCCATTTATCATGATGTTGCTTCTTGGTCCAGTTGTGAGGATTTTTGTTTTCTTTATGTTGAGGTGTAATCCATACTGAAGGCTATGGTCGTTGATCTTCATCAGTAAGTGTTTCAAGTCCTCTTCACTTTCAGCCAGCAAGGTTGTGTCATCTGCATAACGCAAGATATTGTAGAGTCTTCCTCCAAATCCTATTGTCCTGTTCTTCTCAGTGCAGTCCAGCTTCTTGGATTATTTGCTCAGCATACAAACTAAGTAAGTATGATGAAAGGATAATCCATATAGATTACATCCTTGGGAACCCTATAGGGCAGTTCTACTCTGTCCTGCACCGTCCCTGTGAGTCTCAGTTGACTCGATGGCAATGGGTTTTTTCAGTTTATGAGAGCCTTCTCCATTTAATTAAGGCATTTTGAGCTTTAGTTATTGCCAGACATGATCCCGTCCTGTCCTCTTGCTCTCTGTTTGTATATTTTGATCTTTTTCTTTTGCTTCTTTGTTATTTGTTTGCTTTTGTCTTCGCCCTTTGCTATATGGGTCATGTATTGTTTACATATTCAGATGCTTTTTCATTTGTTCCCAAATCTACTTTGTGTCTTTCAGGAGTATTTTTAAATTTCCCTCATATATGTTTTGCACATTTTTTTGGGGGGGGGGTGGTTATGTTTTTCTAAGCATTTTATCTTTTTCATTATTATTGCGAATGTGATCACATTATATTTGCTGATTGTTGCCTCTACACAAGAAGGGCAGTATTGAATTCTCTTATGTTTGTACTAGTTTCACTATTGATCTCTTGAGTTTTCTAAGTGTATTGTGACGGTTAAGGTTGTCATTCCACGGCTTGGCTGGGCCATGATCCTCAGTAGTTTGGCAGTTATGATGTAGTTTGGCAGGAATGTAATGATGTTCGTAATGAGGTCTGATATAATATGATAACCTCCATGATGAGATATTATGTGAGTGGCCAATCAGTTGAAAGGGAGCTTTCTTGGGGTGTAGTCTGCATTCAGTATAGGTGGACTTCCTGGAAGGGTCGCTGGCTTTTGCTCTCTCTGGATCCTGCAGATGGCTCCTGTTCATTTGACCTCAGTTCTTGGAACTTGAACTAGCAGCTTACCTTCCATCTCACCTGCTGTTCTTGAGATTCGTTGGCCTCCACAGTCTGCAAGTCAGAGGTCTGGTGTTTGACCTTCCGACTTTGTGTTTGCCAGCTCCTTTGGCTAAGTGAGTCAGGAGAAGCCTCCAGCCTGACCCAAAGACTTGGGACTTTCCACTTGAGCTGTTTTCTTGATATAAATCCCCCCCCCATATATATATCTATACATTGCACTGGTTTTGCTTTTCTAGAGAACCCAGCCTAAAATATTTACTATCGTTTAATCTGCAAATAGTTTATTATTCATTTTTTGATTCTTAACCCACATTGCCATCAAGTCAATTCCAGCCCATAGTGACCCTATAGGACAGAGTAGAACTGCCTGGTACGGGCTGTAATCTTCATGGAAGCACACTGCCACATCTTTCTCCTGTGGAGTGGCTGGTGGATTCGAACTACCGACCTTCTGGTTAGCAGCCAAGCACTTAACCACTGTGCCACAAGGACTCCTTTTCCAGTTCTTAAGCTTCCAAATATTTTTTTTTAGTCTGATTTTGTTGGTCAATATCATCAAAGCTATGCTGTTGTGGAGATAGAAGTCATCTTAATTTTTCTCTGATTCAGGGAGAATACATCCAGTGTTTGTCTATTAAGTAGATTGCTGGATTTGGGAGCTGATGTAGGTATGTCATTGGTGTGTATCAATATTGTTGTTGCTGTTGGGTGCTGCTGAGTCCATTCCAACTCGTAGCGACCCAATGTGACAGAGTACTAGAACTGCCCCATAGGGTTTTCTAGGCTGTGATCTTTACAGGAGCAGATAGCCAGGTCTTTTCTCCTGCCGAGTGGCTGGTGGGTTCAAACTGCTAACCTTTCAGTTAGCAGACGAGTGCTTGCTTAACCATTGTGCCATTAGGGCTTCTTGGATATCACTATTAGCTTTCTTGAAAAATAATCTGAAATTTTTTCTTTTCTGTGCTCTGGAACAATTTAAGTAGCATTGGAATTATCTCAACTTTGAAAGTATTGTGGGATTCACTATGAAGCCATCTGGGTGGGCCTGGTGTTTTTTGTGGTTTTGTTCTTTGATAACCTGCTTTATTTCATTTATGGAATGGTTTGTTTAAACTTTCTATCTCTATGGGGTTAATTTTCATAAATCATATTTTCTTATGAAGTTATCACTACGTTGAGGTTTTCAGATTTATTTGCATAGGGTTTGGCAAAGTAGGCTCATGGTTTTTGAAAATTCTTTTATTTCGATGGCTATTTCACCCTTGTCATTTCTTGCTCTGTGTGTTTGTGTTTCCCCTCCCCCGTTTCCATGATTAGATTAGCTTGCCGTTTGTCTTTTATTTTTTTCTTTTTCCTTATCCACCAATACTGGGATTTAAATTTATGTATTAGTGCAAATTGTTTTTTTTTTTTTGCAACTAATTAGTTTTGGTCTTTATCTTTATTTCCTTCCTTCTGCTTTCTTCTGGGTTACTCCATTTCTCTTTTACTGGCTTACTGGGTAGAATGCTTAATCTACGTATTTTTATTCTTACTTTTTTAGTGGTTTAAATGTTAAACTATGAACTTTCCTCTTATGATCACTTAAATTTTATCATACTGGTGTTGTATGGCTTTCCATTTCATTGTTGTTGTTGTTGTTGGGTGCCGTCAAGTCAGTTCCAACTCACAGCAACCCTGTGCACAACAGGATGAAACATTGCCTGGTCCTGCACCATCCTTACAATTGTTGTTATGCTGAACCCATTGTTGCAGCCACTGTGTCAGTCCATCTCATTGAGGGCCTTCCTCTTTTCCCCTGTCCCTGTACTTTACCAAGCGTGATGTCCTTCTCCAGGGATTGATCCCTCCTGACAACATGTCCAAAGTATGTAAGACACAGTCTTACCATCCTTGCTTCTAAGGAGCATTCTGATTGTACTTCTTCCAAAACAGATTTGTTTGTTCTTTTGGCAGCCCATGGTATATTCAATATTCTTTGCCACCACCACAATTCAAAGGCGTCAATTCTTCTTTGGTCTTCCTCATTCATTGCCCAGCTTTCACGGTGCATACAATGTGATTGAAAATACCATGGTTTGGGTCAGGTGCACTTTAGTCTTCAAGGTGACATCTTTGTTTTTCAACACTTTAAAGAGGTCCTTTGTGGCAGATTTGCCTAATGCAATGTGTCTTCGATTTCTTGACAGCTGCTTCCATGGCTGTTGAATAATCCAAGGAGCTGGACTATATGAAGAAGAACGGGACATCAGGATCAGAGGAAGACTCATTAACAACCTGCCTTATGCAGATGATACAACCTTGCTTGCTGAAAGTGAAGAGGACTTGAAGCACTTACTAATGAAGATCAGAGACCACAACCTTCAGTATGGATTACACCTCAACATAAAAAAAAAAAAGAAAGAAAACAAAAATCCTCACAACGGACCAATGAGCAACATCATGATAAACGGAGAAAAGATTGAAGTTGTCAAGGATTTCATTTTACTTGGATCCATTATTCTTGTTTTTCAGGTGTTCTACAATTTTTTAGGTTTGTATTAAACTTTTGATCCCAGAGTTTTTAATTGACAGCTTTTTTTTTTTTTTCATTGTCTGGTAAAAGGGGCTTTAATTTATTAACTTTGAGCTTTGTGTGGTAAATGAATGTGGCAAAGCCTTTGATTATTAGTGTGTTTCTTTCCTTGGCTCTCTGGTAGTTTCTGATTGACAGCTGTTGTATTATTTGCAACATAGATACTTAAATTGGAAATCTTCATTTTGAACTGTAGCTGTTGGCATTATAAACTGTCATTTTTGTCTCGTTTAATGTTTTTTGAGATTAATTCTACCTTGTTATGTACCAAGATAGTTGAAAAATATGGCTTTGATGATAGAAAGGATGCCGAGATCACATGGTAGAATTTTGCAAGACCAACTTCTTATTCATTGCAGATACCTTTTTTCCACAACATACATGGTGGCTATACAAATGGACCTTACCAGATGGAATACGAGGGAATCAAATCGACTACATCTGTGGAAAGAGACTATGGAGAAGCTCAATATCATTAGTCAGAACAAGGCCATGTGCAAGTTCAAGGTGAAGCTGAAGAAAATCAAAGCAAGTCCACGATAGCCAAAATACAACCTTGAGTATATCCCACCTGAATTTGAAGATCGTCTCAAGAACAGATTTGACACATTGAACACTAATGACTAAAGACCAGACGAGTTGTAGGATGACATCAAGGACATCATCCATGAAGAAACAAAAGGTCATTAAAAAGACAGGAAAGAAAGAGAAGACCAAAATGAATGTCAGAAGAGACTCTGAAACTTCCTCTTAAATGTAGAGTAGCCAAAACGAAAAGAAGAAATGATGAAGTAGAAGAGCTGAACAGAAGATCTCAAAGGGTGGCTTGAGAAGACAGAGTATTACGATGAAATGTGCAAAGACCTGGAGTTAGAAAACCAAAAGGGAAGAACATACTCTGCATTTCTCAAACTGAAAAAACTGAAGAAAAAATTCAAGCCTTGAGGTAGCAGTATTGAAGGATTCTATGGGCAAGATATTGAATGATGCAGGAAGCATCAAAAGAAGATGAAAAGAATACACAGAGTCACTGCACCAAAAAGAATTGGTTGACATTCAATAAAATCAGGAGGTAGCATATGATCAAGAACTGATGGTATCGAAGGAAGAAATCCAAGCAGTCCTGAAGTCATAGGCAAAAATAAGGATCGAGGAATTGACAGAATACCAAATGATTTGTTTCAACAAACAGGTGCAATGCTAGAAGTGCTTACTCACCTATGCCAAAAAAATTTGGAAGACAGCTACCTGGCCAATCGACTGGAAGAGATCCATATTTGTATCCATTCCAAAGAAAGGTGATCCAATAGGATGAGGAAATTATCAAACAATATCATTAATATCACACTCAAATAAAATCTTGCTAAAGATAATTCAAAAATGGTTGCAGCAATACATCTACGGGGAGTTGCTAGAAAGTCAAGCCAGATTTACAAGAGGACACGAAACGAGGGATATCATTGCTGATGTCAGATGGATCTTGGCTGAAAGCAAAGAATACCAGAAAGATGTTTACCTGTGTTTTATGGACTATGCACAGACATTTGACTGTGTGAATCATAACAAATTATGGATAACACTGCAAAGAATGGGTTTTCCAGAACATTGTCCTCACGGGGAACCTGTACATAGACCAAGAGGCAGTCGTTTGAATAGAAAAAGAGAACACTGCATGGTTTAAAATCAAGAAAGTTGTGTGTCAGGGTTGTATCCTTTCACCATATTTATTCAATCTGTATGCTGAGCAAATAATTTGAGAAACTAGACTATATGAAGAAGAATGTGGCACCAGGATTGGTAGAAGATTCATTAACAACCTGCAATATGCAGATGACGCAACTGTGTTTGCTGAAAGCGCAGAGGACTTGAAGCACTCACTTTTGGAGATCAAAGACTACCGCCTTCAGTATGGATTACACGTTAACATAAAGCAAAAATCCTCACAACTAGACCAGTAAGCAATATCATGACAAATGGAGGAAAGTTTGAAGTTGTCAAGGATTTCATTTTCCTTAGACCCACAATCAATGCCTGTGGAAGTAGCAGTGCAGCAAAAGACCTCTTTAAAGCGTTAAAGAGGAAAGGAATGACTTCGAGGACTAAGGTGTGCCAGACTTAAGCCAAGGTATTTTCAATCACCTCATATACATGTGAAAGCTGGACAGTGAATGAGGAAGACTGAAGAAGAATTGATGCCTTTGAATTATGCTGTTGGTGAAGAATACTGAATATACCGTGGACTGGCAGAAGAACAAACAAATCTGTCTTGGGAGAAGTACAGCCAGAATGCTCCTTAGAAGTGAGAATGGAGAGACTTCGTCTCAAGTACTTTGGACATGTTATCAGAAGGGACCAGTCCCGAGAGAAGGACATCATGCTTGGCAAAGTAGACGGTCAGTGAAAAAGAGGAAGACCCTCAAGGAGATGGATTAACACAGTAGCTGCAAGGATGGGCTCAAGCGTAGCAACAATTGTGAAGATGGTGTGGGACTGGGCAATTTTGTTCCGTTATACACAGAATTGCCTTGAGTCAGCACCGACTGTATGGCACCTAACAACAGCAACATATATCAAGAGCATAACCTCTGTTTTCCATATGCCTCTTTATTTTTAGTGTTTCTGAATTACTCTGGTTTGGGCATGTCTCTTATATACAGGTTATAATTTGCATTTTGATTTGTGAACTAATCTTAAAACAATTTCATTCTAATTAGTGAGAGTTAAGTCCTTTTAATTTATTGATATCACTGAAATGTTAGAATCCAAGTCTGTCATATTATTTAATATATATTTATGGAAGAAAAAAGGCCTGGTGATCTACTTCTAAAAATGTCAGTCAATGAAAACTCTATGGAGCACAGTTCTACTCTTGTGCACATGGGGTCGCCATGAATCAGAATTGATTGCCTCAAGGCAATTTTCAGGTTCTTGGTAGACCTTTTCAACATGTAATTTCAAGTCTTTTACTTTATTTCAGGGAAGTTGTCTTGGGGTATGCATTTAAATATTAGTTCTGTTCTATTGCTTTCTTTTTTTTTCCCTTACAGGGGCTCCAAGTATATATATCTTGAATCTTTTTTTGCCTGTTTTCTCTAGCTCTCAGGTACCTGGTACTCTTAAAGTAATTATTGGTATGGTTGTATTTAGATGCAACATTTTACATTCACTTGTCTCATCATTTTTTTTGTTCATCTATTTCTCTTTTGTGTTAATTAAATGCTTTTAGGATTCTATTTCAACTCTTCTATTACTTTTCTAGGTCCCTGAATGGCACTAACGGCTAAGTGCTTGACAACTAGCCAAAAGATTGGTGGTTCAAACACACCCAGAGGCCCCTCGGGAGACAGGCCTGAGGATCTGCTTCCAAGAGGTCACAGCCTTGAAAACCCTGTGGAGCACAGTTCTACTCCACGTGCGTGGGGTCGCCATCAGTTGGATTTGACTCAACAGCAACTAACAACAGCGACGACATTGGTTTTCTAGCTGTACCTCTCTTTTTTTTTTTTAGTGGTTGCTCTAGGTATTATAATAATTATGTTTAACTATGCCAATATACTTAGAATTATTTTTTAATTTCTTCAGGTAAAATGTAGGGACCTTGCAAAAGCATGTTCCTTTTTACCACCCCGCCAAACCTAGTGCTATTGTTGTTATATATATTAAGTCTGTGCATTCCACAAACCCATCAGTGCTGTATTAGATTTTTGACTTAATAATCTTTTAAACTGAGAAGAAAATACTACGACTCCCCTGAGACCATGGCCCCTAGACACCCATTAACTCAGAGCTGAAGCCACTCCTGAAGCCCACCTTTCAGCCAATGACGACTATACAGGCCTATAAAACAAACAGTAACCCACACGCGAGGAACGTGCTTCTTAGTTCAATCAAGTATATGAGACCTAATGGGCAACTCCTGCCCCAAAGCAAAGACGAGAAGGCAGGAAGGGGCAGGAAAACTGAATGAACAGACCCAGAGAACCTGGGCTGGAAAGGGAAGGGGGGAGGGTGCTGACACATTGCAGGGATTGCAACCCATGTCACAAAGCAAAGTTGTGTATAAATTTTTAAAAGAGAAACTAAGTTGTGCTGTAAACTTTCACCTAAAACACAATAAAATTTATGTGTGTGTATATATATATATGTATGTATATATAAAATACTAGATAAAATGGCAAAAAAGGAAATACTACATATGGATGCTTTTGTGTGTGTTTTTATACATAGTCTTATATCTTTGTACCTCTTTATCACTTCCAGTGCTCTGCATTCCTGCATGTAGATTCGAGTTGCTATCTGATGTCCTTGATTTATCAAAGTCCAATATAAATTATTCCTTTCACCACATCCTGAAAAATAAAAGGACCTTAGAATACTTTAACTCCATTCACCCAAGTTCTGATTTACGCGCTGCTGTTGTATAGGGTCGCTATGACTCAACAACACTGGTTTGGTTCTTTTTTTTGGTTTTGGTTGTTGTATATTTTAATTCTGTATGTATTTTGTACCTCACAGACATTATCGTTTCACGTAGTCAATATTCATTTACGTTTGTCCATGTATTTCCCTTTTAGTTGCTCCTCAATCCTTCTTCCAACCTCCAATTTTCTATCTAGGAATAATTTTTTTTTCTGCCCCCAGAACACCTTTTAATATTTTCTTTCTTGCAGGTGTGTTGATAACAGTCTTTCAGCGTTTGTTTATTTAAAAGTATATTTATTTCACTTTCATTTCTGAAAAATATTTTCGAAATATTGGGTATAAAATTCTCAGTTGGCAGTTAAATTATTGCAGCATGTTTATGTTAACATTTGTTCTCTCAGCTTCTGTTAATTCCGTTAAGAAGTCAGCTCATGGTCTTATTTTTGCTCTTTTGAAAGTAAATTTTTCTAGCTACTTTTATGATACTTTAGTATTTCAGAAGTTTTGGCTAAGACGTAACTGTGGCTTTACTTATATTTATTTTGTTTGGAGCTATGGTACTTCCTGAATATTTAGGTAGATATCTTTCAACAATTTTGAGAAATTCTGGTTCATTATCTCTTGTGAAATATTACTTCTGCTTCATTTTCTCTCTTTTCTCCTTCTTGGAACTTAATTACATCTTAAACCTTTTCACCATGTCCTATGTGTTTTTGTCTTTATTTCTATCCTTTTACTTCGCTGTGTTTCAGTCTGGATGTTTTCTTCTAAGTTGTCTAATTCTCTCTTTACCTGTGTCTAATGTACTAATAATGACATTTGTTCTGTCTTTAATTGTAGTGGTTATATTTTATCAATTCTAGAATTTAAATTAAAATTCAGCTCTTTGCCAAATTTTTTTATCTCGTCTTTTATTTGCTTAATCATGTTAATGATAACTAGTTTAAAGCTTGTGTCTGATAACTGTTATCTGCATCCCCGTTGAATCTGTTTCTATTGTCCGTTGTTTCCCTTAGGTTTTGATCATTTTCTTATCTTCTTGTAAGACTGTTTTTTTTTTTTTTTTTAATTGAGTGCTGATATGGTTTGTGAAGACTTGCAGAGACAATTGAGGCCTGGGATGATATTACTGTCTCTCCAGAGGGGACATACATTTGTTTCTGGAAGGTGGCTAGAGGCATAAGCAATCCCAGTCAGGATTTGGGGTGACGCTGGGTGTTGTCTTTGCAAGACTGACCTATTTCTGGCTCATCCATACTCTGTGATTTGCAAGTTTACTGAGAACTCCCTCCTTGGCAGACTTTAATTTGCTCTTCCACCCCTGGAAATCTAAAGCATGGGTCAACTTCTCACTCTTCTCTTTTGGCATGGACACATGGCCCTGGGTAAAAGCTGTGCTCTCTGAGTTTATTTCTTTTCCTGGACCTTTGCCTTATAGTATTTCTTTGTTAGCTCTCTGATGTCTTGTAACACATATCGTTTGTCTAGCATTTTCCAGTTGTTCTCAGATTGGCAGGAGTTATCTATTTTACTATTCCTAGAAGTGGAATTTTGGATTATTTTCACACTATTTGACATTTCTCAATTTTTCTACAGTAAACATGCATTTATATTTAATTAGAGAGAATTAAGTGTTTAAGAAATGACAGATAATATAGAGGAGTAAATGTCAGGGGATGGTATGTGGAAACCCTTGATCTCTGCTCTCTACATTTTGGAAAAGAAATAAAGTCATTGGTACATCACGGCATCTCTCATTCTCTGCTTTATGGCTCTCCATCTACTGGTTTTGCAGGAAGAAGACAGAATGATTGAGAGACAAAAAACACAAGGAATGCACACTTGGCTGCTTTGTCAACCAGATGTCTGTATTGCTGCCCTTAAATATATTAGGAACCTAAGGGCTTTCTGAAAATCGGATCCAACGTTTGTAAACAGGGAAGTGGCAATGTGGACGGTGGAGTGACCTGAATTGTTTTTAAAAATACATATTTAGAGTCTTTCTTTAGTTGTATCTTGAGCTTCCACCCCCTTTCTACTTAACTTACTTTTTTCTCGTTAGCTTTTGGATCAGCTGAAAAGCCCATATAAGTTTACAACAGGAATAGCATATAACATTGTGATATTTTGCAGCTTGGAGCCAAGTTAAACATATGGTGATTTTAATGTTATTTTGTTGAAAGTCTTTTCTGGAATGCCTTTTATTCACTTTTGGGCAGATCTAATTATAGACGGATTTTTAGCTTGCATGCTAAGCACATGATTTGGTCTGAACAAGTAGGAAGGGGCCAAATCTCTCCTGTGGGAGCAGGCAACTCCTTTGGTTGCACTGGATTTTTTTTTTAATTTTACATTAAATATTGCTCCAGTAATACCATTCATTCTCTTGGGCTTCCAAATACCTTCCTTATAATACATTTCTATTAGAGAAGGACTTAATGTGCATAACTAATTGTGTAAGAGTAAACTGGTAACCTCAACTCTTATGTTTATCATTCATTTAAGTTTTACAGGAGAGAGAGTCTGCCTCCAGGATGCCCAAATGACAATTGAGAGCACACCCTACATGCTGCCTCTGTCCACCCAAGATCACCAGTGACCTCTGCAACAATTCATGCAGCAGTCATTTACTGGGCACCTACTGTATGCATTGTCCAGTGCTAGGTGCTCTGGAAACTATGAAGCACGAACAACGTGTGGTTCTTGCAATCTAGTTAGAAGGACAGAGTCAGACAGCACTTTAGCTGCGGTTACATGGTTCGCACAAAGGTACTAAACCCAGGGTTTAAGGGGTCCTTTAGTTGGGCGGGAGTCCCTGCGTGGTGCAAATGGTTAACACCCTTGGATGCTAACCAAAAGGTTAGAAGTTTAGGTCCACCCAGAGGTGCCTTGAAAGAAAGTCCTGCTGATCTACTTCCGAAAAAACAACCGTTGGGAACCTCGCGTCGCCTGGTTCTCCTCAGACACACGTGGGGCTGCCATCGGGTGGAGCTGGCTTGACAGCAACTGGTTGGTGTTTTAGGAGGTAACCAGCCTCCTGAGCTCCAGTATTGTCACCTGTTAATAGTGACGATGACAGAATCTACACCATAGAATTGTTTGGGGGAGTTAAATAAGATAATACAAAATAATAATTTAGTTCTGCATCTGGATCATAGAAGTCTCCAAGATATACATCAGGTGTTTTCACTGTTATTGAAAATTCTGCCCTGCCTTCCTCACATGACCTAGAAAAGCAGCAGCTGCTTCCTCCTAGTTCAGTGGGTGGTGCCTGAGGTCTTAGAAGCTTGCAAGCAGCCATCCAAAGTGCAACCATTGGTCTCTATTCACCTGGAGCAACAGAGGAAGATGGAAAGCCAGGAATCAGAGAAGGAAACAGTTTGCAGGTCTAATTGTCCTTGTGAACTCCCTTGCTATGAGACCAGAATAAATGGGTGGTGCCTGGCTACCATTACTGAATGTTTTGATCAAGGACCCAATAGATGAATCTTGATCAAAAGGAGGAAAATTGTGGAACAGGACTTCAAATTCTTATTGGAAACCAAACTTACTGGACACACTGAGACTGGAGAAATCCCTGAATCTATTGCCTGGAAACAGTTTTGAACCCTGAGCTGAAACTATCTCATGAAGTCTTCTTTAAACTAAACAACAACTTAGCTCAATAAAAAAAAGGATGTCTGCCTTGAGCATCATACCCTATTGAAGAATTACTTAATGTGAGATTGAAATGACAACAGTAACTCTAAAGCACAGAAGAGAAACTTAAGGGGCCGAGAGTATAAATTAATGCTGGTGAAATAGTACGCGCAGCGACAGTGAGAAGGGTGACACAACGTGGATTATGTAACCAATGTCAGTGAACCGCATACATGTAAAAATTTTTGAACAGGTGTGTGTTCTGTTGTGTATATTTTCATCAAAAAAAGAAAGAAAAGAAAAGCAGATTTTATGACATTTTTTCCCCCTGACCCCACAGCATTACATACGAAATCATAAACCTGAGAAATGTTTTTCTAGAGGAACTTTAAAGCCAGAGGCAGAGAGGATCATGAGGTTCTTTGATTTAACACGAGGTTGTCGTGGGTGCTGCGCTGGGGGCCTCTCACCAATGGAAACAGAGCATGAAACAAAGATTGGACCCAGGAAGTCTAACATGGAGCGCGGTAAGGGTCAGTGTCAGGACTGTATATTAGACCCAGAAGAGAACTGAGTGGGCGGGGGCTCTAAATTCTGGCCCTAACTCTAGGCACCCAGGGAGCTGCAGAGAAGGAGGTTGGTATGGACGACGGGGGAGGCCTGTGGCCACCTCCGTCAAGAACACCCTGGATGCGGGTAGAGAGGCCGTGAGGACTGCAGTGGGACAGGCAGAGATTGTCTTATACCAACTGTACATTTCACTTGTTTTGTTAGTTGTCACATTTCTTGCCACAACTTTCCTATGCTTGGATTTCAGTAATCCCTTAGCTGGCTGGAATATGTATCTGCAAACAATTTTTTTTTTTTTCAAGAGTGTACTCCAGGGGCTTCATTCCTGGCCCCTACATGTCTGAGAATGAATGTCTTTTGTTTTCCTCACAGGAAAAACTCAGATGGTATAAATCTGCTCACAGTGCAGGCTTCTCAGAGTCTACACTGCTCTGTGTGTATCTTCTGGCCTCTAGTGCTGCTGAGGAGAAGTCTGACACCAACCTGATATATTTATTTTTTTGTAGGCAGTCTGATTTGTCTGCTTGGATACATACGAGATAATTTTTTCCTTTTAATCCAAATATTTCAGCAGGACAAATGTTGTTGTTGTTAGGTGCCATGGAGTTGGTTTGGATTCATTGCAACCCTATGTACAACAGAAGGAAACCACTGCCCCGTCTTTTGCCGTCCACATGATTGTTCTTATGCTTGAGCCCATTGTGGCAGCCACTGTGTCAATCCATTTCCTTGAGGGTCTTCCTCTTTTTTGCTGACCCTCTACCAAGCATGATGTTCTTCTCCAGGGACTGACTCTTTCTGATAACATGTCTAAAGTATGTGAGACAAAGTCTTACCATCTCACTTCTAAGGAGCAGTCTGGCTGTACTTCTTCCAAGGCAGATTGGTTCATTCCACAGGGCAAGGGTAGGTAGAGTTATTTTAGTCATTTTACCTGGGGCTCTTTCTTCAGCTTAGGAAATATTTTTCCTACTATGTCTCTGAATATGGAGTCTCACCTGCCTGCCCTTTCCTCTTATCCTAGAATTCCTACCACACTGGGATTTTAGCCCGTGTCATCTGATGTGCCTCTTATCTTTCCTTTCAGCATGTTTATTCTCTTTGAGTTCTGAGAGATTTTTCGAGCGTGTCTCCTATTTCATAGATTTGATCTTATGCACTGTCCATATTAACAACGTGGATGATGGCGGTGTTGGTGGCATGACAGACTGAGAAAACCACACAATGAGAGGCCTGGGGCAGGAAGCAGCATGGATTGGGAAGAGCTATGTGCTGCTTAAGGAGGTCGTGGAGGAAGACAGCGGAGTAATGGCCATAAAGCTCTGGTCTAAGGTGCCAGGAGCAGACTTTTTTCCTGTGTTACAGGAACAGCTCTTCTTTCTGGAAGACAAACCCATTCTCTTTCTAAGGTCCTTTTCCTTTCATGTTCTCTCCCTTCCCTCCTTCCCTGTCTTCCTTCATCTCCTTGTTGAATGCCTTAATCTTTTTTTTTTTTTTTTTACAATATTCCTTGTTGGGCACTGTGCTGGGCCTGAGGAAGGAGGAGTAGACAGAGCAGGAATGACCCTGTCCTCAGGGAGTAAGTCTTCAGTGTCGAGAACAGCGTTTCCATCTCCTTTCAGAGGAGGAGGGAGAGTAACCGGGTAGAGACATTTGGGGGGTTGTCCAAGCACAAGTTGACGTCTTCTGGGCCCCTAAAGGGCAGGAGGTGGCATTGCACAGGAAGGGTGGGGTGGGTGGGAACAGGACCCTGAGCAGAAGAAACAGTACCTGCAAAGATCAGTTATTATCTACACTGAGAGAAGAATGCAATTTTTTCTAGTTATCTTTGGGGAAAATGCATGAAGATCAAGAACAATCCAGTGAGAGAAGAGCCCCCCCCCAAAAAAAACTCTCAAGAACTTAATTTTATCCCAAAACCGTTTTTTAAAAATTGCCAGAATTGTTTTGGGAAGAAGTTACTATCTCTTCTAAACGTATCAGATACGATTGTTTTTAAGCAAATTAAGTTGTATAACTTTTTATGTTTTTAGACCAGCTAAGGGCTAATCAACCTTTAAGTGTTGCATGTTCATTAAGATTGAAAAAAAAAAAAAAGTACAAGATCATACCCCCAACATAAAGAATACCTGGGTGGTGTAAATAATTAACACACACTGCTGCTAACTGAAAGGCTGGAGGTTCGAGCCCACCCAGAGGTGCCTTGGAAGAAAGGTTAGGTGATCTACCACCCAGCCATGGACAACCCTATGGAGCGCAGTCCTCCTCTGACACTCCTGGGGTCACCACGAGTCCGGGTTGACTCAACAGCATCCGTTTAACCCCCAATACATGCACACAGAGTTTTTCCAAAGAGCCTCAAAATTTTCAGAAAAGTTGCTACTCCTAAGGAAATGTCTAATTTACAAATTGTTTTGCAGACTCTTATAAATGTTTCACAATACACCGGTTGTTGTTTGTGGCTCGGGAATGTCTCCAGTCCCTGGAAAAGCCAGACAATTGAGGCTCCCGTGAATTTGGCTTCAATCAGGCTTAAAAATAAACGAAACTGGACACCAGCTAAAAGTATCAAAAAGCCTAATGTGTGAGAGAGATTAATTTTGTAAGCGAGTGTTTTTTTCCCCTTCTCTTTGGCACGCCAGAAATTAAGCATATTTTGTTTTTGAAGTTTGCCTGGTCTGCCCATCTTCCTGCCCAGGGCCCATGTGTGTGGGACCGGAAGCAGAGATGGAGGCCATGGCGGGGGCCCACAGCGGGCAGACAGATGCTGCATCCGGAGGCGACTCAGCCCCGTCCTCACACACCCGGACGTGGTCACAGCGTGCTGGAGCCCGCAATTATATGCAGAAAATGCCAGAGTGCTTCATAGTTCCAAACATTTGGAATCTTAATCCCTGCAGGAAGGAAGTTTTTTCTTGGATGCCATACCAAGCCTACATGGCAGGAACAATTCACATTGTTCAGTGCAGGTCGTATTGGAAAGGGAAACCACCAGTTGCCAGGCCTTTCTTCTAAGGTACCTCTGGGTGGACTCGAACTTCCAACCTTTCGGTTAGCAGCTGAGGAAGTTAATCGTTTGTACCAGCCAGGGACTCCTGTTGAGGTGATTCCGACTCATAGGGACCCTATAGGACAGTAGAACTGCCCCATAGGGTTTCCAAGGAGCGGAGGGTAGATTCAAACTGCTGTATTACTGCTGTAAAGGAAAGGGCCTTGAAAAAGTGGCGTGAGCTTTGGTCTGAGAATGTGGAGGCACTGGACAGGACTCCTTAGTGCTGTGGCCTCCATCTTCCCCGCAAAGTGTGGGATGCTGAGCCAATGAAGGCCAGGCAAGCTCTGAAGAGAACAATCAACTCGACATCAACGGGTTTAGGTTTTGGTTTTAGATAAAGGAATGATCACATCATGGACAATTACTAGAATTATAATCCATGAACCCAGAATAATTTCTGGGTAAATTTCTGGTGGGAGAAATAGAGTGTTTGTGTCTGTATCTTAGGACCCAAGTGGTTCTGTAAAGCGGGAGTTCTCTTTGGGGATTCTGCATATTCCACCGTCTCGTCTTACTAGAAGCTAGAGTTCATGTGTTCAGAAGATGCAAGTTTTCAGTTCTGTTCCCTGGGTCCAAGGTGAGTCAGAAACTGCAACAAAATGTACTCCAGTCGTTCTGATTTTTTCCAAACGTGATTTATCTTGCCATCAGCAGTACTTGGACAGAAAGGGAAAACCAAACTCTGTTTTTTTTTCTTTTTTTTTTACTTACTGCTACTCATGTGTTCCTTACCCCAGAATCTGGGTCCCATTTCATGTTGACTTCCCCCTTGGCAAGAGCTTCCTCTGGTATTCAATGCTTGTGTGATCGTTAGCATTCATTTTTTTCCTGAACTTGCCTGGCATTCTAGTCAGGCTTTTATATCTTTCCCCAGGAGGGCTGGAGATCTCTTAAGCTCCTGGTGGAACAAGGACTGCCTGACCTTAAATGTGAAACACGTTTTAAAGCTGAACTTCTTCCTTAAAAAGCAAGGTTTGCTTGGGAGGCTGTGGCATGCGGAGTTCAAGCTGCCTTGGAAGAGGGCTGCTGGTGGGGTGGACCAGTACACTGGGAACTTTGTGGAGCCGGGAGCCCAGACCCAGGCCACGAGCTGTGCCTCTGTGCCAAGGATGTCTGGGAGAGGAAGGCCACTCTGGTCTTCTCGTGGCCCTCCAGAAGCAGAGCATCACGTTCAAGTCCTGACTCCATTTCTAATGAGCTGGGAGATGGCGGCCAGGTGACCTTGCCTGCTGTGTCTCGGTTTCCTCATCTCCACCTGAGTCTGTCTCACGGGGTGGTATTGAGGATCAAATGCCATAACATATGTGAAATGGCTAACACCAAGCCTGATACAGGCAAGTTCAACAAGTTCAGCTTCCCTTTCATGAGCACAGTATAGTGTGGGTTCTCTAGATACAGAAAATCAGTGAAACATACATGTGTTGTTGTTAGGTGCCATCAAGTTGGTTCTGACTCATAGTGACCCTAAGCACAACAGAAGGAAACACTGTCTGGTTCTGCACCATCCCCACAATTGTTGTTATGCTCAAGCCCATTGTTGCGCCCACTGCGTCAATCCATCTTGTTGAGGGTCTTCCTCTTTTTTGCTGACCCTCTACTTTATCAAGCATGATGTCCTTCTACAGGGACTGATCCTTCCTGCTAACAGGCCCAAAATAAGTGAGATGAAGCCTTGTCATCCTCACTTCTAAGGAGCATTCTGGCTGTATATATACATACATAAAGAGGGATTTACCTCAAGAAAATGGATCACGCAATTGTGGGCCTGACGAGTCCCAAATCCGTGGGTCAGATGGCAGGCTGGAGGCTTCTGCGGGAGGTCAGGGGATGAGAAGCGCGCAGGGCCAAGAACAGAGAGTGGGCTTTGCCAGAACATCCATTTGCATATTGGAGGCAGGCCACACAGTTTCAGCTGATCACATTAGGTCACATCGTGGAAGATGATAACATTATATTACTTTATGGAATAGCACCGAGTCCGGTGTCTGCCAAACCACTGAGTTCACAGCCTAGCCCAGCTGACACATAACGTTAATCATTACAAGCACCAACTAGGTGTTAGATCCTGGAGATACAGAGATAGAAGGCAGGCTCCCTCTGGTTCAGGAGCTTGCTGCCAACTCAGTGGTTCTCAGCTAGGGGCGATTCTGCCCCAGGGGACTTGAGGCAAAGTATGGAGACATTTTGGTTGTCACAATTGGGGGGGTGAGATGTACCCAGTGCCCTCTTCCCCCACCCCCACAGCATGGCTCAGACTCTACCTCTCTTCGGGCCTGTTTCCAGGGTACTTCCTGGGGTCATAACCCATGCAGTCCAGCCAGCCCCCCTACCCTTCTCCCTCCTCCTGGCCTGCGTTGGAGTCTTGGAGGTATGGAGAAAGAGCATTCACGCAGATGTGGGGTAAGAGAAAAATCTGGTTTCTCAACTCAACCCAGCTGTCGGCCTGGTGGATGGACTTCCTCCTATCTGATCTTCTGTTACCTTACTTCTCCAAAGCTACTGGCGCGATGTCATTGATATTGTAATAAGAAGTCAGCCACAGCCCTCTCGGTGGCCTTCGACCTGACACCAGACTAAAGATGACTCTGAAATGCTTTCTGTTCTCCTCTTAATAAGGACACTGGTGGCACAACAATTAAGTGCTCAGCTGCTAACCAAAAAGGTGACCATTCAAAACCAGCCAGCAGCTCTGTGGGAGAAAGGCCTGGTGATCTGCTCCCGTAAAGATTACAGCCTAGAAAACCCAATGGGGTGGTTCTACGCTGTCCTGTAGGGTTGCTGTGAGTCAAAATTGATTCTCCAGCACCTAACAACAAGAACTACTCTCAATGCACAGAATCTTCCAGTTCTTGTATTTCTCTAAACTCCTCCAAGTGTTCTTTCTCATCGCATAGCTTTTCATTCTTTTCCCAAAGAACATGAATTGAGCAGTGTGGAAGCAGATGAAACAGCAGATATGTGGGGAGCTGCAGCAAAGTCCCAACTTGATGCGATATACAACACGGGCATTTTGAAGCGTGGGGCTTTTTCCTGGCTACTCTTACTTTGTTAAAAAGCAAAGATGTCACTTTGAAAACTAAAGTGTGCCCCACCCAAGCCATGGTATTTTCAATAGCATCATATGCATGTGAAAACTGGACAATGAATAAGGAAGACCAAAGAAGAATTGGTGCCTTTGATTTGTGGTGTTGGCGAAGAATATTGAATATACCATGGACTGCCAAAAGAACAAACAAATCTGTCTTGGAAGAAGTACAACCAGAATGCTCCTTAGAAGCAAGGATGGTGGGACTACATCTCACATACTTTGGACCTGTTGTCAGGAGGGATCAGTCCCTGGAGAAGGACATATTTGGTAAAGTAGAGGGTCAGCAGAAAAGAGGAAGACCCTCAAAGAGATGAATTGACACAGTGGCTGCAACAATGGACTCAAACATAATAATAATTGTGAGGATGGCACAGGACCGGGCAGTGTTTAGTTCTGTTATATGTAGGGTGGCTATGAGTCAAAACCGACTCTACGGCACTTAACAATGGCAATTGTCACTTAGCCTTGCTATCATTGGAAATGAAAAATAGGAAGCACATCTGAACTTTGTATGTGCCTCAAAACTCCGTCTCCTTGCTGATGAGTATTTCACAGGGTCCTTCCATCACAGCAGGATCTCCCAGGACACTAGCCCTGCTGGTTGAGCCCTCTCCACCTCCATCTCCATCCCAGAGACACTGGGACCCATCTTGGAGCCTCAGGACCATGTTCAGCCTGTCTCCTCAGAATCAGGCCTGCTCAAGTGTCACTTGGCTGCCAGAGGTAGCTGAAAAGCGGGCCCCTCATTTTGAAACCCCTGCCATTTTTGTTGGAGACTGACCTGGGTGTCAGTTTCCTGGTGGTAGCGGGGTGATTTGAAGGACAGCTTCAGAACCATGGAGGGAATTGCTGAGCAAAATCCAAGCGCCAAAGGTCATTTTTCTCCACTATGTTCCCCCCTCCCCCCACCTTCTTCTGAATACGCATGGTCACCTGGATAGTCTATAGGAAACTTCTAGAACGAATCAGGGGATGTTTGGCAATATGGGATGTGGGGAAGTTACATTTGTAGTTTTTTTCAGCCAATCTGAGTTAAGTTAAAGAGAATGTTCTGGAAGCAGAGTTAGCCTGAGAGAAGGCTCTGGACTTTGTTTTAACCCTTGATTTTTTGGTTAGACCCAGAACAATGGGGTTGGATCCCAGGTTCTTGCCACTAAATCTCACATTTGTAAATTCTGAGTTTTTATTCACTCTGATTCAAAAAGTGCACTTCAAGCCCCAGGGTAAGGGGAGGAGGGAAGGAGGGCTTTCTGACAGGCAGGGGTGAGGGTCTGCTCCCTGCATGTACAGTAGCACCCTGCCCAAGGCTCCCCAGACGGGCCCTCCAGCAGGAAGCAGAGAGAAAGCGGCCACCTATGTGGACACACACAGTGCAGTGTTGGACTTGACGCAAAGCAGAAGAGAAGCGGGTGGAATTGGAATCCCGGGGAGAGAAGAGAGCCCAGAGAAGCTGAGAGATTCCAGGGCAGAGCTCCTGTGGGGAAGTCCTGGTGTCCATATTTCCAGCATGTTGGTGTCCTGTTGTGGATTTACACTGACCCATCTGCCCAGGGCCAGTCTGTGGCCTAAGTGGCTTACCTGGCCTAGGTCGAAAACACAGATGAGGCCACAGAATGGGGCAAAAATTAAAAAACCACAGCCATCAGGTCGATTCTGATTCCTAGTGACCCTGTTGGACGGAGTAGAACTGCCCCATCTGGTTTCCTAGGCTGTAGTCTCTATGGGAGCATATCGCCAGGTTTTTTCTCCTGGGAGCCACTGGTGGATTTGAACCACCAACCATTTGGTTAGTAACCAAGTGCTTAACCATTGAGACATCAAGGCTCTTTGGAGCAAAATTAACCAGTCTCAAAATTCCATCACTGTCATGGATTGAATCGTGTCCCCCCAAAATGTGTGTCAGCTTGGTTAGGCCATGATTCCCGGTATTGTGCAGTTGTCCTCCACTTCGTGATTTTCCTGTGTGTTATAAATCATAATCTCTGCCTGTGGTTAAAGAGGACTAGGGTGGGATGTAACACCCTTACCAGGTCACATCCCTGGGTGTGGCCTGCACCATCTTTTATTTTACAAGAGATAAAAGGAAAGGGAAGCAAGTAGAGAGTTGAGGACTCATACCGCCAAGAAAGCAGTGCCAGGAGCAGAGCGCATCCTTTGGAACCGGGGTTCCTGTGCTGAGATGCTGTCAGACTAAGGGAAGACTGATGACAAGCACCTTCCTCCAGAGCCAACAGAGAGGGAAAGCCTTCCCCTGGAGCCAGTGCCCTGAATTCGGACTCGTAGCTTACTGGACTGTGAGAGAATAAACTTGTTTGTTAAAGCCATCCACTTGTGGTATTTCTGTTACAGCAACACTACATGACTAAAACAGTCACAAACCCAGGACTCTACCACCTGAGATAAATGAATGACTACATTCAGACACAATACAGAAGGAGTGGGAAACCCCTACATAACAGATGGGGCTACAGAGACTTGGAATCACACAGGGTCACACAGCTCAGGGTCACAGAGCTGGCTGGTGTCACATAGCTCAGGATCACGCAGCTCAGAGTCACACTGCTCAGGGTCACACAGCTTAGGGTCACACAGGTCAGAGTCACAAAACTCAGGGTCACACAGCTCAGAGTCCCACAGCTGGCCAGTGGGAGAGTCAGCCTAGAACCAGGCCTTTGGAGTCCCACTTCAGTGTGGCTACATCTATGCCAGGTTCCCAGTGTCCTATGCCTCCTGACTTCCAGGACAGCACTAGGCTGCTCTGTGTCTATTCCTGCATAATTAATCACCCAAATCTTAGTGGCTTAAAACGACAATGTGCTATTTTCTCTTGTGGTCCTGTGTGTTGACAGGGCTCAGCTGGGTGGTTCTCACTTGGGGCCTGATATTAGTTGAATTGTCTCCCCAAAATATGTGTTGGAATCTTAATCCTGACACCTACGACTGTAATCCTAGCTGGGAATAGTTTTCTTTTTTGTGTTACCAGGCCCCATCAGCTTGGCGTGTGTCTAAGCCAAACACTTTTGAGATATAAAGGAGTGATTAGGCACTGAAGCAAGAAAGCGCAAATGGGAAAGACTGATGTCACGTGGGGATCACCAAGGAACTTAGGAAGAAAAGCTGAAAGAGACAAGGATGAGCCCCTAGAGCCGACCGACAGAAAATGAGCCTTCCCCTGGAGCCAGCGCCCTGCATTTTGGGCTTCTGGCCTCCTCAGCTGAGAAAATGACTGTTAAAGCCACCCACTTGTGGGATTTCTGTTATAGCAGCACCAGCTAACTAAGACAGGGTCTCTCACTGCTGCTGCAGTTAGATGGAGCGTGGGCCTAGGGTTGTCTGAAGGCTGTACTGGGCTGCGTACCCAAAGTGGTCGACTCACACGGCTGTCGGCCGGGAGCTCAAGTGGGCCTCCAGTGGCCTCTCCAGGTGGCTTGGCCTCTTGAAGCATAGTGGCTGGGTTCCCAGAAGAAACGTTACCAAGGGTCAGTGTTTTACGAAGCAGGACGTGGAAGCCACCAGGCCAGTTAAGGGCTGCACCTGGAACTGGTACATTATGTCGTCTGCTGTGTTCCGTGGTTAGAACAGCGCCTGGGCCAGCCCAGACTCGGAGAAGAGGAGATAGAGTCTACCTCTTGACTGGGAGGGAGGCAAGACCACACAGAGATACTGTGATGGGAGACACTGCCATGGCCACCTTGAGGAAGATAAAATCTGCCAGCCTGGCCGTAGCAAGCCAGACCACTCTGGGTTAAAGCAGTGGCCAGCCAGCCTGACTGCCATGCAGTGTAATGGAATAGCCTAGATCTAGGGTCAGAAGATCTGCTTCACATTGTGACTCTTAACCAACTAGTTTCTCTCTTGGGACCTCAGATTCTCATCTTTGAAACTGGGAGCAGGACCACAGGGAGACCACCTGGGGGTGTTCAGAGGTCCTACGTCAGTCAGTGACATTGTCATTTTTTGGACTAATTGCTCACGTGGACAAAGCCACCAATACTTTCCATACCTCACCAGATGCCATCCCGTCAACTCTGACATGTGGCAACCCCATGTGTGTCAGAGTAGAACTGTGCTCCATAGGGTTCTCAATGGCTGTGATCTTTTGGAAGTAGATAGACAGGCCTTTCCTCCAAGGCACCTCTGGCTGGATTTGATCCACCAACCTTTAACCGTTTAAGCCCAACACTTAACCGTTTCTATTACCGGCTCAGAAGTAATTTGAGTGGGTGTTGCTGATGACCAAGTAGAAGACAGACATCAAAGTCTTGGTCTTGTGGGTGAGTGGGCGCCCTCTATGGCTGCTAGAGAAAGTGGTAAAAGGGTGAGATGGCGAAGGTGGAAGACCCCGGGAGTGGACGCTGGGCCTGAGAGGGAGGCTAATGCTCAAAGCAGAGGCGTGAGCAGGGCTGCGTGCAGCTAGGTGTTAACGATTTCCTCCATGGCCACGGGGGAAACGGAACAGCGAAGCCCAGGCCTCGAAGACGAATGGCCTGGTGTGGTGTTAAGTCCTGTATTTAACAGCTTGATTAATGAGCCAGGAGGGTGAGTACAGCTAATGAAGTGTGCAGGTGGCTGCTGGCGCGGGAGCCACTAACGAAACAATGGCCACCAAGTACCACATAAAGAGCATGCAGGGGTCCTGCACAGAGGCCCCCTCTGAGCTCAAGGAAGCCAGTCAATGCTATGCTTCACCTAGGACCAGCTGAGCTCCCTGGGGTGGGGGTAGGACATCAGGATATGGCGAGATAGGAGCCCAAATTCTAGCCACTCCCAGACCCTGAGTCAGAAAGGAAAATACTCTAACCAAAAGAAAAAAGAAGACACCTACCTTTAGTTCAAAGGTGCATTACCAAAGATGTCAAAGTATTAGAGGGATTGGTATAGCCCAAGGCGTTGTTGTTGTTAGGTGCCATCAAGTTGGTTCTGGCCCATAGTGACCCCATGCACAACAGAATAAAGCACTGCCTGGGCCTGTGCCATCCTCACAATCGTTGTTATGCCTGAGCCCATTGTTGCAGCCAGTGTCAATCCATCTTCTTGAAGATCTTTCTCTTTTTTGCTGACCCTCTACTTTACCAAGTATGATGTCCTTCTCCAGGGACCGATCCCTCCTAACAACACGTCTAAAGTATGTGAGACAAAGTCTTGCCATCCGACCTTCTAAGGTGCGTTCTGGCTGTACTTCTTCCAAGACAGATTTGTTCGTTCTTTTGGCATAACTTTCAGCATGACAGCAGCACGCAAGCCCCCACAGTACGACAAACTGCCAGATGTGTGGGGGAGCCCTAGGTGAAGGGAGAGAAAGTCCCATCCCCTACTCAACCACCTTCCTGAAGGTTCCTAATTATCAACCTAAGAACAGAGCTCCACCCCCCCACCCCCCACCATCACTGAGCATATGATCACTGTCCAGTGCACCCCCAGATGCCCGCCTGGGGGCCCCTAGGACCCTGTGCTACCACTCCTCTAGAGCCCTGGCACTCTGTGCCTCTGCTCATCTGGGGCCCTGGGACCCTGTGCCACTGCTCACCCGGGGCTCTAGGACCCTATGCCACTGCTCACCACCCAACCAGCCATTGCTTCTGCACCATTATCACACTCGTCCTCTTTTTCTTTTTCTGCCACCATACTACTTCTGGCCCCATCTCTCTCATCTTGCCAAGGAAACAGCCCCTCGTGGCCCCCTGCCTCCAGTCACCCCCCACCCCATGCTTCCATCACCACTCACTCCTGTCTGGGGCAGTTCCCAGAAGTGCAGCCCTGGTCATCTTGCTCCCTGCTCAAAGGTGCCCATGGCCTCACAGCCACCTGGCCATCTGTCATTGCCCACCTCTTTCAACCTTCTCTCCCACCTTCCTGCATGGATCCCAAGCTCTTCTCGCTTCAGCTGCTTCTCACTCCCCTTCCTGCTGTCACCCCCATCCATGGTGACTTCACCACCCTGATGCCATTGCCATCTGGGATGCTGCAGCTTTCTTCAAGATTATTCTGAAATACCACCTCCCCCTGAATCCACTTCTGGTCCTCACTGCTGAAATCTTGGGCAGGGCGTGCAGGAAGAGGGCAAGCCCAGCCAGGGAGGGAATGCAAGTGAGAGCTCTGGGTTAATGGCCCCTGTGAGGCAGGCGACAACCAGGAGTTACAACACGCCAGGCTCTGTTCTCCCGGATGTGGCAGGTACAACTGAGGGAACTTACCTGGCCAAGGGATCCAGTGAGGAGGAGCACTCCGGAGGTTTGCAGTGGTCTTTCTGAGAGAAGACACAGACATGCTCAGCTTACACATTATAAATTCAATAAGAAAGTGACAATAATGATAGCTTACATGCCTAGGCAGGGTTCAACATGCTGAAGAGGCTCAAGCTGAGTCCAGGACACACGCGGTACACACAGTGGGGACTCTGTGGCCAGAGTCCAGGACACGCTGGTACACATAGTTGAGACCCTGAGGCCAGAGTCCAGGCCATGCTGGCACACATAGTGGGGACCCTGTAGCCAGAGTCCAGGACACACTGGTACACATAGTTGAGACCCTGCAGCCAGAGTCCAGGCCATGCTGGCACACGTAGTGGGGACCCTGAGGCCAGAGTCCAGGACCCACACTGGTACACATAGTGGGGACCCTGAGGCCAGAGTCCAGGCCATGCTGGTACACATAGTGGGGACCCTGCAGCCAGACTTCTGAGTAAATGCTCATAACCCTTGTGTTCAGGTTGAATGGTATGAACCTTCCTGGGTTGTGCTCATGTTGAATGGTATGAGCCTCACTGGGTTGCACTCACATTGACTGGTATGAACCTCACTGGGTTGCTCTCAGGTTGAATGGCATGAACCTTGCCAGGCTGTGCTCAAGTTGAATTGTGTGTACCTCCGTGAGTTGTGCTCAGGTCGAATGGCATGAGTCCTGCTGAGTTGTGCTCATGTTGAATGGCGTGAACCTCAGTGGGTTGTGCTCAGGTAGAATGGGGTGAACCTCAGTGGGTTGTGCTCAGGTTGAATGGCGTGAGCTTCGATGGGTTGGGAGTTAGGGAAGTGGAGTTCTGCCTCTGTGAGCTGTGTCTCTCAGAAACGTCACTTACACATTGGCCCAGCCAGAACCTTGGGTCCCCTGCTTCCCATCCCCTCCATGTTCTCAAACAGACCAACCATCATGGAGATGGTGCAGGCCCAGGAAACCTTTCATTCTGTTATAGATGAGGTCATCATGAGTTGGAGCTGACTCACTGACAATCAACGACAGCGAGGTGCTATATTAACCAAACAGAATATCTAGACCTCACTTGGATCCATTTTCAAGTGAAGAAAATGTAAGGAAAAAGTAAGGCAAAGAACTTTAAACACTAACTGGATAGTTGACATTAAGACGTTATCATGATTATTTTTATTATTGTCATTAGGTTTTTTTAAAGAAAGAGTTTTTTTCTTCTAGAAATACATACTGAAGTATATAAATGGGTGAAATGTTATGACGTCTGGAATGTGGGTCAAATACTCTGGGGCTGGGGAGTGGGTTGGGGAATGGGTGGTATAGGGATAAAACAAGATCAGCACGTATTGGTTATTGCTGAAGCTGTCCGAAAGTTTGCCTAGGCTCATGTTACTCTTTCTACTTTTGTTTGTGATTTTTCATAATAAAAAAATCAGAGCTCAGGTGCTAACCAAAAGGTTGGCAGTTCTAATCCACCACCTGCTCCTTGGAAACCCTATGGGGCAGTTCTTTTCTGTCCTATATAGGGTCGCTATGAGTAGGAATCGACTCAACTGCAATGGGTTTTCATGGGATACATATATGGCAGCTTCATTCTTGAGTAGGTACACATTTGATTTTTTTTATTGTGGCAAATATGTAGTATGTGTCATCCCTGGATGAGGCACGGCCAAGGGAGAGACCTGTGCTAATTGCCTTTTGGTCCAATCTTAAGAAACACTGTTGCAGACAGAGCAAAAAGTGCCACCAGGCAAGGGGTGCAGAGCACGAAGCCCCCTGTCTAGCAGTCCCCAAGGACGAGGGGTTTGTTCTGCCTCACGCCTCTGGCCCTGTGTTTTCTCACAAACATTCACTAAACTGTTGTTCTAGGTTCATACTGTGAACATCTGCCACCCCCCGTAAAGCGGAGGTGCTGCCAGGCACCCCGATGTCACTCTGTAAATCTGCATGACGACTCGAGCAGTTGGGGAGGGGCCGAGAGCTTTATGAGGTGTCATCTTTGTGATTAATAGGGCCAGAGGGTTATGTGTGGGGGGAGGGAGGAAGGTTGAGAGTATGAACACTCGGGTACGCACACACACAGCAAACACACACACCCCAAACATGCACACATGGGATCCCAGGTAAGGTCAGGGACGCTGAACGTGTTTCCTTTCAGAGTTTACTTCATGGGCTGTGCCTTTTCAACACTAGAATATGACATTAAAGACTGGAAAAGCTTAACTAGAGCTTCAGACATAGATTAGATGTCCTTTGCTGTTAGTTGGTGTTGAACCAGCTCTGACTCATGATGACCTGACGTATAACAGAACCAGACGTTGCCCAGTCCTGTGCCATCTTCACGATTGCTGGTATGTTTGAATCCTTTGCTGTGGCTATTGTCTCAGTCCATCTCATGGAGGGTTTCCCTCATTTTTATTGGCCTTCACTTTCCCAAACATGATGTCCTTTTCTAGGGATTGGTCTTTCCTGATGTCTTGTCCAAAGTAAGCGAGTTGAAGTCTCGCCATCCTCTGTTCTAAGGAAAATTCTGGTTATATTTCTGTAAGACTGATTTATTCTTTCTTTTAACATAATTAAAAATCTGGATTCAATGGGCCTACTTACAGCACTGCCCCCAGCGACAGGAGAATGCTCACCTTTCAAGAACTCATGGAACAGTCCCGAAATTGACCATATACTAAGCCCAAAGTAAATCTTGACAGTGTTCAAAGATTTGATATCGCATAGACCTTATTATGTGACCATTATGCGAGTAAGTTATGAATCAATAACAAACAAATCATATATCTATGAATCTGTCACTAATTGTAGCCCAAACTCTCTGATCAACTTGATCTTTAACTCAGCCGAAGAGACCAGGAGAAGGCATCACTCCCACTGATGGACCACAGGAATCCTCTGAGGCTGTCCAACTTCCTGCTCCAGTCTAGGCTTATTGTTCTAGAACTTTCTGTCACCATCGTTCCACTTAGAGAGTTCTTCCCACTCTATACATTCATTCAACAAACATCTATCAAGGTTCCTGAAATTAAGCACTTCCCCATGTCTTGTGTTTTCAAGGTTTACAGGCAGGTCTCCCAGGGCACAAGCATTTAGCCTTTATTTCACCCCAGAGCTGGGAGCCATCAGCCCACCACACCATTTCCCTAAAGATCCACCAGGTGGGAAGACCCAGAAGGCTGTCCCTGGGCATTCACAGGACCCAAGTGTGGCCCCTTTGTAAGGGCGATGACTCACATCTACCCCTCAGGAAGCCACCATGTCCCATGTCCACCCCAGACCTTGAGGCAAGACCACTCTATGCCGAGACATTCTGCCACCAAACCACAGTCTATAACCAGACTTGGTGGAGACACGTGGAGCTAATTTCTGCACAGAAGTTCATGACTGCAGTCACCCACCCAGCAGCTTCTGTTGAAAACAAAATACATTCATCAGCTCCGCTGTGTCCATGAGCGTGTCGTCCTGCACTACGGATGGGCGGGTGGGGGTAGGGCCATGTGCGCCCGTAGTGCACCCCCCTTGCTGCGCTACGTTTTGAATTATTTGTTGGTCGTATTCTGAATTCTGCAAAGACTTATTTATTTCAGTGTCTTCTTCATTTAGCATTTATTGAGAGTGACTAAACTCACAGCCTGAGGGCTGGGGGCCTAGTTACAGGAGGAGATGGTGAGTAAGGGACAGTGCAGCCCGGGTTGGTGCAGAGGCTGTGGAAACACAGAATAAGAAATGTCTAGCATCACGTGGAAGGGGGGTGGTTGCAGACTTAATAGAAACAGTGACATTGCGGGGGGGGGGGGTCCTGAAGGGTCACTAGCAGTTTTCTGCACAGCAAAAAGGGAGAACTTGCTGCAAAGAAGGAAGAGCCAAGGCAAAAGATGAAAACTGACTTCACAACCAATACATGTTTAAACGATTTATTATGAGTTCAGGGACCACCCACTTCATCAGGGTTGACCACGCTGGGGACTACTGAAACATTCTCTAGCAGAATGTAAAAGCTTTGCCTTTTTGTATTCTGGGTCAACTAGGTGACCACACGGTTTCAGCACCATGTTCGCGTTTGTGTTCACAGATGAGCAGTTATTTGATTGCCCAAGGTTAAAGAGACAGAACGAAGGGTGGTCAGGTATAAACAGTGCATCCGTACGAGATGAGAGTCAAATTAGTCCACGGTTCACTGCAGAAAAAGCAGTGAGCGAAGCAACTTTTCACGAAGCACATGGGCGTGTGGGTGCGTGGGACCCACAGGAGCAAGCACGCCACCTGGTCCCACCTTCTCTTTAGACGGTAGAGATTGACTTCAGCCAAATGACATCATCCACTGCATTAAGTGGGTGCTGTAGATGTGAATCTTAAAGGTTTTTATTTTATCTCTGAGTGGTGCGAATGGTTAACGTGCAACAGCTAACTGAAAGGTTGGAGGTTGGTGTCCACACAGAGGCACCTCGGAAGAAAGGCCTGGCAGTCTCCTTCTGAAAAATCAGCCCTTGGAAACTGTCAGAGCTTCGCCATGACTCAGAGTGGGCTCAACAGTGACTGGTCACTGGTTGTTAAGTATATTTCTTTTCATTTTTTTTTTTAAACAGCTATTATAAAGGGTCAATACATTGGTTTACATTTATGCATATTTAAGTAACGTTATAATTAAAATAATGTAAGGCAATGCTGTGTGTCGGCCAGAATTGTTTTCTTTTAAATGGATGTATATACTCCTCAAGTTTGAGAAAACCTGATCTTTTCATTTTTCTTTTAAAAAAGGATTGCATCTCTATATCATAACAGTAACGTGCCGTAACATGTGGCCTTTTCCTTTTTTTTTTCCTTCAAATTTTAAAACTCTGTTTTTCATTATCAAAAAAAGCCAGGCCGTTCTACTCTGTGATCCACACTGTAAAATAAAGAACAAGACATTCCATTAAATTAGCCTTCGTAAAATGTTGCTCCATGGTTTTTTTTTTTTAAGATGATGAAATATGTGAAAACATCAATGACTTTTATCAGAGAAAATTCTCTTCCCCTCTGAAAAAGGCTGGAATTAATTTATGTAGCCCTGAAAATAGAAAACCAGGAGCCCTGGTGGTACAGTGGTTAAGCGCTCAGCTGCTAACCGAAAGGTCGGCAATTTGAACCCACCAGCCGCTCTGCAGGAGGAAGACGTGGCAGTCTGCTTCTGTGAAGATTTACAGCCTTGGAAACACTATGGGGTAGTTCCACCTGTCCTAAAGGGTCACTATGAGTCAGAATCAACTCAACGCCAATGGGCTTGGTTTTGGGGTAAAAACAGGAAAGACTGAATTGGAAAAGTTCTTTTTCAAATAACAAAACTAAAACTCTTAAAGGCAAATTTTTCCCCAGAGTTCTCATACTGACAAAAGTAACCTTATAGATCCATACCATGGCTTCACATTTGGACAGACCAGGTAGCTGTCAGGTGAAGGATAACTTGCTTGGATATTCTTACAAACCAGCTCACCCTATGGACTGGGCAGGTCCCACTTAGAAGTCGTTCTGGGTTTTCAAAAGCAGCTCATGTCCCTTTGAAATCCTTTCAAGAAGAAATTCCACCTCTGCTTTTTATTATACTATTGCATTAACTCTTACACTGGGATAAAAAGAAACATATTCCGCTCTTTAAACAATGGAAGAGGGAAGTGTCACTCTCACCGGTCTTTTCTTTTTCAGGAATTCTAATCCACTCATATCCTCAAAGGCATTTTCCTTCTTTGGGGGGATTTGAGGGCCAATGAATATTATTAGCCTCTTGGAAATAGCACAAGGACTCTTTCCAAAGTCTTAAAAACCACCCACACTCTTTTAATTTTGTCTTAATAAAGAGACAGATGTCATTTCAGAAGCTTGGGCTTCAAATGGACTGGAACAACGTTTCAAAGAGTATTGAGGTAGTTCTGCGTGGAATGAGCTGGAGGAAAGAGTAAATGGCCAGGGGACATGCTCAGTAGTCGCTGTAGCAGTCTAAGCTGGCACCGGGGACTGTGGCCATCTCCACATTGCCTTCGTTGACCAGTAGACACTGGATGGCTATTGAGGGTGGCTGGGGTAGGCAGAGGAAGCACAGCTCCGTTTTGGCTTTAGGGTAAAGAGCTCTAAGTCAACCCTGATGTCCTTAGAGTGAGGATTGAAGCCCGCAGCATGAGGTCGTTATTGTCACAAGAAAAAGTAAGAACTTGTTGAATTAGAAAGTTTTGCATGGAAAACTCAGAGAAAGACCAAGAGAAGAGGATACGATTTAACGTTAAGCATAAGCCACAGTTTTACTGGTTATAACAAATCCTTTGTTTGCTAGTTTTAAGCAACTTTATGTATATATTTGTGCTTAATGGATACCGAGTTTCTGTTTGAGATGATGAAAACGTTCTGCAAATAGGTACTGATGATGGTGATACAACGTTGCGAGTGCACTTAACACCACTGAATTGTACACTTACAAGTGGCTTTAAGTGGCTAAAACAGCGCATTTTAGGGTGTATGTATTTTTACTACAATAAACAAATAAAGAATGAATGGCCTGAGAAGGGGCCCTATGACCCTCCGCTGGGCAAAGCTCTTAGCTGCAGGAAGCCTTGACCTCCCATCTTAAAATGAGCACTACAGCTTATAGGGCTGCTTTGAAGTCGGTGTGGGAAAAGTGTATGAGAATGTCCACTGTGAACTGCAGACCAGCACACATCTGAGCACCCCAGATGCTTAGTAACCTGTGTCCTTGAGGTAGGAGTTGTACTGCTTAAAATACTACGAACTTTTCAGGTTTTCTCTGAGGTCAAGGCCAGGTAGTAGAGTGCAGTGGGGGCGTTCCTCGTGATCCTGTCTCAGGATCCAAACCAGCCCCCCAAATTGGAAATGGTTGAGTTAGAACTTGTTAAATTACACTCCTGTGGTCCATTCCACATTATAGCACCTCTGTGAGCTTCCCCAACAGGCTGTCGGCTGTTTACAGACAGCTGTTGGGTGTTTCAGGTCTGGTACATAGTGGGCACTCTGTATACTGCTTTTCACAGTTGAAACCGCCTTGTGGGAGGAGCCCTGGTGGCGCAGTGGTGAAGCGCTTGGTTAATTGAGCACCTGCCTTCTGCTTCCTAGTCTACAGCCAGTCGTGTCAAGGACCGTTCTGCATTAATAATGTTTAGTTATTGCTCTCTACCACCCCAGACAAACCTGTGCACATTTCCTCTTCCTCCTGTGAGTGTTAGCTGTGGAATAAACCTAAAGAAGAAGCTTGGAGTGACTTCGTTATGCCTTTCAGTCAAAGGCTGATTAGCTATCAGTTGTTTCATTCTGTCCTCCGGCCTTCACTGGGGTCAGCATTGATAAAATGGGGACCACCAATCCTAACTACCTGTGACTGTACCGTGTAGCAGTAAACCCTGCTGCTGAGCAATTCCAAACTATTTCAGCCCACCTGCCCCTTGGTTTCACAGGATCTCTTCTGGACTCAGCCTTGCTGATGGCAAACCAAGGGACGGAGCCCCCATCCCAGCAACATTCTGATTGATGGTCAGAAGGGGCTGTTGGAGGTCGTTACAATGATTTTTTAAATAGATGTAGAGTTTATTTCATTGTTTGCTGTTTTAGAAAAGGTACACTGCAGAACATATGCCAATTCAACAATCCTTATATGTGTGACTCAGGGGCATTGATTATGTTCTTTGAATTGTACAACCATGCTCACCCTCCTCTTCTGAGTTGTTTGTCCCCCATTAACACAAACTCACTGCCCCCTAAATTTCCTGTCTACTCTTTCCAGTTGCTGCTATCAGTTTCATTCTGTATAGTTCTTAAAAGACCATACTGCACTTTTATGCAAATAATTTGTACCTTCTACGTTTGTTTGCCAACCGTGCTCTCCCCACTTGAGGTGTTTTCATAAGCACCACTGTGCGATTTTTTTACATGTTGCTGTTAAAAAATTAGCATAGCACATTAACAAAAATACCTCGAGGGGGGAGTGTGCAGTTGGCAAACAGACATAGAAGGTGCATGTTATTTGTGTAAAACTATGGTAATGCTCAAGACAGACATTCCTTACTAGTCATGCTGAACAATTGTTTGATTTTTGAGAAGACTTCAGGGGATATTTTTGGTTTAAGTTTTAAAGATTGTCTCAGGGCAATAGTTTCAGGGGTTCATCCCACCTCTGTGGCTCCATGAGAATTTGAAATTCTGTTCTACATTTTCTCCTTTTTTGATCAGGGTTCTGCTGCAGAATCTTTGATCAAAACATTCAGTAATGGTAGCCAGGCACCATCCAGTTCGGGTCTCATGACAAAGGAGGCAGCTGTTTATGGAGGCGATTGGCCACACGTTCCATCTCCTCCTCCTAGCCTTGACTCTCCTTCCTCTGTTGCTCCAGGTAAATAGAGACCAGTTGTTGTGCCTTGGGTGGCCATGTCATTAAAGTGTTGACTTCAGTGACAAGTCAGTACAAACCACGCCTGGGGTTTTGAGCATGGCCCACCATTTGATTTGGGACCAGATGGATCCGAGTGCCCAGTTGCCACATCAAGTGGACAGCTTTCCCTTTGATTGCCCTCCTGGGGCTGGTTAGCTGCATCCTTGGCCCACACACCCTTGCTGACCCAATTTTTCTGAAAGTCAAATTGCATCGTCAGATGTGGGTGCCCAGGGCTGGACGCTAGGAAGTGGTGCTGAACAGGACAGCTCCCCGCGGGCCCAGGTGCAGGATCAGGGTGCCTCTCACCTCAGGATGGGAGGAGGTGGGCAGCCAACATCAGGGAGAGGAAGCGAATGCTCAGCATGAGCTCAGCCTCCAAGGAGCTTTGATGCCATATCCCCACATTCCCACAGGAGAAATGGCTCTAAAATCGACACTTCCCCTTGGCGGGTCTACATGGCCCTACTCAGTGACTCCTCTTCCCAGGCACTGACCACAGATCAGACATAGGCCAAGGCCTGAACAACAGAAACAAGTGCCAGAGAACGCCCCCGAAACACGAGGGCTAGATGTGTCAGTATCTCAGAGACAGCTGATGGTTCAGACAAAAAAACCTCGACAACCAAACCCGTTGCTGTCAACTCACGGCAACCCCATGGGTTACAGAGGTGAGCTGCACCAGAGCATTTTTTATTGTTATAATCTTTATGCCCTGGTGGCGTAGTGGTTAAGAGCGCGACTGCTAGCCAAGTGGCTCCTTGGAAACCCTATAGGGCCATTCTACTCTGCTCTGTCCCATAGGGTTGCTATGAGTCAAAATTAACTCAGTGGCAATGGGTTTTTAATCTTTACAGAAGCAGCTTGTCAGGTCTTTCTTCTGTGGTGCTGTTGGGTGGATTCAAACCGTCAACCTTTAGATTAGTGGTGGAGAGCAAACCATCCGTGCCTTCTAGGGACCTAATCTTTCTGATGTTGGTTCATAAATGTCAGTCAAATTCACCTCCGTAAATGCTGCTATTCAGCAACTTAACAATTAAATTTAACAATTGAATCAACTTAAGTATTGTTTCCAAATACTTTCCCATGAAGGAATGTACAAATAAATGTTGTTGTTGGATGCCATTGAGTCAATTCCAACTCATAGCGACGCCATGTGGCAGGGTAGAACTGCCCCACAGGGTTCCCTAGGCTGTGATCTTCACAAGAGCCGATCACCGGGTCTCTCTCCCACGGAGCTGCTGGGTGTGTTGGAACCACTAACCTTCTGGTTAGCAGTTGAGAGCTCAACCATTGTGGCATCCGGGCTTCTGTACAAATAAATAAATAGCACTATAAAACCAAAGTATAAATATATTTTATAAATTATTAGAAAACAATTATGTCATTAATTTGAGGGCTATGAAAAATATCTAATATCCACCTTCGTTTCATCTATGGACTTTATAAATTTAGATATGGAAGTTCTTTACAACTCTAGCACAAAATGAACGGCTTATCTTTCAGTGTAGAAGGTTTCGAGGTTTTCTTCTTTGTATTTTCATCAGCATTATTGGTTCCAAAACTGTCTGATATGAATTACAGTCATCCACCAAAAATGTATCGCAACAGTTGTTGGAAACTGTGAGCTATGTAACAAAAGTAAAAATTCTAATTATAGAAAAAAATTATGTGGTGATTATCCACATCGAAAGACTCTATAGGAAGCTGCTCAGAGTCATAATTAATTCATTAAATGGCTGATTGAAAAGGGAGAGAGATAGAAAAGGGACAAAAAGGAGAGGTTCAGAGGCTTTCGGGATCCCTTAAGAGAGGCAGTGAGAGAGCAACTTGCTTTCGGAGAGGCAAAGATCCCTGTGACTCACTGGGCTCTCTGGCTTCTTAGCTGAGGCCGGCACCTGGAAAGGAGCCAGGGGGAGGACCCTCTCTAGCGCGGAACCCGGGGCAATCGCAAGCTGGCCTCATTTGTTTCCCCGTCTCATGAGTTGTCATCTTCTGTGGCCTGATGTTTAGGCCATTTTTAAAAACACACATTTTGTTTGGCATTTCAGTCAACTTAGGCAAGGGAGTAAATCCAGCCCCTGTTAGCTGGTCTCGGCTAGAAATAGAAGTCGAATGACTTGTTTTAATCCCTATGGGTGTGGCCTTAAATTACTTGCTTCAGAAAATTCCAAGGACCCTTAAGAAGGTAAGATTAAATGAAAGTAACTCCTGAAGACAAGCACCTGAAAATTATAAATTAGATTAGGTAAAATTAAGTAGGATAGTAATTAAAAAACGTGTTGCCATCGAGTCCATTCTGACTCACAGCTGCCCTATAGGACAGAGTAGAACTGGCCCATAGGTTTTCAAGGCTGTGGAGCTTTTCGGGAGCAGACTGTCACACTTTCTCCCATGGAGCAGCTGGCGGGATCCAACTGCCGACCTTTCGGTTAGCAGCCGAGCACTTAACTAGTGTGCCACCAGGGCTCCTCCCTGACCGCCTGTGGCCCTGTTGCTTCCTCTGCTGACCAGGGCAGGGTGCTAGACTCAGAGAGGTGAGGCTGCCGCTTTTCTAGGCACCTGTCCTCCACCCTCACCCACCTGGCAGCCCTGTGCCTTGTCCCACCTTCCCATCAGCTCAGAGGCCGCGGGGAAACCCTTGGACTGGCCCTTTTGGATGGTGTTTCCGGCCTGGGAACAAGTCAGTCTGGCTTTTTCACCTTCACCCTCCCTCTGGAGTGAAAACTAGTGTCCCCCTCTCCCCCGCCCTGAGGGAGCCACCTGACCTCCCCAACAAGACAGTCTGGGAACAGAGACTGCCGGCTCCAGGCTAGGGGGCAGATTTCAGGGGCACTGTCCCCACCCTGTACCCATCCAATATGCAAAAACGCCATTTTCCTAACTGTTATGGATTAATTGGTGACCCCTAAAAAGCTACGCCCAAGTCCTAACACCAAGTGCCTGTGAACGGGACCTTGACTGGCAAGAGGGTCCTTGAAGATGTCATCAGTTAGGTTAACATGGGGTCATACTGGAGTAGGGTAGGGCCTAATCCTATTGAGTGGTGTCCTTAAAAAAGAGGAGAAGAGACACAGAGAGAGGAGGATGGCCGTGTGATGAAGAAGACAGAGATGGAATTATGCTGCAGATGTAGCCGAGGGATGCCTGGGACTGCAGAAGCTGGAGAGGCAGGAAGGAGCTTCTGCTAGAGCCTTTGAGGGAGAGCACGGCCCTGCTGACACCCTGAATTCAGACTC
Source organism: Loxodonta africana (assembly GCF_030014295.1). Classification (NCBI taxonomy): domain Eukaryota; kingdom Metazoa; phylum Chordata; class Mammalia; order Proboscidea; family Elephantidae; genus Loxodonta; species Loxodonta africana. The sequence continues at coordinate 4,074,642 of NC_087347.1, read as the reverse complement.
CCAGGCTGCAGAACTGGGAAAGTATACATTTCTGTCATTTTAAGCCCTTCATTGTGGGATTTTGTACAGTGGTCCTAGGAACCGACACACTGACTGATGTCCCACTTGGGTGAATAAGGAAGACTGAAGAAGAATTGACGCCTTTGAATTGTGGTGTTGGCGAAGAATGCTGAATACACCATGGACTGCCAGAAGAACAAACAAATCTGTCTTGGAAGTACAGCCAGAATGTTCCTTAGAAAGGAGGATGGCAAGACCTCATCTCACACATTTAGACATGTTATCAGAAGGGACCAGTCCCTGGAGAAGGACATCATGCTTGGTAAAGTAGTGAGTTAGCAAAAAAGAGGAGGACCCTCAATGAGATGGACTGCCACAGTGACTGCAACAATATGGGCTCAAGCACAACAACCATCGTGAGGTTGGTGCAGGACCGGGCAGTGTTTAATTCTGTTGTACATCGCGCCACTATGAGTCGGAATCGATTCAACACCTAACAACAACAACCTGGCTCTACTGCCTCAAGGGTTCCTCCTGTCGCTCAGCCTTTCCGAGGGAAGATGGGAAGATTTCCCATGCTTTGAATAATAGACACCCCCTGCTTCCTGACTTCCACAGGCTTCTGGCCCTTCTCTGGGAAAAGGAAGATGAGATGGTGGCTGACCTCACACCTCTCTCTGGGGCGGGAAGACGCAGACCTGGCTTCCACCTGGGGCTGTAACACTCCTCATCGGCCCCTTTCCCCTCCAGCTCCACTTCCTCCCCACCAGGCCCACTGTTTTCTCATGTAACACAGAGCCCCACTGATCACTTCATTAACGTTCATTACGGAACAAGTGGAATTTAACCTCTGACCTCCAGCTCCGCTCACAGTGCCTATCATGCCAAATTCTCATTTCAATGACGGAAACTGCTAACCGCTGCCAAAAGGGAGTCCCTCACCCAGCGCCCACTACAATTATAAATACTTCAAAAGACTGTAAACGTTTGCAGAAGAAATCACAGCAAATCAAGGAGCCATGCAGAGAGCCCTTGGGTTGGAAAACAATCCACCTGAAACTAAGGGGTAAGGGGCAGCCATGTTCGCCCCCCAAGCTCCTGTCCCAGGGGCAGTGCAGCCTGGGAGGGTGTGAGCATGAGGCCCCGTACCTAACATTCAAGGTCGTGCCTCTGTGCCCCCTCCAGCCTCCAAGCCCAGGCCTCTCAGGCACGTGTTTCAATGTGTGGGCTCTCAGGGAAGCAAATGTCCACCCCGCTCCCAGTGACCAGGTCAGCCACAGCCCAAAGGAGGCTGGTGAGGACCTAACCCACTGTCACCCCTGGCCTGCAGGGTCAGTATAAGAGACTGTGGTCAGGAAATTCAGGGACCAAAGCATCAAGCTTCTCAGCTGCAGGCTTTCTAGGCTCCAAGACGGAGCTATCTCTGGATTTACTCCCTCAATGCACTGCTTCTCTGTGGAAACTTGAAGCCAAGAATTCCTGTCTCCAGAGATAAAGGGAGCAACAGGAAAAGTGATGTGAGAGAGTGAAAGCTGACCGGGGGACATCCTGGAAGACGTCCTGGAGGAGGTGATCTTCAAGAAGCCTCCTGATGGGTAGAGAATCATGGGAACAGATTTGAATCAACATGAGCAAAATCTCAAGGTGTTGGAAGTACATAGAAGATTCTAGGGCTTCATTCATTCTGTTGGTAAATCATTATTAGGGCCCTGCACTTGTAGGGCAGAGAGGCAGTACTGGGAACAGAGGGACAGAGATGTGGCCTCTACCTTGTGGGGTTCATCCTTTCCTAAGAAGAGACCAGAGCCAAGTTAATAAGTAACTTATTGTTAGTCATTGTTAGTTGGCTCTGACTCTTGGCACCCTTACGCAAAACAGAACGAAACGTTTACCCAGTCCTGCATCATCTTTGTGATCGTTGGTGTGTTTCAGCCCATTGTTGCAGCCACTGTGTCAATCCATCTCATCCGGGTCTTCGTCTTTTTCACTGACCCTCTACTTTACCGAACGTGATGTTCTTCTCCAAGGACTGGCCCCTCCTGATAACATGTCCAAGGAACATGAGACGAAATCTCACCATCCTCACTTCTAAGGAGCACTCTGGTTGCATTTCTTCTAAGACAGATTTGTTCATTCTTTTGGCAGTCCATGGTATATTCAATATTCTCCATCGACACCATGGTTTGAACACATTGATTCTTCTGTCTGGTAGTGATAAATGGTGACAAGCAGCAAAGGGCGGGAGTCCTACTGAGATAAGAGTCAAGGAGGGAGTTTCTAAGAGGTAACATGTGAGCTGAGGCCCCACAGTGGGAGGTGGGAGAGTATTCCAGGTAGAGGGAAGAGCAGGCCTTAAGGCAGAAGAGCTCAGGGTTTGAGGAGCTGAAACAAGGCCTGAGTCAGTAGAAGAGCCCATGGTCAGGGAAGTCCAGGGACAGATTCAGGCTGGAGCCCAGTTGAGGAGAGGGGTGAGCAGGGTTGGATGGTCCAAGTCCCACTGGCTAAAGAAAAGAGTGTGGACTTTTCTCCAAGCATGTGGAACACATCACAGGGGTGATGAGATGCCCTGGGCATTTTAAGAGGTCACTCTGGCTGCATTGGTCGTCGACCAAGAGGGGCCGAGGGACGGTAGTCAGAACCGCAGATGTCGGGAGGCCAGGCAAGGGGAGGGGGCTAGCTTGGAGGGATGACGGCGGTGGGTATGGAGAGAAGGGAAGGGATGTGGGAGTATTGTGGATGTGGAATCAGCAGGATTGGGCACTGATGGGATGTTGGGGGCGGGACGAGATACGGAGAAATCAATCCCCCCCATGTCTGTTCTAAGTAATGGGATAGATAACGGGGCCACTTAAAGAGGTGGAGTCATGGGCATAAGGAGGTCCAGGTACCTTTGACCAGCCACGTGGAGGTGTCAAGTCAATGGTGGGATGATGGAGCAGAGCCAGGAACAGGGCTGAGGGCCAGGGCTCATGTTCAGGAGGTACCTGCGTGTATAACATCCATGGGAGGAAAGAGAGAAGGGGGTCTAGGACTGAGGCGGGAAGAACCCAGGACCAGATGCCATGGAGTCAGAGTAGGACTGTGCTCCACAGGGCTTTCAGTGGCTGATTTCTGGGAAGCAGGTCACCAGGCCTTTCTTTCAAGGCGCCTCTGGATGGACTTGAGCCTTCAATATTTGGGTTAGCAGCCGAGTATGTTCACCATTTTTGCCACCCAGGGCCACCGCCCTGAGGAGAGTGGGTGTTTGAGGAGAAGGGGCCCGCAGAATGCTGCGAGGGAGCGTCGGGTGGAATGGTGAGTTGTCTTGTGTGATGATGGCTATTTAAGTTCACAGAGCCCCTGATGTGAACACTGGTGAGCTGGCTGCTGTGTGCAGTAAAGCCTGCCTTTACCAAGGGGCCACCGCATCTGAAGCCAACTTTTCCTCGCCTGGAAGCTGGAATCCACTCCTGGCTCTCGACTCTGAGGAGACCTGGGTAAGCTCAGACCCGAAGAAGAAAGATGTTAAGCTGAAAGAGGAAAATGTTTGTCAGAGAAGTCACTCAAGACTCAGGTACCTTAGAGTGTTTTGTAAGCTATGAGACACTCGTGCCTGTATGAAGTAAACAATCATTATTGTCCTGCTATGCTCGCTTCCTCAAAGTGGAGTCTAATTTCTGAAGAGCCCAACTTGCCCAAGTTCCGAGCCTCGAGTGTCTCTTTGCTGCCCACACAATGTCGATGGCGGACTCCGGAGACCCCTCAACACTCTAGGACTGGGTGCCTTTGGGTGTAAAGTCCACCTTCCCACTCACCAGCCCCAAGGCCTGTCAGGGGAATGGTGACGTCGGCCACACCTCTGAGGCATGAACCCAATCTTCCTACTAGAACATGTCATCAAGGGGCCCCGAGCCTCCTACCCAGGCTACCCCTGAACAGGTCTGCCTGTCCTAACCTGACACCCCAGTGCTCTGGAGCTTGGCTGGGGTGAATTCAAGTGCAATTCCCTGAGGAGTCAGACACGGCCTCATGCCCTATCTCTAGCTGGGCTACTATCTGAAAGGTTGGAGGTTTGAGTCTATCCAGAGGCACCTCGGAAGAAAGGCCTGGTGATCTAAAACTTCCAAAAAATCAGCCGAAAACTGAAAACTCTGTGGAGCACAGTTCTCTGACACACACGGGGTCGCTGTGAGTTGGAATCTACTTGACGACAATGGTTTTATTAGTTTTTCATCCATTTAGATCATTTTCCCTTTTTGCGGCCACGTGTCAGAGAATTGCTTCCTTTTAGGAAATGTGTTTCCCCCCAGCAACTTTGCAAAAGAAGGCAGGGGACCTCCCATGTGAGGGGTTGGCTGGGCTCCCGCTCCTGGGCTCACCTCAGGCCTCCTGGGCACAAAATGGCTAGTTATAAACATGCCCCGTGTTTCCGGCTAATTAGGTTTCCTGCCAAGACAATTAGCCCGAGTTGCCCCTCTTTTCCTCCGGCCAACGTGGCTGACTCTTTGGTTTTTGGGAAACTGTAGACCCTGCCCAGTCATGAGGCCTGCACTCTGGGAGGAGAATGGCCGCCCCTCAGAGACCAGGACAACTTTCTTCTGAGAACTAATCAGGAGTTTTGTTAAACTGGGAGGGGAGAGAGGGTGGCTCTTCCTTTAGTACCAGCCCCCTCAGCTCAGATCAGTCAGTGCCCCCTGAAAGTGACAGAGTTGTGGGCACATGAACCTAACCAAGGAGGCAGGGAGGCTATCAGGAGGGAAGGAGGGGAGCCCTACAGCGCCACAGCCTGTGAGATGACACCCTGCCCTCCTCACCTTGGACCCTCCCTTTAACTTGGAAAGATCGCTCATGCGTCGGCCTGTGTCCAGAGCTGCCCGCTCCAGCGATGCAGGCCTCACTGCAGAGAGCAGGAAAAGGAGGGCTGTGGAGTCCAGAGTCCTCGGGCTTCTACGTGGAGACTTCACAGTGCAACCAGAGAGGGTGGGTGTGAATCACCCTCATGGCCCCTATGGGGGCTTGAGTCCTACACGGTCATGGCTCTCAAGCTAAAAAAAAAAAAACAAAAATCAAACCTGTTGCCTTCACATAGATTCTGACTTCTGGTGACCCCATGTGTTACAGAGTACATCTTCGCTCTGTAGGGATTTCTTGGCTGTAATCTTAACAGAAGCAGATTCCCAGGCCTTCTGCAGTGCCACTAGGTGAGTTCCAACCACCAACCTTTTGGCTAGTAGATGAGTGCAAACCATTTGCACCATCCAGGGACATTTTGTCATTGAAAAGACAAGAAAGAAAGAAATGACCAAAAGGATGTCAGAAGAGACTCTGAAGCTTGTTCTTGAGTGCAGAGTAGCTAAAGCGAATGGAAGAAATGATGCAGTAAAAGGGCTGAGGATAAAATTTCACAAGGCAGCTTGAGAAACCAAGGAAAGTATTATAATGACATGTGCAAAGACCTGGAGACAGAAAACCAGAAGGGAAGAACATGCTCAGCATTTCTCAAACTGAAAGAACTGAAGAAAAAATTCAAACCTCGACTTGCAATATTGAAGTATTCTGTGAGGTAAATATTGAAAATGGAAGGAACACACAGAGTCACTGTACCAAAAAGAATCAGCTGATATTCAGCTACTTCAGGAGGCAGCACATAGTGAAGACGTGATGGTACTGAAGGAAGAAGTCCAAGACGCGCTTGAAGGCACTGGCGAAAAACAAGGCTTTAGGAATTGATGAAATACCAATGGAAATATCAACAAACGGATGCAACCCTGGACGAGCTCACTCATCTGTGCCAAGAAAATTGGAAGACAGCTTCCTGGCCAACTGACTGGAAGAGATCCATATTTGTGCCCATTTCAAAGAAAGGTGATTCAACAGAATGTGGAAATTATCAAACGATATCATTCATGTCACACACAAGTAAAATTTTGCTGAAGATCATTCAAAAACAGTTTCAGTAGTACAGTGACAGGGAACTGCCAGAAATTCGAGCTGGATTCAGAAGAGTATGTGGAACCAGGGATATCATTGCTGATGTCAGATGGGTCCTGGCTGAAAGCAGAGAATAACAGAAAGAGGTTTACCTGTGTTTTATTGACTATGCAAATACACTTGACTGTGTGGATCATAACAAATTATGGATAACACTGCAAAGAATGGGAATTCCAGAACACTTAATTGTGCTCATGAGGAACATTTACATAGTCCAAGAGGCAGTTGTTTGAACAGAACAAGGAGATACCACTTGATTTAAAGTCAGGAAAGGTGTGCCAGGGTTGTATCCTTTCACCATACCTATTCAATCTGTATGCTGAGCAAATAATCCGAGAAGCTGGACTACATGAAGAAGAATGGAGCATCAGGATCAGAGGAAGACTCATTAACAACCTGTGTTATGCAGATGACACAACCTTGCTTGCTGAAAGTGAAGAGAACTTGAAGCACTTACTAATGAAGATCAAAGACCACAGCCTTCAGCATGGATTACACCTCAACATAAAGAAAACAAAAATCCTCACAACTGGACCAATGAGCAACATCATGATAAATGGAGAAAAGATTGAAGTTGTCAAGGGTTTCATTTTACTTGGATCCACAATCAATACCCATGGAAGCAGCAGTCCAGAAATCAAAGGATGTATTGCACTGGGCTGATCTGCTGCAGAAGACTTCTTTAAAACCTTAAAAAGCAAAGATATCACTTCGATGATTAAGGTGAGCCTGATCCAAGCCACGATCTTTTCAATCGCCTCATATGCACGTGAAAGCTGGGCAATGAGTAAGGAAGACTGAAGAAGAATTGATGCGTTTGAAGTATGGCATTGGCAAAGAGTGTTGATCATACCATGGACTGCCAGAAGAATAAACGAGTCTGTCTTAGAAGAAATACAAGTAGAATGCTCTTTAGAACCAAGGACGGCAAAGCTTGGACTTGCTGACTGTGGGTACGTCAGAAAAGGACATTATGCTTGGTAAAGCAGAGGGTGCAACTTTCAGGGTCAGTGAACACGAGGAAGACCCTTAACAAGATGGATTGACACAGTGGCTGCAACAATGGCCTCAAACATACCTACTTTTGGGAAGATGGTGCAGGTCCTGGTAACGTATTGTTCTGTTATACATGGGGTCACTGTGAGCTGGAGCGGACTCGACGACACCTAACAGCAACAACAGGGAGCTTTTGGTCCTCACACAGAACCCCCGAAAGACCTGAGATCTAATTTCGCTTTGAGTCCAGTACCACTAAGAGCCATTCCCGCATTCACTGACAAACCAACTCAACCCCTCCCTGAGGCAGGACGCGGCACAGAACAGGCAGGCTAGGGATATAACACTACGAAGCCCCTACTCCAGTGGGATGGAGGTCCAGTGGGTCTCACACTTGTGGAGGCTGAGTGTAAGGCCTGTCCCCTCCTATGAAATTCAACAGCCTGCAAACAATGACAGCTGGTCCCGTGGCTTGGTCTGGGGGGACACTGGGGACTGGGTGAGCAAGCTCCAGCTTCAGGTTCAGACTGGCAGATGAACCCAGACTTGGAGTTCAGCCCCAACACACACCAGCTGTGTGTCCCTGAGCGGTTCCAGAACCTGACCCACACGTCTCAGAAAAAGATGCGATTGCTGGACAACAGGGTTGTGAGGATAAAGCAACATGACGTGGGACACGCTCCCCTGGATTTTTGAATTCCAGGAGGGAAGTCATGAGGCCCTTCCAGGCAGAAGAAGGGACATGAAGAACACACAAGTAGAAATATCCCTGGTGTACTGGGGTCAAATCCAGGCAGTCCCAGCGACAGGTTTCAGTGGCTGTGGGTCCAGTCAGGAGAGGCCGGCACACGACTGTCTGTTTGGACAGAGCTTGCAGAACGGTACTGCAACTCGAGAAGACGCAGCCAAGGCCAGAGGTCAACATCAGGCCAAAAGAGGGAACTCGAAGAAGAGCTGACCAGGACTGAGAAAGGTCTCTCACTGACAAGCCACAGGCAGGAGCCATGATTATTACCAACGTATTTTTATTCAGCCCTTGTTTTACTGAGACTACATTTTCCTTCAGGAGCCACGGCTGCACGCCTGTGGCGTACAGCCTTTGATTTTCAAGCCATGTGAGGCTCCTTGACTAGACAGCTTCACCATGTCATCAAGGACTGACCCTCAAATATTTTATAGCCCATTCTATTGCTAAATGGACTGTACGTACGTGATGATTATATAGTATTCAGTTTTTGAATAGTCTCGGTTCTTCAGAGGCCTGCATATATGTGCTCTCAGTACCGCGAAAAAGCCATGGGAGGCACCAAGCCCCCAGAGAAAGACCCCAAAAGGTTCCTGGCAAGAACAAACAGCAGACCCTGGAGCTGAATTTGTTGGTCCGTCCGCGCCCGCAAACCTGCTGCAAACACCGCCCTCTTGTGGCCACGCAGCAGACGAAACTCTTCAAAGCCAGAAGGGAGGGCTGGACCGTTTTGCACAAGGGAAGTGTGTTCCCCAGCAGGAAGGGCACGTGTAGCCCCTTTTTTCCACATGGTGTGCACACACACAACCTTGAGCCAGCAGCTATAACATTGGGCCTACTCTTCTCTCTCGTGAGGAAAGAACATGAACGGTGAATTTGTTAAATTCCAGAAGTATGAATCAGATTGTGCAAACCCGCAGGGTGCCTGAGCTGGGACAGGCCTCTGAGATGATCCAGTTCACAGCCCCCCACCATAAACATTAGGGGACTCCAAAGCCCAGAGAGGTGGAGTGAGTGGCCTAAGACTACACAGCACATTGACCGGACGTGCGGGGCTGGCTGTGTGCTGGAAGTGACTCCAGCAACCAAAAGGCTGCGGCCCTTCTTGCCAGAACCAGGCTGCAGGGAGACATGCCCAGGCCACATGGGACCCCGAGAGCTGCCTCTGATGCTGCCACATGGCCCCGCGGACGCTGTCACTGCTGTGGTCTGTGTCCACATTTTTCCCTGCGAGGCCTAGCTCTCCCACCAGCCTGGACCCTGCCTTTGTGCCCAGGAGTGGACAAGGACAGCCGTGGGAGGGGTGAGTGGACACTCGAGGCCCCAGCCGCTGCGATGCAGGGAGGGCAGGGTCCGGAAGCAGGGCCTGGTCTCCCTCCAGATCTGCTTCTCGTAACTTTTCTGGCCACGTCTCCCTCGTCAAACGGGGCCGGGGCGACGCTCTGCGGCCTCAGGAGGCTTCACTGAAGCTGACAGTGACAGAGCCTCCCCGCCCTCCGACGCACGGGGCACTTTCTCAACGTGAGGATGCGGAAATGTCGATGAGACCTGCCCTGGCTGCCAGCTGATGTGTGTCCCCTCAGAGCAGGACTTCAAAGGCCCCAAGGCCCCCGTGGCAGCCGGCAGCCATCACCAGCCCTCACAGGCCTCCTGGGCAACCTTGGTTCCTTCCTCCCGGCCACGCTGCCTCCTGACCTGGGGCTCAGCCGAGGCTACTGCCTGGGGTCAGATGCCGTGTGGCATTTGGACTCGGATTAGAAGGACTAGGAGCCGGTTCTTCTCCTGAAAACAACGTCCTCTCAGTTGGCCTAGGAGCAGAGGATGCCTGCTGGGTGCCGAGAGGGTGGTTCTCCAATGAGGAGTTACCTAGTGCCCTGAGAGGGGTCTCAGGTGGCGGTTCTGGTGCTCCTGCAAAGGCCTCATGTCACTGGGTCAATGCAGGGGTCAGGGTCAGGGTCAGGAAAACACGGCCTGTCCTCGGTGCTGCATGGTTCACCCTGCTCTCTCCCCGTTGCTTTAATTCTCTCAAGAAAACAACAATGGCGCCAGCAGCAAAACCGCGTGTAACCTGTGTTTACTCTTAACCAGCCTCCGAAACACCCCTCACGCTCCCCTCAGGTGCTGCCTGCGGTAGGGGACTGCCAGGAAAGGGACTGAAACATCTCTGATAACTGTTTGCTCTCTCTTTGTCTCTGCGTGCACCGCTTCCAGAATCTTCACCAAGACCCGGTGTGCTGTTCCCAGCAACAGTGTTCCTCCAAGCCCGCCAGTCACAGTGACACTAAACCTGCTTAAATATGGCAAGGCATCGCTGCCACTGTGTCTGGTGTCCTTGCTATCAGCAAGCTTCCTTTTAAGAATCCTGCCACAGGGCCGCCGTTGTTCATTAAACCAGGTTTACACGTAAAGCCCACCATTATTAAGAGTCCAGGGAGCAGCAGGTAGAAGTTTCTCGTCTCTGGTTTCAGTGAACGAACGTCCTTTGTCCAAACAAAAGCGGAAACCCCTCCGTAAGCCCTGCAAGCCTGTGAGCCCCGTGGGACCGCACCAAGGCCAGCCTGGCCCTCAGGCAGCCCGCCTGCCGGCCTGGAGTCCTCGACGGTCGCTCGCTCGAGGGGCCGGGGCAGCTTCAGGGGCCTCGTCCAGCCGGCCAAACGTCCCGAGGTCCCGTAGAGTTCAGCCAAGCTCTCCAAACAGCAAATAAGTGAAACGAGGAAAAGTTACATAAAACCCTCAACAACCAAACACCAAGCTATTATTCTCTTTTTATGAACTCTAGCTTCAGAAAATGAAAGTGGCGTGAAAGAAATTCTCCCCTGGTCAACGGGGACGCACTGTGCGAAAACGGTTCTGCTGGACGAAGAAGTTGTTTTTTGTGACTTTAAGTTTTGAGTACGTTTCAGGCTGTGTCCATCCATCCTCTGTTAATTATGGAAGGACCTTTCAACAAACGTCCCATTTTTCTACCTAAAAGATGTCCCACTTATGCCTTTTAAAGCTAATTTTTTAAATTAAAAATGTGTTCTGGTAGCTATTCCATAATTCCCTATAAACTTAATATAGGCCATTTTGTAGTTAATGGCATTCTTTTTTAAATTACTCTTTAATTTTCATTTATTTGAGCTCTTAGAAAACTGCAGGTTGCTAAATTGAAACATAAATGAATTTCCTTTTCGAAAGCCATCATCAAAACACCATGGATCTGCTACCCAATCTCATGCTTAATTAAAAATAAAAAGGAATTTAAAACTATACAGGAAAAGACATCATTTAAATCATGTAGCTTTCTTTTTTGCTGTAGCTGGGTGAGGGCCGAGTTTCCTAAACTCCTGAATGCAAGTATTAAAATGAAGGAAAACCTCTGAGTAAAATATTGACAAATCTAACATCAGCCGAGGCTATAATTTCATTTTCATTGTCTCAATTTTTTTTTTTTTTAACCTCTGGCTATACCGAAGGCTCCCTTACACTTCACATTTTGATGGAAATACTGGTAATTCTGAGTGTGTTAGCAGAAAGTTTTCATCAGGAGAGAAAGAAGACAGTTTTAAATCCTACCTTTCCATTCTTATGGGGGCATTTCTGACACGCCATGGTGATATTTTTGATGAAAATATCTCTGCCAGACCTCTGGGTCAACTTGAATTTGTCCAGATAAACAAGAAAGACAGAAATATTTTCCATCTGTAATTTTGTTTGAAGTTATGGAACATAAAAAAAATCTGCGTTAAATTAGCGACGGAAATAGTATTCTCTGCCTCCAACCATTTCTAGGATTGAGAATTGTTTCTTTTCTCCAATACCAGGGCGGGCATAATTCTTAGTCAAATACATGCCTATATTTGCACAGAACTACACAAACACAATCACAGCAAAACAGAGTGGTTTTCTGAAATACTTGCCCACGGCATTTAAACGATACGTGTGCCTGGCCCGTCAATTTGTTATGTAATGAAGACTTCTATGAAAAATCAGGTTGAGGATGACCGGTGTTTTACTGAGCGGTGTGACGTATGTACGCCTTGTAGTGAGAAAACAGTTAGGAGTGACAAGTTTACTGAAGCTAATTTGACGTAATATTCCAATTGCAATTCACTCTTCAGCAGGTATGCTGTGCCCATTCAACCCCGCCCAGCGTAAACTTGGCGTTTCAGTAGTTCCAGAAGGTTGGAGAACCGCTCAGCAGAGCAGGAAGAAGCCAGCTTACTCTGCTCAGCCTCAAGGCCGTTCTCCTATCTTTGCAATTTCCTGGAGCTGCCTTACTTAAGCAGACTTTTATCTTATCACGCGAGTGCGTCCAACAAATTTACAGCAGCGGCACACCTTCGGCTACGCGCCCCACCCACACACGTCTGAAACCCTGCCACGCTGCCATCTCCTACAGAAAACAAGTGCTGTGCTTTGTCTGAATTCACCACGAGAGCTGACTGCCTGAGTTAGGTCTCCGCACTGGGCCCGCCTGTAAACCCCCGCAGGTGTGTTCTTTGTCACTCGGTCCACCTAGGTGACCTGCTTCCAAGGTTTACATGCAATCAGAAGGGTTTCCTCTTGCCCCTTTAATCAGTTGCTAAGACTCTGCTGTTTAACATCATATCGGACACAGTTACATGCAACAAAGGAGCTACCCTTCAAATAATTTATATTAAAAAAGCCTCTGCTTAGTAACAAACGTAAAATCCATTATTATTTACTGCAGAGGAACTCTGTTTTATTGTAATAAAACATCAACTCTATGCCCGATGCTTTATCTTGATTGTGCAATTTTTTTTTCTAGCAAAGAAAATTTCTCTGTACACAGAAACATCGAATCAATACCCTTCGCTGACTTTCATCCATCTGACCTGACACGAAATAAAGAGCAGACTTTTATTGAAACGGCAGTCAGTCTGTTTCAGACAACAGCTGATAACAGATTTAGAGAAATTAAAATTCCTTCAAAACCTACCAACCTGTTAGTTGTAAACACCGTTTCCCCCCAGCGAAGTAACCATAATTTCTTGAAATCTCGTTCTTTACGGAACTGGAGTTATTTCTTGGAGGACTTGGATGTGTTTTAATGTTTGAAATGCCTTTAGTATTTGTGTGAGTTTCACTATTTGGAGCCTGGCGTGGGTTCTGCGGCGCACACCATTTCCACAGTGCTCTGTAATGTATTTGCTGTTTTTATAATAATAGTTTAAAATGTCAGGGAAAGAACCGGGGGACCATTCACGCTACACCGGGCCGGGCTTTTCTGGTCCTGGGCTCCCCCGAAACCTCCCCAACGCCTGTCAGAGCTGGGAGTCTGGCCGAGCGGCGGCAGAGAGGGTCTCCGAGCGTGTTTATTGATACAGAATGTTAGAGACTGACGGACAGGCCTTTGCGTCTGATCGAGCCACTTTCTGTGCAAACCTTGTGGAATGTGGCATTCCAACTTTAAAGAGAAGAGGGGGGTTGCCATGGCAACGGCACATGGGGGCTGGAGATGGGGGAATCCCCTTGGGAGTGCAAAGGCCAGCAAAATTGTAAGCATTTGCAACTGAAAAAAGGAGAGGAGGAGAACTCAGCAACTCTGAATACGCTAGAGAGTTCTCCAGAAAGACCCACAGACACACGGCCCAGAGCCTGCACAATCTGGGCTGGAAAGGGCGATCCGTGACCGAAGTGCAGGTCCGGCCCTGCTTCATGGAGGAGGGAGAAGGCTTCCTTCATGTCTGAGGAGGAGGAGAGTTTGGGAGAGAGGCCAGTGACTGGCCAACAGTGTCCTGGGCCCTTGACGACCCAGACCCCCATTCTTCCCAGCTGGAACTGCTGCAGGAGCCAAGGGCAGACGGAGGCCCAGGCCCGGCATGGCTGTCCTGGCAGGGTGTGAGGCCCAGACCTGCCCAGCCAGATCCACCGGACAGCTGGCTTGTGGTTCACAGCTGTACCATGTCTGTACATGCACAAACAGCTGGGATTGTCACTGAGATCTGTAGGGTGACAGTGGTGTCTGTAAGAGGTGACCCTGTCAGAAGGGGCGACACCAAGATGACTGTCTATAAAATTTCTGAGCAGCGTTTCGGCAGAAATTTATCATTTTTTAATATCCCTGTATTTTTTTTTTTTTTTTGTAGTTAGTTATGGAGCCCTGGTGGTGCAGTGGTTAAGAGCTCGGCTGCTAACCAAAAGTGTTGGCAGTTCAAACCCACCAGGAGCTCCCTGGAAACCCTGGGGCACAGTTCTACTCTGTCCTGTGGGTTGCTATGAGACAGAAATGACTCAATGGCAACGGGTTTGGCTTTTCTTTTTTGGGGAGGGAGGTTTGTTATAACAACAAAAATATCTTTCATAAGCCCAGCTTATGTGTATCAGTATAACTGCAAGGCTAAAACTCCACGCTAACTTGCTTTTTGAACCTTTTAATGCACTCGGGTCAGAGCTGTCGTTATTACCCCGTTACCTTGACGCTTCAAATCACGTGATTTCATCTGCACACGTTACCAGCACCCGCTGTTGTTTTCACTGCTGCCGGAGTTTTTATAATCACTGACTTTGTCAAATTTTCAGGTGTTTCAGCTGTAATATTGTGGTAATTAGCATATCAATATGCCAATAATTGATATGCTAATTATAAATAAATTTTTGAGAACAAAGTAGTAATTAAAGGAAAAAAAAAGAAGGAGGAAAATCAAAAAAAGGGTTCCGCTCAGTTACTAACAGTGTGGTAGCTGACAATGTTGTAATTCAATGTAGAAAGATTTTACACAACAATTTTGCTAAGAGTATTTATAAAATCTAAGAAATATTACAGTTAAGCAATTTACAACTATATTTATCATATATTAGTCCATGATTAAAATTGATAATAAACATTCCCAAGGATTCTGTATGGTCTGGTGTGGGAGGAGACCCATGGGGGGGAGGTGATACCAGCCCAGGAATGCCTCCAGGGCCACAAGCAAACAGTAAACAGGGGTGAGTTGAGTATATAATTGGCTGTAAACACGTGATCTGTGCTCTTAGTATCTGTGGGGCAAATTCAAACACTCCAGAAACGAAACCTTGTCGTCAACCTCTCCGCCCTGTTTTGAGGGAGGAAAGGTAAAGACTGTCCTGAAAATGTAAAGTGAGAACCTGGTTTTAAGCCGGTCAGTTGGCTTCAGGGCCGCGTGTCCGTGTGTCTCCGGCAGTCCTTGACCTGGGCCTGCAGCAATGCCTGCTGGGCCGGCACCTGGCCCCGGGCTCTGCAGGACGATGGCTGAGGGGGTACGTGTTGTTGGGGGTTGACAAGTCCATTCACAGTGACCCCACAGGGTTGCCCAGGGTGTAATCTGTACAGGAGCAGATCTCTGATGGTGGGTTTGAACCACCACACTTTCGGTCAGCAGTCAGGCACTTAACCATTTCGACACCAGGGCTCCTTGGGCACACGTCAATCAAAGCAAAATTCGACAAAGGCCTGGTGGGGATGCCGCAGGACAGAAGGAAGCCTGGGGCACAAGCGGCCAGGCCCCTGCCACTGCTCACGCTATGTCAACATTCCTCTCTCTCCATGGGAAGGCTGTGAACTTTCCGGGTATTTTCAGGGAGCTTAGTGCAGGCTGTCTTCCCGTGCAAGGGTGGTTGAGGCCCACAGGACACACCCCAGACACAGCCAGCATCACCCTGTCTTCACAGAGCAGACCCAGGTTCAGCCTCTGATAGGCAGGGCTCCAGCTGTTTAAAACCAACACAAATAATCCCCGTAGACACTGTGAGCTATGGACTCAGACAGACTAAGAGACATCTGCAGATCCGGCCCCTTGGAGCAGGGGCGCAGCGGGGGTAACAGCATCTGGGGCAATCTCTAAACTGTGCCCCCCCAATTCGAGCTCCCAGGGGCCATCTCTAAGTTGTGCCCCCCTCCCCCAAATTTCAAGAGGAATAGACATTGATAGCGGCTATGAAAAGGAGAAGCCAAGTGTGCCGAAATCTTTCTCAAGGTTTCCTGCTGTGCTCACGTCTGGGGCGGCAGGCCGGCAGGCTGGCAGGAGGGCGCCTGGGGCACTTGGGCCGTGGTGGTGGCAGCAGTGCGTGTGCCCCCTCTGGGCTGGCGAATCATCCTTGCAGACTCCGAGAGCCTGGCCGAAACATGGCTGAAGCGGGCACGGGCTCTCTGGAGCAGCTCAAGCCCTGCACAGTTTGGTCTGGACGTATCTCTAGACCACATGGTGCCATCCGTCTGACAGTGTCACTGGTGTGGTCCACACCCCCTGTAGCTCCCTGGTGATGTCACGAGTGCCCCCCCCCATGTCTCTGTCTCTGAGGTGAGCGGGGCAGGGGGAGTGCTGGGTCCTCACAGGGCTCAGCTCCTTCCAGCCTTTTCCACTCACTCGCTGGTGACTTGGATGGTACATGTGACCTCTGGGAATCTCTACTTTCTCTTCTGCAAGATGGTCTAATAAGTTCTGCCACCACTGGGAACAGGAACTCAAGAAGACAACAGGAGTCCCCAGTGGAAAGAGGGAGGGAGGCAGAAAGCTGGAGTAGGCAGACAGAGTCCACGGGAGATTTCCATGAGTGGCCTTCATTCCTTTTCTAATGGTTGTTATAAGAAAATGTAGTTTTTCTTAAGGAAACACAGAGACGTGTAAAAGAGATGTTAAAGATAACACATAACCCCTCTGGTAAACACCAAAGAGAACATTTGCTAATCTCGCCCTCTCTCACAGGAAAAGGGAATCACGACAGGCATGTTTCCACAAAGGTTCTTCTCACCTTACAGGCAGCATGCATCATTCCTTGTGAGTAACCGAATAGCTACATTTGTGCTTCCCACCCTGCCTTTCTATGTCCCAGTGCTCCCATATCCCCTGCCCCGCACTGTTCCCCACGTCCCATGCCCTTGCTCCTGAAATGGGATCAGAAGCAGTGCAGACCCACCACTTCCATTCCTGGGCAAAACCCCTTCTCCACACCTCAGGTTTTGCCCCTGTAGAATGGACACTCAGTAGGGCTCATCTTTGCAAAATGCTTATGTTGCTGCCTGGTCACAGGAAGACCCTACCTGGTCACAGGAAAGACTCTACCTGGTCACAGGAAGACCCTACATGGTCACAGGAAGCATCAGGTAGAATTGGCCACTAAGTTATTAACACCACTATCACCCATTCTGGAGCCCTGGTGGTGCAGCAGTTAAGTGGCTGCTAACCAAAAGTTGACAGTTCGAATCCACCAGCAGCTCCATGGAAACACTATGGGGCAGTTCTACCTTGTCCTGTAGGGTCGTTACGAGTTGGAACAGATTTCACAGCAATGGGTTCTTGTTTTGTTTTTGTTTTTTTTGTATTACGCCTTCTATGCAGTGAGCCTGGATTCTCGTCAAAGGACATACCAGCATTCCCAGGGAGTGGGGAACCCCTGGATATGCTGACAACCCACACCCTCATGGATGAGAACCTCCAGCACCTTTGCATAAATAGTTTGTAGATGCTGATAGCTTGGTGTGTGCCAGAATCAACACCCATCCACACTCCCCTCTGTGAAGGCATCTCAGCCTTATTGGGCCCCTCCTAGGCAGGTGACATCAACATGTCCACTTGTGGCTGACACCCGGAGACTTAGAAAGTTAAGTCACAATAGATAAGTGGTAACTTTGGTGAAGGGTAAGACAGTACACAATACTGGGGAAGCCAGCACAGCTTGTCCAAGGCAAGGTCATGGAAGCTCCATAGACACATCCAGACTCCCTGAGGGACCGAATTGCTGGGCTGAGGGCTGTGGGGACCATGGTCTCAGGGAACATCTAGCTCAACTGGCGTAACATAGTTTATAAAGAAAGTGTCCTACATTCTGCTTTGGTGAGTAGCGTCTGGGGTCTTAAAAGCCTGTGAGCTGCCATCTAAGATACTCCACTGGTCTCACCCCTTTGGGAGCAAGGAAGAATGAAGAAAACTAAAGACACAAGGGAAAGATTAGTCCAAAGGACTAATGGACCACATCTACCACGGCCTCCACCAGACTGAGTCCAGTACAACTAGATGGTGTCCGACTACCACCACTGGCTGCTCCGACAGGGGCCCCAGTAGAGGGTTCCGGACAGAGCTGGAGAAAAATGTAGAACAAAATTCTAACTCAAAAAGAAAGACCAGACTTGCTGGCCTGACAGAGACCGGAGAAACCCTGAGAGTACGGTCCCCGGCACCATTTCAGCTCAATAATGAAGTTACTCCTGAGGTTCACCTTTCAGCCAAAGATTGGACAGGACCATAAAATAAAACAAGACTAAAGTGGCACACCAGCCCAGGGGCAAGGACTAGAGGGCAGGAGGGGCCAGGAAAGCTGGTAATATAGAACCCAAGTTTGAGAAGGGAGAGTGTTGACATGTCATGGGGTTGTTAACCAGTGTCATAAAACAATATGTGCACCAACTGTTTAATAAGAAACTAGTTTGTTCTGTAAACCTTTGTCTAAAGTTCAAAAAAAAAAAAAAAGTTAAGTCATTTATCCAGAGCCACTCAGCTGCTCAGGGCCGGGCCAGCATTCCCACCGAAAACCATCTGACACCAGCATTCACATCCTCAAAACAGTGACCATGGCGTTGACTCCAACTCACGGAGGCTCCAGGTTGTCAGGGGAGAACTGTGCTCCATGGGGGTTTCAGTGGCCGGTTTTCTGAAGTAGGTCGCCAGGCCTTTCTTCAAGGCCCCTCTGGGAGGACTTGAACCTCCAACCTTTCGGTCAGTAACTGCGTGTGTTAACCATTTCACCATCCAGGGCCTCCTCCGTATCCGTCACTGGCCCTGTAGGAATGATGGTCTCTCTGAAATTGGAGTGCACTGTGTGCACGTGCCAGAGCTTACCGACCCACATCCTGTTGCAGGTGTGGGGATTATCTCAGTCCTTGTGGTTATAAACAGCCCCATGGGATCACTCTCAGACCTCAGCTTTCTGCCCTGCACGTCTTCCCTCAGGTGAGTGTGTCAGCAGCAGTGCCGAATGGTCGAAAGGCGGCAGGTTTGAAGGCTCCTGATGAGACCTGGTGCATCTGCAGTGCTGCCCCCCACCTCAGGAGCCCTGGCCCAGCCCCTCCTGGCACCTGCTCCCGGTGCGTCCTCCAACCTGCTGGCCCCCAGGACCCACCCAGAGCAGCTTCTCAACCCAGGCACCTGGTCTCCCTGGCCTCAACCACAGCCTCCTCTCCAGCCTCCCCCATCCACACCTGCCTCCGTGCATAGCCACAGCCGACACCAGAGCCACGGTCACTGTGAACCTCTGGCTTGGCAAGCACAGCCTTGCTGCTCTCTCTCCTCTAGGGGTGGGACCCTGCTCCCCAATACCTGGGGTCTGCAGCACCGTGGGGCCTCGGTCCAAAGGAGCCAGGGGCTGGGCCCCAGGGGAAATCTTCCCTGACTAATGGGCAGTTCCAGGGGAAAAGTGGAGAAGAGGAATTCTGACGTCGGTGAATCGTTTCCCTGAGTGTGCGTGAACTGTTTTATAAATATATAGTTTAAGTTTAAGGGCATTGTAGTGCCACTCACTTGGTAACTAAGTCGAGAAGCAGCTAGAGGCCGGTTCTGTGAAAGCACCCCGCCTTGGGGACTAGGGGCTAGCTGCGTTTCCCCGACCGACCGGCATCCTTTCTTGGGAGAAGGAGGAATCTGGGGATGCCTCCTGCAGATGGCCACGGTTCCAGGCGGGCTGTCCTACGTCCAAGGAGGCAGGCCTGTGCATCTACAGCAGAGCCAGCACCTGGCAGCACCCTCCAGCCCACCTTGATTTCAAGCACCTCTCTGAGACCCTGAGTCTCAGGCCTCTTCTGGCTCTGAAACACCGCCCTCTCTGAGCACAGCAGAATTGCCGTCTGATTCGGCTCCGTTCAAAGCTACCTAAGCTGAGGGTCCCACGGTGCAGTGAAGCTCCAGAGGCCTTTGTCATCGGACTTTTGCATTACTGGGGAGATGTCGGCAGGGAAGGGGCATGTGGGCACACACGTGTGCTGGAGAAAAAGGAAAGAAAGGCTGCAAAAAGTGTTCCTAGTGGCCCGGCCTTCCCTTCAGATAGGATGTTTGCAGAGCCAGCCCACCCCGCTCTGCCCACGTGGGTAGGGGAGCTGATCACCGGCCCACCAGCATCACAGCATCCCAGCCCCGCCGTTCAGCCCCCCACCACCCCTTCCCCTCAGCCGCTGTGCCCTGGGCCCCTGTTCCTCCCCAGCGCTGCTGTGTCTGCTTCTTGCCAACCCCTTCTCTGCTCTCCCATCTCGACAACTTTTCTCTTGGCTCCTGCCCTTTCCCTCTGATCCCTGCTCCACTCCGCCCTGCTCCTCTGGGGGGCTTTCAGCTCAGCCTGGCTGGGACTCACAAGGATGTAGGACAGTGACTGCACATTGGCCAGAGAGAGAGAACTCAGGGGGCTATTGAGGGCGGTTTTGTTGAATTAGTGATGCTGGAATTAAACACACACCCCACACACTCACACACACAGTCACACACACACACCACACACACACATCACACATGTGCACACACTTTCACACACAGACACACATACAAACACGCTCACTGTACATACACACCACACACAGATACATGCACCACACACAGACATGCACACCACACTCTCACACACTCACACACACACACACTCTCTCCCTGTCTGGCATTACCACATTTTGAGCAAGTTCAATGTCAGTGTGATGGAGGGTAACCGTAAGGATCTTGTCACATATAAGGATTTTTAAACTAAACCTCATTTTCTGGTGAACCACTGGCTATGTCTTTTTGATTCAAAAACTAGGTCAGGACTTGGGAGGATGACAGAATTACTTTATATTCATTGTGGTGGTTACAGAACTGCACAATTTGTCAAAACTAAAAAGGATGAGTGTAAACTTCACTGAATGTAGACTATGCTTTAAGGAAAAATGTGAAAAAGAGGCTACATGTGAAGAATTCAGTGGCTCCAACAGGTGTTTGAGCCACACGACACCAGTAGCTGACGGGCAGGAAAAATAGAGAAGAGAGCCAGAACGAGACTCCCAGCAGTGCCCGCCCTGGTCCCACCTGGGCCAGGTACGCACCACCTCAGACCTGGGCCAAAGCACAGATCTGCCCTCGGCATCTGTTCCTGGTGGCCATGCAGCCCCTCTCTGAGACCCCGACCCTCCCTGGCGGGCACTGAGAAATAAGCCAGTCCACTCTGAGGACAATACTGACTTTTTAAAAAAGTATCTTTTGCAATTTGATGGTTGGTTTTCAAAAAGCCATACAATTATAAATGCAGCAGTTTAAATTTAAATGTAAAATGTTTAAATTCTGAAACATTACCCTAAGAAAATAATCATTAAAGTGTGCAAAGATTTAACTCCAAGTGTGCTCATTCCAGCTTTGTGTTCAATAGTAAAGTAGTAGGAGGTGAAATAAGTCACTGCCGCCCGCCCTCTGCAGCCATGGGGCCTCGCTAGAGAAGATGGATAGAATAAGATGTTAGCGGCCTGGTTTTGAGTTAAACAGCAAATTTTAAGCCGGCATGACCACCTTTCCGTTACGGAGAAGCCACATGTAAGGGAGACAAAAGGAGGTCCACCAAAATGTTGCCCAGGGGGGTCTCTGGAAGTCTGTCGGGGTCTAATCTGCTCTTCCCTAACTCAGAAGTGAGAAGGTTGAGAAGCCACCATCCTCGGGTACGTCCTAATGAACGTCATAAAGAAAACCCATTTCCAAGCAGGACCACATCCACAGGTACAGGGGTTAGGATTCCAATGCGTATTTTGGGGGGGACACGATTTGGTCCGTAACGCTGCCTGTCACCTTTTCGCCTTTCCACTGAGGACTCGGGCTTAACTCAAGGCATTGCAGCATCTGTACTGAGGGCGTCCAAGGAGACCAATTAGTACAATGCAGATATTTTCCCACCAGGAGAGATGGACAGCGGCCACCACAGCACTCTCTGAAGGCAGAAAACACCACGAGGTGTGTGCCAAGCTGGGCTAGCCCGGCCGGCTGCAGCCAGAGATGAAAGGGCACTAGAAAGTTCCGCAAGGCCCTGAGCCGGGCGGGCTTGGCAATTATACTCCCCCATTTATTTATGGAGCTAATTTCTCGTATAGTGCTCCCATTTCCGCCTGAAGATAAAAAGCAGAGATAACCAGCTTGGCTCTGGATGCGGATGCTTGGGGAGCCCCCCTGGCTGACCGCTGAAAGGCACGAGAATCTGTAGGGGCTGGGTTCTGAATTAGGGTCGGGGAGTCCTGTAGCGCCAAAGCCACACAGTCGCCCCTCTGGCCATGGCTTCTTCTTCTAACAGATCTGTGGAGGGATTGTTTACAGGACTTCGATCGTTTATGGGAGGCACTTTAGAAGGGAAAAACAAGGGAGGGGGCAGTGTGGTTCCCTATTAAAAGTTTATGGTGTCTTCACTGTCCCCAGATCCCCTCCGCAGCACCCCTCCTCCCTCCTTTTCTCTGCCATATTTTGATTCACCAAAGGCTTTCCTGAATGTGGCCGTCACAGATTAATAATTAATAATATTAAATACCATTAACAATAACAATAATAATGTTTTTGCTGCTGGGTGGTGTTGAGTCGATCCCGACTCACAGCGACCCCCTGTGACAGAGTAGAAGTGCCCCACAGGGTTTTCTAGAAACCCTGGTGGCATAGTGGTTAAGTGCTACAGCTGCTAACCAAAAGGTCAGCAGTTTGAATTCACCAGGCACCCTTGGAAACCCTATGAGGCAGTTCTACTCCGCCCTATAGAAAGACTGAATATACCATGGACTGCCAGAAGAAGGAAACCCTGGTGGTGTAGTAGTTAAGTGCTACTACTGCTAGCCAAAAGGTTGGCAATTCGAATCCACCAGGCTCTCCTTGGAAACCCTATGGGGCAGTTCTACTCTGTCCTATAGGGTCACTATGAGTCAGAATTGACTCAACAGCAACGGGCTTTTTTTTTTAGTAATCTTTACATGAGCAGATAGTTCTTTCTCCTGTAGAGCCTCTGGGTGGGTTTGAACTGCCAACCTTTTAGTTAGCAGCCGAGCTCTTAACCATTTCACCACTAGGCTTCCTTAAGAAGAATAAATGATTACCACTGACGAGCACGTCTCCCAAATGCTGGCAGCCTCTCCAGCAAATATGTGTCTCTTCAGCCTCATCCTTAAGACTTTGTAGACCGTCTCTGCACAGAACTGACGCCAGATCTCCTCTGGGGACGCTGGGAGTCTGCAAATTTATAACAACTTGTCCTCACAAAATGTCCTCATCCGTCCTGAATTTGTGGTTATTAACCTTTAGGGTAAGAACAAAAAGTAACTCACTCCATGAAAACCATTGCGGTAGGAGCTGATGAAACAAGGAATTGTCAAGTTAGAGTAGGTTTGAGCTCATTGAAAAGACAAGGGTCTATTTCCCCCTTCAGAAATAATTGCTGCCTCTTCAGACCTGAAATAAATAAATTAAAAAAAAACACACAGAGAAAAATATGACCTAATATGTTTTGAAATTTAAAGTTAACTTCATTATTTAACGACTTTAGCAGGGTGTCTTTCCTGCTCCAAGCAATCCAAGAGGTCAGCTTCCTATAGGAGTTTTTTTAAGTCCCCTCACACCTATCGTATTGCCTTTTTCAATTAAAAAATATTTACAGAAACATAAAATAATTAGTGAATTCAAACACAGTCTATTAATCACTGCAGCAAGGACTTTTAATGTTGATGGAAACATGTCCCATGTGGGACGAGTCCAAACACTCTTGGGCATATCTGTCAGAGTGCAGGACCCAATCCAACGGTTTGAGAAAATAAATATGGTGATTCTCCTACAAACCTTAAAAGCTGATTTGTGTCAGCTCTGGAGCATTAAGAAAAGAAAAAGAGCTTCAAACATATAGAAGTCTTGCTATTTGCAACAGGAGGTAAAAGAAGAATGAACAAGGATGGCAAAAGAGTGAATGTTTTATTTGGGAAAATTGGATTTTCACATGCAGAAAAAAGAGCAGGATTCACGCTTCACACCATATACAAAACCAAATTCAAAATGTGCGAGCTAAAACCACAAAATTCTTAGAAGAAAATGTAGGGGTAATTCTATTGGGCCTAGCTTTTAACCCAGTCATAAAATGGGCAAAGGTTTTGAATAGACATTTCACAAAGGAGGGCATTCAAATGGCCACAAAACACAATGAAAAGATGCTCAATGTCGTTAACCATCAGAGAGATGCAAATCAAAACCAAAATGACATACCACTTCACTCCCACTAGGATGGCTAAGATCTAAAAAAAAAAAAACCCTGAAAATAACAAATGTTAGCCAGGATGTGGGAAAATTGGAACCCTTATCCATTGCTGGTAGAAATGCCAAATGGTAAAGCTGCTGTGGAAAACAGTGTGGTGGTTTCTCAGAAAACTAAAAGTAGACCTGCCATATGGCCCAGCAATTCCACTCTTAGGTGTGTACCTGAAAGACTTGAAAGCAGAGATTCAAACAGACTTGTACACCAATGTTCACTGAAGCACTATTCACAGTCACTAAAACGTGGTGTCTTAGTTATCTAGAGCTGCTATAACAGAAATACCACAAGTGGATGGCTTTAACAAAGAGAAATTTATTTCTTCACAGCCTACTAGGCTACAAGTCCAAATTTAGGGCACCAGCTCCAGGGGAAGGCTTTCTCTGTCTGCTCTGGAGGAAGGCCCTTGTTATCAATCTTCCCCGGACTAGGAGCTTCTCTGCGCAAGAACCCCAGGTCCAAAGCATGTGCTCTGATCCCGGTACTGCTTTCTTGGTGGCATGAGGTCCCCCATCTCTCTGCTGGCTTCTTTTATATCTCAAGAGATTACCTCAAGACACAATTCAATCTTGTAGATTGAGTCCTGCCTCACTAACACAACTGCTTCCCATCCTCCCTCACTAACACCACAGAGGCAGGATTTACAATATATAGGAAAACCACACAATACCACGAATCATGGCCCAGCCAAACTGATACACACATTTTTGGGGGAATATAATTCAATCCATGTCACCCTCATACATACGGAAGGGTGCCCATATAAGTGTACCCAAAGTAGATATACCCAGGGAGCCAGCCACTGGGATTAACAGCACCCGGGAAGCACCCGTGGTGCCCCCTTCCAGCCACTACCCCCTCACAAGGCAAGGCACTGTCCTAACTGTTATTAACAGGTTTGTTTTTGTACTTGATATGAATTAAATAATGTAGCATATATGCTTTTGTGTCTGACTCTGTTCACTTAACACTATGCTTGTGGGATTAGTCCCACATGGGACAGATCGTTCTTTCTGGGGGCTGTGCAGTGCTCCTATACGTCACAGTATTATATATATATATATATATATATGTATATATACACACACGCATATATACACATAGATACACACATTGAGGTATAATATATACCATGGATGGGCATTTGAACAGTTTCCAGGTTGGAGCTTGTTATGGATTGAATTGTGTACCTCAAAAACACGTGTTGTAAATCCTAACCCCTATGCCTTATAAAACCCTGAGATCCTGTGGTCTGTTCTCTGGGGCAGCTGAGCCCACAGGCCCACCTGACCTACACTGAGCTCAGCTGACAGAGGTACTGGTCCTCCCCGTCCAGACCTGCAGGGCAGAGGATCAGGACAGCCCGCCTCCCGACCCCCGTGGTCGGAAAGCTCTGGACCCTGCCTGGAGTGGTGAGAGGCTGCAAACTCCTCGAGGTGTAGTAGAGTTCTTTCTACCACAAACTGGGCGGCTTTCAACTACAAAACTTTATTCTCTCACAATCTGCGGGGCACGAGTCCAAGATCAAAGTGTCAGCAGGGCTGCACTTCCCCTGGTGGCTCGCCTTTTCTAGCTCCTGGTACCTCCAAGCATTCCTTGGCTTGTGGCAGCGTCATTCCTGTCTCTGCTCCCACTCTTACATAGTCTCCTCTGTGTCTTCTCCTCTCTTGGCTCTTCTAAGGACCCTTACTGGATTTACAGCCTGCCTAGATAACCCAGGATGCTCTTCACTTAATCACATCTGCAAAGATCCTTTTTCCAAGGAAGATCATATTCACAGGTTCCATACATGGACATATCTTTTGGGGGCCACCATTCAACCCACTGTGGGACCTGATCATTGAGGATGGCGGCCTACTCCAAGGCAGCCCCTGGAGCCAAAGTGCCAGTCCTTGGCCAGCTCCTTCTAGGACTGCCCTGCCTTCTCTGGAATTTTATGTTGATGGTTTAGTTTGTTCTGGCCCTGGTGGTACAGTGGTTAAGAGCTACAGTGAGCTACAGCTGCTAACCAAAAGGTCAGCAGTTCGAATCCACCAACTGCTCCTTAGAAACGCTACAGGGCCATTCTACTCTGTCCTATAGGGTCCCTATGAGTCGGAATCTACTTGATGGCAACGGAGTTTTTTTTTTTTTTTTGATCCTTCCAGAAACAATGGCAAAGGCCCCCATGCAAGAAGGGTGGCCCATTTCCTGCTGACACCACCTCCATGAAGCAGGAAGTTTTGACCTATCTCCTTAGGCTGCTAGGAAGAATTTCAATGATAAAGAAGTTTTTTTGTGTCTCTCCCCACAAACCCCAAGTCATCTGGAAGTCAGAATAAGAAAGTTCTCCATTAACTGTGCCACATCTGGGTGCTGGTGATTCACAAAGACACAGCCTCATTCTGGTTTTTGTTTCAAGTGATGTTTACAGGGAGTTTAAGCGGTTTCCTCTCAAAGATTCCTCTTTAATATATGGCCGATTTCTTCTCACAGACTCCGGCTTCTCCCCTCAAAAGCAGAATAACATTTTCCACAACCGTATCTTAGGAAACGTTGGAAGGATTAACAAACTTCTATTTGCAAATCAGTTTCAGATCTACAGGTCTGCAAGTGTAAGATGTTATTTTATTCGCTAATTAAAACCATGTCCCTCAAATTTTGCTTTCCTCCCTAATTTGAATAACAAAGAGAAGCAGAGATAGAACCACATCTGTTGGATCTTCTCAAATATTTCTGTATATAGGGCGGAGGGAGAATATGAGACACTGAGAGGATGGTGCACAGACGCAGAGGAAACCATCAATGTTGCTGACTGGCAGGTGGTCAGAGTCGGGTGAACCAATGTGTTTCTATTTCTGCTTGCAATTAAACCTCAGCTCTCCTACCCCAAGTGCAGAAATGGACCTTGCACTCACTTTCCTGCTTTAGGACCAGATTGAATCAATGTTATCCTGCTGGACATACATTTTTTAATCAGCCTTCTTCTCTTCATTCTCAATTTCAATTTGCAACTCAAACAAGTGGATTACAATAGAACATCCAGGGATCAAAAAGGAAAGGAACCAGATGGATGTACAATGGATCAACATTAAGTTAATAAGAAGTCAAATCTAAATACTTAGATACCTGGCTGAATACAACTCTGAAAATGTTTTTTAAATCAAACACACAATTTGTGATTCCATATTGCCAAATAAGCCAATGAATGTATTTCTCTCATTCTTTATTTCAGCCATTTGGTATCTTAGTCCTTTCTGCCTCTTTGTTCTTGTGTCTTCATTTTAGTCACACCTGTCTAAATAAGAATAGAAAATCCCGCAGGCCTAAGAGTGGTTTGCAGTCTCTCCTATCTTACAGACACGTCATGTATGGTTCCTGTGTCAGGAACCACTAATCAGGAGGATGGGACCCTGGGTAAGCAGCAACTGCACAGGAGGCTCTTGCTTGCAACTCATTTTGTTTGTTTGTTTTTGGAAGCCTACATAAAAAATGTCCAAAAGGAGACAGCTATCTGGAGAGGCTTTTGACATGGTTGACTAGTTCTCTGGGTTCTCTCACCTACAGAGGATTTGGAGCAAGTGGGGAGGGTTAGACGGCATTTGGGAGATAAGGTGGGTGTGGTGGTTGCCCAACCAACACTATCCTTACTTTGGGTAACAGCACACATGCCTGCTGGGGAAGTCATACCTCTCCAGTTCTCAGAATTCTAAAGTACAATGTGGGTGGGGCCAACTCTACCCAGTTTTGTCCATGGTTCCACTCTTGGTTCTAGTAAACCTGGCTCATGTCATGGGTCTATCTTGGACTCTTTCATTTTTCAATTTCCACTGCCTATTAGTCACCTGGTCCCATTGAGGCTTCCTGAACCCTGGCAACAGTGACAGTCACTGTCATTTCATTCATTACCATGCATCAGCCACTGTGCTGGACACTTGATCTACACCTTCTCAAAGCACCTCTGCATGACAAGGATTATTACTATTATATCCACACTATTAAAGATTAGAAAAGTGGGTCTCACAGCAGCTCAGTAGTTTTCATTAGAAAGCAGGTAAGGCTTCTGGCCAACATGGCACTATAGATGGAAGCACCACACTGTGCCTCTATAGCAAAGACCCGAAAAACTAAGTAAAACAGAGACAGACATCAATCCTTGAAGCTAAGCATCAAATGAAGGGATAAAGAACTCAGCCAAGCACTCAATGGAGTAAGAAACTGACAGAGAAAAGAGAGCAAGGAGAGATACGTGCGGAGGTCCCCTATCAGCTAATGCAGCATGGATTCACCATCTTGGATTTCTGTCAGAGATCGGTGATGGACAAGAGTAGGGGAAAGCAGCTTCACAGAGCTCCCAGCAGGAGACAGAGCACCTGGTAACCAGTGCTATACACTTTCCTACCCCTCATCATTCTCCCCCCTGCTCTACCTCTCCCTCTTCATAGCTGCCTGCAGTGGCCCAGTGAGCTGAGAAGTGCAGGGTCCATGCCGCTTGGATTCTCTCTGACCACACTGGAGATCAGCAGACAGGGAGTACGGGAAAGCAGCTTACAGTAGCTCCCAGAAGGAGACAGAGGACCCAGTAACTAGCAATATATGCTTTCCCATCCCCTATCCTTCTCCCCCCTGCTGTTCAGCCTCCTCTGCTTGTCTCCGGCCACAGACTCTTGGCTGAGAGACACTGGCTTCAGCCCCTTGCTGCTTGGATTCACCCTTCCCACACTGGCCATCTCCCAGAGTGCCATTCGTTTTTTGCTAGTGTCACTTTTTTTGTTTCTTTCGGTTTCTTCCCTGCCACTCACCACCTCCCCCTCCTTTCTCTTGAACACCTGGCTCCATGTGCCATCTTTATTTCTTTTTGAGAGGCTTTGAAGCACCACTAGACTGGGGAAATGCTTCCCCAGCCAGCCATCACACTGGTGAGATTCCTGAAGCTTTTTTTTTTTGCTTTTCTTTTTATTTGTTTTCTTTTGTTTTTCAAGGCTTGGGAGTCCCTTCTAGCTGGGCTATACTGTGTGACTTAGGAGCCACTTCCCCAGTCTGCAGAGCTGCACTAGTGGAATTCCTGGGGGCATTTCTTTTCCTTTTTTTTCTTTTTGTCTTTCTTCATTTCTCAGTTTCTCATGTGTCTATACTTATCTTCTTTTCTTGTCTCCTGACTACCTGGTGCTGTGTGACATCTCTACCTCTTCTAGCCAGGCTGAAATGTGTGGCCTGGGAGCTACTTTCCTGGTCTCACAGCTGCACTGGTGGGATTCCTGGAGGCTTTTCTTTTCCTTTATTTTTTTCTTCTAATTTTTATTTACTTGGTTTTTCTTTTTCTTTTTTTCCCTCTTTTCTTTTTCTCCGTTCTTGGTTTCTCATCTCTCCACTCTAAAGGCAAGCTCCCTTGGCACTTTTTTATTTGTCTGTTTGTTTTGGATCTTGTTTCTCTCTCCTCTTTCCCATACCGATATTAGCTCCACACATCAAAATCTTCCCCCTCCTGCTTCCTATCTGCACCGTGCACTGAACATCACACCCCCAAGCAACACAGGCACAGCCTACCAGAACCTGGCCTGCACTGATTCCCAGCCCACCCTGTTGGCCTTGAATGTGCCACATACAACACATCCCAGCACCCCCTCTTCAGCTGGACCTGCCCTGCTGCACCACAGCTGAGAAATTGGCTCTGCTCATTGGACAAGGAGGTGAAAAGTATCAAGACTACAGATAAACAAACAACAAAGAACGTGCAGCCCGTCTGCTCAGATGTAACCAAATAAAACAAAAAGCAGGATGAAACAAACAAATCTACTATCAATAAACAAAGAAAATAACTACTGAATGTCCCAAAGACAACAGACAATACCAAAACATACAAAAAACAGGACAGGATGGTTCCAGTAGATGTCCAAAATAAAACATCAGATGACTTTCTGGTAGAAGAAAAGGCAGTAGAACTACCTGACAGGGAATTAAAATCTGTACTATTCAGAGCTATCCAAGAGTTGAAGCAAAAAGTAGGCAAACAATGAGGAAAACAAAAGACAAATTCATGGAAAATACAGACCAAAAAAAATGGAAAATGGAAGAATTCAGGAAAATAATACAGGAACAAAATGCCAAAATGAATTCACAGCTACAATTCATACAAAAACAACAACTAGGAACCCAAGAAATAAACAACATTTCAGAAATGGACAATGTCATAGAAGGGCTGAGGAGCAAGTTTGAAGCAATGGAAGACAGAATCAGCAAAAATGAATACAAACACTTGGATACAACTCTGTGGAAAAATCAGAAAAAAGAATTATGAAACACTGAGAATTATCTGGGATACAATCAAAAGCAAATATTTGCGAGTGATAGGAGTTCCAGAACAGGAGAAGAAAATGGAAAACACAGACAGAATCATTGAAGAATTGGTGACAGAAAACTTCTCTAATATCATGAAAGATGAAAAGCTGACCACCCAAGAAGCTCAAAGAACTCGATATAGGATAGACCTCAAAAGAAAATCACCAAGGCATACCATCATCACACTCACTAAAACCAAAGACAAAGAAAGAATCCTGAGAGCAGCTCAAGAAAAAAGAAAAGTCACATATGGGGAGAACTAATAAGACTAAGCTCTGATTATTTGGCAGAAACCAGGCAGGCAAGAAAGCAATGGGATGACATACATAAAAGCTTGAAAGTAAAAATTTCCTACCAAGAATAATATATTCTGCAAAACTCTCATTCTCAAATATGATGGTGAAATTTTTTCAGATAAAAATAAATTAAGGGATATGTAAAAACCAGAATCAAAGTTACAAGAATTATTAAAGGGAGTCATTCGGTCTGAGAACAAACAACATCAGACCATAGCCTAAAGCTAGGATGCAAGATTGCACCAGCCAGATACCGGCCTAAAAAATGAACTCTCAAGGACTATCCAAAACCAAAAGAATTACAACAGGGAACCAGACAGGTTAATCCGTAAATGACAACTTCAGAACAATAAAAGAGGGAATAAACAGTGTAGGTATAGAACTTTCTAATGGAGAGGAAGGCAAGGTGATACCAAGTAATAATGGACTGGTTCAAACCTAGGAAAACCAAAAAAAGACCAAACCCATTGCCATCGAGTCTATTCCGCTCCTAGCAACCCTATAAGACAGAGTAGAACCGCCCCACAGGGTTTCCAAGGAGTGCCTGGTAGATTTGAACTGCTGATCTTTGGTTAACAGCCATAGCACTTAAACACTTTGCCACCAGGTTTTACCAAACCTAGGAAGATAAGGGTAAATTTCAAGGTAACCACAAAGAAAGTTAGTAAACCTACTCATCAAAATAAAGAAGAAAAATGCAAAGTCTCAGTAAAAACAAAATCTACAAAAACAAAAAGAATGAAAAAAAATCCACAAAAGAAAGGAATTCACCACAGGAGAGTAAGAGGAACAAAGAAAACGTCAGCACCACAAAAAAAGCGCTACAAAATGACAGCAATAAACTCACACTTATCAATAATTACCCTGAATGTAAGTGGCCTAAATACACCCATAAAGAGACAGAGAGTGACAGAATGGATAGAAAAAAAAAACAGTGTCCATCAATATATTGTCTACAAGAGACACACGCTAGAAACAAAGACGTAAATTTATTAAAAACCAAAGGATGAAAAAAATATCAAGCAAACAGCTACCAGAAAAGATCAGGAGTGGCAATACTAGCCTCTGAAAAAATAGACTTTAAAACAAAATCTGGCATAAAAGACAAAGACGGGCACTATATAATGATTAAAGGGGCGACCCATCATGAAGACATAACCAT
Source organism: Loxodonta africana (assembly GCF_030014295.1). Lineage (NCBI taxonomy): Eukaryota > Metazoa > Chordata > Mammalia > Proboscidea > Elephantidae > Loxodonta > Loxodonta africana. The sequence goes on along the minus strand of NC_087347.1, from coordinate 4,042,925 downwards.
AATAAAAATCTATGCACCCAATGACAGGGCTCCAAAAACCAAAAAACAAACTCTAACAGCACTGAAAAGAGAAATTGACAGTTCTACAATAATAATATGAGACTTCAACACACCACTCTCAGTAAAGGACAGAACATCTAGAAAGAATTCAACATGATACAGAAGAGCTAAAGGGCACAATCAGCCACCAGATGAAAGGAAATAATAAAGATCAGAGTAGAAATAAATGAAATAGAGAATAGAAAAACAATAGAAAGAATCAACAAAACCAAAAGTTGGTTCTTTGAAAGGATCAACAAAATTGACAAACCACTGGACATACTGACAAAAGAAAAATAGAAGTGGATGTAAATAACCCAAATAATAAATGAAATGGGAGACATTACAACAGATCTAACTGAAATAAAAAGGATCATAACAGTGTATTATGAAAAACTATACTCCAACAAATTTGAAAACCTAGAGGAAATAGACAAATTTCAAGAAACACGCTACCTACCCAAGCTAACAGAAAATGATGTTAAAAATTTGAACAGACCCATAACAATAGAGGAGATTGAAAAGGTAATTTAAAAAAAAAAAAAAAAAAACCCAAACCAAAAAAAGCCCTGACCCAGACGGCTTCACTGGAGAATTCTACCAAACATTCAGAGAAGAGCTTACACCAGTGCTACTCAAACTATTTCAGAACATAGAAAAGGAAGCAATACTTCCAAATTCATTCTATGAAGCCAGCATAACCTGAAACTGAAACCAGGCAAAGATACCACAAAAAAAGAAAACTACAGACCAATATCTCTCATGAATATAGATGTAAAAATTCTTAACAAAATTCTAGCCAATGGAATTCAGCATCATATAAAAAAAATACACCACGACCAAGTAGGATTCATACCAGGTATGCAAGGATGGTTCGATATTAGAAAATCAATTAATGTAATCCACCACATAAATAAAACGAAAGAGAAGAATCACAGGATCATCTCAAATCAATGCAGAAAAAGCATTCGACAAAGTCCAACACCCATTCCTGATAAAAAACCTCAATAAAATACGTATAGAAGGAAAATTTCTGAAAATAATAAAGGGCAGGGCATCTATGGAAAACCAACAGTCAACATCATTCTTAATGGAGAGAGGCTGAAAACATTCCCCTTGAGAACAGGAACAAAACAATGATGCCCTTTATCACCACACCTATTTAACATTGTGCTGGAAGTCCTAGCTAGAACAATAAGGCAAGAAAAAGAAATAAACGGTACCTGAATTGGTAATGAAGGAGTTAAACTGTCCCTATTTGCAGATGATATGATACTATACATAGACTCCACGAGAAAACTATTGGAACAAATACAAAGATTCAGCAAATAAGCAGGATACAAGATAAATGTACAAAAGTCAGTTGCATTCCTATACATCAATACAAAGAATGATGAAAAGGAAAACAATACCATTTATAATAGCCCCTAAAAAAATAAAACACTTAAGAATAAATCTAACCAGGGATGTAAAAGACCTATACACAGAAAACTACAAAACGCTACTGCAAGAAACCACAAGAGATCTGCATAAATGAAAAAACATACCATGCTCATGGATAGGTAGTCTCAACACTGTGAAAATCACAATTCTACCCAAAGTGATTTACAAATTCAATGCAATCCCGATTCCAATACCAACAACATTCTTTAAAGAGATGGAAAAACTAATCATTAACCTTATATGGAAAGGGAAGAAGCCCTGAATAAGTAAAACACTATTGAAGAAGAAGAATAAAGTAGGAGGACTCACACTACCTGACCTCAGAACGTACTATACAGCTAAAGTAATCAAAACAGCATGGTACTGGTACAAGGACAGATACAGCGATCAATGGAACAGCACTGAGAATCCAGATGTAAATCCATCCACCTATGGTCACCTGTCACTTGTCTGTCAGTTTGTAGTACTGTGAGGGCTTGTGTGTTGCTGCGATGCTGGAAGCTATGCCTCTGGTATTCAGATACCAGCAGGGTCACCCATGAGGACAGGTTTCAGCTGAGCTTCCAGACTAAAACAGACTAGGAAGAAAGACCCAGCAGTCTACCTCTGAAAAGTATTAGCCAGCGAAAACCTTATGAATGGCGATGGAACGTTGTCTGATATAGAGCTGGAAAATGAGCCCCCCAGGTTGGAACGCACTCAAAACATGATTGGGAAAGAGCTGCCTCCTCAAAGTAGAGTCAACCTTAATGACGTGGTGGGAGTAAAGCCTTCGGGACCTTCATTTGCAGAAGTGGCATGACTCAAAATGAGAAGAAACACCGGCAAACATCCATTAATAATCAAAACCTGGAAGGTACAAAGTATGTATCTAGGAAAATTGGAAATCATCAGAAATTAAATGGAATGCATAAACATTGATATCCTAGGCATTAAAAAAAATTAGTGAGCTGAAATGGGCTGGTAGTTGCCATTTTGAATTGGACAATCATATAGTCTACTATACTGGGAATGGCAACTTGAAGAGGAATGGTGTTGTGTTCATCGTCAAAAAGAACATTTCAAGATCTATCCTGAAGTACAACGCTGTCAGTGATAGGATAATATCCATATGCCAACAAGGAAGACCCATTAATAAGACTGTTATTCAAATTTACGTACCAACCACTAAGGCCAAATACGAAGAAATAGAAGATTTTTATCAGCTGCTGCAGTCTGAAATTGATCGAACATGCAATCAGGATGTATTGATAATTAGCGGTGATTGGAATATGAAAGTTGGAAACAAAGAAGAAGGATTGGTATTTGGAAAATATGGCCTTGGTGATAGAAACAATGCCAGAGATCGAATGATAGAATTTTGCAAGACCAACGACTTCTTCATTGCAAATACCTTCTTTCACCAACATAAATAGCGACTATACACATGGACCTCACCAGATGGAACACACAGGAATCAAACTGACTACATCTGTGGAAAGAGACAATGGAAAAGCTCAATATTGTCAGTCAGAACAGGGCCAGGGGCAGACCGTGGAACAGACAATCAATTGCTCATATGCAAGTTCAAGTTGAAACTGAAGAAAATCAAAGCAAGTCCATGAGAGCTAAAATACGACCTTGAGTATATCGCGCCTGAATTTAGAGAGCATCTCAAGAATAGAATTGATGCATCGAATGCTAGTGACCGAAGACCAGACGAGTTGTGGAATGACATCAAGGACATCATATATGAAAAAGCAAGAGGTCATTGAAAAGACAGGAAAGAAAGAAAAGACCAAGATGCATGTCAGAGGAGACTCTGAAACTTGCTCACGAATGTGGAGCAGCTAAAGCGAAAGGAAGAAATGATGAAGTAAAAGAGCTGAACAGAAGATTTCAAAGGACAGCTTGAGAAGACAAAGTCAAGTATTGTAATGACATGTGCAAAGACCTGGAGATAGAAAACCAAAACGGAAGGGCACGCTCAGCGTTTCTCAAGCTGAAAGAACTGAGGGAAAAATTCAGGCCTCGAGTTGCAATAGTGAAGGATTCTATAGGGAAAATATTAAACAACGCAGGAAGCATCAAAAGATGGAAGGAATACAGAGTCATCATACCAAAAAGAACTAGTTGATGTTCAACCATTTCAAGAGGTGGCATATGATCAGGAACCGATGGTACTAAAGGAAGAAGTCTAAGCTGCTCTGAAGGCATTGGCGAAAAACAAGGTTCCAGGAATTGATGGAGTATCAATTGAGATGTTTCTACAAATGGATACAATGCTGGAGGTGCTCACTCGTCTATGCCAAGAAATATGGAAGACAGCTTCCTGACCAACTGACTGGAAGAGATCCATATTTACGCCTATTCCCAGAAAAGGTGATCCAACTGAATGTGGAAATTATAGAACAATATCATTAATATCACACACAAGCAAAATTTTGCTGAAGATCATTCAAAAATGGCTGCAGCAGTATATTCACAGGGAACTGCCAGAAATTCAGGCTGGTTTCAGAAGAGGACGTGGAACCAGGGTTAGCATTGCTGATGTCAGATACATCCTGGCTGAAAGCAGAGAATACCTGAAGATTGTTTACTTGTGTTTTATTGGCTATGCAAAGGCATTTGACAGTGTGGGTTGTAACAAATTACGGCTAACTTTTAGAAGAATGGGAATTCCAGAGCACTTAATTGTGCTCATGAGGAACCTTTACACAGATTGAGTTGTTCAGACAGAACAAGAGGATGCTGATTGGTTTAACGTCAGGAAAGGTGTGTGTCAGGGTTGTATCCTTTCACCATACCTATTCAATGTGTATGCTGAGCAAATAATCCAAGAAGCTGGACTATATGAAGAAGAATGGGGCATCAGGATTGGAGGAAGACTCATTAACAACTTGCATCATGCAGATGACACAACCTTGCTTGCTGAAAGGGAAGAGGAGTTGAAGTACTTACTAATGAAGATCAGAGACCACAGACTTCAATATGGATTGCACCTCAACGTAAAGAAAACAAAAATCCTCACAGCTGGACTGATAAACAACATCATGATAAACAGAGAAAAGATTGAAGTTGTCAAGGATTTCATTTTACTTGGATCTGCAATCAACAGCCATGGAAGCAGCCGTCGAGAAATCAAACAACACATTGCATTCGGTAAATATGCTGCAAAGGACCTCTTTAAAGTGTTGAAAATCAGAGATGTCTCCTTGAAGACTAAGGTGTGCCTGACCCAAGCCATGGTATTTTCAATTGCATCATATGCATGTTAAAGCTGGACAATGAATAAGAAAGATTGAAGAAGAATTGATGTCTTTGAATTGTGGTGTTGGCAAAGAATATTAAATATACCATGGACTGCCAAAAGAATGAACAAATCTGCCTTGGAGGAAGTGAATCCAGAATGCTCCTTAGAAGCAAGGATGGCAAGACCGCGTCTTACATACTTTGGACATGTTGTCAGGAGGGATCAGTCCCTGCAGGAGGACATCATGCTTGGCAAAGTACAGGGTCAGTGGAAAAGAGGAAGACCGTCAACGAGGTGGATTGACACAGTGGCTGCAACAATGAGCTCAAGCATAACAAAGATTATAAGGATGGCGCAGGACCGGGCAGTGTTTCATTCTGTTGTGCATAGGGTTGTTATGAGTCGGAACCAACTCGATGGCACTTAACAACAACAACATGGTCACCTGATCTTTAACAAGGGCCCAAAGTCCATCAAATGGGGAAAAGAGTGTTTTTTACAAGTGGTACTTGCAAAATTGGATGTCCATCTGCCAAAAAATGGAACAGGACCCATATATCACACCATACACAAAAACTAATTTGAAATGGATCAAAGACCTAAATATAAAGCCAAAAACTATAAAGTTCATAGAAAAAAATTAAGATCAATGCTAGAGGCCCTAATACATGGTATTAACAGGATACAAACCACAACCAACAACTCACAAACTCCAGAAGATAAGCTAGATAATTGCGGTCTTCTAAAAATTAAACACTTATGCTCATCAAAAGACTCACCTAAAGAGTAAAAAGAGAAACTACAGACTGGGAAAAAATTTTTGGTGTTTACAAATCAGACAAAGTTCTGATCTCCAAAATCTACAAGAAAATCCAACACCTCTACAACAAAAAGACAATCCAATTTAAAAATGGGCAAAGGAAATGAACAAACACTTCACTAAAGAAGACAATCAAGCGGCCAACAGACATATGAGGAAATGCTCACTATCACTAGCCATTAGAGAAATGCAAATTAAAACCCGAATGAGATACAATCTCACTCCGACATTACTGGCAGGAATAAAAAAAAAATAGGGCAATGAATGTTAAAGAGTCTATGGGGAGATTGAAACTCTTTTGCACTGCTGGTGGGAATGCAAACTATACAACCATTTTAGAAGATGATATGGCGCTTCCTTAGAATGCCAGAAATAGAAATACCATATGATCCAGCAACCTCACTCCTAGGAATATGTCCTAGAGAAATAACAGCCATCACATGAATAGACATATGCACACCCATGTTAATTGCAGCATTGCTCACAGTACCAAAAAGATGGAAACAACTTAGAAGCCCATCAACAGATGAATGGATAAACAAACTGTGGAGTATTCTGCAACAATAAAGAACAACGATGAATCTGTGAAGCATCTCATAACAGGATGAATCTACAGGGCATTACGCTGAGTGAAATAAGTCAATCACAAAAAGACAAATAGTGTATGAGACCACTATTGTAAAAACTTGTGAGAAGTTTTATACATAAAAAGAAATAATACTTAATGATTATGAGGGGGGTGGGGTTAGAAAAACACTAAATAGACAGTAGATAAGTGGTAAGTGGTAACTTTGGTGAAGGGTAAGACAGTACACAATACTGGGGAAGCCAGCACGACTTGTACAAGGCAAGGTCATGGAAGCTCCATAAAAAAAAAAAAAAAAAGAGACCTGTTGCCATCAAGTCGATTCCTACTCATAGCGACCCTATAGGACAGAGTAGAACTGCCCCATAGAGTTTCCATAGACAAATCCAAACTCCTTGAGGGACTGAATTGCTGAACTGAGGGCTGTGGGGACTATGGTCTCGGGGAGCATCTAGCTCAATTGACTTAACGTAGTTTATAAAGAAAATGTTCTATAGTCTGCTTTGGTGAGTAGTGTCTGGGATCTTAAAAGCCTGTGAGCAGCCGTCTAAGATACAACACTGGTCTCACCCCTTCGGGGCAAGGAAAAATGAAGAAAACTAAAGATACATGGGAAAGATTAGTCCAAAGGACTAAGAGACCACATCTACGACGGCCTCCACCATACTGAGTCCAATACATCTAGATGGTGCCTGGCTACCACCACCTACTGCTCTGACAGGGATCACAACAGAGGGTCCCAGACAGAGTTGGAGGGTAATTTAGAACAAAACTCTAACTCACAAAAAAATACCAGACTTCCTGGTCTGACAGAGACTGTAGAAACCCCGACAGTATGACCCCAGACACCCTTTTAGGTCACTAATGAAGTCACTCCCAAGGTTCACCCTTCAGCCAAAGATTAGACAGGCCCGTAAAACAAAACAAGACTAAAACGGCACACCAGCCCAGGGGCAAGGACTAGAAGACAAGTGGGAACAGGGTAAAAGGGAACCCAAGGTCGAGGAGGGAGAGTGTTGACATGTTGTGGGATTGTTAGCCAATGTCATAAAACAATACGTGTACTGTTTAACGAGAAACTAGTTTGTTCTGTAAAGTTTCATCTAAAGTACAACAAAAAAAATAATAAAAGTAGATAAGTACCAGGATTTGGACCAAGCCTTCCCATCTATTTCCTCTTCTGCTCATCCTTCAGTGTCTTCCCTCTGCTCCTGCCTTCTGGTCTCATTCCGGATCACAGGCCCTTGCTCTCCTCAGGCTATCAAGTAACTCCCTGCCCAATGCCTCTGTGTCTCCAGCATCTCCTAGTCTAAATCCTCCATCCTCATCTCCAAAACAATTCCTCCTGGAAACCTTTAAGCAATCAAGCTCCAATGCCTTGATCCAGTCTCCCACTCCTCCTCAGGCAGGCCACTTGCCTGCCACTTGCCTTTAAGTTCCAGCACATACCCTCCTCTCTAGTGAGGTTTTTCTACTGGTTACCCCTTGTACAAAGCCTTTCTGCATTAGTCATGGGAAACCACACTAGCTCTTGGACCTAGAGTGTTTTCTCACATGCCCTCCTGCTCCACCCCACCCACCCCAGGAGCCACTGCATGTCTACCTCTGGAGCCTTCCCTGAGCCCTCTAGGGCATCTCAGCACTCACTGTCCACATAACTCTGGTGGCACTTCTGGGGTCTCCTCAACTGGACCAAGCACTGGCTGAGATCAGGGGATGCATTTTCTTCTGTCTCTTCATAGTGCTCACGGCAGGAACAATTTCTTGTCCCTTTCTTTGATTAAATAAATGCTTCTTTTACTTTTCTCTCTATTGGGGGTACCCAGTGGGTCAGCTCGGGGTTCCTTTCCTTCATGGGATCCTCCCTGATATATAGGAACACACTGGCTGGGTTCTAAGAATCTCTTATCTCTTTCCATATATGTTGTTGTTTATGGTGCAATCAAGTCATCTTTGGCACACAGTGACCCCTTGTATAACAGAATGAAAAGTTGCTCAGTCCTGTTGTAGCCACTGTGTCAATCCATCTCATTGAGGGTCTGCCTCTTTTTCGCTGATTCTCTGCTTTACCAGGCATGATGTCCTTCTCTAGGGACTGGTTCCTCCTGAGAACATGTCCAAAGTAAGCCAGACAAAGTCTCACCATCCTTGCTTCTAATGAGCTTTCTGACTATACTTCCTCCAAGACCGATTGGTCTGGTTTTCTGGCAGTCTATAGTATCTCCATAGTATAGTCAATATTTTTTGCCAACACCTTTATAATTCCAGGAGCTCTAAATTGTGCTTCTGGAGCCTTCTGTGTTCCCCGGAGTTTGAGCAGGAGGGTTGGAGCCCAGGCTGATGGAGGTCTGAGTCTCCACCTAGCACACCCTTCCCCTAACAGGAGTGGGAGGTCTTATCTGCTCCATGTACTGAGCAGCTGTTAACCTCTCTGTGCAGATGGACCGGTTCAAGTCCTGGCCCTTCCCCTTACTCTCCATGTGACTCTCAGGTAACTTACTTATCCCACAGTGCCTCATTTTATTCACCTGTTGTATGGAGTTGAATAGTATCTCCCCAAAATTCATGTCTGCCCAGAACCTCAGAATGTGACTTTATTTGGAAATAGGGTCTTTACAGATATAATTAGTTAGGATAAGGTCATACTGGATTAGGGCAGGTCCTAAATTCAATGACAATGTCCTTAAAGGAGAAGATACAGACACACAGAGAAGATGACCATGTGGTGATGGAGACAGAGACTCGAGTGATACAGCTACAAGTCAAGGAACACCAAGGTTTGCTGGCAACCACCAGAAGCTAGGAAGAGGCAAGGAAGGGTCCTCCCCTAGAGCCTTCAGAGAGAGTGTGACCCTGTAGAAACCTTAATTTCTGAGGCTGGCCTCCAGAACTGTGAAAGAATGAATTTCTGTGGTATTAAGCCTCCACGTGTGTGGTAATTTGTTACTGTGGCCCTAGGAACCTAATGCATCTACAAACTGGAGAGAATACCAACACGCCTTCAAAAGTGCCCTGGGGGCTGGAGAGATTAATGCACAAGGCACTGGACTTTTGTGGGGATGGACCAGCCTGTGGCCAGCTTTGGCTTCTCTTGTCCAGCCCTCCCACTCTTGAAGTTAATAATCCCTGGAAGGTTAGAGCACATCCTTGGCAAGAGTCCTGAGCCAGCTGCAGGCCAAGGTTCTTCCTGGGTCCTTGTGGAAATCAGAACCTGCCTCTCCCACCAGGGGCATTTCACAGGGGTGAGGCCTTGTGTAATCATTGTGAGTGAGTACTGAGGGCTGACCCTGTTCCCAGCCCTGCACAAAGCTGGCCACCAGCATCCCCTCAGGAGCCCAGGCAGCCCCAGAGCCCCCAGTCTCCATCTTTGACAATGCTAAAGAAGACCTCAAACAGAGCACCACGATTGGAGCATCACAAACCCTCCCCAACTCTCTGCTCCTGACCCAGCCTCTGTCTGGAGCACCATCTAAATGAAGATCTTCCCTGCCAAGAAGGTGAGTCAGTGAGATCCCACATGCCCTGGGCACCATCTGATGGCATGAAGTCGGGATAAAGTTAGACACATGAGTATGGGGTGGGGTGAGCAAGAGTTCATGTCTAACAGTGGGTCTTTCTTGGGATTTAAGGAACAAGATTCCAACTGCTGGTTAAACTCTTTGCCAAAGTAAGCCAGCCATGGTGAAGAGGATCACTCAATCAAGGCTGGGGTTTAACCTACTAATTGTGGTTGTTGACACAGTTATGGCTGCAGAAGGGTTCCCGAAGCTGGTGGTGTTGATGCCAGCTCACCAACTGAGGCCGCCTGGCGCAGAGGCCACATTCAGGAGGAACTAGCCCAGGACATCCTAGATTAATCCTCTCTATCACTTTTGTTTGCTTCTTTGGTCTATTCTGCTTTCTCAGAGATTTTCTTGACTTTTATCTTCCAAATATTCTATTGAAAATTTTTAAATTTCAACAATCATAGGTTGTTGTTGCTTTTTAATTTCTAAGGGATCATTTTTATTCTCTGTTCCTTTTTGCATCACTGCGCTCCTATTCCAAAGATGGAAATAAAAAAAAAAATTTTTTTTTTTTTCAGGAGATAGAAATTATTTTCCAGGATATTCATGTTTGCTAAATGGTCTTCATTTCAACTAGCTGTTATGCTCTGAAGTTCATACACAAGGTGGCTTTTATGCCCTTTCTCCTTCTCTATCCCATGCCTTGAACTTCTGTATAAAAAGCCCATGTTTTAAATCTGGGTCTTTGTTAATTCTTACATTCCACGTGTGACTGTATCCTAGTAAACAAAACTTCCTGGTCTGTACCATAGTTAACTGACTTATTTCTACTATTCTTGTAGCTAGTCTAGTCTTAAAAGGTAAACTGAATTGGGTTATGGTGGCTGGCTATTACCATGGCTGATTCAGCATTAATTATATTGAATACAGTTCATGTTCATGCCGACACCAAAGTGTACTTTTATGTTTCAACTTCCCCTGATTCACAGTGAACCCATCTACCTCCAGGGGGGTCAGGACCTGCTTGGGTGCTTGGTGCTTCCTGTGGAGTTCAGGAAGTGTTGGGAGAGTGAGGACACCCTGTCCTTCACCACAGCATATACACCATGTTCAGGGCATGTGAACTTTGTTCTAACTATGTGACATACGCCTCAGGGGGATACTATAACCCCAAGAGAGAGGTATAGGAAGAAGCTAAGGGGGACAAGGAGACAAGAGTGATTTGTAACTCCAGACTTCAAATGTTCCCTTTCGTACAAGCCCACGAGCTTGATCAGGAGCACAATCCAGACCATATATTGTTTCACTTACAATGATGTAAGAAGTTTGTTAGTCAGGAGACCTAATTTCCAGCTGCTTATAGCTCTTCTTGGCTACGTGAGCTTGGGAAAGTAAGGTGATCTTTCCAGGTCTTCCAATACAGGTACATAGACTACTCACCTGCTCTTTAATGCTGTGGCTTTGTGTGAGCAGTGATGTGAGGAAGGGATGGCATGAGAGACCACGGATCATCCCCAACTTCCAGAATCCAGTCTTTCTACCAACCAAGGTGTCCCATTAGTAACCGAGACTTCCACAAAAAGGAGGCTTATCAAGAAATTTAAGAAGTCCTGGTGGCACAGAGGTTAAAACACTTGGCTGCTTACCAAAAAGGTGGTGATTCAAAACACCAGCGGTTCCGCAGGAGAAAGTTGTGGCAGGGCAGTCTACTTCCACAAAGATTCACAGCCTTGAAAACCCTATGGGGTTGCTATGAGCCAGAATCGACCCAACCGCAGGGGATTATCAAGAAATTTAGGAAGGAAGGCAGGAAGTCACAATTTACCTCTGAACCCATCCTCATCTGCCATCCACCTCTCTTACTGTCTGCTCAAAGCAAGCTTTGAAAAGAACATTTTCTGGAACATCTTTATTGGCCCAAAATGGAAAGAGTGACCTCGTTAGACTCAGAGCTGTGATTTCACTGTATCCTTCAGTGGGAAGGGTACCCTAGCTCCTTGGTAACAAAGCCCATTACAACACACACACACACACACTCACTGCAAGAGGACTTCTGCAGAGCTCATGCCATTTAATTCTGTGTAAGCTCTTTCCAGTCCTTATTGCAGGCTTTTAAAAAGGAAAGTATGTCTAATTCCATTTTAATTCAAGGAGGATTTAATTACAGTCCACATGTGGCAAGTATTGTACACATTTTGCCAGGGTGTGACAATATGTATGTGAAACGTGTGTGTGTGTGTGTGTGAGGGGTTCCTCCATTCGGGACCATCAATCTTGTTGTGGGGGCAAGATGACATCACAGTTGACCACCAATGGTGATAATAATAACCATGATAAATAGCAGCAGCTCACATCTACAGGGCACTTACTGTGGACCAGGGACCACCTTAGGTGCCCGGTGCCTGGCACACAGGAAGCGATCAATAAATGCTGGTCAGCACTATCTCAGATGTCCTTGAAAGGGGCCAATCCTGATTTTACTGGTGTCTGAAAAGAACTCAAATATCGTCTGAGCCCTAGTTGTTGTTGTTAGGTGCCATCGAGTCGGTTCTGACTCATAGTGACCCTATGTATCACAGAGCGAAACACTCCCTGGTCCTGGGCCATCCCTATAATCGTTGTTATGCTTGAGCCCATTGTTATAGCCACTGTGTCAATCCATCTTATTGAGGGTCTTCCTCTTTTCTGCTGATCCTGTACTTTACCAAGCATGATGTCCTTCTCCAGAGACTGATCCCTCCTGACAACATGTCCAAAGTATGTAAGACACAGTCTCACTGCTCTTGTTTCTAAGGAGCATTCTGGTTGTACTTCTTCCAAGACAGATTTGTTCATTCTTTTGGTAGTCCATGGTATATTCAATATTCTTCACCAACACCACAATTCAAAGGCGTCAACTCTTCTTTGGTCTTCCTTATTCATTGTCCAGCTTTAACATGCATATGAGGTGATTGAAAAAATACCAAGGCGTGGGTCAGGCACACCTTAGTCCTCAAGGTGACATCTTTGTTTTTCAACACTTTGAAGAGGTCCTTTGCAGCAGATTTGCCTAATGCAATGCGTCATTTGATTTCTTGGCTGCTGCTTCCATGGCTGTTGATTGTGGACCAAGTAAAATGAAATCCTTGACAACTTCAATCTTTTCTCTGTCTATCATGATGTGGCTTATTGGTCCAGTTGTGAAGATTTTTGTTTTCTTTATGTTGAGGTGTAATCCATACTGAAGGCTGTGGTCTTTGATCTTCATCAGTAAGTGCTTCAAGTCCTCTTCACTTTCAGCAAGCAAGGTTGTGTCATCTGCATGACGCAGTTTGTTAATGAGTCTTCCTCCAATTCTGATGCCCCGTTCCTCTTCCTAGAGGAAGAAGAACCTGGCAGTCTACTTCTGAAAAGAATTAGCCAGTGAAAACCTTAAGAATAGTTGAGCCCTAAAGAGAAGAGGAAAACAAAAACCAAACCTGTTGCCGTCAGGTCGTCTCCAACTCCTGGCGACCCTGTTGTTACAGAGTAGAACTGCTACAGAGGGTTTTCTTGACTATAATCTTTACAGAAGCAAATTGCCAGAGCTTTCTTCTGTGGCACTGCTATCTGGGTTTGAACCGCCAACCTGTAGTTTAGTAGTCAAGCGCAAATCATTTGCACCACCCAGTGCCTGAAACGGACTCTGTGCTCGAGTCTTGGACGAGCTTTAGTCACCGTGGACACATCAACTTCTGAGAGTGGGCACAATCTAAGGGACCTGCAAAGCCAACCTCCACGTCCCACAAAGTTTTAGCTCCACCCTACATCTGCCTGAGGCCTCTGCAGTTTGAGAGGAGGAGGCAGTGTGCCGGGATGGGACACGGCCATGGAGCAGTGAGAAGGACACTTCAATCATGCGCACAGAAAGACAATTTTAACTTCCCACTTTCAGCTTTCTAAAGGCCTGTGCAGCTTGAATTTCATTGTCCAGCAGTCACGGAAACATGTCAGATTTGGCCAGACCATCTCTGTTGTACCAAGACCCAAAGTTAGACAGTTTTGCCTGCCCAGCTGGTCTCCATTATTACTCGAATGGAATTGCCAACTTCTCCTAAAGCTAGCAAGAGTTTTTCCTTCACGCTCCTTGATGGTACACATCGACAGCAACTTGGAATGTCAGAGCTGGAGCAGTACGAAGTGATTTGCAAATTGACAATAAACCAATTAGATTTCTCTGTGGCAAGAGGAGAAGCCCTCGTGGTGCAGTGGTTAAGAGCTTGGCTGCTAACCAAAAGGTCAGTAGTTGGAATCCACTGGCCGCTTCTTGGAAACCCTGTGGGGCAGTTCTACTCTGTCCTACAGCATCGCTATGAGTCGGAAGCTACACAACGGCAACAGGTTTGGTTTGGTTTAGAGGCTGCCTGCATTCCTTGGCTCATGGCTGCATCATTCCAATCTCTGTGTCCATCACCCCATTTCCTACTTTCTGAGTAACAATCCTGCCTCCTTCTTATAAGGACCCTTGTGATGACACTGCCCACCTGGATAATCCAGGATCATCTCCCGTCTGAACATTACTAACTAATCCCATCTGCAAAGACCTTTTTGCCAAGTGAGGTCACTTTTCACAGGTTCTGGGGATTAGGATGTGGGCAACTTTCAGGACCATTGTTCTGCTGAACACAGGAGCATTGTTCTAAGTCAGAGGACAGTGATGTTCATTCAAGGTGGGGAATCGTCAGAAGTAAAGCTCCGAGTTAGTTATGTGGCCCGCGTTGGGGTTCATTGGGGAGAGGGATATTAAAGGAACGGCCTGGAAAACTCAAGGCACTATAGAGGGTCATGGGGATGGGAAAGATATCTAACACCTACATCGAGCTTCACTCTTTTGCACTCGTCTTAATCATCACAGCCGCTTGCTGGAGTGTGTACCATTTCTCTTGATTTACAGAAGAAGAAATTGAGATCTCAAAAAGTTAAGTTACTCACCCAAGATCACAAATCTGTATACATCCATAATAAGTGGTGAGCCTGAATACAAACTGAGGTCAAATGCCTGAGTCTCCCTTTTACGGTACGTTCACATATTTCAGAATCACTAAAGCGCTGTTTTCGGGGGAAGGAGGCAAGCATTTGTCATCATCACTTTCCAATGTAAATGACCCCACTGGAAAGACATGAGTTCCAGCCCCACAGATGTTGGAACAAAGCATTTTGCCTGTGATGCAAAGATCCCTGAATCATGATTCATGATGCCAATAACTTCCTGCCAATTCCTCCGAGTGTAAATCAATTTGACGATGCACATTCTCTGTTTCATGTGCTCTTCAGATCCACTCTTTTCACAGGGCCACGCTTCATGATGTAAGCTATAGAAAACGCAAGTTTTCAAAGTGTGGTTAATAGGCCATGTGTCAGGGAGAGGATCAAAGGTTGTGTGTGTGCATGCTTTAATATGTAGAACGTCCTCACCAAAGTGCAGGGCCTGGGGCTCCTTTCCTCAGAATAAAGGGGGGGGGGTGCGGGGTGGGGGTGGGGATGTAACTCCACTGAATAAAAGGAGAACAAGTCAAAGAAAATTGATTCAATATGAGCTACTTTCATGATCAAAAAAGATAAGGAATGTCACAATGAAGAGCAGAAAGGAGTCAAGGGATAGGCGTGAGCTGGGGTGTGGCCACCAGTGCTGGTTACTCCACCGGGAAAGAAGTAAACATTCCATTGGCTCCTGGGTCTGGACAGAACCCCAGCTCAGAGACTGCCTTCAACATCTCTACACTTGACCCCAAACAAGTACAGACTTCTGGATAAATCCACAAATGGTGGTCGGCTGCCCTACTCAATACAGACTCTAGATGTAGTTCGGCCTCTCTGGGTTCTGTTTCCATTGTTGGGTAGTGCTGTGCCAGGCCCCTGCCCAGACCCAGGGGAAGCCCTGGTGCAGTGAGCATTTGCCATGGAAGGGATCTGGAGACTGGGTGGACCAAGTAGGAGGCGTCTCCAGGGTGTCTTTCAAAAGGAGAATCACGGTTAAGGAGAGCGAGAATGAAGGCTAGTGCTCAAGAATCTGGTCAGTTATTGCTCCAGGAGGGAGTGTAGGGCCCAACAAGAGGTCGGGGGAGGGGGAATACTGGAACAGTCAGAAGGCAAGACCTATGGTGTACTAGGAAGCTTTTCACCACCACTCATCTGTCAGTTTGTCATACAGTCTGTGATATAATTTGGAGGACTAGCCAATTTATACCACAGACTGCCAGAACAACAAACAAATCTGTCTTGGAAGAAGTACAGTCAGAATGCGTCTTAGAAGGATAGTGAGACTTTGTTTCATGTTCTTTGGACATGTTATCAGGAAGGACCAGTTCCTGGAGAAGGACATCATGTTTAGTGAAGTCGAGGGTCAGTGAAAAAGAGGAAGGCCCTCAAGGAGATGGATTGACACAATGGCTGCAACAATGGGCTGAAACAACAACAATTGTGAGGATGGCCCAGGACCACGCAGTGTTTCGTTCTGTTGTAGATGAGGTTGCTATGAGTCAGAACTGACTTGGTGGCACCTAACAACAACAGGAAGATTTGGCCCTGCTGGAACACCTATTCCTAGGAGTAGGGTGTTCCAGTAATTTATTGTCCAAAAACATAGGGGCCCTATAATATTCACTAATAGTTGCACCGCCATATGTAAGTCATACTACCCCCGGTACTAGGGTGGGAAGGGAAGAACCAGGACACCACTGGGACCTCTGTCAGCTACCCCTGGGTGCGCCCACTTCACCTCCTGTGGAGACAGGAACAGATACTGCTCTGTCCTTACTGAGCCTCTAGGACAAATGGAGCACTTATAGGATACATTCTATTAGATTCAATCCTGCATGGGAAGGAATTCATACGTGGAAAACCACAGCTGTCCCATGTTCGAGGATTTATAAATCAGTTCCCCCCACCCCAGACTTGGAGGACTAGCCAAATTATTCTGAGAAAGAGGCTCATCAAATGCAAGTTGAAGGTAATCTGGGATAAGTGATCAAAAAGTCAATCTGAAGCCTTCTGCTAGCCACAGATCATTCTCAACTGGCCAGGCAACCACATCACAGAACTTGGCATGTCTAAAACAGTGACCAGTTGGGGATATCTCTGTAATTAAATGCTTTCACATATTCAATTTTGCCTTTACAATTGGCTTATTTGTACAAGTAACTCTCTCTTTCTTAGTTGCTGAAAGCAGGGGGTACAGTTGTAATGAGACGTCAGAGAAAAGGCTTTCAAGATTGAATGAGGCCCACCTTAGTCATTGAAGTGACATCTTTGCTTTTTAACACCTTAAAGAGGTCTTCTGTTGGCTTATCTAACACATATATTTTCTCTGTAAGGTACATCATAGCCTTCTTGTGCTGATGGACACTGGACAGGACTTTCACACTATGATTGGGGGCCTTTTTAAACAGGGAAATCACCAAGAAAAAGAGAAAAAATGCAAAAAATGTGGCACTAAATAGGTCGTGAAAAAGACACTTGCTTTCAGTATGAGAGCTGAAACAAGATGGCAGAGTGTCGCCTTGTTGGACGCCAGCTGGGAACATGTGCGTTTGGTGGCTCAAATTCTTGCCACTCCGTGCGTGTCCACAAACACTCATGAAGGCACTGCGAGTGTCGGTTTGGGGGTTACAGATAAATTTTAGCCAATAGGTGAATTCGCAAATACGGAATCCATGAACAATGAGGATCAACTGTATGTGCAGAACCTGTCTGCTGCAAAACCCAAAACACTGATGGAAGAAATCGAACAAACCTAAGTAAATACAGATATACGCTGAGCTCACAGATTCAAAGACCCAATATTATGAAGATATCAATTCTCCCCAAATTTATCTGTAGATTCAACACAATCCCAATCAAAATACCAGCAGCCATTTTTGTAGAAATTTGAATTCTAAAATTTAGATGGAAATGCCAAAGATCTAGAACAGTCAAAACAATATTTAAAAAGAAGAGCCAAATTGGAAGACTCTCACTACTTCATTTCCATGTTTACTATGAGATTACAGTAATCCACACAGCCCGGTGTTTTTTTTTTGTTTTTTTTTTTTTTTTAACTGTGCTTTAAGTGAAATTTACAATTCAAGTCAGTTTCTCATACAAAAACTTATACACACATTGTTATGTGATCCTAGTCGCTCTCCCTACAACGTGACAGGACATTCCTTTTCTCTACCCTGTATTTCCCGTGTCCATTCAACCTGTTCCTGTCCCGTTCTGCCTTCTCATCTCACCTCCAGACAGGAGCTGCCCACATAGTCTCATGTGTCTACTTGAGCTAAGAAGCACACTCCTCACCAGTATCCTTTTCTGTTTTATAGTCCTGTCTAAACTTTATCTGAAGAGTTAGTGTCAAGAATAGTTTTAGTTTTGGGTTAACAGAGAGTGTAGGAGCCATGACCTCTGAGGTCCCTCCAGTCTCAGTCAGACCATCTAGTTTGGCCTTTTCGCTAGAATTTCAGGTCTCCATCCCACTTTTCTTCTGCTCCATCAGGGATTCTCTGTTGTGTTCCCTGTCAGGGCAGTCATTGGTGGTAGCTGGGCACCATCTAGTTCTTCTGGTCTTAAGCTGTTGAAGTCTTTGGTTTATGTGGCCTTTTCTTTCTCTTGGACTCATATTTTTCTTGTGCCTTTGGTGTTCTTCATTCTCCTTTGCTCCAGGTGGGTTGAGACCAATTGATGCATCTTAGATGGCCACTTGCTGATTTTAAGACTACAGATGCCACTCACCAAAGTGGGATGCAGAATGTTTCTTAATACACTTTGTTATGCCAGTTGACCTAGATGGCCCCCAAAACCATGGTCCCCAGACCTCAGCCCCAGCTACTCTGTCCCTCCAAGTATTTGGTTGTATTTAGGAAACTTCTTAGCTTTTGGATTAGTCCAGTTGCGCTGACTTGTCCTGCATTGTGTGTTGTCCTTCCCTTCACCTAAAATAATTTTTATCTGCTATCTAGTTAGTGAATACCCCTTTTCTCTTCCTCCCCACCCTCCAACCATCAAAGAATGTTTCTTCTACACAGCCTGGTGTAGACATAAGGACAGACATAGATTAATGGAACAGAATAGATAGTCCAGAAATAGACCAGGACATATGTGCTCCACTGATTTTTGACAAATATGTGAAAATAATCCATTCGGGAAAGACCATTCTTTTCAACAAATGGTACTGAAACTAGTGGGCATCAACATACAATAGAAGTGAACCTCAACAGTGCTTCACACCAAATATAAAAATTGACTGGAAATGAATCACAGATATAAATACAAGAGGTAAAGCCATAAAACGTATAGAAGAAAATATAAGACAAAATCTTTTGGCAAAGATTTCTCAGATATGATACGAGCATAAAAGACATAAAAGAAAAAGTGATAAAGTGGACTTTATAAGAATTAAAAACTTTGGCTCTTTGAAAGACACCGTTAAGAAAATGAAATGAAAAGTTGAACATTTGAGAGAAAATATTTGCAAAACTCATATTAAATAAACGACTGTATCTGGAGTTTATAAAGAATTCTTACAACTCAATAAGAAGACAAATGACCTAATTTTAAAAAGTGGGGAGAATATTTGAGCAGGTACTTTACCAAAGAAGGTACATACCTGTTGGCGTCAAGTCAATTCCAACTCATGGCGACCCCATGGCAAATAAAGGCAAATAAATACATTAAAAGATGTTCAACAAGCCTGGAGAATCTTGTGATGCCAGAAAGTAAGAAGGTGCTCAGAAAATAACGGGGACGTGTTGAAAGATTACAGGTGCTAGCAGGAAGCTGCTCCCAATGATCAAAGCTGGGACAATTAGAGCAACAAAAGTAAATAATGGTAGTATTTAATTAAGACCCACAGTGTAAGAGTACACCAATCTAAGAAGCTCTGGTGGCATAATGGTTAAGAGCTTGGCTGCTAACCAGAAGTTTGGTAGTTCAAATCCACCAGCTGCTCCTTGGAAACCCTATGGTGCAGTTCTACTCTCTTCTACAGGGTTGCTATGAGTCGGAACGGACTTGACGGCACCTAACAACAACATGCAGATCTAAATAAATAATTGCATAAACAAAAGAGGGAGGAGAAGCTTCTCTTTCTAAAAGTAGAGTTCTAATTAATAATAAATGTAGAATAACAGAAAATCAATATCAGGCAAATACCACAGTAATAAGTGTTACAGGCAAGGACCAAGAATGGGTGCTGAAATAACTGAGTGACAATTTGATGAGAAACAGGATATTTACATAAGCTCAAACTATTTCCCCCCACATGATACTTATCTATTACTAGAGGAAAAATAGTAACTTCACAGTGAAGGAGCCTGGCAGACATCCCCTTAACCACGTGGCCAAAATTCCATCAATAGTGGTGACATAGATTAATGTCTTGTACCTCTATATCATGCATCCCTCCTGTGGCATTCTTGCCAAAAATAAAACATGTAACCTCAATCTATTCAAGAGGAAATACCAGAAAAGCTCAAGTTGACGGACATTCAGAACTCGCCAAAAGCATCAAAGTCATTAAAGACAAGGAAAGACCCAGTGACTGTTACAGATTGACAGAAATTAAGGAAACTTGACAATCAGCTGCAACGTGAGATCTTGGATTGAATCCTGGACCAGAAAAAAAAAAAGGAAATTAGTGAGAAAATAGGCAAAATTCAAATTAGGTCTGTAGATTAGTTCATAACCTTGTAACAGTGTTAATTTCCTGGTCTCCGTGATTTTACAATGATTATGTAAGTTTCGGGGAAACTGAATGAAGAGGATACGGGAACTCTCTGATCTATTTTTGCAACTTTTATGTGAGTCAAAAAAGTATTTCAAAATAACAATGACATTTGATGGGAAAAGAAGATGCCAACATCATTAGCCATCAGGGAAATACAAATTGAAAGCCCAAAGAGATACCCTGCACCAGTGAGAATGGTTAAAATGAACACGACTGATAATGCCAAGTGCTAGCGCGAGTGAAGAGCAACTGGAACCTTTACACAAGGCTGGCAGGAATGCAAGAAGGCCAAGTCACTTCCAAAAACAGTTTGGCAGTTTCTTCTGATGTTAAGCACACACTTACAGGACTCAGCAATTCCACTCCTAGGTATTTACCTGGGAGAGATGAAACCATATACCTACTCAAAGACCTATAAGCAGCTTTATTCATAATTCCCCCACACTGGGGATCACCCAAATGTCCATCAAGTGAAGGATGGATAAACGAATTGTGGTGTATCCACACAACGGAAACCTCAGCCATAAAGAGGAACAAACCAGCAATTCGTGCACAACATGAATGAACCTCAACAGTATCATGCTAAGTGTAAAAAGCCAGACACAAAGGGCTATGTCCCTTATGACTTCATTTATGTGTCGTTCTGGAAAAAGCAAAACTCTAGGAACAGAAATCCAATCAGTGACTGCCAGTGGCTGGGTGTTGTTTTTGTGTACTGTTGAGTCAATGCCAACTCACAGTGAGCCCACGTGACAGAGTAAAACTGCCTCATAGGGTTTCCAAGGCTGTAAATCCTTATGGAAGTGGATTGTCAGGTCTTCCTCCCTCCGAGTGGCTGGTGGGTTGAAACCACCGACCTTCTGGTTAGTAGCCGAATACTTAGCCACTGTACCAGCAGGCCTCCTTAGTGGCTGGGTAGGAGGAGGGATTGACTGTAAAGGGTGCACGAGGGGCTTTTTAAGGGTGATTGTGGAGGTGGTTAAATAGATGTATTTTTCAAAGCATACTGGACTGTGAATGAGTGCCTTTTACTATATGTAAGTTATCCCTTTAAAAAGAGAAAACTGTTGAAGGAGACACTTCTCCGTTCCCTGCCTCAGATGAGGTCACGTTCCTGCTTCAGCACATGGAATACGATGGGAAGCTGCTTGCTGGCTCAGGACCTCGCAATGTCCTCGGGGAGTAAGAAGATGTTAAAGTGTGGGAAACTGGGCCAACTCCCCCCTTGATACTACAGCAAGTACTTAGGAAACCCAAAACCAAACCTGTTGCCATCGATTCCAACTCATAGCTACCGCATAGGACAGAGTAGAATTGCCCCACAGGGCTCCCAAGGGAATTCAGACTGCCCCATGTGTTCCCAAGGTGGATTCAAACTGCCAACCTTCTGGTCAGCAGCTGAGCTCTTAACCACTGCACCACCAGGGCTCTGGTACAGCAAGTACTTAAAGTCTGTTTTTCTTTTTTTTTGTTACCTGACGATATAAGCTCCTCCCCCGTGCATCAGTCAGCGTGTCATGCTGAAGGTAACTCAAAAGGCTTTGCAGCAGTACACTGACAAGGAACTGCCAGGAACTCTAGCCGGGTTCAGAAGTGGATGTGGAACCAGGGATATCATTGCTGATGCCAGATGGATCTTAGGAGAAAGCAAAGAACGCCACAAAGATGTTTACCTGTGTGTTATTGACTTTGCAAAGGTTTACCTGTGTGTTATTGACTTTGCAAAGGTATTCGACTGTGTAGATCATAACGAATTTTGGACAACTTTGGGAAGAATGGGAATTCCAGAACACTTAGTTGTGCTCATGAACAACCTGTACATAGTACAGACTTCAGAGGCAGTCATTCGAACAGAACAAGAGAATACTGCTTGATTTAAAGTCAGAAAGGGTGTGTGGTAGGGTTGTATCGCTTCACCGTACTGTATGTTCAGCAAAATAATCCAAGAAGCTGGGCTACATGAAGAACAGGACATCAGAATTGGAGAAAGGGTCATTAACAGCCTGCAGTATGCAAATGACACAACCTTGCTTGCTCAAAGTGAAGAGGGCTTGAAGCACTTACTAATGAAGATCAAAGACCACAGCCTTCAGTATGGATTGCACCTCAACATAAAATAAACAAAAATCCTCACAACTGGACCACTGAGCAACATCATGATAAACAGAGAAAAGATTGAAGCTGTCAAGGATTTCATTTTACTTGACTCCACAATCAATGCCCGTGGAAGAAGTAGTCAAGAAATCAAATGATGCATTGCATTGGGCAAATGTGCTGCAAAGGACCTCTTTAAAGTGTTAAAAAGCAAAGATATCACTTTGAAGACTAAGGCAAGCCTGGCCCAAGCCATTGTGTTTTCAATCGTCTCACATGCATGCAAAACCTGGACGATGAATAAGGAAGACCTAAGAAGAATTGATGCCTTTGAATTGTGGTGTTGGTGAAGAATACTGAATATGCCATGGACTGCCAGAAGAATGAACGAATCTGTCTTGGAAGAAGCACAGTCAAATTGCTTCCTAGAAGCAAGGATAGCGAGACTTCGTCTCACATACTTTGGACATGTTATCAGAAGATACCAGTCCCTGGAGAAGGACATCACGCTTGGCAAAGTAGGTGAGTGAAAAAGAGGAAGACCCTCAGTGAGGTGGATTGACACAGTGGCTGTAGCAATGGGCTCAAGCATACCAAAGATTTTGAGGATGGCACAGGACTGGGTAGTGTTTCATTCTGTGGCACGCAAGGTGGCCATGAGTCGGAACCGACTGGACGGCACCGAACAACAACAAAATAAGCTCCTCCTCTTCTTGCATCTCCTCACCTTTCTTGCTTTTCTCCTCCTCCTCTTCCTCCTCCTTTTTCATGTAATAGGCCATTTTTCTCATGTTTATGCATAAAGAAATACATAACTATTTTAAGATTCCCACTACGCGAATTTTTATGAATTACACGCCAAAACCTTACTCATGGAATTTTCCTTAAAGAAAATACAGTATTCCAGCTTCCTTATCCAAATAATAAGATGAAAAGTTAGTTCAAGCATGTTTCCTTTCTTACGGCTTTGAGATGTCCACGCTCCCATTCCTGCACCCACCAGCCCAAACGTGGATGCCAAGTCAAGCTGTTCTGTCAGCAGACAGCATGCCGCAGATTTCCAAACGGACTGAAGGTTGTTGTCAGTCGCCGCTGAGTCGGTTCCGACTCCTGTCGACCCCACGTGTGCAGAGTGCTTTCGAGGCTATGACCTTTCAGAGGCAGATCACCGGGGCTTTCTCCCGAGGCACCTCTGGCTGGGTTCAAACCACGAACCTTTCAGCTAGTAGTCCAGCACTTATCCTCTTGAGACACCTAGGAACTTTGGATTATGGGTTGTTGCTGTTGTTAGGTCCTGTCGAGTCGGTTCCAACTCATGGCGACCCTATGTACCGCAGAATGAAACACTGCCTGGTCCTGCACCACGCTTGTCGTCATTGCTATGCTTGAGCCCGTTTTTGCAGGCGCTGTGTCAACCCATCTCACTGAGGGTCTTCTTCTTCTCTGCTGACCCTCTACTTTACCAAACATGACGTCCTTCTCCAGGGACTGATGCCTCCTGGCAACACGTCCAAGGTATGTAAGACACAGTCTCGCCATCCTTGCCTCTGAGGAGCTTTCTGGCTGTACTTCTAAGACAGATTTGTTCGTTCTTTTGGCAGTCCATGGTATGTTCAATATTCTTTGCCAACACCACAATTCGAAGGCAACAATTCTTCTTTGGTCTTCCTTATTCATTGTCCAGCTTTCACATACAGATTATAGGTACAGGAATAATACCTTACAGACCTAAAGATCTAGCACATTTTACATACAAAATATTTCCTGTGGCCCAGGGAAATAAGGCAACACCCTCCTTATTTGATACTGTTGCTCGTTAAATTTGTTTCAGGAAAGAAAAACAAAAAAAGTTATTTAGCAAAATAAACAAAAAGGACCACAAACCGACAGAGCTCATTTCCCTGTATCCTCGGAGTTCAGGTGGCATCTCCTTGGAGGTTAGGTCTGAGTGCCTTTTTTAAGAGGTGGAAGAAAAAGCCGTGGAAGAGGAAGGAGGAGGCTGTAGGAAGAAGCCTGGTGAGGCAGCCTCATCCCCTTCAAAGAGCTTTGAGCCAGGGTACCCCAGCGCCTCCATTTTCATGGGTGAGGAGGGAAAAGTGTGGCACTCCTGGGCTGGTATTCATTCATCTCTCCCTGGTAGAAGATAGAGAAATAGGAAGACGGAATCGTGTAAAAGAATTAAAAACCCTTTTAAAAATGCCCTTTTCTGAGGATACGTGTAGCCTAGAGAAGGTACCTATCACCTCATACCCACACACACACACACGCATGCACACACACACACATACACACTTGCCCACACACGCACGCACACTTTCTCCTTTAAACATGGATGCCCACTCAACTCTCCACCCTGGTTCCTGCTGTAGCCCGGCTCCCGACGACCCTGATGGCCTCTATAAAGGCATACACCCAGAAGTGTTCACTCCAGATGTCTTCCATGAATTTTTATATACAAGTTATAAACCAAAAACTAAATCTGTTGCCGTTAAGTCGATTCTGACTCATAGCAACCCTATAGGTTGGAGTAGAACTGCCCCATAGGGTCTCCAAGGAGTGGCTTGTGGATTCAAACTGCTGACCTTTTGTTAGCAGCCAAGCTCTTAACCACTGCACCACCAGGGCTCCATTGAAGTTACAGTGAGAGTTTAAACATACAAGTGTAATTCCAAATTTATTCCTTGAATCAGTGAGGTCAAACCTGTTATGTTTATTTAGATAAGTGTGCAGAGAATTTTAAGTCAAATGTCCAACTCACGAATTCAGAATTTTCTGAAAGAACATTTTGAAACATGGACATAGTTTTAATTTAAGACCTGCCAAAGCTCAAAAGGTGTTGTGGGGAAGAGCGATGGTGATTTCTAATTATAAAGCATTGGGGACAATAAATTCACATGGCCTTCTGAGGAAAGTTTATGACTAGGCTGCAGCAGGGCAGGGACTTTATGAGGGGTCGGCCGCCTGTGGTCACCAGAGGCTGCCCTGCACATTGTTCAGAAAGATTAAAGAAAGCCACACTCCCCATCTCGGGGCAGAGCCCACTCTGTCTAAAACACTGCCAAATGTCAAAGTGGGATACAAAGCTCAAGTTCCCAAATAGGGATTTCAGTTTCTGAGAAAAGATCCTGACAAATCGTCACCTTAAGGGAACCAGGGGCTCTTTCTCCCCAACCCTGCTATTTCATGGAGGGGGAACCGAGTCTCTCAGAGGGGGAGGAACTAACCCAAGTTCACCCCTAGTCAATGACAGAATACAGAATCCTGGCTCCCAGCTGCCCCATTCTGTCTCTGCTCTTCCCCACAGCCTGGTGCTGTGGCTGGGTTTTGTTAATTTTTTTTTTCTTGTAGAATAAAGCACTGTTTAAATTGCATGTCTTCCCACTTCCAACTGGATTATCTAGAAGTGAAAACAGAATTACTTGCAGAAAGAAGAGAAATGGGCCAAAGTGACCTTCCTAGTTAACCCCAAGCCTAACACGAGAGGATTCATAATCCTACTCAGGAAAGTCAAACCCTGCCACCTCTCCCGCTTAGAGGAGAACCAAGGTGCCATGGGTGACAGCCCCTGGCCACCAGATGTGTGTCAGGTCATCTGAGAATCCAGTCCCAGCTGAGCTGCAAGATGACCACAGGCACATGAGTGACACTGGGCAAGACTGCCCCAAACCGCCCAGCTGAGCACTATCCAGATTGCTGGCCTACAAAGTTGTGAGCAAATAAAGGGGTTGCTGTTTTAAGCCAATAAATATGAGAGTGGTAAAATATGCACTTGTTCTTGAACATAGAGTAGCTAAAGTGAATGGGAGAAATGATGAAGTAAAACAGCTAAACGGAAGATTTCAAAGGGTGGCTCAAGAAGACAAAGTAAAGTATTATAATGAAATGTGCAAAGACCTGGAGTTAGAAAACCAAAAGGGAAGAACACGCTTAGTATTTCTCAAGCTGAAAGAACTGAAGAAAGAATTCAAGCCTCGAGTTGCAATTTTGAAGAACTCTATGGGCAAAATATTGAATGACACAGGAAGCATCAAAAGAAGATGGGAGGAATATACTCAGTGACTGTACCAAAAAGAATAGGTCTATATTCAACCGTTGAAGGAGGCACCATGTGATCAAGAACTGAGGGTATTAAAGGAAGAAGTCCAAGCTGCACTGAAGGCATTGACAAAAAACTAGTCTTCAGGAATTCACGGAACATCAATTGAGATATTTCAACAAACAGATACAATGCTGGAAGTGCTCACTTATCTATGCCAAAAAATTGGGAAGATAGCTACCTGCCAACTGACTGGAAGTGATCCATATTTGTGCCCATTCCAAAGAAAGGTGATCCAACCAAACAAATGTAGAAATCATTGAACAATATCATTAATATCACATGCAAATAAAATTTTGCTGAAGATCACTAAAAAATGACCGTAGCAGGACACCGACAGGGAACTGCCAGAAATTCAAGCCAGATTTAGAAGAGGACGTGGAACCAGGGATAACATTGCTGATGTCAGATGGATCTTGCCTGAAAGCAGAGAATACCAGAAAGATGTTTACCTGTGTCTTATTGACTATGCAAAGGCATTTGACTGCTTGGATCATAGCATATCATGGATAATATTTCAAAGAATGGGAATTCCAGAATCCTTAGTTGTGCTCATGTGGAACCTGTAAGTAGACCAAGAGGCAGTTGTTTGAATAAACAAAGGGGTTCCGGGTGTTTTAGTATCAGAAAAGGTGTGCATAAGGGTTGTATCCTTTCACTATACTTATTTAATGTATATGTTGAACAAATAATCCAAGAAGCTGGACAATATGAAGAAAAATTTGGAATCAGGATTGGAGGAAGACTCAGTAACAACCTGCGTTATGCAGGTGACACAATCTTGCTTGCTGAAACTGAAGAGGACTTGAAGTATTTACTGAGGAAGATCAAAGACCACAGCCTTCAGTATGGATTACACCTCAACATAAAGAAAACAAAAATCCTCACAACCTGACCAATAAGCAACATCATGATAAGTGGAGATAATATTGAAATTGTCAAAGATTTCAGTTTACTTGGATCAATAATCAATGCCCATGGAAGCAGCAGTCAAGAAATCAAATGACATATTGCTTTAGGCAAATCTACTGCAAAAGACTTCTTTAATGTGTTAAAAGCAAAGATGTCACCTTGAGGACTAAGGTGCACCTGACCCAAGCCATGGTATTTTCAATAGCCACATATGCATGAGAAACCTGGACAATCAACAAGAAAGACTGAAGAAAAACTGATGCCTTTGAATTATGGTGTTGGCAAAGAATATTGAATATAACATAGATTGCCAGAAGAATGAACAAATCTGTCTTGGAAGAACTACAGCCAGAATGCTCCTCAGAAAGGAAGATAGCTACTCACCTACTTTGGACATGTTGTCAGGAGGGACCAGTCCCTGGAGAAAGACATCATGCTTGCTAAAGTAGAGGGTCAACAAAAGAGAGGAACCTCAAAAAGACGAATTAATGCTGCGGCTGTAACGATGGGCTCAAACACAACTAGGATTGTGAGAATGGTACAGGACTGAGTGGTATTTCATTCTGTTGTCCACGGGGTCGTTACGAGTCGGAATCGACTGGACGGCACCTAACAACAATGATGACTAAAGATGTTGAGCATCTTTTCACATGCTTATTGACCATTCGAATATTTTCTTTGCAGAAATGTCTATTCAAGTCCTTTGCCCAATTTTTATTGTTGAGTTGTAGGAGTTCTTCATAGATCCTGCATATTAACCCCTTATCAGAGACATGATTTGCAAATATTTTCTCCCATTCTATAGGTTATCTTTTCACCGTTTGATAGTGTCCTTTGTAACACAAAGAATTTAATTTTAAATTGTAGTATTTTAAAACTATCTGAAATCAATCTTTCCACATGACTAAGCCACCAATATGACACAGAGTTAGGTACATATCTTCGCTTTTGATTTTTAATTTTTATTAATTTTTTATAATTATGTAAATCATTTATATTGTTTCATAGTCAAATCTACAAAACAAGACATATTTATAGAAGCCTGGCTTCAGTCCTCGTCCTGGCACCCTGTTCTCTCCCTTCCAATCTGTGTATGTTGTGTTCGATCTTTCCATCGTTGTTGTTGGAATTTGGTATACATTCCAAGAAAGAAAGAATCATGAGTTTGTTGCAAGAACGACTTTGATTAGATCTTAAAGCATTTACGAATGTGTGCCGAAGGCCACTGTGAGTCCGAGATCACAAGTGGGTGTCAGTGATGTCGAGAAAATTGCATCCTGGGTAGAGCCCTGGGGCCCACAGAACCCTAAGGACCACGTCACAGACCACGGTCCAGAGGGGTAGGGGCTCAGTCAGGGTTCTGCTGTAAAGAACAGGGCCCGCGCTAGCCGGCTTGAGCAGAGTATAATTTCCTGGAGGATATGATAGGATTATTTGTGGAGCTGGAGAAACTGGTACTAACAGAGCTTTCTGGACTGATTCCCAAACCTTACTGCAGAACTTGAGCCACTGCCTCATCCGTGAGATCAACAGGGATTCCAAAAGTGCCCTGGAATCAAGGAGGTGTGGCTGCTGCCAGTTCCCCAGCCACACCACCCTGTGTGCTCCACCCCAGAAAAGGGCCGCCCATCCCCTGCCACGGACGCCCAGTGCCTGCCTCTGTGAATGCTGCAGAAACATGAACCACCTCCACCGCCGGGCTCAGCGAGGAAGGAGCGGAGCATCTGCCCCTCTTCCCCCCGCCACTGCCCACGTGAGTGCATCTCCCACCCTAGAACTGCCAGAGGCTGAGAAAGGGCATTTTTTAGTTTTCTACTGTCTGCAAGGGAACACTGGTGGCACAGTGGTTAAGTGCTCAGCTGTTAACCAGAAGGTTGGCAGCTCAAACTCACCAGCTGCTCCAGGGGAGAAAGATGTGGCAATCTGCTTCTATAAAGATTGTTGTTGTTGCTGTTAGGTGCCATAGACGCATAGTGACCCTATGTATGACAGAAAAACACGACCTGGTCCGGCACCATCCTCACAATTATTGCTATGCTTGAGCCCAAGGTTGCAGCCTTTGCGTCAGGCCATCTTGTTCAGGGTCTTCCTCTCTTTTGCTGACCCTGTACCTTGTCAAACATGATGTCCTTCTCCAGAAACTGATCCCTCCTGACAATGTGTCCAAAGTACATGAGACAAAGTCTTGCTATCCTTGCTTCTAAGGAGAATTCGGACTGTACTTCCTCCTAGACAGATTTGTTCATTCTTCTGGCAGTTCATGGTATGTTCAATATTTTTTGCCAACACCATAATTCAAAGGCATCAATTCTTCTCTGGCCTTCCTTATTCATTGCCAGTTTTTGCATATGAGGCTACTGAAAATACCACGGCTTCGGCCAGGCACACCTTAGTCCTCGAAGCGACATCTTTGCTTTTTAACACTCAGAAAGAGGTCTTTTCTCGCAGATTTGCGCAATGTAACGCATCCTTTGAGTTCTTGACTGATGCTTTCATTGGTGTTGACTGTGGAACCAAGAAAAATGAAATCCTTGACAGCTTCAGATTTTCTCCATTTATCGTGACACTGCTTATTGGTCTGCTTGTGAGATTTTTGTTTTATTTATGTTGAGGTGTAACCCACACAAAATGCTGTAGTCTTTGATCTTCATCAGTAAGTGCTTCAAGTCCTCTTCACTTTCAGGAAGCAAGGTCATGTCATCAGCATAATGCAGGTTATTAATGAGTCTCCCTCCAATGCTAATGCCCTGTTCTTCTGCACAGACTCCAGCTTCTTGGATTATTTGCTCAACGTATAGGCTGAGTAAGCATGGTGAAAGTATACAACCCTGGTGCACACATTTCCTGACTTTAAGCCACGTGGTATCTCTTTGTTCTGTTCGAGAGACTGCCTCTTGGTCTATGTACAAGTTCCTTAAGAGCACAATTATGTGTTCTGGAATTCCCATTCTTCACAATGTTATCCATAATTTGTTATGATCCATACAGTCGCATGACTTTGTATAGTCAGTAAAACCCAGGTAAACATCTTTCTGGTATTCTCTGCTTTCAGCCAGGATCCATCCGACATCAGCAATGATATCCCTGGTCCCATGTCCTCTTCTGAATCCAGCTTGGATTTCTGGCAGTTCCCTGTCAATGTACTGCTGCAGTCATTTTTGAATGATCTTCAGTAAAATTTTACTTGTGTGTGATATTAATGACATTGTTCGATAATTTCCATAAGGATGACAGCCTTGGAAACCCTACAGGGCAGGTCTACTCTATGCTGTAGGGTCACTATGAGTTGGAATCGAGTTAACAGCAATGGCTTTTCCACTGTCTGGAATTCAGGAAGGAGCAGTAGAAGGACGAGAAGGAGGTTGGGCATCCATTGGCCACATACATGGGGAGGGGTAGTGCTCTGAGGCATTGTTGGGGTGATGACATTACCTGTGCATTGGTAGAACCGTCCTAATGAAGTCATGTCATATGTCCTCCAGAAAGATGTTTTTCAGGGGCCCTGTTTATGCATGCTGTGTGCCTTGGGCACTAGGTTTTAGCCCTTTGTAAGCTGCGACTAGATCCTATTGCTGTAATCCAGGCAGGTGACTTCCAGGAAGTTTTCTGATGCCCATTACCAGGAATACACTGTATTTCACTTTGATATTTGAGTATCTTCATTCTTAAACCCCAGGTTCTAGGTCTGAAAAATTACCTTTTTGGTGAACTCCCAGCCAGCTGTGATGCCACGTGGGGGAAAGTGCTGGAAGATTAAAGTCCTGGTGGGAAGTGGGACTGTTAGGAGACATAAAGCATTGCTAAAAGTCAAGCCAGCCGCATATGGTCCACAAGCACTTTTTCCTATGACAACATGTTTCTAACATTCAGCCAACAACCCCTACCATTTACATAGATATGTTGTAACTTCATGACGTTACTCTCCAGCCCCACCTCAGGGATTTGTGGCTCTTGAAAATACTGGGTTACATTCGCTGTCATCTCAGCCTAAGATGGAATAGTCAGATTGAAGGCATCAAAAGTATTTTGATATGGACATGTTAGAGTGTCACGGTAGAGCAAGACTCATCACCATCATCACCGTCACCATCATGCAGAAGAACGTGCCTTGCAAACAGTAAAGTACCATTGGACTGGGAGATGTTGTTAGCAGCCTCTCGGTAAATGCTGCTGCTTCATCCATCTGCTGAATTGATTCTGACACACAAACCCAGGCTTCTCCCATCATGTATCTGCTGATGCTTTTAGTTCACTAAACTCCAGTGGAGATGATAACGACCCACTAAGTCATGAGCAAATGTACACGGAGCCGTGTTTAAGATCTGATTTCTATTCTTGGCCCTATGGAGAAGTTCCTAGACCACAGGATATGCTGCATAGCACAGGTGGGCTCACCTGTACAGTCCTCTTGATAAACAGCAGCAGTAGAGAGCATTTGAATGTATAAATGTGTTGCTTTATATACCTTTTGAAGTTTTGTCAATACTTTTTCAGATCAGAGCCTCTCCATCTGAATGGGGACGATACAATGTGTTCTCAGGATGATAACAATGTATGTACATTGTACCATCCTCATAAAGCCCAAGGACTGCATAAATGTGTCTCATTATTGACGCCTGGCCCAGGTGAGAATTCCAGGGGTGTCATCTTCTACCGCAGCAAGGTTAACACCATGCAAATAACAGTCAAATTCTCTGTGAAAACCCATTGCCTTCTCTTACTTACTGCCCTAAGGAAAACATGCCTTAGAACACTATTCTGGAAGAGCAGACAATGTTTTGAACAAAGTCTTATGAAACAAAGCACAATTTTTTTTTTTACATACATGGAAAGAAGCATTGACATGATTTTCCATACTCTGTTCTTTGTACTGATTAAATATCCCAAGAACTATCCTTATTTCCATGAATCCTTGTTGCATGATATTTAATACAAGTCCCAGTGAGTCTGGGTGGTCTTGTAAGGGACACAGTACTTTTGTGGCTTATGTTACTCATAAACTGGTTTTACTAGTCTTATCACTGACTTGATTTTTAAAACAATTTTTTTCAAACTACGTCAGGTTAACCTGAGTGCTATTTCCTAATTGGATTACTTTTTCATTTGAGTTCCAATTTAGCCAAAGTAAAAAAAAAAAAAGGAAAGTGAGAAATGCAGTCACTTCCCAGACAGCCTGCTTATGACCTTGGAAATGCCCCCGAATGTCACTGCGACACCTTGTCCAGGTAGTTAGTCTGGAGAGTTGACCATACAGCATGAGAAAAGCACGTAAATCCCATCAAACAAGGGTTCCCTTAAACCTTCACCAGGATCACAGACTTCCACTAGTTTATTGTTAAAGTGTTTTAAAATAGAAAAGATATGACACTGAAGAAAGTTAAAGAAGGACTGTTCAGCCAAGACAGTGGGAGTCACAAAGCGTCCATTGGGGTCTCAGGTGAAATCCCCCAGCTTCTGGGCCACCTCGGTCTCTGCAGACAAAGGTAGGTTTCGTAACCCGACTTGTGCTCCACTTTCCAAAGTCACTGTTGGTTCCCGTGTCCCTAGGGGCTGGACTGAGCCTGGGCTGCTCAGGATCAAACCAGGGATCTCAGTGGGACATTTTTCCTTCAAACTAAATGACAGACAGTCCCCGGCACTGAGAAAAAGAGAGAGAGATGCACACAAAGAAAGAGAGACGGAGACAGAGAACGGGCGAGAGAGACAGAGAAAAAGAAAGAGAGAGAGAAAGGAGGAGAGAGAGACTCAGCAGGCTGCAAGGTGGTCTCATACAGGTTCAGCTGGAGACGGCTCTGGGTCCTCACACCTTCCCAACCTAGATGACGCACAGAGTTGGCAAAAGGTCTATGCTGTGCGTCCCGCAGGCCGTGGAAGCAAGCCTGGGAAGGAGCAAACCTGTCCTGTGTGAAGCCCCAGTTAGAAGGTAGCAGGCAGGGGAGTTGGCCTTTCTGGCTCTCTCTTGCACTCCTTGATTTTTTTTTTATTTTAGAGTTCTAAAGAAAGAATATAGGAAGCTATTTTGCTGCAAGCTATTTTGGGTGAAACGTGGGCTAGACTCCGTGGAAGGGAGAGGGGTGGGAGCTTAGGCTCGGTGTCTGGAGGACCCTTTAGTCATAGTATGAAGAAGCCCTCGGATGTGGAAGAAAATAAGCACAAACAGCGCTATCTCCAAGACCCATTTGCGTGGGGCCTGCTCTGCAGAGATCAGCCTTCCTTGACTGCTTTTGGGGAAGACGTTCCTGGAGGGGCCTAGAGCTGGGGGCCGCAGAGAAGAGCGCGCAGGGCCAGCGGGTGGTTGCTGTCGGTGTCCTCCAGTGTTGGTGTGGCCCGTGGGCCCCACCTCGCTGCCCGCCAAACAGCCCCAGCGGAGCACTCCTCCTGCCCTGGTTCAAATTCAATAAAAAGGCCCGGCCGCCCTTGATCACGCGGCTGTCCTGACAGCTCCGCGCAGGCCCCGGCCTAATAGAGCTGGGTCACCTGGGAATAGGTTCAAAGGCATCGAAGCTGTAAACCACCTCCAGGCCCGAGCCAGAGCGGCCTGGCGAACAAAGAGCCCCTGGCCCACTTCAAACGCGCCCGCGCGCCGCGACCAGATGGCTCGGGTCGGGTCCTCGGCTTTTCCCAGCTGGCCGGGCCCTGAGCACCCACCGCCCAGCTCCCTCCTGCCCGCCGGCGCTCGGCGCAGGACAGGCTGCCGCGGCGGGCCCAGGAGGACCCCTAGGCGTTCCCCAGACACCCCTCCATGCACTGCCGATACTCGAGGTGGCGGGGAGTGAAGAGGCCTGGCAAGCGGTGCAGCGAGGGCCGGGCAGGGCTGAGCGCGCGGCCCCGGGCGCTCCCGCAGAGGTTTGCGGTGGCCCCAAAGTGTTAAAGGCTCTAGAAGGAGGGACCGCCAAAGCCGTCGGGGACGTGCGCCCGACCGGTCGGGTGACAAATGGCCTTAAACGCAGGCTGGGGTGGCCCGGCGTCTCCACGGATCCGGCAGCACGTCCGCGGGGCCAGTGTCTCCAAAGGCATCAAGTGTCCACCCGCCCGAGTTGGGGCCGGCAACCCTGCTGCGCAGTTCCCCACCCGGGACCGGGCGTCGGGGCCCCGGGCTGACTCGCTGCGCCCCCAGGGCTGCCAAGGCGCAGACGGGCCGGGCGCCCGGGACTACCGCCGTTCCTGCGGCGCCCTCACCTCCGGGAGCGCACTGGGCAGGGCCCGCTTCCCGCCGCCTCGCGTCCGGTCAGACCCTGCATCCCGCGGCCGGCTCTCCAGGCCGAGGCGCAGACAAAGCCGCCGGGGGCCCGGGGCGCGGGCGGTGGAACGCGCCCCGAGGTGCGGCGGCCGGAGGGAGGCCTGGCTGCAGGCGGCGCGGGGGGCGGGGGCGCGGAGCCCGGATCGGCCAGCCCCCGGCGCGATGGCCAATCAGCGCGCCGCCCTCGCTCCCGACAACTATTTAGCAAGCGGCCCGGCTAGAGTTTCCACAAAAGTCAGAATAACTTCCTCCCGCGGAGCCCTCGCGCGCACACGCCGGCCCTGCAACCGGAGCCGGCGAGCGGCGCGGCGAGCGGGCCGGCCCGGGGCCAGCCACGCCGGCGCCATGGAGGAGGGCTCCAGCTCGCCCGTGTCCCCCGGGGACAGCCTGGGCACCAGCGAGGAGGAGCTCGAGCGGCAGCCCAAGCGCTTCGGCCGGAAGCGGCGCTACAGCAAGAAGTCCAGCGAAGATGGCAGCCCGACGCCTGGCAAGCGCGGCAAGAAGGGCAGCCCGAGCGCTCAGTCCTTCGAGGAGCTGCAGAGCCAGCGCATCTTGGCCAACGTGCGCGAGCGCCAGCGCACGCAGTCGCTCAACGAGGCCTTCGCGGCGCTGCGCAAGATCATCCCCACGCTGCCCTCGGACAAGCTGAGCAAGATCCAGACGCTCAAGCTAGCCGCCAGGTACATAGACTTCCTCTACCAGGTCCTGCAGAGCGACGAGATGGACAATAAGATGACCAGCTGCAGCTACGTGGCCCACGAGCGCCTCAGCTACGCCTTCTCCGTGTGGCGCATGGAGGGCGCCTGGTCCATGTCCGCTTCCCACTAGCGCCTGCCACCGCCCGGACCGGCGCCAGGGTAGGTCTGCGCGGGCGCCGTGCCTG
The DNA here is from genome assembly GCF_030014295.1 of Loxodonta africana. Classification (NCBI taxonomy): domain Eukaryota; kingdom Metazoa; phylum Chordata; class Mammalia; order Proboscidea; family Elephantidae; genus Loxodonta; species Loxodonta africana. The sequence goes on along the minus strand of NC_087347.1, from coordinate 4,007,354 downwards.
CGGGGGGCGGCCTAGGGCCTGCCTCCCCACGGGGGACCCGCGGCGCCGTGGATGGGGTACACTGGCTTGGTGGATGGGGCGCGCTTTTCCACCTAGCAACACATGGGGGGAGCTGGGAAGCGCTCATGTCTGAGGGGCGCCCCTGCGGCCCCTATAGGCTTCTGCGCATGGGTGTCAGTTGGAAACTGGGGGTGGTGACCCTTCCAGCAGGGTGCGAAGGCACTTTGTGGATACAGTGGCGTTTTCAATCAGGGTCGTGTGTGGGCCTCTGAGGAGTGGGCATCAGAGACACACCTGGGCCAGCCAGGGGTAGTGCGACGGGGGCCAGCCCTTCGGGTCGTCGAAACCTAGGCCGCCTGGGGCTGTGGCTTCCCCTCTTCCCGCGAGCAGGAGCAGCGGAGCGAGGTCACCTGGCGGCCAGGCCGCTTTCCCAGGCCGTTTGTGTCGGGAGGTCCACGTTTGCCCGCGAGCACGGCGGCGCCCCAGCTTCCAGGCCCGCGCCTTGGCGGCCCCCTGCCGCCGCCCGACCTGCGCGGTGGGGAACTTCGTGTTTGGTGAAGTAGATGTGCGCCCGGCCGCCCCGGGCTTGGCCCTGGAGGGCCGGACACTGTCCTTCGCGGGCGGCGCCGGGCCCACTGCAGCCGGCTCTGCGCTCCAGCTTCTTCTCGGCCCGGGTCAGCGCAGCCGGAGAGCTGGGGTCGGCCCCGCGTGGGAGTGCCGGCGGCAGGCCGGGCAGGCACAGCCGCGCGGCCGCAGACTGCCCGCTGGCAGGTGGAGGCCGGCCTCAGAGCTGCGGGCCTCTTGTGCTTCCCTTGAACTTGAAGATCCCGGGAGGCCCCGCGTAGAGGAGCGCCAGGGCTCCAGGCTGGGAAACAGGCTTCCAGGGGAGGGATGGGGTGCGGGCCGGGCCGGTGCCGGGAGAAGGTGGCGGAGAAGGAAAAAGGGAAAGTGCCCTTGGCGCACTGGAAGGTCGGGGTTCCCCTGGGAGAGCGCGGAGGGCCCTGCACCCGCTGCTTCTGACCAGACAAGGTCCGAGTTCGTCTAGAACGGCCCTGACTGCGGAGGAGGCGCCGTGGTTTCCACGAGGGCTTTGTGAGGCAAGCCGGCGTCTGCTTTGAAGGGGCATCCGGGCTGTGGAAGGGTGTAAGAAGGTTTCGGGGGGTCGAGTTTGCATTTTTTGTCCTGCTTGGTGTGTTTTCGTTTCTCGCTCATCCTACAATATTTTTGTAAAACCCTCTACTTCACACAGAAGGAATTTAAATTAATCAAGTGTTTGTCGTGCAGCCGCCCCTTCTCCCAAACGCATCTGGTTCTTTCTTCTTTGGCTCTGGAATACCTGCAAATGTTGTCGCTGTGGCCGGAAAGGTTAGCGATCTAGCACAGGTGGGTTTGAGATTTCATTTTGCAGCTTTCATTTCTGTGCTGCTGAAAATCCTTGGGATGAAATAGCCACCTAAGATAATGATAGTTTAGTAGGTTTTTTTTTTTTTTTTAAAGAATTTTTAACAGAATAACTTGTGGGAAACTTCTTCTGACTTTGTGGAAAACAGATGGAAAGTGTCTCCATCACATGTTTCTTCTGGAAACAAACCGCGTTGGCTGAGGACTAGAACGCGGCAGGGGGATAATACATTAATTCTGCTTTCTGCCGCCTAAATGATGAGCGTCCATTAGCTAATTCCCTTTTCCCTTTACACCAGCCGTGGTTTACAGCAGATCAGAAATAAGGATAAACAGATGAGGAATGCCATCTTTTTTAAACACACACACGGTCTTGTTTAAGGAAAATGTCAACAGAATTATTATTAAGATTGCCCCCCAGAAAAATTTTTTTTGTGGCAGGGGGAAGCACCAGGAGATATTACCTCAATGCAAGAATTTAGTAGGAATATTTAAAATTCATTTAAAAGCAATCGCATTCTAAAACTTAAAGAATCCAGCATAGATCACAATGAAAGAATGCACGTGTGTGTGTATATATATATACATATATATATATTTGTGTGTGTGTGTGTGGTGAAGGTTTACAGAGCACATTAGTTTCCCACTCAATAATTTATACACGAATTGTTCCGTGACATTGGTTGCAATCCCCCGAATGTGTCAGCACTCTCCCCATTCACTCCCACTCTGAGTTCCCCGTTTCCATCCCTCAGGTTTTCCTGCCCCTTCCGGCCTCCTCATCTTTGCTTTTGGGCAGATGTTGCCCTTTTGGTCTCATATAGATGATTGTTCTAAGGAGCACTTTCCTCACCGGTGTCACTGGCTGTTTTATAGGCCTGTTTATAATCTGGCTGAAAGGCGATCTCTGGGAATGGCTTTGGTTCCAAGTGAGAAGGGCGTCTAAGGGCCATAGTCTCAGGGGTTTCTCTAGTCTCTCTCGGACCAGTAAATCTTTTTTTTTTGTTTGTTTTAATTTGAATTTTGTTCTACATTTTTATCCCCACTCTAACCGGGACCTTCTATTGTGATCCTGGTCAGAGTGGTCAGTAGTGGTAGCCGGGCACCATCTAGCTCCTCTGGTCTCAGGCTAGTGGAGGCCGTTGTTCCTGTGGCCCATTAGTCTTTTGGACTAATCGTTACCTCGAGCCTTTGGTTTTCTTCACTCTCCTTTGCTCGGCTAGAAAGAGGCCAATAGATGTATCTTAGGTGGCTACTTGCAAGCTTTTAAGACCCCAGACGCAACTCACCAAAGTAGGATGCAGAATGTTGTCTTTATGACAATTGACCTAGATGTCCCCCAAGATAGATATATATATCTTAACAATATATATATAAGGTATATATATATAAAGTATATACATATAATTTATATTTTTAAAGGCAGTACTTGTGATAAATGAAAAGCAGTGTTATGAAATTGTTTGGAGAAAATCCTTGAAAAATATAATAGATCACACATTCAGATGGAGAGCAGATGATCTATGTGGGGCCCTGACTCATAAACTTGGATACAACCAGCTATTTCAGCTATGCCAGTTTCTTTAAACTGACAGATACACGCACTCTGTAAGAAAGGAAGGGGTGTTTCATTTTTAATATACTGATGACTCTGAACATTGCTGATTTTTATCAGAATGTTAGACAAACACTTTTGTATCCCTTTTGCTTTGAACTCAAAGTACCTAAAAATTGCAGGACTACTTCATTATTCTCTGTGAGCATAAATACAATTATATTTGGTCTGATCTGAAAATGTTGCAAAACGGCATTTGTTATTTATTTGTAACATTTCTAGGAAGCATTTGTTATATGTATCAGGAAAGAATTTTCAGCCATTCCAGTAAATTGCTTGTGATCTTAATGTCTAATTTGAGAAGCTTTCACATATGGGGAAAGCTGTGTCTGGACTCAGCAGAAACAACAGAACTGGAAACGGCCGAGTATTTATCCTGACTTTCTTATTTGCTTGATACTTAAAAACACAACTAGGCAATAAATCACATGGCGCTGGACAGTCTGCTGAATTTATCCCACACTGAAAAATTGGAATAGAATTTTTACTCTTCTAAATATTCTCATTAAATGTGCAAGCCTTGGGCAGGGTCAGAGTCACCTGGCTGGAAGGTGGTGGAAGGTGACACTTCCCAGTGAGGTGTTTTCCCTGTTCTCTGCTTTGTGGTTAAAGAAAACAGCTTTTCCAATTTCTGCAACATACGCACAAATTTTTAGCCGGTTACTACATCAAGAGAAAAAGACCTTTTTTTGGAGAACTTTTAGTTGTTTTGAAGAACAGTGTGTAATCCTCTCACCATCCAATACATGTAAACCTTTTCTTCCCTCCTGAAAATTTGCTTCTTGGAGGTATCTGTTAACTGCTGTCTTCTGAAGGCTAGGTGGTCTTAAAAGAAAATTGATACACTCTGGAGAAGAACGGAAACGCAGAATCCCGGTTGAGTTTTTGCTTGGGAAGAAGTGGAAGGAGAGCTGAGTTATGTGAAGTGTTTTGTCCTAAAATGCTCCTCTGTAAATTCTGATGTCTGAAGCTGCCTAGCCTCAGGTGGTTATTGTTCTCTTAAATATCAGTGGTTCTTCTTTTCACCTTGTATAAAGCAAGGCTTTGTACTCCTCTGGCCAAGGGCTGGGAGACCACCAGAGTGGCTGTTTGAGGCCATTTGAAATATAGTACGTTACTGAGTTTTTCTGAAAATTGTGCTATTTTCGGGCAGGTCTGGAGCCTGAAAACATTAAGTTTTCATTGTCCCCGCTTTGCTGTATTCTAGCAGATGACGCTGTTGCCAGATTCCTCTTGCCTGGAAGAAGATCACAAAGTAAACTCTCTGTGAGCAGGGCACGATAACTCATAACTTCAGTTTAAATCTGGGCTTTAAAAAAAGAAAATTTTTTTTTAATAAGCCAATTTTAAAGGCTGAACTTTTATGACAGTTTTTAAGCTCCATATTTATATTAATCTGCTCTCGCTGGTGTCTTTACAAAGCCTGAGAATACACACTGGAATGTCTGTTTATGTTTGTGTCTTTTCCTGGGAAAGGATAAATGTGCTGCAGAAAGCCCATGGAATACCACGCTCTCCACTAGCAAAAAGTTCTCGAAGGAGGCAATACAATTCAGATAAGAGATGAATTAGCCAAGAAATGGGAAACTGTAAAGAAGAAACAGAACGTAAGAGATAAGGACCAGCATGAATACACTCAGAAATGGAGCCAAGACGAAACAGAATAGAAACTACTTAAAAAGATACTCCACGTGGTCCCCAGCATGCACACGTGAGACAAGACTGCATAGTGCTAAACACACACACAGACACAGACACACCACACATAATACATGTAGAACTGGTGGAATCTGCTCAGGCCTGTGGGTTGTATCAATCCCTGTTTCCCGGTTGTGATATTGGACTATGGCTGTGCAAGATTTATTGTTGTGGGATGGTGGGGAGGGGGGGATGAGTGAAGATTACACAGGCCTTCTGTGTATTATTATTATTTCTTCTTGAGCTGCATGGGAAGCTGTAATTACCTCAAAAATTTTTAACAAGTCTTTTATAAAAGATATCCCACAAGAATATTTTTAAAATCTCTGTATTCAAATGAGCCAATTATATGAGGAGTTATGCCTTATTTCAGCATGATAATCTAAAAAATGTGCCTTGAACGAGAATCCACGCTTTTTTTCCCTGATGCTATTTGCATGTGGCGTTTCTCTTCAGAATTCATGAGTAGTTCTCAACATATTTCCAACATGCAATTAATTAGAAATGGTTCCCTGTAATTCTTAAACAGAGAGTGGCATCTCAGAAATCAGATTGATACATTTATCCCTATAGTAATAAAGAAAATATTTTCCAGGGAAAATTGAGGACATATTCACCTGAAACTAATACTAATTTTCTTTTCAGATACTGAGTCTATATTGACTCTCACCACGCACACACGCACACTCACACACACACTTAAAATTCTAAAGCCAGTGATTTATGTACTTATGATTGAGAGGGCTGAGTGGCGAGTGTCTTTGAAGCTGTTACTTATCACCCAATTTTCATCATAACATAAAAATTATTCACCAAGAAATGCCAAGATTGAAGTTTTAGCATTGGAGCCACACACAGTGAGAGAAAGAAAGAGACAGAAGAAGGGAAGGAAGGAGGGGGAGAGAGACAGACAGGGATGGATAGGTACGTATTGACTCCTAAACCCTGTCATGGTTAGTTTAAATTGATACCTGCCTTTGGAACATATTTTCTGTTTGGGTTCAGTGGAAACCCTCTGAATGTGTTTTAGTTACATGAAGCTGTGCCGAAATGAATGTTTGTTTTGGAATGAATTACAGTGGCATTAAAGATGAGATTTTCGTGCTGATGTAAACTGAGGCATGGTGGGGTTTTTCTTCAGCGATTACTAATTGCTCTCACATTAGAACGAGGGTTGTATCAGAAACTGGAAAAGCCGACTTTGCTCTGACCTGAGGGGGATTTTTTTAGCAGTTTTTTTTTTTGGCTGTGTTATTTTATCCGCAACTCCACTGTTCAGAATAACATTACTGACCCTGCCATTCTGCGTAAGAAGGCATATGGTCATGAGGGCTGCATGGAGGACGCCTGGGAGGCTGTAACCATCACCCAGTTCACATCGTAATGTTGTTTTCCCCTGGTAAAGATTTAGATGATCCAATTCTCTTGAATCGTCACCTGGAGTTGTAATTTTACTTCTTAATCCTCAGAGCAATGCCTTTAAAATTGGGCAAATCCCTCCTTTCCGCAGTGCAGAATTTTCCGTCACTTAAATGAAGGATGGACATCATCGAAAAGAACTTTCAGTTATCAGCTTCAGTTATTCTGGGAAATTCTCCTGTCTCTTTAGCTCACATTCTGCCTTTTAAGATGGCCATCGACATCTTTCGGGGATAATAGTGAATTTAGTTATGCTTTGTGGCGTTGGGTTCCAGCTTCTCACTGTTGAATTTGACAGACCGTTCACATTTGTTTTTCTAGACCTGCCGGTCTGGTGGGAGTGACAAGAAAGGTTTGGGCAAAAATCTTTATTTTTATTAACCCCTTGTCTGTGGCCAAGCGTCAGATCCCATTCCCATGGCTGACGTTTGTCCTCTGGTCACAGCCAGCGTCTGTCCAGAGCGCCAGGCAGAGCACCACAGAACTCCAAACCTGGGGGCAGGTCTTTAGTCTTCTCCTGAGAGAAGGAAGAGGTAGGGACCTCTTTTCTGTCTTCCACATGGTGGGAAAAAAAAAAAAAAAAAAAGCCACAACTTCTGTTGTTAATGCTGTTTTTCTATTGTTGTACAAATAACATGTCACCTTAGCTTTTCCGTTCAATTCTGTATGAGTATGACCCTCTCCTTGAGGTTCAAGAGACTTTTGCCTGCTTCCGAGGCAGGTGGGGCTACGTGAGGGACAGCTTGTAAGATAAACAAACTCCCTGAAAGAAAACACAGGCCAGCCTTTCACAGCCTTGCCTTCTCCTTCCACGGTGGGTTTCCTTGTGCGTTCTACTTTGATTTAAAGTCCTGGAAGCCACAGTGCAAGCCGGCAGCATTTTGGTTTTTTCAATCAGGAGGGCTGGTAATAAATATTGAGCTGCCTTTTCCTTTCATTAATCTCAGTTCTTTCAGTGGGTTTGGTTTGAAGGGCGTGTGAGGGGACCAGAAGCCAGAAGCCTTGCTCGACCTGGGGCTGATGAAGTGCCTGTTACCTCGCCGCCTGCTCCCATAACTCAGACCTGCAGCTCACGGAGATGCAGACGGGCCAGCCTGCCTGCTGGCGCAGCAGGATTTCTATCGGCCACTTCCGGAAAGCTGGTGTGAGTTGTAAATCTCATTCCTAACGAGATTGTTTCGTCTTGATAAATACACAGTAAGGCACTTCTCATTTCTTTGGGAAATGCCGAAATTACTGAGAACTGGGAAGGGAAGGATGGAGGAAATTGGGCATGAAGATGTCCCCACTCACATAGTCGGCTTTGATGGATGGCCACCATGGTCGTGGAGAATTAATTTTCCTGAATTTAAATAATTCCAAATTGCCTATTGCATAGATATTGGCTCCTAAGTACTCAAAATCTGCAGCGTGCGTACAGCGTCTGATCTTCCTCCCCTCACCACGTCCACGTAGGTAGGTGGGACCTAAGAAAGACAGATTGGATCTTTGAGCATTTTTCTGCCTGGTGAGCATTTCTCCTCTAGCCCCTGACCCCCCCAGCTGATTCTCCCAGCCCTCCACACGCTTGTAGGTGTTCCTTAGCTGAGTTACTCTCTTCTGTTTGCTTCGTTTTTATTAACTGAAGCCCATGTAAGGTTTCTTATGATACTAAGTAATAATAAGTTGTAGAGGAAGATCTCAAATTGACTCCACGGCCATGGGTTTGATTTTGGTTTTTTAGAGGAAGGCTAAAACAGCACTGTCACACCCAGAGAGTAAACCCCTCATCTGGAAGGGTGCTCTGTGGTGGGTGCCTCTGAGCATTCCGAAGTTCCATGCACCAGACCCCTTGCCACCTGTGCCCGTCGCGCCCTCTCCTTCTGTCAGCTATCGTTACTAAAACAGGAGCACCCAAGGTACAGCTCTGCACCCAGGAATCCTGATGTGCCGTGCCTTTGCTCATTCCTCTCGTGCAGAATGACCCGCCACAGCGACCCAGACCTGCCTGGGCATGTGTGTGGCTCAGCCAGAGAGGGCGCCTGGGCAGGCAGGGCGGAGAGCGACTGACCACACGCGTGGGCCGTCTCCTGATCCCTGTGTCACATGAAGCAGTCCACATAGTGAAGTCGTTAAAGGGCAGAACTAACATGGATATTTTGCTGGCTGTTAACTTACAGCCCGAAATTCATTTCTACACAGTTTTTGGAGTATCGAGATTTTCCTTTAAATTAACGAAAAGCAAATGACGAGTGCGGTTATCTACTTATCTGCTCATTTCAAATATTGCTGTTACATTGTATCCGTTACCGTTCCTTACGTTTCAAAACGAACTTTCACATCAGGTCAAAGTCGCTCGTGTGTCCTGAGCAGGTCTGTGTACATTAATCTCTCATTTATCCTTTTGAATGTGAAAAATTTAACCCTTCTAGGCATGACAAAGTAAAACAGAAAATTAAAGTGAGGACCAGCAACATGACGACGAAGAATCTCACAAGGAATTGGGGCCGTCATGGGAACCTGGACACCTTCATAAGAACAGAGAAGAACCAGGGATTTTGTGTGGGCTGCGAGCCCCATCTGCCGTGGCACACAGATTTCCTTCCCCCCAGCCTTCCTCCAAAACCTCCAAGACAGGGCTTTATCAGAACAAATACCCATCTGCCTCCCAGGAAAAAGACACTTTTTAAAAATCCAGCAGAGCCACCTGGACACTGCCACAGTGATGCTGCAAGCAGGAGCCCTCCGGGCCAGGCAGCTGACAAGGATGCTGTGCCTTGCCTTCCGTGTGCTCAGTGCCACCCGCCTTACCTCTGAGGGACACCAAGGAAGTCCCAGAGGTGGCCCTGCCTGCAGGGGGCTGGCCCCAATCATTGGGGGCTTCAGATTCCAGAGAGCAGAGGTCACCGAGATGGGGCTCAGGGTGGCCGCCTGCTGTGCACAGGGTGGGGACCTTCAGCAGAGGGTGCTGGGGCCAGCCCAGGCTATGTGACTTCCAGGCCCCCCCGCCCCCTGCCCCCAGTACAGCAGAGGAAGGACCTGCTGACCATTTGCAGAGCCTGGGTGGTGAAGCTGGATGGGGCCTGGAGCACTCACTGCCCATCACAGCCACCCCTCACGTGAGCCCAGCACAGCGCTGCATCCGCCAAGGTTAATGGAGGGAAGTGGTAACTCAGTGCCGATTTCCTCCTTCTCCTGGATTTAATAGCATGATATCCCCCTATGGTCAAATGCCACTTTCAAAGCCTTGGCTTCTCTGAAGCCAGTTTCCAGGAGAAGCTCAGGCTGCCGCTCGCTGCCTCCCAGGTCTGCTCAGGCAGCAGGGCCAGCCTGTCCTCACTGAGAGGCCCAGCGCCCACAGGGTCGGTCTCGTCAAGCCGAAGTCTGCAGGGACAGCAAACAGCGCGGTCAGACTCAGCTCACTTCTCTCGAGTGCATCAGGGTCTGATCAGCCTCCTGGACCGGCGTTTAAGGTACATTTTTTGAAAGTTACAAAGTGTCACTTAAAGTTAATTACATAATTTCACTTTTTCTGGAGAGAAAGAGGATGCTGGCATCATCTGTGGCTCCTGGGCTGGGGGTGGGGTTTCCCCACTGAGCCTTCTTCTTTTTGACTCTTCACAACTTGGAAGAGGAATTAATTAATTCAGAGAACTTTGAATGTATGTGACAATGTACAATCAGTGTGACCTCCACTGCGGGTTTTCCAGTTAATTGAAGTCATTGTTTCCAGAATAAATCATATGTGATTCTTTTCCATAGTCAGCATCTCCCACATGGCATTTTCTAATTTGGGAAATTTTAATTAGAAAGCAAAGGCTGTTTCCTTTGCAGGAGGCGGCTGGGTTCCCCAGTATCCCATTGGACAGAGCCCATTATGTTGGTTCTCGGGAATCTGCAGTGCCAATAAGGCTTACTGAAGCTAACAAGGAGTGGAGAACCTATTTCCACTCCCAGCCCTGCAATTCTCTGTGTGGCCTGAGGCATATCGCAGCCTCTTTGGGCCTCAATTTCCCCATCTGTAAAATGATGGAGCGAGTTGCTGATAGCCCTCCAGCTATCAAAATCCTATGAGCACGTATGACCCAGCAATTCCACTCCTAGGTATATACCCAAAAGAACTGAAACAGGTGTTCAAAAAAGACTTGTCCACCAATGTCCACAGCAGCGCTATTCATAACAGCGGAAATGTGGAAACAACCCAAGTGCCCATCAACAGATGACGGATGAACAAAACGTGGTCTATGCATACCCTGGAATATTATGCAGCCATATAACATGCATGCCACAGCGTGGATGAACCTTGAAAACGTTGTCGTTGTTGTCAGGTGCCGTCAAGTTGGTTCCGACTCACGGCTACTCCACACACAACAGAACAAAACACTGCCTGGTCCGGCGCCATCCTCACAATCGTTGTTCTGCTTGGGCCCGTTGTTGCAGCCACTGTGTCGATCCATCTTGTGGAGGGTCTTCCCTCAACATTATGTTATGTGAAACAAGTCAGACACAGTAAGACCACATGTTGCATGAGTCCATTTACATGAAATATCCAGAAAGACAAACCCATAGAGACAGAAAGCAGATTAGTGTCTGGGAGTAGAGCCCTAGTGGCACAGCGGTTAAGAGCTCAGCTGCTAAGTAAGAGGCTGGCAGTGTGAATCCACTGGGATCTCCTTGTAAACCCTATGGGGCAGCTCTACTGTGTCCTGTAGGGTTGCTATGCGTCAGAATCGACCCGACGGCAAGGGGTTTTCTTGGTTTTTGGAGGGGCTGGGGGCAGGGGGAGAAGGGAAATGAGGAGCGACTGCTTAATGGGTATGGGGTTTTGTCTGGGGTGACGAGAAAGTTCTAGAACTAGATAGTGGTGATGGTTGAATGGCATTGGCCACTGAATTGTACATTTTAAAATGGTTAAAGGGGTACCTTTAATGTTATGCGTATTTTACCACACGCACAAATCCTGTGAACCATCACTTGGGGTACAGCTATGCTAAGCCTCCAGTTTTCCCGCACCCTTTCAGAGACATCATCCCGTCAATGTGCAGGACTTGGCACTTGCCAGGTGACTACCGATCATTCAAGTTGTGCCCGCCTTAAACCACTTTGCTTTCAAAATCCATTTCCTAAAGTGTTTATTAAAAAAAAAAAAGCACCTCAGGCCTCTGGCATCACACTGCTCTTTCTGGCTGTCCCCTGATCTCAGCGGTAGGTAGGGGATGCCTTTGGAGACAGCTCTGAGTTCTCGCACTTTGGGGAGTGGGGCCCTGAGGTTCTGGGCTGCTTGGATGGACCCACCAGAGGAGCCCCAGGAGCTGTGTCCACGTCTGCAGAAGGCTGGTTAGTGCCTCCCCTGCCCACCTCAGTGATGGGGGCCAGGTGGGATAGCTCGTGAGCATTTTAACCCAGCACATCCAGCAACAGACTCCCATAGCCCAGGGTCCGTCTGCTAATCAGACCACTCAGGCTGGTTCATGGGCTCAGAGACCCTCCGCTGAGCTGGTGCTGCCGCCACCGGTACACACACACACACACACACACATACACACACACAAAATCCTTTGCCGTAGAGTCCATTCTGACTCATAGTGGCCCTACTGGATAGAGTAGACCTGCCCCATAGGGTTTCCAAGCTGTAAATCCTTACGGAAGCAGACTGCCACACCTTTCTCCTGCAGAGCAGCTGGTAGGTCCAAGCTGCTGACTGTTGGTTAGCAGCCGAGCGCTTTAACCACTGTGATGTAAGGCTCCTTCCACAGATACGCGGACACACTGATTCCTGAATGGTGGGGTCTGGCCCTGGGCTACTCTGCAGCCTGTGAAGCAGATACCTCCGAGCTTCACCCCAAACCCTAGCACATCTTTTCTAGGGCTCTAAATTGAACAAGGAGTCCCTGGGTGGTATAAACAGTTAACATGCTCGACTGTTAACTGAAAGGTTGGAGGTTCAAATCTACCCAGAAGTGCCTTGGAAGAAAAGTCTGGCAATCTACTTCCCAAAAATTAGCCATTGAATACACTATGGAGCGCAGTCCTGCTCTGACACACCGTGGGGCCACCATGAGTCAGGGTTGACTTGATGGCCACTTTTTTTTTTTTTTTTTTAGAAAGGGAGATAAAACAATGGCAGAAATGGTCAGTGGGAATGCTGTTAAGATGTGCTTAATTGTTATACCTTCCTGGTTGCCCGTAACTCCCAGCAGCTCAGGCTTAGCTTGCCCGTCTGTGACAAGTCTGTGACAGCTTTAGTTACAGGTAGGTGAGGCCTCATTCACCTGTGGCAGAGTCATCGTGGGCGCTGCCCCCAAGAGCAGAGGGTGGCTCTGGGTCACTCAGGAGCGGCCAGGTGGCTCTGTCCCTTCTTCCCCTGATCTGTTAACCTTTTGCATGCTTCCTGAACCCTCGTGCCCCCAGGACAATGCAGAAACCACCCATCTAGAGGGCTGAGCAGGGGTTTTGGTCTTGGCATTTCCTCCAGCCCCGACTCAGTCCTGGTTCTTTCTTTACACCATCATCTCCAGGCTATTGTGCGCTCTGCATTGGAGATGCTTCCAGAAACCCCAAAGACAGTGTTGGGTCACAGGCTCTTCATGTTTTGAGAATTCGGACAGAAAGGACCAGGAGAACTATAAAACCAAAAACCAAGCCCATTGCCATCAAGTTGACTGTGACTCCTGGTGACCCCGTGTGACAGAGTAAAACTGCTCCATAGGGTTTTCTTGGCTGTAATCTTTACAGAAGCAGCTCGCCAGGCCTTTCTTCCATGCAAACTACTTGCACCACCCAGGGTTCTTAGGAGAACTCCACCAGATCCCAAAGAATCTTACCAAGAAGGGCAGGTAGCTGAAAGCAGCGGGAAAGCTGCTCAGCTCCGTACTGCTGTCCCCCGTTCTGGTCCTCTGCCCACCAGAGAGAAGGCCAGAAGGAAGGGAGGGAGGAGGCAGGGAGGTGTTGAGCAGCTTCTGACAGAGTGGACAGGAGCAGATGTCCGAGAAATTCCAGAAGAGACAGGGGGCTGGCTCTGGTCCCCGGGCCAGTTCCCTAGTTAAGTTGTGCAGTAGGCTTGACAAGAACCTGGGTCACCCCCACAAGCGGACACATCTCGGTCTCCCAGCCCTCATCCATCACCACCACGTGGGTTCTTCCAGCTGCCGGTGCGCAGAGCCCAGCTGCAGAGCCGACAGGCTTTGATTCATTAGCTGCGTCCACATTCATCTCCTGGGGCCACGCTGCTCCTCTCTGCGGCCATGTCCACCCTGTGCTCTGCTTGCTGTGGGACCCTGGAACCGGTACCCCGCCAAGGCAAGGTCAACAGAGGATCTCCATCCTTTCACTGTCTAACCTGGTTTCCAGAAATACCACCAAGGGCATAAATGGAGGCTGCACACTGGGCACACAGCACACTCAGCGTCTCATGGCCACACCTGCCCCCTGAAGCTAATAGAAAAGTCAGGCTTCCTGGTGAATCCTGCAGCACTCATGGATTTTGCTCCGTCGGGACCACGGCCCAGTCCTGCAGGGATTGTAACCCATAGCCAAGGTGTGGATAGAATGCAGTGACCTGCCAGCGTATTGTCCACAGAGCCGAACCGCGAACCTTCTGTGAGCCCAGCGACAGTCACTGTTGTGGGTCCCTCATAGCCAGGTTCTCAGGGTAGAGGACCAGCCCCTGCTGGGGAACCAGCCTTACTTTTAGTGATCCCAGGCCTGGGATAACCTGGGAGCAGTGGACACTGGGGGCTTTCATGCAGAAACCTTCCTTCGGAGAGCTACAGCGAGCAGTGTCCTCCCCAAACACTGTTTACAAGGCCTGGAGAATAGGCCAGTAGTCTTGCTAGACAAAGAGCCCTTAAAAATCAAAAAGGAAAAGGGCAAATACCCAAGAGACAAAATAAGCCAAAACAAGAATTCACAGAAACACTTCGCTTGGCCAAACCAAGCCAGTTGCTGTTGAGTTGATTCCAACTCACGGTGACCCCATGGGTGTCAGACTAGAGCTGTGCTCCATAAGGTCTTCACTGGCTGGCTTTTCAGAAGTAGATTGCCAGGCCTTTCTTCCAGGTGCCTCTGGATGAACTCGAACCTCCAACCTTTCCGTTAGCAGCCAAGTGTGTTAACTGTTTGCATCACCCAAAACCAAACCCAAATCGATTGCCGTCGAATCAATTCCAACTCATAGCGACCCTGTGGGACAGAGTATCACTGCTCCATAGGGTTTCCAAGGAACGGCTGGTGAATTTGAACTGTCGAACTTTTGGTTACATATGAAAAGCCTTGAACTTCAACAACAATCCGAGAAATTCAAAGTCACCCAGAAATATATAAAAAAAAAAAAACTAGTTCTTTATTAAACTGGAAACACAAATTCCAGTCTCCAGTACTGAGGAAGGCATGAGGCACCAGGCAGCCCCCACAGGGCAAAGATAAATCACACAGTCTTTCTGGAGAGAGTTTGACGATAGGTAAGAAAAGGGTTAAGAAATTGGAAATACTCTTGGAGCGAGCAAGTCCACTTGTAGGAATTACGTGAATGATCACAGATCGGCCTAGTAGCAAAAATGTCCATATAAACTTCGTTAATACTAGTGAAAAGTTTTGTGAAGTTTGTTGTTGTTAAGTGCCGTCAAGTTGGTTCTGACTCACAGCGACCCCACGCACAACAGAACGAAGCCCTGCCTGGTCCTGCGCCGTCCTCACAGTCCTTGTTATGCTTGAGCCCATTGTTGCAGCCACTGTGTCAATCCATCTCGTTGAGGGTCTTCCTCTTTTTCACTGACCCTCTACTCTACCATGCACGATGGCTTAAAGAGACCTAAATATCCAGGGAAGCTGGTTGAATGAATTCATCCCCATGTTGGATACACTGTAGTCAGCAGATTTTGTGTCAAAAATGGGTATTTAGTAACGTAGGGGGAAAGGGTTATAGTGTGGAACAGATCATATGATCCCAGGCTGGGAGATCAAAGTACATAAGCTTGCCTAGAGAGAGGCAAGGATGAATATCTCTATGTCAAAATGTGATGGGAAATCTTTCTCTTCTTATTGTTTTTCTTTATTTTCCAAATTTTCTATTTTGGAAAATTAAAAAAAGTGCTGTGTAGTGCTTTTCAAGTTAAACACAGAGATGTCCAGTGCTTGATAAAGCTGAAGTTGAGGGCACAGACCAGCCCTCTTCCTCGGCACCCTCTCCTGTTAATCCAGCCCCCAGTCCCACCGCTGTAAAACAGTGCCCTTGCGAGATGGCATTTAACCGCCTGGAGCAAAGCCCTCACTCAGCATTACCTGGGCTTCTAGTGAAGCCGTCTACGAAGTGGCCTGGGAGAGTGGCGGCTCACTGGTGGAATTCCCGCCTTCCACGCAGGAGACCCGGGTTCGATTCCCGGCCAGTGCTCCTCATACACGGCTACCACCCGACTGTCCGTGGAGGCTGGTGTGTTGCTATGATGGCGAATAGGTTTCAGTACAGCTTCTGGACTAAAACAGACTAGGAAGAAAGGCCTGACAATCTAAGTCCAAAAACTCAGCCACTGACAGCCCTGTGGAACGCAGCTCTACTCTGAAACACGTGGGGTTACCACGAGTTGACGTCGACTCGACGGCAACGGTGTTTTGTTCTGTTGTTCCCCTCAGTGCAGGCATCGCCACCTCTGCTCGGCTTCAGCAGCCTCGTTTGTCTTTGCTTTTAATCCTCTCTGTGTGTTTGTGGCTCTCTGTTCTTAATCATCCACCACTCAGATTTGTGGGAACAAGTGGAGAAAACACAATGAAATCGGTAAATAGTTCCCTAACCCAAGCTGAGAAGTGGTCTGCCATACCCACTCCGATCCTTAAATTCCAGCCACACTGCATTCCTGTTCCCTGGGAATCGAGGTGACACTCTCATCTCCCCAGCTCCAACATTCTGTGATGAACGTCCAAGTTCAAGTTCAAAAGCATTAGTGATCCCAGAGAATTCTCTTTCCGCAGGGCAGGCACAGCACAAGGAATGTCCTGGTGAAAGGAGAACGTGGGCCTCCGGACGTGTGCAGCCTCGTCTGACTCATGGCCAGGGAGTCTGTCTTTTCCTTGCAGATCCTAGCTATCTCACCTAATGTGCCTTCGGGCTGCCTCTTTCATAGGCTGGCAGCATCCATGCATATTTCTTGCAAATCCTGGGACTCCACTTGCCAGATGACCAAATCCTTTTAAGAGAGAAGACTGAAACATTTATAAGTTTCAGTGGCCCCGGGTCTCCGGAGGGAGAGCTCTGGGTGTGTGCGCGTCCAGGGGTGTGCTTCCCTCAGGGGTCTCCCCTCTGTCAGCCAACCCTCAGCACACTGAGCCACAGTGATCCCGGCATGAATTACGCGTTCTCAAACCACAAACGCCCTTGGCTGTGGAGACGCAGAAAGAAACCCAGAGGTTAAGGGTGAGTCCCACTGCGGGCCTCCGGCATGAATCACAGTACAGCCGACTGAGCTCGGTGACTCAGGACGATGTGTTGTGTCCTCGGGCTGTGCAAACAGACAGGGAGAGTCGGCTCCCAGCCCGAGCGCCCGCCCAGCAGGGCCCAAGGGGTGGTGGGGAGGGGCGCGGGAACCGGCCTGGCAGGACCCTGGAGAGGCTGCTGTCCACTGGCACAGTGGAGCCGTGGTGGTGCGGGGCTGCGGCACACTCTGCAGAGATGCTGGCCCGGGGTCCCCCTAGCTCTGACCCCCCTGGCCCGGCTCCACGCGGTCCGACTGGTGCACATGCATGAGGCTACCCCATTCCTTCCAGCCCCTTGGCACCCTCAGAAATGTCCTCCCTGCTGGCAGGTGCCCTTCTCTGGGCGTCTGGGCTGGATGGAGGGGGATCGTAGGCATGTCCCCACCTCGGGACCCTCTCTACCCTCAGCACAGACCATGGGGAGGGCTGGCCCACCGGATCCGTAGAGGGTGGAGGCTCTGGAAAGCACGGTGGGCCCAGCTCTTGCAGGCCTGATGGCCAGTGTGGCTGCCTGTAGTCATCTGCAAATGGGTGCAGTCAGGGAGACAGTAGCAAGACCACATGGCTCGGCAAGGAAAGCGCCTAGCCGCCTTGGGTTGCCTTGGTGCTGTTCCCTTCAAGAGTGTTTTAATCCCCCAAACTGCCAGTGAGGGCGCCATTGCTGCCATTTCACAGATAGAGAAGCTTGGGGGGATGGGGACAAGTAACCAAGCTAAGGTCACCCAGCTAGCACCGGGCAGAGCCAGGAAGCCGACCCATGCCATTGGGCTCCGGGCCGTCAGCAAAACTGTGCACAAAATGAGATTTTCTTCCGTGTCAAAGAATGAGTCCACTCCCCTACGAATGCTGCTACTCTGGAAATCCCTCTTTCAAACAGAATTGGACAGCTGTCCCCAAATGCAGTGGAGAGGTCCCAGGAGGGTGTGAGCAAGTTCGACTTGGCCCCACTGGGCTTCTACCGACCTCTGCACATTCCTGTGTCTGTGATGCCCTGGCCCACTGTGACCCCCAAGACCCTACTCCAATAGCCCCTCCTCAGGAAGCCTGTACTCCACTGGCATTTGTTGAGACGACTCCTCATGTCCCGGGGCCTTATGCACCCCAGCGACGGCCCTCTGGTGTGATGGTCTCCTGCTTGGTGGTCCCCAGGGCCCTGAGTGCCTGCAGAATCACAGCAGGGTTACTGGGTCTCCATGTGAGGCCCAACCGTGCCGGGCGACACCATGGCTGGCTTACTGAGTCTCCATGCCAGGCCCAGCTGTGCCAAGCGACACCATGGCTGGCTTACTGCGTCCACGCCAGGCCCAGCCGTGCCGGGCGACACCATGGCTGGCTTACTGGGTCTCTGTGTGAGGACAGGTATGCCGGGCACTCGGTTGTCTGTGATACAGGATACACCTCAAGGTTGCAGGAGGGCGCTGGGGAGGACCCTCGCATTCCCAGCAAGGGCACAGAAATGATGTTGTGTCTGTGACACGAGAACACACTTCCTTCGGGAGCAGAAAAAATGTGAGTTATAAGGCCCCAGCCGCTCTGAGGGGCGCCTCCTGGCAGATGGGGGTCTGTGTTTGCTAAGAACGAAGCCCACCCTCATCGTGTAGGGCCTTGTCCATCTTAGAAGCAGGGGTGGTTTACGGGAAGGGACAGTGGTAAGTGGAAGACCGCAACCTGGTCTCTGTAGAAGAAAACAGGTGAAGAGAGAGAGAGAAAAGGGGAGAGAAGAGAGATACACAGAGAGAGAGAGACAGAGGAGAGAGAAACAGAGGAGAAAGACAGAGAGACAGAAGAAAGAGACAGAGAGAGAGAAGAGAGACGGAGGGAGGAGGAGGAGGAGGCTGCCGTAGCACAGTCTCGCAGGAAGATATTTGGGGGAAGTGAGGCATCTGGGTTCGGGTGGCTGAGATTCTGGGGGAGTGAAATCTATGTACTGTGTGATAATATCTCTCCTGCCCACCACACTCTCTGTCTTACACTCACACATAGGCTCTCACAACACACACATATGCTTACACACAGACACACACACTCACATACTCAGTACACACACACACACAGACACACTCACAAAACATACTCAATACACACACACACTCACATATTCACACATCCACACACAGACATACACACATTCACACACAATACACACACTCAGACACACTCACACACTCAATACACACAGCCACACTCACACAGATGCACACATGTACTCTCACACTCACACACAGACACAGATACACTCACACACTCAATACACACAGACACAGACACACATATCCACACATCCACACACAGACACACACACATTCATACACTCAATACACACACTCAGACACACCCTTAAACAGACACACTCACACAGACACACACTCACTTATACAGACACACAAAGACACACACTCCTCAGCACACACACGTCTTCTCCAGGCATTGTGCAGTGGCTTCTGGGGTGGGGCACAGCAGAGTGAAGCCTCGGCCTGGCTCCCGGATGGTGTAGGCTGGGATGGGGGGTGGCG
Source organism: Loxodonta africana (assembly GCF_030014295.1). Classification (NCBI taxonomy): domain Eukaryota; kingdom Metazoa; phylum Chordata; class Mammalia; order Proboscidea; family Elephantidae; genus Loxodonta; species Loxodonta africana. Next base: position 3,988,265 of record NC_087347.1, on the reverse strand, counting down.
AGGGTGGGTGACCCCTGTCGTGGTATGAGGCCACATAGCCTTCCTATGTACCAAGTGCCCCAGACCGGAGACAGAACTGATGGGCTGGGCATGCCAGTGGGGGAGGCCGGGGGCAGCAGAGCCTTCCAAAGGCTGCAGGGCCTCCCTCAGGGCCAGGAGGACACAGGCAGTCAGCTGGACAGAGGGAGGCCTGGGGAAGTCCCAGTAAACATTGTGGTGAATGAATGATTGAATGATTGAGTGAATTATAGGACGTGAAGCTCTCAAGGGTAACTGCAGTCAGGGAAAGTTGGCCAGCAGAGAGCACGTGCCTCCAGTGTAAGCCTGGGTCACTGCTGGCCCCTCAGAGGCACCTGCCCAGGGATTGGACCTCTGCACGCAGCTCCCGGCGAGGCCAGGCAAGAGGCCTTTAGACATCCTGTATCCTGAGGTGGCTCGGTGCCAATGGAGCCCCCGGGCCCTTCTCTGCATGGGCCCAACCCCTCCACCGGGAGCTTTTTGTGTTTAGGGGAGTGTGTGATGTCTGTGTGGTGCGTGGGTTTGGAGATATAAGAGACAAAGAAGGAACAGATCTACTGGTCCACTGCAGGCTCACCTGGATGGTCTGTGTTTCCGGCACCTTCCGTAAGGAGCAACTGCTATGTGGCCAGTTATGGAGAGAGGGGCCATGTGACCAGGAGGTGACCGACGCCATTGTCACATGAACGATAAGCTCCGTAGACAGCATCTGGCAGTGGCTTCTCTGAGTTGGGTGTGGGGGATGCAAACGCTTGATGATTCAAGTTATTCCTTGCGAAGGACGAGGCTGGGGAGGATGCACAGAAAACAGCATCAGATGCTCTTGGGGTTTGTTTGAAAGTGAGCAGCATGGACGTGTTTGCACGGACAGAGAAGGGGTGTCACTCAAAAGACAGATTGGCCCATAAAATAAATAACATCACCTGTGAGTACTGTGCTTCTCCCATAGTTGTCTGGATGAAACCGAATGGTTAACATTTACCCCAGACCAAAGATGAGAAGGCAAGGGGGGACAGGGAAGCTAGATTAATGGAAACAGAACAACCAAAATGGAAATAACGAGAAAGCTGATATATTATGAAGAACGTAACCAATGTCACTGAATAATATGTATAGAAATTGTTAAATGAGAACCTAATTTCCTGTGTAAACTTTCACCAAAAACAATAAAATATTAAAAAACAAAAGAAAAGGGATGTCCCAAGAAACACGGCCATGGTGGCTGCTGGGGTGTTTACTGCACGGTGACAGGATTTCATACCTTCCCAAAGAACAGTCTGGGGTCTCTCAGTACAAGCTCAGGAGAAGCACCCACTGTATTGACTGAAAGATGGATACCTCTGGGTTGAGGTACCCTCCAAGGGGCCTGCTGCCCCCAATCCGACCAACTGGGGGTATCATCCCTCTGAGGGCCCCCGTGGGGGTCCTGAGCCCCTTCTGGCTGCTGGAGCTGACTTACATGGCCAGATTTGGGGGCTGGCCCAGGGGACACCATTTCCCTCCATCACTTGACCGTTAACCCGAGGGAGTGTGTGCCCAGGCTGCCATGAGAAGATGCAAGCTGACCGTGGCCCAGGCTGTGGGGCAGGACGAGGGGTGGCCAGCTGGTCGACTGTGGGTCAGGGGAGTGGTAGGCCCCAGGAGCGGCGCCTGCACTTGTCCAGGCCTCTGACCCCTTCAAGTTGGGGCCAGAGCTCACGGATTCCAAGGACGAGGCCAAGTCCCAGCCCTTGCAGAAACCAGAGCCAGCGAGTGTCGTCTTGCTTGTCTACGTTTAGATTCAGTATCTTTTGGTCAGCACTGCTGGAGGGAGGGAGGATGTTCTCTCTTTTCTAAGAATTGGGTTAAATGCTCTTTAATTTGATGCCAACATGACTTGTCAAGGTCACTGGAACAAAAAGATGTTGGGCGTTGTGGGGACTGTGAATTATTAAATAGCACATACCTGGGTGTGGCCAGGAAGGCAGCAGTGTGGAGGGCCAGCAGATGCCCGGGAGACCCTGGAGCCTGGGGAATTTGCGAGACAGACGACCAGTGCTGTCTGCAACATTGTTGTTGCTCTTGTTCGTTGCTGTAGAGGTAGGTGACCCCACGTGCAGCAGAATGAAATGTTGCCCAGCCCTGCGCCGTCTTCACTATCACTGGCCATTGTGGGGGCTGCTGTGTATTTTGAGTGCCTTCCAACCTCACTATATCAGACAGTGTTCTGTTGTGATCCATAGGATTTTCATTGGCTGATTTTGGGGAACAGATCACCAGTCCTTTCTTCCTAGTCTGCCTTAGTCTGGAAGAAACCTGTCTACCGTGGGTGACCCTGCAAGTACTTGACATACTGGTGGCATAGCTTCCAGCATCACGGCAACATGAAAACCACCACAGTGTGACACACGGACAGATGGGTGGTGGTTCTCCATGGCACAGACAAGAAATTTGAAGGTGATGGACAGAAGGCCCAAAAGCAGGCCCTCAGTGGAATAGTTTAGACCAGCTGGAGTTCTTCATCCATATTGTACGTGCGTTTATTGAGCATCCCTGTTTGCAGTTCTTAAGCTTGGTGCTGGACACTTGAAGATGATTGCCGTTTGGTCTGACCTGTGGAGATTAGGCGTCCGGGAAGATGGATGCGTAAAGAACCAATTATACTCCAAGTAGGTGTTGCACAGCCTTGACTTGCAAACAAAGACGAGAGATCAGATTTCTGGGACAGAGCGGGGAAGCCGGCCAAAGGCTCAGCACTTTAGTGGGTTCTTCATTCGGTCGGCAGATGCTTGCAGTGCCCCCTGCGTGCTGGGTCCCATGCTAGAGGTTGGGATTCTCCGAGAATAAGACAATTCTTGGTTCCTGCCCCCATGGATCTCTCTCTGTGGTGTGGGTTGAACCAAAACCAGTTGCCACCAAGTCAGTTCCAACTCACGGCAACCGCGAGTGTGCAGGGTAAAACTGCTCAGTAGAGTTTTCAAGGCTGTAACCTTTTGTAAGTAAATTGCCAAGCCTTCCTTCTGATGCGCCTCTGGGTGGGTTTGAACCGCCAACCTTTTTGTTAGTAGCCGAGTGCTTCACTGTTCACACCCCCCAGGGGCTCCAGACAGTAAACACGTAAATGAGCAGACGTGATGTCGGTCATCACAAGTGTTGCAAGGAAGAATAAGGGAAATGGGTTAGGGTTGTCACCCAGGGCTTCTCTGAAGAGATGGAAGGATGGGGTGGGCCTGCTGTCATGGATTCGATTGTGTCCTCCAAAAATATGTATCAACTTGGCTAGGCCATGATTCTCACTATCGTGTGATTGTCCACCATTTTCTCATGTATTGTGATTTTCTTATGTGTTGTGAATCCTATCTCTATGATGTTAATGAGTCAGGATTAGAGGCAGTTATATTAAGGAGGCAGGACTCACTCTACAAGATTAGGTTGTGTCTCAAGTCAGTCTCTTTAGAGATATAAAGAGAGAAGGGAGCAGAGAGACATGGGGACCTCATACCACCAAGAAACAAGAGCTAGGAGATTAGCGTGTCCTTCAGACCCAAGGTCCCTGCCCTGAGAAGCTCCTAGTCCAGGAGAAAATTGATAATAATTCCTGCAGAGCCGATGGAGGGAGAAAGCCTTCCACTGGAGCTGGCACCCTGAATTCGGACTTCTGGCCGATTGGACTCTGAGAGAGTAATCTTTCGTTTGTTAAAGCCATCCACTTGTGGTGTGTCTACAGCACTGGATGACCAAGACGCTTGCCAAAGTGTAGGATTCGCAGACGGAGTCGGGGAGGAGCACCAGGTGTAGGGGACAGTGGCGTGGAGCCTAGGGGTGTGCAGTGGTGCGCTGGGGGCTGAGAGGGTGCGGAGCAGGAGGCACTGGAGTGGGGGGAAGAAGAGGCATGAAGACGGACTGGCATCCTAGCATTCCACCAAGTAAAGCATCTTTAGGAAGATAAACTCCATGCACAAGAACCCTCGATGCTAAGCTGAACATAAGCCCCCTTCCCCGAGTCTGAGTGAACCTCGTCCGGGGGGACAGAGCAGAGCTGGACCAAGAGTCAGGTGGCAGCAGGCAGGTCCCGCCTGCCACTGACGGAGTGCTAAGAGAGCTCGTACGGGGTGCTCTGCCACACCCCAGCACCAAGATCCAAATAATGAAATTGGTTTGCAGAGGGCTCGCGTAGGAAAAGAGGGAAGCCTGTGGTTCTCCTCTGCCCTCGTCCCTGACCCGAGCCCTTCAGGGAATGGGGACCTTGCTGTACGTCATTGCAATGTGTACTGGTAGCTTGCTCTAAACTTGCTGACCCACATTTCTTTGGAAAAAAAAATAAAGCAGCTCACTTGCAGTTTCACACCTCCTCGCGGCAGGGTCTGTGTCTGAGACACCTGTGGGCAGCGCGAGGCCTCGTGAAGACCACACCCTGCTTCTGAGGAGGGAGTCCTTCTAAGCTCCCCAAGCAGGGCACAAAGGTGGGTAATTTAGGGGAGTCAACGAGCCCACCAACCAACCAACCAACCAACCAACCAACCAACCAACCAACCAACCAACCAACCAACCAACCAACCAACCAACCAACCAGTTGCTGCCAAGTCGACTGACTCACGGGGACCCCACGTGTGCAGAGTGGAGCTGCGCTCCACAGGGTTTCCGGTGGCTGATTTTGGGGAATCAGATCACCAGGTCTTCCTTCCAAAGCACCTCTGGGTGGACTCCAGCCTCCACATTCTTGGTCAGCAGCTGAGCGCATTAACCACTCGTGCTACCAGGGACTCCTCAGGAAGGCTAGTGGCCACCATTTCTGAAGGGCAACTCAACTTGGGGAACGCGGCTACAGAGACGCTTTCGTTATGTTCTCATCGCTACTAAGGCCAGAAAGTGAAAATGTAATTTGCTCAAGGAACTGTTGTCATTAGGTGCTGTCGGGTTGGTTCCAACTCACACTGACCCCTGTGTACAACAGAACGAAACACTGCCCGGTCCTGCACCATCCTCACAGTCATTGTTAAGCTTGAGCCCATTGTTACAGCCACTGTGTCGGTCCATCTCATTGAGGGTCTTCCTCTTTTTCTCTGACCCTCTACTTTACCTAGCATGATGGCCTTCTTCAGGGACTGGTCCCTCCTGGTAACATGTCCGAAGTACGAAGTCCAAAGACGAAATCTCGCCATCCTCACTTCTAAGGAGCATTCCGGCTGTACTTCTTTCAAGACAGATTTGTTCATTTTTCTGGTAGTCCATGGTATACTCAGTCTTTTTTTTCCAACCCTAATTGTTCTAGAGTATTCTTCTGAAGCTTCCCATTATTGATATCTAAGATGTCTAATTTAGTTACTTCATCTTTTATGTAGAAAGTTCAAGAAAAAAAAAAGTAGGGCTACAGGCCAGTATATCCCTATACTTCTCAACGAACGGCTGAGGTTTTAATAGGATTTGCGTCAGGTGGGAGAGGGGCCCCGACTCTCCCCTGCTGAACACCAGCCTGCCCTCCTCTCCCCCGCAGTCTGGTTCCCACTGCTCATGGGCATTTTTTCTAAAGACACCTCTTGGCCCTTTGCTCCTGGAGAACCTGCCGAGCCCAGCCCCCATGAGGTCCAGGTAAGCAGCCCTTGGACATGCCCCTGTGATCAGATAGGAGAGGTACCTCCCTGGACTCCCTGTGGCACCAGGTTGCCCTCCAGGCACGAGGGAGCCTAGATGGGGGGACCCTGCGTCTTGGTCTGTCTGTCCCACTGGGGACCTTCTCTGTGTGTCATCACTTCTGGGCTCTGCCTCACTGGTTGATACGGACCCAGGAAGTAACAAGAATAGACAGAGTCCACCAGGGAAGAAGCTGGTTGGAGGACTTGGAAGGGCGCTGAGAGTGTGGGTGAATGGATTTCTTTTTCCCTGACCATCAGAAGACTCCGGAAACAAAGCAGAAAATATGAAATGTGTCCACTGGCTCCTCCATCTCTTAAATGATTTGACCAACTGGGCAAAGCCTGCTGGAGAGACAGGACATCAGAGGCACCAGAGAACCCAGCTCTCTGTCTTCTCCTCCCGTCCCCCGAGGCTCTGGAGTGAGACATGGTGGACACGTAGCTCTTTAAGGAGCCCTGGGGACAGAAAGAGGAAAGCTCCCTGCAGATCTGAGCCAAGGATAAAAAAGCCACTTCCAAGACCCCTCTCCAGGGCTCGCACTGTGATAGGCTCATTGCTGTGTGTCCGGCAGCCTCCCCTATTGGGGGAGACCGATCTAACCACAAGATCAAAGAAGAGCAAACAAATAGTAGATGTGATATTGACCAAACACCCTGATACAGGGCTGTCGCTCCTGTTGCTGTATTTTTGATGTACCTTCCTTTGTGTTTTTGTTGGGAAGCTAAGCATAATTGCACATGGCCTTGTAGTGAGGTCGGCGCCCAGCAAGCTGGAAGTTTCTCCACAGATGGAAGCCAAGAAAATCGTGTGAACTTCAGCCCCCTACCCGGGCTCCCCGGAATGCAGCACCTCAGGCCGGACAAATTCCCAGGATGTCAGGTTGCTGGGCCGAGTTCCTGGGGGTCGTGAGTCCCTGTGCATTTGTCCCTAGCCCCCAAGTACCAAGAGAATAAATAAACAGATGGAAAGGTTACCTCGCAGATCCTTGGCAGAGAACCTGGAATAGTCCAGCTCTCTCTGTCCCAAGCGAAAGTTTATTTCAGAAGATCCTGATGCAAGAGAGAAAAAATAAATAAAAGGCGAGGGAATGGGTTTGTGGAGGGGCTCCACTGTCGGCTGGGCTGAGGGGGCGCTTGGATGTGGGAGGCGGGGGCCCAGAGGAGGGGCTCCACTGTCGGCGGGGCTGAGGGGGCTCTTGGATGTGGAAGGCGGGGGCCTAGAGGAGGGGCTCCACTGTCGGCGGGGCTGAGGGGGCGCTCGGATGTGGGGGGCGGGGGCCCAGAGGACGCCCTGGGCTGCGGTCCAGGTCCCCACTCCACTTAATGGCTGTGACCCGTTAGAGACTAAATCTCAAAACCAAAACCAAGCCCACTGCCGTCGAGTCCATTCTGACTCAATAGAAGCTGAGAATGTGTTTGAGAAAACTTAACATCATTTCTGATATTTAAAATCTCCACTGAGTTGTAATAAAAAGATTCTTCCTTACCTTCAGCGAGAGTATCTTCTCAAAGCCAGCGTGCCCATCCACCCACGTGTATAAAAGCCCGAAGGGCTCTCGCCAGCGCTGCTCTTTAACATTGCTTTGGATTTTTCAAATGTTTCTGTAAAATGAGGAAAAGAAATACATATAGGCCCACTGGCAAGCAGAAGATAAAAAAGGTACTATTTGTAGATGATACAATTATCCGCCAGCAACCGTGCCCCCAACCTCATCACAAAAAAACAAGAAGAAATCAATTCAAAATTATTAGAGCTAATGGAATAATTTAGTATGGAAGAAAATTTCTTTAAAAAACACTCTCATAAACACTAGCAATAACCAATTGGATCATATAATGAAACAAAAAGATGCCGTTCACCAAAACAAAACAAATATATACATACAGAGAGAGAGAGCCCTGGTGGCGCGGTGGTTAAGAGTTCGGCTGCTAACCAAAAGGTCGGCAGTTTGAATCCACCAGCTGCTTCTCGAAACCCTAGGGGCAGTTCCACTGTGTCCTATAGGTCTGCTCTGAGTTGGAATTGACTCAATGGCAATGGGTTTTTTGGTTTTTATATAGATATTTATATATACATACATATGTATATGTACATAAACACACACATATATATATATATCTTAATGAGAGGCTCTGGGTGTCACAAACAGTTCAGTGCTCGACTGGTAACTGAAAATTTAGTGGTTCGAACCTACTGAGAGTCCCCTCCAAAGACGGTCCTGGTAATCTGCTTCTGAAAGGTCACGGCCTCGAAAATCCTATGGTGTAGGTCTACTCTGACACACACAGGTTCATTATGAGTCGGAATCAACTCGATGGCAACTGGGTTTTTTGTTTGTTTTATAGACTTGATGAGAAACATGGAAGACATTTATGAAGAACTATCTCTTAGCTGGGGAACCCAACAGAAGATCTTTACGCATGAAAAGATCTACTTACAATGACAAAAAAAAAAAAAAAAAAACCCAAACCCACTGCCGTCCAGTCAGTTCCAACTCACAGTGACTCCACAGGACAGAGTAGAACTGCCCCATGGGTTTTCAAGGAGTGCCTGGTAGATTTGAATTGCCAACCTCTTGGTCAGCAGCTGTAGCATTTAACCACTACCCCACCAGGGTTTCCACTTGTGATGAAGCTGTGTGGACATACACATTATTGAATGTGTAAGTTCTTCCCACATTAATTCATATATTTAATGTGATTTATAACTTGACAGAATTATTCTAAGGTAGATATGGAAGACTAAGGCAGCAGGTGTAGAAATTGCAGAAGAGATTTCTGGAAAAGGAAAGCAAGGAGGGAGAACTTGTGCTAGCTACAAGATACTGTATTTTAAAGCTCTGGCATTAAAATTGTGGGGTACATTGAGGATGAGACAAAAGCTGAATGAAGTAGAGCTGTAGAGAGCCCAGGAAGAGCCCTAACTGGTGTCAAACTCAGGTACAAGGTGAAGGAGCCAGTTCTCATCAGTAGGGATGGATGGGTGGATCGTTCAGGGTGTAATTCCACAAGGCTGGTGCTCAGCAGGTCCGTGCACTAGCAGCTGTGGGGTTGTTAAATGACTGAAGAAATTCTCTATTAGTTGGAAAATTGTTCTCGTGGTACCTCTCCTCCCAGGCTGCACCCCTTCCTTGTCCCCATCCAACAATGAAATAGCTAACACCTGGACCTTTCGGCCATCAGTGGACACTCAGCCCTGCAAAGTCCTTGCCTCCCATAGTTCTTGTTACACTTTACTTTCTCCTACAGTTTTCTAATCTAGAGACAGATGGCAGCTGAAGAATAAACTCCAGAACATTATAGAAGGAGGAGGAGGAGGAAGAGAAAGAGAGAGAGACAGGGAAGGAAAGAAGGGAGAAAGGAAGGAAGAAGGGATGGAGGGAGGGAGAGAGAGAAAAGAAAGAGGAGGGAGAGAAGAAAGGACACTCCTCACCCCAACTCCATGGGGGCCCCCTGAGCTGATGAAGGCCCTGGGAATCCGTAGACCTGCTTGGTGTCCTGGCACTGGTGACGGTCAGAGACCGGCCTCTTGTTACAGCTCCTTTGGGACTGACACAGGGCAGGGAGCCGTGCAGGCTTGATCTTTTTTCCAGGTGAAGCATTGCTCCTCTGTCTAACTTGGAGTCTATTTTTCCAGGAGATAATGCAGAATGAAAACATTTCTCCAAGGCAATAGCAGGTGCACAGGTTTGATTCTTAAACACGGGCCCAACCTGGTGCAGAGGGAAGAACAGGGGCTGGCGTGGTGTTCTTTGCGGCAGCCCCGGAAACTGGCCACGTCCCCTCTCATAGCCAGCCCCTCAGGAGCTGGCCTTTCTTTAAATCTTTCATTAAATGTCCGTTTTGGAGGCTGCACTCAGGATCTATGAAACATACCAAGCAAGGGCATGTCATCGCATAGAAAAGCTGAAACACTCAGGTAACGAGACAGGAGATTTTTTTTTTTTAATTCTAACTGTATAATATCAAACTCCAATGTGTGTGGAATTCAGGGCATGGCAGAACTCAGCCTGCACAGAAGGGCCAGAGTGGCAGCTCACCGCCGTCCTGGGCGGATTGGCTTGTGGGTGGCATCTTGCCCGGGTTCTGGGGTCTGACTTGGCCTCTCCTTGACCGTGTGTCTTGGAGTGAGCCCCTCCCCGTGAGATCGGTGCCGGGGCTCTTTTGGATGGAGGTGGAGAGAACAGTCTCACTTACTGGTAGCAAGAGGTCCAGGTCAGAGACAAAAAGTGGGGGTGTAGAGTGACAAACATGGAGGGGTCCCCTGGAGAGTGTGGTAGGGACCACGGACAGAGCCAGGGGCCACCAACACGTTGGGGTGTGGAGAGTATGGGGGCCTCATCATCATCGTATTAGAGTAAGACCTGTGAAAGCTGGAACCTGTCGGAGAAGGAAAACGCAAATATTTTCCGCTAAAACCAGTGATAGAAAAGTGGTAAGACTGCACCCTGTCAAAGGTGGAAAACTTGTGGGACCTGGAAAAACAAGGCAGTCCCGCCGAGTTCCGGCTCTCACAGGTTTCACTCTCTATATAGGTGATGCAGTGCTTACGAGCTCACCTGGTAACCAAAACGTCGGCAGCTCAGGTCCACCAGCTGCTCCTTGGAAACCCTGTGGGGCAGCTGTACTGTTCTGTAGGGTCACTATGAGTGGGAATTGACTCGATGGCAGTGGGTTTGGTTTTTATATAAAATTATTAATTATATTATTGTTGTTATAATAGCATTATATGTTATACATTATATATAGACAATTACTGCTTGTGTTATTACAGTGTTATTATTTAACGAGCAGTTGGGGTCTCCTCCTCTTGATGCCCCTCACTGCTCAGGCACAGAAGCCCCTCCTCAGCGGCCGGGGGAACTCCTAGGGGCTGGAACCTGAGCTGGGTCACAGGACCGGGTAAGAGAAGTGCGTTCTGGAAGGTGTGGCCTCTGCCCACTGTTTTCCAGGTGTGGGCTCTCTCATTCCTTCTCAGCTCCCTTCCCTCCAGCAGCCAGTTCTCCAGTGTCACCAATGTTCCCGTCCTGTGCAGGTTCCGGGGACTTCTCTGTCTTGAGACATTTATGTGATTAGGTGTTTCCTGAAGGGGCTGCCCATGTCTCATGAGAGCTGCAGGGAGGGGAAGGTGTGCTGGGGCGTGCTGTCCAGGCGTCCCACTGAACCCCACAACTCCTCCGTGAGCAGGATATCAGCCTGTCTGTCTGTCTCTCCTTTCTCTCTCTGTCTCTCAGCCTTTCTCTCTCTCTCCCTCTGTGTCTCTGTCTCCTCTCTCTCAGTCTCTCTCAGTCGTTCTTCCTTTCTCTCTTTTTCCCCTCTGTGTCTCTGTCCCTCTCCTCTCTCTCTCGGTCTCTGTCTTTCTCTCCCTCTCCCTCTGTGTCTCTGTCTCCTCTCTCCCAGTCTTTCTCAGTCGTTCTTCCTTTCTCTCTTTTTCCCCTCTGTGTCTCTGTCCCTCTCCTCTCTCTCTCGGTCTCTGTCTTTCTCTCCCTCTCCCTCTGTGTCTCTGTCTCCTCTCTCTCAGTCTCTCTCTCAGTCGTTCTTCCTTTCTCTCTTTTTCCCTCTGTGTCTCTGTCCCTCTCCTCTCTCTGTCTCTCTGTTTTTCTCTCCCTCTCTCCTCTCTGTTTCTCTATTTCTGTCTCTCTGTGTTTCTCTCCCTTTCATTCCCTATCTCTCCCCTGTCTGTTTCTTTCTCCCCTTTCAACCTCCTCATTTGTCTATCTGTGTCTGTCTGTCTGTCTCTCTCTCACACACACACACACACACACACACACCCTCTCACACTGTCTTGCTTTGGGGTGCAGTGCGATTGAGGACTTCAGCCCCGGCCTCTCTGGCCCCAAGCCCCGTCCCTCCCTCTAACCCCGCTCCCCTCCTGAGGGCTGCCTTTCTTGCCTCTGCTGGCAGCACCCACGACCCCCAGCCCATGTCTTGGATAAACTCACCAACTCTGCGTTTTCCAGAGAGTGTGGGAGCCCCTCTTCTTGTAGCCTCACTGCCAGCCACCTTCGCTACCTGGCCTTTCCTGAGCCTGAGACCATTAATGAGGGGGTGGCCGGAAAACAGACCAGGGCGTTTGTTCTGCTCCTGTGCTCGGCCCCAGCTGAAATGAAAGTCCTGCGATCTCACCACACCAGCACGCCCTGCCTCACAGGACACACAGCTCGCTGGAAGCACGCGCACCTTCAATTTCAGTTAGCATTGGCTCGTGGCGCCTTTGCTGTGACTCGGGTGGCTTTTCGGGAGCAGGAGCTGCTGACACTGGAGCTTCACTGCCCTCTGGCCTCTGGCCTCTGCACCCAGTGGCTAATGATCTGTAGACCCTCACATATCCAGGAGCAGAACTCCCTATTGAAAGAAGCAGTCTCCTTTGTGTACTACCTTACAAAGGCGTTGGTTCCGAGATTAGGGGACTCTGAGGGAAGGTGTCTGGAGTGCTGTGGAGTGATAACTCAATTCGAAAAGGCTTCCAGGAACAAAGTTTCCTTTCACAAAATAAAACGGTGCTCACAGCCAAGTCAGTGATGACAGACAGGTGCCAAGGACCAGGTAGACCCGTCCAGGTGTGCACCTCCCAGGGTGCGTCAGGGCCCAGGGGCTTCAATGCTTGAACACCACTGGGCTGGTGTTTAGGGTAGATTCTTTCTTTTCTTTGTATTGTTGTACAAATACATATAACATGACATTTGCCAGTTCAGTGTTTTTCAGGTGTGCAATACAGTGGGTTTGAACCGCCAACCTTTCAGTTAGCAGCCAAGCTCTTAACCGTTGTGCCACCAGGCCTCCTTCCCTCATCTATAATTGTTGCCAAATTTCCCACCCTTCGCTGGGGTTTACAGTGGGTCTTGACATCTTGGCATTGTCACTTGGCTTGACTGGTCAATGTCAAAGGGGAGAGGCTATCCAGTGTGGCCACAAGGAACAGGACTGGAGACAGTGTGAGAGAGGGTGTCCATCAGTTGTAGCTGCCCCCGAATGGAGTGGGCTGCCCTGCTATGCGACCTTGAACCCTGGGGGTGCTCAGTCAAGGGCTGGGAAACCTGTGGCCAGCAGTGCCAGTCGGGGCCTGGGGCAGGAGCAGTTTTGGGTGAGATGGACTCGGAAGTTCCTTTGACAAATCTTTTCCTCCAGGTTCTACTTTCCTGATAATTCCTTTAGCAACCTGAGCGCGGCTTTTGGGTTTTTGTGTTTCTTTTATGTCCACTCTGTGCTTTGTTATTGGCTTACGTGGCTCTCGAAATCCCCTGCAGGAGAGAATTTGGAGGAGGGTCTTTAAGTGAATCTTGTTTTATTATGTGGCTTGGGCTGGTGAAATGTCTCTTCCTTCGACTGAAGCCTCCTGTGAGTTGTGGCTCCTCGTGGAGAAGTGGGGGAGCCTCAAGCCCTAGGGGAGGCAGTCCAGAGCTTCGCCATATTTGAGGTACATTCTTTTCACCACATAACTCATTTTTTAAATTCTCTGCTGATCTGAAATCCACTTGCGCTCTTCTGCAGCTGCTGGTCTCCGAGGAGCCGAGCTGGCTTACTTGATGTTAAACAGGAAAAATAAGGCGAGGAAAAACAGAAAGTGAAGAAGGGCTGGGAGACACAGAGAAGCCAAGCAAACCCGGGATGGCCCACGTGCATTATCATCCACTATCCTTTAATTCCGGTGGAAATAAAAGGATTGGGATTTTTAGGACAGGTCAGGGGAGATATTTAGCATTTGAGCAACAGAGTTTTCTAGAAGCCTAGCTGGGGGAGTGCACTGAGGACACGGGGCTAAAGATGATTCCCAGTTTCAGGGGTGTTTGGAAGACCCCGCGTGGGGACGCGTTGACTATGCCTCGCAGAAAGGGAGGTGGTTTTCAGGAATGAAAAGCTGAAAGGGGAGTGTTTCTCCTGGTTTACCAGCTGTGAGACACACATACCTGTGGCTTTTCTCTCCTTTGTCCGCAGGCTTCAGTCGTGGACAGTGATAAGAGTTGTTCAGGGAAGCCAGAAAGCCATGTGCAGCGCGTCTGGTTTCAGTTCGTCCCTAGCCACAGGGTTCACTCAACTGCCCTCCTCTGTGTGGATCTGAATTCCTTCCAGATACCTTCCTCCCTTCAGAAAACCTTCCATTAAACCCAGGCCCAGTACCCGAGAAGGCACTGGGAGTGCTCATGCACTAAACGTTTTGGGGGAAAATGCAGTATTTCACCCTGATACACCAGCTATTTAGGACAGCCTCGTCCGATACCAGCTGTGCTACCAGGTGTGTGAGTGAACGCTCAGGTTTTCCCTTGCGATTTGATAGTTCTTGGGACCATGGAGGCCCCCAGCCAGGTCTCCGCATTTCCAGCTGAGAGAAGTCAGGTCCAGCTTGGAGACGAGATGGGCCCGAAGTCACGCAGATCATCGGTGGCAAAGGTGAAAGTGTGGTGTGTCGCCTCCCTCTTGGGGTCCTCAGTGCCTGGCCTTTAAGGTGGGAACGGAGCTGTCAGAGGGGGTGGCCGTGCCCTGGGGGAGGGACTGGTTCCTGCCTGCTGTGGTCCAGTCTTCCCTCCCTCAGACTTCCCAGTGCCCAGCACAAAGAGTCGCCAAACACTCTGAGAAAAGCCAACTGGGTGCCACTTTTATTTAGTGCAGGAGAAACGGCTGAAAATGAAAAACTGGCTTTTGGTAGGTTAGTTCTGCACATTTGACCAAGGGTAAAATGCAGTGAACACAGTAAAATGTAGCACGGAGATGTGTATTTATGACTCTGCTGTTTATTGCTGCCAACGGTTAAGTGCTAAGCTGGTGATTTGAACCTACCCAGGGGCTTAACGGAAGAACGACCTGGCGATTTGCTCCTGTAAAGATTACAGCCTAGAAAACTCTATGGGGCAGTTCTACTCTGTCATGTGAGGTCACTAGGAGTTGAAAATCGACCCGATGGCACACAACGTCAACAACAGTGCCCTCGACATCTATCACGCCTACCCTAACACAGCAGAAGATGAGTAGGTCTGGATACTCCATCTGATCCCGGTCCCGTGGGTGTCTGCTGCCCAGTAGCCGAGCAGGTGAGATTCCAGGTGATAATACTGAGAATGATGATAAGAACCCTCCATGGAGACCGTCAGGAATCCAGCAAACCATGTTATAAATGCTTTGGATAACACTGAGAGGTAAAAGGGCTGTTATTGGATCATGTCCTGAAGGAAACCAAAGTGTTTTTTACTTCATTAAACTAAATTTATAATTTTAACTTAGAATCTCATTATTAACGAATTGCTCATGAAGACATAAAATAGATAGTGAACTTTATTCTTTAAAATGAAGAAGGCAGTGCCCATGTTTTATCTCCTGCCACACACCTCTTCTGGAGTCCGTGTCCCCAGCTTCTAGGGAGATGACATCAACCTCCGAATACCCAAGGGCACAGTTCTACTCAATGCTAATGCTGTCTTCAACAATTAAAACACCTGTAACTCAGGCTGCACAGTGTGGGGAAAAAATAATTTGTTTCCACATGATTTTAGCTCATTAAAAAAATAATTTATGGTTCTCTAGTCTATTAGTCTATGGGTCTGAGGCGGCGGTGGTCCTCACCTTCCATGCAGGAGACCTGGGTTTGATTCCTAGCCAGTGCACCTCCCACAGAGCCCCCATCTGTCAGTGGAGGCTTGCGTGGTGTTGTGATGCTGAACGGGTTTCAGTGGAGCTTCCAGACTAAGACAGACTAGGAAGAAAGGCCTGGGGATCAAGTTGCTTCCAAAAATCATCTAGTGAAAACTTTATAGATTCCAGTGGTGTGATCTGCAACCGATCATGGGGGTGGTCAGGATTGGGCAGCTTTTTGTCTCGTGTGCGTGGGGCCACTATGAGTCATGGTAGACTCAATGGCAGCTAACAACATCTCTTATCCCTATTTTAGAGACAGGAAATAGAAGCACAGAGAGGTTAAGCACCCAGCCTAGAGACACACAGTCAGTAATGGCAGTTGGGGCGTTTAAATCCAGGCCTCTCTGCCCACAGGGCCTGCACACTTAGTCACAGCACAGCACCCACACCCTAGATGGACCAGTTGCACCCTGGGTGCTCTATAAATGCTTGTCTTTGTGTAAAACGTGGCACTAACCTGCCAGCACTGGGCAGCATTTCATTCTGTTGTGTGTGGGGTAGCCACGAGTTGGGGACAGACTCAAAGGCAGCTAATGACAACAAGGTATGGGGGAGGATTCAAATTTCTTTTCAGAAGATGTCGTATGATTTCTGGTGCTTTAAAGATGAGAACATACATGCATGGTACCTCCTTACCCAACCTTCTTCACCTCTCCCACAATTGGAAGGTATGTACTTCCAGACCCTTTTTTGGAGCCATGGGAATGTTGGACGCGTGTAGCATTCCAGGCCACCATCTTGGCATCATGCTTATTCAGCCCACTAGATTCTTTGTAGTGCCTGTGAACTGAGCAGGGGCAGAGGAGGGTGAGCAGGAGGGGGCAGGGAGTGGTGTGACATTGGAAGGGTCATTTGTCTGGTCCGTGGTGACTCGGCTTTCAGCACAGCTTTTCAGCAGCAAGAGAATTTTCCATTGAAGGAGACTTCAAAAGACCCTCCCACTGCCACATCTTCCTATCACGGCAGCCACCACAGAGAAGACAGAGAAGCATTTTGTCGAGGCAGCCCCCGAAGACTTGATTTGGAGGTCAGACATTTGCAATGTCTAAGAACATGCTTGAATAATTTACTTTAAAATCTTAAAAAGCAAAGACATCACTTTAAGGACTCAGGTGCTCCTGACCCAAGCCATGGTGTTTTCAATCACCACATATGCATGCGAGCGCTGGACAATGAATAAGGAAGACAGAAGAAGAACTGACGCCTTTGAATTATGGTTGTTGACAAAGAATATTGGATATACCAAAAAAAAAAAAAAAAAAAAAACCAGACCCAGTGCCATCGAGTTGATTCCGACTCATAGCGACCCTACAGGACAGAGTAGAACTGCCCCATAGAGTTTCCAAGGAGCGCCCGGCAGATTTGAACTGCTGACCCTTTAGTTAGCAGCCATAGCATTTAACCACTACGCCACCAGGGTTTCCACTGAATACGCCATGGACTGCCAAAAGAACGAACAATTCTGTCTTGGACGAAGTACGGCTAGAATGCTCCTTAGAAGCAAGGATGGTGAGACCTTGTCTCAGGTACTTTGGACATGTTATCAGGAGGGAACAGTCCCTGGAGAAGGACATCATGCTTGGTAAAGTAGAGGATTAATGAAAAAGAGGAAGACCCTCAACGAGATGAATTGACACGGTGGCTGCAACAGTGGATTCAAACGTACCTAACTGTGGTGAGGAAGACGCAGGACCGGGCAGCATCTCACTCTGTTATGTATGGGATTGCTACGAGGCAGAACCAACTTGACAGCACCCAACAACAACGACAAAGCAGAGATGCAAAGAGAACTTCAAGGAAAGACCAATCTACCTGTACATCTCGGAGCTTCGTTCCAATCCAGAAAAGAAACTTCCACGAAAGCCTTGAACCATCTCAAGCTGTGACACAGAAGCACACTGCACCAGGATGAGCCTCCCAAGGACAATGAAGCCCAAGGAAACCTTAACAGAAATGACACCATCCTGGCTTCATAAGAACAAGGTGGTCCATCACCTGGAGGGGGAGGGGACACCAAGAGTGGCACTGCCCAGCTCAGTAATAACACGCCTTCTCTTCCTTGATACGGCATCGTCATCTCAATAAAAGGGATGCCAATTAATGATTTGACCTGTTGTTACCAATTTAAGATGCAGAGATGTCATTATACTGATCTTTAGTGTTTTGTCCTTATTGTTGATTTTAATGAAATTTGAAACAACCAAGTTAAGTTCTTTCACTGGTTTGTTCAGTATCTTGTTCCCCACATCTTTTTTCCTGTAATACCAAGGTTCCCCAACCACTGTTCTGCTACCCTGTGAATTTTCAGGAATCTACTCCTAACATGTGGCAGATATTAGTGTAATGAAGTTATCAAAGTGAGTTTCTGGAGTGAACATCTATAAATTTACTTTTTCTGTTTTAGACAATCCTTTGTTTTAAAAAAAAAAATTATTTGGCACTTGAGGCCAACTCAGTGGTACACCCAAATGTTGAGCCCACTTCCTTCCATTCCTCCAAACCCCTAAGGTAGGTAGAGCCATGCGACTAGTTCCAGCCAATGAGCTTTGGGAGGAAGTGACATCAGCACTTCCAGGCTAAGTGTGGAAGGACCAGTGCTCAACACTCCAGTCTCTTCCACTGCCCATGTGGTGGAAAAGGCCGTGTGTCCCAATGGCACAGCTCCACAATGGTGGAGCCTGTACCAGCCTGCAACCCTGAGTGACTGTGTGGAGCAGAGCCCCTGTGCCTGCACTGCACCAGAAACAAGAGCAAGAAGTGAACTACTGCTCTGTCAAACCACTGAGATTCAGGAGTTGTTTAAGGTACCCCAGAAGAAAGGCCTGGCAACCCATTTCCAAAAATCCACCATTGAAAACCATATGGAGTACAGGTTCTACTCTGACACACGTGGTGTCGCCGTGAGTCAGAGTTAATTCAACAGCAACTGTGGTTTTTTTTGGTTGTTACAGCAATAGGGCTTAACTTATCCTGACTGAGATAGCACTGAATTAAGAAGGAAAGCAATTTAATAACTCTTAATATCTCTTTCATGTTGTGTTGAAAGCCTTGTGCTTTGCTTTGTGAAATGGCTATATTCCTGGCGAAATTATATAAAGGGAGTCATTTAAGTTAATTTTAGGGGAGCTCAATTTCTGAAGACACTTTTCACTCAAGTTTTTTTTTTTATGTAAGTCATTAAAATTTTCCATGGTGTAACCATGGCTTCATTTATTTATTAAATGTGGAGCTCTAGGTACCACGGAGCCCTGGCGGCACAGTGGTTAAGCATTTGGCTTTTAACCAAAAGGTCGGTAGTTCAAATCCACTAGCCCCGCCTTAGAAACTCTACGGGGCAGTTCTATTCTGTCCTACAGGGTCGCTGTGAGTCAGAGTCCACTCTACGGCAATGGGTTTGGGGTTTTCTTTCTTTCCGAGTGGTGCCCTTATGACGTAGGGAGGACACAGGGAAAAGATGCCCCATGAAGATGCATCTACGCGCCAAGAAACGCCGAGATGCCCAGAGCTGCCAGAAGCCGGAAGGGACAAGGAAGGGCCTTACGCTAGAGATGGTAGAGAGAGCATAGCCCTGCCAACGCCCTGAACTCCCAGCCTCCAGAGCTGTGAGAGAATAACCTTCTCTTCTTTAAAGTCACCCCCTGAGTGGTATTTTGTCCTTGCAGCCCCAGGAGACGAAGAGAGTTATTACAGGCTAGCAATTTCAAGAAACACGTACAGAAGAGCTGACACGATCCATCAGCCACACAGTCTGTGGGACGGTTTTCCACTTAGGTTTTATTTTCCGAGATGCGACTCTGTGTGTCCGTGAGCAATGGCTTCTTCTTTCCTCCGTTTTGTAGTCCTGGAAAAACTCAACTGTTTGGGAAAATGCAGAATAATTTGGGTTTTTTTTGTTTGTTTAGCTATTCAAAGACATTTTGAAAACAATAAGGGCCATAAGACTTATTTCGGTATGTGAAAATGTAGAAGAGTGGGTTTCTGTCTTAGTTACCTAGTGGTGCTGTAACAAAAATACAACATCTTAACAGAGAGAAATTTATTCTCTCACAGTCTAGAAGGCTAGAAGTCTGAATTCAGGGTGTCAGCTCCAGGGTAAGGCTTTCTCTCTGTGTCGGCCCTGGAAGAAGGTCCTTGTCATCAATCTTCTCCTGGTCTAGGAGGTTCTCAGCCCAGGGACCAAAAGATGAGCTATCCTTCTGGCTCTTGTTTCTTGGTGATATGAGGTCCCCCTGTCTCTCTGCTCACTTCTGCCTTTTATATCTCAAAAGAGATTGTCTTAAGATACAACCTAATCTTGTAGATTGAATCCTGCCTCATTAACATAACTGCCTGTCATCCTGCTTCATTAACATCACAGAGGTAGGATTTACAGCACACGGGAAAATCACATCAGATGACAAAATGGCGGACAATCCCACAATACTGGGAAACGCGGTCTAGCCAAGTGGGCACATAGTTTTGGGGGACACAGTTTCATCCATGACAGTTTCAATCTAGGATTTTTTTTTTTTTAATTGAACAACAACAAAGATATGTCAGGATCTCTTTGCTTGCCCCCTGAGGCCTGGAGTGGCCTGGGCAGTAAGGGTTGCCCTCCCTAAACACTCATGTCAGGGACAAAGCTCGCCAGGGCTCCGGTGGTTCTCCATCTCACAGGCCTGCCCTTCACGGGCTGGAATTGCCCGGCCCCACCATCAAAAACAGCACCAGGACCTTCAATTCTTTACAACCCTCAGACACCACAGGTGACGCTGCCGGCTCTAGGTGGACTAGGAATACATGCATACCCACTCATACGTGACAGTGGGAGCCCGATCCTTCTAGATCCAGAGGTGCCCGACCCCCTTAGTCCTGCAGACATGCTGCCCTCCAGACAAGAGACACTATTAGACTTGTGTATTGGGAAATTACGTAGCCCCGGTGGTGCAGTGTTAAGAGCTAAAGCTACTAACCAAAATGTTGGTAGTTTGAATCTACTCTATGGGGTATTTCTACTCTGTCCTATAAGGTTGCTAAGAGTCAGAATTGACTCAGCCAGTGGCAATGAGTTTGGTTTTGGTTATCAGGAAGTTCAGGAGCCCTGGTGGTGCAGTGGTTAAGTGCTCGACTATTAACCAAAAGGTCAACAGTTCAAACACACTAGGTGCTCCAGTGGACAAAAGACCTGGCAATCTGCTCCTGCAAAGATTACAGCCTAGGAAGCCCTATGGGGCAGTTCTACTCCATCACACGGGGTCACTATGAGCTGGAATTGACTCGACACCGCACAACAACAACCAGGAAATTACAAGCTTGAATCTCAAAACCAAAATGTTGGGAACTGCAGTTCTTTGTGTGAGAGAGGCTGGCTGATATCTTTCTGGGAGAAGGTACCTAACACATTTTCCAGAGGAAACATCAGCACCAGGTGCTTTTAGGTTAGCTACTAATCCTGGCATTTTCCCGAAGGTTCCTGCTCCTAGTAAATCTTCCCGATAGCAGCACGGCACTCATTAACACCCGCCCAGACCTGGTCTCCTTGCCACACCTGTGTGGATGGCACTGGTCCTGGCTGGAAACTAGTGGGGCCTTCTATCACTGTAACTTTCCTATCTTTATAAGTGATCTTTATAGAAAAAAAAAAAAACAACCGTTGTATCCAGTCGACTCCAACTTGCGACAATCCCACGTGTGTCAGAGTAAAACAGTGCCCCATAGGGTTTTCAGTGGCTGATTTTTTGGATGTTGATTGCCAAGCCTTTCTTCCGAGGCTCTTCTGGGTAGCCTCAGTTTAATGAGGGGCTCGGATAGCATTCCCGCAAGGCTGGTAACCTTTTCATCATACTCCTCTGGGTTCTGATCTTGATGTACGTTTCTATATTAGCCGTACCTGAGGCTTGCAGGCTCACAGGTATGTGTTCAGTGGAGGGGCAAGCCTGGGGGTGAGAGGAGCAGTCTGCCAAATGCCTTCCTTGGCAGATCTATGAGACAGGAGAGTGAGGGAGCTATTTTACCCTCGAGGAGCAGGCCAAGGTCAGGAAAGGCATGTGGAGGCCCAGAGGTGGCGGTGCGAAGACCCGGCTGGGTTCTCTCTGCTGCCTGACAACACCATCACTCCGCGTGTGCACTGGGAGGTGCCCAAGACAGGTGCTGCCACGGTTTCAAGGTGGAGAGCACATCTAACACACTCAGCTGATCTTGGGGTCTCTGCCACCTCTCCCACTCTGTACCTGTGCACTGAGAGAGACCCCAGTACTGTCCTGCAGGGCTCGCTGAGTTATCAACCAACGGATGCAGGAAAACCAGGCTACATGGGAAAGTCCATATTCGGTGCAAATGTTTAAGGATGGCCCATTACGAAACCAGACCCCGAGTCGTCAACTCAATTCTGACTCCTGGCAAGCCCGTGTGTTACAGGGTAGAACTGCTCCAGGGGGGTTTCTTGGCTGTGATCTTTATGAAAGCAGGTTGCCAGGACTTTCTTCCGTGGCACTGCTGGCAGGGTTCGAACCGCCAACCTTTAGGCTAGCAGTCACGTGCAAACTGTGCCACCCAGGGACCTTTGCTGGAGGCAAGACCTCTGGAGCTGAACGTTGGATTTGGTTAATGGAGTAGTAGTTCACCATTTGCCTGGTTATCTCCAGCTCTTATCAAACGTGAACATGCTCTGTTTAATGGGTTATATGGAACTGTGTTGGCTGATTTGAGTGGAGCTCATGCTGCAGGGGCCACACACACCTGCTCTTGGACCCTGGAACTGTGGCTCCAAGTGGGCTGTTGCTAGGCAACCACGGGGGTCCTTCCCCAGCCTCTGAACCTCCCGCCCCCAGCCCCACAGGCCAGTCCAGCCTAGTGGCTCACTTGCCCTGCCCTGCCTCCACAGAGTCACACTGAGGGCCGTGTCCTCTGCTCACTGGTCTTGCTCCAGCCCCTCTCTCTCCAGGCCTCAGCCAAGGACCACACACATCTCATGACTCGGTCTCTGAATTGCTCCCATTGGCAATTTAATTCTCCTGTCGTATGTTATTTTTATCACCGTCACAGGCTTCTGTGAGCCGATTTTACCTGAACTGGGGCAACGTCTTCAACCTTTGAGTGTGTGCTAGTGGATTTCTTAATTCGACGTGCTTGCCAATCAGAGGTCAGCCTTATTCACGTGGTGCAGGCGTTTCAGAACCAGAGGCAGGCTAAAAATAAACGAATCCAGAGCTTGGGGAGTGAAGGCCTTGCCCCAGTTGCAGAAGGGTTGGGTTTACCAAGACCTCAAATGCCCTCCCCAAAGCTAACAATGCCGAGATTCGGTGGGGCCTAAAAGACCTTCACCAGCCAGGCCCTCCTGTGAGCTCCTGGCTCTCCAAGTCAGCCACATTCTTCAAGTGTCGGCCGGAACCTGGGCCCCAGAGACTTGTAGGATTGATTGGGCTTTGGGTTAGTGTGAATCATCCCATCAGTGAGCGAAGGTTTTCCATCCTTCGGAATATCCGTGAATGCATGCTTAAAATATCAAAAATAGTGTATTTACCTGGATCGTCTGGAAAACAGATTGCCCCATAAAATCGTTTGTTGTTGTGGTTAGTTGCTGTTCAGTTGGCGGCAACTCACGGCAACCCCACGTACAACAGAGCAAAATGTTGCCCAGTCTTGCACCATCGTCACGATCGTTGGCATGCTCGAGTCCACTGTCGTAGCCACTTGTATTCTGAGTTCCATCCGACCTCATCTTCCTGCACTATACTGGACAATATGTGGTTGTGATCCATCTGGTTTTCATTGGTGGCTAACTTTCAGAAGTAGCTTACAGATCTTTCTTCCTACTCTGTCTTAGTCTAGAAACTCTGCTGAAACCTGTTCCCCATGGGTGACGCTACTGGTATTTGAAATACCGGTGGTATAGCTCCCAGCATCACAGCAACACACGAGCCACCACAGTAGGACAGACTGACAGACGGGTGGTAGAAAATCAATTTCAGCATAGTCATTTCTGTAAACAGTTTCACATTTTAAAACTGAATACATTTTAGAGATGAATCTTGGGAACTAAAAGCTGGCGTAGTCATGGATAACTCATCGCCAGAGTTGTTTCATTACTCACAAGAGTGTTATGGCCTCTATTTTTTAAGCATTCATGGGAAGTAATCCCAGAAATATTTTTTTTGTTTTGTTTTGTTCTTACATTTTCCCAAACTCTCTGCTCCCCAATTAGAACCGATGAGGTGTGGGTGCTCAGAGAGCAGGCCCTGGCATCAGAACGCCCTGAGTTTGATTCCCGGCTCTTCTGTCCCTGTGTGGTGGGCCGCCAGCACTGGGCACCAGCTCTCAAAGTCTCCACTTATTCATATTTCCAACGCGGACCATCGGAGCACCTACCTCATGAGATGTTGGCACCTTCAGCAGAATCCCACATGTAAAGCAGGGGGTCTGGCTCTCAGGAAGCCCGAGTGTTGGCTGCCATCACCCACCCCACAGCCCTCCTTTAGCACTTCCGACACACTCCCAGTCATTCCAGATGTGGGAGACTGTACCTAACGGGTCCTCCCTACTCCCTCACTGTCCATCCCCAGTCGGCCTCTACTGAAATGGATCTTCCCTGGTCACTTAAACCAAAAACCGGTTGCCATCAAGTTGATTCCAACTCATGGTGACCCCATGTGTGTAGAATAGAACTGCGCTTCATAGGGTTTTCAAGGTCGTGACCCTTCAGAAGCAGATCACTAGGCCGTTCTTCCGAGATGCCTCTGGGTGGGTTTGACCTGTCAACCTTTCAGTTAGTAGTCAAGCACTTACCTGATTGTGCTACTCAGGGACTCCTTCCCTAATCATTTACCCATTGCTGTCGAGTTGATTCTGACTCAGCGACCCTATAGGGCAGAGTAGAAGCTCGTAGCGTTTCCAAGGAGTGCCTGGTGGATTTGAACTGCTGACTTTTTTGGTTAGCAGCCAAGCTCTTAGCCACTGTACCACCAGGGCTCTGACTCTCTAACTGTCAAGTTCAGCATCCTATTTCTCCTTTCTGACATATGGTTGGAAACGCTGGTGGCATAATGGTTAAGTGCTACAGCTGCTAACCAAAAGGTCAGTAGTTCAAATCTACCAGCAACTCCTTGAAAACCCAATGGAGCAGTTCTACTCTGTCCTGTAGGGTCGCTATGAGTCAGAATCAACTCCACCCCAACAGGTTTGGGTTCCCCCCCTTTGGCATATGGTTCACCCTCCAGCAGGGGGGCTGCACCCAGTCGGCCATTCTTGAAATCCACCCACTCTTGGTTTCCACGCACTTCCTCCTATCAAAATGTTTATTTTTAGCCTCCCTTATGTCACCTCCTTCTGGTTGCCCTTAAATGTCTGTACCCCACTTCTGTCATAAAAAAAAAACAAAAACCAAGCCCGTTGCCGTCCAGTCGATTCCAATTTATAACGACCCTATATGACAGAGTAGAGCTGCCCCATAGAGTTTCCAAGGCTGTAATCTTTACAGAAGCAGACTGCCACATCTTTTTCCCAAGGAGTGGCTGATGGGTTCGAACCTCTGACCTTTCGGTTAGCAGCTGAGTGTTTAGCCACTGTGCCACCAGGGCTCCTTGATTCTGTCATAGAAAGGAGGAATCCAGAGACCTGGGTTCAATCCTAGCAAAGCAACGGGATCTTGTGGAAGCTACGCAACCTCCCTGAGCCTGATTCTTCATTCTTAAAGGAGAGGACAACGCCTGGTTGCTAATTAACTGATAATTCTCAAATCAGTATCTGGGTTTCAGTCCTGAATGTTTTCTGCTGAGTGAACCTGAACTTAAGGGTGCCCTGAAGGCCCCTCACTCAATATACCCAACACTGATCTCACTATTTCCCCCAAATAGCTCCTTGTCTCATGTTTTCTGTTTGGCTCATGGGGTCACAACCCATCCAGCTTCCCAGACTGGAGTCCTCGGCCACCCTTCGCCTCATCCTTTCCCTCCTCCATCTAGTTGGTCACTGTTTCTTATCAGTTTAGCCTGTTGCTGACTCTCCAGCCACTGCCGTTGCCCGCCCTGATCCTCACCACCTCTCCTGGACCTCTGCAGGAGCCCCCAAACAAAGACCCTGCCATTGGGTCTTTCCTCTCCCAGCCATCCTTCAAACCCATCCCAAGGCTATCTCTCTGAAATGCAGACCTGGTCATGTCTTAGAGTGTTCACTGCCTGCTGCCATACGCAGCCATGCTGGTCTCTAGGCTGCCCGGTGAGGCCCTTCATGTCTGTCTGCTTTCCACAGTCACTGCTTGCCATCACCCCAAAATACCACACTCCTCCAAGCCACTTTGTCTCACGTCCTTTCACATTTCAGCCTACGACGCCTCTTTACCATCCCACCTGGGGCTCCAGACATCCTTGGAGACTGAGTTCTGACACCCTAATTCTTGGAGGAGCTCCCAGCCAAGTCCCTCGGAAACTTAATTTTTGCCTTCCCTGTACTAATTACTATGTATTATTGTTGTCAGGTGCCATTTTTATACCTTGTTATAACACTTATTGCATTTTGCTGTAAACCCAAAACACAAACCCACTGCCACTGAGTCAATTCCAACTCATAGCGACACTATAGGACAGAGTAGAACTGCACCATAGGGTTTCCAAGAAGCAGCTGGTGGATTCAAACTGCTGACCTTTTGGTTAGCAGCCGTAGCTCTTAACTGCTACACCACCAGGGTTTCCCATTTTGCTATAATTATTTATATTTATGATACATTTATATTTTATATCAAAATAATAGTAGACCTCTAAAACCCCAACTCATAATGACCCTATAGGACAGAGTACAACTGCTCTGTAGGGTTTCCAAGGCAGTAATCTTTATGGAAGCAGCCTGCCACGTCTTTCTCCCGTGGTGCAGCTGGTGGGTTTGAACCACTGACCTTGCTGTTAGCAGCTGAGGGCTTAACCATTGTGCCACCAGGGCTCCTTATGGACCTTTAAGTACTTCTATTATACCTTTATTATAGCACTTACATTTTGTTATATTAACTCATCTTTGCCGTGTGCCTTCCCCAGTAAGCTGTGAGCTGTCTGGGGACAGGGTCACCTCAGGCGTATTCACCAGCCAGCGTTGAGCTGAGCACCTGGCATGGAGAGGGCCTCAATGGGCATTTTCTTTAGCTGATGATGCTGCTGTCACGGGAGGGGTGTGTGTCTCTTCTTATATTCGTTTGTTCCGTCAAAAGACATTTACCTATTTAATGTCCCTGGGCTCAGATCCGGGTCTGGGGCTGTGGATACAGTCTTATGAGAGGAAGGGTGTCGGGGTCAGGAGACCTGGTCCCATCCTGCACCCACCGTGTGACTTGGAGTGAGCCCCCCTGTGGCCCCTCCCTTCATCTCTGCAATGACAGTGCCTGAGCCGATGGCTCAGTAGCCCTGTGAGGTGACAGGCCATATGCCCCTTCACCCACTCGCAGGCTGCATTTGGCAGCTGAGTTTGGTAGCATCAGGAGCTGTCCCAGCTCTCTGGTGAAGGACTTCCTGGATGGGGAAGGGGTCAGGCGCTCTGGTTATCTGATCACTGGACTTCCGGGGCCTCATTCTTAAGCCGGGGGAGTCCCCTTGGATGCTCCCCCCTGACTTATTGGGAAGAAATGGACCTAGGCTGGGAGCTCAGCTCACGGGACCTGGGTCCTGTGGGGCTTCCCTGCTGGGGCCCAAACAGAGCACACCCTAGGGCTGCCCAGGGGCAGTGGTTCTCAGGGTCTCCCCAAGCGAGGCCGGGGATGCTTGGAGGCTCCCATAGAGGGGACCCAGCTGGCATCCGCAGAGGCAGGCTGCTCCACACACAGTGCAGTGAGTCCCAAGGCTGAGCGGCCAAGCTGGCTGGAACGCTCCCTCCCCTTGAAGGCAGGCCAGTGGTGCCGAAACCACCAGGGAGCCGTGTAACGAGAGCTCCGGCCTTGTAACCGCTTGTTCTCACGCATGGAAGGCAAGCCAGGGGTCAGGCCGTGAGTCACGGGCCGGGAGGGGCGCATGGAGGCCGGGCGCTCAGCCGTCCACTGCCCCTGTGGCCTGGGCTGGGTCCTTGAGCAGAGGAGACAGAGAGGAAGCGGGGCCGGCAGCACCCAGCCATGGCTGAACTGCCCCCCCAAACACCCCAGCTCCGAGCTCAGCTCCAAGCAGCCAGCTCATGAAAGTCACGCTGGGGTCTGCCATGTCCCAAGCCACTGGCTGTGCCCCCAGCGAGGTCATTTCAGGAGCCGGAGAGCAGACTGCTGACCCATTTGCCGAGCTTCCACCTTCTGGTGTTCTCCTAACAAGAGCCATTGTCCACTGGGCATCCAGAGCTTTGTGGGATGGGGCACTCGGAGCACCCCCTCTGACTGCCCAGAGGGGCCAGTTAGCTTGGGCTCATCCTGCAGAGCATGTGGGTGCTAGTGACTGCCTAGGTGGTCACTGGCCTAATGAGAATTACATGGCTGTGCCTTCTGTCGACTCTTTGAAAAAGAGCCCAGAGCCTATGGTATGCCTCCCTGTCGCCATTCGGAGACCAGGACAGACACTCCTTAAAGGCTGAGGCATCTGGGGAAGGGAGGGACACAGCAAGGGGAGAGATGACCTCACTGGCCTCTGAAGAAAGATAGAGACAGTGAGAGAAGCAGGGAAGGAGAGAGAGAGAGACAGGGTTTTGTCTCTGCTTCTTCCCTCTCGTCATCCCGTGGCAGTAGTCATAATATCCTTAAACTCCTCCTTTGAAGATAAAGTTATCCATAGTAGGATCTGGGTGACAGAGGGCCACTCTGACCATCTGTCCCACCTTTGTCCTCACTTTTACAAGTTGATTCTCAAAGGATTACTGGAGGGGAGGGCAGGGATAGGTTTTGTAGTCATGTGGCACTGTCAGTTTTCAGCCCCTCTGGGCGTTTGAGGCCCACTCACAGCTGGAGAGGGAAGAAACCCCCCACTAGCCACCCTCACCCCACCCAGTGTCCAGCGGGGGCAGCTGGACCACCCACCACCCTGTTTCTCCAAGGTCTGGACATCCCAGATGGCAGGCCTGGCTCCATCCCATGGGGGTGGCCCTGTTTGCAGCCTGCTTCTCTCCTTGGTCAGTCTGCCCTGGTTAGAGCCCCACGCCTCCACCACAGAACATGGTCTGGAAAGAGGCTTCTCGTGCCCTACTTTGAAAGCCAGATACTTAACCCCTCCCATCTCTGGATAAGACGGTCTGGGGCAGCACTGCCCAGGCTGACAGGGGAGGGGGCAGCTGCCTGGGCCAGCCTGCACTCAGGGTCCCAGCAGTCTCTTCAACAGTCTCCTGAAGCCGGGAGTAAGCAAGACCCCTGAGCCAAGAGGGAGGGAAGGGAGTCTTCTTGCTGGCAACCATAGTCCCCGTGGCTCAGTCAGCCAGACGACCGCCAGCTCCAACGTCAGTGTCCACATGTGTGTCCTGACCCTGCCTACTTGCCCATGGCCACCCCAGGAGAGCCTGGGGCCTGCGCGTCTGGGGCACAGCCTTAGCCCTGGGTGACAGCCATGGGGTACCCCCGCCCAACTCCCTGAACCTCGCTCCTGCCGGTCTCTAACTGCTGTGTAAGCACCGGCAAGTCATAGCACTCCAGCCTCAGTTTCCCTCCCTGTAACCTGCTGGCTATCACAGATGTACCTGATACAGGCTGGACGTGCTCACTCAGCTCTTCCTGCCCAGGAAGCTCTCAGAAGGGCTGGGGTTTGTCCTCGTCAGAGGCCAACTCAGCTTGCCAGGCAGGGCCAGGCTCAGTGGTCCTCACCAGCTCCTGATGCCCGAAGCTGCTGGCCAGGACCACCCTTTGAGTGGTAAAAACACAGTGTGCTGGAGTCAGAGAGTCTGTTTTGGAGGTGACCTCAGCCCCGTTCTGATGGACACACCCATGCACACCCCACCAGGTGCAGCATGGCTATGCCACTCATTCCTGGAGACAACTAACAACAGGGCACCCCAGTGGTCGCCTTCCAGCCCAGCTCTGCCCCCTCCTTTCGCCCTGGGGTGGGGTGTCCCTGACAGTGGGGGGAGGGTCGCCAGAGTCATCCAGCCTTGCTCCCGCCTGATGCCTCAAGCCCCCAGTTCCTCCTCCATGGCCCACGGGTTCCCTGTGTGTAGAAGTCTAAGGACGCCATTTGTTTTCCAGTAAAACTCTGGGCACTCTGGAATGGACTGTCATTTACCAGGCATCCTTGTCACTGAGTGCCATCAAGTTGAGTTTTGGCTCATAGCAAACCCATATGATGGACAGTTTTCTTTTTTGTCTTTTAATTTTTTTATTGTACTTTAGATGAAGGTTTACAGAGCAAATTAGTTTCTCATTAAACAATGAATATGCATATTGTTTTGTGACATTGGTTGCCAACCACACAACATGACAACTTTCTCCCCTTTGGGTTCCTCGTTACCAGCTTTCCTGTCCGCTCCTGCCTTCTCGTCCTTGCCCCTGGGCTGGTGTGCCCCTTTAGGCTTGTTTTGTTTTATGAACCTGCCTAGTCTTTGGTTGAAGGGTGAACTGCAGGGGTGACTTCATTACTGAGCTAAAAGAGTGTCCAGGGGCCATACTCTCAGGGTTTCTCCAGGCCTGATGGAGGGTTTTCTTGGCTATAATCTTTACGGAAGAGGTCTTTCTCCCACAGAGCCAATGGGTGGGTTAGAACCACTCACGTTTCGGTTAGCACATGAGAAAGCAACCCACAGATGTGCCTGAGAGGGGGGTAGGGAACCCTCAAGAAAAGCCTCAAGGGGAGGCACAAGGAAGTCACCAGGGGAGTGAGCTGGGGCTCCAGGCCCCAGTTCTGCACACGCCCTTGTGGCTGGTGACCTTCTCCTGCTTGGGCTTGGCCAGCCACATGTGTGTCCTTTTGAGGCACATGGTCGCATGGTTCCAGTACCTCCACCTCCACCTGGCCCCTCAGTAACAGGTGACTGCTGGTGTCTGTTACTGCCCGCCCCAGGGCAGGGCTGCAGCTAGTGCCCCAGCTGGGCACCTGGTCTGGCAACCTCATCCCTGATCTCCCCATAGCCTGGGCCACCACCTGCCAAGCAGGGGCACCCATGGGCAATGGCGGCTTGTTCTCAATGGTCACGGAGGTGCTGGCTCTGCGTGCCACAGTGACAGCAGCTGCTGGTTTCTGTCCAGCCCCTTTATCGTAGTCCCTCATTCAACGTGTACTTGAGGATCATCTACTGTGTGCCAGGTACTGTCCTAGACCCGGAGGACCCAGCTGGGAAGAAACAGCACCTGCCCTCCAGAGCTCCTGGGGGGATAAAAAACATCCTTAAATGTCCGCCGGGCAGACAAGGCCCAGCATTCCGCAGACTGTGCTCGTTTAACCCTCCCAGTGCCCATGCTGTCGGTCCCATCATCACCCCTGTTGCCTGAGTTCCTCAGACGAGGAAACTGAGGCATAGAGAAGTTAAGCCCCTTTCTTCCCCATAGCCATCGCCCCTAAGTGGCAGCGCTGGGACTTAGCCCAGGGCCCGTCCCCTCCAATTCCTTACACAGAATCGCACTAAATGCACTCAGGAGTGACTGAGGCGTAGCTTCCCATTCCTTCCTTTACTGGTGGAGCAGTGCTTTACTCTAGCAGATCTCCTTGTGTTGACTGTCCTTGCATTCCTGGAATAAACCCTGTTGGTCCTGCCCATCAGTTCTTTAAACGGACTTGGCTTGAGTTTCTAGTCTCCCTTGGGAATTGTTGCATTTAGAGTTTCAGGCAGCCACGATCTACCTTTTGTCATTTCTGTCTTTGTGAACAAGTGTCAGAAGAAATAAAATGGGAAGTGTCCCCCTCATCTTTAAATTCTGGAATCGCCTAGGTAACATGGAAATTGCCTGTTTGTTAAAGGTTCGGTTTATTTCTCCTTGTTAAACTATCTGGTTTGTTACTCTTCGTGGGGTAGATTCAAATCTTTGATAACCTGGTCTATTTATTCTCTAGCTATTAATGCATTAAGGTGCCCTGCTTTTTCCTGAGTGAGTGTGGTAAACTGGATTTAGCGTAGTGCCTGAGAGCACAAGCTCACGAGACGGACCGCCTGGTTTCACACCCTACCGCCATCTTGCTCCCCGTGTGGCTTTGGGCAGATGGCAGCTTGGGGATACCGGCACCTACAGGTGTGCCCCTGCACCCCTGGGGTATCCGCCTTCACTTGACTTTGCAATCTCTGAGGATCTTCCACACAAGCTTTAGTTTCCCTTTAGCATTCTTATTGATTTATTTATTTTTGCAGCAGAAGGATCGTTGAACCGTTACCAAACTTGCAAAGACAGAGTCCTAATTCTTTTTCACTTGGATGGAAACGTTTTTCAAGTAGCATTTCCCCAGAAATGGCAGCTATGTGGTGTGTTTTCTGAGACCTTCTGTGCCTAAATGTGTTTCTTTTGCTGTCTCTCCCAAGCAATCCACACATCTGCGTGGCAGAGCCTTTGAGAGCCGCCATTCTTCTTCCATCAAAACTCTGAAAATCCTGGCCTTGACGGTCCTTTATCCGGTAGCACTAGCACAGAGCAGCCAACTCTAGTCTGCTTCTCTTTTGTTTCTTTTTATTTCTGGAAGCCTGCGGGAACTTTTCTCTACTCTTAGAATCCAGGAATGTCTCGCAATGTGGCTCGGCTGTCTGTCTTTCCTGTTTTCTGTCCCAGAACTCAGTGTTCCCTTAGAATCTGAAGACATGGGTCTTTCCTGGACGTGGGACCATTTCCAGTTCTTGTTATCTCTTTCATGACCCTTTCTCCTCCATCCGTTCCGTTGTCTTTGCCTTTTTGCTCAGCGTGCTGGGAGACTTCCAGGAACCTGTCCTTGATTTATAAATTTTTTTTTCATTATCTATTTTGCTCTTTCTTCCATTTTTTTAAAATCTCTGGTGGCACAGTGGTTAAGTGCTCAGCTCCTAACCAAAAGTTGGCAGTTCAAACCCACCCAGCAGCTCCATAGGAGAAAAGGTCTGGCGATCTGCTCCATAAAGATTTACAGCCTTGGAAACCCTATGGGGCAGTTCTACTCTATCCTATGGGTTCGCTATAAGTCTGAATTGACTCAACAGCGGCAGGTTTTTGATACTTTTTATTATTTCAAACAAGCCTGTTTTGTTTGCCGATGGCTCCTTTTCTTTCAAAGCCGACTATTCTTATTCTATCTGTGCAGAGTCCTCTGGCTTCTCCCCAGAGTGTAAATTCTGGTGTTTTGAAAGTTTGCTATCGGTCACTCAGGGCCATTGGCTCTAGATGCTTGGCTTGGAGACTTCGCCCTCTGAGCCCTCATTTGCCTAATGTATCTCATTTGTTTGGTGTCTACTCATATTTACAGGGAAACGTGATTTATAACGTCAAGTTGGTTCCGTCCCTCAAGCCAACTCTGGGTGATTGATGGGGTGTCTGGGGAGCTGTGTTGGAAATAGTAAGGGGGCTGCGGCCAGGCGTGGTGACAGGGGAGGAGAGTCACAAGAGAAGGACACTGCTCGCCAGATGCTCCAGAGCGGGGAGGGCTGGCCCATTCGAGATGCATTTGCCATTCCTGGTCAAGATCCATCAGGACAGATGGCAGGTGTGAGCTTTCTCCACAGCTGGGCACATCGCTGTTCATCTGAGCCTGGTACATTCTCCCCAGCCTGACATAACTGGAAGCCCAAGGGCTGGAGGCGATCTTCGTTCTAGGTGTAGTGAGTGGGAGGAGAGACAGCAACAGCAGGGCACAGGGGCAAATAGGCAGGTGGTAGCCCCTTGGGGGTGAGCTCAGAAACCGTGGAGGTCCCGTGGAGGCCAAGGTCATGCCACTTTCCACGCTGGGGGAGCCAGGTAAAGCATAGGCAACACCAGGAACACCTGCTTCATGCCGTGGACGACGGCCACATCCCTGGTGTTCTGTGGTCGGTTCCTGGCCTTCTGATCCTCACCTTCCACCCTCTAGTCTCCACTGCAGAATCTTGGGACAGGTGTGTGTCCTGTTCTGACTAGAGACTTCACACCTGTGCTCATCTCCCCCCAACTTATTTTTCACCTTCTTTAGAAGTTCTACATTATCTGTGGGTATTTCACCTCCGTCTCTTTCTGGTTGCAGAGTTTTGTCTTCATCTTTTTTTTGTTAACACTGTCTACCCTGTGTTCTAATTTATTAACAAACTTCTTCTTCTCCCCTGCTGTGGTTCTCTGATTCGTCCTGGGGCTTCCTCAACAACTAGTAGCATTCCTGGCACACAATGAATGCTCACTATGTGTGGGAAAGATGGACGGGTGGATGGAAGGGCAGGTGGATGGATGGGTGAATGAATGGATGGATGGGTGAATGGGTGGATGGGTGGGTGGGTAGGTGAGCAGATGGATGGATGGCCTTATAATAAAATCCCTCCCCCTTCAGCCCACCACTGCCTCTCTCTGAAGAATTTTCATTGCTGTTTCTCTCCCTGTGTTAGGCACTGGGGATATAGTGTTCTATAAGACCCTTTGTCTGTCAGGCAGGCTGGTGTGGGAGAGAGACAAGGACAGGGACTCTCTCGGTCCAACCTTCAAATGCTGCCCTTCTGCAGCTCCACCCACCATCCACTTCTCCCCCAGGCAGGCAGAGGCAAAGGTGGTGAGTGGACATGGGACACGTGCACCGGTTTCAGGTGCCTTTTATGTGCAGGAGGCTGTACTGAGTCCCAGCTGTTTTACATTTATTGCAGACATGGCTGGGGTCAGGGTGACATCAGGGGGCCGGGCCCAAGGCTCTCGGTCAAGAAGACTAATGAACCTGTGGCTGCATTTCTGCCTGAGTCCTGGGCCTGCAGGCTTGAGAAGCAGACCCTGAAACCCACCACTGGCTGGGGACGGCCCCTGTCATTTCTGGCTTTTCACGGATGATACTCTGTTTCCCCTTGGAGGGTTGATTCGGCTCATATATCAAAAACTGTTGTAATTATTTCCTCCCACTGAGGAAGACTTCCACTTAGTTCTCCCTAGCTAACCCCCTTATTAATTATCTAATTACAACCACATTCTCCAAGAGAGCCGGCTTTGACTGTCTGCCCAGGACCACTTAAAAAGTGCTCTGAGCTTGGAAAAAAGGAGTGTGTGTGTGTTTCCATGCACATGAGTTCCAGGGAAAATGGGTCTTAGCCCTTCAGATCTTTGTCTTGATTCAACACAGGTCTGTGAGTTCCCTGAGGAGCTCAGCCTGTGGGTCCAAGTGTGGAGCGTGGAGCTCTGTGTGCGAGGAAGCTGACGCCCCCTGCCACTGTGAGTGGTTCAGAGTCACATACCCTCACACTTACACACATGCTCACACACAGGCACACAGGACACATACACTCACACAGACATATACAAACTGACCTATACACACACATACACGCTCATACACAGAGACGTACACACACTGAAACATATGCACACACTCACACTCACACAGACAAATGCACACGGACACACACAGATACATACACTCATACACATATTGACACAGGCACAGTCATACAGACATACACACACTGACACATATGCACACACGGACATACACTCATACACACGCTCACACACACTGAGACATGCACACCCTCACACATACAGAGACACACACACGCTTACACACAGGCACCCACTCAGACATGCACTCACACAGACGCACACTGACATGCATACGCTAACACGTATATGCACACTGACACACACACAGAGACATACACATACTGACACATATGCACACACACTCATACACACAGAGACACACACACGCGCGCACACACACACACACACACACCACTGAGGACGTCCCCACTGCTGTATTAAGAACTCTCCAAGTTTTCGGGCCACGACCTCAAGTGCCCCTCTTTGCCCTCTTCCCCAGGGGACAAGTCACTCATGTTTCTGCGGAGCTCCGTGTTCCCTCCTTGGGGGAGCCCTTCCTGACTCCCATCTCCTCCCCTGCAGCCCCTGTAGGCCTCTGTGCAGCCCACCTAGGGCTCATGTGCTAGCAGAGCCCTCACCCAGAGAGCCCCCCCAGGTGCAGAGTGCATCGCCCGAGGCCGTATCGGGTTCCCGATGCATTCCCGATTGACGGACTTGGTCGCCAGATGTGGAGCTGGGCGCTAGTGTGCCCAGACCCTGCCATAGGCATGAAAGAGCCCACAGCGGGTGGGAACCCAGGGCTCACAGGCTGGGCTTTTGGGATCCCCAATAAAGCTAAGGATCTCCAGGGACAGATATGCCATAAACATCAGGACTGGTGCAGGTTGGCCAGGGTACAGCCTGGCGCTGTAGGAGAAGGACCCCGGGAGCAGGCAGAGGAGGACCTGTGTCCCCACAGGATGATGCTGAAGCCAGCAGTGGAGTGTTAGATGCCACATTCCGAAGTCAAGTTATAACAATCTTAACAAAGATTTTATTGGGAGTAAATGGAATTGTTGTAGCAAGGAAGCCGAGCACTCAGGAGAAGACACAAGGACTTCGAGCTGAGACAGATGGTGGTCACCTTTTATAGAAGCTTTGAGGAAGTGAGCTGGGAAGAAGGGACAGGTCTGGAAGGCAGAGGCAGGTCCTTTCTGTGGTCGGGCCACGTGTCCTTGGTCCTTTCTGTGGTTGGGCCACGTGTCCTTGGTCCTTTCTGTGATTGGGCCACGTGTCCTTGGTCCTTTCTGTGATTGGGCCACGTGTCCTTGGTCCTTTCTGTGATTGGGCCACGTGTCCTTGGTCCTTTCTGTGATTGGGCCACGTGTCCTTGGTCCTTTCTGTGGTTGGGCCACGTGTCCTTGGTCCTTTCTGTGATTGGGCCACGTGTCTTTGGTCCTTTCTGTGATTGGGCCACATGTCCTTGATCCTTGGTCCTTTCTGTGATTGGGCCACGTGTCCTTGGTCCTTTCTGTGATTGGGCCACGTGTCCTTGGTCCTTTCTGTGGTTGGACCACGTGTCCTTGGTCCTTTCTGTGATTGGGCCACGTGTCCTTGGTCCTTTCTGTGATTGGGCCACGTGCCCTTGGTCCTTTCTGTGATTGGGCCACGTGTCCTTGGTCCTTTCTGTGGTTGGGCCACGTGTCCTTGGTCCTTTCTGTGATTGGGCCACGTGTCCTTGGTCCTTTCTGTGGTTGGGCCACGTGTCCTTGGTCCTTTCTGTGGTTGGGCCACGTGTCCTTGGTCCTTTCTGTGATTGGGCCACGTGTCCTTGGTCCTTTCTGTGATTGGGCCACGTGTCCTTGGTCTTTTCCGTGGTTGGGCCACGCACCCTTTCCTTGGTTTGTAATAGGTGTGAGGGTTCTTGGCTTTACGATGATGAAGTCTCTAGAGAATGACAGTTTGGAAAATACCAGTTATGGCAGGTTTAAGGAGCCCTGGTGGTGCAGCAGTTAAGCTGCTAGCTCAAAGGTTCAAACTCACCCAGCTGTGCCTAGGGAAAGAGACCTGGCAATCTTTTCTCATAAAGACTACAGCCTGGGAAACCCTAGGGCTAGTGCTGCTCCATCACATGGGGTCACTGTGTGTTGAAATTGACTCAAGGGTGCCCAACAAGGTTTGTAGATGAAATGGTCTGAATTGGTTGAGGTCGCTTCCGGGTGAAAGAGTCTCACCTCCCTCCTTCCTTGTCTTCCAGACTGTCCCGTGTGTCTGCGGCTGAAGTGGGACTGGGATGTATCCAAGGCTGTAACTTCTGAAACCCGAACGACCTCAAGGAGACCCCCACCCTGCTGTCAGCCCAGAGGAACAGCAGCAGCCTCGACTTTAAGACCCCAGACTTGGCAATCTCATCTCTCCAGGGACCACCCGCAGATGGAAGTGGCTCTTACAGTCTTTCTTGCCAATGGCATTTCCATTATTATCCTCGTCGCTGTTCAGACTTTTCCTCCAGGTTTTGTTTTGGGGATCGGAGGTTAGGAGCCCTGGTGGTGCAACAGTTAAGCACTTGGCTACTAACTGAAAGGTTGGCGGTTCGAACCCACCCAGCAGCTCTGGGAGAGAAAGACCTGGTAATCTGCTCCTATAAAGATTAGAGCCTCAGAAACCCTCTGGGGCAGTTCTACTCTGACCTATAGGGTCACTGTGAGTTGGAATCAACTCCACGGCACCCAACAACATCATTCTTTCTAAACATCTCTAGATTCAGGAACACACAAGAATTTGGATGGTGGAATTGTATTTCCCTCTAAGTGCCTCTTTTAATGTATATTTTTTTAATAAAACAGAAATGCATTCCTGTACCATTCTGTTGAAACTGGACCCAGGCTCTCAGAGCCCCTTCCCCACCGCTCAGCCTCTGCCTGATTGTTTCAAGTAAACCTGGAATCCTTCTCCCCGCCCCTCTGCCATTTCTCTTTCTCTGTGATTTGCTCAGCTAACCATTTTTTATATTTTCTGTTTCAGTGTATATGTTGCTTATGTGTTTTATTTATTGAGATATTTTTAACAAGCTACGTGACTGCCTTCTGACTGTGTGTACCGCCTCCCCTCCTGGGAACAATAAAGACGTCAGCTCAGCCCCTGTCTCGTCCTCTCTGCTCCCCTCTTTACTCCACAGCCCACAAAACAGGAAGACAGAGCACGTGGAAAAGGTGACCGTCACTTCAGAGAGGACGAGAAAGGATTCAAGGCATTTTGTGTTGTACAGTGTTGCAGAAATTTCTAGAAACTGCTTAGTCTAATGTGTGGAGTCCCTGGGTGGCGCAAACGGTTTGTGCTCAACTCCTAACCTAAAAAGGTGCTTTCAACCAACCCAGTGGAGCTCCGGAAGGAAGGCCTGGCAATTTGCTTCAGTCAAAATTACAGACCAGAAAACCCTGTGGAGCACAGCTTTACTCGGTAGCACTTGAGGTCGCCATGAATCGGAAATGACTCAACAGCAATGGGTTTGGTTTGGGATTTGATCTTTTGAAAGTGGATCACCAGGCCTTTCTCCTGAGGCTCTCTGGGTAGGTCTGAACCACCAACCTTTTGGTTAAGGGTTGAGTGCAAACTATCTGTGCCACCCAGGACCTTTTCCAAAAGCCCTACAGAGCACACTTCTACTCTGACACACATGGGGTCACCACGAGTTGGAGCCGACGCAACAGGAACTGGTACTGGTGACTCTACGTGGTTGCAAGTAAGTGTTGGCCAACCCAGGCCCAGACAGTGGTGAAGTCTGCCCCAGTCCCTTGGATGGGTCTCCTTGGGTACTGCCTCCCAGAGCTCAGCTGCTGGAGCTCACCACCCTCAAGTCCATTTCCTGGGCTTCCTATCAAACTTCACCCCTCCCATGTCCTGTTCCCTGCTGGCCCGTCCAGCTCTACAAAGCCTCCCCCGACTCACAGATGGAGGTCTGTGTGCTCCCAGACCAAGGGCCGTGGGTGTTTAGAATCCATCTGGCCCCCGTCCTAGACTTGAATCCCACACTTCTACCCCTCAGAGCCTCGTACTTGGTAGCAGGGGTGAGGCTGAGTATGATGAGAACCTATTTGTGCAGGTGAGGACAGAGCCCTGGCCCAGAAATCCCCAAAGGCCACAGGCTGCACTGAGAAGGAAGCTCTGGCGGGGTCTGGTCCAGACGGCAGGGAACAGTGTGGCCACGTCGCTAGAGCCCTGCCCGCTGTCCTCAGGCCCCCGGGAGTGGGGGCTTCCAGCTTCGTAGACTGCAGGTCCCAAGGTCACCACGCAGAGCCACTGGAGGGAGGCCTTCTAGGGGACACGTGGTTCCAGGCCCTGGTAGGTGGAGCTGCCCATGAACAAGAGTCCACACAGACCCACCCGGGTCCCAGATAGGAGCCTGGGACTGGGAGTGTCTGGCAGGACTGGGCTGGTCTCTGAGCCCTCTTCCTCCACCCCCACCCTGCTTCCAGGCCCACCAAAGGGGCAGGATTTCTGGAAACACCAGCCTGACCTCATCAACCATCAATTGGCTTATCTAGCACCAGAGTCACTTGGGGGCTCTGTGCTCCTGCCGTGGGGGCCGGTCCCTGCAGGAGGAGCTCTAGCCTGGGGCACATACCCACACACACTGTACACACACCCCTTGCAGATACTTTGGGACGGCAGGACCGGGCAGCTGTGGTCCTCGGCAGTGGGAAGCTCTGCCCTGCACTGCCCTGCAGGGCTCTGTGAAGACCCTTGGGGCCATGGCGGCCACAGAGGTTATGGAGCTGCCTCCCTTGCTGTTGTGAGCTGCCATCGAGTTGCCCCTGACTTATGGGGACCCCATGTACAACAGGACAAATCGCTGCTCGGTCCTGCGCCATTCCCGTGATCATTTGCAGATTGGACTATTGTGATCCATAGAGTTTTTATTGAAGTAGATCTCCAGGCCTTTCTTCCTGGTCCTTCTTAGTCTGGAGGCTCTGCTGAAACCTGCTCAGCATCATAGCAGCAAGCAAGCCTCCACTGGCAGACGGGTGGTGGCTGCACACGAGCTGCATTGCCGGGAAGGGAACAGGGTCTCCCTCATATAAGGTGGGAATTCTACCACGGAGCCACCACTGTCCCTGCTGCCTCCCTGAAGTGATTAAAGGAAAAACAGTAGCAAACCACAGAGCGTGTAAAGTCCAGATAGGACGGCTATAAAGGACCTCTTTCTAGATTTCCAAATTGCAGAATCCCCTCTTCCTCTTCCCTGACCGGCAGCTGGTCTCCAGCTGAGGGATCCGCCAAGTGCCTCCTCAGGTGGTCAGGCTCTGTGAGTCCCTTGTCCCCAAGGCTGAGGCTAAGGGTGTGGCCAGGCATGACCATCACGGGGGGCAGGAACCAAAGTGCACCCGTGCCAGCGAGGTGGACACCTGGACCAGGAGTGACCAAGAGGCAGAGTCACAGAATTGAGGGTCGGGGTGGAGCTGAGTTGGGCCTCAAGGAAGTGACCCCAAGACCAAAGTTCATATAAAGGCTGAGGCCATTTCCCAGGAAGCCAGACACCCTCCCCTTGGCTCCTGGGCCCCACTCCCTGCCCAGACACATACTTTCAGGGGATGTACTTCCTTGAGGCCTTGCCGTCTCTGTCCACCTCGGCCACTGTGTGCCCTGACTGGGGCTCGCGTCTCTGGGCTTCCCCAGCTGAGGACTCTTTCCCCCCTGCCTGGACCTCTCCCGGGGTCTCTCCTGAGGACTCACCCCACCCCCCCAGCTCCAGGAGTTCTAGGAGCCAGTCACCTGGAACTTGGCAGCTGTGAACACTTGATTGACCTGCTGTTTCCAGCCCCACATTCCAAGATAAGGGTGCTGAGCTTCCTGGAATATGTGAACACGCACGTACAGCACACACAACAACACGTACACACACGTGTACATATACATGTATACATGTAATGTGTGTGTACTCACCAAACCTACCAAATCCACTGCCGTTGAGTTGATCCCAACTCATAGGGACCCTACAGGACAGAGCAGAACTGCCCCATAGGGTTTCCAAGGAGTGCCTAGTGGAGTCGAACCGCCAACCTTTTTGTTAGCAGCTGTAGCTCTTAACCGCTATGTCACCAGGGCATCTGTGTTTTATGTAACAAACTGCTGGTCCAGGAGAGAAGGTGGATGGGCTCAGCTGGATGCTTCCCCTCGCCTGGGAGTGTCTCCGGGCCGCTCGCCCGTGTGCCGGCTCCTGCCCTGGGCTCTCACCGCTGCTGCCACGGGCACTCAGAACTCTTGGCCATCACAGCTGCAAGAACATGCCTGCCCGGCCCTGTGGTGCAACCGTTCCCAGGACACGCCTGGTCAGGTGGCCTGTGAGTCCCTGGGAAGGAGGGCGCACTCCAAACACAGGTACCATCAAAAGGAAAGTTACTCCAAGCCCACCTCCTGTCCTCCCCGCTGTGGCCCCGGGGAGTCAGACGGAGCCCCGGAAAAGCAGAGAGGGAGTGGAAAGCCAGCAGGTCCTGCCAGGCTCACACGGGGGCTGGGTACAGACATGCAGGGAACTCCCACTCAGGCAGGACCCGCCGCCCCGCCAGGCTCCAGCACAGGCTGTGCTGGGCTTGGGTTTAGGTTCGGGGTGTGGCTGTCTTGTCGGGGAAGACCACGTGGGGGAGGGGCCTCAGCGGGTCACAGACTCCAATGTCTGAAATACCTCCTGGGGCTGGAACGCGGCCAAAGCGGACAAGATGAAATGTCCAAGCCGTGTTCCTCACTTTCACAAAAGCTACTGCCCAAACAGAGGGCTGGGCGTACAAGCTGTCAGTGCCGGAACGCAGGCTCCGTGGCTGAGAGCCTCCGGGGCCACCGAGACACGAGTGGGGACCCAGTGCATCGATGGAGCAGACGGCACGGCGAGGGGTGTCACAGCGCCAGTGCCCGCCTTCCTGGTGTGGCCTGTGCTGTCCTGGAGGGTCTGATGCAGGGGGACGCTGCACTCCCCACCCAGGGATGAAGGCACAATGCTCTTCTGCAGAGTCACTGGACAACGTGAGCACCCGCTGTCCAGGAAGGTAAAGCCGCGTGGACAAGACGGGGTCTCTGACCATCTGAGGGGGCCCTAGGAGGGACCTACGTGGGGTCCTTACAGCCCCAAGTCAGAGAGGGGTCTGCGTTTCGTTTTCTACTATTACCCTGCAGGGGTCGCGAGAAAGAGCAGAGTTAGATGTTCTTCACACACTGTCTTAGTCATCTAGTGTTACTATAACAGAAAC
The DNA here is from genome assembly GCF_030014295.1 of Loxodonta africana. Taxonomy (NCBI): domain Eukaryota; kingdom Metazoa; phylum Chordata; class Mammalia; order Proboscidea; family Elephantidae; genus Loxodonta; species Loxodonta africana. Next base: position 3,946,509 of record NC_087347.1, on the reverse strand, counting down.
ACCACAAGTGGATGGCTTTAACGAAGAGAAATTTATTTTCTCACAGTCTAGTAGGTTACAAGTCCGAATTCAGGGCGTTGGCTCCAGTGGAAGGCTTTCTTTCTCTGTCAGCTCTGGAGGAAGGTCCTTGTCCTCAATCTTCTCCTGGTCCAGGAGCTTCTCAGGCACAGGGACCCCGGGTCCAAAGGATGCGCTCTGCTCCTGGTGCTGCTTTCTTGGTGGTATGAGGTCCCCAACTCTCTGCTTGCTTCCCTTTTCTTTTATCTCCTGAGAGATAAAAGGTGGTGCAGGCCACACCCCAGGAAAACTCCTTTTACCTTGGATCAGGGATGTGACCTGGTAAGGGTGTTACAATCCCACCCTAATCCTCTTAACATAAAATCACAATCACAAAATGGAAGACAACCACACAATACTGGGAATCATGGCCTAATCAAGTTGACACATATTTTTTGGAGACACAGTTTAGTCCATGACACACATCTGAGAAGGAATTAGTCTTCAGGTGATCACGCTCAGAGGCTCAACCTAACATTGCCCCACAGACACCTTACACCCAAAGACTAAAATGAGAATGTCCAGTCATCCAGGACAGGGGCATGCCCACAGGTATAGATAGATTGATCAGCTGATAGATAGATCTAAGATTAAAAAGTTGTATTTTTAGAATTGTGGTGTTGGTGAAGAGTATTGAATATACCACGGACTGCCAAAATAACAAACAAATCTGTCTTGGAAGAAGTACAACCAGAATGCTCTTTAGAAGCAAGGATGGCAAGACCGTGTCTTCCATATTTGGACATGTTATTAGGAGGGACCAGTCCCTGGAGAAGGATATGGTGCTTGGTAAAGTAGAGGGTCAACTACAAAGAGGAAGACCCTCAACCAGATGGATTGACACAGTGGCTACAACGATGGGCTCAAGCATGACAACGGTTGTGAGGATGGCGCAGCACTGGGCAGTGTTTCATTCTGTTGTACATGGGATCGCTATGAGTTGGAACTGACTCGATGACACCTAACAAAAACAACAATAATTTTTTAAAAAGCTGAATGTTGAAGGTCCTTGGTCGTATAAGTGGTTTGTGATCAGCTGCTGACCTAAAGGTGGGCTGTTTGAACTCACCAGTGGCATCATGGAAGAAAGGCCTGACAGTCTGCTTCTGTACAGACTACAGCCAAGAAAACCGTCTGGGGCAGTTCTACTCCGTCACATGGGGTCACTGTGGGTCGGAATCAACTCGACAGCTATGGGTTTTTGCTTCTTTTGGATATCTTTTTAAGTGATAGCGTAATAACCCAGATAACCCAGTGCTGTCGAGTCGATTCCAACTCATAGCAACCCTATAGGACAGAGTAGAACTGCCCATAGAGTTTCCAGGGAGCACCTGGTGGATTCGAACTGCCGACCCTTTGGTTAGCAGCCGTAGCACTTAACCACTACGCCACCAGGGTTTTATTCTCGTCGTGTGATAATAAAGCGGATCATTTCTGCAAAGATGTTTCAGAGTTTGTCCCTTTTCCCAATGGCTCCTCTTAGGGGGCTGCTCCTCCCAGTGCCGTGTTCACTTGGCAGCCAGCTGCCGGTCACTGTGTCATCGATCCAGCACTCAGGAGAGACTGACCAGTGTAGATGGGAGAGTCGCTAGTGGCAGCTGGGCAGGGCCGTGGTAAATGGTCAGTCTATTGGTGAATATTTCTATTTTATGACCTCTGTTTCTAAACAACCGTGTAGCAGAGGGGACTCAGGAAATGAAAAGCCAGATAGTGGGACTCGCCTCTTATGACCATTCCCAATTCACAGATGAGGAAATAGAGGCACAGAGGGGTCAGCCAGCTTCGCCTGCCTCCAAGCTCGTGGCGTGGCCTCCCGGCATGGTCACCAGCTGTGGGCACAGCCACAGATATGACTTCCGGCAAACACAGGGAAGGAAAGTAATGGGGAGCTGTTTAAACGCACCGCAGGGTCCTGATTTTTAATAACTCTTCACTACATCGGACCCAGTTACACTTCACTACATACCCCAAGTTAGCATCTATAGGTCAGGCGTCTACGAATCGCATTATCTTAGAGCACTCACCTGTATATATCTCCCTTTATCAGTTCACAGCCACCAGGAGTCAGATTTGACTTGACTGCAAGTGTTTTTGCTTTTAATCGACTCGTATCTTCTTAATAGATGTTAACACTGTGGTCCAAAAAGTTTATTTGAAAATGTGGATTGAAAGAAAAGAAACAAGCCAGTTGCCATCGAGTCGACTCCAACTCCTGGGGATGTCACGTGTGTCACAGTTGGCCTGTGCTCTGTGGGGTTTTCGATGGGTGATTTTTGGAAGCAAACCACCAGGCCTTTCTCCCAAGGCACCTCTGGGGAGTTCAAACCACCAACCTTTTGGTTAGTTGTTGAGAACTTAACTGCTTGCACCGCCCAGGGACTCCAAAAACATGGATAAACCAAAAAAACCTAACCCATTGCCATCAAGTTAATTCTGACTCATAGCGACCCTATATGAAAGAGCAGAACTGTCCCATAGAGTTTCCAAGGAGCGCCTGGTGGATTCGAACTGCTGACCTGAAGCAGGTAATAAGATAAGCCATTGGAAGCATTTTCCAAAAAGGAAACCCAAGTCCATCTGGGCCTATGGGACTGACCAAGTCAAGACTACCATTCATTCCAAGAGATGAAACAGATACACATCATGAGAAAGGCACCAGGAAAACACTTGGTGATGGTGTTGTTAGGCATCACTGAGTCAGCTCCAGCTCATAGTGACCTTATGGACAACAGAATGAAACACTGCCTGGTTCTGTGTCATCCTCGTAGTCATTGCTGTGTTTGACCCCATTGTTGCAGCCACTGTGTCAGTCCATCTCATTGGGGGTCTTCCTCCTTTTTGCTGACCCTCTACTTTACCAAGCATGATGTCCTTCTCCAGGGAGTGGTCCCTCCTAATAACATGTTCAAAGTATGTGAGATAAAGTCTTGTCATTGCTTCTAAGGAGCACTCTGGCTCTATTTCTTCCAAGGCAGGTTTACCTGGCAGAACTTACCGGGCAGGAATCTGGTTTCCATTTAACAGTGACTGGGACACAGGCATTGTGGCAGCTCATCCGCACACCCTTGCTTCCATCCTCCACAGGGAAAGCGTACCGTTGGAACCACTCCTTCCTGCTGAAGTGCAGACCTTGTGGTCTTCTTGTCCTATGGGTGACAGTCCCACCGCAAGGTGCCTCTTTCAGGAGGGAGGGGGCTGCCAAGGAGAACACACCCCATTATGGATTCAATTGTGAAAAGTCAGCAGTCCAAATCCACCAGCGGCTCCACGGGAGAAAGATGTGGCAGTCTGCTTCCATGAAGATTACAGCCTTGGAAGCCCTGTGGGACAGTTCTACTCTGTCCTACAGGGTCACTATGAGTCGGAATCAACAGCAATGGGTTTTGGTATTCCTGTGGATGGAATCCCATTTGGAAATAGGATTTTCTTAGTTATGTTAGTGAGGCCATGTCACTTTTGAGATGTATAAGGAGCAGATTAGACACAAAAGCAAACAAGCACAGATGGGGAAGGTAGATGCCACGCCACCCAAAGATTGCCAAGGAACCAAGGACAGAAGCTGAAGAGACAAGGACCTTTCCCCAGAGCCCACAGAGAAAGAAAGCTCCTCTAGAGCTGGTGCCTTGAATTCAGACATCTAGCCTCCTAAACTGTGAGAAGGAGCCCTGGTGGTACCGTGATTAAAGCGCTTGGCTGATAACCAAAAGGTCATTGGTTCAAACCCGCCAGCCGCTCCGAGGGAGAAAGATGTGGCAGTCCGGTTTTGTAAAGATTTACAGCCTCAGGAACCCTATGGGGCAGTTCCACTTTGTTCTATGGGGTTGTTATGAGTTCAAATTGACTCCATGGCAGTGGGTTTTAAACTGTGAGAAAATAAATTTCTGTTCGTTAAAGCCACCCACTTGTGGCATCTCTGTCACAGCAGCACTGGATGACTAACACACCCTGTAAGAACAGGGTGCCAAAGCCTCCAATGATATATGGGTCTTGAAACTCTCAACTCTGTACGTGTTCACATCAGATGCAAGCTCTCAACCTCCCAGTCATGACGGGGCTAAATATTTATTCAGCACACAGCAGAACGTTTCTGTTCATTTCTGTTTGCTTTTAAACAGACTCTTCAGAAAACACTGTTACTTCTTTAGTTTTATTTCTTTAACTTGTTACTTCTGAAGTTCTGTGCAGATCCTAAAAACACATCATTTCGATGCCAAGATTAGCAAAATCTGGCTCTTTATTAAGTTGGAATTGACCCAACAATTCACAGATAAAAAAAAAAAAGGCAAAGCTAATCGAGGCGGAAGATGTTCTACATTCTGTTAATCAGATGGTCCTGCTGACCCCAGTTCCACCCACGGTCTGTTTTTGGAGCTGTAAGAATTAATAAAAAAACAACACGGACACTCCTTGCCTTCATTTTTCTGTCGTCCGTGCTGACGGTGTCTTCCTGTCTACAACAGCTCTTCTGGGTAAACAGCCCTGGTCTCTGCACAGCCACCCCACCCTTGCCCCCCTACCCGCTGATTGGAGCAGAGGGGACTGGGGACCCAGGGCATGGGTGGCCTGGATGAAAACGAGTTACTGGGCCAGGCAGAATCCCCTTGGGGTCGGGAAGCACAGAGCCTGATCTCATTCCCTGGGAGAGCTGAAGCCAAGAAGATGAGAATTCGGAGTCAGGGAGGGCGGGGTGCCCCACAGGCTGGAGGTGGAAGGAAGTGGACAGAGCTGACTGGCGGGGGCCCAACAAGGGGTGGTGATACCACATCCCCAGGAGCAGGCAGAGAGGGGAGCCCCCGGACGCGAGAAGGCCACAGAAATGCTTTGTATCAGGCTTTCTTTCGGGCCAGCTCACCTCCTCCTGGCCCGTTTGCACTCCATTTGGGGTCAAGGAGCAGCTGCTTGCTTGTAGGTGTGTTCCGACTTCCCCAGGATATCAGGTAGCTCTTACTCTCTGCCCAGGAGCTTCCTGGACACCTGTCATGGGACATCACTTGTCTTCACCTGAAAGTGCAAGGGGGTACACACACTCTGGGTGACCCCTGGCCACAGGACAGGAGCTGGAAGATGCAATCACTCTCCCATACCTCAGGGGGACGATTCTGAGGCACACACTCCCCGACTGCCCAGAGGGGCCTCGGCAGAATGGCTTCCATCGCATGCAGGTGACCTGCATTAGGTGCTCCCACGGTCAGCTTCTCTCCTTCCCCCTTTCATTTGTCTGGCCTCCCTACTCCTTGTTCATGGTAAACAAATAATTTCCTTTGTAAGGGTCAGCACAGAGCTGGTTCCTAAGAGGCGGAGGTTAACGATGTCCCAAATGTCCAACTTCTCCGAGCTGATGTCCGGCTCCATCATCTCTAACATCAGTTACTCCTCCTCCCCTCAGCACTCTCCCTCCCGTCTTTGGGTTTCCTAATTTGCTGCCGCGTCTCACAGAACTCATAAACTGTATAAAGGAGATGGATCGTTTGGTTGTGGAGGCTGGCAAGTCTCAAATTCGTGGGTCAGGGGTAGGCTTCTCCCGTCCCATGTGGCTGTAGGGGCTGATGAGCACAAACTAGCAGTTCAGACCTCAGGCTGCTGTCTTACAAGCCTACAGAAACTGGTGAATCAGGTCAGATGATAGGCCACCAGCCCACAGGGCTGTGGAGGCTGGCGAATCCCAGAATTGGCAGGTCAGACAGCAGGTCTCTGGCTCAGGTCCCAAGAGCCGGAGGTCAATCGATCATGAAGCAGATGTGGGATCCAGATGCAGAGAGAGAGAGCCCCACCAGGACACACATATATATCTTAGATGCAGGCCACACCCCAGGGAAAGGCATAACTTTAGTAAGGGTGGGACTTGAGTCATGCTGTCCTGCAAGGCTGTGACCCAAGACACACCCTACACCAATCCTACCTCATCAACAAGCAGAGGTCAGGATCCACAACACATAAAATGGAGGACAACCACACAATACTGGGAACCATGGCCCGGCCAAGTTGACACATAACCCCAACCACATACCTTACACCATGAGTGTAAGGTTCCATATACTTTATTTGCACCACAGTTCCCCTCAATCACTGTGTGTGAGTCACAAAGACAATGGCTAGAAGGGCCCTATGAAGTAATTCATTATACCTCTCCTGGGAACTTCACAAATAAGCTACCTTTTTACAAGCCTTGTCTCACATTCGGCCTTGGGTGTGTGGGAGGGGGAGACCAAGCTAAGACACCCCCTTTCCTTGAGGTAATTTGAACGAATCGCTCTCACTTGCAACCAAAATAGCCCAAATGAGAAAGTCCTTTAAAAAGGGGTCTGGAACTTCTGCACCCAGGAGTATGGCCAACTAGGTTGCCATTGTCAGTTGGTAGCTGTTGGCAAGTCAGCCCCGACTCATGGCAACCTTGTGTACAGCAGAACGAAGCATGCCCGGTCCTGTGCCGTCTTCACCGTTGTTGCATGTCTGGGTCAGTTGTTATGCTATTGCGTCCATCTGTCTTATCTTGTTTCTCTGACCCCCTACTTTACCAACCATGATGTCGCACAGGTTACTCAAACCAAATTCCTGCTGAAAACAAAAATGCTGGGTAACCTATTTTTAAATCTTAAAAGCAATGAAGAGCAAGGAAAAAAAAACACAAAAGGTCTGTGAGAAGAGCAGAGCAACGTGGATCCAGAGATTAACTGAGTGAAAAAGCCAATCCCCAAAGATGGCATGCTGTCTGCTTCCACCTATATGGCATTTTTGAAATGACAAAATTATAGAAACGGAGAGCAGGTGGGTGTTTGTCATGGGTTAAGGATAGGGTAGGAGCCCTGGTAGTGTAGTGGTTAAGTGCTCGGCTGCTAACCAAATGGTCAGCAGTTTGAACCCACCCAGAGGCTCCTCGGGAGAAAGACCTGGCAATCAGCTCCCGTAAAGATTACAGCCTAGAAAATCTTACGGGGCAGTTCCATTCAGTCCTATAGGGTTGCTGTGAGTCCGAATTGACTAGATGGCTATGGGTTTTGTTTTTTGGTTACAGGGATGGTGGGGGTGAGAGAAAAGTAAGTGTGGCTATCAGTGGGTGTGGCATGAGGGATGCTGGTGGGAATGGAAGGTCCTGGATCTTGACTGTGTCAATGTAACATCCTAGTTACGACTCTGCACTATAGGTTCGCAGGATTTTACCATTGGGGGAGCTGGCTGAAGAGTACATGGGATCTCTCTGTGTGATTTCTTAAAACTGCACGTGAATCTACAACGATCTCAAAATAAAAACTTTAACTAAAAGAATACGTAAAAATTAAATTTTATGATTTAAAGGACACTCTCAATTGTTAAACCAGCAGCTCTGTGTGTTGTGATACGGTAGAATGAACGTTGACAAGGGTGAACTGGGGCAAACCAAAAGCCACACCCCCTGCTGCTGAGTTGATTCCATCTCATGGCGACCTCGTGTGTGGCAGAGTAGAACTGAGCCCCATAGGGTTTTCTTGGCTGTCATCTTTATGGAAGCAGATTGCCAGGCTTTACTTTCTTGGTGCCTTTGGGTGGGTTTGAACTGCCAACCTTTAGGTGAGCAGTCAATCGCAAACTACTTGCCACCCAGGCCATCCAGTGTTCTTCTAATCACCCAGCCACCGGTGTGCCCTCCTTCCATGTGAGGAATCAGATCTCATGATTCAAAGAGCCTCCAGAATCCACCCAATGTTTCTGGTCCGCATCAGAAGCACATTTTAGGCGTCTGTACTTACTAATGTCACAGCAGTGCCTCTTCCCTGGGTTCCTCTGTCTGACCATTATCTGCTTTCCTCCCTGGTGAGTGCTGAGCATGGGGCCACTCTCAGCAGCTGGTGGAGCCCACAGGTGTCCATGCAGGTCCCTCCTGTCCAACCCTGGGAGCAGGGCAGACATCACAGGACAGCAACAGCCTGTGGGCCTTGCTGAGTGGACCCACCAGGCCCACAGTCACTGTGTTGGACAAATACAGCCTCCACTTTGTGCCAACAAGTAACAGCAGTGAGTGAATAAATGGCCCAGAGAGAAGGGGGAAAAATGTAGAACAAAACTCAAATTCTTAAAAAAAAAAAAAAAAAAAAGCCAGGACTAACTGGACCAGTTGAGATCACAGGACTTCCTGAGACTATCGTCTTGGAATACTTCTTAAACCTTGAACCAAAAGCATCCCCTGAGATCACCTTTTAGCGAAACAACAAAGTGGCACCCCAAATAAAGAGTGAAAAATGTAACTAATGTTGCTGAATAATTTGTATAGAAATTATCAGATAGGAACCTAATTTACTGTGTAAACTTTCACCAGGAACACAATAAAATATTATTTAAAATAAATAAATAACAGTAGTGAATGCAAAGAGCCGACGCAGGTGAGCCAGGTAAGCCTGGAGGGACGCAGGGCTGCACCCGCTGTCTCACTCTCGGCTCGGTGCCACAGCTGCCCCTCTGAAAGGGCTTTCTGTGTAATTAGAAGAAAGGACAGCAAGGCCTCAGCTCACTTACTTTGGACATGTTATCAGGAGGGAACAGTTCCTGGAGAAGGACATCATGCTTGGTAAAGTAGAGAGTCAGCAAAAAAGAGGAAACTCTCAGTGAGATGGACTGACACAGTGGCTGCAACAATGGGCTCAAACATAGCAACAATGCGAGGATGGAGAAGGACCTGGCAGTGTTTCATTTTGTTGAGCATGGGGTCACCATGAATCAGAGCTAACTCGACGGCAGTTAGCAGCATCACCTTTCTGGTCTGGGTGCCTGTGTGCTCTTGTCCCCAAAGCCACATCTGCCCTTCTCACACCCTTTCCATGTAGCCACCTCCACGTTTTACAAGGTAAACGCCTATCTTTACCATGGTGTTTCTTCATATGGTAGAAATTTCCCGTGCCTCTGTAACTGGTCACATTTGTATTATGACTGCCATTGTTTGTGAGTGTAGTATTACACATTTGTAGAGGTTTTTGCATTTGTAACACACCCTCCGTGGGTTCCCATGGCCCCTGAAGTGTAAAGCTTTCAGCCCCCAGCTGCCTGCACGGTTGCCTGCCAAATCCAGCCAGCTGAAAAGTTGACTGCCACCACCCGCCTGCCTGTGTGCTGTACTGTGGTGGCTTGTGTGTGGCTGTGATGCTGGGAGCTATGCCACCGGTATTGAAATACGAGCACATTCACCCGTGGTAGATAGGTTTCCACACGGCTTCCAGACCAAGACAGACTAGGAAGAAAGGTCTGGTGATTGGCTTCTGAAAATCAGCCAGTGGAAACCCTATGGATCACAACAGTACACTGTCCAATAGAGTGCTAGAAGACGAGCCCAGTAGGTTGGAAGGCAGTCAAAGTACACAGTGGCAGCAACAATGGACTCAAGCACACAACGACTGTGACATGGCGCAGGACCGGACATTTCATTCTGTGGCACATATGGTTGCCGTGAGTTGGACCCAAAGGGGGAGGTTCAGAGAGTGCTTTCTTTTAACGCAGTTTCTCCTGCCTCACTGCGGCTTCTGGTGGGATAAGGGGTTTCAGGGACCCCACCAGCATCCGGCCTTTGCAGGTTTGGAAGAGAATATTGCTCCTGCCTCGAGTAACACGCAGGTTTTCATCTCACTCAAACCGTTCACGTGGGTCAAGTGAAGACACGTTGCCCTACGCAATTGTTAACACCTCTGACATCACCACTGGTGGCTGTAGACACCTGTGCTCAGGAACAAACGGGTCCCGGAGCTGAGCTGGAATGTCTCCTTCTGCAGTGTGCTTTGCATTGAAATTTAACATGTTCCCTGGCCACCCAAATTGAGACCAATAGATGTGGTCGGTCTCCAAATCCTGGCCCCAAGGAGCCCCGTGCTGTGGTCCTTGGTGGCCAGCCAGGTGTCCATCAGACGCAGCCACCATCCCTTCTCATGGCAGATGCGCCACCCTCTCCCAGAGAGTGGAAAGCCATGTCTGGGTGTCCTCCTGTCCCCTGCAGGCTCCATCTCTATGTCAGCATGCAGACGGCTTCAGCTTCGTCGTATTATGGAAGGGGGCGATGTCGCTTGTCCTCCACCACCCAAGCTTGCCAGCAGCAGTCCATCAGCCAAATGGCCCCCAGGTTTGGGTCCAGCTGATGAGGGGACTTCAGGCCAGGGTGGTGGCAAACTCGGGGAGCCCAGCAGCTCCCTCGGCACAGGCTTCCAACATTGTCCTGGGAATCAGAGCCCCTGAGGCCCAGCAGAGCCATCTGTCCTGGAGGCTCCCCTACGAGGACCCAGGCAAGCCAGGTATCCCTGCCAGCTCTCCTTGGGAACACACACCCGGAGCCTGTGCATGCATGTGATCATGCAGGCCCACACACACTCACACTCACATGCAGGCACGCACATACACATGCATGCACACATAGCTCTCAGACGCACATGCACACGTGTATACACAATGCAGGCACACACACACACACACATCCAGGCACACACACATGCACACACGCATGCAGGCTCACACACACACGCAGGCGCACACACATGCATACATGTGCATACACGTGCATGTGCACATATGTTCGCAGACACACGTGTACACATGCAGGTACACACTCACAAGCATACACGCACACACATGCTCACACACACATATACACACATGCAGAACACACACGCTCACATGCATACAGACACACACACTCCCATCCATCAGTTCTCTGTCCCATTATCTCTCTGACCTCTAGCCAACTCTGCCTGGATCCCAGGGTCCTTTCTGAGGGCTGGGAGGGGTTGTCAGCTGGGCTTCTTCCAGTGTGACTCACTGTCCGCCTCTTCTCCTTAATCAGCATTCTGGGAGTTGCTGGTGTAATTCTGGTGAAGTCTAGAGAAATTAATCAAAGTGTATCTTACACATGAAGCGAATCAGAACCACCATCCGGCCAAATCCCGAGGCACTGGCGCATGGACAAGCCAAGCTGTCCCACCTCTGGTCTTTTCTCTCTCTTTTTAGTTAGTTTGAAATTTCCCACGTGCTCAAGACTTGCTTTCCCCCTGAGGTCTGACAATTTCCTCTTTAGTGTTCTTTTCTGGGAGTTTTTCTGTTGTTTTCCCAACTCTGACAATTTCTCCATGTACCACACACCACCGTCTCAGGAAACAGATGCCCATGGGGCCCGGGCACCAGGGGACCAACCCACAGGCCACTCCTGGGACACGGGCCTGCAGGTCTGCCCACTGGCTGGTCCCCCGGGTACGGCCACTCTTACACAAAGCAGGGGAGGTTCCCATCGGGCCAGCCAACACGGCTGCTGACCAGGCGTCAACAGTCCAGCCTAGCATGGTGGTTCGGTGGTTCTGTAGTGGTGATGATCGTGTCCAAAGTAGCCCTGGTCCCATGAGTCACATCTCCACAAGTCACAGGGTTTTTGGTCCAAAATGGTCACTGTTCAGAATGAAAAGGTCTTAATAATTGTACTGGGACAACAGGCACGGACTAGAATGCAGCCTGGTAGCACAGTGGTTAAGAGCTCAGCTGCTAACCAAGAGGTCAACAGTTCGAATCCATCAGCAGCTCTTTGGAAACACTATGAGGCTGTTCTACTCTGTCCTAAAGGGTCACTGTGAGTCAGAATTGACTCAATGGCAACGGGTACCTATGCTCGCCCTGAGGAAGACGGTGAGGTGCTTTCTGTGGGGCTAAATTAAATATTAAAAACAACAAAAAAACCCAGCTGCTGTCCAGTCGACTCTGATTCATGGTGACCCCATGTGTGAAATGAAGCTCTGACACACACCACAACATGGGTGAACCTTGAAAACATTACACTGAGTCACGAAAGGACAAATATTGTATGATCTCACTTATATGAAATAAGCACATATACAGAAACCAAAAATTATTGGTTTCTCGTGTTGATTGCGGATCCAAGTAAGATGAAATCCTTGACAACTTCAATCTTTTCTCTGTTTTTCATGATGTTGCTCGTTGGTCCAGTTGTGAGGATTTTTGTTTTCTTTATGTTGAGGCGCAATCCATACTGAAGGCTGTGGTCTTTGATCTTCATCAGTAAGTGCTTCAAGTCCTCCTCACTTTCAGCAAGCAAGGTTGTGTCATCTGCATAACGCAGGTTGTTAATGAGTCTCCCTCTAATCCCGACACGCCGTTCTTCTTCACGTAGTCCAACTTCTCAGATTATTTGCTCAGCATACAGATTGAATAGGTATGGTGAAAGCATACAACCCTGAAGCACACCTTTTTCCTGACTTTAAACCACACAGTATCTCCTTGTTCTGTTCGAATGGCTGCCTCTTGATCTATGTACAGGTTCCTCATGACCATAATTGAGTGTAACTCATAATTTGTTATGATCCACACAGTCGAATGCCTTTGCATAGTCAATAAAACAAAGGTAAACTTCTTTCTGGTATTCTCTGCTTTCAGCCAGGATCCATCTGACATTCAGCAATGATACCCCCCATGCATCTGTCAGTTTGTCATGCTGTGGCAGCTTGTGTGTTGCTGTGATGCTGGAAGCTATGCCACTGGTATTCAGATACGTGCAGGGTCACCCATGGTGGTCAGATTTCAGCTGAGCTTCCAGACTAAGGGAGACTAGGAAGAAGGACCAGGAGGTCTACTTCTGAAAAGAATTAGCCAGTGAGAACCTTATGAATAGCAGCGGAACATTACATTTTCTTGATATAGTCTCAAAGAATTTTCCAGAAAGAACATTCTTCCACCAAGCATTAGCACAACATACGGCTTTATTGAAGGTTTTGTAGGGCAAGACTCAGGAAGGGACTCCCACAACCTTCCCTGTGGCAAATTTTTGGGATTCCTCACTTCCTGCCTCCTTCTCTGCGCCCTCTCCCTACCCGCAGGCCCTTCTCTGCTTGTCTGTCCTGGAGCCTAGGCCTGCTTTTCACCGTTTCCTTGTCCCTGTAATATGGCTGCAGCCTCAACCCGCAAGACCCAGTCAGCAAAACCTAGCCAGCCCCCTTTCAACCAGCAGCTTTTTGTTCCTGGAGTTTGCCCCCGAGTGTCTCATCTTCCACCCCACGTCTTCTCACCAACCACATGAGCATTGCCCCTGAGAAAGTTCCGGAAAATACTGTTTCCTCCGTCTTGGTACAAATATAGCTGTCTTCATCTCATAGGGCCGCCATAACTAAATACCACAAAGTGGGTGACTTAAAGAATGTAAATTTGTCTCTCACAGTTCTGGAGGCTAGAAGCTCAAATTAGGGTATCAGCTGGGTCGATTCCTTCTGAGGCTCTGAGGGAGGAGCTGTTCCACACCTTTCTCCCAGCTTCCAGTAACTCCATACAACCCTCTGAGTTCCTTACGGCTCACAGACAAGTCCTCACAGGCTGTCTTCCTCCTGAGTGACTCTCTTTCCATGTCTGTCCATGTCGGAAGGGATTAGAGTTAGGGCCCACCCTGCTCTGGTGCCTTGTTGTTACTTGTCCTCGGGTAATCGACTCTGACTCATGGTGACCCCATGTGACGCAGTAGAACTGCCCCCATAGAGCTTCCTAGGCAGTCATCTTTACGGGAGCAGATCACCAGGTCTTTTCTCCCAAGGAGCTGCAGGGTGGGTTCAAACTGCTGACCTTTTGGTTGGCAGATGAGTGCTTAACTGTTGCGCCACCAGGGCTCCTTACTGTGGTATGGCGTCATTAAATCAACAGATAGCATCTGCAGAGAACAACCCTATTTCCCCAGTCAGGGCCGCATTCATGGTGCAGGGCTAGGCCTTCAGCATTCCTTCTCAGGAACTACTATTCAACCTGGGGGTGCGGTGGTTCAAAGCTCAGCTGCTAACCAAAAGGTCGGCAGTTTGAATCCACCAGGCGCTCCTTGGAAACCCTATGGGGCAGTTCTACTCTGTCCTATAGGATTGCTGTGAGTCGGAATTGCCTCTACGGCAATGGGTTTGTTTTTTTATTACAATTCACTTCGTAACAAGAGGTCAAACAGATACACAGCAAACTTAGGTCCTTACACCTGTGCACACGGCCAGGTGAACATCCAGAAAATCTGTTGACAGTGCCCCACAGGGGCCAAGTCTCATCAGAACCCTTTCCTCTTCCCCCGTGGGATTAACCAGGCTACGTCCCCATGGACTGAACGGGAAACAGACTGTTGCAGACACTGCCCCCAAGTTCTGCACTTTGGTGTCAACTGCGTTCCTACAGGTCTAATTCTGGCCCCTGATGGGCACTCCCCAGCTGTGCCAGCAGGTGCCCTGCCCAGCACCCCCAGGCCAGCACCTCCATGAGTGCCCCTCCTGCAGGTGGCAGGAGTCTGATGGGCCGTCTAGGCATGAGTCAGGACACCCACACTTCCAGGCCACGCTGCCCCAGAGACAGCACCACCTACTCGATGATACCTTCCTAGGCCCCCCACACCCAGCCAGGAAGTCTGGGGCAAGATTTGCTGAGAATTCATCTCTTTCATCTCCGTGGATGCTGAGAGCCTTCTGGAAGCCATGGCTCCTAACGAGTTCAAGCTGTCATCATACCAGGTGACGTTCCACTGAGCTTTGGGTACATTATCCCATTTCCAGTCATCATGGAGGCATGCTAGTACTGAACGCCTGTGCCAATCACCCATGCCGATCACCTGTGCCGATCACCTGTGCCAAACGCCTGCGCGATTTTGTCCTCAGTCCTGTAAGCTAGTCTGCATCCTCCCGTGGCTGGGACCAGGATCAAGTAAGAGGGGTGAGGAGGCCACACAGAGCCACCTTCTGGGCAGGGCCAGCGCCACCCCTCTCCAGGGCTGGTGCCCCTCCCTTCTCCCTGACCAAGCCCCCCACCTCTCCATCCCAGTGCCATCCCTCCCCAGGCCTGGTGCCCCTCCCTCCTTCCCAGCCAAGCATCCGTTGCTCCCCGACCAAGCCTCCCACCTCTCCATGCAGCTCCTTCTTCTTCTCCATCCCAGCACCTCCCCCCACCTTCCCAGCCCCACACTACCTGACTCACTGTTTTCCTTTACTCCAAGGTCAGCCCTCAGTTCATGTCCTGGGGCTCCTCCTCTTGGGCCCTCTTCCTCTCGTAAAGGACGTCCAGTACTAGCCTTGTTCTCGTGTCCCACTGACCACGACGTTCAAAGAACAGAATAAAAAGTGCCTTCCTTGAAAAAAGTCAGGTCAGGGGTGGGAGCTCTGGAGTCCCACCAGGCAACGCGTGGGGCTCTTTGCCTGTCTAGCCTTGTCTCTCCTCTCAGATGGGGAAATGGCTCCTCGGCGCCTCCCCCACCCCAGCACTGGCCAGCTTCTCCCACCGCATCTGAGGACTCTGAGGGGTGAGTGAGCCCTCTGCCCTCTGCCACCGCTCTGTGTGTGTCTGCACAGAGCTCTCCCAGGCCTGCTTCTCCCCAACTGGTCGGGGCTCCTCAGGCCCCACTGGCACCTTCTCAGGCCCCACGGGAACCCAGGCCTCTGGCTCCTCCAAATGAAGATGGACATTTGGGGCAGGAAGAGCCCCTCCCCACCAACCCTCCACTCCTGCGCACACGTTAGAATGGCTCCAGAGCCTTGTGACCCTTCGGACTGCAGCCCTTCTAGGCCCTTCCACCTCTTAGGATCTCGGATTCCCACATTCCTGCCCCAAATTCCTCCAACCAGGCCACACAGCTTACCAATTCCATTAATGCAGAGGGCCGCCGTCGGGGCCTTCCAGGCCTTGCCTGGCCTTACCCTAGCCCTACCCCAACCCCACTCATGCAGCTCCAGACACACTGGGGCTCCAGGATGCTCCTCCCCAGATGGCCACATGGCCACCCCTCCCCACCCGCAAGTCCTGCCCGAATGTCACCTTCCTTCCCGCGCCCATGGTCCTACCCCCAGCCCTGTGGCCTTCCAACATGCGTCTAACTCACCAACGTTCCTTGTTTACAGCTGTGCCCCTGCCCACCAGCACGTAGTAAGTCCACCATGGAGGGACTTCTGTCCACTTCACTTTTCAAAGACGTCTCCTGAGCACCCAGATCAAAGGATGGCTCACAGTTGTTGTTTCGCTGCCATCGAGTAACTTCTGACTCATGGAGACCCCATGTGTTACAGAGTGGAACTGTGATCCACTGGGTTTTCTTGGTTGTAATCTTTCCAGAAGCAGATTGCCAGGCCTTTCTTCCTTGGTGCCTTTCAAACTGCCAACCTTTGGCTTAGTAGGTGAATAGTTAGCTGCTCAGGCCCCCAGGTCCCTGCCTGGCTCATGTATACGCACTGTTAGTATCTGCTGAATGAACGAATGAGAGGCTCAGTGCAAACAGCAGGCTCTCATGGAAGACAAAGAAGCTGGGAGGGAGGGTGGTTTGGCAGTCAGGGCTGACAGGCCGGGCTGGGTGGGGAGAAGTCTCCTCATGGACGTCAGGCCCGGCCACCGGTCATCTTGCACTGGCCGCATGGATAGTGACTGCCCTCCCACCCCGAGGGGAGAAAGAGTCCACCCACGAGCCTCAAGTCTCAGGTACCCTCAGAGCCATTCCATCAGACATTCTTACCGTGCCTCACTTTCCTGTGGATCAGGTTCAAACATTAAGTGCAATAGCAGATGGGGAGAGTGGGATATTTTCTCAGTAAATACGGAGCGGGCAGGGAGCGATCCGTGCCAGCTGACCTGCAGGAGGAGCGGCCCCAAAGGCTCTTCAGAGCTAAAATAACGTGTTGTAAATGGCCGGTGTTTGCTGCAGTTTGGGATTGGGCTCTCCACAGGGTCCTTCTCCGTCTCATTAATTCCTTGAGCAGGGGAAGTGAGGGCAGGATCCCCCCCCCGCCAGGTGATTTAGCTGCAGGATGAAGGCGTTTTTCTTATCCGCAGCGTCACCTGTCTGAAGCCAAGAAATTTCTTTCCAGGGAAGGCAAAGGGACCTGGACAGCTGCCCCTCCAGAAGCTTCTTTGGGTCCCAAATGTAGGCACAGTGCCAGCAGCTTCCGGGAGCAATACCTGTCGACCCCTGAGGCTCTCAGGCTAGGCTCTGCTAATGTCAGACCCAAACCCAAACCACGCCCCTTGCCAGCAAGTCAGCTCTGACTCATGGTGACCCCACGGGACAGAGTAGAACTGCCTCAGAGGGTTTCCTAGGCTGCCATCTTTATGGAAGCAGATCACCAGCCCTTTCTCCTGTGCTGCTGCTGGGTAGGTTTGAACCGCCAATCTTTAGGTTAGTTGTCGTTAGTTGCTGTTGAGTCTCTTCCGACTCATGGCGACCCCCGCGTGTGCAAAGAGCTGCTTTGTTGGGTCTTCCAGGCTGTGACCTTTCAGAAGTGGATCTCCAGGCCTTTCTCCTGTGGTGCCACTGGGTGGATTTGAATTGCCAACCTTTCAGCTAGTAGCCAACGCTTAACTGTTTACACCAGCCAGGGGCTTTTTTTGGGTTAGTCCCCAAACTAAACCATTGCCATCGAGTCGATTCAAACCATAGCGACCCTATAGGACAGAGTAGAACTGCCCCATAGGGTTTCCAAGGCTGTAATCTTTATGCAAGCAGACTGCCACATCTTTCTCCTATGGAGCGAGTGGTGGGTTCGAACCACCGACCTTTCAGTTAGCAGCTGAGTGCTTAACCACTGTGCCACCAGGCTCCCTTAGAGTTAGAAGTCAAGTGCAAACTGTGACTCCCAGGGACCTCACTGGGGCTGAGCCAGTGCCCACAGCCTCTGGTGCAAATGTGGGGCGCTGCTTGGGCCGGGGGGGCAGCTTGAAAACAGGCTCGAGGCTCACAGCCCAGCCAGCCCCTGGCGATCCCTAACCAAGTGACTTCGTGTTCCCTCTCGATGCCCTGGGAGACCCCCTTTGCAAGGACACAAGCTCGCAGGTCCACTGGGTTTGAGTCCTGGACAGGCAGGCGTTGTCTCTGGCCCTTGGTGACCAGGGCAGCCTGGAGGTCTTGCTCTCTGTTTAGTTAAGGCCCAGCTCATCCCCAAGCCCACCCACGGTGTGTGCGTCTGGAGCCACAGAGAGAACTGGGGTGATGAGAAGCTTGCCTGCACTGAAATAACCCCAGTGCTCCGTCACTCTGGCTATGGCCGTGATCCCTGCACAGGAGTCCATGGTTGTGCTGCTGCCAGCCCCAAATCGGCAGGTGTCGGTCTTTGTCCGGTGGGTGTGGAGTTTCGAGCCTGTGTGGGGCCCTGGATTTGGGGGGCATTTCTTCTCCAAGACTCAGTTCTCTCACAGACCTGACCCTGATCTGTGACCTCAGGCACCCAGAGGTTACCCTCCCATTCCTACTTCTTCCTCCCGATGGGATCTGCTCCAGGACTCCAACGTTTCTGTCTCTGCATTTTCTCCAGGGCTCTGAACTATTCAGTTCGAGTCGAACCCCTGCTGAGAATTTGCATTTCTAACTAGTTCCCAGGAAGTTCTACATAAAAATCACCTGGAAATCTTGTTAAAATGCAGACTCTGAGTCAGTATATCTGGGGTGGAAAAGCAGATTCTTAGCAGGAAGCTTGTTAGAAATGGAAATTCTCAGCTGGGGTTCAAAGGCGAAGGAAGCCCTGATTTTCTCACTCAGCGTTGCTTTCTCTCCTCTGCAGCATCCCGAGTTGCTGCGCTTTATCTCTTGCACTCTGGCTAGTGCCTGGGGTGGGTTGGTGTGCTGAGCCCTGACCTTCGTATGAAGACATGTAACTAACTCTCTGTCTCGCTGGTCTCTCTCCATCTTCCGCCTGAACAACTAACACAACTGGATGGTTCCATTTGTTTCAACCAGAGACAATATTATACTAATCTGCCATTAGACAAGCCAATTAGCCTCTGGTCTCACGCTCACGTCTATACAAAGTCCCAGGATGTGTTTTCTTAAACCCGCTGACCTGCCTTCTCCCCTCCTGGGGACATCCAAACTGAGAGTGGCTTCAGCAAGGCGCTGCCAACAAAAACAACCTTCTCTTGGCGCCCTGCTCACTCGGCACTGGGTTTTGTCCCAGGTTTGAGAGCCCTGCCACTGCCGTCTCTGCCTGCCGCATGCAGCCCAACATCCTTCAAGGCTGCTCCCGAGCACCTCCTCTGTGAGGCCACCCTGGATTCCACCTGTCAGAACGGCTCCCTCTGCTTGTCTCTGACACAAGCCCTTCCCAGTGGGTGGGTTTATCTGCGAAAGGATTGGTGAGTCTAATCTCGACTTGGAGAGGTGCGGGATGACTCCTACTCATGGAGCCCCCATGTGTGTCAGAATAGGGCTGTGCTTCCTACGGTTTTCAACGGCTGATGTTTCCGAAGTAGATTGCCAGGCCTTTCTTCCGAGTTGCCTCTGGAAGGACTTGAACCTCCAAACTTTCGGTTAGCAGCCAAGCTCATTCATCATTTGCACCACCCAGGGACTGACTCTTAACAAATAAGAGGCATTGAGGTCCCGAGCTTCTCTGTAGACCTTAGAGAAGAAACAGAGTGCTCCCTGAGGTCCTGCACTGGTTCCCTTCCGTCCGTCTGGCTGGATGTGCAGGGGGAGGTAAGGAAGCCTTTTGATCCCAGATAAAGACGCAACAGCATTTTAGCCAGGGAGGCCCGCCCCAAGACGCGGGCAGGGGACTCCTCACCCCACCAGGGCTTGTGGCCTGCGGGCGCCCCCACTGGCTGCTCTGAGGACCCCCAGGAGACAAAGCCCTAGGTGGGGGTCACTGTCTTTCCCATTTGGCCCGGCCATTTGACCTCCCAGTTCCTTCTCACCATGTCCCTGACGGAGCCCTTGTGGTGCAGTGATTAAGAGCTCAACTGTTAACCAACAGCTCAGCTGTTCAAATCCACCAGCTGCTCCTTGGAAACCCTATGGGCAGTTTTACTCTGTCATGTAGGGTCACTATGGGTCAGAATCAACTCGATGGCAACAGGTTCAGGTACATAAGGTATGTCCCTGACGGCTCCCTGGGCAGGAACACAGAGGTGCTGAGTGAAAGCGTACTTAGAGGCCTCAGAGGAGAGAGCCAGGGGTGGGATCAAAAAAGGAAAAAAACCAGGGGTGGGATGGGGTTGTTTAAAGGTGAGCTCATCTCTGCTGACCTGCCCTGCGAGGGGAAAGAGGTGAACTAGATCAACGGGTCCCAGTAAGTTGGGAGCTTCACCACATGGGCTCCATCCCCGCAGCCCACCCACCCAGGAGAAAGGAGGCTGAAGGGTGGGAGCAACCCCAGGGCCTGCAGGCCGGCCGGGTCAGCCCCTGGGGAGCTGCCTCCTGAATCCTGCCCCCCACCCCGTGTCCCCGTGCCATCCTGAGTTGCAGCTGGCCCCCAGCACAGATGTTGGACCGTTCACTTCTTGGAGCATGTGGTTTCAGGTACTCTTCACGCCCAGGTGTGCCCAGGTGTGCCAGGTGTGCTTGTGGAGGGGAAAACAGGGGACTCACCTTGTTCGCCAAGGGCCCTGGCGGTGGAGCCAACAGCCCCAGACGCTGCCACCCCCCATCCCCAATTATTCTGCACAATTGCCAACTGACCTCCCAGGAAAGAAATGAAGACCTGAGCAAGTGGGTGACTTGGCCGTCTGCAGCCAGTCATGTGAAATGTGCCATCCGTCCTCCGCATGGTGACCTGCCCATACTGCTGAGGGAGAGACGTCTAGTGCAGGTGCAGTGCGGGGCTCGAGGACGAAGCCTGGGAACGACCACGTGGGATTCTCAGACTTTGTGGAAGGTGACTCGGAGAAACAGCAACTTGTGGCTCTGTGTGTCACTTCCTCTGATCGGATTAAATATGTTCTGTGCATTTCTCAGAACGACATAGAGAAACCGGAAAGGATCCTGCAGGACTCACTCACGTGGGGAGAGATCATGGCGTCACACTTCGGGACTCTGGGAGGGTGGTCCCAGACTGCTTTCTTCTAAGTGTTTTGGGGCTTCTCACTTTGCTTCTTTGTGTCTTGCTCTGCAACACGCCATGTAGCAGGGAGGGACTTGGTGGGGGCAGGGAGGGACGGGGTGGGGGCAGGGAGGAAGGGGTAAGAGCATGGGGGTTGGGTGGCACAGCAGAGGTGGCCCCAAGGAGAAGGACAAGCAGAAGTCAGCCCCCTGCAGGGCTTGTGTCCCATGAAGGCCAAGGTTGGGTGACCTGATGCTGGTGGTGGACATGAGTGTGGAGACAACCCTAAAGGGGCTGGCAAGGAGGGACAGGAAGGCAGCCCTGACCACAGGGTGGTCCTCACAGGACATCCTGGCCATGCACCCTGGGGCTCAGCTGCTGAGGGTTTCAGTGGAGTCTTTCTCCATGTGCACAGCTCCAGCTGCTTCTCCATCCTGAAATCTCTGCCCTCTTCTCTGCTAGGCAGCCTCACTCTCCTTCACACCGGGTATCCCGCCTCCCATCTGCTGCAGACCCCAGCCAGTCCCCCTGTGTAGGCCCTGGTAGACTTACCTCAGCGTTCCTCCTTGTCCCTGGCTCAACAGCCAAAAAGGACAGCGGCAAGGGTGGTGCTGAGCCCTGCACCCCACATCCCTGTGGACAGCCAGCATGGCCTCCAAGGCTGGACTCTCCTGTGCCACCTGGTGGCCATCACTACAGCTGCTGCAGGCCTTGCACTTTCCACCCAGGGCTGACTGTGTGGGTCACCGTGGGCTGACCACACTGGACACTGTGGGCTGCGGGGGCTCCTCACCCACCCCAGTATGGGCAGCTCTGCTGGCCTCTACAGTGGCTGCTGACAGGGGTTTGTTGCTCCTCTCCTGTGGCCAGGGCTACAAATGGAGCCAACCCTGGGTGTCACGGAGGGGCTCTGGGCTTGTCGTTCTCCAGTGGTGCTGGACACCTGCAGAGACATACACAGTTCCATGGACACTGTGTGCGGTACCTCTCATACCTCCACATGCGACGGGTCCCGGGGGGCAGAGAAAGCACAGGATTTGGGGTTTCCTGACTGGCTCTGTGTCCTCAACAAGTTGCTCTCCATCCCTGCTCCTCCCTGTCAAAGGCAGGGGTCCCTCCACCTCTCTAGGGCTTTCTTGTGTGGACTGGGCCACGGCTCCATCTGGGCCCTGGAGGGTTGGTATCTGGGGGCTGCATGGGCTCTGCCTGCACTGGGTGGACACACTCAGGTGCTCCGGGGGAACTTGAACTGATTTGTCTAGTAGGGAACCTAGACACTGTGTGTGCTGGCGGTGGGGGGGAGGGGGGCACCCCAGGGCCAGTACAATGGGGAAGACAGGGCACCTTCTGAGTAGACAGGCAGGAAGGCATTAACACGTAGGACACATGAATCCCTCGCCCCATGCTGGCTATATAGCCATCCTGGAAGATGAGCTTCCCTAGCGTCTGGTGGGGTGGGGGCTGTCAGGACATGTTCCTGGGCACTGCACACTAAGGACCACGCCTCTAAGCACACAGCTCCGTGCACGTGAATTGGGCTCTGTCCTCTGTCTGTCCAAGCCCTGCTCGGCCTGCTTAACAGCACCTTGGAGAGGACCACTTGGTACCTGGGCAGGAGTCAGTTATGTGACTCCTGGAGAGTGGAGAGTGACATCATGATCTCCCTTCCAGAAGGTCCCTGGACTGCCTGAGCACCGGCCCACTCAGCCCCAGCAGCCTTTACAGCCTTTGGATCCATGTTGTCTCTCTTAAAAAGACAGTCAGAGAGAAAGAGAGAATGTACGCTCTGTTACCTGAGGGACACCCTGCCTTGAATAGGTACGGTTGTTGTTGTTAGTGACATTGAGTCAGTCCAACTCATAGCGACCATATGTGCAACAGGACGAAACACTGCCTGGTCCTGTGCCATCCTCACAATCGTTATGTTTGAGCCCATTGTTGCAGCCACTGCATCAATCCATCACATTGAGAGTCTTCCTCTTTTTTGTTGACCCTCTACTTTATCAAGCATGATGTCCTTCTCCAGGGACTGGTCCCTCCTGATAACATGTCCAAAGTCCATGAGATGAAGTCTTACCGTCTTCACTTCTAGGGAGTACTCTTGTTGTACTTCTTCCAAGACAGATTTGTTTGTTCTTTTGGCATTCCATGGTATATTCGATATTCTTCACCAACACCACAATTCAGAGGCATCAGTTCTTCTTCTTTGGTCTTGCTTATTCATTGTCCAGCTTTTGCACGCATATGGGCATAGACCAATTTAGGACATAGAGGCTCTGACAAGTCCTGCAGCAAATATATCTGACTTTGTTTGACCCGGTATTTGGAAAACCTATGGCATCATGGAACCATTTCCATGTAATAACTTATGAACATCCTTCTGAACTAGTGAGTCATGGCACTAGGAGGACCAACTTGTCCTGGTTTGCCCAGGACTTATTGGTTTTAGCCAAGAGAGCTATGTCTTGGAAACCCCTCGGTCCCAGGAGAACTAGGACTAGGGCATTGGGTCACCCTACATGGAACCCACTTTGGGAAAGCTCTTCTGAGAAATTATGTCCAAAGCACCTTCCGCATAATTCTTCCTCCCTCTCCCAGACACTTAGGATAAAAAAAAAAAACAGGAAAGAGAATGAGGATGAGAGCTGCTGGATCATTGAGCCAAATGAAAAGCCCCAAAATCCAAGGGGAGGGAGTGGACTGAGAGTAGGGGTGGGAAGGGGTGTTCACCTCATTACCATCAGGAAGGGAGGGTCCCCCTGGGGAGGTGTGGGCATTCTGAGGAAGGCTCTGTGACCCTGTCCAGACACTTGAAAATTCCTGGATCCCCAAAAGGCCAACACATTCAGAGGCTTGTATTTCATCTGAGACGTCACAGTTATTTATTGGAAAAACATCTTCTCTACTAGGAGGGGACGACGGGAAGAGAGCCTTTCTCCTCCTCCTCCTCCTCCCTGTCTCCAGGCAGCTTGGCAGGAAGCAGCATTCCATCTTCATCCCAGCCCCCCGGGCCCCTCAAGTGGCCCATGAGGCAGAGATCTGTCCCCAGATCACATCACAAAGCAGCCACCCTGGGCTGTAGCCATTCTGCCGCAGAACGCCCCTGACCGGTGCCAAGTCCAGCACAGGAAGGCTACAGGGGAAATCGTTTTTTCTTTTAGACACGGTGACCTATTTTTTTAACTTTCAATTTATTGCACTCATGGCATAACAATAAGATGAAGAAAAAGTCTAACTTAAAAAACACCCACCATTCCCTCCGCCCTAACAAATTGTGTTCACTTCTTTCTCTTTCCTTCTAGCTATTGTGCAGGCTCGTATGTAATTGTTCGGCTTATAACCATGGTGCAAACACAAGTTTGTATTTTCCTTTTTTCGATAAACACATCCTAAAAAGTTCTCCATAATTACGGAGTTCTTCATAATTATTCCAAAGAATGGGTGCAGATCATGCCCCTGAGAAAACAGTGTAATTTACCTTCCCTTTTTTCCCCTAATTCAGACTTTGGGGTTGGTTCTAAGTTTTCACTGCATGGCCAACGTGGTAATGAGCATCTTTGTACACACAGCCTTCCCTCAGTCTGCATTATTTATTGACAGAGTATCTAAAAATGAGATTAAAATCTACTTTCCTAGGGCGTCTCAGACTCATGAGAACAGTGACCTCAAGCACCCCGACGACAAAAAGATGCTTTGTATTATTGCTGCTGGGTACCAGAGGATATGACACTGGCTTTGTTTTTGTTATTCTTCCTGTGCACAGATGAGCACATAGCCCATGTGTGAGATCTGTGGGGATGGTAGAGCGAGGACTTCCAGAAACCCTTCTCTATGGATGAGCAACAAAAGCCTTTGCAAATGGTGTCGTTACAGATTGAATCGTGTCCCCAAAATGTGTGTTGTAAATCCTAACCACCATACCTGTGAGTTGGAATTGACTCGACAGCAACAGATTTGAGTTTTTTTGGTTTTATGCCTGTGGGTAAAGGAGCCCTGATGGAGCAGTGGTTAAGCATTCAGCTGCTAACCACAAGGTCAGCAGTTCGAACCCATCAACAGCTCCACAGAAGAAAGACGTGGCACTCTGCTTCTGTAAAGATTGCAGCCTTGGAAGCCCCATGGGGCAGTTCTGCTCTGTCATAGAGGGTCTCTATGAGTCAGAATTGACCCGATAGCAACAGATTTGGGTTTTTTTATACCTGTAGTTATAATCCTATTTGGGAATAGGGTTTTCTTTGTTATGTTAAGAGGCCATATCAGTGCAGGGTGTATTTTAAGCCAATCGTCTTTGAGATATAAGACAAGCAGATTAGGCAAAGAGAAGCAAGCGGAGATGGGGGAAGACAGATGCCACATGAAGCTCACCCAGGAACCAAGGAACAAGGGACCAGCTGCAGGCACCCTTTTGAACCACAGCTTGGGGCTTCTCTGAACTGATTCGGCAGCCTGCTTTGGTGTTGCCAAATCCAAAGCCCAGAGCAGACACAGAAAAGGAAGTCTTCCTCTAGAGCTGGTGGCCAGAATTCAGACTTCCAGCCTCCTAAACTGTGGGAATATGAATTTGTTTGTTAAAGCCACCCACCTGTGGTCTTTCTGTTAGAGCAGCACTAGACAACTAAGACATATGTCTTAACCAACTTTTTCAGAACTCTGAAAATTAACCAAAGATTTCCAGCAATCCAGGAAGAGTTTATGCACGAAAAATGGCGGAATCTTGGTAATAACAGTGAGGTTTGTGGCATTTTCACTTGTCTTATGCTCACAGTCCTCTCCCCAGCTCTGAGGTAGCCTTGAAAATCAACAACCCTACAATTACCATGAAAAGCAGCAGCCTGGCAGTCACAGCAGGGGTGTGTATGGTGCTGGCATCCCTCCAAAGCCCCATTCCAAGAGACCTGTCCGGTAGTTCCCCGGGAATCCCTGCCCACAGGGCTTGTCTTCATATGGCCTGACTCAGGGTTCTCCCAGTGTGAACAGTATTTTCCCTGTACATTTTTCAAAAACAATCACTGGCAATTGTTTATCATCACAGCAGCCTGAGGTAGCAATAGCAGTTGGAGAAAACAATAAGATGAGCAAAAGACAAAATGAAAAATTGAGAAATGAGATGTCCCATAGGGGCTTTGAAAAACTCCAACATTCTTCTGAGAATCTAGAAGGTCATGTGGATGTGTATAGAGCTGGGTGAGATCCAAGAAGGCCCAAAGTCTCACCACTGGCTGATCTCGAGGCTGTGTGCAAGCAGGAACTGAAGGCTTAAGCAGAGTTGTAAACCGACTGCCTGAGAGTTCAAGATTGCCCCAGCATGCAGACAGAGTTCTTCAGCAAAGGCTGGGAGGCTTATAGGCTACAGAAAATTAAGGAAATCTCTGTCCATTCACTAGTTGCCAACTAAGCTCACCAAGAACAGACTTCGGGGGCCACACATGAAAAAGAATACAGTCTTTACAGAAATAGTTCAGGAAAGTCACTAAACAAGCAAAAATCATCATCATCATCATCATCATCAACAACAAACCCTGAGGAGGGGGAGAATCTGATTTCCAGAGTTGCCACTTTATATTATTTAAAATGTCTGGTGTTCAAGAAAAATCGTAAGACAAGCAAAGAAATAAGCAAGTATGGACCATTTGGTGGTGTGATGAATTATTTAGTATGGCCTGTCTCCCCATGGTCTTATAACTCCCACCCAGGTGATTTGGCAGGGCTGTACAAATAAGATAATTGTGGCCCACCAAGGGGATGGGCCAGTTTTGCCTTAAAAGAGAGCCAATTCCAGAGCAGAAGAAAGAGCTCACCACCACAAAGGAAGGAAAGACCAGCAGGAGAGAGCTGGCAGCAGAGACCAAGCACCACAAGACAGCAAGGTGGGCTTCCAGCCCATTGAGAGAGAAAGCTGAGTGCCTTTGGGCAGAGACTGAGGGCCAGGGAGAGGTATGCCTGCAAGCACGGCTGGGAAGAGGCTATCCTGATGGAAGAACTGTATCCTGAGTGTTCCTGAGCCTGAATCATAACTGTTACTTCCCTAATAAACCCCATAATTGTGAGTATGGTCTGTGTGTTGCCATGGCCATGAATTATTGAACCCAGCAGAGAAGCAGACAGTGCTGTGCAAGGGACAGTTGGTGTCAGAATTAGTAAAGATGGCAGAGAGAGGAAGATTTTCTGGTCTCCGCCTCATTGGAGTCAGCCTTGCACTGTTGATCTTGGTTCTCCTTCCCCCTTGTAGGGTTGAAGGAGGTCAGACACTGCCCCCAAGTGATTTTTACACCATTCATAAAAACTGTTCTTGTGGAAGATCAGATGTTGGACTTGTTAAGCAAAGGATTTGAATCAGTTATTTTAAATATGTTCAAAGAACAAAGGAAACGACATCTGAAGAACTAAAGGAAAGTATAAGAATTATGCCTCTACCAAATACCCACTACCCAAATAGAAGATATCAATAAAAAGATGTAAATTATTTTAAAAGAACCAAATATAAATCTGGAGTTAAAAAGTAAAATGGCTGAAAAAATCCACTGGAGTGACTCGACAGCAGATTTGAGCTGGCAGAAGAATTAGTAAACTTGAAGATACGTCAATAGACTTTTTCCAATGTGAGGAACAGAAAGAATAAAGAAAAGTGAACAGAACCTCAAAGACCTGTGGACACCATCAAGCACACCAATATATGTATAATGAGAGTCACTGAAGGAGAGGAGAAAGAGAAAGGAGGCAGAAAGAACATTTCAAAATTAATGGCCAGAAACTTCCAAATTTGATGAAAAATCTTAATTTACACATCCAAGAAGCTTAATTAATGCCAAGTAGAATAAACTGAAAGAGATCCATGCCCACCTGCTGCTGCCAATTTGATTCTGACTCATAGTGATCCTATAGGATAGAATAGAACTGCCCCATAGGGTCCCTAAGGCTGTAAATCTTTACAGAAGCATGTCTTTCTCCCATGGAGTAGCTGGTGGCTTTGAACTGTCAATATTTTGGTTAGCAGCCAAGCGCTTTAATCATGGTGCCGCCCGGGCTCCTGATCCACACCTACACAAATCATAAACTGTCATTGAAAGCTAGTTTACGGAAACCCTGGTGGCATAGTGGTGAAGTGCTATGGCTGCAAACCAAGAGGTCGGCAGTTCGAATTTGCCAGGTGCTCCTTGGAACCTCTATGGGGCAGTTCTACTCTGTCCTATAGCGTTGCTATGAGTCGGAATTAACTTGACGGCAGTGGGTTTGGTTTTTTGGTTTAGGAGACCTGGCCTACAAAAAATACTAAAGGAAGTCTTTTCAGGATAAAATGAAAGGACACTACACAGTAACTTGAGTCCACATGAAAAAATAAAGATCATTTATCTTTATATAAGAAGAAGGCCTGGTTGTGTAGTGGTTAAAGCTCTTGGCTGCTAACTGAAAGGTTGGCTGTTCGAATCCACCAGCTACTCCTTGGGAGAAAGATGTGGCAGTCTGTTTCTGTAAAGATTTACAGCCTTGGAAACCTTAGGGGCAGTTCTACTCTGTCCTGGAGGGTCACTATGAATCGGAATTGACTAGGTAGCAGTGGTTTTTTTTTGTTGTTGTTGTTTGGTCTCTATATAATTTTTCAATCTTTTCAAATGTATTCAGTTTTTTTATGGTACAGAATATGGTCTAGTCTGAAGAATATCCTACATGCATCTGAGAAGAATGGGTATTCTGCTCTTACTGGGTGGAGTGTTCCATAGCTTTCTGTTAGGTCTAGTTGGTTCACAGTGTTGTTCAAGTCTTTTATTACCATGTTGGTATTCTGTCTAGTTTTTCTATTCACTATTGAATGTACGGCATTGAAATCCCCAAGTATTATTGCTGAATTGCCGATTTCTTCCTTCACTTGTCAGTTGAGGAAATTTGCCCTCTATCTGTAATTTGTTGAGGGTTTTTTAATCATGAAATTGTGTTGGATTTTGTCACATGCTTTTTCTGCTAATGAGTCTGAGGTTTCTTTTGAGGGCGATAACGTTTCAGGGTTGTACTAAAAACCATGGGATCATGCATTTTCCTGGGTGAGAGCTTTATGCACAGTATGTCATTTTGGTAGAAAATGCTCATCTGTATTTCATATACTTATAAAAAGATCTGGAAGGATATATAGTAAGCTGGTAACATGGCAGTTTCTGGGTTGTGAGAATATAATGTTTCTATTGTTGTTTCATAGGAGCCCTGGCGGTGCTGTGGTTAAGTGCTCAGCTGCTAACCAAAAGCTTGGTGGTTCAAACCCACCAGCCGCTCTGTGGGAGAAAGATGTGGCAGTCTGCTTCTGTAAAGATTTACAGCCTTGGAAACCCTGTGGGGCAGTTCTGCTATGCATCAGAATCTGCTTGATGACAGTGGGTTTGTTTGAGTTTATTATCGTTTTCAAATTTTCTACAATGAATATACATTGTTTTTGTACAGATAAAATATTATTTCTAATTAAAAACAAACAAGAATAATTGCAAAGCTAATTCCTGTGTGACCAAGAAGCAGAACATCACCAGCCCCAGAAGCCTTTCTTAGTTAGACCTCCTCCTACTCACTCGCCCACAGGGGCGGCCACCGTCCTAACTTTCGTAACAATCATCATTCTTTGCTTTTTTTTTTTTCCAGATACACCCTTGTATTTATCCCCAAGCGTGTATGGTTTAACCTAGTTTTGAACTTTATGTGAGTGGAATCCTGTTGTATTTACATGTTTGGGTCTTGCTTCTTTAGCTCGTCACATCTGTGAGATTCTTCTGTATGGTTATTACAAAACCAAAAACACCAAACCCACTGCCGTTGAGTCGATTCCGACTCATAGCGACCACTAATTTTCATTTTTGACTAGTATTCCATTGACTGAATATACCATGATCTATCTACATAGATCATGGTATATTCACATACTATATTTTAAAGAACATTAGACATAATTATGAAGAGTGTGGTCATGAAGATTCTGAACGTTCTCCTAGTACAGGTAGGCGTAAGTTTCTCCCAGGCACAAAGGGAGTGCACAGGGACACACATCCTAGACTTTTCTGGAAAGTATCACACTTTTCCAGAGTAGTTGAGACAATCACACTCGCACAGCAGTGTAGGACAGTTCCTGCGGACCACACCCTCAGCAACGCTCAGCATGATCACGGTTTTTTTATTTTTGCCTTCTATTGGGTGTGAGATGATTTGTGGTTTAGTTTACATTTTTCTGACCGCTGATGAGGGAGAACACATTTTCATGAGTTTATTGGCCATTTGGATGTCTTCGTTTGTGAGATTCCTATTAAATATCTTGCCTACTTTTGTTGACCGGGTTGCCGGTTTTTTATTATTATTACTATGTAGAAATTTTTTATATATTCTATGCACGAGTCTTTGTAAGTTATGTATGTTGCAAATATCACCCCTCGTGTTGTGGCTTGTTTTTCATGATACTGTTTGATGAACTGTTATTGTTGTTAGGTGCTGTTGAGTCGATTTCAACTCATAGCAACCCCATGTGATAAAGTAGAACTGCCCCATAGGGTTCCTTAGGCTGTAACCTTTATGGGAGCAGATTGCCAGGCCTTTGTCCCATGGAGCTGCTGGGTAGGTTCAAACTGCTGACCTTTTGATTAGCAGCTGAACGCTTATCCATTGTACCACCAGGGTCCTAAGTTTATTATAGGCCAGTATTAATGATCTTTTCCTTAATGGGTCATTCTTTCTGCGTCATGGTTAAGAAATTCTTTTCTACTCCAAGTTCATGAAGATAATTCCCTATATCACCTTCTAAAAGCTTTTTGTTTTTAGCTTTCAATCTTCCTGGAAATGATTTTTGTGTGCAATGTGAAGTAGGGGCCTGTCCGGTTATTAGGGCCACGTAACAAATTATCCTAAAACTTGGTGGCATAAAACACCTATATAACATGCTCACAGATCCTGTAGGTCAGGAAACCAGAGAGGGCACAGTAGGGAAGGGCTTCTGATGTCCCATGATGTCTGGGCTTTGTGCTGGAATTTTTGAAGGCTGGGAGCTGGAACTCTGATGGCTCGTTCACTCACATGTCTGGCGTTTGATGCTGTCTGGGGATCTTGGGGCTCTGCACATGGGGTGGGAGTTTCTCCATGTGGGCTAGTTTTGGCTTCCTCACAGCATGGTGGCTGGGTTCCAAGGGCAAGTGTCCCGGGAGAGAGAGCCAGGCGGAAGCTCTATTGCCTTTTACGGCCTAGCCACAAAGCAGTCACCCAGAGTCACGTTTGCACATGCTGTTGGGCAGGGCACTTACAAAATTCTGCCCTGGTTCAAGGAGAGGGAACATAGACCCCAGCTCTTATGAAGGAAGGTTAACAACACAGCAAAAGAAGAGCATGAGGCATGGGATATATGTTGATGAAGCCATCTTTGAAAAATACAATCCACCATGGTGTTCAATTTCATTTTTTCCGTATGGATATCCACTTGTCCCAGGACTATTTATGGAAAAGTTCATCCTTTCCCCACTGATCTAAAATGCCATTTCTTGCATATAGCGAGTACTTCTATATGTGAGGTATTTTATTCTGTTTGAGGTGTTGTATTGTTCCATTGTTTTATTTGTCCCATCCCTAGGCTACTATCAGAGCCCTGGTGGCATAGTGGTTAAAGAGCTCGGCTGCAAACCAAAAGTTTGGCAATTCAAATCCACCAGCCGCTCCTTGGAAACCCTATGGGGCAGCTCTGCTCTATCCTATAGGGTCGCTATGAGTCGGAACTGACTCAACGGCACCTAACAACAACAAGGCCGGTATCACACCTCCTTAAGTATTATCACATCATAATAAGTATAGATGTCTCACAGGTCAAGTACTCAATTTATTCTTCAAAAATGTCTTGACCCTTCTTGACCCTTCATGCTTTCACAAACATTTTGGAGTAGCTTGTCAAATTCTACCCAAGGGGGTTTGTTATGGATTGAGTGAGCTGCGTCCCCCAAAAATATGTGTTGTAAACCCTAACCTCTGTGCCTGTAGTTATAATCCCACTTGGGAATGTGTTTTAAGTTATGTTAATGAGGCAAGAGTAGCGTAGGGTGTGTTTTGAGTTAATCTCTTACAAGAGATAAAAAGAGCAGATTAGGCAAGAAGAGACAGGGTAAGATAGGTGCCAAGCCACATGGAGATCTCCTAGGAACCAGGAAGCAGAAGCCGAAGACATAAGGACCTTCTCCAGAGCCAACATAGAGCGAGAAAGCCTTCCGCTAGAGTTGGTGGTCTAAGGGTCAGTGAAAAAGAGGAAGGCCCTCAATAAGATGGATTGACACAGTGGCTGCAACAATGGGCTCAAGCATGACAATGATTGTGAGCACGGTGCAGGGTCGGGCAGTGTTTCATTCTGTTGTACATAGGGTTGCTATGAGTCGGAACTGACTGGATGGCACCTAACAACAACAACAAACTGTGAATCCAGGTAGTATAGTGGTTAAGAGCTCAGGCTGCTATTCAAAAGGTCAGCAGTTCGAATTCACCAGCTGCTCTTTGGAAACCCTATGGGGCAGTTCTACTCTGTCCTATAAGACAGAGTTGGACTTGGCTTGACGGCACGGGTTTTTTTTTTTTTAAACTGTGAGTAAATAAATCTGTTAAAGCCACCCACTTGTGGTATTTCTGTTATAGCAGCACTAGATAATTAAGACGGGGAAAAAAGCTATAAAGAGTTGAATTGGAATTGCCTTAAATCTATATACCTATATTGAAAAAATTTACATCTTTATATATTAAGTTTCACGTTCAGTGAAACATAGTGCTTCCTTCCATTTATTTAAGTCTTTATAAAAATTCTTTTTTCCTCCATAGAGTTCTTCTGCATTTAAGCTTATTCCTAGCAACTTCGTTTTTAATGTTTTTTTTTTACTATAAAAGCAACTGCTTTATTTGTCTTATTTCCCATTGCAACTTTTCAGCAATAACACACACAACATATTTCAACAACAACCAAGATGTCGACATTAGCCAGAAGTCAGTTACTAACACAATTATCTTCTTATAATGCTATTTTAAGCAGGTTTTCCTATTTCTTTTTCTATTTGTTTCTGGTATATAGAAGTGTCATTAATTTGTGTGTCGTGTTATACACAGCAACTTTGTTAAACTCATATTAATTCTAAAAAAAAAACTCACCTTAGTTTTCTGTGTACCTCTATGCACACAATCACCCCGTGTGCAAACAGCGGCAGTTTCGTCCCTTGCTTTCCAAGCCATCGACTGTCTTTCCGTCCTTTGCTTTGCCTCAGTGACCAGAACTCTTAGGACAGTGTTGACCAGAAATGGAGAAAGAGAGCATTTTTGTCTTTGTCCCAATCTTGAAGACCTATCAACGCCTTGAAGGGCGTTTAATGCAGGATTTTTTTTGTTTCCGCAGTCATGTTAAATTAAGTTCCTTCTATTCCTATTTGTCTAGGATTTGTAACATGAGCGGATGTTGGGTTTTACCACATACTTTTTCTAGTCCCCTTCAATCTTCTGATTAATTTTCTACATTAAAGTGAGAAGCCCAGCTTGGCAATCCCATTTTAGAACTGCCACCCTTAACGAAAGCCACCTTTCCCAGAACGAAAGGAAACACTGCGATCAGTTCAATTCGGGTCAATGAGTACGTCCTTAACCATAATTTTTAAAAATACGTATTTTGATTTGTGTAAACAGCTTTCATCTTCTGCTTCTTTCCATACATCAAACAGCATTCTGCTATGAATTTAGACTGAGTTCAATGGCATTCGCTTTCATCGGCTTTCCTGGAGTTTATCAGCCCAGAGAAGCCCCCAAGGACCGCTTGGAGGTACCCACAGAGCAGTAATCAGGGAGAAGCTTAATTGGAGAGTGGGGCACCATGAAAAACGTCCAGAAAGGGCACCTTCATCCCTTCTTATGGCACGATAAAGACATTTCCAAAAGGAATCTTGTCTTTAATTAAGTCCTCTGCAATGTGGTGGCTGCCTGGGAGGTATTTCTATATACCTGGACTTGAGAAGGTAGATGTCCACAGAGGTGACGTCATGTTTGGAATGATGAGTGTTTGTGAGACCAAGCGTATGAGTTTACTGCTTCGAGAGCCATCTATCTTCATACCAGAAAGTAACAGAAACTGCTCCCATGCCTGGCCCTCTGCAGATCCAGCCATCTCGTAAAAACAGGCCGTCGGAGGCCAGGTGCTCTCCCGGGGTATGCGAACACCGCAGCTCTGGATCCAGGACCCGAGCAGGCATGCGTGGGGTCTGCGGTCTGTCCCTGACCTGCAGGCCGGAGGGTCCACTGTGAGGCTGGGGCCCAGAGAACTGGAGGGTTTGCTCAAGAAGTCAGTCATGGAGGTTATGTGCAGGTCTGGGACACAGATCTCAAAGCCCCCATGCTCCCTCGGTAAGAGTCTTCCCCCACCCTACTTGGCAAAGGGATTCCTCCAGAGTACAACTCTCAGGCTCCGTTAAGGTAAAAACCAAGAGATTTACTGAAAGCGTAAGAAGCGTTTGAACGAGTCACAATTAATTCCACAGCAATGTGTTCGTCATCAAATATTAGAACCAGACCCTGCAGAGCCACTAGCCCAAGCCCCTTGTTTGTGTTTAGCTGTCACATGGATGGGACAGGTCACTTGCCCCAAACCTGGAGCCCGGGTGGGGTTTGGGGGATGACCCAGTCCCTCCCACAACACCAAGCTTGGGAAACAAGGCCAGTGCAGGGATGGGGCACCATTCTGTCCTCCAAGCTGGGACACGGGTGAGCCCCGCCGTGACGGCACCAAGCCAGTGCAGCGGAGACACATGAAGCACCGAATGGCATTACAGGGGCGCCACTGGGGGAGTCGGGTGCCCCCCAAATGTACGGAAGGCTGCAGCTTGCCTCTCCTGGACTCCAGCCCCGGGGCCTTGGGAACAGCTCTGCTGGGATGTGAGGCCTCTGTCCCCAGGGGCCTTGAGCAGGATCTCCTCTGGTTTCTTTCTCTTGCTAATGGTGAGTGACTAGGGACTCAGCCCTGGTGTGCATGTCCCCAGGTGTGTCCGGGTGGCTGTGGTCCAGCTCAGCCCTGAGGACAGGGAGGACGGGCCTTTCCCCACCACCCTCCACTTCACCATCAGAGCAACCTAGGTGAGTTGGGGGTGCCGTGGAGGGAGAAGGAGGGAGGGAAGAAGACCAGGCACCCTCGCGCCCCCTGCCCCCCCCTTGCTATTGCAAGATACCAACCCTCCTCCCTGGGGGGCACTAGGCTGGGGACAAGGCCCACAGCCCCGCCCACCACCGAGGCTGGGGAAAGTCTCCCCTCCCCCCCCCCCGCAGCCCTCCCAGCCTCCCTCAGCTCACCTGCCTTCCCAGGAGATCAGAAGGCAGCCGGGACCTCCCCAGCAGCCGGTCCTCCTCCTCTCTAAGGTGAGCCCCGTGCCTGGGGTCCCATCCTCTCCCCAGCCCTCCCTCCACCCTGGGTCTCCCTCTGTCCCCTTATCCTGACCTCCCCTCCCTACAGGCCCCTCCCACCAGCGGTGACACCTGCTCCGCCTTTCACAGGACGGGGGTGAGTGTGCGGGTTGGCAAAACCAGGCTTCCCTAGACCGCCCGGGTCTCTGCCGCAGGTTCTTGTCCCCGGTGCTATCGGCCGATGGCCCGCACTGTCTCTCTCCGCTACCTGTCCTCCGTGTGCGGATCTGGACCTTCGGCCTCGCCTAAGCACAGCCCCCGGCGTGGGAGGTGGCCTCTGCGGTGCCCAGGTCACAGTTAAGGGGCTCCGGCGAACCGGGCCCTGGCCTGAGACAAGGAAACTCGTCAGAACCCCCTGGCCCCACCTGACTGATGCCCAGGTCCGCACCTCCCCAGAGGTAAATACTCAGGACCGGGTGCCCATCGCCAGGCCCAGGTTACCTTCTTTTAGGTTATCACCGAAATAAAAGCCCCCAAATTTAAAATTTTCAGAGACAACTTGAGGAGAAATGCTCAGTCTTCCTCTTGAGAGGTCTCGCTGGGCGGAGTGTTCCAAGCTCCCCGCCCAGGTGAGGGTGGGCCTGATTAAGGGGAGGGGCTGGTGCAGGGCTCTGGGCGGGGCCTGGCTCTGGGAGGAGCTGATCAGAATTGCCTGGGTTAGGGAGCAGGGTCAGGTGGGGAGGATTGGGGGTGGGGTCAGAAGGGGGTATCTGGACTGCGCGTGGGTCAGGGTGGGCTGGTCAAGGTCGGTAGGGGTCAGAGGGGGCCTGTTCAACAAGGATGGTGTCAGAATGGGCTGGGGTGGAGCCGGGTTAGGGGGTGAGGTCAGGGCAAAGCCTGAGTCAGGGAAGCCGGGTCACTGTGGAGCCAGGTGAGGGCCAGGTGACAGTGGCGGGTGGGGTCAGGACCGCAGGAATAAGGAGGCGGAGTTGGCGTGGAGCCAAGTGAGGGCAGCCCTATCAGGGCAGGCATGAGTACCCAGCACAGAGGCGACACTCCTCAGGCCGGGAGTCCCAGCCCTGCGCAGTGCTCCCTGGAGGCCCCTCTAGGAACCCCTTTGAGACACCTGTGGCCTCGGGGTTGGTGCCTGGAGCTGGAGAGCTGCCACATCTGTCCTTTTCAGTGACTGGACCCCATGTCTTCCCCACGCGCCTGCACATACCCAGCTCAGGCTGGACGGCGGCGGACCCGGAGCCTGGGGGAGGTGACATTTGGGGCCTGGAGCTTTCCCATTAACACAACCCCAACGTAGACTACCGCCTCCGTGCGCACGTGGTCTGAGACCCGCCGCGCACCTGGCAGCATTTTCCCAGCATACCTGGGACAATACACCTGTTGGGAGAACAACCTGCAAGGGCTAGGAAGAAGGACGGGGAGGGATACTCAGAGGCCGGCACCTCCTGCTTTAGCCCCTACAGACAGCCCTGGAGCCCCTGGGGCTGGGCGGGGAGACACAAACAGTTAACCAGCTAGGCTGCTAAGGTTTGAGTCTGCCCTGAGGCTCCTCGGGAGAAATGCCTGGTGATCTGCTTCTGAAATTCAGTTACTGGAAACCCCAAGGAGTGCAGTTCTGCTCTGACACACATGGAGGCAGGGTGAGCTGGGGTTGACTGGATGTGATTTTTTTTTTTTTAAGGTAGCTCTGGTGATTATGGCCAGCCACTTGAGATGCAGGTGGGTCCCCATGGAAGGCTCTGTGTCCCACTTAGAAGACCACCCTGCTCTGCTTGAATTTGGAATGGGGGTCAGAGGTCAGAGCAGCTGACCTCCCAAGGTGCCTCAGCCCCTACTCTGTGAAATATGTCTGCTCTTTGGAGGATACAAGGAGCCCTGTGGCACAGTGGTTAAGAGCTCAGGCTGTTAACCAAAAGGTCAGCAGTTCGAATCCACCAGGCCTCGTTGGAAACCCTATGGGGCAGTTCTACTCTGTCCTATAGGGTCCTTATGAGTCGGAATGGACTCCGCCGCAAAGGGTTAGAGGATTCAAGAGCCTGTGCACCACTTAACAAGGGCTGCCCCTCTTCCCGCCCCAGATGGCCTAGGTCACATCCTGAGTCTCCTGCATTGGAGGGAAGAGGGAGGGCAGAGGCCGGGCACACGCCTGAAACCTAATTGGAAAACACATAAAAAACCATTTGAGGGTGCTTTCTTAGCGTGCTGAGCGGCAAGAGGGTCAAAACAAAGCAGAAAACCCCAAACAGAATAGATCTCGCAACTGGCGGAGGAAGTGGCCTCGTAAGTGCCCGACAAGAGTCTAATTACAGGTTCCCTCTGCAGTTGTGCAAATGCGTTATTACAGTCCTTCAGAGGGAAGTGATTATAATAACAACCTTGACAATGCCGACATTAAGCTTATTATGCTCTTTCCTCTGCTCCAGAAATTCTCAGAGGTCTGTCATCAAGCAAAATGCAAGAAGGACTGAGACCAGCCTCCTCCCTCCAGGGCGGCCCCCGTGGACAGCCCCTGGCTGCTGCTCCGCAGAACGCCCTGTCTGGACCAGCGGCTGGGTGTGGCCAGGCGTCTGAAAGGGAAAGCTATGTAAATGTCTAAATGTCTGTCTGTCTCTCCTTCCCTGGTGGCTCTCCTCTGTGATTTACAGATGCCCACTAATGAGGGCTTGAAAATTTGTAGAGGCTCAAAGTCAAAATCAAAGCAAACACTCTATCAGAGAAGCCCTGTGTGGCGCACGTGGTTAAGTGCTGGGCAGTTCCAACCCACCCAGAGGCACCTCAGAAGACAGGCTTGGCTACTGCTTCTGAAAGGTCCGAGGCTTGAGGACCCCATGAAACAGTTCTACTCTGCACACACGGGGTCGCCATGAGTCAGAATCAAGCAACAGCAAGTCTTATCAGAAGCAGACCCTGGGCCAGCCAACTTTCAAATAAAGCAAGTGAACATAACAAAAAAATGGAAACAGCCATTATGAGAAAGCAACGGAAGACAGAGAGGGGCGTGCTGCCACCACCTTGGCAAGTAACACTCTGGCTGGAAATTTGCTACCTGTCCCGTCTGTCCTGGAGGTACGCTACAAAGCCATGTATCAATGGGCTGCAAACCACCTGGCTCAACGCTGACAGGTACCTCCTGTTATAGGTTGGATTGTGTCTTCCCAAAACGTAAGTTGAAGTACTTGCCCCATACCATTGAATGTGACCTTGTCTGGGGAGGTAGGATTCATCTTTTGTTATGGGTTGGATCAAACAGGGTCAAACCAGAGTAGCGTGGGTCCTAGTCCCAATTCCTTCTGAGTGGTGTCTTATAAAAGGGAATGACACGTGGGGGAAGATATATCCCATGTGACTTTAAACCCCTTGCTGACAAGTCGATTTCAACTCATAGCAACCAAGTAGGCCAGAGGAGAACTGCCCTATAGGGTTTCTGAGGCTGTAATCTTTATGGGTTTGAACAGCTGACCTTTCAGTTAGCAGCTGAGTGCTTAATCACTGGGCCACTAGGGCTCCTTCATGTAACATTAAACCAAAAAAAAAAAAAAAATCCTTTTGCCGTTGAGTCGATTCTGATTCATAGCGACCTTGTAGGACAGAGCAGAACTGCCCAATAGGGTTTCTGAGGCTGTAACCTTTACAGGAGCAGACTGCCACATCTTTATCCCACAGAGCAGCTGGTGGGTTTGAACAACCATCGTGCCACCAGGGCTCCATCGTGTGTCAGTAGCAGCAAGGGAACGCCCAGGATCACCAGCTACGAGAGAGAACTTCAGAAGGAACTGACGCAGCAGAGACCCTGATTTGAACGTTTCTAGCCTCCAGAACTGTGAGACGATAAATTTCTGTTCTTTAAGACCACCCACTTTGTGGTATTTTGCCAGGACAGCCCTAGGAAACAAAGGCACCTCCCAACAGGAGCAGAGCAAGCTACAGCTTAAAACCCTTTCAAGACCCAACTATTTTCTCCTTCAAATTTTTTGTTGATACCATATGTTTTCATTAATGGAAGCATGTTGAATCATTGAGTGTTGTTGAATTTTTGTAGGTAGTATGGATTTTTTTTTTTTTTTTTTTTTTGCCCCTCCAACAATCGTACCCTCTGAGTCCTGAGGGACAAACCATGTCCCACAAATTTTACCCTGGACACCTCCTAGAGTCCTGAGGGACATACGGTGTCCCAAAGAAAATATTTCAAAATTTCTCTTTCTCCTTCCAAAAATGCACACACCTTTTACAACCCCCCTGTAGAAACAGTAATTTGCAGCACATGCCTGTTTTTTTTTTGTTTCAAACAGTCATAAAGGCCCCTGCCTTGCAGGAGCGTGAAGTGTCAGTGGGAAAGCAGCTTCCCGATGAATCTGAGAGGTGGAAAAAGTGGGTGGGCAACTGTATACCTCAATGGTCATGAAAGGGTTAAAATGAAGAGCCGCTTCCCAAGTGACACCAGATAAAGTCTGCCAGCTCTACAGTAGGAGTAAGACCTTGCACGCCATGGGCTCTGCAAGATCCTCCTCCCATTTTATTAGCTTTGTCCTGACCTGGGCTAGGCAGTCTCCTCCCAGTCCTTCCTTACCTCTGGTCTCCCAGGGCACAGTTGTGACAGGGTCCCTCCAGGTCACCAGGAACCCCAGTGGCCAAATCTAGTCACTTTACCCACGCCCTCATCCCAGCTCTGCACCCCACCTTTAATGGGTGGGATCCGCCTCCACCACCAGTTGCCGTCAAGTCAGCTCGGACTCGTGGTGACCCCATGGGCGTCCGAGTAGGGCTGTGATCCGTAGGGTTTTCCACGGCTGGTGTCTCAGAAGGAGAACACCAGGGCTTTCTCTGAAGCAAACTCTGGATGGACTTGAACAGCCAACCTTTTGGTTAGGAGCCAAGTGCTTAACTGTTTCCACCACCCCAAGTGGGCTGAATGGTGGCCTCTGAAAACATGTCCCCATCCTGGAAGCTGTAAACATGGCCTTATTTGGAAAAAGGGTCTTCGCAGGTATAATTAGTTAAGGATCTCAAGATGAGGTCATCCTGATTATTCAGGTGGACC
The DNA here is from genome assembly GCF_030014295.1 of Loxodonta africana. Classification (NCBI taxonomy): domain Eukaryota; kingdom Metazoa; phylum Chordata; class Mammalia; order Proboscidea; family Elephantidae; genus Loxodonta; species Loxodonta africana. The sequence goes on along the minus strand of NC_087347.1, from coordinate 3,906,297 downwards.
CTAAATCCAATGACAAGTGTCCTTAGGGGAGAAGATGATAAGAAGACACAGAGACAAAAGTGATATGAAGATGGAGGTAGAAATTGGAGTGATGCAACCACAAGCTCCTGGAACCACCAGAAGCCTCCGGAGGAAGCACAGCCCTGCTGACACCTTGCTTTTGGACCTCCAGCCCCCAGGACTGTGAAAGGATAAAAGTCATTGTTTCAAGCCACCAAGTTTGTGGTAATTCCTTACAGTCGCCCTGGGAAACTGGTGCCCCACCCACCAGTCCTTCCTGAATGGTCCTTTCTCTGCCTGGGTCAGCCATGATCCTCCCTCTGCTCTCACGCCCAGCTCCATCTGTTCCTGATCCTCAGCCCACTTGTGGATGGGGCTTCTTGTGGTCAGGATTCTGGCTGCAAATGATAGGCTCAAGTTCCAGCCAGCGTTGGCCCAGAGTGGTGTGTACCAGCTCACGATTCTACATGCTGGCAGGGAGGCCTGGAGCTGGAGACACCAGCTGGCTCCAGCCAGAAACTGCCATCGGTCCTGCAGAGGGCACAAGCCCTGCCCAGGCCAATTGCTGGACAGTAACACGGCAGAGCACCAGGAACAGCCCCATCTCGTCACCTGGGCCTATAGATGCTCTGGGTCACCAGAGAAGAGAGGGAAGCAAAGATGTGGTATTGAGGGGTTTGCAAGTCTTCCAACTCCTGGGCTGTCTCCCCCAGGGCTGAGCTAGACTCAACCCTTCTACTCTCTTCCTTTTTCTTTTCCTCCCCTTTTCTTCAGCATCTCCTTCCCACAGCAAACTCTTCAACTCCCCACTGGTTGTCCTCCTCTGGTCTCTGCATGGGGCTCAGGGTTAACCTCCCTTAGATCATACATAACCATTTCTCCACCATCCATCTCTCTCTCTCTATTATCTATTATCATCTTATCTATCTATTATCACTCTATTATCTATCTGTCTATCTGTCTATCTATCTATCTATCTATCTATCTATCTATCTATCTATCTATCTATCTATCTATCTATCTATCTATCTATCTATCTATCTATCTATCTACCTACCTACCTACCTACCTACCTACCTACCTACCTACCTATCTATCTATCTATCTATCTATCTATCTATCTATCTATCTATCTATCTATCTATCTATCTATCTATCTATCTATCTATCTATCTATCTTTACCTGTATCTCTGGGGGCAGTAGTGGTAGTAATAGAATTCTCTCCTTCCTTGCAGGAGACCTGGGTTCAATTCCAGGCCAGTGCGACTCAAACACAGTCACCACCCATTTGTCAGTGGCAGCTTGCATGTTGCTATGATGCTGAACAGGTTTCAGCAGAGCTTCCAGACTAAGACAGACTAGGAAGAAAAGGCCTGGTGATCTACTTCTGAATATCAGCCAATGGAAACCCTATGGATCACAATGGTCTGTCTGCTCTTCAATCGATCAATCATGAAGATGGCACAGGACTGGGCAGCTTTTTGTTCCATTCTGCATGGGGTCACCATGAGTTGGGGGCTGACTCAATGTTAGCTATCAACAACACTCTATCTCTCAACCTCTCACTTGACTCATGGTGACCCTCCACACTCAGATCTTCCTCTTAAACAATGTGGGTGGGCAGTCTGACTCTTTGGAATCAAGTTTCTCTGGTGCCCTCAGGTCCTCCTGTCTTCTCTGGGTTGTCTGCATGGCCTGAGAGGGAAGGGTGAAGAAGGTTCTCCCAAGGACACCTCTCTCCCTGGACTGTCCTCGAATCACCTGTTTGACCCGCTCCTCCTAGACACCAATGACCATCACGTGTTGTTTTTGCAATAGTCCCCAGTGAGGAGGCTGGACTGTAGCCCTCACATTAGAGTGCCCCGTGGTTTAAGTCCAGGTTACATTTCTGCCCCCTCCAAGAAGCCATAAGCTGATACATGTGACAACCAAAAAGGCTCATGAGGTGGAGCCCTGCAAAACAGTGGGGGAATTAAATGGTATTTCTAGGATGAGCATGACTACATGAAAGTCATGAATCTGTGTGGACAAGGAAACACGAAAACAGTTAAGTGAGGACTGTACATTTTGAATGCTTATTGTTGTCATTATGAGTCAAAATTGACTCTTGGGCAACAGGTTTTTTTTTTTTTAATTGTTGTTGGAGCCCTGGTGGCTCAGTGGTTAAGAGCTCGGCTGCTAACCACAAGGTCAGCAGTTCGAACCCACCAGCTGCTTCTTTGAAACCCTATGGGGAAGTTCTACTCTGTCCTATAGGGTTCCTGTGAGTTGGAATTGACTCAGCGGCAATGGGTTTGGCTTTGGCTTATAACATTATTTGTACAAAAATAAAAATAAGCTTTAGCTCATTTGTCCCTTGGCTCTCCAATTATGTAGCTGGTGGATATTGCTCTCTCATGTATCAACGCTGAGAAGCTTGGCTTTGTTCTGGCTTGTGTTGCTTTGGTTTTTCCCCACACAACCTCAGGCTTGTCAGAGGTTAGCCCAGAAAACTGGCATTAAAGGGATTAATGTCCAAAACCGGAATGGCAGGAAGAGTGTGGAATCAGTATCCACAGCCGATCCCACATTGCAGGAAGCCATCATGGAGGCACATCGGTTATTCCAGAATGTTCAACAGTGGAGATGTGTAAGGGGCTGGGCATCCACCACTCTCCGCATCAAAATTTTGATGCATTTTGGTAGAACTCTTTCTTAAAAAATGGATTATCCACTTTTCTAACCTCTTAAACAGTATCCTTTTCTCTGAAGATTCAAGGTCACCAACATGAATGTGAGGCCTCTCTTGGACCAAGACACACCACAGCGATGAACCCAGGGTCAAATGGTGGGTGTTTGCCAGACACTAGGCACCAAGATGCCTAATAGCTTTCTAAGCCCTTCTTTCTGTGAAACAAGTACAGCAGTGCACTGATGTTTGCTGAAGCTGGGAGGTAGGTACACGGAGGCTGCTGGCGTTCTCCACTTATAGTTTTGACATTTTCATTACAAAAATTTTTCATTGATTTTCCCAGTTTTGTGTTGTTTTCTAGGGAAAACCTTGGTGTCAGCCCGGTCACATTCCACTTTCTGCTGTTTCTGGCTTACCTCCCTTCTGTGTTGGTGCATCTCCTCAATGAGGAAGCAGCAGTCTAGATACTCATACTTCCTAGCATTTGATATGAAGCACAAGTCCACAGGCTCCACCTGACACATGAACAGAGGCTCTTCTACTGCATAGGCTTTGTTACTTCTGCTCCAAAGCTTTTCCTAGTTTGTGGAAGGTTCCAGCAGGGTAAGGTGTCTTTAAGCTTCCTTCTTCACACTAAGAGCCTAAAACAACCCTGTTACCATTGAGTTGATTCCTACTCGTAGTGACCCTATAGGACAGAGTTGAACTGCCCCATAGGGTTTTCAAGGAGAGGCTGGTGGATTCAAACTCCCTACATTTTGGTTGGCAGCTGAGCTTTTGACCACTGTGCCAGCAGGGCTACCACACTAAGATGGAGAGATAGAAAAGAGGAGGTGAAATCAACAGAGATCAAAATGTACTAGAAAAAATACATGTCTTCCTCAGCTGCTTTTCAAAAGTTCAGCAGCTTGAATCTACCAGCCACTCCTTGGAAACCCTATGGGAATTTGGTGTTCATAGTCTGGCTGCAAAATCCACCCACCTATGTGCTCTTGGGAACAGGGACATACTTTCATCCCAGACACTCAGGGGCAGCTGTCAGCCCCTGCCTTGCTCAGCATGTGACCCCCTACTGTCCCCAGATACCTGTGCCTACACCAATCACCACTGCCCACCTAGGACTGTATGTGACAGCCTGCACCACACACTTGGTGACTGACTACCTGGACAATGGGAGCTGAATCCATACAGGAAAAGCAAACAGACTCCTGGGCTCACATACCTAGTATCAGCACTAACCTCCTGGTGACTGGACCTAAGAGCTTCAAAGGCACCAGTAATCCAGCTAGCTCACATGCCCAGCCTATTTGGCAGTATCAAAACAAAACAAAACAAGAAGCTAGGACACAGTAAGTAAACTTAATAAATACAATAACTTATTGATGGTTTGGAGACAACAGTGAATATCAAATCACATAAAAAGGCAGACCATCAGCACAATTGGACTAAACCAAAAGCAAAGAAGTTTCTGGATAAACGGAATGCTTTGAAGGCCAGCGTAGCAAGGGCAGGGGTCTGGGGACCATGGTTTCAGGGGACATCTAAGTCAATTGGCATAATAAAATCTATTAAGAAAACCATTCTGCATCCCACTTTGAAGAGTGGCATCTGGGATCTTAAATGCTAGCAAGCAGCCATCTAAGATGCATCAATTGGTCTCAACCCACCTGGATCAAAGGAGAATGAAGAACACCAAGGACACAAGGTGATTACGAGCCCAAGAAACAGAAAGGGCCACATGAACCAGTGACTACATCATCCTGAGACCAGAAGAACTAGAGGGTGCCCAGCTACAACCGATGACTGCCCTGCACAACAGAGAACTCTTGAGGGAGCAGGAGAGCAGTGGGATGCAGACCCCAAATTCTCTTAAGACCAGAGTTAATGGTCTGACTGAGACTAGAAGGACCCCGGTGGTCATGGCCCCCAGACCTTCTGTTGGCCCAGGACAGGAAACATTCCCGAAGCCAACTCTTCAGACATGGATTGGACTGGACGATGGGTTGGAGAGGGGTGCTGGTGAGGAGTGAGCTTCTTGGATCAGGTGGACTCTTGAGACTATGTTGGCATCTCCTGCATGGAGGGGAGATGAGAGGGTGGAGGGGGTTAGAAGCTGGCAAAATGGACATGAAAAGAGAGAGTGGAGGGAGAGAGCAGGCTGTCTTATTTTTTTTTTTTTTCTTATTAGGGGGAGAGTAATTGGGAGTGTGTAGCAAGGTGTATATGGTTTTTTTTTGTGAGAGACTGACTTGATTTGTAAACTCTCACTTAAAGCACAATAAAAATTATTTAAAAAAAAAAAAAAAAAGGGCAGACCAAGATGGCTTCAGCAAGCTCCCAAAACAAAGAATCAAGAAATCTTCCAGATGAAGATAATTTTCTGGAATTACCAGAGGTAGATTACAAAAGATTAATAGACAGAACTCTTCAAGAGATCAGGAAGGAGATCAGCCAAAATGCAGAACAAGCCAAGGAGCACATAAACAAAGCAACAGATGAACTTAAGAAGGTTAGAGAAGAGCATAATGACTTTTAACAGGCTGCAAAAATCCATACAGTGAAAGCAAACAGAAATCCAGAAGATTTTAAAATTTCAGAATTAAACAACTCAATAGAAAATCACAGGAGCAGAGTTGAGGCAATGGAAGTCAGAATTAGTGAGATTGAAGATAAAGCACTTGACACTAACATATTTGAGGAAAAATCAGATAAAAGAACTTAAAAGAATGAAGAAACCCTAAGAATCATGTGGGACTCTATCAAGAGGAATAACCTATGAGTGATTGGAGTACCAGAATGGGGGAATAAAAGAAAATACAGAGAGAATTATTGAAGATTTGTTGGCAGATAACTTCTCTGATATTGTGAAAGATAAGAAGATACCTATCCAAGATGCTCATCGAATCCCACACAAGGTAGATGCCAAGAGAAAGTCACCAAAACATATCATAATCAAACTTGCCAAAACCAAAGAAAAAGAGAGAATTTTAAGAGTGGCTAGGAATAAAGAAAAAGTCTTCTACAAAGGACAGTCAATAAGACCAAGCTCAGACTACTCAGCAGAAACCATGGAGGTAAGAAGGCAATAGGATGATATATATAAGCCTTGAAGGAAAAAAATTGCCAGTCGAGAATTATATATCCAGCAAGACTCTCTCTCAAATATGATGGCAAAATTAGGACATCTCCAGATAAAAAGAAGCTTAGGGGGTTTGAAAAAACCAAACAAAAATTACAAGAAATACTAAAGGGAGTCCTCCAGTTAGAGAGTCAATAACATCAGAAAACAGCCCAAGACTAGAACACTGGATAGAGCAATCAGATGTCAACCCAGACAGGGAAATCACAAAAATAAATCAAAGCTAGAATATTCATCCACCTATGAGCTGCTGTTATTTGACAAAGGCCCAAAGTCTGTTAAATGGGGAAAAGACAGTCTCTTTAACAAATGGTGCTGGCATAATTGGATACCCATCTTCACACCATGCACAAAAACTAACTCAAAATAGATTAAAAACCTAAATATAAAATCTAAAGCAATAAAGATCATGGAAGAAAAAATAGAGACAATGCTAGGATCCCTAATACATGGCATAAACAGTATACAAAACATTACTAACAATGCACAAACACTGGAAGAGAAACTTGATAACTGGGAGCTCCTAAAAATCAAACATTTATGCTCATCCAAAGACTTCAACAAAAGAATAAAAAGACAACCTACAGATTGGGGAAAAAAATTGACTAGAACAGATCCAATCAACATCTAATCACTAAAATCTACAAGATACTGCAAAACCTCAACAACAAAAAGACAAATAACCCAATTAAAAATGGGCAAAGGATATGAACAGGCACTTCAGAAAGAAGACATTCAGGCGGCTAACAGATACATTAGGAAATGCTCACAATCATTAGCCATTAGAGAAATTAAATCAAAACTATAGTGAGATACCATCTCATCCCAACAAGTCTAGCATTAATCCAAAAAACACAAAATAATAAATGCTGGAGAGGTTGTGAAGAGACTAGAACACTTATACACTGCTGGTGGGAATGTAAAAAGGTACAACCACTTTGGAAATCGATTTGACTGTTCCTTAATAAGCTAGAAATAGAAGTACAATATGATCCAGCAATCCCACTCCTTGGAATATATCCTAGAGAAATAAGAGCCCTCACATGAACAGATATATGCACACTCACGTTTGTTGCAGCACTGTTCACAATAGCAAAAAAGATGGGAACAACCTAGGTACCCGTCAATGGACGAATGGATAAACAAATTATGGTATATTCACACAATGGAATACTATGCAAAGATAAAGAACAACTATGAATCCAAGAAACATCTCATAATATGAACGAATCTGGAAGGTATTATGCTAAGTGAAGTTAGTCAGTCACAAAATGACAAATATTGTATGAAACCACTATTATAAGAACTCAAGAAAAGGTTTAAACACAGAAGAAAACATTCTTTGATGGTTATGAGGGTAGATAGGGGAGGGAGAGGGGAATTCACTAACTAGATAATGGACAAGAATTATCTTAGGTGAAGGGAAGGACAACACACAATACAGGGGAAGTCAGCACCACTGGACTAAACCAAAAGCTAAGAAGTTCTCTGAACACAACCAAACGCTTCAAGAGACAGTATAGCGGGCGAGGCGGGAGGGGGGGGAAGGGGTGGTGGTCTGGGGACCACGGCTTCAGGGGACATCTAGGTCAATTGGCATAACAAAATTGATTAAGTAAATTTTCTGCATCCCACTTTGGTGAGTGGCGTCTGAGGTCTTAAAAGCTAGTGAGTGGCCATCTAAGATGCATCAATTGGTCCCGACCCACCTGGAGCAAGGGAGAATGAAGAACACCAAAGACAGAAGGAAAATATTAGCCCAAGAGACAAAAGGGGCCACATAAACCAGAGACTCCATCAGCCTGAGACTGGAAGAACTAGATAGTACCTGGCTACCACCAGTGACCTCCCTGACAGGGAATACAACAGAAAGCTCCTGACAGAGCATGAGAAAAGTGGGGTGCAGAACTCAAATTCTAGTAAAAAGACCAGACTTCATGGTCTGACCGAGACTGGAGGAACCCCAGAAGACATGCCTCCCAGACACTCTGTTAACCCAGAACTAAAACCATTCCCGCAGCCAACTCTTCAGACAAAAAATAGACTGGACTATAAGACATAAAATGATACTTGTGAAGAGTGTGCTTCTTAGTCCAAGTAGATGTATGAGACTAAATGGGCAGCTCCCGTTCAGAGGCAAGATGAGAAGGCAGACAGTGATAGGAGCTGGTTGAATGGACACCGGAAATCCGGGGGTTGAAAGGAGGAATGTGGGGTCACACTATAGGGATGGCAACTAGGGTCACATAAAAATGCGTGTATAAATTTTTGTATGAGAAACTAACTTGAGCTGTAAACTTTCACCTAAAGCACAATAAAAAAAAAAAAAGTCTCCAGGTGGTGCAAACAGTTAGTGCACTCGGCTGCTTAACTGAAAATCTGGAGTTTTGAGTCCACCCAAACTGCCTGAGAAGAAAGGCCTGGTAATTATTTAAAAAAAAAAAAAAAAAAAGTCCAGCCATTGAAAAACCTATGAAGCACAGTTCTACTCTGCTCCACGTGAGGTCGCCATGGGTTGAGGTCGACTTGACAGCAGCTGGTGGTGGTGATGGATTTCGTACGGCGGGTTCTTTTTTTAATCACAAAGTATTGGAAACAACCTAAATGCCCATATACAAGGAATGTGTTCCACCACTAATCTGTCAGTTTGTCATTCTGTGGTGGCTTATGTGTTGCTGTGATGCTATCAGGGTCATCCAGGGTGGACAGGTTTCAGCAGAGCTTCCAGACTAAGACAGACTAGAAAGAAGAACTTGGCAATCTACTTCTTAAAAAATTGGCCAGTGAAGACCTTATGAATAGCAGTGGAACATTGTCTGATATAGTGCCAGGAAATGAGCCCTTCAGGTTGGCAGGCGCTTAAAACACAACTGGAGAAGAGCTGCCTCCCCAAAGTAGAGCTGACCTTAATGATGTAGATGGAGTCAAGCTTTCGGGACCTTCATTTGCTGATGTGGCATGTCTCAAAATGAGAAGAAACAGCTGCAAACATCCCTTAATAATCAGAATAAGGAATGTACTGAGTATGAATCTAGGAAAACTAGAAGTTTTAAAAAATGAAATAGAACAGTTGAAGGTAGACGTCATAGCTTTTAGTGAACTGAAATGGACTGGCATTGGCCAATTTGAATCAATTATATGGTCCACTATGCCGGGAATGACAAATTGAAAAAGAATAGTATCACATTCTTTAAAAAAAAAAAAAAGAAAGAATATTCCAAGATCTATCCTGAAGTACCATGCTGTCAGTAATAGGATAATATCCATATACCTACAAGTAAGACCAATTAATGGGACTATTATTCAAACTTTCTCACCAACCACCAATGCCAAAGATGAAGAAATTGAAGAATTTTACCAGCTTCTGCAGTCTGAAATTGATTAAACATGCAAACAAGATGCGTTGTTAATTACTGCTGATTGGAATGCAAAAGTCAGAAACAAAGAAGAAGGATCTGTAGCTGGAAATATAGCCTTGGTAATAGAAATGATGTCAGAGATCCTATGATAGAATTTTGCAAGATCAACTACTTCTTCGCTGCAAATACCTTTTTCCACCAACATAAACTATACTTGTGGACCTCACCAGATGGGATTCACATGAATCAAATCGACTACATCTGCGGAAAGAGATGATGGAGCTCAATATCATCATCAGAACAAGGCCAGGGGCTGACTAAGGAACAGACCACCAACTGCTCATATGCAAGTTCAAGTTAAAGCTGAAGAAACTTAGAGCAAGTTCATGGGAGCCAAAATACACCCCTGAGTATATTCTGTTTGAGTTTAGAGACCATCTCAAGAATAGATTTGATTCATTGAACACTGATAACTAAAGACCAGAGGAGATGTGGAATGACATCAAGGACATCACACATGAAGAAACCAAGAGGTCCTTAAAGGGTCAGGAAAAAAAGAAATACCAAAAGAGACTCTGAAACTTGCTTTTAAAAGTAGAGTAGCTAATTCAAAAGGAAGAAATGACGAGGTAAAAGAGCTGAACAGAAGATTTAGAAGGGAGGCTCAAGAAGACAAAGTAAGTGTTATAATGACATGTGCAAAGACCTAGAATTAGAAAACCAAAAGGGAAGAACATGCTTGCATTTCTCAAGCTGAAAGAACCGAAGAAAAAATTCAACCCTTGAGTTGCAATATTGAAGGACTACACTGGGAAAACATTGAAGGACACAAGAGGCACCAAAAGAAGATGGAAGGAATACACAGTCACTATACCAAAAAGAACTGGTTGGTGCTCATGCATTTCAGGAAGTGGTTTATGATCAAAACCCAGTGATATTGAAGGAAGAAGTCCAAGCTGTACTGAAGGCGTTGGCAAAAAACAAGGCTTCAGGAATTGATGGGATACGAATTGAAATGTTTCAACAAACGGATGCAGCGCTAGAAGAGCTTGCACGTCTATGCCAAGAAATTTGGAAGACAGCTACCCAGCCAACTGACTGAAAGAGATCCATATTTGTGCCTATTCCAAAGAAAGGAGATTCAACAGAAAGCAGAAATTATTGAATATCATTAATATCATACGAAAGTAAAATTTTGCTGAAGATCATTCAATACCAGTTGCTGCAGTACATAGAGAGGGAACTACCAGAAATACAAGGTGGATTCCGAAAAGAATGTGGAGCAAGGGATATCACTGTTGATGTCAGATGGATCTTGACTGAAAGCAGAGGACACCAGAAAGATGTGTACCTGTGTTTTATTGACTATGCAAAGGGATTTGACTGCATGAATCATAACAAATTATGGCTAACATTGAGAAGAATGGGAATTCCAGAACACTTAATTGTACTCATACAGAACCTGCACATAGTAAAAGAAACATTCGTTCGGACAGAACAAGGTAATAGTACATGGCTTAAAGTCAGGAAAGGTGTGTGTCAGGGTTGTATCCTTTCACTATATTTATTCAATCTGTATGCTGAGCAAATACTCCCACAAGCTGGATTATATGAAGAAGAACACTGCATCAGGATTGGAGGAAGACTCATTAACAACTCGTGATATGCAGGCGACACAATCTTGCTTGCTGAAAGAGAGCTTGAAGCCCTTACTGATGAAGACTGAAGACAGCAGCCTTCAGTATGGATTGCACTTCAACATAAAATAAAAAAAAATCCTCACACCTGGACCAATAAGCAACACCATGATAAACAGAGAAAAGACTGAAGTTGTCAAGGATTTCATTTTACCTGAATCCACAATCAACACCCATGGAAGCAGCAGTCAAGAAATTGGGCAAATCTGCTGCAAAAGACTTCTTTCAAGTGCTAGAAAGCAAACATTTCATTTTGAAGGCTAAGGTGTGCCTGACCCAATCCATGGTATTTTCAATTGCATCATATGCATTCAAAAGCTAGACAATAAATAAGGAAGATCATAGAATGATAGATGTGTCTGAATTCTGGTGTTCACAGAGAATGTTGCATAGACTATGGACTGCCAGAAGAATGAACAAACCTGTCTTGGAAGAAGTCCAGACAGTGTGCTCCTGAGAAGCAAGGATGGTGAGACTTCATTTCATGTACTTAAGAAACATTATCAGGAAGGACCAGTCCCTGAAGAAGGACATCATGCTTGGTAAAATAAAGGTCAGCGAAAAAGAGGAAGACCTTCAACAAGATGGACTGACACAATGGCTGCAACAACGGCATTCAACATAGCGAAGATCATAAGGATGGCTCAGGACCGGGCAGTGTTTTGTTCTGTTGTACGCAGGGTCACTAAGAGTTGGGACCGACTCAACGGCACCTAGCAACAACACGGGGAAATCTGTTGGATAGACCATGGTCCATCTGCACAGTGGAGTACTATGTATCTGTTAAAAGTAGGAGGAAGATCACTATAAACTGACCAGGAGCACCAAAAAAGCAATGTGTGAAGAAGTAGGTATAGTGTAAAAATGGCACAGTAGCATCTGACTTCCTCTAACTTCGGCGCGAGGAGAGGGAATCACCATCAACATCAGCCCAAGGCTGTTTCCTGTGAGTTAGAGGTCAAGCATGCCTCCACTCTCCAACCTTTTTACCAGTTCTGACACCAGCACTCTCTACTTCTCTGCTGGGTTCCATGATTCACTGCAATGACCACATAGAACTCGTAGACCGTACTCATGATTATGGGGTTTACTAGGGACGTGTTGCAGTTGTTGTTGTTAGGTGCCACCGAGTCAGTTCCAACTCACAGCGGCCCTATGTACCACAGAAAGAAACACTGCCCAGTCTTCTGCCATCCTTACTATCATTGTTATGCTGAGCCCATTGTCGCAGCCACTGTGTCAATCCATCTCCTTGAGGGACTTCCTCTTTTCCATTGACCCTGCACTTTACCAAGCATGATGTCCTTCTCCAAGGACCAAACCCTCCTGACAACATGTCCAAAGTATGTAAGACGCAGTCTCGCCATCCTTGCTTCTAAGGAGCATTCTGGTTGTACTTCTTCCAAGACAGGTTTCTTTGTTCTTTTGGCAGTCCATGGCATATGCAATATTCTTCACCAACACCACAATTCAAAGGTGTCAATTCTTCTTTGATCTTCCTTATTCATTGTCCAGCTTTCACATGCATATGATGCGATTGAACATACCATGGCTTGGGTCAGGCGCACCTTAGTCTTCTAGGTGAATCTTTGCTTTTCAACACTCTAAAGAGGTCCTTTGCAGCAGATTTTCCCAATGCAATGCACCTTTTGATTTCCTGACTGCCGTTTCCATGGGCGTTGATTGTAAAATGAAATTCTTGACAACTTCAATCTTTTCTCCATTTGTCATGATGTGGCTCATTGGTCCAGTAGTGAGGATTTTTGTTTTCTTTTTTTTAATAATCTTTATTGTGCTTTAAGTGAAAGTTTACAAATCAAGTCAGTCTCTCACATAAAAACCCATATACATCCTGCTACACACTCCCAATTACTCTCCCCCTAATTAGACAGCCTGCTCTCTCCCTCCACTCTCTCTTTTCATGTCCATTTTGCCAGCTTCTAACCCCCTCCACCCTCTCATCTCCCCTCCACGCAGGAGATGCCAACATAGTCTCAAGTGTCCACCTGATCCAAGAAGCTCACTTCTCACCAGCATCCCTCTCCAACCCATCGTCCAGTCCAATCCATGTCTGAAGAGTTGGCTTCGGGAATGGTTCCTGTCCTGGGCCAACAGAAGGTCTGGGGGCCATGACCACCGGGGTCCTTCTAGTCTCAGTCAGACCATCAAGTCTGGTCTTATGAGAATTTGGGGTCTGCATCCCACTGCTCTCCTGCTCCCTCAAGAGTTCTCTGTTGTGCAGGGCAGTCATCGGTTGTAGCTGGGCACCCTCTAGTTCTTCTGGTCTCAGGATGATGTAGTCACTGGTTCATGTGGCCCTTTCTGTTTCTTGGGCTCGTAATCACCTTGTGTCCTTGGTGTTCTTCATTCTCCTTTGATCCAGGTGGGTTGAGACCAATTGATGCATCTTAGATGGCTGCTTGCTAGCATTTAAGATCCCAGATGCCACTCTTCAAAGTGGGATGCAGAATGGTTTTCTTAATAGATTTTATTATGCCAATTGACTTAGATGTCCCCTGAAACCATGGTCCGCAGACCCCTGCCCTTGCTACGCTGGCCTTCAAAGCAGTCCGTTTATCCAGAAACTTCTTTGCTTTTGGTTTAGTCCAATTGCGCTAACCTCCCCTGTGTTGTGTGCTATCTTTCCCTTCACCTAAAGTAGTTCTTATCTACTATCTAATTAGTGAATACCCCCTCCCCCCTCCTTCCCCCCTCATAACCACAAAAGAATGTTTTCTTCTCAGTTTAAACTATTTCTCAAGTTCTTATACTAGTGGTCTTATACAATATTTGTCCTTTTGCAACTGACTAATTTCACTCAGCATAATGCCTTCCAGGTTCCTTCATGTTATGAAATGTTTCACAGATTCCTCACTGTTCTTTATTGATGCGTAGTATTCCATTGTGTGAATATACCAGAATTTATTTATCCATTCATCCAGTGATGGGCACCTTGGTTGCTTCCACCTTTTTGCTATTGTAAACAGTGCTGCAATAAACATGGGTGTGCATGTATCTGTTCGCGTAAAGGCTCTTATTTCTCTAGGATATATTCTAAGGAGTGGGATTGCTGGATCGTATGGTAGTTCTATTTCTAGCTTTTTAAGGAAGCGCCAAATCAATTTCCAGAGTGGTTGTACCATTTTACACTCCCACCAGCAGTGTAGAAGTGTTCCAATCTCTCCACAGCCTCTCCAAAATTTATTATCTTGTGTTTTTTGGATTAATGGCAGCCTTGTTGGCATGAGATGAAATCTCACTGTAGTTTTGATCTGGATTTCTCTAATGGCTAATGATCGTGAACATTTCCTCACGTATCTGTTAGCTACCTGAATGTCTTCTTTAGTGAAGTGTCTGCTCATATCTTTTGCCCATTTTTTAATTGGGTTATTTGTCTTTTTGCAGTTGAGTTTTTGCAGTATCATGTAGATTTTAGAGATCAGGTGCTGATCAGAAATGTCATAGCTAAAAGCTTTTTCCCAGTCTGTAGGTAGTCTTTTTACTCTTTTGGTGAAGTCTTTGGATGAGCATAGGCGTTTGATTTTTAGGAGCTCCCAGTTATCTAGTTTTTCTTCTACATTCTTTACAATGTTTTGTATACTGTTTATGCCATGTATTAGAGCTCCTAATGTTGTCCCTATTTTTTTCTTCCTTGATCTTTATCGTTTTAGATTTTATATTTAGGTCTTTGATCCATTTTGAGTTAGTTTTTGTGCTTGGAGTGAGGTATGGGTCTTGTTTCATTTTTTTGCAGATGAATATCAAGTTATGCCAGCACCATTTGTTAAAAAAAACTGTCTTTTCCCCATTTAACTCTTTTGAGGCCTTTGTCAAATATCAACTGCTCATATTTGGATGGATTTATGTCTGAATTCTCAATTCTGTTCCATTGGTCCATGTATCTGTTGTTGTACCAGTACCAGCCTGTTTTGACTGCTGTGGCGGTATAATAGGTTCTAAAATCAGGTAAAGTGAGGCCTCCCACTTTGTTCTTCTTTTTCAGTAATGCCTTATTTATCCGGGGCCTCTTTCCCTTCCATATGAAATTGGTGACTTGTTTCTCCATCTCATTAAAGAATGTCCTTGGGATTTGGATCAGAATTACATTAAATGAATAGATCGCTTTTGGTAGAATAGACATTTTTATAATGTTAAGTCTTCCTATCCACAAGCAAGGTATATTCTTCCACTTATGTAAGTCTCTTGCAGAAGTGTACTGTAGTTTTCTTTGTATAAGTCTTTTACATCTCTGGCAAGATTTATTCCTAAGTATTTTATCTTCTTGGGGGCTACTGTAAATGGCATTGATTTGGTGATTTCCTCTTCGATGTTCTTTTTGTTGGTGTAGAGGAATCCAACTGATTTTTGTATGTTTATCTTGTATCCCAATAATCTGCTGAACTATTAGTTTCAGTAGTTTTCTGGAGGATTCCTCAGGGTTTTCTGTGTATAAGATCACGTCATCTGCAAATAGAGATACTTTTACTTCTTCCTTGCCAATCTGGATGCCCTTTATTTCTTTATCTAGCCTAACTGCTCTGGCTAGGACTTGCAGCACAATGTTGAATAAGAGCGGTGATAAAGGGCATCTTTGGCTCCAGATCTCAGTGGGAATGCTTCCAGGTTCTCTCCATTTAGGGTGATGTTGGCTGTTGGCTTTGTATAAATGCCCTTTATTATGTTGAGAAATTTTCCTTCTATGCCTATTTTGCTGAGAGTTTTTATCATGAATAAGTGTTGAACTTTGTCAAATGCCTTTTCTGCATCAATTGATAAAATCATAATGATTCTTGTCTTTTGTTTTATTTATGTGGTGGATTACATTAATTGTTTTTCTAATGTTGAACCATCCTTGCATACCTGGTATGAATCCCACTTGGTCATGGTGCATTATTTTTTTGATATATTGTTGAATTCTATTGGCTAGAGTTTTGTTGAGGATTTTTGCATCTACATTCATGAGGGATATAGGTCTATAATTTTCTTTTCTTGTGGTGTCTTTACCTGGTTTTGGTATCAGGGATTTGGTGACTTCATAGAATGAATTTGGTAGTATTCCATCCTTTTCTATGCTGTGAAATACCTTTAGTAGTAGTGGGGTTAACTCTTCTCTGAAAGTTTGGTAGAACTCTGCAGTGAAGCCATCTGGTCTGGGGCTTTTTTTTGTTGGGAGTTTTTTGATTACCTTTTCAATCTCTTCTTTTGTTATGGGTCTGTTTAGTTGTCCTACCTCTGTTTGTGTTAGTTTTTACCTCTGTTTGTGTTAGTTTAGGTAGGTAGTGTGTTTCTAGGAATTCGTCCATTTCTTCCAGGTTTTCAAATTTGTTTGAGTGTAGTTTTTCATGGTAACCTGATATGATTCTTTTAATCTGAGTTGGGTCTGTTGTGATATCGCCCATCTCATTTCTTATTCAGGTTATTTGCTTCCTCTCCTGTTTTTCTTTTGTCAGTTTGGCCAGTGGTTTATCAATTTTGTTGAGTTTTTCAAAAAACCAGCTTTTGGTCTTGTTAATTCTTTCAATCATTTTTCTGTGTTCTATTTCATATAGTTCAGCTCTAATTTTTATTATTTGTTTTCTTCTGGTGACTGTGGGTTTCTTTTGTTGCTCTCTTTCTACTTGTTCAAGTTGTAAGGATAATTCTTTGATTTGGGCCGTTTCTTCTTTTTGGATGTGTGCATTTATTGATATAAATTGGCCTCTGAGCACCGCTTTTGCTGTGTCCCAAAGGTTCTGATAGGAAGTGTTTTCATTCTCATTGGATTCTATGAATTTCTTTATTCCATCCTTAATGTCTTCCATAACCCAGTCTTTTTTGAGGAGGGTATTGTTCAGTTTCCAAGTGTTTGATTTCTTTTCCCTGCTTTTCCTGTTATTGATTTCCACTTTTATGGCCTTATTGTCAGAGAAGATGCTTTGTAATATTTCAATGTTTTGGATTCTGCTAAGGCTTGCTTTATGACCTAATATGTGGTCTATTCTAGAGAATGTTCCATGTGCACTAGAAAAGAAAGTATACTTGGTTGCTGTTGGGTGGAGTGTTCTGCATATGTCTACGAGGTCACATTGTTTGATTGTGGCATTTAGATCTTCCGTGTCTTTATCGAGCTTCTTTCCAGATGTCCTGTCCTTCACCGAAAGTGGTGTGTTGAAGTCTCCTACTATTATTGTGGAGCAGTCTATCTCATTTTTCAATGCCAATAGAGTTTGTTTTATGTATCTTGCAGCCCTGTCACTGGGTGCATAAATATTTAATATAGTTATGTCTTCTTGGTGTATTGTCCTTTTAGTCATTATATAGTGTCCTTCCTTATCCTTTCTGATGGATTTGACTTTAAAGTCTATTTTGTCAGAGATTAATATTGCCACTCCTGCTCTTTTTTGATTGTTGTTTGCTTGATATATTTTTTTCCATCCTTTGAGTTTTAGTTTGTTTGTGTCTCTAAGTCTAAGTTGTGTCTCTTGTAGGCAGCATATAGATGGATCTTGTTTTTTAATCCATTCTGCCACCCTCTGTCTCTTTATTGGTGCATTTAGTCCATTTACATTCAGGGTAATTATGGATAGGTAGGAATTTAGTATTATTTTGATTTTTTGTGTGTGTTGTTGACAGTTTCTTTTTCCCACTTGATTTTATGTGCTGAGTAGATTTTCTTTATATATTATCCTTTCCTCATATTTGTTGTTGTTGATTTTGTTTCTGCTGAGTCTGTATTTTTCCCTTGTATTTTATTTTGATGAGTAGGATAGTCTGTCTTCTTTGTGGTTACCTTATTATTTACCCCTATTTTTCTAAATTTAAAACTAACTTTTATTTCTTTGTATTGCCGTATCTTCCTCTTCATACGGAAGGTGTATGATTACATTTCTTAGTCCCTCTTTATTATTTTAATGTTGTCTTCTTTTATATAATAACATTGCCATTACCCTGTGTTGGGCTTTGTCTTTTTGAATTTCCCTGTCTGGGTTGACTTCTGGTTGCTCTGCCCAGTGTTCTAGTCTTGGGTTGATACCTGATATTGTTGATTTTCTAACGAAAGAACTCCCTTTAGTATTTCTTGTAGTTTGGGTTTGGTTTTTAGAATTCCCTCAACTTGTGTTTATCTGGAAATGTCTTAATTTCACCTTCATATTTAAGAGACAGTTTTGATGGATATATGATTCTTGGCAGGCAGTTTTTTTCCTTCAATTTTTTAAATATGTCATCCCATTGCTTTTTTACCTGCATGGTTTCTGCCGAGTAGTCCGAGCTTATTCTTATTGGCTCTCCCTTGTAGGTGACTTTTCTTTTATCCCTTGCTGCTCTTACAATTCTCTATCTTTGGTTTTGGCAAGTTTGAATGTAATACGTCTTGATGACTTTCTTTTAAGATCTACCTTATGTGAAGTTTGATGAGCATCTTGGATAGATATCTTCTCATATTTCACAACATCAGGGAAGTTTTCTGCCAACTAACCCTCAACAATTTTCTCTGTATTTTCTGTTATCCCTCCCTGTTCTGGTACTCCAATCACTTGTAGGTTATTTCTCTTGATAGAGTCCCACATGATTCTTAAGGTTTCTTCATTTTTTTAAATTCTTTTATCTGATTTTTCTTCAAATGTATTAGTGTCAAGTGATTTACCTTCGAGTTCAGAAATTTCTAGCTTCTACTTGCTCAATTCTGCTCCTCTGACTTTCTATTGAGTTATCTAATTCTGTAATTTTATTGTTAACCTTCTGAATTTCTGATTGCTGTCTGTCTATGGATTTTTCCAGCTTATTAAACTTTTCACTATGTTCCTGAACAATCTTTCTAATTTCTTCAGTTGCTTTATCTGTGTGTTCCTTGGCTTGTTCTGCGTATTGCCTCATTTCCTTCCTGATGTCTTGAAAGGTTCTGTATATTAAACTTTTGTATTCTGCATCTGGTAATTCCAGGAATGCACTTTCATCTCAAAGATCCCTGGATTCTTTGTTTTGAGAGTCTGTTGAGGTGATCATGGCCTGTTTCTTTATGTGACTTGATATTGACCGTTGTCTCCAAGCCATCTGTAAGTTATTGTGTTAGTTTATGCTTGCTTACTGTGTCGTAGCTGCTTGCTTTGTTTTGTTTTGGTATACCCCTTTGGGTTGCTTGAGTGAGCTAGCTTGATTATTTTTGCCTTTGGAGCTCTGGTGTCCTGTCCCCAGCTGGCTAGAGCTGTTATCAGGTATATCAGTCTAGGAGTCCATTCAGTTTTCTCATATGAATTCAGCTCAGGTTTCCAGGTAGCTGATATCAAGTGTGTGGTACAGGCTCTGTCCTACAGTCTTAGAGGGGCAGGGGTGATTGGCGTATATACCCGTATCTGATTGCAGCAGGGGGTCATGCTCTGAACAAGGCAGGGGGCTGAGAACCAACCCCCACGTGTCTCTGAGAAAAACGCATCTCTGTTCCCTAGAGCATGCTGGTGGGTGGGTTCTGCAGAGGGACCATGGACATCCAAAGTTTTTGTTGTAAGGACTGGGAGGTACCAGTTATCTTTGAATCCCTGTCGCAGGTGGCTGGGTGACCTGAGCGGCGCTACCAGTCCTTAGGTCCCTGTCGTGCGTAGGTGAGGACCTTGTTTAATAGGCAAAGCAATGTCAAATGTGGGTACCTCTCTATTGCACCGCTGAAATGGTTGGGGTTTGCCAACAAGGGCCTCTTCTCCTGAAATAGGCCCACACAGGTCCATGCGGGAGGGAAAGGTGCTCAAGGTCTAGGCACGGTTTATGCCTGGACAGGAGTCGTTTCTGTCCTGAGCTCCCCCAGTTAATGGAGCTAGCAAGTTATCTTTTCCCCCCAGTCGGAAATTTTTTCCTTCCCCAAGGCTGGGAGGATGGCTCCAGGTGCTCACCAGAGTCTGTCTCAGGCCTAGGGATTCAGCCTCTGAAGCTGGGTTGGGGGTTAGGGGTGGTCGCGGTAAAATATCCACAAGTACTTTGCTTCTGCCGAGAGCACCCTTCTGCTCAGGCTCCGGAGGTGTGAGTGGGCTGCGTAGCTGGCTGGCTGCTTCTCCCTGAGGAACCTGCAGCTGAACATTAGGACCAGCCTGCCACCGCCGCTCCGGGAATGGTGCCTGAGGGCTCCCCACAATTCAGGGCCGGTAACTCCTCTCCACTTCTAAATGGCCTCTTCCTTCCCCTGCCCCTCAGTTCATTCTCTCAGCTTGCCTTTGATGCTCAGGGCTCCCAGCTTGTCACAAATATACTTGTTTCACTTGTTTTTTCAGATCTTTGTTGTAAAGAGGGCTCGCCGGAAGTGTCTGGCTATACCACCATCTTTGCTCCACCCCCCGATTTTTGTTTTCTTTATGTTGAGGTGCAATTCATACTGAAGGCTATGGTCTTTGATCTTCATCAGTAAGTGCTTCAAGTCTGTCAGTTTGTCATATTTTGGGGGCTTGCGTATTGCTGTGATGCTGGAAGCTATGCCACCAGTATTCAGATACCAGCACAGTGACCCAGGGAGGACAAGTTTCAGCTGAGCTCCCAGACTAAGACAGACTAGGAAGAAGGACCCGGCAGTCTACTACTGAAAAGAATTAGCCAGTGAAAATCTTATGAATAGCAGCCGAACATTGTCTGATATAGTCCTGGAAGATGAGCCCCTCAGGTTGGAAGGCAGTCAAAAGACAACTAGGGAAGAGCTGCCTCCTCAAAGTAGAGTCCTCCTTAATGATGTGGATGGATTCAAGCTTTCGGGACCTTCATTTGCTGATGTGGCATGACTCAAAACGAGAAGCAACAGCTGCAAACAACCATTAATAATTGGAACCTGGAATGTACAAAGTATGAATCTAGGAAAATTGTAAATCACGAAAACTGAAATGGAACACAAAAACATTGATATCCTAGGCATTAGTGTGCTGAAATGGACTGGTATTGGCCATTTTGAATCGGACAATCATATAGGCTACTATGCTGGGACTGTCAACTTGAAAAGGAATGGCATTGCATTCATCGTTGAAAAGAACATTTCAAGATCTATCCTGAAGTACAACACTGTCAGTGATAGGGTAATATCCATACGCCTACAATGAAGAACAGTTAATACGGGTATTATTCAAATTTACGCACCAACCACTAAGGCCAAAGATGAAGAAATTGAAGATTTTTATCAGCTTCTGCAGTTTGAAATTGATCAAACATTCAATTAGGATGCATTGATAATTACTGGTGATTGGAATGTGAAAGTTAGATACAAAGATGAAGGAATGGTAGTTGGAAAATATGGCCTTGGTGATAGAAACAATGCCAGAGATCAGATGACAGAATTTTGCAAGACCAACAACTTCTTCATTTGAAATACCTTTCTTCACCAACATAAATGGCGACTATACACATGGACCTCACCAGATGGAATGAATACACAGGAATCAAATCGACTACATCTGTGGAAAGAGACGTTGGAAAAGCTCAATATCATCAGTCAGAACAAGGCCAGGGGCCGACTGTGGAACAGACCATCGATTCCACATACGCAAGTTCAAGTTGAAACTGAAGAAAATCAGAGCAAGTCCACAAGAGCCAAAGTATGACCTTGAGTATAACCCACATGAATTTAGAGATCATCTGAAGAATAGATTTGACGTGTTGAACACTAATAACCGAAGACCAGACGAGTTGTGGAATGACATCAAGGGACATCATACATGAAGAAAACAAGAGGTCATTGAAAAGACAGGAAAGAAAGAAAGACCAAGATGGATGTCAGAGGAGACTCTTAAAATTGCTTGCAAACATCAAGCAGCTAAAGCAAAAGGAAGAATTGATGAAGTAAAAGAACTGAACAGAAGATTTCAAAGGGCCTCTCAAGAAGACAAAGTAAAGTATTATAATGACATGTGCAAAGAGCTGGAGATAGAAAACCAAAAGTGAAGATCACGCTCAGCGTTTTCAAGCTGAAAGAACTGAAAAAAAACTTCAAGCCTTGAGTTGCAATAG
This sequence comes from Loxodonta africana, assembly GCF_030014295.1. Classification (NCBI taxonomy): domain Eukaryota; kingdom Metazoa; phylum Chordata; class Mammalia; order Proboscidea; family Elephantidae; genus Loxodonta; species Loxodonta africana. Next base: position 3,884,480 of record NC_087347.1, on the reverse strand, counting down.
TGAAGGATTCCATGGGGGAAACTATTAAACAATGCAGGAAGCGTCAAAAAAAGATGGAAGGAATACACAGAGTCATTATATCAAAAAGAATTAGTTGATGTTCAACGATTTCAAGAGGTGGCATATGATCAGGAACCGATGGTACTGAAGGAAGAAGTCCAAGCTGCACTGAAGGCATTGGTGAAAAACAAGGCGCCAGGAATTGATGGAATATCAACTGAGATGTTTCAACAAACGCATACAGTGCTGGAAGTGCTCACTCCTCTATGCCAAGAAATCTGGAAGACTGGAAGAGATCCATATTTATGCCTATTCCTAAGAAAGATGATTCAACCCCATGTGGGAATTATTGAACAATATCATTAATATCACACACAAACAAAATTTTGATGAAGGTCATTCAAAAGCAGCTGCAGAAGTACATCAACAGGGAACTGCCAGAAAGTCAGGTCAGATTCAGAAGAGGATGTAGAACCAGGGATATCGTTGCTGATGTCAGATGGATCCTGACTGAAAGCAGAGAATACCAGAAGGAGGTTTACCTGTGTTTTATTGACTGTACAAAGACATTCAACTTTTTGGATCATAACAAATTATGGATAACATTGGGAAGAATGGGAATTCCAGAACACTTAGTTGTGCTTATGAGGAACCTGGACATGGGTCAAGAGGCAGTCATTCAAACAGAACAAGGAGACACTGGGTGGTTTAAAGTCAGGAAAGGTGTGTATCAGGGTTGTATCCTTTCACCATACCTATTCAATCTGTATGCTGAGCAAATAATACGAGAAGCTGGATTATGTGAAGAAGAACAGGGTATCAGCATTGGAGGAAGACTCATTAACAGCCTGAATTATGTAGATGACAATTAGGGAAGTAACAGGGTCAGGAACAACTCAGGATATAGTTCTTCAATCAGTACAACTTCTTCTTGGCCATGCCCACAGGCCTCTCTCTCCCCTCAGCTCTCGGACTGGCCTTAGTCCTTCTTGGGAAGGTGTTACAAAGCTCTTTAACTCTGCTAATAAGTGCCCAAAGGCACCCCACTCTGCCAGCAAGCCTTCTGCCCGAAGGCTCTCGCCTCTCTGGCTTCATGGGTCATCATGCCCACTGTAGCTGCCTTGTACCATGGGCCAGGAAGCCCACTGCTCTCTCCCTCACCAGTCTCCTGGTTCTGCTGCTGCCATTTCTCTGCTGCACATGCTACTGCTTCTAGCCTACTCTGGTGCTACAGCCCTCTGACTGTCTCCTGGGTCTAGGAGGTTCTCAGCAGGGACCCCAGATCCAAAGGATGAGCTCCACTCCTGGTTCTTCTTCTTGGTGGTAATGAAGTCCAACTTCTGAGATTGGCTCATTTTAGGCCTAGCAAGATGGGAAAATTGACCAATCCCCTTGTTAGATTTTCATATACTTTGTTTGCATGGTCCCACCCCTACAAGGTTTCCATGCACCTTATTTGCATTATTAGCAGGCTGTCCAATCCCCTTGGTGGGCCATAAGCACCTTATTTGCATAGTCCCACACAATCCTCTTGTGGGAGTCACAGGATCATGTATGGCTAGAAGGGCCATATTAAGTAATTCACTGTACCACATATAGTATGCTAACTTTTGCGTAACAAAAGAAAAAATATATATATATAGAAGTGTCCTGTGTTTGCTGCTGAGCAGTGTTATCAGCCTGCTTCTTGCCTGTAGGATGTTGGGGGTCCTCAGGCCTCTTTTCATTTTAACTGTCATGGATGGAATTGTGTCCCACCAGAATATCTGTCAACTTGGCTAGGTCATGATTCCTAGTATTGTTTGATTGTCCACCATTTTGTCATCTGATGTGATTTTCCTATGTGTTGTAAATCCTGTCTCTATGATGTTAATGAGATGGGATTAGCGGCAGTTATGTTAACGAGGAAGGACTCAATCTACAAGATTAGGTTGTGTTTTAAGCCAATCTCTTTTGAGATATAAAAGACAGAAGCAAGCAGAGAGACATGGGGACCTCCTACCACCAAGAAACAAAAGCCGGGAGAACAACAGGTCCTTTGGACCCAGGGTCCCTGTGCTGGTAAACTCCTCAACCAGGGAAGATTGATGACAAGGACCTTCCTCCAGAGCCAACAGAGAAAGAAAGCCTTTCTCTGGAGCTGGCACCCTGAATTCAGACTCTAGCCTCCTAGACTGTGAGAGAATAAACTTCTGTTTGTTAAAGCCGTCCACTTGTGGTATTTCTGTTACAGCAGCCCTATATGACCAAGACAGTGTCCTAGCTGATGATGTTTATTCAAGGTTAACTCTTAAAATGTGGTTTTCCTAGGCATCTTCTCAGAGTTCACTCCATTAGAAAAAGCCATACCCACAAGTCTCTTCAAAACAAGGACTGTCCTGTTTTGAAGTCAGGGTGCTATGGGACAATGCCTTTGTCCTACTTTCTGAGCAGCCGTTTTGTCCAGCTGAGAGACTCTTGCTTAAGGCATGCCCTTAAGATTCATAGAAGTCTAGACAAAGGGTCTTACAGCTGGCTCTTGAACTGAACTCCAACCTCAGGCCACATTTTATGGGAAGAACCCTAGATTTGAGTTTTTGCTGAAGCCATTAAAAAAAAACTTTTACTTTGAAATAGTTATAGATTCACAAGAAGTTGTAAAAATAATACTGAGAGGTCCTGTGTACCCTTCACCCACGTTTCCCCAATGTTGACTTCTTGCCATAGTACAGTGTCACAATCAGGAAATTGACATTGGCACAATTTACAGATCTATTTCAGATTTTACCAGTTTTACACTGTGTGTGTGTGTGTGTGCGTGTGTGAGTGTGTGTGGGTCTCTGCAATCTGCTCACATGAGTAGATTCATGTCACCACCGCCACAATGAAGACATGGAGCTATTCCATCACCCCTAAGATCTCCCTCATGCCACCCCTTTATAGCCATGCCCACCCCTCCCCACACCACCCCTAACCCCTGGTGACCATTAATCTGTCCCTGCCTCTATACATTTGCCATTTTAAGAACGCCATATAAGTGGAATCATACCATATGTAATCTTTTAAGATTCTCTTATTCCAGTCTGTTTAATGCTTTTTAGATTCATCCAGACTGTCGCATGCATCAAAAGTGGATTTTCTTTGTTTCTATTACCGAGTAGTATTCCATGGTAGGGATATACCGCAGTTTGGATGACTACAGCCCCAACTGCTATCTGACTGCCTTCGTATGAGACCCCAACCAAGGACCACCCAACTGAACACAGTAAACCAACACAACCGTAAGGGATAATAATAATTTTTAAGTCTCTAAATTTTCGGTGGTTGGTTATGCAGCAACAGATAACAGAACAATAACCACAGAGGGGAAAAAAAGAACTTATTCAAGCAACTTTTGAAGATAACACTTTGCACATCCTCAGTCTTAGGGCAAAAGGATATTTTTGCTAGGTATAAATCTTGAACTGCACTAAGTATATTTGTTGTTAGCAGTGATGTGGGTATAGCTGTTCTGAGACTATTTTGCATGTAGTTTCTGATGAATAATTACACTGGAAGATGGGAGAAATTCATATGGAGTAGTGGGAGGTAAGGAAGAAGGCTGGGTGATGGATTCACACAAGACTTTTCAGTGTGAACTCATGAGTGTAAAAATGTCCATATATCTGTGTCTGTATCTATCTTCATCCATCATCTATATACACTGGAATCTCATTACTCGTGGATTTCATATTTGCAAATGTACCTACTCACTAAAACATATCTGCAACCCCAAAATCAACACTCGTGAGTCTTTTGTGGTCATTTGGACATGCACAAGTATAGGCTGCCAAAAACTTTGAGTTGCTGAACAGGTACAATCCCAGCTGAAGTTGAAAAAGGCTGGTTCAGTGTTAACTAATTCAACGTTCACAGGGACTTTATAGAACATGCTTTTGTTGTTGTTAGGTGCCCTCTAGTCAGTTCTAACTCATAGAGATCCTATGTACAACAAAAAGAAACACTGCTCTGTCCTGTGCCATCCTCACAATCATTGCTACGTTTGAGCCCACCGTTGCAGCCATTGTCAATCCATCTCTTTGAGGGCCTTCCTTTTATTGCTGACCCCCTACTTTACCAAGCATGATGTCCATTTCCAGGGACTGATCCCTCCTGATAGTATGTCCAAAGCATGCGAGATGAAGTCACTCCATCTTCACTTCCAAGAAACATTCCAGCTGTACTTCTTCCAAGACAGATTTGTTTGTCCTTCTGGCAGTCCATGGTACATTCACTATTCTTCACCAATGCCATAATTCAAATGCTTTAATTCTTCTTCAGTCTTTCTTTCATTGTCCAGCTTTCAAGTGTATATGAGGCTATTGAAAATGCCTTGGCTAGGGCCAGGGGCACCTTAGTCCTCAAGGTGACATCTTTCCTTTTTTAACACTTTAAAGAGGTCTTTTGCACCAAATTTGCCCAATGCAAATCTGCTGCAAAAGTTCTTTAGAACATAACGACCATGAATAACAAGAGTTGACCATACGTGTGTGTGTGTGCACGTGCGTTTGTGTTTATATACGTCTCCTGACTCTGTCCACTGAAAGGGCCCAGAAACAATGACACGTAACCGCAATGAGCATGTCTCGTGGCTACCTTCATCCAGAAATAATAAAAGAAACCTGTGTTCTTTGGGGAAAGAGTTGGTTCCAGTGCTAAGGCAAGCAAGATGAGCCTAAGATGTCTTGTGCCAGAAAGTAAAAAAGTGCTTAGAAAATAACAAAAGCGTATCAAAAGGAAGGACTCCCACTGGTTAAAACTAAGATGACCTGAACATCAAAATGAATAATGACAGCCACGAACAAATATTATGTGATCCCACCTACATGAAATATCCAAGGTTTATTAGTGGTTACTGGGGCTGGTGGGAGGGCGGGGACGAGTTCCTGCTTAAGGAGGCTGAGTGTCTGTTGCAGGCGATGGAAAACTTTCGGAAATAGTGGTGATAGCTGAATAACGCGGTGAATGCAATTCACACTGCTGAGTGGTAAAAACCCCAAAACCAAAGCCCCTGCCATCCAGTCCTTGCTGAATCACAGCGACCCTGTAGGACAGAGCAGAACTGCCCCAAAGGGTTTCCAAGGCTGTAAAACTTCCTGGAAGCAGACCGCCACACCTTTCTTCACAGACCTTTTGGTGTGCAGCCGAGTACTTTAACCACTGCACCACCAAGGTCCTCTGCCTATTTGGATAAAGGGGCTTTAAGTGTTGTTTTGTCACAAGTTGATGATTTTATAACTTTTAAACATTTTCTTAGCTGTCTAAAGGTTTTAGTCAGACAAAAACTGAGGCTCAAGCGCTTTTCAGCTGTGTGTTCTTGGGAGAGCTGCTGAACAGCCTTCAGCTTATCTTTCTTACATGTAAAAAAGGGCCACGTGGTTAAAGCGCTATGCTGCTAACTGAAAGGCCGGCGGTTTGAACCCACCAGCTCCTCTGTGAGAGAAAAGACCTGGGGATCGGCTCCTGTAAAGATTGTTGTCATTGTTGGGTGCCGTCGAGTCAATCCTGACTCACAGCGATCCTATAGGACAGAGTAGAGCTGCCCCTTAGGGTTTCTGAAGCTGTAATCTTTATGGAAGCAGACTGCTACATCTTTCTCCTGCGGAGTGGCTGGTGGGTTTGAACTGCTGCCCTTTGGGTTAGCAGCCGAGTGCTTAACCACTGCGTCACCAGGGCTCCCACTGAATGGTTAATGTCACTTAAAAATGGCATCATATTGTTATATATATCTTACCAAAATAAAATTAAAAAAAAGAAAACATCAGACCATCTCAAATTGAGGAGCATTCTCAAAATGACTCACTCTTCAAAAATGTCAATGTCATAAAAGATAAAGAAGGCTAAATAGATGTGATAAACAAACACACTGTGCGATCCTGGATTGGGAAAAACAACAGATGCCAGTAGGGACATTTTTATTGGTGAAATTTGATTACGGGCTGCATTTTGGATAATGTCAATGTTAAATTTCATGAATTGGTAGCTTTATTGTGTTATGTTAGAGAATGTCCTTATTGTTAGGAAACACAGACAGAAAGTATTTAGAGTTAAAATGTCATGATGTCAGCAACTAACTTTCAAATGTTTCAGGAAATAATATGTGTGAGTATACGCACATACACATATATGTATGGATACTCATACACACGTATATACATACATATATACATATGTGTGTGTTTATACATATACATACACACACACCACCCACTGCCATGGAGTTGATGCTGACTCATAGCAACCCTATAGGACAGAGTAGAACTGCCCCATAGGATTTCCAAGGAGCACCTGGTGGATTTGAACTGCCGACTCTTGGTTAGCAGCCAAACTCTTAACCACTGTGCCACCACAGTTTACACACACACACACACACACATATGTACAGAATGCTCCTTGGAAGCAAAATGTCAAGACTACATCTGACATACTTTGGACATGTTATCAGGAAGGATCAGACCCTGGAGAAGGACATCATGCTTGGTAGACAGTCAGTGAAAAAGAGGAAGATCCTCAATGAGGTCGAGTGACCCAGTGTCTACAACGGTGGGCTCAAGCATAACAACCATCATGAGGATGGCACAGGATTGGGCTGTGTTTTGTTCTGTTGTACATAGGGTTGTTATGAGTTGGAACCAACCTCGATGGCACCTAACAACAACAACATACATAGATATATGGAGCCCGGCTGGCGCAGTTGTTAAGAACTTGGCTGCTAACCAAAATGTTGGCCATTTGAATCCACCAGCTGCTCCTTGGGAACTCTACAGGGCAGTTCTACTCTGCCTATAGGGTCACTATGAGTTGGAACTGACAATATGGTGACAGGTTTGATTTGATTTGTATATATATATATGTACACACACATATATACCAAACCAGTTGCCATTGAGTCAACTCGAACACACAAAAACCCAATTTCTGTCAGAACAAAACTGTGCTCCACAGGGTTTTCAATAGCAGATTTTTCAGAAGTGGATTGCCAGGTCTTTCTTCCAAAGCACCTCCAGGTGGACCTGAATCTTTTGGTTAGTGTGCCAGGAAATATATATATGTGTGTGTGTGTGTGTGTATATATGTATGTATGTGTGTATATATGTATAAGTATGTATGTATATATTTCAGACTGCAGCAGCTGATAAAAATCTCCTATTTCTTCATCTTTGGCCCTAGTGGTTGGTGTGTAAATTTGAATAATGGTCGTATTAACTGGTCTTCCTTGTAGGCATATGGATATTATTCTATCACTGACAGCGTTGTACTTCAGGGTAGATCTTGAAACGTTCTTTTTGACGATGAATGCAACACCATTCCTCTTCGATTTGTCATTCCCAGCAGAGTAGACTATATGATTGTCCGACTCAAAATGGCCAATACCAGTCCATTTCAGCTCACTAATGCCTAGGATATCGATGTTTATGTGTTCCATTTCATTTTCGACGATTTCCAATTTTCCTAGATTGATGCTTCATACATTCCAGGTTCCGATCATCAATGGATGTTTGCAGCCGTTTCTTCGCATTTTGACCTTGGTGATAGAAACAATGCCAGAGATCAAATGATAGAATTTTGCAAGACCAAAGACTTCTTTATCACAAATACCTCTTTCACCAACATAAACGGCGACTATACACATGAACCTCGCCAGATGGAACACACAGAAATCAAATTGACTACATCTGTGAAAAGAGACAATGGAAAAGCTCAATATCATCAGTCAAAACAAGGCCAGAGGCCGACTGTGGAACAGACCATTGATTGCTCATATGCAAGTTCAAGCTGAAACTGAAGAAAATCAGAGCAAGTCCACGAGAGCCAAAATATGACCTTGAGTACATCCCACCTGAATTTAGAGACCATCTCAAGAATAGATTTGACACATTGAACACTAGTGACCGCAGACCAGATGAGTTGTGGAATGACATCAAGGACATCATCCATGAAGAAAGCAAGAGGTCACTGAAAAGAGAGTAAAGAAAGAAAAGACCAAGGTGGATGTCAGCGGAGACTCTGAAACTTGCTCTTGAACATCAAGCAGCTAAAGCAAAAGGAAGAATTCATGAAGTAAAAGAACTGAACAGAAGATTTCAAAGGGCCTCTCGAGAAGACAAAGTAAAGTATTATAATGACATGTACACAGAGCTGGAGATGGAAAACCAAAAGGGAAGAGCATGCTTGGGGTTTCTCAAGCTGAAAGAACTGAAGAAAAAATTCAAGCCTCAAGTTGCAATAGTGAAGGATTCCATGGGGAAAATATTAAACCACGCAGGAAGCATCAAAAGAAGATGGAAGGAATACACAGAGTCATTATACCAAAAAGAATTAGTCAGTATTCAACCATTTCAAGAGGTGGCATATAATCAGGAACCGAGGATACTGAAGGAAGAAGTCCAAGCTGCTCTGAAGGCATTGGCGAAAAACAAGGCTCCAGGAATTGATGGAATATCAATTGAGATGTTTCAACAAACAGATGCAGCGCTGGAGGTGCTCACTCATCTATGCCAAGAAATATGGAAGACAGTTTCCTGGCCAACTGACTGGAAGAGATCCATATTTATGCCTATTCCCAAGAAAGGTGATCCAAACGAATGTGGAAATTACAGAACAATATCATTAATATCACACGCAAGCAAAATTCTGCTGAAGATCATTCAAAAACAGCTGCAGCAGTATATTGACAGGGAACTGCCAGAAATTCAGGCTGGTTTCAGAAGAGGGTGTGGAACCAAGGATATCATTGCTGATGTCAGATGGATCCTGGCTGAAAGCAGAGAATACCAGAAGGACGTTTACCTGTGTTTTATTGACTATGCAAAGGCATTGGACTGTGTGGATCATAACAAACTATGGATAACACTGTGAAGAATGGGAATTCCAGAACACTTAATTGTGCTCATGGGGAACCTTTACATAGATCAAGAGGCAGTTGTTCGGACAGAACAAGGGGATACTGATTGGTTTCAAGTCAGGAAAGGTGTGCCTCAGGGTTGTAATCTTTCACCATACCTATTTAATCTGTACGCTGAACAAATAATCTGAGAAGCTGGACTATATGAAGAAGAACAGGGCATCAGGATTGGAGGAAGACTCATTAACAACCTGCGTTATGCAGATGACACAACCTTGCTTGCTGAAAGTGAAGAGGACTTGAAGCACTTACTGATGAAGACCAAAGACCACAGCCTTCAGTATGGATTACACCTCAACATAAAGAAAACAAAAACCCTCACAAGTGGACCAATGAGCAACATCATGAAAAACGGAGAAAAGATTGAAGTTGTCAAGGATTTCATTTTACTTGGATCCACAATCAACACCCATGGAAGCAGCAGTCAAGAAATCAAAAGACGCATTGCATTGGGTAAATCTGCTGCAAAGGACCTCTTCAAAGTGTTGAAGAGCAACGATGTCACCCTGAAGACTAAGGTGCGCCTGACCCAAGCCATGGTGTTTTCAATTGCATCATATGCATGTGAAAGCTGGACAATGAATAAGGAAGACCGAAGAAGAGTTGACACCTTTGAATTGTGGTGTTGGCGAGGAATTTTGAACATACCATGGACTGCCAAAAGAACGAACAAATCTTTCTTGGAAGAAGTACAACCAGAATGCTCCTTAGAGGCAAGGATGGCGAGACTGTGTCTTGCATACTTTGGACATGTTGTCAGGAGGGATCAGTCCCTGGAGAAGGACATCATGCTTGGCAGAGTACAGGGTCAGCGGAAAAGAGGAAGACCCTCAACGAGGTGGATTGACACAGTGGCTGCAACATTGAGCTCAAGCATAACAACGATTGTAAGGATGGCACAGGACCGGGCAGTGTTTCATTCTGTTGTGCATAGGGTCGCTAACGAGTTGAAACGGACTCGACGGCACCTAACAACAACAACATGTATGCATATGTATATATGTGTATTTATGTATACATATGTATATATGTGGGAAACCCTGGTGGTGTAGTGGTTAAGTGCTACAGCTGCTAACCAACAGGTCAGCAGTTCAAATCCACCAGGTGCTCCTTGGAAACTCTATGGGGCAGTTCTACTCAGTCCTATAGGGTCACTATGAGTAGGAATCGACTGGATGGCAGTGGGTTTGTTTTGTTTTGTTTTGTTTTGGTATATATGTATATAGGAAACTCTGGTGGCGCAGGGGTTAAGTGCTACAGCTGCTAACCAAAGTGTCGGCAGTTCGAATCTGCCAGGCGCTCCTTGTTAACTGTATGGGGTGGTTCTACTCTGTCCTATAGGGTCTACATGGTCACTATGAGTCGGAATCCACTCGATGGCACTGGGTTTGGTTTTTTTTTGGTTTTATATATGTATATATACCTATGTATATGTATATATGTGTATAAATATAATGTAAAAATATAGTAAGACAAAAGCCTGGCCTTTGTCAGCTGCCATGTTAAAATCGTGTACCAGCCTCTTTGCAACCTTGCCAGGGACCCAGACATTTGCAGCTTCCTCAAATGAATAGTCAAACTTCCCTAACTCACAAAAGATGGTCTGAGGCCTCGGCCCCAAAATGAGCTGTTGTGGTCGGTCATGTGCAGCAGAGAGATTTCATAACATTTTATTGCTCTGGAAAGGCCCTACTTGACTTTGAGCAACTGAAAATTCGCTCTGAAGAATCTCTGAAGCGCTTTAAAATATCACCTTTCTCCTCCACCCCCTGAAGCCATCGCCTGCCCTGCCAAAGGTGGTGATTGGCCTGGAGCGGAGCTGACCCCACCACGGCGATGTCCACCTTGGCCACGGAGACGGGCTGTGGGAGCCTGAGTGTCTTCATCACCAGGCTTGGGCATCTGGCCTCTCCTTGCAACACCGCGGAGATGAAAATGCTGCAGCCCGCGCCCCCCACCCCCCGCCACACCACCTCCCCCCACCCCCCCATCCCCCGCACCCAGGACTGTTGCTCTTGGCTCCAGAACAGCAGAGTAATTAAGGAAGAGCGGAGACTAAAGGAAACAGCGCTTGACTTAACAAGGCCGATTGGACTCTTTACAGGAGCCGGGGCGCCCCGCCCCGCTGGCTCACCCTCTTCTGGGACGGGGTGGCCAGGGCACAGGAAGGGACTCTCCCTGCCTTCCAGCCAAAGCTTGAAGGGTTTCATAAACTTCGAGTAATCAAATAGCAAAACTTCCCATGAAGACAGCACACTTGGGGAGGGACAGTTCAGTACAGGTTAAGGGGAGGCGACCCTATCAGCCAGGCCCTCCTTCCTTTAGGGACACGGCTGGATGCGTGACTGCGGTGGGAGGGTAGGAGTGGACCTCACCAATCCTGGTGGCACACCCCCTCACCCCCCACAAGATCAGCCTCTTTGGCATCTGCATACCCAGCGCCAAATCGCTCATGACGACCCCATGTGTCAGAGAGAACTGCCCCATAGGCCTTTCTTGGCTCTACTCCTTATGGAAGCAGATTGCCAGGCCTTTCTTCCATGGTGCTGGTGGGTGGGTTTGAACCTTTGAGCCTTTAAGTTAGTAGTTGGCTGCAAACCACTTGCACCACACAGGGACCTTGCCAAAAAAAAAAAAAAAAAAAAAGAACAAGAAGAGCAGTTGCAATCAAGACAATTCCGACTCATAGAGACCCCAAGTGTGTCAGGAAACAACTGCTCCAAAGGGTTTTCAGTGGCCGATTTTTTGGAATTAGATCGCCAGGCCTTTCTTCCAAGGTGCCTCTGGGTGAACTTGAACCTCCAGTCTCTGGGTTAGCAGCCCAGAGGGTTAACTGCACCAGCCAGGGCTCCAAAGAAAACCAAATCCATTCCTAAAAACCCCTTCTGGGACCTACCAACATTCAGTAAATATTCAGAGTTATTGTTTTAAATATTAGGTTATTTAAATGTTATATATCCTTTACATGTGATTGCTCAGCCTGGGGGAGACGAGGAATCTCATCTCAGGTTATAATCATCTTCTGTGAAGTGGGACATGTGAGGAAGGAAAGCCCAGCAAGGAGAAGGAGAAAGAAAGTCAGCATTTGACCCAGTGAGCAGGGAAGGCTGCATTCTCCCTCTGACCTTGGGAGGCTCTGAAACCATCTCAGCTTCCCAATCAAAAACCCAGCTCAGTAGGGCTGCACAGAGCTGCATCTACAGTTAGCTCATCCAGTAGGCGGGGAAGGTATTTGCATTTTGAGATGAAAATAAAGCCCGGAGAGTTTAAATGGCTGTTGAAGGCTACAGGGCTAAAAATTGGCCAAGCCAGGAATAAAAATCAAGTCCTCCAACTCCACGCCCTGGGCTTGCTCTGCTAGAGTGCTCAGGTATTCACAAATCATAACATCTGAAATGCAACCATGAAACGGAGAATAAATGCTTAAGTCCCTCCGAGCAGCAGTAAAAACTTCTACCCAAGAGGAGGGCCCCACCCTGAGATCCCAGAGGCTGTGTTAAGCGTAATATTAAGATTATGAACGCAATGGGCTTGCTGTTTGTGGGGATTGTTCCTGTCCTAAAGAACAGGCGGACTCATGTTACTGGAGTTGATGAGGGTTAAGCTGGAGGCACCGGAGGTTAGGAAGAAGAGAAACAGCCTTTAGTTCAGAGCAGGCCTCTTGGAGGGCTGGAGCACCCCTCGGGACACACGGGTTGAGGGGGGGTTCCATTACCAGCCCCTACCACTGCAGGCTGACTGACCCCTTTCCATTCCAGAAGCTTCCACCTGGGAGGGGCAGCTTCTGCCCCACTTCCTGATACTGACTGCTTCTGGAAGCCTAACTCCCCCATTGGAAGGGCTGGAGGGTGTCGTTTGTTACCATCCACTGTAGTGTGTCCCTGTTGGACAGAGCTTTCATGCCAGGCCAGGCCAGGCCAGGCCAGCCCCACTGGGCAGTCCACCAATGATGGCCTTATGTTGTGTCCTATTCCCAGTCCAGTTGGCTGTGGCCAGTGTGATTCGGTTATAGGGTCAACTTCCCCAGAAGGAAGCTCTGGTCTGGAGCAGGCTATGGATTGAATTATGTCCCCCCTTGCCCAAAATATGCATTATACCCACGGGCGGAATCCTGTTTGGAAGTAGGGTTTTTCTTTATGTTAATTAGATCATGCCTGAGTAGGGTGAGTTATAAATCTAATCACTATTGAGTTATAACAAGAGCAGAATAGACACAGACTCACACAATGGCAGGCAGATGCCACGTGAGGGTCATCTACAAGCCAAGGAACCAAGGAACATGTGGAAACACCTACAATGCAGGAATACACAGGACCAGACCCTGGTTTGGGCTTTCAGCCTCCAGAACTGTGGGACAATAAATGTCTGTTCTTTAAAGTCCCCACTCATGGTATTGGTTCTACAGCAGCACCTCGAAGTGAAGACACAGGCACACCAAAAGGACTAAGGGGCACTCTAACATCCCCTCAGGGTCTCCAGTTCCTCCCCACCTTATGCTGAGGGTCAGGAAGGAAGAGACACCCTCCATGCATGCCTGGCCTACATGTGGTGAAAAAACTCATTTGTGCAAGAAATGTTCATTGCTTAAGTGCCGGTAAGCTTACAGTTGTTATTGGGGCTGGGAAGCTTGCTCCTTTTGTGGTGGGGTAGTATTTGTTTTACACACGGTGGTAGATTGAATCATTGGCAGGAATGGACACTCCCACCTAAACTCAGGAGTGCCTGTGTGATTTGCTCTGGCAAGTGAGATGGGGGGGCCAAGTGATATGGGTATCTTCCAATCAGAAACATTGAGTGCTAGCCTGTGGTTCTGGGTGTTTCCCTGGTCCCACTGCCATGAGCCCGGCCACTCCATCAGCCTGGATCCTGGCCCCAGAGTGGGGATGACGTGGAGCAGAGCCACAACCTACCTCCGGTGGATGTGCAGGTGGAGCAAGAAATTGCCACTGGGCTAGATACCTATCATTTCTATCAGTTCTGATCTTGTTTCATGTGTGCCAGTTCTTGTTTCATAGCTTATTGCTCTTTTGGGGCTGTCACTTGCCTTTTCTCTTTGAGATGCTAAAAAACTTGTTTTAAAGCCATTTTCAGATTGCCCTAGTATTTTCACCTAATAGGGATGAGTTTGTGGATTTTATTTGGCTAATTTTTTTTCTTTTCTTCTTTTTTGGTATTAGATAACCCAGAGATCTGTGAGTTTAGATTCCAAGTCCATCTTATATAGGGAAGGCTCTCTCTCTTTCGCTGCCCCCCTCCCTTCCTTCTCTCCCTCCCTCCCTCCTTCTCTCCCACACACAGTTAATCCCAACACTGACTGCCTTCAGCATCTACATCTGCCCCCATGGGCCTCCAGGGAGCCCTGACATGACCCAGGTTTTCCATCACTGGCTCTAAGTGCTCGTTCCAAGAGCGCTGGGTTTATCTCAAATATGGCCACTGAGCTGGCAGTGCCTAACCCAGGTCCTCTTTCCCTGGGTCCTCAACCCTATGGAAACTGACACCCCAGGAACTTTCTTTGCTTTCTTTTACAGTGAGGACCCCGAAGCCAGACTCTGTGCCTCCAGGAGGTGCTCTTACGGTCACTGTTACCACTCTGTTGATTCCCAACCTGGAACCCAGTAGGCACCCAGCTTTCACCCCAAGTTTGCTTTCTTTGTCTCTTTCTGTGCCATTTGTCTTGTTTTGCAGCGTTGCTGTGCCTTTTTAAAATCTATTGTATCTATTGTCACTATGTATTGGGAGCAGAGGAATGGCCCTGAAGCATGAACGTACAATGCCACGTTGAACAGAAGCCCAGAAGTTTCATGTCTTTATTTTCTTAAATCAACTGAAACACAGCTTTGCACCCTACCTGGCAGGGCTGGCAAAAAATGCAGCTCCCTCCCTGGGTGGCACAAATGATTCACCCTCCCGTACTAACCTAAAGGCAGGCAGTTCCAACCCACCCAGCAGAACTGTGGAAGAAAGGGCTGGCGGTCTGCTTCCGTAAATACTACAGCCGAGAAAAGCCTATGGAGCAGCTCTGTCTATAACACGTGGGTTGCTATGAGTTGGACTCGACTTGATGGCAACAGGTTTGGTTTTTGGTCCCTTCAGGTCCCTGTAGAATCAGGGAGATTTCAGGGTGCCAAGAGATCACTAGGAGCCCTGGTGGCTCACTCGTCAAGTGTTTGGCTGCTCACCAAAACGTCAGCAGTTTGAATTCACCAGCTGCTTCTTGGAAGCCCTATGGGGCAGTTCTACTCTGCCCTATAGGGTCGCGATGAGTCAGAAAGGACTGAATGACAACAGGTTTGGTTTTTTGGTTAGGCGATCACTAAGGGCCTCAAGCTGCTGTCCACAGTGTGGGCACACCCTCACAACTTCTGCTGCCCTTGACTCTGGCAGCTGTTTCTGGGCCATGCTTGGCACTCAGGAATCCTGCCAAAGACGAGCGCCGAGGTGCCTGGGGTCAGCTGGGAAGGTGGGTGTGCCGCTTGGTCGCCCTCGCAGCTTCCTCCCTCCTGGACTGTGCTGGCCGTGTCAGACCCTGGGCCTCGGGGACCCGCCTCTCTCCTCTTCCCAATCTCGGGGAATCGTTCTCTCCCTCCCACTCACCCCCTGGGTTTAGGGTTTTATGAAATGGGTTTGGGTTTTTACAAAAGACAGAAAGAGCCTTTGGCTTCAAGCTGCTTTGGCTTTCTGCCTGGAAAAAAATCCCTGAGGCAAAAAAATCACAACGAGCCTGGTGAGCTGCCTGAAGCTGGATGAGGGGGAGACACTGAAGCAAACCGAAGGCTGATGTCCCCGAAAGTTATCCCACTGCACAGCCAGGGAGTGTTGGTAAAGGAAGGAAGGAGCCGCCATTCTGGGAAGGGGTGACTCCTGGGAAGATCTGTCACTCTCCAACTCCAGAAGCCAGGAGTGTGGGGACGTTTAGTGGGGGCAACAACAGCCCACCCAACGGAGCCCACCTTGAAGGCAGCGCTGCCACAGCCCAGCCCATTGATGGCTGCCCACAGCGACAGCCTTGTTCTCAACAGTGTCGACCCTTTTTTTTTTTTCAATTCTTATTGTATTCTGTTTAGTAAGGAGAGTGTGCTTATATGGTTTAGAATGCTTGCTATCAAAATCAAACCAAACCCACTGCCAGAGAGTCGATTCCAACTCCTAGTGACCCCACAGGACAGAGTAGAACTGCTTCATAGGGTTTCCAAGGCTGTGATCTCTATGGAAGCAGGCTGCCACATCTACCTACGGCGGAGCAGCTGGTGGGTTTGAGCTGCCAATCTTTCAGTTAGCAGCTGGGTGCTTCACCGCTGCACCACCAGGGCTCTGTTACTAGCAAAGCAGATATATGTATCTTTGATATATATACATAAACCCGGTTGTCATCAAGTCGATTCCAACTCGTAGTGACCCCACAGGACGGAGTAGAACTGCCCCACAGAGTTTCCAAAAAGCACCTGGTGGATTTGAACTGCCGCCCTTTTGGTTAGCAGCTGTAGCACTTAACCATTATGCCACCAGGGTTTCCATATATATATATATCCACTTTGATGGTCAGGGAGTCCTGGTGGAGCAGGGGTTGAGCACTTGGCTGCTAACAGAAAGGTCAGTGGTTCAAACCCACTAGCAGCTCCTCAGGAGGAAGACGTGGCAGTCTGCTTCCGTAAAGATCACAGCCTTGGAAGCCCTATGGGGCGGCCCTCCTCTGTCCTGCAGAGTTGCTATGAGTCGGAATCCGCTCTACGGCGCCTAACAACAACAACAATATATAATACATACACATATATTACGTTTGGCTCTTAAGAGGTCGGCTCTACTTACGTGAAAACTTCATGGAAACACTGTGTTTTGCAGCTGTTGCTGTTGCCATCGAGTCAGCTCCGACTCATGGCGACTTTATGCGTAACAGAACGAAACGCTGTCTGCTCCTGTACCATCCTCACAGCTGTCTGTACGTTTGCGTCCATTCCTGCAGCCACTGTGCCAACCAGTCTCACAGGTTCACCCCTCCGCTTCACCAAACAAGAGGTTCTGCTCTATCTAGAGGTCCTGTGGTCCTAAAGCATCGTCCACGGGGGAGGGACAGGGGTTACAGACCTGGGCTCTTTGCAGGTCACATGGCACCATTCCTCACCGTCCCGCTGGAGAGACCCAGGCAAGCCTCGCCCCTCTGTACTCCGCTGTGGTCATCTGTAAAGTGAGGAGTTCAAACTCAGTCGTCCCTGAGAGTCCTTGCAAATCCATGGTCTGCAGCTAGGACCTGGGGACCTCTGCAGTCACAGCAGAAGGACCGTCGTCTTTATCGCCCCCATTGTGTCTCCAACCCAAGGCGAGCCTGCTGGGAGAAGGAGCCGCCGTTTTTACCCCACTGCACCTGAGAAGGGAGCCTCCGCCAAGCTCTCTTACAAGAGGCAGACTGCGGGATTTGAGGCCACTCAGTCCGGAAGAGAGAAGACTTGAAGGGTTGTGATGTGGGACCTCACCTCTGCGAGGCCTTCTCATTTGGGAAACAGGTCAATCTTATTTTCGGTAGTTCCGTGGAAGCAGTGGAGGGGTCAGATTTCAGTGCGCTGTAATAGACTTGCCTACGGCGGAAAGGGCAATGGCTGGTGTGGGCCACAGCACACCCAGACCTGGCAGCAGAGAGAGGAGGGGCCTCGGCCAGGGGAGGGAGGGGGTCTCGACCTAGTAGGTGCTGCACCAGGCCACCTCGAAGGCCCCTTTTATCGGCGTTTCTGAGAGTCCATTATTCCTTGAGCTATTAAACCTAATTCAATCCCACAAAATCAGAACTCTCCAGTGGGAGGGCCCAGGAATCTGCATTTTTACAAAGAGCAGTTGTGTTATCCTGGATTTGAAGACACAGAGACTGCCAGGCTGGATGATTCCTGGGCTGGACTCTACAACTCCAGAGGTGGACCACCCAAGAGACCACTAGCCCAGACACCAGAGCACCTCACATTCTACACCGTGGGAGGATGGTCCCCTCCTTCCAATAAATGTCCTTGTCAGCCACAGGCGGGTCAATCTGTCTTCTCATTTCTGAACTTTGACCTAGATTAACAGAAGGAGACAATTTCTTTTGACAAAGGCCTCTTTTCCTCTTCCCATCTTTTCTGGAACCTGCCTCCTAACTGCTATTCCCTGTTACTCTTCAACTTTGCAGTTTCCTTACTTCGTCCCTGGGTGGCAAAAACAGTTAAGTGCTCAGCTACTCACTGAAAGGTCGGTGGTCCAAACCCACCCAGAGGCACCTCAGAAGAAAGGCCTGGTGACCTGCATCTGAAAGGTCACATCCAGGAAAGCCTTATGGAGCACAGTTGTACTCTGCAGCATGTGGGGTCACCAGGGGTTGGAACTGGATTGATGACACGGGTGTGGTTTTTTTTTAATATTCCTGATGTCACTGATCGTATCAGTACTCGTAAATGCATTTCTGTTTGTTCCGTTTTCTGCTCTCTCTCTCTTTCACTAGACTGTAAGTCCTCTGAAAGCAGGCACTGTGTTGATCTTAGTCTGATGCATAAAACCAAACCTGATGCCGTGGAGTCGATTCCAACTCACAGCGACCCTACAGGACAGAGTAGAACTGCCCCATAGGGTTTCCAAGGAGCAGCTCGTGGTTTCGAACTGCTGACCTTTCGGTTAGCAGCTGAGCTCTTAACCACTGCTCCACCATTTATATCCAACAGTATTTTGTCTGTCTGCAAGTAACAGAGACCCCAAATTAGTAATGACTTAGCCACCCCAGGTTTTGTCCTCAAGTAAGAAGTCTAGGTAGACAGTCCCGAATGTTGGGCAGCTCTGCTCCACAGAGTCATCAGGGATCCAGGCTCCTTCCGCTCCCCATCGCCAGGCAGTCCCCACAGGCTAGGAGGGCTGCATGGGGTATTTCAGACAGCAGGGAGGTGGACATGGTGATTTAGGATACGGCCACTTCCCTTGCTGATGCTTCTCAGAAGTAGCACATGACACATTCCCGTCTTCCGATTGGCCAGGCCTCAGCCACATGGCCACATGGGCTGCAAGGAAGGCTGGGAGGTGTGGTTTTAGTCCAGGCAGCCATACCCATGGTTAATGAGCATTCCAGTTCTAGGAAATAAGGGGGCAGCCAGCAGGAGGGCTCAGTAGGTATTAGCTAAATAAATAAAGGCACCAGAGCCACTCTGAAACCTCTAGGGTTTCCAGGGTGCACTCTTCCGGGCAGGGAGGCTAGGCTGCCGTCATAGGGAGTGATCTCTGTGCATGCCTGGTCTACCCTGGGGGTGGCCAAGCCCTGGAAAGCAGAACACCCTTTCTCTCTCCTCTCTTACTTTTGCCCCTCACCTCTCTTTCTGTCCCCACTGCTCCTGGCCCAGGCCTGGCATGCAGGAGGCCACAACCGATGTTACTGCTGATGGTGCAGGAGGCGGAGGCTTTCCTGAGGGGTCTGTAGAGGGGCTCGTTTGCCCCAAGTGCTTTCCAGACAGGCTCCTGCTGCTTCATAAAACCAAAACGACAACAAATAAAAACCAAGCCCATTGCCATCGAGTCGACTCCAACTCATAGTGACCCTATAGGACAGAGTAGAACTGCCGCATAGGGTTTCCAGTGGCTAGTGGATTTGAACTGCCAACATTTTGGTTAGCAGCTGAGCGCTTAACCACTACGCCACCAGGGCTCCCTGCTCTATAAAGTCTTGTGTTAATACGAGGGAGGACGGCTATCATGGTCCAATGAGGCAAGGACTTTCTATCACCGGTGATGGTGCCCAGTCATTATTCCGTCAACAGACAGACTCACTGTCGTAGATGAGGACATGGGGGCCCTGGGCCCCACCAGCCCCCCCAGCGATGAGCCTGTCCTAATGTCTAAATCGTCACCACCATCACTTCCTCTCTGCCATTTATGAACCAAATCCTGTCTTCAGCCAGTCTTATGTGCCCTGAGGCAGGCTTGTTAACCCATCATAACAGGCTAGGGTGGGGTCCATCTAAATTTTTATTGCATATATAAACACATCATGCATGTACTTAAGAACTTTTTATTCTGGTAAACTATAACTAGAATTTGCCATTTTAACCATTTCTAATGTGCAGCTCTGTGACATGAATTACATCCACAGTGCTGTACGGCCCTCACCACTATTTCCAAGCCTTCTAATCACCCCAAACAAAAACTCTGTACTCCTCAGCAATAACTCACCATTCTCCCGTCCCCAGACCCTGGTCATTACTAATCTACTTTGGTTTCTATGCATTTGCCTAGCCTAGATATTTCATATATGTTGTTTTTGTTGTTGATTGGTCCCTTCGACTCAATTCCAACTCATAGGATGCTGGATAGAGTTTCCTAGGCTGTAATCTTTGTGGAAGTGGATCGTCAGGCCTTTCTCCTGTGGAGAAGCTGGGTAGCTTTGAATCACTGACCTTTCAATTAGCAGCTGAGCGCTTAACTGTTATGCCATGAAGGCTCCTTTTCATGTAAGTGGGATCGTACAGGATCTGTCCTTTTGTGTCTGGCTGATTTCACTCAAGAGCTGTGTTTTTGAGGTTGACTGGGTTGTAGCCTGTATCAGCTTCATTTTTCTTCACGGCTGAGTGACACCCCTTCATCTGGACAGAACATGTTTTGTTTATCCATCATCCGTTGATGGACACCCGGGCCCTTTCAACCTTTTGGCAGTTGTGAATAGTTTCTCAGTGAACATTGGTACGCTATATGTAGTCTTTTAAGTCTTCAAGATAAGGAACAATTCTTCATATCTTCATCGAAGTCCACGCTGCTGTTTGAAGCTGACTAAGGGTGGAAGGGCTGGGCAGAGCCCTGGGTCAGGCCTGAGCCTAACACCTGGCCCATCCACACTGTTCTCCCGGAAACCAGCTTTCAGAAGCTGCCCCGGTTTGTACTGGGTCCCTGTTTCTCTGGCCTCTCTCCTCCTGTTTTGCTCCAGCCTGAGTGCCCACCCCCATGTCCCCCTTGGCAGCGCTTCAGCTGTCCCTCCAGGCCTGCCTGCTGTCCACCTCCACCGTGGGCCAGGGCTGACCCTGCAGTTCCCCCTCTGGTAGGCACTGAGTGTCTGCTCCCTGCCAGGACATGAGCTGGGCTCTGGGTCATAGCTGTGAGCCCACGGAGGTGGTCTGTGTCCTCCTGGGCCCCACAGTGTGGTCGGGGGACAGACATCCACCAAATAAACACAGACACATGTGCAACTTAAGTGATGTCAAGTGCTTTCAAGAGACCAAAAAAACAAAAACAAAAACCAGCTGCCATCGAGTGTACTCAGACTTATGGTGACCCCGTGTGTGTCAGAGCACACCTGGGCTCCCTAGCCTTTCCAGGGGCTGACTTTTCAGATCACCAGGATTTTCTTCTGAGGTGCCTCTGGTGGACTTGAACTTCCAACCCTTCAGTTAGCAGCGAGCCCAGTAATCTTTTGTATCACCCAGGGATTCTAGAAGAGCAGCCAATCAGAGAAGGATGCTGGAAAAGAGTGACCAATCAGAGCCGCTCCTGGGGCAGATGAGCCCCCTGGCAGACGAGCCCCAGAGAAGACTGGGGGCCAGGGCTGCAGTCCAGCCTGGTGCCCTCTGGGCTGCCTCTGCGTCCTTGTCTGGTGATGAGGCCGTTCGCTGTAAGTCTGGCTCTGAGTGGCCCCTCATTTGCCACTTCCTCCTCGGCGTGGCTCATTCCAGGCAAGGCTCGCCAGTTAATCTTGAGTCATTCTGATCTGCTCAGTGAAGCTTTTCTACCTTTGGGATTTGGATGAGTCATAAAAGAGACAGAACTCTCCCCTATACAAAGGAAGGTCATGCATTAAAAACCTGACTTACAGAGACAAATGCAGAGATACGTAATTTGTCCACTGAAGCTGGGGATGGAGAGGGGTGCTGTGTGACCTCAGAGTTGCTTCATGGTATTCCTCAAGAACATTTACCCGGTTGTTTTAAAAAAAAAAAAAAATTTTTTTTTGTTTTGTTTTTGTTTTTAAAGCCCCCTTTAAAAAGCAATGGGAAATGTGTTTAAAGTTCAAAAAATGGCAAACAAATTTTCAGCACTTGTGGAACAGTTATACAAAGTGTGGTATATTTGTGCAAAGGAATGCCATATAACCCTTCAAAATAATCAATATATTACTAGAGCCAGATAAAATGCTCTGTGAAATCTTGCTAACTGAAAACATGAAATGCATAAGAGTAATGTGTAACATCTATGACGGGGTCACTTTAAAGGGGTCCTTTGCAGATGATTTGCCCAATGCAATTTGTCATTTGATTTCTTAACTGTTGCTTCCATGGGTGTTGACTGTGAATCCAAGTAAAGCGAAATCCTTGACAGCCTCAATCTTTTCTCCTTTTATCGTGATGTTGCTCATTGGTCTGGCTGTGAGGATTTTTGTTTTATGTTGACCTGCAATCCATACTGAAGGCTGTGGTCTTTGATCTTCATCAGTAAGTGCTTCAAGTCCTCTTCACTTTCAGCAAGCAAGGTTGTGTCTTCTGCATTTGAAGCTTAAGGTGTGCCTGACCGAAGCCATGGTGTTTTCCATCGCCTGATGTGTCTGTGAAAGCTGGACAATAAGTAAGGAAGACCAAAGAATTGATGCCTTTGAATTGTGTTATTGGAGAAAAATATTAAATATACCGTGGACTACCAGAAGAACAAACAAATCTGTCTTGGAAGAAGTATGACCAGAATGCTCCCTACACGCAAAGATGACAAGACTACGTCTCACATAGTGTGGACATGTTCTCAAGAGGGATCAGTCCCTGGAGAAGGACATCATGCTTGGCAGAGTACGGGGTCAGCGGAAAAGAGGAAGACCCTCAATGAGATGGATTGACACAGTGGCTGCAACAATGGGCTCAAACATAGCAATGATTATGAGGATGGTGTAGGACTGGGCAGTGCTTCATTCTGTTGTACATAGGGTAGCTACGAGTTGGAACCGACTCGACAGCACCTAACAACAACAACATTATGGAGTCAAGAGTGTGGCCACAGGAGGTTGGAGCTGCGCGGCTGAGGTTTGGGTCGTGGCTCAACCACTTCCCAGCTTGAGAACTTTGGGTTGGTCTTTGCAGTGGCCTCATATGCATGTGAAAGTTGGATAGTGAAAAAGGAAGACAAAAGAAGAATTGATGCGTTCAAACTGCGATATTGGCAAAGAATACTGAATATACGATAGACTGCCAGAAGGATGAATTAATCAGTTGTGGAAGAAATACAACCAGAAGCCTCCTTAGAAGTGAGGATGAGGAGACTTCAACTTGCTTACTTTGGACACGTCACCAGGAAAGACCAATCACTAGAAAAGGACATGATGGTTGGTGAAGTAGAGGGTAGGTGAAAACAACGGAAACTCTCCATAAGACGGATTGTTGCTGTGGCTGCAACAATAGAATCAAACACACCAACAATCATGAAGACGGTACAGGACCGGGTAACGTTTTGCTCTGTTGTACATGAGGTCAGCACGGGTCGGAGTCGATGCAATGGCAACTGACAACCACCACCGCCTTGGCTTGCTTTGTTTAGATGGTGGGATTGTGGATAACACTTTCATTTTAAATTTCCTTTTAAAATGTTTTAAATTTGATTTAATATCGAACAAATAAACGAAGTTTTTCTACTTTTTAAATAAAAAAATAAGTTTAAGTCAAGGGAAAAGATCAATTCCTGCCACATCTGTAGTCAAAGTTGCTTTTGACTCTGCAGACTTGCTGTTCTGAGTAGTTTCTGAGGCCCAGATCCTTCCAGCACCGCCCACCGGAGGCCTTTTCGGGGGAGCCAGGTACGCCTACTCATTACCAGGGATGATCAGGCTGGGTTTGTCGGGTGGTCCCATAGGGCCTCCCTCCCTGTGGGCCACCCCAGTGTGAGTTGGATGGTCAACAGTGTAGGACACACGTCCCAGTCCCACACGTTAAAGCAAGCTGCCTGTTGGCTCTGCTGGCGTAGCCTGGGGGCCTTCGGTCCGAGTTCCTTGAACTCCTAGCAGGTCCATGGGGCTACCTCATAGAGCCCATATAGTGGGGGCAGGCCAGGGGGCTGGGCGAGTGGCCATCACTGCCAGTCCCACCCAGCCACTTGTGCATGCTTCCAATCAAAGTTTCATTTTAAGGAATGGCTGGGGGACAATTACTTTCATGACCTGCTGGTGTGGTAGGAACAGTACCCAGCTTGGGTCTGAGACCCGCACTACCATCTGGCTCTGCACTTGTGACAGTGTGCACCGCTGCGTCTTTGTTTCTGTAGCAGCAGATGGCAGTGGGTGTTGGGTGCAGGGATGGATGTACAAGAGAGCACTCTGTAATCGTCGGCCAAGGTAATGGAGGGAGAATGTGGGAACCTTTCCACGTCAGCAACATTTAAGGAAATTGGGGTGGGGGCAGCTTGGGGGCACCTAGACAGGATGGGCACCCTTATAAGGAAGCGGCAGACCCATGGGAGGGAGGTGCCCTTACACGGTGTCTCAGTTCTCTAGTGCTGCTGTAACAGAAATACCACATGTGGGTGGCTTGAGCAAACAGGAATTTATTTTCTCACAGTTTAGGAGTCTAAAAGTCTGAATTTAGGGTGGTAGCTCTACGAGAAGGCTCTGTCTCCTTTGGGGGTGTCTTAGTCATCTAGTGCTGCTACAATGGAAATACCACAAGTGGATGGCTTTACTAAAGAGAAGTTTATTCTCTCACAGTCTAGCAGGCTAAAAGCCCAAACTCAGGGCATCAGCTCCAGGGAAAGGTCCTCTCTCTCTGTCAGCTCTGGAGGAAGGTTCTTGTCATCAATCTTCACCTGGACTAGGAACTTCTCAGTGCGTGGACCCCAGGTCCAAAGGACACACTATTCTCCTTGCTCTTGATCTCTTGGTGGTATGAGGTCGCCTGTTTCTCTGCTCATCTCTCTCCTCTATATCTCAGAAGAGGTTGGCTCAAGACACAATCCAATCTTATAGATCTCATCAACATAACTGCCACTAAACCATCTCATTAACATCATAGTGGTAAGATTTACAATACACAGGAAAATCACAAGACGGTGGACAATCACACACTCCTGGGAATCATGGCTCAGCCAAATTGACTGATACTTTTGGGGGACACAACTCAGTCCATGACTGGGGGAAATTCTTGTTTCTGCTTCTTTACTTGGTGTTCCTTGACAATCTCCAGATGGCATCTATCTTTCCCCCATTCCTGCTTGCTTGCTTCTGCGCCTAACCTGCATTTTTATATCTCAAAAGTGATTTGGTTAAGCCACACCCCACAATGATACAACCTCATTAGCATAACAAAGAAAATCCTATTCCTAAATGGGATTGAAGCCTGGGTGGCGAAGTGGTTAAGACCTCAAGTGGTTAAGACCTCAGGCTGAGAAAGAAAAGGTCAGCAGTTCAAATCCACCAGCTGCTCTTTGGAAACCTTATGGGGCAGTTCTACCCTGTCCTATAGGATCGGTATGAGTTAGAATTGACTTGATGGCACACAACAACAACAAAATGGGATTACATACATAGGTACAAAAAAAAAAAAAACCCCGCTATGCCGTTGATTCCGACTCATAGCGACCTGATAGGACAAAGTAGAACTGCCCCATAGGGTTTCCAAGGAGCGGCTGGGAGGTGGGGGAGGTTTGAACTGTTGACCTTTTGGTTAGCAGCCAAGTTCTTAACCACTACACCACCAGGGCTCCTTCACAGGTATAGGGGTTAGGATTTACAACATGTATTTTTGGGGGACACAATTCAATCCCTAACACTGCATGATTTAAAGGGCAAGCGAGTAGACAATATGAGAGAGTGTTATAGATTGAATTGTGTCCCCCTAAAATGTGTGTCAACTTGGCTAAGCCATGATTTCCAGTATTGTGTGGTTGTCCAACATTTTGTGATCTGATGTGATTATCCTACACGGTGTGAATCCTAACCTCTGTGATGTTAATGAGGCAGGATTAGAGACAGTTATGTTAATGAGGCAGGACTCAATCTACAAGATTAGGTTGTGTCTTAAATCAACTCTTTTGACAATGGAGAGGAGCCTGGGAGACACCGAGGTTCCGACTGACTGAGTGTGGGAACAGGGATTCAAGCAAGGAATACCAAAAACCCAGTCACCGTTGAGTCGACTTCAACTCACTGAGCGGCCTTGTATGCCAGAGTGGGACTGTGCTCTCTCTGGGTTTCCAATGGTTGATGTTTCAGGGGTTCTGCCTCATTAAGGTAACTGCCACCAATCCCTCCTCATCAGCATCACAGAGGCAGGATTTACAGCACAGGACAATCACTGTTGCTGCAGTGGCTAAGAGTTCGTTCGGCTGCTAACCGAAAGGTCAGCAATTCAGATCCACCAGGTGCTCCTTGGAAACTCTATGGGGCAGCTCTACACTGTCTCGTGGGGTCACTGTGAGTCGGAATCAACTCGATGGCAATGGTTTGATTTTTTGTTGGCTTAGGATAATTACATCAGATGATAAAATGGTAGACAAGCATAGTTGTACTCTGACACACGGGAGTTTTCAGGGAATCAGAGCTGACTCAGTGGCAACGGATTTGGGGCTGGGCTGAGAAGCAGACCACCCGTGTGGGGCCCAGTGAATGGTCTCCTCCTAGCAGCGACGACAGCACACTCGCAAGCTGACAAGGACTAAAAATCCACATTAAATTTCTTTATTCCTACTTCCCACCCATGGACTCCCCCCTCCCTGGTAGTGGAAGAGTCCGGGGCTGGCGGCAGGCTCCCTGAGCCTCTCCCAGCCACAGCCAAGAGCCCAGAGCACCGGGTCTGTTCCTTCATATGTGGCCCTCAGCTCTCCCCCGTCCCTCCCCCGTCCCAGCTCTCCAAGGAGGAAACTTGGCCTGGGTCTTGATTGTTGCTTTTTCATTAGGATGTCAGGACTCTGGCTGGTGGTCCTGCAGCACCACCATCCCTGCCCCCTCCCTGCACAGCATTCTACCACCTCGCTCACATCTGGCTTTATCTGCAACTCGGGGCAGCAGGGCCTCTCCTTCTGGGCACCAGGGCCTTCCAGACCTAACTCCCTGGCACAGGAGGACCCTGGCCGCTGAGGCCGGGTGTGTGAGGCCTACCCGTCCCCCCACGACCCGCATCCCTTGATCCACAGTCTTGCAGGATTCCAACCCAATCAGTTGTCTGCCCTTTCACCTCCCCTGAGTGGTTCCAAGGACTCTGGACTCCGTTAGCTCTGTGAAGTAATGGTTTGGCTGCAGCCTCCATGTTTGATATTTGCCAGTATTGACTCTGTAAGCACTCTCAAGACATCACCAGGGATCCTTCGGGAAGACCTTTTTTTTTTTTTCAATAGTTTCTTTTTTTTTAATTGTGCTCTAGGTGAAAGTTTCCAGCTCAAGTTAGTTCCTCATACAAAAATTTATACACACGTGGTTATGTGACCCTAGTTGCTCTCTCTATAATGTGACAGGGCACTCCCACGTTCCACCTGGATTTCCCATGTCCATTTAACCAGCTCCTATCCCTTTCTGCCTTCTCATGTCACCTCCGAACGGGAACTGCCCATTTAGGCTCGTGTATGTACTTGAACTAAGAAGCACGCCCTTCACGAGTATCACTTTATGTCTTATAGTCCAGTCTATTCTTTGTCTGAAGAGTTGGCTTCGGGAATGGTTTTTGTTCTAGGTTAACAGAGAGTCTGAGGGCCATGTCTTCTGGGGTCCCTCCAGTGTCAGACCATTAAGTGTGGTCTTTTTATTTGAATTTGAGTTCCGCACCCCACTTTTCCTCTGCTCCGTCAGGACTCTGTTGTGTTCCCTGTCAGGGCTGTCATTGGTAGTAGCCGGGCACCATTGAGTTCTTCTGGTCTCAGGTTGATGGAGTCTCTGGTTTTTGTGGTTCTCTCTGTCTCTTGGACTCATATTTTCCTTGTGGGGGAGACCTTTTTTAATATGTGGAACAAGTCCTCAGTAGGGGGGCCTCACCTTGGCAGCCCAGGTCTCAGGGGCAACAGGGCGCAGCGTGGGGGCCTGGAGGAGGCCCTGGGGTGGCTAGGCCTATGTGTCACCTGTCACCCTTCAAAGCAGGTCCTCACAGGTTTCAGAAGGGGACATGGGCTCAGGGCCCAGATGACTTCTTCCTGCTCCTCAGAAACTCCTCACCCTTGCCATCTGTGGTCCCTTGGCTAGAATCTCCCTTCCTTTGTCACCTGGCACCCTTGCCCACACCACCCTCCCTGTCCCCTTCTTGGCCTTTTGTACAACCAAAATTATCATCTGTCATCATGTTTGGTGATTAAAACTTCGTCTCCACCCTCATCCACACTGAGGAGAAACAAAGACCTAGAAACCCTGACCCCAGGATGCCTCCCCCGCTCCCCCAGCCAGCATTTCTGCCCCAGGACAAGCTCAGGGCAGGGAGGGAGGGAGAGGACCTCTCTGCCTCTGGGCCAGCGCGGGGGGCTCAACACACAGCTGCCTCCCTGGGGACTCCCACACAGACCCTCCATGGACAAGCTGCCTCCGAGACCCTGGATCCTCAAAAGCTCCAAGGGGGGTGGAGGGCTTGAAGAGGGAGTGGAGGGCTTGAGGAGGGATGGGAGGAAATCTCGTTGCTCTCTGGGAACTGAGCAGCCTTTTGGGGACATCTCTCACAGCTCCAGGGGCTTTGAGACAGCGTGCTTCTCTGCCTGCTGAGCAGCAGAGGGTGTCACGCCTGCACATGCACACACACACACACAATACTTACATGTACATGTGCACATGAACACATACATGTGCACAGCACACACATGTGCGCATGTGTGCACATTCACTCACATGGGCACACACTGCACGTGCACACATTTACACGTGCAACACCTACATGTATGTGTGCACATGAACACATACGCGTGCATGGCACATACATGTACACATGTGCTCACACTCACATGGGCACATGCACACACTGCATGTGCACACATTTACACATGCAGAAACATGTACATGTGCACATGAACACACCCGTGTGCACACCAATATATGTGCACATGTGTGCACACACTCACTCATGGGCACACATGCATGTGCTGCCTGTGAACATATTTACACATGCGAACACATGTACATGTGCACATGCATGTCACACAGCCTACTCACGTGCACACATGTGTATGCATGCATACATATACACGTGCACACATGCACATACATGCACACACGCAGGTGCACACACACACACTCTCAGAACATCACTTACAACAAGCTGACCTCTCTAGGTCACAGCACCCGCTCCCCTCCTCCGCCCGTCCATCTGCTGCCCCTCCCTCTCTGATTTACTGCCCCCCACGTCAGCTCCTCCCCGAGAGTGAGGAATCACAGACCTGGTTTCTCGTGGATTCCGCCTCCTCACAAGAAGAGTTCAGAGTTGGGTCAGAGGCATCCCCTCCCGCTGTGGGCTCACTTCCCCAGCCCCTTGCTGAGCAGGGGTCTGAGCATCCCTTGAGGGAAGGCAGGCCTCTGGGGGGAGGGGCACACCTGGCCAGGGTGGTCCCTGGAAGGCCCGCCACACTGGCCGATCTGGGAACCACAAGAAACCACGCTTCCCCTGTGTGCAACCTGGTGGAAGAGTCCTGTTCCTTGTCCAGGGCCTGCCTGAGCACGCACAAGATGGTGGCAGGTAGGGGCAGAGTGTCCTCAGTGACCCAGTCAGGAAAGCTGCTGTCAGCCCGATGGATGCTGAGCACAGGGACTGAGGAGAAGCTGCAGCCAGTCCTCAATGGCGTGCAGCCTCTCTATGGCCACCGTGCCAGCGCCCGCTGCCCTCCGCTTGTGGACTCTGCTCTCCACGTTGCTGTCGTTTGTCTCCTGCTGACAGCTCCCTGCCTGTCTCCCCCCACAGCCTGGCGCTTCGTCTGGGCAGGCCTGCACCTTCTTCACGTCTGTGTCTGTGTGCACGCACACCACCCGGCACCCAGAGGCCTCTGCAAACACTGCCGTTCCCCAGGGGGGAGTCACCAGAGCCAAGTCCTGGCAGGTGGACTTCCTGTCCCCGAGAGCTGTTTGGCAGCAGTGATGATCACCACCTGGCCAGTTTGGATTTTGCAGGTGCACTTGGTCAAGTACCGCCTGAGGTCCAGTCCCAGACCAGCGTTAATGGTCTTAGCACTGGCTTGTTTTGTGTTTGGGGCTCATAACTTTTTGCAACGTGTGTTCATTTAGGAGCACTGGTGGCACAGTGGTTAAAGCGTCCAGTTGTGAACCAAAAGGTCAGCAGTTCAAAACCCACCAGCCACTCCACTGGAGAAAGATGTGGCAGTCTGCTTCTGTAAAGATTTACAGCTTTGGAAACCCTACAGGAAGTTTTACTCTGTCCTATAGGACCACTGGAAATCCTGGTGATGTAGTGGTTAAGAGCTACAGCTGCTAACCAAAAGGACGGCAGTTCGAATCCACCAGGTGCTCCTTGGAAACACTATAGTGCCATTCTACTCTGCCCTATAGGGCTGCCGTAAGTCAGAAGTGACCTGACGGCAATGGGGTTTTTTTCTTTGTTTATTTGGTATAGGGTCGCTATAAGTCGAAATCGACTCAGCGGCAGTGGGTTATGCATTCATTGTGGAAAATTTAAGAAGCACATAAAAAAAAAAAACCTCCAGCTGCTGTTGAGTTGACTGTGACTCACGGCGACCCCCCATAAGTCAGAGTAGAACTGTGTTCCACAGGGTTTTCAGTGGCTGATTTCTCAAAGGTAGAACACCAGGCCTTTCTTCCGAGGCCCCTCTGGGTGAACTCAAACCACCAACCTTTCTTCAGTTGCCAACCATGCACATTAACTGTTTGTACCAGCCAGGGACTCCCAAGAAGCACTCTAGATAAGCAAAAGTGGGAGCATACAAACAGCCTCACAGCCTCCCGACACACGGAGAAGCACCAGTAACATTTTGACGATTAAACTTTCAGACCTCTGTGTTGCATAAATCACAAAGCTATCTTTTCATTCCCCCAAATCGTGTCATTCCGCATAAACTGACGTTATGTTGGATATTTTCATTGTGTCCACGTTTTTCTGTAATAAACATTTCTTTAATAAATCTCCTCACAGATAAATTATTGTGCACATCCTTAATTATTTCCTTTGAATAGTTTCCAAGGTGTAGAAATTGCTGGGTCCCTTGTCTTCTTTCTGCAAAGTAGTAGGGTTGGGCCAGATACTCTCCTCAATCCCATATCCTCCTGACAATGTCCCATTCATGAGATTGGGACACTTTAACAGGGTGGGAAGTTTTTTTATAAAGGTTGTGTGTGTGTGTGTTAGCTGCCATCGAGTCAGCCCCGACCCATGGCTACCCCATGCGCAACAGAAGGCAATGCTGCCTGGTCCTGCTCTATCCACATGATTGGTTGTGGATCAGCCTGTTGTGATCCATAGGGTTTTCGGTGGCTGATTTTCTGAAACAGGTCACTAGGCCTTTCTTCCTCATCTGTCTTAGCCTGGAAGCTCCATTGAAACCTGCTCAGCATCATAGCAACAAGCAAGCCCCCACTGACTTGTGTGGGTTCACGTGAGGTACATTGACTGGGAATCGAACCTGGGTCTCCTGCAAGGAAGGTGAGAATTCTACCACTGAACCACAAATGCCTCACTCTTAAAGAGTTGAGTGTTATATTTCTCCACGGTACAGGACCTTGGAACTGGGGTAGCAAGTGAGTGGTAAACCCAGGAAGAGACAGCCCTCTTCACCCAAGAGCAAAGACGTGGACATCCTTTCAAGATGGTGGGCTGTGTCCATGTGTTCCCCTCTCCTTCTCCCAAGGCCCCCTCTGAAACCACAGGAGAACAATCAAAATAAGAATCAGCCCACGACTATGCTGGAGAACGGAGGAGGGAGCAACTACATCCCAGAGATGCTGAGGAATTTCCAGAAACAATGGAGGAGACAGGATAACTCAGAAGAAAATCCATTAAAAACCAAGTAGCCTACAGGTGAGTGGAAGGCAGCTTCTACCAGAGACGATGCAGCCCCAGGAGCAGCCCAGGAGCAGCCCAGCACAGATGTGGCCACGTTGAGACTGGGAGACACCACCTCAGGCCACACAGCTTAGAACAGAAGAGCTGGAGAGGGTGGAGGGAAGCCTGGCTCCTAGCTGAACTCGGGCCGAGAGTGGAGGGGAGCAGAGCCCAGGTACCAGAGGGCACCAAGCAGAAGGAAGAGCTTCCAGGCTCCTGTACCTGCCTGCAGGCGTGTCCTCTATGCGGCCTCCGAAACAAAGTACCACCAAGTGGGTGGCTTTAAACAACAGAAAGCTACTGTCTCACAGTGTGGAGGCTGGGAATGCAAGACCAGGGTGTTGGCCATGTTGATTCCTTCTGAGGCTTCAGGGGAAACTCTTTGCAGGCCTCTCGCCCAGCCTTTGGTGGCTCCAGGCATTCCTTGGCTTGCAGCTGCAGGGCCACATGGTGTCCTTCCTCTGTCTTTCTATGTCTCCTCTTCAATATAGACACTACTCATGTTGAATTAGGATTTACTTCAATCAGCATGGCCTCCTGTTAACCGATAACATCTTCAGAGATCCTATTGCCAAACAAGGTCATGCTCACAGGTATTGGGGGTTGAAGTTCAAAATATCTTTTAGGGGAAAAATTCAGTCCATAGTCCCCTCCTACTGCCTCAGCCTAGTGGGCCAGCCCGTCGCTGCCTGGGACAGCTTTTCAGCTTAGACATGTATTTTCTCTTCAGCTGGTGGCCGTAATCTTTATAAGGTTGTAAAAGTCCCCTAGAATCGCTGTGGATACACAGACATGCAGAAAACAATTGGGCTGCGATGACACATGGGTTTTGGGGGCCAGCTTGGCTCCCTCTCTGGCCAAATGACTCACGTTTCCCAGCCTAGACCACCCAGAAGCCAGGTTGCTCCTCACAGAGGTGACGAATTTCTGCTTGTCACAGGCCTTTGGGATTGCTCACGAAGAGTCAGGCTCTGGAGGTCCAGCCCACCGATGCCCATTTCTGTTCCTCCATCCCCTGAATTTGGATGGGGGCAGACCAGAGTCCTGGGTGCGTTCCTGGTCGTCCATCTGCTCTCTCTTTTCCCCGCTCCCCCACTTCTAAATATTCTAAAGACGAATGTTTCTACATTCATGTGTGCGTCACAAATATGAAAAGCAGTCCCATTTGGGAACAAACTCACCATTTGCAATTCTACTTCTACTTCTACTTCTTCGTTGCAGACCTTGGCTGCAGGACAGGCTCCATCTGAGAGAGGCCATCGGCACTGCCAAATTTAGCATTGCTGCAGATGAGAAGGCTGTGAGACGCCAAGGTGTCAGAAAGCCCCAGGGCAGCCAGCATCCCCCAAGGAGAGCCCTCAAAGAGTCAGCCCAGACTCAGCGCCAAATCCGTTTCTAACCCCCTCCCCCCCAATCATTAGGGCAACCAGAGGCTTGCAACCAGCAGCCAGCAGGGATGCCCTCAAAAGCTGAAGGGGAGGAGGAGGGGGGTCCCATCCATCCTCCAGCAGCCCTACTATCGCTTACAGAATTTAGAACAAAGAGTCTGAAATACAGTGTCTAGAACACAGAGTTTGTAACATGATATCTAGACTGCGTGGCCCATCTACCCTGAAGTTGTTGTTAGTTGCGGTCGGGTTGATTCTGACTCCTTGACCTTGTGTGTGCAGAGCAGACCTGCTCTATAGAATTTTTAAGGCTGAGATCGTTTGGAAGCTGGTCTCCAGGCCTTACTTCCAAGGCGTCTCTGGGTGGGCTCAAACCGCTAATCTTTCAGTTAGTAGTTCAGCACTTGACTGTGCTCCCCAGGGACTCCACCCAGCGGTAAGTACCAAAGTTGAGAGTAGCACATAGATACATTTGTAGTCACTTGATGTCACCATGACACTTTGTTGCATTTCATGAAAGTATCAGTCCACAGTGGATGCGACATTTTAAAAGCTGGTCCACAGGTCTCAGAGAAGCACTCGTCCAAGAGATGAAAATAATGACATCAATTCCTTTTTTCCTTCCTTACTCTCAAGCCCACTCCTAGACCCTCTCCCCCCGCTGCCCACGGTCCAGGTCTTTTCTCAGTCTCAGCACTGTGGAAACTCAGCCCTCCATTTACAGATTCACAAGGAGACAGAGCCCCTCTTTCAGTCTGTGCAATCGTTGTGTATAAAGGCAAACTAGACGCTTGGACAAAAATAATAATTTTAACATTTCAAAGGAAAAGAAGACAAATAAATCAAGGTTGGGTACCTGCATTACTGTAGATTCGTCTAACACAGGTGTGGTTTCCAAGTCCACAGACGTGCACGATTGGAGAAGGAGTCCCTGGGGGTGCAGTTTGAATGAGCTGGGCTGCTAACCCAAGGGTTGGAGGTTCGAATTCACACAGAGGTGCCTCAGAAAAAAGACCTGGTGATCTATTGCTGGAAAACCAGCGACTGAAAACCCTGTGGAGCACAGCTCTGCTCTGACGCGCACGAGGTGGCCGGAAGTCAGAGTCAACTCAGCGGCAGCGGGGTATCTGGGAAGAAGTGTCGGGCACTTTGGTTCAAATCCATACCCCACAGAGGTATGAGGAGACCGGTATCTGTAAAGGTAACTGCTGGTCTCACAGTTTGATCTTAACCTTCTCAGGTGGCCTGGCAATCGCCTTTCCAATCCACGCTCCACGCTCAGCTACCCCAGACAGAGCGGGTTTAACACAAACCGACGGAGCCGTTTCGTTGAGGAATGCGGCCTTGTCCCCTCGGCGGTAGACAGGCAGGCCTGTGCCAACAAACTGAGTCAGGACAGATTTTGCTGAATCGATGCTTTACTCAGGTAACAGTCATCACAACGCCAGTCCGTTAACTCTGGAAGGCTCTTCCAAACCAGGCATTCGGGCCTTTGTAAACAGCAGGCAGAAAGCTCAGCCTACGTCCGGGATCACTGACGATCGCATTCTGAGAGCTGGCTGGTTCCTTCCACCTGGTCCTGTAGCTGGATGACCCTGAGCACAGGGCTGAGGGTCCTGGCCCCGAGAGACGCAGGGGCTTCGGGCAGCACACCTCCCCTGCCCGGCCTGCTGGCCCTGAGCCCACCTCCCGGACAGAGGCGGCACTGCTGGCAGCCAGGCGTGGGCTGCATTGCTGGTCTTGCCCGTTTGACCAGGACCCGGGCCCTGCCCTGTGGCTCTCTTCGCCGTGGTCAGAGGAAGAGAACGGTCGACCAGCTCCATTCAGGAAATCTGCCAATCCCCACCGACCACCTGCCGTCCCAGCCGGGCCTCAGCAGCTGAATCAGCAGGGAAGTGGGTTCCCCCCACCCCCAGTTTATGAGCGTGTGGGGAGTGGGGGGAGCAATACAGCAGCTTGGTGCTGCTTCCTGTGCGTTTCATAAAGGAAAGAGCCATCTTCATCCCTATCTGTTTTCTTTGCCAGATAAAATCTATTTTGGGAAGAAAGCATGCGCTCCGCTCGGCAGAGCTGTCCCCCGGGTTGGGAGCGGCCGCTGTGGGTGGCTGCAGCTGCGCCCCGTCTGTCCCCCGTGCTCAGAGCCCGGCAGGGGCCGGGTCCTGGTGGGTGGGGGTGGGAGAAGGCAAAAATAAAGCCATGTGCGCCCTGCAGGTGGCCTGCGCCGTCCCAGGCCCTCACCCTCATCTCCCTGAGGACTCAGTAACCCTGGGCACCTCCAGGGCCTCAAGGCCTGGGGGAGGCCATCTCCTTGGCTGCCTGGTAAGTCACCTCACAGGGGCATCTGGGGCTCAGGGAGACTTCAAGAACCTTCCTTGGTCCCATGTCCTGTTCTCGCTGCTCTGTGGCAGAGATTGGGTTAGAATCCCGCGAAACGGAATCTGTTTTAGTGGAAGTAACTTTGCCTTTAAGACTTCTCCAAAGAGAGAGGAGCTGGATTCCCCCAGTAATTCCAAGTCCAAAGTGAGGCTGACCCTTCTGGAACATGCCTCAGAAAAAGGACAGGGAAGAAGGTGAGAGGTCAGGGAAGAAGGTGAGAGGTCAGGGAAGAAGGTGAGAGGTCAGGGAAGAAGGTGAGAGGTCAGGGAAGAAGGTGGGAGGTCAGGGAAGAAGGTGGGAGGTCAGGGAAGAAGGTGGGAGGTCAGGGAAGAAGGTGAGAGGTCAGGGAAGAAGGTGAGAGGTCAGGGAAGAAGGTGGGAGGTCAGGGAAGAAGGTGGGAGGTCAGGGAAGAAGGTGAGAGGTCAGGGAAGAAGGTGGGAGGTCAGGGAAGAAGGTGAGAGGTCAGGGAAGAAGGTGAGAGGTCAGGGAAGAAGGTGAGAGGTCAGGGAAGAAGGTGAGAGGTCAGGGAAGAAGGTGGGAGGTCAGGGAAGAAGGTGAGAGGTCAGGGAAGAAGGTGGGAGGTCAGGGAAGAAGGTGGGAGGTCAGGGAAGAAGGTGGGAGGTCAGGGAAGAAGGTGGGAGGTCAGGGAAGAAGGTGGGAGGTCAGGGAAGAAGGTGGGAGGTCAGGGAAGAAGGTGGGAGGTCAGGGAAGAAGGTGGGAGGTCAGGGAAGAAGGTGGGAGGTCAGGGAAGAAGGTGGGAGGTCAGGGAAGAAGGTGGGAGGTCAGGGAAGAAGGTGGGAGGTCAGGGAAGAAGGTGGGAGGTCAGGGAAGAAGGTGGGAGGTCAGGGAAGAAGGTGGGAGGTCAGGGAAGAAGGTGGGAGGTCAGGGAAGAAGGTGGGAGGTCAGGGAAGAAGGTGGGAGGTCAGGGAAGAAGGTGGGAGGTCAGGGAAGAAGGTGGGAGGTCAGGGAAGAAGGTGGGAGGTCAGGGAAGAAGGTGGGAGGTCAGGGAAGAAGGTGGGAGGTCAGGGAAGAAGGTGGGAGGTCAGGGAAGAAGGTGGGAGGTCAGGGAAGAAGGTGGGAGGTCAGGGAAGAAGGTGGGAGGTCAGGGAAGAAGGTGAGAGGTCAGGGAAGAAGGTGGGAGGTCAGGGAAGAAGGTGGGAGGTCAGGGAAGAAGGTGAGAGGTCAGGGAAGAAGGTGAGAGGTCAGGGAAGAAGGTGGGAGGTCAGGGAAGAAGGTGAGAGGTCAGGGAAGAAGGTGGGAGGTCAGGGAAGAAGGTGGGAGGTCAGGGAAGAAGGTGGGAGGTCAGGGAAGAAGGTGGGAGGTCAGGGAAGAAGGTGGGAGGTCAGGGAAGAAGGTGAGAGGTCAGGGAAGAAGGTGAGAGGTCAGGGAAGAAGGTGGGAGGTCAGGGAAGAAGGTGAGAGGTCAGGGAAGAAGGTGAGAGGTCAGGGAAGAAGGTGAGAGGTCAGGGAAGAAGGTGAGAGGTCAGGGAAGAAGGTGGGAGGTCAGGGAAGAAGGTGAGAGGTCAGGGAAGAAGGTGGGAGGTCAGGGAAGAAGGTGGGAGGTCAGGGAAGAAGGTGAGAGGTCAGGGAAGAAGGTGAGAGGTCAGGGAAGAAGGTGGGAGGTCAGGGAAGAAGGTGAGAGGTCAGGGAAGAAGGTGAGAGGTCAGGGAAGAAGGTGAGAGGTCAGGGAAGAAGGTGGGAGGTCAGGGAAGAAGGTGAGAGGTCAGGGAAGAAGGTGAGAGGTCAGGGAAGAAGGTGGGAGGTCAGGGAAGAAGGTGAGAGGTCAGGGAAGAAGGTGAGAGGTCAGGGAAGAAGGTGAGAGGTCAGGGAAGAAGGTGGGAGGTCAGGGAAGAAGGTGGGAGGTCAGGGAAGAAGGTGGGAGGTCAGGGAAGAAGGTGGGAGGTCAGGGAAGAAGGTGGGAGGTCAGGGAAGAAGGTGGGAGGTCAGGGAAGAAGGTGGGAGGTCAGGGAAGAAGGTGGGAGGTCAGGGAAGAAGGTGGGAGGTCAGGGAAGAAGGTGGGAGGTCAGGGAAGAAGGTGGGAGGTCAGGGAAGAAGGTGGGAGGTCAGGGAAGAAGGTGGGAGGTCAGGGAAGAAGGTGGGAGGTCAGGGAAGAAGGTGGGAGGTCAGGGAAGAAGGTGGGAGGTCAGGGAAGAAGGTGGGAGGTCAGGGAAGAAGGTGGGAGGTCAGGGAAGAAGGTGGGAGGTCAGGGAAGAAGGTGGGAGGTCAGGGAAGAAGGTGGGAGGTCAGGGAAGAAGGTGGGAGGTCAGGGAAGAAGGTGGGAGGTCAGGGAAGAAGGTGAGAGGTCAGGGAAGAAGGTGAGAGGTCAGGGAAGAAGGTGGGAGGTCAGGGAAGAAGGTGAGAGGTCAGGGAAGAAGGTGGGAGGTCAGGGAAGAAGGTGGGAGGTCAGGGAAGAAGGTGGGAGGTCAGGGAAGAAGGTGGGAGGTCAGGGAAGAAGGTGGGAGGTCAGGGAAGAAGGTGAGAGGTCAGGGAAGAAGGTGGGAGGTCAGGGAAGAAGGTGGGAGGTCAGGGAAGAAGGTGGGAGGTCAGGGAAGAAGGTGGGAGGTCAGGGAAGAAGGTAAGAGGTCAGGGAAGAAGGTGGGAGGTCAGGGAAGAAGGTGAGAGGTCAGGGAAGAAGGTGAGAGGTCAGGGAAGAAGGTGAGAGGTCAGGGAAGAAGGTGGGAGGTCAGGGAAGAAGGTGGGAGGTCAGGGAAGAAGGTGGGAGGTCAGGGAAGAAGGTGGGAGGTCAGGGAAGAAGGTAAGAGGTCAGGGAAGAAGGTGGGAGGTCAGGCTAGAAAGTAAGAGGTCAGGGAAGAAGGTGGGAGGCCAGGGAAGAAGGTGAGAGGTCAGAGAAGAAGGTGGGAGGTCAGGGAAGAAGGTGAGAGGTCAGAGAAGAAGGTGGGAGGTCAGGGAAGAAGGTGAGAGGTCAGAGAAGAAGGTGGGAGGTCAGGGAAGAAGGTGGGAGGCCAGGGAAGAAGGTAAGAGGTCAGGGAAGAAGGTGAGAGGTCAGGGAAGAAGGTGAGAGGTCAGGGAAGAAGGTGAGAGGTCAGGGAAGAAGGTGAGAGGTCAGGGAAGAAGGTGAGAGGTCAGGGAAGAAGGTGGGAGGTCAGGGAAGAAGGTGGGAGGTCAGGGAAGAAGGTGAGAGGTCAGAGAAGAAGGTGAGAGGTCAGAGAAGAAGGTGGGAGGTCAGGCTAGAAAGTAAGAGGTCAGGGAAGAAGGTGGGAGGCCAGGGAAGAAGGTGAGAGGTCAGAGAAGAAGGTGGGAGGTCAGGGAAGAAGGTGAGAGGTCAGAGAAGAAGGTGGGAGGTCAGAGAAGAAGGCGGGAGGTCAGGGAAGAAGGTGAGAGGTCAGAGAAGAAGGTGGGAGGTCAGGGAAGAAGGTGAGAGGTCAGGGAAGAAGGTGGGAGGTCAGGGAAGAAGGTGGGAGGTCAGGGAAGAAGGTGAGAGGTCAGAGAAGAAGGTGGGAGGTCAGGCTAGAAAGTAAGAGGTCAGGGAAGAAGGTGGGAGGCCAGGGAAGAAGGTGAGAGGTCAGAGAAGAAGGTGGGAGGTCAGGGAAGAAGGTGAGAGGTCAGAGAAGAAGGTGGGAGGTCAGGGAAGAAGGCGGGAGGTCAGGGAAGAAGGTGAGAGGTCAGAGAAGAAGGTGGGAGGTCAGAGAAGAAGGCGGGAGGTCAGGGAAGAAGGTGAGAGGTCAGAGAAGAAGGTGGGAGGTCAGAGAAGAAGGCGGGAGGTCAGGGAAGAAGGTGAGAGGTCAGAGAAGAAGGTGGGAGGTCAGGGAAGAAGGTAAGAGGTCAGGGAAGAAGGTGAGAGGTCAGGGAAGAAGGTGAGAGGTCAGGGAAGAAGGTGGGAGGTCAGGGAAGAAGGTGGGAGGTCAGGGAAGAAGGTGAGAGGTCAGAGAAGAAGGTGAGAGGTCAGAGAAGAAGGTGGGAGGTCAGGCTAGAAAGTAAGAGGTCAGGGAAGAAGGTGGGAGGCCAGGGAAGAAGGTGAGAGGTCAGAGAAGAAGGTGGGAGGTCAGGGAAGAAGGTGAGAGGTCAGAGAAGAAGGTGGGAGGTCAGGGAAGAAGGCGGGAGGTCAGGGAAGAAGGTGAGAGGTCAGAGAAGAAGGTGGGAGGTCAGAGAAGAAGGCGGGAGGTCAGGGAAGAAGGTGAGAGGTCAGAGAAGAAGGTGGGAGGTCAGAGAAGAAGGCGGGAGGTCAGGGAAGAAGGTGAGAGGTCAGAGAAGAAGGTGAGAGGTCAGAGAAGAAGGTGGGAGGTCAGAGAAGAAGGCGGGAGGTCAGGCTAGAAAGTAAGAGGTCAGGGAAGAAGGTGGGAGGCCAGGGAAGAAGGTGGGAAGTCAGGGAAGAAGGTGAGAGATCAGGGAGAAAGGTGAGAGGTCAGGGAGGAAGGTGAGAGGTCAGGGAAGAAGATGAGGGGTCAGGTTAGAAGATAGGAGGTCAGGGAAGAAGGTGAGGGGTCAGGGAAGAAAGTGAGAGGTCAGGTTAGAAGGTGGGAGATTCGGGCAAGAAGTCAGGAACGAGGTCAGGTAAGCAGTCAGAAAGCAATAATGCAGGGCTCTAGGGCAGTGTTTACCTTCAGCTGAGATGGTGGCAGCTCCTGGGTGTGTTAGAAGCAAGGGGCCTGGTTGCCCAGCTAGGCATCTCCTTCCTCTGTCCCACAGGGGTGCTCTGCTCAGGTAGCCCCACCCCCATGCTCTGGCCCTTGGAGGGGAGGGGCCCCACAGCCTCACGCACAGTCAGCAATACCCAGATGGGCTAGCACCAGCCAAAATCAAGCAGGCCCTCTGGGAAGCACGGCCCAAACTTCAGCTCCACAGAGTTGACCAAAGAGGCTTAAAGGCGGTGTTCACTGGGCACTGGCCATGGGAAGAGAAGATGTGTAATACCTGTGCCTACAACAATGGGCTCAACCTTAGCAATGGTTGTGAGGATGGTGCAGGACTGGGCAGAGTTTCATTCCATTGTACATAGGGTTGCCATTGTCTGGAAGGGGGGCCATGGAGCCCAGATAGCCACAGAGGTTCCCCAGAAGGCACTCTCAAACAGGCAGCAAGCCCTCAGGCACCCTGTGCCTCTCCCACCCCGTCTCTTGCCCTGGCACAGCACCAGGGGTTCTGCTGGCATCCTGAGCCCCCACTTTCCGCCCTTGGCCAAGCAGCCCCTGAGGTCATTTCCTTCGAGAATCATCCACGAGACGGGCTCAGTGTCTACTGAGTTAGACGCACTCGCTGCCTTCAGGGAGCTCAGTCTCCAAGGGGACCACCGGTGGAAAAAAACCCGGTAGCTGTTAAGTCAGCTCTGATTCATGTGCAACAAACATTTAAAGCGCTCGGCTGATAGCCGATAGTTTGGTGGTTTGCGTCCACCCAGTGCTTAACCTTGTGTACTACCCATGGGCTCCTTCTGACAGTTACGAGCATCTCATCCCTTGTCCTGAAGCTCTTCCTCCTAAGATACCTACAGCGGTTCCGATTCCTGCCCTGAACTACGTCACTCATCTGAGAAACGGAACCCCACACAGTCAAGGAAAAAGAAATTGGATCTGCTAATTAACCTGTTTTGTCTTGGAAGAAGCAGAATGTTCGTTAAAGCAAGGATGGTGAGCCTACATCTCACATGCTTTGGACATGTTGTCTGCAAGGATCAGTCCCTGGAGAAGGACATCATGCTTGGTAAAGTAGAGGGTCAGTGAGAAAGAGGAAGACCCTCAACGATATGGATTGACACAGTGGCTGCCACAATGGGCTGAAGTGTAGCAACGATTGTGAGGATGGTGTAGGACCGGGCAGTGTTTCGTTCTGTGGTACTCAGGGTGGCTGTGAGTCGGAACTGACTCGATGGCACCTAACAACAACAACATTAACCTATTTAAGCTTTCAGCCAGGCTATGATGGGTATTGGAAAAACTGTAACAATGGTTTTGTTTGGATTTTGAGCTCATGGGTAAGTTTTCTTTTATAATACAATTTATTTTTATTGAGGCGTAATTTATATACCATAAAATTCACCCATTGTAAGTGCACAATTCAATGATTTTTAGTAAATTTATACAGCTGTGCAACCATCACCATGATACAATTTTTTAAACATTTCCATCAATCCCCAAACTTCTCCCATGCCCCCTGGCTGTCCATCCCTGCCCGCACCTCAGCCCCAGGGGACCACTGGTCTGCTGTCTGTCCCTGGAGGTTTGCCTTTTCTGGACATTTCAGGTAAATGGGAGAGCAATTTGAAGTCTTTCTTCGTCTGGCTTCTTTCCCGTAGCATGATACTCTTGCCGTTCGTCCACCTGGTAGTGTGTGTCTATCCTTCATTCCTCTCTGGCGCAGAACAGGATTCGACATGTGGGTATACCACATTTTGTTCATCCATTCACCAGCAAATAGTAGACATTTGGATTGCCTCCAGTCTATTATGAATATGCTATTAGGAACATTCTCGTCCAAGTCTTTGTGTGGACATATGTTTTCATTTCTCTTGGGTAGATACCCAGGAATGGAATCCTTGGGGCAGGTCCCCTGACTGGCCGGCTCCTCCCTGGCAGCCACCCCTTGACTACATTGCTGCTCAGCCCTCGCCTAGTCACGAAGCCCCCACCACGAACGGCCCCACACCACTACTCTGCTACTTCGTTTTCTTTTCCCAGCATGTCTCACCTTCTAGAACACTCTATTAAACAAACAAACAAAAATCCATTGCTGTCGAGTTGATACTGACTCAGAGCAACCCTATACGACAGAGTAGAACTGCCCCATAGGGTTTCCAAGGAGCAGCTGGTGGATTTGAACTGCCCATCTTTTGGTTAGCAGCCAATCGCTTAACCACTGCACCTCCAGGGCTTCAACACTCTGTAAGCTACTTATTTATTCTGCTGTTGGTCTGCTTCCCATCGCCACCTGAATGGAGGTCCTGGGGGCCAGCATCACTGACATGTCTCTCTGTTCACTCCAACATCCAGGCACAGAGTAGGTGCTCAATAAATGCATTGGACGAGTGAAAGGAGATGGCTAGTGCTGCTCTGTGTGGTCCCCAGGAGCAGAGCCACACTGTCTTGGGGGAAGGAAGGGATCCAGAGTGCTGCCTACAGCCCAGATACCAGAGCTTCGCCTGATGAGGGGGCTCCCACCCTGGGCTCTCATGCAGAAGGAAATGACAGAACTCACTCAAGGCCCTAGAGCTCCCCAGAGGGTGGAAGTCTCACACCTTAAGTTATGCGTTTCCCGCGATATTGGGAAATGATTAGAAACAGCTCAAATTTGCAATCTCTCCCACCTCCAGTCATGCAGGACCAGGGAGGGGGAGTGAGCAGGGCTTGAGGCTGCAATTCCAGGCGGGACCACCAGGTGGCGCTAGAATCACTCAGCCTCTCAGGGAGGGACTCCGCAGTCCGGAACCCAGCAAAAGCGGGGGACCCCCAGCCCAGCTCAGGCCCTCCCACCTGCCCCTGGCCACTGCCACCTCCCCACTCCATCTGGTGGGCATCTCCCCAAGCCCAATGAGGCTGGTGAGCCAACAACCACCTTGACCTCTCTCTGCTGCCCCCTTGCCCCTGGGGGTAGTAAGGGTAGGGGTCCCACGGCCCCCACCCTCAGCAGAGAATCCCACAGAAAACACGCACACACTTCCTGGGCAGCGACTCCCCGAAATCCAGCCACTGAAGTTACTAACGTGTGAAGGTGCCTTTCACACTGCATCACAGAGGCTGGTACTCAGTCACAGTGGAAGCTGAGCTGAGGGCTCTGGTCCCCACTGCCTGGCCCAGGGAGCCAGCTGGTCCCCAAGCCAGGTCTACAGGGGCCTGGGCAGGGTCAGAGGTCAGCAGACACTGATGCAGGTGAGCAGGCAGGGTCTGGCGCGCGGTAAGCCCAACCCAAGGGGCCGAGGCCAAGGTACCCAGGGACAGCTGGTGCTTAAACATGGGCAGTGCCCGGTGCTCGCAGGACACTCATGTCCTTGGACCCTGGAAATGTTGGAAATGAGGGGGCGTGGGCATTCCCCCAGAGGTTTCCGCACCCAGAGCCCCGTGCCGGTTTGCTGTAGAGTCGACCCCGCCTCCTGGCGACCCCGTGTATGCCAGAGCAGAACCGCGCTCACAGGGTTTTCAATGGCTGGTTTTCGGGAAGTAGATGACCAGGCCTTTCTTCTGAGGCCTTCCTTCTGAGGCACCTCTGGGTGGACTGGAACCTCCAACCTGTAGGTCAGCAGTGGAGTACTCAGCCCAGACCCTTGTCACTCCCTCAAAAAAGACCCTCGGCAGCTGCCTCGTGCTCCTTCACCAAAGTTGTTGGATGCAGCTGGCTTCCCTTGAGGGGACAGGCCTCACCTGCCACAGGTGTGTCTGCAGCAGTAGGGATCCCCTCAGGCTGGCTCTAGGGAAGTGGGTGCTGCTGTGTGGCCCACCGTGGGAACTTGGGGAAGGGTGAAAGGGGAAGGCCGTGGACTCAGGTGCCCCCAGGGCTGGCCTTCCCTGGCTCTGGGTGTCGCGTGGCCATGCTCTCTCTCTTCTCTGCTTCCTCTGCTCGCTTGGGCCACACGGCCGTGATGGGGCCCAGCACCCTCCCAGGGACTGAGGCTGTCCCACCCGAGCAGGTGTCCCACCTGAGCAGGTGTCTCTGTGAGGATTGCCCAGGACGCTCTATGTGGAGACCCTAAACTTGATCACAGTGCACAGACCATCTTCCCAGTGCAGCCAGACTCACAGTTTGTGGGGTGAGGACGTGGGCTCATCTTCTGGGGGCCACCCGTCAGCCGCCACCTGAGCTTTAGCCCTGATGCTGAGAGATAAGCTGCCTGCTCTGCTCACCAATAGCTCCCCACCCCTTCCGGCCACACATACCCAAGTCACTGGCTAGGTGCCCCTCCTGACCGCATCCCTACCACTAAACCTAACCAGGACCCTAACCCCAACACTTGCAGGCTTGACGTGGGCAGAGGGTCCTCAAGGGCAGCAAGGGCACCAGAGAGGTGCGGTCTGCCCGGGATGCGCCCCTTCTTTCTTCTCTGCTGACTGTCCCAGCCTGCCCTGACTGCTCAGTACCCAGCACCCCATAGCACCACACTGCCAAGTCCTGATTGGACTCGAGGGTGCAGAAGAACAGACCTGGTCTCGTGCTGGGGGCTCTGCTGGAGACTGAGGGGAGGCTTAGGAGCAATTTTGGTTCATCCAATATGGGGCAGGTGTGGGCAGGGTGGCCAGGAGCTGGGAAAGGGGACTTTACAGTCACTGTGAGAGGTGGTACGCTGAGCCTGCTCGGTCACAGGCCCCCTGGGGA
Source organism: Loxodonta africana (assembly GCF_030014295.1). Lineage (NCBI taxonomy): Eukaryota > Metazoa > Chordata > Mammalia > Proboscidea > Elephantidae > Loxodonta > Loxodonta africana. The sequence continues at coordinate 3,839,611 of NC_087347.1, read as the reverse complement.
ACTTGATGAGCCCTGGGGCTCTCCCCAGAGAAGGTGGCACACAGCCTTGAGGGAGCCCAGGGCCTGGAAGCCCACTCACAGACACAGTGGGGATCCCAGGTAACGGATCACCTGTGGGCATTTACCCAAGCTGTGTGCTGGGTGCCATCCTGCCTCACCGGGGGGCCTGTGTGTGAGATCCCCGTGGCTGTGGTAACAGGTACCATAGACTGGGTGGCTTAAAATAACATAAATTCATTCCCTCACAGTCTGGGGGCCATAAGTCCAAAGTCAAGGTGTCAGCAGGGCCCCTTCAGAGGCTCCAAGGGGAGCATTCCTCCTGTCTCTGCCACCGTCTGATGGCCCTGGTGTTTCTGGGCTTGTGGCCGCATCATCTCTGCCTCTCACAGCCTCTCCTCCCCATCTCCCTCTGTGTATCTGATGGCTCCTCCTCTTCTCACGGTCTCCCCTGTTCTCCCTGTCTGTGTCTCAGATGGCACCCCATCTTCTTATGGTCTCTCCTCCCTGTCTTTCTGTGTCTCTGATGGCACCCTATCTCCTCATGGCCTCCTCTTCTCCCTATCTCCCTGAAGGCACCCCAACTTCTGATGGACCCCTCTTCTCTCTGTCTCTCTCTGTGTCTCTTAGAACATCACCCAGAAGGATCTCATCTCGAGATTCTTAATCACCTTAATAAGGTCATACCACAGGTCCGGGGGTGAGGACGTGGACATATTTTTTTGGGGAGGGGGCCACATTCAGCCCACCACAGCCTGTCAGTCCCAAGGTCAGCAAGGAGAAGGGGCTCCTGTGTATGCTAGCAGTGCCCACCCCCAGCTCAGCCCATGGGAGGGGGGCCCAGCATCCACCTCTAACCTAGCCCTCCTGTAAATACTGGGGATGGGTCCCACTCAGACCATTGAGCCGACTCAGGCTCCAGCCCTGTACAAGAGCCCTGTGGGCGTAGGGCGGGCCTTCCTTTTCGAAATGTTAGCGGGAGCTAAGGCTTGAAGATGCTGATGTCCTCTCACCGTTCTTTCTTCACAAATTAGATGTTTAAAATACATTTAAACTGACAGTATGTTGGCAAAGCTTATCTAGCTTCTAGGCCCAACACCTTCAGTTAGAAAGAAGTACTAAAATGTTCCAATCACAAATTGAAGAGACTTTCAATTCAGCATCGTTTTCATCAAGAAGTAAAAGGTGGGAATATTATGTGGCCTGTCCCTCAGTCTGGTGCACTGTGGTGGCTTCCGTGGAGCTGTGGTGCTGGAAGCTATGCCACCGGTATTTCAAATGCCAGCAGGGTCGCCCATGGTGGACAGGTTTCAATGGAGCCTCCAGATTAAGACAAAACAGGAAGAAAGGCCTGGCAATCTACTTGCAAAAATTGGCTAATGAAAACCCTGTGGATCACAGCAGGACATTGTCTGACACAGTGCTGGAGGATGGGCCCCTAGGGTGAAAGGCACTCAGAGCACACGGTGGCCACCATGAGCTCAAGTACACAAGAGATTAAGAGGATGGCGCAGGACCAGACAACGTTTCCTTCCATCGGACGTGGGGTCGCCGTGAGTCAAAGCAGGCTCAACGCAGCTAAGAACAGCATACAGTATGTATTTAGGAATAAAGAAAAAATGATTAAAGAATGAGATCTACAGGCTCTCAACTGGACTGAAGGGGAGGCGATAACTGAAGAGGCAACAAAATAAGAAACAACTGGAAACTTGAAGCCTCCTGATCTTTAACCGAGCCCTCGTTAGCAAGCATTCCAGAAGCCACCAGCCTTCGGGTAAGGGGAGGGAAGGCGGGCTGGGTTCTCTAGAGAAGCAAAACCAGTAAAGCATATAAACATAGAGAGAGATTTATATCAAGGAAACGGCCCCTGCTGTTGCAGCGGCTGGAACACCCCAAGTCCAGGGTCAGGCCGGAGGCTTCTCCTGACTCACGTAGCCGCAGGGGCTGGTGAGCCCCAGATTGGCAGGCTGGAGAGCAGGGCTCTTGCTCACAGGCTGTGAAGATTGATGAATTCCAAGTTCGGCAGGTAAGCTGCTAGCTGAAGTCCCAAGGACCAGAGGTAAGGCGAACGGGAGTCAGCTGGAGGATCCAGAGTGAGCAAAAAGCCAGAACATTTGCTCATATTTGGATGCAGGCCACACACCCAAGGAAACGCCCTTTCAACTGATTGGCTACTCGCAGCAGATTCCATCATGGGAATGGTCACATGTAAACACTGAGGATCATGCCCCAGCCAAGTTGACGCACAATCTTAACCATCACGTGACCCATCACGTCTACACCGCCTGAGCAGACTGGTTGTGAAGCAGGCACATGGCCAAGGGCATCTTTCTGCCAGGCAAATGCCTCTCCAAGGAAAGCAAGGGCACCCGAGAGTCTCTAAAGTGCACCCCAGGATTTGGCCGTGCATGTGTCTTGGGCACGGACAGGCATAAGCTGTGTCGTTACTGCCTCCTGCTTTGCATTCCTTCACCCCACACAACCACAGAGATGGCTTTCACTCTGAAAGGTGAGGACCCAGTAAATTACGACATAGTTTATTCTAACAGAGAGCACCCTCCATAGTCACCTAGTCTGGAAAGGGCAGAGGGCGGGCAGCCACTAAACCTGCCTCCAAGACAAGTCCCCATCCCTTGCCCTTCCTTCCTTAATGGGGGCGGGGGGGGCGGGACACGGGGCGAGGGGAGATCTGGCTGTCCTCCCACCAACCAGGAAACTAAACCCAGATCCTTGAAGGGGGGGTGGGCCCCAGGGGGAAGTGCCCAGAGGGCTCAGGACATCAGCTCAGCCTGACGAGTGAGCCATCCACAGCCAGGTCCAAGAACACAGGGCTGACTCCCTCCCTTCCTTCCTCTCTTTTATCTTCTTTTCTCTCTCCCTCCCTTTCTCCTTTCTTCCTTCCTCCCTGGGTGCTTGCAAGGCCCCCCCCAGCCATTCCTTTCCCTTGTCCCGCTCTCCCCTCCCCTTCCTTCCATACCGCTGGGGTGTGGGCACAGTTCTCTGACCAGGACTTGGCATTGGTATTGAAGAGGCAGCGACAGGTCCAGAAACCCAACGTGTGTGTTGGACTCCTCACCCCTGTACCTGTGATGTGATGTAATGTAATCACTTTCCCCAGTGATGCAGAGGTTAAAGTGATCGACTGTTAACCGAAAGGCCGGCGGTTTGAAACCACCAGCGGCTCATCGGGAGAAAGATGTGGCAGTCTGCTTCTGTAGAGATTTACAGCCTTGGAAACCCTATGGGGTCACTATGAGTTGGGATCGACTTGATAGCTGGGTTAATGTAATTATTTTCTTCAATGTAATGCGACGTAATGATCTTCCATGAGGCCATCTAATGCAATGTAGTCCATCAGTTGAGGCTCTGCCAGTGTCCCACTGCCGTCAAGTTGATTCCGACTCATAGCAACCTTATAGGACAGACTAGAACTGCCCCATAGAGTTTCCAAGGAGTGCCTGGCGGATTTGAACTGCCGATCTTTTGGTTAGCAGCTGTAGCACTTAACCACTACGCCACCAGGGTTTCCTCTGCCAGTGTAGGAGGATCCTAAATCTAATCTTTTCTGAGTTTCATAAGGAGCAGCAAAGACACAGAGACATGTGTGCACATTCTGGGGAAGACAGATGCCACGCGAGGCTTGCCAACAACCCAGGGAGGCCCGGGGCTACTGACAAGGAAGACATCCACATGGCCAACACCCTAATGTGGATTTTTAGCCTCCAGAATGTGAGAAAAAACATTTCTGTTCTTCATGCCACCCACTTGTGGTATTTGTGTGGCAGCTCCAATAGGAAAGTGAGCCTGTAGAAACTATTAAGTCCTGTGAGTACTCTAAAAAATTACAGGTTGAACAAAAAAGGGAACACCTTGCTAGGCCTGTGTTGCTGGGAATTGTCCTGCTAACTGCTGGTGAGGGCTTTGAAATGGGTGATTCTCAAGCCCACTGTTGGTGGCATGCTGCTGCTCAGGACAGGTCTGAGGGTCAGCGAGGGGAGTGACCAGGTGCACTGGGGAGCAGGTGTGTCATGGGCTGAGGCTGAGCCCCATGTCTCCAAGTGGGGCATGGCACAGCTGGGGCCCCTCCCTGGGCTGAGCTGGGGGTGGACACTGTAAGTGTCTGCAAGACCTTTCTCCTCCTGACCACCAGCCCCTCTGACTGACAGCCTGTCCCTCAAAAAGATAAGTCCACATCCTCACCCCTGGACTGTGTGACCTTGTTAGAAAAAAAGGCCTTTGCAGATGTGATTAGTTAAGAATCTCGAGATGAGATCATCCTGGGTGATGCTTCAAGAGACACAAAGACAGGGAGAAGAGGGGGCCATGAGAAGATGGGGTGCCATCTTAGACAAGAAGAGGGGACCATGAGAGAATGCGGTACAACCAGAGACACAGAGACAGGGAGAAGAGGGGGCCGTGAGAAGATGGGGTGCCATCTTAGACAAGAAGAGGGGACCACGAGAGAATGCGGTACAACCAGAGACAGAGACAGGGAGAAGAGGGGGCCATGAGAAGATGGGGTGCCATCTTAGACACAGAGAAAGACAAGAAGAGGGGACCATGAGAGAATGGGGTATGACCAGAGACACAGGCAAAGACGGGGAGAAGAGGGAGCCATGAGAAGATGGGCTGCCATCAGCCATGCCTAGCACGTGGGAAGGTCACAGGACAAATGACCCAGCTTCTCCACAAATACATTGCAAGGGAAAAGAAAAGGGAGGTGAACCCACATATTAGAGAGACTTAAGGGACAGACTAGTCAGACGCAAGATGAAGTTCTTGTTTGACTCCTGTTTAAAACAAACCAGCAATAAAAATATTTGAGGTGATTGGGGCATTCTCACCATTGATTGGATATTTGATGATGCTAAGAAACTGTCAATTTCTAAAGCATGATATGTGGAGCCCTGGCGTGGAAGTGGTTAAGAGCGCAGGCTGCTAACCAGAAGCTTGGCAGTTCGAATCCTCCAGCTGCTCCTTGGAAACTCTATGGGACAGTTCTACCGTGTCCTATAGGGTCACTATGAGTAGGAATCGACTTGACGGCACACCACAACAAAGCACGATAGAGTATGTAATTATGTTCTTTGAGAAGGATATATTGAAATATTCACAGATGAAATGATATGTTTGGGATTTATTAAAAATCATCCTGTTGGGGGCGGGGGAGGTGTGGATGAAACTCCGAGGGCACGTACTTTTCCTTGCTGAAGCAGGTTGATGGGCACGCTGGGTCTCATTGTGTCACTGTCTACTTCTGTACAGGTTTCAAAAAAGAGACCGAAGGTGTAGAACTGATAAAGGATCAGCATCCAGAACATATCCTAGAAATCTCCAGTCCACACTCAGAGTCAGGCAAACAGATCCCCGGGCTGAGAAGCTGAGGCAGCTGGCAGCAGATGACACCCAGATTTGTCACTCAGCCTGACAACTGAGGAAATGTTATGACATCGTCTCTGTGGACATGGGGGGCGGGGGGCGGGGAACGGCGAGCCCATTTCAGTGTAGATTCGCCTGAGTGAGAAAGACAACTACACAATTAGCACAATGTACGTTAGAGAGCCCTCAGGGCTTTAAGCAGGGGTGGTTGGGCCCCACCTGGTGTGGGCAGGACCACTCTGGCTACTGTGTTGAGAGAAGACAGAAGGGGGAAGGAAGACTGGGCAAACGGGGACCAGGTAGGAGAGGGAAACCAGATGAGGGGCGGGGGCCTGCCGGGGGCAGTGGAGGCCATGGAATTCTGGATGTGCTTGGAAGGGCAAGCTGACAGGGTTGGTGATAAACCACCCTGAACAAGCTCACGAAGAGATCACCAGTCTCCCCAGGTGGGGCAGGTGGTCTCCAGGATGGCCCCCGCAATCTCCACATCCTGGGGTGAATACCTCGTGTACCCCCTGCCCCTTGAGTGGGAGCAGAACAGACATGGAGACACACAGGGGAAGAGACCCTCCCAGGACTGGTTGTGGCATGTGCCCTTGTGATCCACAGGGTCTTCACTGGCTGATCCTCAGATCTCCAGGCCTTTCTTCCTAGTCTGTCTTAGTCTGGAAGCTCCACTGAAGCCAGCTCAGCATCAACACAACAAGCAAGGCCCCGCTGACAGACAGGTGGTGGCCATGCATGAGGAGCACTGCCCGGGAATTGAACCCGGGGTCTCCTGTATGGAAGGTAGGAATTCTACCACTGAAACATCAATGCCTCATTTGAATTATGAGACATTTGAAATGACATTTCCCAGGGGACCTGGTTGGACAGGCAGAGGGTGACGGGGCTACCATTGGGGTGGGTCCCAAGGCCACCCTGGGTCCCTGGGCTGTGCTGGGTCCCCGGGCCATGTCCAGCAGGCCTGGCCCCCAGAGCAGGCAGGGTAGTACACAGGGAGGAAGCGGAGAGGGAGGCAGTCACATGGCTTATTCACACCACAAGCAGCAAGCTGTCATGATGTGGCTCCCGATGGAGAGCAGTCGGACTCGGCCACTGGTCAGTGACATCGAGGACCAGGAAACCAAAGTGAAACCAACCTCCAGCTCCAACTGAGCCAAAGGACCGACCACAAGAGTGTCCGATGATCAAAGCGGAATGTTTAAATTACAGAGGAGGCTGGTGGCTCCTGCCAGCGGGGACGTGGGGCACGGCAGGGTCTAGGGAATAGAGCCTGGTTCCTGCCATGTGTACTGCAGCTCTGCCCCAAGCCCCAGGGCAAACCATACCTTGGCCCTCCTTTTAAATACAGGCATACCTCATTTTATTGTGCTTCATTTTTTTTTTTTAATTGCGTTTTGCAAACACTATGTTTACAGATAGAAGGTTCGTGGAAACCCTGTGTCAGCAAGTCTATTAGCGCCATTTTTCCAGCAGCGTGTGCTCACTTCGTGTCTGTGTCATATTTGGTAATTCTCGCAATATTTCACACTTTCTCATTATTATTATATCTGTTATGGTGATCTGTGATCCGTGATCTTTGATGTTACTATTGTAATTGTTTTGGGGTACCAGAAACTGTCCCACATAAGATGGTTAACTTAATGGGCAAATGTGTGTATTCTGACTACTCGAGGGACGGGCCGTTCCCCGTCTCTCTCCTTCTCCTTGGGCCTCCCTATTCCCTGAGACAGGACAACATTGAAATTAGGTCAAGTAATAATCCTACAATGGCCTTTAAGTGTTCAAGTGAAAGGAAGAGTCACACGTCTTTCATTTTAAATCGAAAGCTAGAAATTATTAAGCTTAGCGAGGAAGGCAGGTCAAAAGCTGAGGTAGGCTGAAAGCTAGGCCTCTTGTGCTAAACAGCCAAGCTGTGAATACAAACGAAAAGTTCTTGAAGGAAATTAAAAGTGCTGCTTCCGTGAACTCAACAATAAGAAAGCGGAGAGGCCTTACTGCTGAGAGAAGGTTTTAGTGGTCTGGATAGATTAGACCAGCCACTACATTCCCTTAAGCCAAAGCCTAATCTGGAGCAAGGCCCTCGCTCTCTTCAATTCTGTGAAGGCCGAGAGAGGTGAGGAAGCTGCAGAAGAAGTCTGAAGCCAGCAGAGGTTGGTTCACGAGGTTTAAGGAAAGAAGCCGTCTCCATAACGTAGAAGTGCAAGGTGAAGCAGCACGTGCCGGTGCAGACGCTGCAGCCAGTTATCCCGAAAATCCAGCTAAGGCAGCTGACGAAGGTGGCCACACTAAACAGCAGGTTTTCCGCGTAGACGGAACAGTGTTACACTGGAAGAAGATACCATCTGGGACTTCGGTAGCTAGGGAGAAGTCAATGCTTGGCTTCAAAGGACAGGCTGAGTCTCTTGTTAGGGGCTAATGCAGCTGGCGACTTAAAGTTGAAGCCAATGAAAATCCTAGGGCCCTTAAGAAATATGCTAAATCTACTCTGACTCTGCTCTATAAATGGAACAACAACGCCTGGATGACAGCACATCTGTTTACAACATGGTTTACTGAATATTTTAAGCCCGCTGTTGAGGCTTACTGCTCAAAAAAAAAAAAAAAGATTCCTTTCAAAATATGACTGCTCGTTGACAATGCACTTGGTCACCCAAGAGCTCTGACGGAGATGTACATGGAGACTAACGTTGTTTTCGTGCCTGCTAACACAACATCCATCCTGCAGCCCATGGATCAAGGAGTAATTTCGACATTCAAGGCTTATTACTTAAGAAATACATTTCATAAGGCTACAGCTGCCATGGGTTATAGCTGCCATAGATAGCGATTCCTCTGATGGATCTGGGCAAAGTTCATTGAAAACCTGGAAAGGATTCGCCATGCTAGATGCCATTAAGAACATTCATGATTCATGGGAAGAGGTCAAAAGCAGTTGATTCCAGCCCTCACGGATGGCTGTGAGGGGTTCAAGACATCAGTGGAGGAAGTAACTGCAGGTGTGGTGGAAACAGCAAGAGAACCAGAATTAGAAGTGGAGCCTGAAGACGTGACTGAATTGCTGCAATCTCACAATGAAACTTGAACAGAAGAGGAGTTGTCTCTGGGGATGAGCAAAGAAACTGGTTTCCTGGGATGGAATCTACTCCTGACGAAGATGCTGTGAACACTGCTGAAGTGACAGCAAAGGATTTAGAATATCACGTAAGCTTAGCTGATAAAGCAGTGGCGGGGTTTGAGAGGACGGACCCCGATTGTGAAAGAAGTTCTGCTGTGGGTAAAACGCTGTCACACGGCACCTCAGGCTACAGAGAAATCTTTCACGAAAAGAAGAGTCGATCAATGCAGCCACCTTCATTGTCGTCTTATTTTAAGAAACTGCCACAGCCACCGTCACTTTGATCAGTCAGCAGCCATCAGCATGGAGGCAAGACCCTTCACCAGCAAAAAGATTGTGACTTGCTGAAGGCTCAGATGATGGCTGGCACTTTTCCTAGCAATAAAGTATTTTTAAATTAAGGCATGTACACTGTTTTTCTAGCCATAATGCTATTGCACACTTAGTAGGCCTCAGTACAGTGCAAACATAACTTTTATATGCACTGAGAAACCAAAAAATTCATATGACTTGCTTTATTGTGTTGGGCCGGAACGGAACCTGCGCTATCTCCAAGGTACGCCTGTACATACGTATTATGTATGTATGTTTGTCACTCTCACAACCTGGGCACAACCCCAAAACACCCATCAACCGGACAAAAGAACGTTCCGTTCCCGTTTCTTTCAATAGGAGACTTTTAATCAAACGTCAGAGACAGAAGACGGTGCGAGGAAGCACCCCGCCCGGTACAGTGAAGAAATGGTTTCCTTTCAACGCAGAGTATTTTAAACCACAGTGCTCACAGTCCAGGACTGCTCAGTTAAAGTGAAATCTTAGCCAAACATTATCAAAAAGTAATTAAAAAGTCAACGCCGCTGTGCGGAAAGGGGGCTCCCGAGCCTGCCCGTGCCTCGGCTGGGCCGCTCGCCCCTGGAAAGGAAATCAAATGAAACAAATGAAAACAGAACGGAGTTCCTCCAGGTTATCTTCAGAGACAGGCAGCTCACGTTGAGTTCTGCGCAGAGTCCCCAAACACTGTTTCCACATAAATACAATAAACTCTATTATTGGTAGGTCACAAGTGCTAGATAAACTTTTTCTTAATATGACAAATGTTTAAGTAGTCCTTTTTATTTTTCTTACAATAAAAAGTACAATTTCTTAAGAATAAGTTCAATAAGACGCAAACTCCCCCCCTCCCGCTCTCCTTCAAGGTTTTGTTTTACAGAAATGGTTCCATCTTTTGTATCTGCAAATGTCATGAGAGGGGAAAAAGAAGGCATTTTTTTTTCTTTCCCCAAAGCTGCCAAGTTTGGCGTGCAAAATCTGTATACAATATAAAGACATGCCGGCCTACAGTCCATGCAAACTCCGGGTGTAGGAAACTTAAAAAAATATATTCATATATATTTATGTATAGATATTTATATATATATCAATGCCCATAAAACACGTGGGCCCAAAAGTCTACAAAAAGAAGAATGGAATGAGGCCGTGACTGTGACTAATAAAAAAGGAATGTCCCAATCGAAAGTAACAACAACGAGAAACTCCGCCGCTACTGCTGCAAAAATCAACTTGCTTTTGTGTTGGGCCGTTGGGAGACGGTCCCTCCTCTGGAAACAGACTTTTTAAAAAAGGAAAGAAAACTGAAACACTTTGACAAAGTGGCCCTTCCAAACCGGAGCCCTGGGAGGCCGGAGGGGCCGCCGGTCCCAGCGGGCAGCCGCAGGGCGGGTCGGGCGTGTCCCTCGGAGGGGTATAAAGTGCTCGCTCGCTGACTCCCTGGCCAGTGCCCCGAAGGCCCTTTGCGCCCGAAGGCCTTTGCAAAGGAAGAAAAAGGCTGAGGGTCCCAGGTGCCAGGACCCAGGAGGGAGACTGTGCCGGTCACCCCGCTGTGCTGGTCCTGATGGCGGACGCTAGGTCGGCTGGGGACGGGCAAGTGTTATCTTCAAAAGAAAAAAGGCTACATGGTAATGCTTCAAGCAGGCTTTGAGGAGCTGGAGTGGGTGACGCAGAAAACAAGGCCCGCTGGCCGCGGCCCGAGGACACCTTGCTCTGGGAGGACCGAGTGTCCACCCCACAGTGGTCATCTGCAAGAAACAGGAGACGGCGCGTCTCCTGAGCCACTGCTGGCTGGAGGAGGGCGTGGGCATAGGATGGGGCCAGGAGGCCATGAGAGCCACCGGCTGGGCTCTGGTGCCACCCTGAACACGGCTGCCACGGGCGAGCTGGCTTCAGAGCCAAGGGCAGCCAGCTTGGGGAGAAAGCCAAACCATTCGAGACCTTCCCCTCTGTGTAACCGCTGTCCCGTGTCTGACCCACAGCATCCCGAGGACCAGGCACGCCCGAGAATCTGCATTGGTCTGGTCAGTGGTCCGGTGAGTCAGTGTCTCTGTCAGAAACTACCCTGTAAACGTCACCAAGCCCGCCACTGTGCTGGCTGCCCGTCTGTGAACACCTGGCCGTCCGCCCACACGTCTCAACTCAGTCCGCTCTGGAGTAAAATCGGTGGCTTCAGGTGCTGGAAAGTAAGTTACAGTAAATAAAACGGCCCTGCCAGTTACCCTCAAAGGGAAGAAGGGCAAGACGGCTCCTGGCTCAGGGTCGTGCTGTCCCTCCAGGGTCGCCAGGCCGGGGGCTCCCAGATGGGGCCCCAGCTGTGTGGCCGCAGCGGAAAAACCCGGACCGGGTGACCATCGCACTCTGGCTCCATGCATTGCTGACATGCTTAAAAGGTCTTTGGAAAACCCAAGTTAAAGTTCTATGCTGACTGTGGTCAGAGGTGTTTAAAGGTGAGACTCACGTATGCTGACTGCCCACGGTGTCCCACGGCCTTCAACCGAGAGGATCCAAATGTCACGTGGGACCCCACGCGACTGTGGAGGGGACGCGGCGCCACCCTGTCATACTAAGGTGAAAGGTCGGGGGGCCCTCTGGTTTTACGTGGACAGAACTCAGGGAAGACACAACCGTGGGCACCGCGACGCCAGGCCCTCGACCCCTCTTTTCATTTGATGCTCGCTCAGAAAACAAACTCGGACGCAGCAGCTCCGTGCACCCCTGGAAAGCTGCTTGCTGTACGAAAACAAACAGAAACAAAATAATAATAGTAAAAAAACACATCCTTGAAAAGTTAAAAGAAGAAAAAGAAACACCAAGCAAGAACTTAGGAAAGGAATAAAGGCTTAGACGTCGTTGCCATTCAGAAAACCGCCAAATGGTGAGGAGAATGTAAAATTCACAAAACAACGCTTATTCAGGATCTTTTTGTGAAAAATTCATACAAAAATCAACAGCAAATTTATATCTTTTGCTATAAAAACTCATTAGATACATATGTGTGTGGAGGTTTGGAGAGGGAACAGGTTCTGTCAGAAAACAATGAAATGAAAGTACAAACTTGGAGGGTAGCTGCCCGGTGGCGAATGTGCCGGTGATCTGAAAGCTATCCAATCGAGCTCGAAAATATGTGAGTTTCAAACTAGATTCCTTTCCATAAGCACCTTTATAATTAATTCACAAGTCGATCACTCGCCAGGGACCTTTACAACCTGCAGTTCTTATATATATATATATATATAGATATATATATACTTTTTTTTTGTATAAATGCATTATAAATATTTTATCAAGATTTCATAAGAATCAAGTTTCTTAGCTTGGAATACATTGGAATATATATATATTATACATGTGAGTGTGTATATATATATATATATGCAGACATATATATATATATTTATTTATACCTAAAATTTAAGCAACACTTCATGCTACTTGCTTTTCATAAAAAGCATTCTGGCCGTAACACCGCAGAGCGCCTGGGACATGCTTAACAACCAAATGGGAGATGCTCCATTGTCATATGACATGTGAGAAAGAACACTTTGGATTTGTTTAAAACTTGTTGGACTTCAAAATCCCCAACAGTATTTGCCACTTTTTTTGGCAACTACCTCCACTTCTCTTAAACAGCGATAAAGGAAACTGAGGACGTCCTGGCTCGCCGCCCCTCCTGAAGACGCTGGCGGGTGGCCGCCCTCGGCGCTGCGCCGCGGCCACCACCTGCTCGCCGGGTGCCTCGGGGCCTTGCCAGCCGGAGCAAATGTCCCGCTGACTCCCACCGTTTATTTTTTCTTAAGGCATTGTTCCTCAGACTTCAGAAAACCCAGCCACAAAAATCCACCAGAGCAATAAAAAAAAGGCACAAGCTCGCATCTTCCGATGGCTTCCAGAAACTAAAGCCACTCCCCTGGGCTCCTGTTTCTGCTTTTGTCCAGTTTTTATTTTGAAGGTTTGTCCGCTCTGTCCCCCGCCCGCTGCAAACCCCCGTGGCACCTGCTGTGGTTCACTGGGGCAGGCTGGAGCCCTAGAAAACGTTCTCAAAAAAAACACAAGCTACAAGATGAGCTGAGTGGTTTACACAGAGATCGTGGAACTGTGGGAAGTAATCAAACGTTAAGCACCAGTTTTAATCAAGTCTGTTTTGTATTGTTAGATCTTTGATTTTCTCTTTCTTGTGTCAGCTGAATCGGGCAACTCCACCGCACGTTGCCGTCGCGTCCTTCTCCCGGCGAGCCCCACGCTGGCGCCGAACGCCCTGTGGGTCTGTCCCGTGTCCGAGTGAGCGGCCACACCTTGGCCTGTGCGCCTGGAGATCTGTGGTCTGGGCAGCAGAAAGGCTCCTGGTGCTGCTCACACCTGGCTGCCCCGTGTTCTGAGAACACCCGGCAGAACGCAGGCAGACACAGGAAGTTTTCTGGCTGAGCTTCAAGACAGAGACAAACGAACAAGAGAACAGCAGCTTCGGAGCAGGGCTACAGGGGCGGCTCCTCCTCCATGGGTTCCTCGTCTGGTCTGCTGGTTCCCCGAGGAGGCGGAGCAGAGAGGAGAGAGCCCGGGACAGTGGGTTAGGGGGTCGGTGGGCGTACCACCCTACACCAGCCCGCCCCCGCCCAACTCTCCACCCCCACGCCCCTGAGGAAGGGTCACAGCGGGGACAGCCCTGCCTGCCCCGCTCTCAGGGCTGCTGGCCCGTCCTCCCCTGCGCTGCAGTGTGGAGATACCACGTGAGCTGGACTCGAGCACAGGGACTCTGGCACGCATGCCCAGCCACCCCAGGCCCAGGGCAGCCAGGGGCTCACCTCTTTTCAGCCGACTTGACGCCCACGGACAGTGAGGCCATGGCGGTGACCGTCTCAGCCTCCTCGTTCTCGCACTTCTGGGCCTCCACCAGCGAGTACCCCACGGTTGAGGCGGTGCGCTGTAGGGAGCGCCAGTACTTGCCTGGGGATGGGAAGCGGTGGTCACCGTGTGCATGGCTGACCCAGGCCACGTGGCCTCCTTGTGCCTGAGCAGGAGCTGCTGCTGGGGTTCTAGAAGCCCCTCTGTCAGGGGTCAGGGCTGTGGGGTGCATGGTCACGGACCCACATGCTGCATATATGAGAAAACGTATCTGTATTGCGATCCTCAAGGGTCAGAGGGGCACTGAGGCTGCAGCCCTGGATGGGCCCCAAGTGAGAACAGGAACAAAAGCTGGATGTCAACGTCTGTTTCTCAGGAATTCCAGGTACATTTGTCAAACCATCACTCTCTCTCTCACACCAACCATCAGAGAGAACAATTAAAAAACACTCCTGGGAATCACTAACCCAGATGCGGGTGTGAGGGTACAGAAGAGAGAGCTGGACAAGCCCCTTCTTGACAGGCACACAGTGTATGGGGGTGGCAGGAGCAGATGGCGTTCCTCAAATGGGGGGTGTACACTCCCACTGTGCTCCAAGCCCTTGAGCTAATGAAGTGGGGCTCTCTGGAGAAGGTGAGAAAAGCTGGACCTGGGACACAGGCTCACGCCTGAGTCCCAGCCACGGCAGCCTCCAGCCCGAGCCTCTGAGCTGTACAGCAGGCTGTGGGAGACTGCAGGGTTAAATGCAGGCCTGCTCAGCTCTTCATATCAGCTGAGTGGAGACAGATGGGGAGGGATAGGTACAGGGGTCCTGCTCCCTCCCCCCTGTCCAGCCTCCAGATACTCACTGTGGATCTCGATGACCTTCTCCATGGACCGGATGGCGTTGGCGTTGGATCTTTGCTGTAAAGTCTTCTCTGGGAGAGGGTCGAGCTGCACAAAAAGGAACATGAAGGATGTTAGCACAGTTCACGCGTGTGTTAATATGGATGGTCAAGGTCAGCATCTGTTTCTCGAGTTGGACTTGTTTGCTGAGTGTACTTTCAATAAGGAAGAGAAAATAACTTTAAAAATCCAAGTGTGCTTAGATATTTGTTGCATAAAGTTTTCTACAAGAGTAGGCTTGTCTCCTTTAGAGCGCTCCTCCTAGGACATGATCAGGGATGCTCAAGTTCCCACATGTGGAAGGAAGAAGGCCGTCTCCAGGAGCGTGAGTGCAGAAGGACGCCAGCGCGGTATCTAATAGCTACACCACAGCGTCTCCTTAGGGGACATGATTCGTTTTTGGAAATATCGCTTTCCCACCCTTGGTCTTCTAAGTGGAAATGCTTGAAAATGACCCCAATTATGGTTTTCTTCTAATAATGGGGAAAATAAAAGGGAAGTGGAAGGAAGCGAGCAAGCCTCTGAAACAAGGAAACCTTGGTGCCATGTTCTTCCCTAAGTACCGGCAGCTGACGATCCAGGAGTAAATGGACAAGCGAAGTGCACGGCACTGTGGCACACCAGAGCACTGGGAACAACACAGCTGTGGAGGCCAACTGATGCGGATCACAACAACAACAACAACAACAAACTAAGTGACCGGGTGAGCCTACGAGAACAGGGCAATGTGTAGGTTTTGGATCACAGTGGGGACCCCTGTTGGGGAGGTCACTAAGCGCTGATGACCACGGGGCAGGGGCTAGGGGGCCAATTGGGCCAAGCATGCTGGTGCTAGCAGACCACCCAACCTCAGGGACTGGAGGACCTGGGAGGACAGATGCACAAATCAGCAACTGCCCCACAGATAATGGGCTAGGAAAGTTCTGGTCTTAGCCTTGGCTCTGGGTGGAAGTTAAAAAAGTCCCCCCTTCACCCCCAAGAATCTGCCTGGTTCTAGACGCTGTTAAAGACGCACTATGATGCCAGGGCACCGGGTGGAAGCAAACGCAGGCAACTCAGTGAACACACCTCCCCAGCGGGTCCTCGATCAATGCTTCAGGTTAGGCTCCAGAAGGCATGAGTTCCTGATCCAAAAAGTCATAAATAACATGTAAACGGGCCAGCATGAGCCCAAGGCAGGAGAACCATTCCAATAAAAGGCACCAGGCTCCTTAGCGAAATGGTAGGTCCTGGCACCAGGGCCAGGCATGCACAAGATGAGCATGGAGTGTCTTACAGTGCCCCAGCGTAAGGCCGTGCCCCAAAGACAAAACGACTGGGCGTGTCAGAGTTTCCCGTGGTGCAATCTCAGCAATGGCGTAAATACCATGATATTAGATTACAACCTTAAGTATAAAATCAGTATCCTTAAATCCATACTGAATAGACAACTGGGGGAGAAGAGTACAGGTCTCCCTTACAGAAGAATCCCAAATAATTTATGCATACATACCCTCTCACGCCCTCACTCCCCCCCCGCCCACATCATCCTTTGAGTGAAGGTTATACTTAGTGACTTGCTTTCAAAGGACAGAGTACAGAAAGTGGGGACAAGTAACTTCACAGAGGAGACACCTGACAGGCAATACCTCGGCCAGGTGGTCCGGCATAACCTTGCCAGAGATGAGCTGGGCTGACAGCGTGCATCTCTGATACAGAGGGTCAAGAACAGCATTTCCCTCTGTGGTCTTCCTCCCCAAATCCCCAACCAGAGTTAACCAGGAGGAAAGCCTAAAGTGAGGGGCAGACTGTAGAATGCCTGACCGGTGTCTCTCCAAACTGTCAGTTGTGGAAAAGAACAGCCCATTGGAGGCTGTGATGAGTCAGAGGAGACTGAAAAGACATGATGACTCAAGTCTAGAGTGGGGTCCTGGGTGGGCACCTGGAACAGGAAAAAGGGTGCTAGTGAAAAGACAATGAGAGAGAAGGCAAGAAAAGAGAAGCAAGGAAGGTCACAGAGAAAGGGGCAAGCAAGGCACAGAATACGATGGCAGAAATGAACCTGGAAAAAAATGTAGTCGAGGTGAATGCAAATAACTAAAGTTTCTGTCTAAAGCACAGACCGTTGGGCTGGGTATAAAATATAATGATAAAATACAGCCTTGTGCTCTTTACAAAAGACACATCTGAAACTCAAGAGGAAGGCTGAAAGTCAAGGGCGAAAAACGGTATAACTCTGGCAAAAGAGGACTGGTGTACATCTTATGAATTGGGCACAACAGGCTTAAGGGAGAACCACAACTGAATGGAAAGGTCTGGAAAGGTCAGTCTGTAACAAAGAAAATGTCAGTCCACCAAGAGTATCGTGACTTGAGATTTGTACACACTCAGTGAAATAGCTTTAAAATGTATAAAGCCACCAGTGGCAGAACTGAAAGACATGGATAAATGTGCCATCATAGTAGGGGATTCTCATACATTTAGATCGAGCAGAGAGACAGGCAAAAATCAGCAGAGTAACTAAATGCAGACCACACAATTAGCAAACTCGGTTTAATGGGCATAAACAGAACCCTGTGGAGCAGATGGTGAGATACACTATTTCAAACATGTGAGGACTGTCTGTGCGCTGGCCACGTACAAGGCCGTCAAGAAAGCGCCGCAAAAACCTTTTCATACCTCAGTGCAATTTGTTTGACGCTGAAAACAAAAAAAGACCCAAGACCCCTAACATTTGGAAATTAAAAAACACACTGACATGGGTCAAAGAACACATCACAATGGAAATTAGAAAATGTTTAGAACTAAAAATGATGAAAACGTTATACACCACCCTGCATGGGCCACAGCCCCAAACGCACAAATTAACAAACAGGACTGAAAAGTAGATGCCCAGTTTAAGAAGCTAGCAGGAGAACAGAATAGCTTCAAAGAAATAAGAGGAAAGAAAACATAAGGAAAACAAGCAGAAATAAATCAGAAAGAAAAAAAAGATACTTGAAGCTGAAAGTTGGTCTTCTGAAATGACTCATTAAATTTACAAGTTCTGGCAAAGTGGTCAACAAAGTAAAGAGAAGGTACAAGTATGTCAGGAGTAAAAGGAGACTGCAACTAGATAGAGCAGAGATTAAAACGGTGACAACCACTACTAACTCCTGCCGAGAAACCTGAAAACTTGGTTGAGATGGATCAATTCCTGGTGAAATGTAATTTTCCAAAACTAACTGAAGAAGGAACAAAAAACCTGAATGGATGACAAAGACATTGAATCAGCAAGGTAAAATCCTCACCCAGTGGAAACACAAGGCCCAGGAGAGTCTTCCCAGCTAAGGAACAGAGTATTCTAATCCTGGACTCACGGTTCCAGAGAAGAGAAAAGAGAGGGAAGACTCCTCAATATATATCCATCCATCCATCCATCTACCCACCCACTCATTCATCATCTACGTACCGCCCATGCACCCACCGCCCAGCCATCTGCCATCCACCCATCCATTCACCCATCTACCCACCCATGCATCCACCCATCATCCATCCACTGCCCACCCGCCATCTACCCACCCACCCATCCATCCAATTTCCCCCCTTAAGAATAAAGAGAAAACAGTGCAAAGGAAAAATGGGTAAAGGCATGGACTTCACAAGACGACACCCTTTGCATTCGCACAGTGCCCTGGGATGATGGCTGCCTGGTGCTAACCGTGGACACAGCTCTGACCTAAGTTCCTTCTTGCCTGCCCTACATGGCTACCAGCTTGGTGGAAAGGGCTCTTCCTGTGCCCAACCCCCCAGCAGCTGGCCGAAGTGCCTGCTGTATGTAGCTCCAGGGAAGCCCACACAACAAATGAGCAATGTGAGTGACTAAGAGCGATGGTCACCCTGTCCCCACTACATCATCTGTTCTCTCTGCTGGCTATGAAGTGATAGGACACCCAGGGGCAGGGACAAGGGAAATATGGGAGAACTGTCTGTGTGCCCTCTCTCACTGTGCTTCCTCCTGAAACACGTTTTTCTGCAGCAGTGTGGGAACCGGAGGAGACAACTGGGTCAGGATTCAATGCCTTCCGTCCCACGAGAGGCCACTCTGTGCGGGTCTCTCTGCAGTGGCTCCGGGAGAGGGAGGCTCTGGGAGAGGGAGACTCGAGGGCAGATCAGGAGCAGACACACAGACAAAGGAGCCCCTGTCCACATCAGCGCGGAGACTATCTCTGTCACTGTGATGCCTCAGTGTCTAAGGGTAAGGCTCCAACAGAGATGTGGATAAAAGTTCCAGTGACAACATGCTGGTGTACTTCATTCATTCATTCAACCACATCTCCTGAGCACCTCCAGCATGCAGGGAGGAGGTGTGAACTGCTCCCGGCTTTCACTCAAGAACAAAGGATGGGTTGGGCATGAACTTGACAGGTCTCAAGATATCACCTGTCATGAATTGAATTATGTCCCCTCCCAAATGTGTATTAACTTGGTTAGGCCATGATTCCCAGTATTCTGTGGTTGTCTTCCATTTTGTGATTGTAATTTTATGTTAAAGGGGATTAGGGTGGGATTGTAACACCACCCTTACTCAGGTCACCTCCCTGACCAAAGTAAAGGGAGTTTCCCTGGGGGGTGGCCTGCACCACCTTTTAACTCTCAAGAGGTAAAAAGAAAGGGAAGCAGGCAGAGTTGGGACCTTATACCACAAAGAAAGCAGCACCAGGAACAGAGCCTGTCCTTTGGACCCAGGTCCCTGCGCCTGAGGAGCTCCTCAACCAGGGGAAGGTTGAGGACAAGGACCTTCCTCCACAGCTGACAGAGTGAGAAAGCCTTCCCCTGGAGCTGACACCCTGAATTTGGACTTTTAGCCTACTTTACTGTGAGGAAATAAATTTCTCTTTGTTAAAGCCATCCACTTGTGGTATTTTTGCTATGGCAACACCAGGAATTAAGACATCACCCCTGGCCAACTGGGGTTACACCTCCTCATTTAATAAATACGTATTAAACAACCTATTGTGTGCCAACCACAACTCTTGGGCCCTGGGCTGCATCAGTGGACGGACAGACACCCTGCATGACGAGTGAGTCACAGTCTGGGGAAAGTGCTCGTGAGAGGGTACTTGGGCACAGACCTGTGCAGAAGAACATTTCAGCTGAGTGACGAGCCAGGGCCCTGGGGAGCATGACTGGGGGGTGGGGTGTTGTGCAGAAGGCCATGGGGTAGATAGTGTTCAGGCCCATGTGGGGTAGTAGAGGGGGTGGGTCTGCGTCCTCTTTTTTTCTCCTTCACACGAGGCTGAGGCCGGAGCAGACCAGGGCTCAGCCGGACATTGACCTTAGGTGAAAGGTGGGCTCTGAGTGGCGGTGGACCTGGACCAGCCCTGAGGCCAGAGCCAGCAGGTGTCCCTGGCCGGCTTGGGGAGAGGGTTCTGGCCGTCTGCTCACTGAGAGGAGGAAGGCTAAAAGTGGAAGATCCAGGAGGTCAGTGTGGACATGGGGACTCCAATCAGACCTTAGGGTGGACATGACGCCTCCATGGTGGGCAGCATGAGGCTGGGCTCAGGAAGGCGGCCACAGTGGCCACTTGGGGGATTGGGACCCAGACGAGAGCACAGAGTGGAGAGAACAGAGTGGCCAGGTCTCCCCTGTGCCCATGACTGGGGATGAGAGTGTATGTCGGGGGGGAGGAGAGAAGAGAGTGGCCAGACCTCCCCTGTGCCCACCAGGGGGGACGAAAGTGCAGGGTGGGAGAAGAGAGTGCCTGGGCCTCCCCCGCACTCATGAAAGGCCAGCAGGGGAGCAGGAGGGATGGGCACAGCACGGCCCCCAGACTGCCCTCCTGGTAATGAAATCTGACTGACTCTGTGTCGTCTACCCACTGTATGGGGGCCTCACAGGCTGGAGCTACGTCTGCTGACCGCTTGACAACCTGCGTGTGGCACTTCCACATGGACGTGCAAAGGCCTATGGAGCACGACCTCCAGCTTCAACAGAGCTTAAAAATAACACACATAAACCACAAAAGAGTTAAAAGCGATGATTCCTTTTGGGCAAGAAAAGGCGGAAGGACAGTTGTGCAGATAAAAAGCACCAGGGCTGCCTCTGCGCCACCAGACACTGCCCACCTGCCATCTGGGCCAGGTCTGGACCCCTCTCCAGCTTGTTACTGCCAGGAACCTCCATTTCCTCATCTGTAGAAGGGGGAAAACGAGTCCTTGCTTGCACCAGGCCATGGTGAGCCCACCCAGGCTAACGTGACAGGGTGCAGCAGCTCAGAGCCAGCGCTCGAGAGATGTGGGAAAGGGGACTCATCCCTGAGGTCCCGCCAGAGGCCCCAGCTGCTCTGCGATGGCTTCCTCCCACCCACCACCAAGAGCTGTGAGGCCAAGGGACAGCACCACCACACCACATGGACTGAGCGCTAACCCCATCTGCAGTCAGACTCTCCGGCTCCTCATGAGACTCTGCCGGGAAATCACGGGGGCAGTCACCAGCACCACGGCCTGCACGCCAACCAAACTGGGAAAAGCATCTCTGCTCCTGGTCCCGGGAGCGTACCCCACGTGCGTTAGCATGAAGAGCAGCGTGGGCCCCGGGGGTGCCTGCCGGCCAGAACCCCTTCTCCAAGCTCTCACAGCACCATCAGCAGCTCCACCTCACCCCACCCCCTCTCACCCTTCCCACCTCACCCCTTATACAATACACCCTCACCCCCTCCCCTCTCACCCCTCTCCCACTTCACCCCTTTCCCCGTACCCCTCACTCCCTCACCCCTTACCCACTACCCCCGCATCTGTATCCCCTCTCATCCTTCCCCCTATACCTTCCTCTCCCCTCACCCCTCTCCCACCTCAACATTCTCTCCCTCAACCCCTCCCACCGCACCCCTCTCTCCCTCACCCCTCCCCCATCTCACCCCTCTCCTACCTCAATGATCTCACCCTCAACCCCTACCACCTCACCCCCCTCAGCCCCTCTCCCCCCACCCTTCTCTCCCTCACCCCTCACCCAACTCACCCCTCCCCCTTCACCTCTTTCCACCCTCACCTCTCCCCCTCAACCCTCTCCCACCTCACCCTTCTCTACCTCACCCTTCTTCCATCTCACTGCACCTGGTGCCCGTTCCTATAAGCTGCAATGGTCTTTTCTGGACCAGAATGAAGTATTGAAAAGAAAAAATCAACCACAAAGGTGAGTGCTCTGAACACAGGTGTCTTCTTGCTGATGTGCCCTGTACTGAGAACCTGAGGTCAGCGTGGAATGTACCGGAACCCACTGGACAAGGAGATGACGGACACAGCCTGGCAATTGCCTGCAGCCCGAGGTCAGCAAACCAGCTCTCAGTCCCTGGCTCTTCACGGGGACTCAAGGCTGGATGATACCACCAGCACAGCTTGTATGCACCCCACTCCTTCCACACCCCAATGTGACCCTGATGACGGGAGCCTGGCAAAGGAGTCACACCTCCACCTCTCAAGGGGGAATGGCCCTGAAGGAATGCCTCTGTGGCCAGGAGGAGAGGAAGCTACTGCCCTACACCCCGGAACATGTACATGAACCCTGCACACCCCGCAAGCAACTACACTCAGATGAACAGTTCAGTCACCTCAGTGAGTGTAAGCGCACACGAGAGGGACAGAAACACAGAGATAGGGACAGAGGGACAGGGACAGAGACAGACAGGGACAGAGACACAGAGATAGGGACAAAAACAGAGAGAGACAGAGACACGGAAACAGACAGGGACAGAGGGACACAGACAAAGAGAGGCAGAGGGACAGAGAGAGAGGGACAGAGACACAGAGACAGGGAGGGGGAGAGAGAGAAAGAGAGGGAGAGGGACAGAGAGACAAGGACAGAAAAAGACAGAGAGAGATGAAAGGGACAGAGAGAGACAAAGGGACAGAGACATGCACAGAGAAACAAAGAGACAGAGAGGGACAGAGAGGGACAATGACAGAGAGATAAGAGGGACAGAGAGAGAGAGAGTGACAGACAGAGACATAGAGGCAGAGAATGAGAGGGAGACAGGAACAGAGAGACACAGGGAGAGACAGAGAGAGGGACACGGAGAGACAGAGACACAGAGTGAAAGAGACATACAGAGAAAGAGACAGAAAGACAGAGAGAGAGACACAGAGGCAGAGATGGGGGAGAGACAGAGAGAGACAGAGAGGAGAGAAGGGCATTGAGGGGCAGGGGAAGAGAGACACTAGAAGCAGGAACTGGCTCTCAGACTCCACGTCGCGCGTGCACACACACACACATAAGCGTGCACACATGCACACACCACATGCTCCCTCATACTTTCACCCCACACGCTTGTTTTGCTCCATCACTTAGCAGTTTCTCCCATCTGTGCCCTTCACAAAGTATGTGAACGTAACAAAAGAGGTACACTCCCAAAAGAAAGCCTGTTTTGGAATTCAACACTAGGGTGCTGCCTGCCCACAGACACCCAGCTGGTCTAGGAGCTGAGCCGGCCCAGGGAGTGGTGACAGCCAGCCCTGCAGATCCATACAGCTACCAAGAATCAGCCCGACAGTCACTGCCGTCATGGTCGTGGTGACGTCTGAGGCAGGAGGGGCCTTCCTCTGGCCGGGAGCTCCAGTGTCTGTGGGATGGTGCGTGTCTTCGCTCTGCCTTGTAGCATGTTTACACAGAACCACTCAAGGAAATGGCTCTTGGGAGCTGCAGTGACCTTCAGGTGCCCGTGGATCTAAAGGTGCCCAAGGATCTAAAGGAGCTTTCAGTCTCCACCCGGGAAGGGAGACTCCTGATGGGGCATGCCTTCTGCCCCAGCCCTTGCTCAGCCTCCAGCCAGCAGCGCCCCTGCCACACTGCAGTCCCTGGCTGGCCGCCCGCACGCTTGCCAAATTGTCCAACACGCTGTATATTACCCGCCATCGAAGGGCTGCGGGCAAAGGAGTGGGGCCTGGGCCAACCCTCTTGCATTAAGAAAATATTTATAAAGACCTTGATAAAACTAGTACTTCCTGCTTTTTGATATGCTTAGGTAAAAGAAAGTTTTCTTGTCAGAAGCGCAAACAGGCACCAGGAACAAAAGCAGGGCCCAGCTGAAAGTGAAGTTCTCTATTGTTACTTTAAAAAAAAAAAAACTAGCTGGAAGCATTGAATACACAAGTCAGTTCTCTTTGAACTAAGACAAAAAGGGGGAAAGGACTGATTTGACACAGGTAAGATGTAGTAAAAAAAAAGATGTAGTGAACACTGCAAAAGCAGACAGGCATCTTATTCAGGAAGAATCAAGGTTTTCAACTAACCAGCCTACCAGTGACAAGGAAGACCGCTTTCATCTTGAGCCATGTGTGACTTTGGTAAAACAAACAGCCCCTTCCAAGCAGAAAT
This sequence comes from Loxodonta africana, assembly GCF_030014295.1. Taxonomy (NCBI): domain Eukaryota; kingdom Metazoa; phylum Chordata; class Mammalia; order Proboscidea; family Elephantidae; genus Loxodonta; species Loxodonta africana. The sequence goes on along the minus strand of NC_087347.1, from coordinate 3,815,729 downwards.
GCTCAGGAGAAGACAGCTGTCCCGTCCCCTGCCCCAAATTCCTGCTCAGGCCTGCTCCTTGTCCTCATCAGCTGCCTGCATAGTTCTACAACGGTCAGGAAGCAGTGAGTCCGAGGTTCTAGAAGCCCCCGGCCAAGTGACCACACAGCTCCTCTGCAGTGGGCTGGAGCTCACCCCAACAGTGGGTTCCTCCTTTGCCCTGGGTCCGTGCAGTCTGGGTTCTCCCCCATCTGAGCTCAGCATCTACGTCGCTGCTCCACAGAGCCTGCCCAGGCTACCCCATCACCCCTAGACCATGTTCTGGGATGCGGGCCACTTGCTGGGCCCTTCCAGCAATATGTGTCTCCCAGACATCCACCTTGCCCCTGTCACCAGGCTGAACAGAGCCCCCGAGACCTGACCCTTGATGTGGACAGTAGGTGCTTGGGACATGGGTGCCAATCCTCACACAGGGTGTGTGCCAAATGAGAGGGCAGCCTGCAGGTTTGTTGTAAACTATTGAGCAATTGCACATTGTCTGGTGGGACATGAGTGATGGGCCTGGGGACAGTGGACACCCCCGGACACCCAGTTACCACAGATCTGTGACACAGGACACAAGGGTGTGTAAGCCACTATAGGCTGAAGTGTGTCCCCAAAAAGGAACATTCAAGCCCTAACCCTGACCCTGTGACCATGCCCTTGTTGGAAATAGGGGCTTTGAAAGTGTCATGAGTGAACATGAGGTCATTCCAGGGTAGGGTGTCTTTACAGAGACACAGAGAAGTGGAGAAGGAAGGACGCCACGCAAAGATGCATACACAGGCCAAGGCGGCTGTCTTCCAAATTTCTCGGCATAGACGAGTGAGCACCTCCAGCGCTGCATCTGTTTGTTGAAGCATCTCAAATTGATATTCCATCAGTTCCTGGAGCCTTGTTTTTCGCCAGTGCCTTCAGAGCGGCTTGGACTTCTTCCTTCAGTACCATCGGTTCCTGATCATATGCCACCTCCTAAAATGGTTGAACATCGACTAATTCTTTTTGGTGTAACAACTCTGTGTATTCCTTCCATCTTTTGATGCTTCCTGCGTCATTTAATATTTTCCCTGTAGAATCTTCAGTATTGCAATTTGAGGATTGACTTTTTTCATTAGTTTTTTCAGTTGAGAAATGCCCAAAATGTTCTTCCCTTTTGGTTTTCTATCTCCAGCTCTTTGCACATGTCATTATAAGGAGTGCCTGGGGCCACCAAAAGCTGGAGAGACAACAAAGGAACCTTCCCTAGAGCCTCCAGAGGGAGCAAGGCCCACTGACACCTGAATCCAGACTCCCAGCCTCTAGAACGGAGAGGGAGCACATGCCTATTCTTACAAGCCCCCTAGTGTGTGGTCACTGATCCATGCTCCCATGAACATCCTTGTGTGCCTTGAATCTAGGAAAGCCATTTTGTCCACAGGGGAAGAAAGGCTGCGGTCTCGAAGACGGGGTGAGGCGAGAGCTAACAAGCAGCTCTGGGATCCGAAGTGGGTCCTATGCCCCCCACAGCCCAGGGCTGGCCGCCCCAGGACCCGGGACGTGGAGCTGGCACCCCCATCCCTGCTGCTGCTCAGCCATGTGGACAGGCCCTAGGCCCTCGAGTCTCCCTCTCCCTGGCTAGGTCCCCCCTAGCACCTGAAATCAAGGTGCATCAGGAGAGAGAAGGGAACGCTGCAGGGGAATCTGAACCCTCCACACTCCACTGACAGGGCAGGAGGTAGGCGTGATGCCCCACCCATAACCAAAGACCTCTGGCTGGCTGAAGATTCCAGAAGGAGTCCGTTTGGAAATCCAAACGGAAGGTACAAGTCAGTTCAGTGCCATGTACCTTGGACGTTCCACGAGTTGGAAATGACAATGTCACCGCAGCACCTCCTCCCTGTCACCACAGGCAAGGGGCACCAAGTCATATGGGGTGGAACACAATGGTCTCACCTCTGCTCTGCCTTATCTCCCCGCCCATACCCTCTCAGGCTGACACCCAGGCCACAGGTCTCCCCGACTTTGTCCTGCGGTGCGTGGGGCCCACAGTGCTGACCCTGGCCTGGCTTGTCCCATTGGCTTGGGCTGGCAGATGGGGAGCCAGGCAGGGAGCCGGGCACACCAGCGGTGGTGTGAACAGGCCTGTGCCCCACAGGCTCTTGCGCCGGCCTTCCCGTTTGCTTTGACTTAGCTGAAGCCCACCTTGAAACATCCTAAAGACACTGTCCACGAGGGGAGCTGGAAGAGATGACAGAAACCCAGAACCCTTTCTGTCGTGAAGTTCCTGATGTGATCAACACATAAAGGGAGGATGAAGTGTGGAAAGGCGAGCACGTGGGACATACAGGGTTCTGACCATCTTCCCCTCCCCACCTCCTCTGGGGTCATCAAATTGCTCTGCCAAGTTCAGAGCACTCCCACTAAGCAGGGGTACGGAGACCACTCAACACGGACAGGCTGCAGAGTCTCAAGTAGGCACGACCCTGACCCCTCAGCCCCCGTGGCCGGATCTCCATACCTTGCTCCCCAGCAGACACACAGACAGATGCGGGTCCCATACTTCACTCCCCAGGAGACACACACACACAGACAGGTCCTGTACCTCCTTCCCCAGCAGGCAGACACACACACACACAGACAGGTCCTGTACCTCGTTCCCCAGCAGACACACACAGATGGGTCCCGTACCTCGTTCCCCAGCAGACAGACAGACACAGACAGGTCCTGTACCTTGTTCCGCAGCAGACAGACACACACACACACACAGACAGACAGGTCTTGTACCTCATTCCCCTGCAGATACACATACACACAGACAGGTCCTATACCTCCTTCCCCAGCACACACACACGCACACACACACACACACACACACACACACAGAGACAGGTCCTGTACCTCGTTCCCCAGCAGACATAACCACACACAGACAGGTCTTGTACCTCATTCCCCAGCAGACATACACAGACGAGTCCCGCACCTCGTTCCCAGCAGACACACACGCATACACAGACAGGTCCTATACCTCGCTCCCCAGCAGACACACACACACACAGGTCCTGTACCTCGTTCCCCCGCAGACATACACAGATGGGTCCCGTACCTCGTTCCCTGGCAGACACACACACACACACAGACAGGTCCTGTACCTCGTTCCCCAGCAGACATACACAGACGGGTCCCGTACCTCGTTCCCCAGCAGACACACACACACACAGACAGGTCTTGTACCTCGTTCCCCAGCAGACACACACACACAGACAGGTCTTGTACCTCATTCCCCAGCAGACACACACAGACGGGTCCCATACCTCGTTCCCCAGCAGACATACACACAGACGGGTCCCGTACCTTGTTCCACAGCAGACACACACACACACACACACACACACACACACACACACACACAGAGACAGGTCTTGTACCTCGTTCCCCAGCAGACACACACACACACAGACCAGACAGACAGACAGACAGGTCTTGTACCTTGTTCCCCAGCAGACACACACACACACACAGGTCCTGTACCTCATTCCCCAGCAGACATACACAGACAGGTCCTGTACCTTGTTCCCCAGCAGACACACACAGACAGGTCCCGTACCTCGTTCCCCAGCAGACACACACACACAGACAGGTCTTGTACCTCATTCCCCAGCAGACACACACAGACGGGTCCCATACCTTGTTCCCCAGCAGACATACACACAGACGGGTCCCGTACCTTGTTCCACAGCAGACACACACATACACACACACACACACATAGAGACAGGTCTTGTACCTCGTTCCCCAGCAGACACACACACACACAGACCAGACAGACAGACAGACAGGTCTTGTACCTTGTTCCCCAGCAGACACACACACACACAGGTCCTGTATCTCATTCCCCAGCAGACATACACAGACAGGTCCCGTACCTCGTTCCCCAGCAGACACACACAGACAGGTCCCGTACCTCGTTCCCCAGCAGACACACACAGACGGGTCCTGTACCTTGTTCCCCAGCAGACACATACAGATGAGTCCTGTACCTCATTCCCCAGCAAACAAACACACACACACAGACAGGTCCCGTACCTCGTTCCCCAGCAGGGCAGAGACGCAGGCTTCTGAGGCATCACAGATGGCCGTCAGGTCGTGGCCACCTTCCAGGGCCAGGACGATGCGGCCGCCGGCCAGGCCCATCAACTGCTTCGTGAGGTACCCGAAACCTGAAGCAGGAGAGGGAGATGCTAGTGGGGGCAGGGGCAGTGCTGGGCCTGAGCAGGATGAATGCACTTCGAGAAGCCGACACCCTGCTGCAGGCCTGTGGTGGGACACCAGGCCGTAATGGAAGCCAGGAGTCACCTTAACGAACGCTCCCAGGAACTTCTGCTCAGCTCCCCTTTGTGGTCTGGGGGAGCAGGAGTCAGGGGTGCAGTGCCCTGAGTCCACAATGCAGCAAACAGCCACACCTGGGGGCTTGGAGGAACGTTAAGGAGGGCCAGCTCAGCTGTTGCAGAGACCACGGAGGGATGAATGGGGCAGGCCCGGACAAGGCAGCCTGACACCCGCCCTGTGGCTACTGGCCCTTCAGCTTCCTGGAGCGGCCCCAGTCTCCAGGGCATGGCCACGGCCACCCACCGGACTCTGCCATCTGATGTGCTCGGCACACATGTGCACACATTCTCATGTGCACATGTGCTTGTGTACACACACGTATATGCACACATATGCTTATGCACACACACATGCTTGTATACACACGCACACACAATGCTTGTACACACACATGTGTACACAATGCTTGTGTACAGACACGTGCACACTCACATATGCTTGTATACACACATGTGCACACTCGCATGCTTGTATACACACGCGCACACGCTTGTGTACACACGTGCACACAATGCTTATGTACACACGTACACTCACACATATACACACGTGCACACACATGCTTGTATACACACACGTGCACATAATGCTGTGTACATACATGCACACTCACACGCATGGGTGTATACACGCAGTCACACACATGCTTGTGTACACACATGTATGCTCAAACATGCACACACGTGTGCTCTCACACACATACTTGTGTACACACACTTGCCCGCTCACACACGTGCACACCCACTGCATCCTGCAGGCATTGCTCTCCTGCATTAGGGGCATGGCCATCAGAGGCAGGCTGACTGTAGCTATTCTCCCTTCACGGGCTTGGGGATCTGCCCTCCCCCACCCCCGTCAATGCGGGGCAGCGCAGGGAACAAGAGCAGCCTCCTTAGGAGTGCATCAGCCCCGGGACTGGGATGGGCCCCACCACCCGCATCCCAGCCAACAGCACTGAGCTCCCGGCTTCCAGCCCGCAGAGCCAACCTTGTGGCCATGCAGGACCACGGGGCCAGCATGTCCCAGGCTCTCTGGTCTGCAGGCCCTGTGCTCTCCAGTGTCCCAGGGACTATGGCCGCCTGATGGCTGCACCGCCAGGCTTTTGTGAGAATGAAAGGGAGAGTTTGTGTGTTGTCGCTAAGGGCACTGGGGCAGGACACGCCCCAGGGGACAGGCAGCAGTGGGGCGTCTGAGGCAGCCACGCCCTCAGCAATCTGCGGCTCCACTTACATCTGGCGGAGAGGTTGTAGCCTCCGAGGGGTGTGGGGTGACCCTCCACCGCGTCGAAGCCTGACGACACCAGCACCACGTCCGGCGCAAACTCGACAGCAACTGGCATGACCACTGTCCTGCAGGGAGAAGGGTGTGGGGTCAGCCAGGGTCATGGCCCGGGGAAGGTCTGGGCAGGTATCAGAACTGGCCAGGGACATGGCCAGGAGGAGGACTGGGCAGGTGTCAGAATCGGCCAGGAGCATGGCCCAGGGAAGGTCTGAGCAGGTTTCAGAACTGGCCAGGGTCACGGCAAGGGGAGGTCTGGGTAGGTGTCAAAACTGGCCATGAGCATGGCCCGGGGAAGGTCTGGGCAGGTGTCAGAACCAGTCAGGAGCGTGGCCTGGGAAGGTCTGGGCAGGTGTAAGAACAGGCCAGGGGCATGGCCAGAGGGAGGTCTGGGCGGGTATCAGAGCCAGCCAGGAGCGTGGCCCGAGGAAGGTCTGGGCAGGTGTTAGAACCAGCTAGGAGCATGGCCAGGGAAGGTCTGGGCAGGTGTTGGCCAGGGACAGGTCTGGACAGTCACCAAGATACCCATGGTTCTTTGTGGCACTCACACCACCTGCCCACGTCCCCCTCCAGGTTAGCAGGCTGTGAGTGAGCGCTCACACTTACGTAGACAGAATAAACCCTGCCTGATCCTGGCTGACTTCACAGACACTTTAAAAGCCCAGACCATCACCCCGTATGACAGGTGTCTGAAAGCTATGGCCTGGGGTCTTCCCGGAGAGTGCTGCCTTTTCCACGTGCTGGATGTGGGCTGTGTCCTCACTCTGGGGTGGGGGGCAGTACCCGTGGCTCTGAGCGCTCTTGAGGCCCAGCCATGCCAGCTCCTGCCCGCAGGCTGCCGGGGCGTACAGCAGCCAGGTGGTTTCCGCTGTGTTTCCACCGTGAGAATAGACGGGAGAAACTAGCAGGTTAAACAAACGCCCAGCGAGCAGCTCAGGCGTGAATTTATCTCAGGGGAAGAGGAGAATGTTCTACTTGGGAAGGGGGAAAACACTTCTCAACACGAAACAGCCACGGGCAGTTTCCATCGAATAGTCACCTCAGCAGATCCGACAAGCACGCACTTCCATGTTACCGACTTTTGTGTTGAAGGACCATGCTCAGCAGTTTCGTGTGTAATCCAAGTCACCATGGTGCTCTACCACCAGACCACTGTGTCACCACACCACTGCTTTGCCACTCCGCTGTCACGCCACTGTCACCAAATTACTGTCCCACACCACTGTCATCACACTACTGTGTCACCATGCCACTCTGTCACACCACTGTGTAATCACACCACTGTCACCATGCCACTGTGTCACCACTCCGTGTCACTGCTGTCACACCACTGTCATCACGCCACTGTGTAACCACTCCATACTGTCACCACGCCGCTGTCACACCAGTGTAACCACTCCTCACTGTCACCACTCCACTGTGTCACCACTCCTGTCACGCCATTGTGTAACCATTCCACTGTCACCATGCCACTGCATAACCAATCCCATCACCACGCCACCGCTGCACCACTGTCACCACCCACTGTGTCACGCCACTGTGTCACCACTCCACTGTGTCACCGCCCCACTGTCACCACACCACTCTGTCACCACCCCACTCCACCACCATTCCACTTTGTCACCATGGTGTAAATGCAGCCACAGAGTGTGTAAACAGATTAGAGCTTTGTTGGGTGTTGACAAGTTGGTGCCAACTCATGACCCTATCTACCAAAGAACAAACCACTGCCCGGTCCTACACCATTCTTGCAATCTTTGCTATGTTTGAGCCCACTGCTGCAGTCACGGTGTCAATTCATCTCATTGAGGGTTAACAAAACTTTAGTTACAAAAAACAGGTGGCTGGCTGGATATGGCTGCATTGTGGTTTGCCCTGATGGTGCAGTGATTAAGGGCTATGACTGCTAGTTCTACTGTCCCATAGGGTCACAATGAGTCGAAATTGTCTCACCGGCAATGGATTTGGTTTGGTTGATTTTGCGGTTTGCTGACCCCTGCCCTAGGCCCTGCTGATACAACTTTCGGAGTGCTCTTTAATACAGGATGTAGGCCCCAATATTAATGTTTCCTCATACCCACTGGGCCTCTGCAACACAAACACAGTGGATTTTGCAAACACAGAACACAACCTGTGGCCATTTTAAATGGTGCCTCTGCTTCACAGCATACACGGAGCTACATGTGGCCACGGTGCAAGTCGGAGTCCTGACAGCGGCAGGGGTGCAGGGTGCCTGAGACCATCAGTGGCAGGGGTGTGGGGTGCCTGAGACCAGGGAGCCACGTGTATTCGTGTGCAGACACGGCACAGCGTGGAGCCGTCACAGAGCCGGCCCTTCAGCCAGTGGGCGTGGGGTGTCCTCCGAGGGGCTGTGGACCCTGGCGGGTGTGGGGTGTCCTCTGAAGGGCTGTGGACCCTGGCAGGTGGTGGATGTGGGGTGTCCTCTGAGGGGCTGTGGACCCTGGTGGGCGTGGGGTGTCCTCCAAAGGGCTGTGGATGCTGGCAGGTGGCGGGTGTGGGGTGTCCTCCGAGGGACTGTGCACCCTGACGGGCATGGGGTGCCCTCCAAGGAGCTGTGGACCCTGGTGGGCGTGGGGTGTCCTCCGAAGGGCTATGGACCCTGGCAAGTGGTGGATGTGGGGTGTCCTCCGAGGGGCGGTGGACCCTGGCGGGCATGGGGTGTCCTCTGAAGGGCTGTGGACTCTGGCAGGTGTGGGGTGTCCTCTGAGGGGCTGTGCACCCTGACGGGCACGGGGTACCCTCCAAGGAGCTGTGGACCCTGGCAGGCGATGGATGTGGGGTGTCCTCCGAGGGGCTGTGGACCCTTGCGGGTGTGGGGTGTCCTCCGAAGGGTTGTGGACCCTGGCAAGTGGCGGGTGTGGGGTGTTCTCCCAGGGGCTGTGGATCCTGGTGGGCGTGGGGTGTCCTCCGAAGGGCTGTGGACCCTGGCATGTGTGGGGTGTCCTCCAAAGGGCTGTGGACTCTGGCAGGTGGCGGGTGTGGGATGTCCTCTGAGGGGCTGTGCACCCTGACGGGCGTGGGGTGCCCTCCAAGGGGCTGTGGACCCTGGCAGGCGTGGGGTATCCTCCGAAGGGTTGTGGACCCTGGCAGGTGGCGGATATGGGGTGTCCTCCCAGGGGCTGTGGACCCTGGCAGGCGGCAGCACTGTAAGTCTGTGCTCCCCTCTGCCACTGGCTTTCCGCTGTGCTGGGTTTCAGGACACTCTTTCTCAGTTATCTTAGTGAAGTTCTCGTCATAGAAACCTATTCTTCATGGATTTTAAAGCCAAGAACGTTTTCAGAGAAAACCAGACATTTTCTGTGACACCATCTCGTTCACAAAGAACTCCAGCTGCCGCTGGGAAGTGAGCACACGTGCTGGTCTTTATTCCCCTGCTTTGAAGTACTGCTGAGCTATTTGATTTCTAATACCCCCCCGCCCCCGAAAGAAAAAAAAACTGTTAAGATTATTAAAACGAGCCAATACCAAGAGCCGCTCAAGGCAGCATGTCTACCCCACCAGCGCAGAATGCACGTGGCCCCATTCCGTGGCCCAGGGCACATCGAGACCCACGGCTGTCGGCGTTCACACAGGGGGATGTATGTACTCGCACACTCTCTTTCTTCCCTGGGCTTGTTTCATTCTGGGTTGTAATTCCCAGCTCTGGTCAAGGTTAGGAAAACCTGAAAAGGCACTGAGACCACTGCCCGTCTGTCGGTCTGTCCTGCTGGCACTGAGACCACCGCCTGTCTGTCGGTTTGTCCTACTGGCACTGAGACCACCGCCCGTCTGTCGTTTTGTCCTACTGTGGTGGCTTGTGTTGCTGTGACACTGGAGACTATGCCATCAGAATTTCAAACACAGCAGGGTCACCCATGGTGGACAGGTCTCAGGGGAGCTTCCAGGCTAAGAAGAAAGACCTGGAGATCTGCTTCTGAAAATTAACCAATGAAAATCCTATAGATCACAGAATATTGTCTGAGACACCAACCTGCTTATTTTGGACAGGCCATCAGGAGGGACTGAAGGCTACAGAAGGACATCATGTTTGGTGAAGTGGAGGGCCAGCGAGGGCGAGGGAGACCCTCAACAACATGGACTGCCATAGGTGCCACAAGAATGGCCTCAACCATACCAACGATGACGTAGATGGCGCAGGACTGGGCAATGTCTTGGTCAGTTGTATAAGCCACCATGAGTCAGAAGCTGACCCCACGGCAGCTGACGATGACCAGAAATCTGAAAGGCACTATGTGCCGGGTGCTGCTCAGCACTCGGGGGACACCCCCTGACATGTCTCCTCACCTGCAGGGACTTGGTTTCTTCACCTGTGAAAAACTGGGGCTGAGTGAGGCACCCGACAGTCCCAAGTCTGCCCCTGCACTGGGATCATATCCAGGAGCTCTATGCTGGGCAGGGTATGGGTGGCAGGGAGCTAGAGCCAATGGCATCAGGAAAAAAGGAAATCACCTGGTGTCTTCCTAGAAACAAATTTCTTGACTAAAATCTAAGTATTTGCCGTCGGCTTTCTCTCAGCTTGTCACTCCGAGGTGAGTCTTGCCACAGGGTCACAGTGGCCACCTGAGGTCAAGGGGGCGGGCTTGGAGTTTCTGAGTCCGCAGATAGTGCTCGTCCACTCAGAGGTGTTGATGTGGGTCCCGAGGGGGACAGGTCTCCCAGAGAAAAGACGGGTGCTCCTCACTGACAGAGCAAAGGGCTTGGGGAGGGGCCGTCAGGAGACACTGTTCTGTTTCAGAGTGTTCTGGAACCTGGCTCAGGGGTGGGGCTCAGGGCAGACAGCACACTACCCCGCCTCCTGCAGCCTTCCTCCACGTGTGCCCGGTCTCTCTCCTCAGCTTCCCCGGCCCTTGTTGGGGCTCCCTGGAGATGGGGCAGGGTGGCTCCCTCCTGGTCCCTGCTACTTGCTGTCACTGTCTACCCTAGTCCTTACCCTTGGGGGCTCGTGCCCTCTGCTGTCCCTTCCTGCTCCTCCTGCCCGTCTCGCTCACTGTCACCACCCCAGAAAACCTGCTAGCCCCCCACCCTTGGGCCTCCTCGACTCCGTCAAGACAGGCTCCCGCCATCGCCAACTGCTGCGTCTCAGGGACTTCTGTGCTCACACCCCTCCCGCATGCTTCCAGCTCCATCCACAGGCTTGCTCCGCCTCAGCAATAGCGGGGGCTTGGGACTCCCACGTCTGTGCGGCCCCAGAGCTCCACCTTGGCCACCAACCCGCCCCTCTAGGGCGCATGATGGAAGGAAACGCTGCCCGGTCCTGTGCCGTCTCCGTGATCGGTTATAGATTGGACTGTTGTGATCCACAGGGTCTTCACTGGCTGGCTTTTAGAAGTGGATCACCAGGCCTTTATTTCTGGTCCCTCTTAGTCTGGAAGCTCCAAGGAAACCTGTTCAGCATCACGGCAACACCCGAGCCTCCGCTGACAGGTGGTGGCTGGGCGTGAGGTTCACTGGCCAGGAATCAAACCTGGGTCTCCCACATGGAAGACGGGATTCCTACCACTGAGCCACCATTGTCTCCCAATCAACTTTATAGTATCACATTTAAATCTAGATTGTAAGGTAAGAGGAAGAAATCCCCGCTTGCCTTCACATACAAGTAAGAAACTCTCACCCCGTCTTAACGTAAGGGTGACAAATCCTCACTCCATCTTAATGTAACAGTAGGAAACCTCCACCCCGTCTTGTCTCTGTGATGCTGGCAAGAGACTGCTCCATTCTCAGGAGCAGGTGAGTGAGGGGTTAAGAAAAACGTGCCACTGTCTCCGGCCAGGCCCAGTGCACAGCCCAGGGACTTCAAAGCAGATGTCTGGTATGGCGACTGGCTTGAATTAAGGGCCCTTCTCCACTACGCGTCTCAGAACCTGGGGAGAAAGTGCCTGCTGCTTCTGGATTTCATTAGGGGCAATTTTCTTATCTTTTCTTCATCCTTGGGTTTGATCCCCTGAAAATGCAATGTGGCAGGCGATGGGCCGGCAGCTTCACAAGGTGCTGCCGGGATGGGGGGGGGGCTGGTCTTGAGGGGCCCAAACGAGGGAGGCGACGCAGAGGAAAGGGGAAAGTGAGCCCGTGACCCTTCTTCGCCCGCTGGTGCCAGGGGACCGTAAATTGTAAACTTCAAAGTGCTATTTTCCATTAAAATCAATAAAAACAAAACCCTGAAACAATTTTCCTTTTCAAAGAGGCTATTTAGGCTTTAAAAAGTTCACTTGATAAGGTATCGTCATGTCCAGGCTTGGCAGGAGATTAAAACAGAGTTTCAAAAACAACTCAGAAAGGAAGTTGTGTCTTAACGGCTGGCATGGGGTGGGGGGGCCCAGAAGGGGAAGGGAGAGAGATGCTCAGGGCAGATGCTCCCACCCCCATCCTACCCCCAAGAACCTGAGCCTCAACTAGGAGGTGCCCCCAAGCAGAGCCCACCAACTGAAGACCACTAGAAGGCAAGAGCTCTGGGGCACTACCCAGCCACATCCGCAGGTCTCACTCTCTGCACCAGACTCTGCGCTTTGGGCCGAGGAAGGGTCAGTGTCTACACTGTTCCCACACTGGCACACTTGGCTTTCAGATGGTAGGAGAGGCTGACTCTCCGCTGGGGAGAGGACGGTGAGGCTGGCCATGAGGCGCCGGCCTGGAGAGACAGCGGGATACTCCTAGCTGGTATGGCTGCGCTGGGGTCAAGGTCCTGAAGCTGATCTGTAATCATGGACGTGACCAGATTCTTAGGTGTCTATCTGCAGGGGAGGTCCTTGTCCCTTCAAGCAGGCAGGGAGATTGTCAAAATGAGATAGCATCTGATCAGAAGTAGGAAAAGATGTGGGTACCAACCACCGAGGTCAGGGGTCGGACTGACACAAGTGAATTGGGGTCTTCCAGTGAGCTGAAGAGGCCTCCCTGCATGGCCTGCTTCCTGTCCTCATGTGGACACCACCACAACTGAGGTCCCTCACCTCTGTGCACCCTGAGGGGCTGGGGGTGACTGTACTTATTGGCACTGGCTCTGGGCTAGCACCGGGCTGGCCCTTCACACCCCAGAGCCCAGCCACCATGCTGGCTTGCGAGACACCACTTTCAAGACAAGCTCACAGGTGCTATGAGGGGCCCGTGACTTACTCAGCCCCTAGAAGCACGTGGCTGAGTTTGGGTCAAAACCCAGATGTGTCCCTCATAGACTCTTCCAACACGAAGACACATGCCGGCACACACAGACATGTGAGTACACACCTGCGCACACAGGCACGCACACACGTATGCACACACGTAGACATGTGAGCACACACCCAGGCACATGCACACACACACACACAGAGACATAAACACACACCCGCACAGACAAGCACAGGCACACACACACGACACACACGTGTCCGCACAGACAGGTACACACACATCACAGCTACACACACCGGCATGTGTGTGCTTCATATGAATCAGGACGGCAGACCATGGAGTTAGAGGAAGAACAGAAAGATCTGCTGAACACTCTCAGCTCTCAATTCTCTTGAGCAGCGTTTTCTAACTAAGACCAAGGCTGCACGCTCAGCCACGCCAACACCTCTCCTCACAGTGGGCCTGGGCACCGGGCCGTTTACCTGGGATGCCACGGGGCCGTTCACCTGGGGTGCCTCGGCACCCTGGCAGGCGGAGCTGCTGTTGTGAAACAACACCAACAACAACCTGCACTGAGGAGCCCTTCCTTCTGGGTCATAGGAACTGCTTCAACCTCCTGAGATCAAAGTGGAAGCAGCCACTGGACAACAAAAGCAAACGTGGTATTGAAAAAACAGCCCTGGAGCCATGTTCTAAAGGACCCCAGCAAGGCTGAGGAAGTGTCAGGACAGTTGACAGCCGCCTCACAACTTCTCCATAAAGGGCAAATATTTATTTCAATTTCCACCAGGTCACAAAGGGTTTATGGGAGAAAAACCAGGCAATCTTTAACATCTTAGTGTTCATCTTTCCCAACATGACATGACCTGACACCTCCCATAAAGCTGCTGCATCTCCCCACCCCTTTCTCATGATCAGGACCCGACCCCCATGCCGGGTTTTTATTGGCATGGGATGGGAACAGCGAGAACAGGCATGACACTGAAGAATGAGCTGAGGAAGAGCATCAAGGTGCCCCATGACTGACCCTTTATCTGGAAACAGCTGCAGATGTGCTGACCTTTGTAAACGGCCCTGAAGAGCACTGGGGGCTGGGCTCTGTGTGAAAACCCACCCTGCCTGGGACCCGGCTGACACACCATCGTGGGGAGAATGAGAGTCAGAGAGGAGAGATGGCCGTGGAAGTGTTGGGGGCGTGTGTGTGGGGTTCCCGCCTGTCTCGTACAGAAGCGTTGCTGATGTCAGGTGTGGGCAACCAGGGGTCTTACCTGAAAGCAGTCAGGTACTCGGCGTCACCCATGGGGGGGTCGAGGCCGCCAGTGAAGGCCATGTTCACGTTGAAGCCCACGCCGGGTCCTGTGCCCACCTGCCGCCGAAGGAGAGAAACCATCTGTGTCTCAGACCTTGACCAGGGCCCTTGCCCCCAGATCAGCACGGTTGGTGGAGCCCACCTACCTCATCAGGGGCCCCGCTGCCCGGGAAGAAGTTCCCATCGTCGTAGCGGTGCAGGGAGATGTACAGCACGCTGGGGTCGCTGTAGAAGGCCTGCTGCGTCCCGTTCCCGTGGTGCACGTCCTTCAAGAGCAGAGAGAGGTGCTCAGCATGACACGCATCACCAAAGGCACAAGGTGCAGGACGAGAACACGTGGCCGCTCCACCATGGCCTTCGCTATGTGTGTGCAGGTGACACACAGCCAGGCCTGCCCACTGCCTGGGAGGACGACCAGCCGTTTGGCCAGAGCAGATCACAGGTTACGCAGCAGGGGGACGTGGGGACGTGAGGGAGCGGCCCGGGACCCTTCGAGTAGGGAGCACCGTCTAATGTGCCCTCAGTGCTGGGGTGTATTCCCAACCCAGCAACGAGGATGGGGCTGGTGTTCCCCACCGGCGGTAGACATGACCCTCCAAACAAGCTGTTACCGGGCCAGGGTCCTGCTCCTGCCGTGGGTGTAAAAGTGAGCTGTGTCGAGGCCTTGTCTGGACAGGGGTCCTGGCCTTGCCCATTTATCTACAGCACATTCTAGGTGCCGACTGTCAGGCACTGAGGACGTGGCAGTAGCAGACAAAAGGGAATCACACATCACGGCACAGGGGTCTGGGCCCCACACGGAAAAGACATACTACTTCTCTTCATCACAATGCCCTGTCTGCTCAAAGCACAGGTGGGCAACCAGAGGGCCCCCACTGCCTCGCCCGCCTGCGCCATCCCCTCCTGGGGCCACAGTGGGAGATGGGGGCCTGCAGGGTGGGCGGGAACAGCCTGAACTACACTCCCCGCCCACCCAGGCTTGTAAAAACTGCACATGGGCCGTGTTTCTAAACGCTGGGGGCGTGTACTTGGTGTGTGTGTCTGGCTTGTAGACACTGTCTGTGCTCACCCACAAATGTGGAGGCAGAGCAACACACAAGACGTGCTAGGACAAGGACTCGCATGGTCCCGTCCGCTAGAGAGCCATCGTCACTGGGACGACACGCACAGAGGCGTTTACGAGGCGTGCTTCCGAGGCTGAGAGGGTACTGCACACGCCATTGTGCTCTGTGGCACACACAGCACAGCGCTCAGCCCACATTTTGTGACAGTGTCTGCAGGCTGTCCACACACCGCGAGTGCTTCACACCCTGCCTGGCGCGGGATGTGGGGGGTTTGCAGCAGGCAGCTACTATGAATCAGCTTGGAATCAACCTCACTCTACTGACTGTGCCCTTAGAGGGAGTCGAAGGAACGGCTGCCGGGGCCTCAGGTACCGGGCGTGCTGGTCTTGCCCAGACCCGCGATGTATGGGGCCCCGCACCGCACAACCAGCACTGGCACCTGTAGTTTGCTCTGGAAAACAATGGAACCTTCCACCCGGGGTCTTTATTTCCAAACTGAAGAGGGCTTCTGCAACAGAAATCATAACTCTACCTGATGTGCTTGTTTTTTTTTCTTAAAAAAATTAGGAAGTAAACAAATACCAAAGTGTAAAAAATACCAAAGGGGGAGATAAATAAATATGCATACATACATACGTGTATATATACACACATACATATATATACACACACAAAACATCAAAATCCCACACCAGTTGTTGTTGACTGGATTCTGACTCCTGGCGACCCCACATGTGCAGAGTAGAACTGCTCCACAGGGTCTTCAAGGCTGTGACCTTCTGGAAGCAGATGGTCAGGCCTGTCTTCCAAGGTGCCTCTAGATGGGTTCAAACCGCCAACCTTTTGGTTAGTAGTGGAGTGCTTAACCGTCTGTGCCGCCCAGAGAATCTCTCTTTCTATATGCACAGCTTAGAGAAGAATAAAACGAGCAGTTTTAGAAGCAGTGAGCCCATTTTTGGAATTCAGATACTATGTGGCATTTCTTTTTCAAGAGCATCCCCTTTGGGGGTGGTGGGATTCTGAGAAGGGTCACCCCCCCTAGGGAGATGGAGAACGAGGCTAATGACTCCATCTGAGCATGAGCTGAGCCACTGTCTAGAAGCAGGAGGGGTATCCTCAGAAGGGACCAGGATGCAAGCCTTGGCATCAGGCTCGGGCAGAGCCCCGGTCCACACCACAGACCAGAAGCTCCAGGTGGAGGCGGGCATGTCTGACTCTTGCCTCCCACAAGCCCCGCAGTGGCTGCCCTCACCCTGGCCATCTTTTAGAACACGCGGCCTTTTAGGAGCCCAATTATCGGGAAGGCTGGTGGGTTTCAGCTGTTAAGTGGACTCGTAGCAGGTTTGAGCTTTCATTTTCCATGTCCTTGAGACAGTCTCCAGAAAGTTATGCGTCCCAAGCCTCAGTGTCAAGGGAGGCACCAACACCCACTTCCTTTCCCCACACAAATCCACGGCTGCTCTGGGCAGACACGAGTGTGCCCTCCCCAGCAGCCCTGCAGGAACAGCCTCGCTCACCCAGTCCACGATGAGGATCCTGCTGACACTCAACCTCTGCTGGAGAAGCTTGGCTGCCACGGCCACGGAGTTGAAGTAGCAGAAGCCCCTGGAGATGAGAATCGGGAGGACGGGGGAAAACGCGGGCTTTTATTGGTTTTCACCAGCGCCTCGTGCGACTGTAAAGAGGCTCCGTGAGCAGGGCTCCTGGTCAGGCAGTGGGAAGCCATATTGATGCCACGTGGTGCACACACATGACACTCACCCACAGACACACCACATTCATGCCCCGCACTCACACCATACTCATGCTCCACACTCATACAACATATCACACACACCACACTCATGCCCCCCACTCTCACAGCCCCACTCACACATCACTCACCACACACATACATGCCATGCTCACCCCCACACTCAACCCCCCACTTACACATACACACTACATACACACCCCACTCATCCCCCGCACATGCTCCCCCCACACATACACACACCCCACTCACCCTCCATATACATACATGCCCTCCACACTCACTCTCACACAGATATAGACCACACACACACTCACAAACCCCACTTGCACACCATACACTCATATACACACCACACACAGCCTACTCACACACACAAGTCCTCCCATACTCTCACACGCACCCCCCCGCCACACTCACAAACACACTCCACACTTGTACTGCTCACACCTCATCTCCTGCTTGGAGATTCCCAGTGCTTTTAGGGTAAACCAAAAAAAACCCAAACCCACTGCCGTCAAGTCGACTCCGACTCATAGCCACCCTCTATTTTATGTTGTCTGTATCAGGCGTCCCCTTATTCGACCCCAGGATACGTCACAGGACATTTGCTGATAACTCGAGAGGCATTAGGGTCCTGCAGAACACGGTTATTTATTTTAGTGATTTATTGCTTATCTTCCCACACTGGAAGATCGCGACGTATGAGATACATGGATCCGGATAGAGTAACACGTGTAACAGACCAGGGTAAGTCAACACGTTCTGGTGTTAGGGTTGCGGCTCACACATGCCCAGGTACATTCCAAACAAGACATGTTTCAACATTTCTGCCTCAGTGGATGGCTGCAGACAGCTGCTCTCAGGAAACACACTTGTCCTAGTCTCGTTAGAGTGCCTTCAAAAAAAAAGGGATACTTCTTGTGCGGTGGAAAAAAACAGCTTTGAGGTCAGGGCTAATATCAAATTTTTAGAAAAACTCAAGTGGACATCTTCCCAAATCATTAAAGCTTTGTAACAAGTCTATGGGAATCCTGCCCCATATTAAAAAAAAATTTTTTTTAGATGTATCAAGCATTTTAAGGAAGGTTGGGAAGATCTCAAAGAGGAGCCAAGAGAGCAACGGCTGCTCAGAAAGAAGGTTGAGTGACTTTTTTGGGATTCCAAAGGTGTAACCTTGATAGATTTTCTCCCAGGACACAGGATGACCGCAAGTCTCATCATGAAGAAGTTTTAAGAAAACTGAAAACACTGTTGCGTGAAAGGCCAGAAAGGTGCACTGAGGAATTTTTTTCCATCACAACAAAGTACCTGCTCATTCTTCTAGGGTAGCAAGGGCTGTTCTACGAGAACTTCATTGGAAATCCTACCCCATCTACCCTACAGCCCTGATCTTGCCCCTTTAAACCACTGCCATCAAGTCAATTTTGACTTTTCAGACTTCTTTTTGTTCCCAAAACTCAAAGGACATTTAAAAGGAACACGATTTGAGTCCCTGGAGGACGCCAGAGCTGCTGTTTTGACGTGGTGTGAACTGAAGAGCCCAGAATTCTTCAGGGAAGGGTTAGAGGAGTGGAAATGCCGCCTTCAGAAGGGTGGAGCCCTAGTCAAAAAATAGCTTCACATTCTGGCATTTTTGTTTAACAAAGGTTTCTATGATTCTGTAGCAATCCTTTCTGAGTTACCTCATATATTATCACCCCAGTTATAACACTGCGTTTTCACAGGGTCTCACTTAAGAGTGAGAAACAAGCTCAGAAACTGATTCAAGTGTGCCTGAAGACCCTCTGAGCCTGTGTCTCCCCTGCCTGGGTGGCCAGAGTTTGTTTCTAGAATCGCGGGCCAGCGACCGACGCCCAAAGGTCTCGAGGGCGCTACGAGGCTCTCCCTTGCTATACGCTGCCATGCTGGTGTCGGTACAACAGCTCATGGCAAACACAAGAGAACTCCAACAGGAGCGCTGGCACGTACCCTACCTGGGGTCCGTTTAGGTTTATTACTTAGAATATCTGACAGTTTAAGTTCAGATTAGAAAAGCAGCTTCAGAGAAATGAAGCACACAAACAAAGGCCTCTGTCTACGTAAGGGGAGTGTGCTGGGCATGGGGTAACCTGGCGTTGCTCTTTCAGGTAAGGCTGCAAAGACCCCAGCCCGGAGTCCAGCCTCAGTGGTTTCGATCTTCCGTCGACG
The DNA here is from genome assembly GCF_030014295.1 of Loxodonta africana. NCBI lineage: Eukaryota > Metazoa > Chordata > Mammalia > Proboscidea > Elephantidae > Loxodonta > Loxodonta africana. The sequence continues at coordinate 3,796,627 of NC_087347.1, read as the reverse complement.
TGAAGGCGATCCTTTTCTAGAACACTGAGCCGACAGCCTTGCCTCCTGATCACAAGGCCGAAACTCCTGCCTTGTCCTGGAAGCTTCTACGAAGGCTCTCGGTTTCATGCCCCATGCTTTCCGGCCCCTCCCCGTGGGTACTCCATGCCTGGGCACTGCCTGGCCCTGTCCTCTGACACTCTGCTGCCCACTTTCAGGGGCACCCAGAGGCTACCCCTTGCTGACTCCACTCATTCAGACGAGAAGAACTGTCCCCCATCCCACCCCGTTCTCACAGCCCTGGTTGTGTCCACTGGTTGTTTCTGTCCCCGGGACAGCAAGCATCCCACCCAGGGTGGCCGGGCACTCAGTAGTACACCATGGCTGAAGTGAAGAGGTGGTGCTGGCCCGGCCTGGTGGAGCCGTGCGTCCTTGGCCCAGCACTAACGGTGGGGGAGCTGAGACGGCCCACTGCCCACACACCCCCTCACCTGGACCCCCGGGGTAGACAATTGGGGTTTCCAGAAGACCCCAGAGTCCAGAGCTGGCCAGGTGGGGACTGAGTCTTTCTCACAACACACTTGAGAACTCAAACGCTCCCCTGGCCGGACTTTGCGGTGTGCCTCCCTCATGTTTATTGGTGAGACACCTCCAGAGACAAGGGTGCTGTTGGCCTACTGGCCTCCACGCCCCCTGCTTTTGCTGCAGCATGGAGCTATGTGTATTTATCTACTTGGCGCTAGATGGAAGCCCTGGTGGTGCAGTGGTTAAGAGCTACAGTTGCTAACCAAAAGGTTGGCAGTTCGAACTTACTAGGCGCTCCTTGGTAACCCTATGGTGCAGTCAGAATTGACAGCAATGGGTTTGGTTTTGGTTTGGCACTAGATCAGAGACCCAGGGGAGACGTGGACACGGCTGCACAGCACAGGTTGCCGGTGGCCGGTGCAGGGCCTGCAGCCACCAAGCTTTGCCTAGATGGGCCCAGCCCTGCAAGGGGAGGGTCAGAAACTGTCTTTGCCCTCCCCCACGTGCCTGGGCATCCCAGCGTGTCTACTTACATGGGCGTGCTCTCCTCTGCATGGTGTCCCGGGGGGCGGACCACCGCAAAGCCATTCTGCAAATGACCCCGAGCAGGGGGAGAAACAAGTGAGAGAGACAGGCTTTATCTCAATGTGCAAAACTGTTAAGGCCTGAACTTTTAGCAGACTCAAAACATACATGAGGGCCTGGTTTCGCCCGCATCCCTAAGAGGTTGGCTGTGAGCATTTCAGAGACCCTCTGAGCCCTTCAGTAAGAAGGCTACTGGTAGCATGGGTTCCCAGCAAAACCGCCTCGGGGAGATAAAAGGTGTATGTCCCCGAATTTACTGTCAGCTGCTGCTGAGCTCGGCACCCCACGTAAGCGTGGATGGGGTGCTCCGGCCTCCACATCCTTGGTCAGTGACCAGGAGGTGTTCACAGGGGACGCCCTCCTCAACCTGGCACCCTGGCACAGGTGGCTCAGAGGGCCAATCTGAAAGTGTCCACAGGGGACACCCCCTCCCAGATCCCGTGCCCCGGCACAGAGAGCTCAGAGGACTGATCTGGAAGTATCCATAGGGGATGCTCTCTCCCAACAGATCCAGCGCCTGGGCACATGGGGTTCAGAGGATAGAGCTGGAAGCATCCAAAGGGGACACCCCTCCTCGCCGCCAAACCCGGCACCATGGCACAGGGGGCTCAGACCACTGAGCTAGAAGTGTCCACAGGGGATGCTCTCTCTCCACAGACCCAGTGCCCTGGCACAGGGGGCTCAGAAAACTGAGCTGGAAGTGTCCACAGGGCTACCGCCTCCCACCAGACAGTCACAGGGGAGCCAGGTTCTCTTAAGAGCACCCCCGATGAAGTGGTAAAACTTACTAACTACATTAAACCTCAGCCCTTGAACACAAGTCCTTTTTTTTTTTTTTCTTTTAATATTTTTATTTTTATTGTACTTTAAGTGATAGTTTACTAATCAAGTCAGGGTCTTATACAAAAATTTATATACACCTTGCTATATACTCCTAGTTGCTCTCCCCCTAATGAGACAGCACACTCCTTCTCTCCACCCTCTATTTCTGTGTCCATTCAGTCAGCTTCTGACCCCCTCTGCCTTCTCATCTCCCCTCCAAACAGGAGCTGCCCACATAGTCTCATGTGTCTACTTGAGCCAAGAAGCTCACTCCTCACCAGTATCATTTTCTATCTTATAGTCCAGTTCAATCCCTGTCTGAAGAGTTGGCTTTGGGAATGGTTCCAGTCTTGGGCTAACAGAGGGTCTGGGGACCATGACCTCCATCCAGGGTCCTTCTAGTCTCAATCAGACCATTAAGTCTGGTCTCTTTATGAGAATTTGAGTTCTGCATCCCACTGCTCTCTTGCTCCATCAGGGATTTTCTTTTGTGTTCCCTGTTAGGAAAATCATCGGTTGTAGTCGGTCACCATCTAGTTCTTCTGGTCTCAGGCTGATGTAGTCTCTGGTTTATGTGGTCCTTTCTGTCTCTTGGGCTCATAATTACCTTGAATCTTTGGTGTTCTTCATTTTCCTCTGCTCCAGGTGGGTCGAGACCAATTGATGTATCTTAGATGGCCGCTTGCTAGTGTTTAAGACCCCAGATGCCACTTGCCAAAGTGGGATGCAGAATGTTTTCTTAATAGATTTTATTATGCCAATTGACCAAGATGTCCCCTGAAACCATGGTCCCCAGACCCCCGCCCCTGCTACTATGGCCTCTGAAGCATTCGGGTTGTTCAGGAAACGTCTTTGCTTTTGGTTAGGCCAGTTGGGCTGACCTCTCCTGTATTGGAACATGCGTCCTTTCTATACCCCACGTGAGGAGTGGGAAGGAGCAGGGCACAGCTGTGCTGCTGACCGTGCCCGGGGGAACCAAAGGGCAGCTGTGTGAGTGGTGGGCTGGGCTAGCTCCTTTTCCCAGAAGCCCCTTTTCTCTAAAGGGAGGACTGATGGATACTCCAGCCCAGGTAGCTGGACAGTTTCTCATCAACCACGTGGGCTATCACGTGGAGGAAATGGCAGGCACTGCCAGAGCTAAAATCTGAGCTTTTGGTGGAAACTAAGTCTGGGAGATGAGTGTGCCACGTGGGCTGCTGGCTGTTCCTGGTGTGTGAAGGCCTTTCTGATGGAACGGATGGTGTCCTTACCGTGGGTGGTTTTTGGTGTTGTCTAATAAAATGTGTCCAATTTGGAAGGTCTGTGTACTTCGATGGGACTTTATGTCCAAACAACCAATGCCTGATGCTACAGGATCACGCACAGTAAAGACCCATCAAGGTGCAAGCAGACCCGTGCCCTCTCCAGGGACAGGAACACGGACGTCATTGCCAGGCTTTCAGACCCCACAGGGCTGCTGGTTTCTAAGAAACTGCCAGGCGTCAAGTTTTGACGCTATGAGTCAGAATCGACTTGATGGCAATGGGTTTACCAAAGAATATCCACAATTATTTAAAAAGGTCATTAAAACCTGTGCGAAGCTGGATTTTCTTCATGCCCTTTAGCCCAAACAAGTCACAACCGAGGGCTGCAGAAGCAGGTACGAGAGGTCAGCTGCCACCTATCGTGCCAGCCTGTGTTGCTATTTGTAGATGAATTAACAAATATTCAAAAAGTTTCTCGCCAGCACTGATGATGTAGCTCATGTCACTGAAAGGCTCTGTGGGGCCTGGACAACCTCTCAGGGTGTGAGGGCTCCTGAGACTGCCATCTTTGAGAACGGCTGCGCTGGCCTACGCTCCCTTCACTGTGCGGGCAGGACAGGGCCTTCACCCTTTGTCACCGATACAGCCAGCCTCCCACCAGCCCCTCCGTGCCTGTCTGGGGAACATGGAGCAGCTGCTCCTGGGGGGGCATCCTGGCGAGGCTCCACCTGCTACAGCTGGCTGGCAGGCCCCCCATGAGGCACTGGGCTGGGCCCCTCACTCACCTTCAGCTCGCCTGTAGCCACCTTGAAGACCAGCTCCACCACACAGCCCACGGCCAGGCGGGCCGCCCCCGACGAGTGCACCTCGTTCCATATGGTGTCGCTGTCCACCTGTGGGGACAGTCGTCACGGTCAGCGTCATTCATGCCGCACAGGCAGCAGCGCAGCCCCGGCCACACTAGCCCCCAAGGCTCTGCCCAGGCCCCGCGTCTAAAATCCTAGCTTTGTGCCCTTTGCTCATTATTCCCTTTTAAAGAACAGACCCAGCCCACACCGGGGTTACTTTTTCCTTAAAAAAAAAAATAAATAAAAATAGCATATGTCAAAAACATGCTAACAGAAGGCAGGCTGACGCACCAGGGATAACATAACTTTTACCCCTGAGCATCACAAACCATGGAAGTGCCCAGCATGCTTGGAGCCAGAGTGAGACCCCAAGCTCACCCTTTCCTTCCCTCCCTCTTTTTTTTTCTAATGATCAGCAGAAGGGACGCAAGGGAACTCAGAGCCACAGGCCTCTTCAGACTGTGACTTCATTTTGTGCCGAATTTAACTGAAGCCCCAAATACCTGACAGGACAGGGAGGCAGGAATAGGGCAGGAGGGGTAGGGTGAGGGCCAGGCATGCTTTAGAAAAAGGTGATGGACCATCCGCCAGATGCTGCCCCTTCAAGCACGTGGTGTCTCCACACACACGCCCAGCTATTTGTGCTTGCCTGATTCCTAGTTTGTTTATTTTGGCACAACACATTAAAAAAGGCACTGGTCAGGGTGGCAGAGAAAGATAAGGACACTCCGTGGCCAGGTTGGGAGCCTGGGGAGCGGGGGCGAAGAGTCCAAGGGCAAAGATACAACCCCCTGCAGGCCTGTCCTTCCTGAAGGGCACCATCGTTGAGGGGTCTCACTGATCACTCGCCCTGTGTGTCTGAGACCTTCGCCTCCCAGCACCCATCGCCCAGGAGCCTGCAGCAGCATGCAGCCAGGACGCCGGCTGCCAACCCCTCCCGTGTTCCCCACAGGCACCCAGTGAGCAGACCTGCCACTTTAAAGAGGGCTGATCGTTACGTGGGGAGGGACAGATTCATGAGAGGCAGTCTGGAAGGTTCATCTTCAAAGCAAGATGATTTGAAATAAATTTACGAGGGGCTCAAGCCATTTCCTGGAGGGTGTTACTCTATGGGGTTATACCTCTCAGCCACCAAATCTCTACTTTTGTTAAATAGTTTCCAAATGTCAGAGGAACCTCTCTGTTACGCCTGCTCAGCAGCCATCAACATCTAGCATTTAAAAGACGGTTTCCATTCTCAGTAACAGCCCACTGCTGCTCAATAAAGTGGCTGGAGAACTGCAAATACCCCAGGCCACGAGGGGCACTGGTCGTGTATCACAGTGACAGGTTGCTCAGCGGGGAGACGTGATCGCTAGTCCAGGGTGGCGCTCCTGGAGTGGGAGCCTGGCCAGAGTTGGGGCTTCTAGAAGATTCCACCGGCTACCCTGGCTTCCAAGGGGACAGTGTCCTGGGTGGCCAGGCCCCGGGGCTGCACATGTGGGGCCTTGAAAGACAGTTTGGGCAAAACAAAAACCCACAGCCATCCTGGCAATCCTGATTCATGGCGACCCAGGCGTTTTAGAGCAGAACTGTGTTCCTCAGGGTTTTCAGTGGGTGTGATCTGCAGGCACAACAGTTAAGCCTTTGAACCCACCCAGCAGCTCCATGGGTGACAGACCTGGCGATCTGCTTCCATAAAGATCACAGCCTAGGAGAGCCTATGGGGCAGTTCTACTCTGTCCTACAGGGTTGCTGTGAGTCAGAATTGATTTGATGGCACCCAGCAACAATAACCTTTAGGAAGTAGATTCCCAGGCCTTTCTTCCAAGTATCCTCTTGTGAACGCAAACCTCCAACCTTCGGGTTAGTAGCTGAGTGCCAGGACTCCCGATTCAGAGATCACTTCTCTTCAGCATGTGGTTATTTGGGTTTTAGAACTCAGAGGTCATGAAGGGAGGGAAAATGGACCAACATCGCTGAGTGTGCCCAGAATGGCCTCCAATCTGCTGGCCCGGTGCCCATGCTCAGGGCCTCTGGGCTGCTCCCCCAGCTGTTCAGGCGGCCTCACAGCCGCACAGAGCGGAGGGGATGGAGCCCTACCCACTTTGGGGCCCCAAGTGGTCAATGTCCTGGAGAGCTCCAGCCCTCGTCCCGCTGCTGGGCTGCCAGCCCCTGGTGTGGGCCTCAAGCGGTCAGTGGTCCTGGAGCCCTGAAGAAGCATGAGGTCTGGTGGGAGCGTGGCTGGGGTGCGGCGGTTGTTGACTTAGAGCAGGTTGCGCAGTCAGGAGCACAAAGAGGTGCTGGACGGGGGCGCCGGCCCCCTCGGGCCGTCTACGGTCCAGACAGGAAAAGCTGAGGGCGAGCACGTGGAGGGTTCTGATGGGGTTCAGACTCGCCACCCCGAGCTGGGACAGTCCTGGCCAGGCCCAGCCTGAGGCAGGGAGCAGGGAGGTGCGCAGGTCCAGGTTCACCCAGCATCCAGCTCAGGGTGACTGCTCTGGGTAGGACCTGTCCCAGGTGATGGCTTCTTCCTCACTAATTAGGAGATGAGACCCAAGTTCCCAAAGCTCCAATCCACAACTTCAGCACTGACTCCAAGGAGAAGTGGACAGCCCTTCTGTGCCTGCTTTCTCCCCACCCAAGGGTCACATTTGACTCACTCTGTGCCAGCACTTTAGCTCAACTGTCTGCTCTGCTCTTCCCAACAGCAAAGGGATGGTGTGGCCTTAGAAAGAGACACTGAGCGGACAGTGTGGCCTTGGAAGGAGACAAGGAGGGGATGGTGTGGCTTTGGAAGGAGACATGGAGGGGACGGTGTGGCCTTGGAAGGAGGCAGCGAGGGGACGGTGTGGCCTTGGAAGCAGACAGTGAGGGGACAGTGTGGCCTTGGAAGGAGACAGTGAGGGGACGGTATGACCTTGGAAGGAGACAGTGAGCGGACAGTGTGGACTTGGAAGGAGATGCTGAGGGGACGGTGTGGCCCTGAAAGGAGACAGCAAGGGGACGGTGTGGCCCTGGAAGGAGACAGCGAGGGGACGGTGTGGCTTTGGAAGGAGACATGGAGGGGATGGTATGGCCTTGGAAGGAGACACGGAAGGGATGGTGTGGCCTTGGAAGGAGACAGCGAGGGACAGTGTGGCCTTGGAAGGAGACACAGAGGGGACGGTGTGGCTTTGGAAGGGAGACATGGAGGGGACGGTATGGCCTTGGAAGGAGACACGGAAGGGATGGTGCGGCCTTGGAAGGAGACAGTAAGGGACAGTGTGGCCTTGGAAGGGGACACAGAAGGGCTGTGCTGTCCCTGAGGTCACCGCTGGAAAACAGCAGTGTCAGGGCCAGGTGGGCTTGTGACCCTCAGTGCTGTGTCTCCCATCTGAGGTCACTGTGAAAACAGCTGAAAGAAAGGAACGTCCATAGTGCCCTGCGATCACCATCCACAGACTCTGAAGGCTCCCTCCAGTCCACGCTGTCTTCCGAAGGAGCTGTACCCGACAGCACGTGGTGCCTCCGCCTGGAGGGCAACCTGGCCAGCCAGCAGGGCCTGCAACCTGGGGGTGATGCTGGAGGGGGGCTGCAGAGGCTCAGGCCCCCAGGCCTGAGTTAGTGTTTAGCTTTCATTTGCAAATTATAAATTCTGCCTTGAATGGCACGCTGGCTGCGGGGCAGTATAAACCCAAACCTTTTCAAGTATGGCCAAAAATTTGCCTGGAATTAAGAGATTGGAGCCCATTTACAACACAAAATAAAACAACTTGTGGCCTGCCTGGCGGCGCAGGGCTAACTGCCGCCTATTCTCCTTCTGATGGGATAATTTTCAAAGCGGGGATTCTGTAAAGACTCAGGAAGAAAACAATTTTGTTTCATTTCCATAACAGACTCCAGATCCTGAGCTTCGCCCGATGTGTAATTACGCACAAACGCTGCTGTGCAGGTTCAAGCCCGCGACTTTGTTGTCCGAGCGTCCGGCCGGCCTTGCCGCCTGTGGTTTCCAGTGTTTTGGGGCCTGCAGGACGGTGACGGGCAGCAGGCTGGCTCGGGGCAGGCCTGGCCTCCCCTTCAAATCGCGATTCTCTGTTCTTGTGCTCCCCCTCCTATCCCTCCGTTTCATCAAGAGGATCAGCACAGGGAAACCCTTCTTTATTCACGTGCGGCTGACTGTCGGGCCTGACCTCCCAGGAGGGTGTCAACACGGGAGCCCTTCCTAGTGCACACCCGTGCCTGGGAAGGCCTGTCAAATCCCCTAAACTGTTTAACCGACAAGGTCATGTCCCCCCACAAGAGAGAGAAGCATGCACAGCCCAGCTCGTGGCTCATACCTCCATGTGCTCCGTAAATGCTCCACACTGGGAAGTGGGTGCACAATAAATGGTCCTTCTGAAGGACACACAACTGAGAGGTGAGCAGACTGCTGCTCCTAGGTGGGGAGGAGGTGCCAGCGGCCGCTGCGGGCGCAAGGTGAGCCTCAAGGGACACATCCCCCAGGAAAGGCCTGTGAGTTCCAGGCTCTAAGCCGCTGTGCGCGCACACGCTTTGAAGCACACATGTGGAGCTTGGCAGCTGCCCCCCATCCCCGCTTACGGAAAACACCTGGTAGCAATTACCCCCTCTATAGAGGGCAGGGGGCGATTCTGTGATTGCTGAGGCCCAGAGAACAAACAGAACGACATTTACACATTAAAGTGATACTCACCCCAACACCACCACAGGGGAGCCGCACAAACACAGAGGTGAGGGAGCCTGTGGGGAGAGGGACGGTCAGCGGCCAGGTGGTCAGAAGTCAGGCCGATAGCCCAGCCTGCCCAGACCCGCTGGAGCACAGACTCGAGTGGAACACTCGATGGCTCTGGGTGTTGAGAGTGGGAGGTGAGGAACATGTCCAAGGGCTGAGGGTGCAAGCTGGGGCCAGGCCCATCCACGGGTGATTGATGCAGGTTATCCGTGGCCAGCAGCCAGCGTTTATGGCCGAACTCGGGTGCAGAGGCCTGGCATCCTCTCTGGCCAAAACCTGGCCTCCCAAGAACTGCATATCCAGGCAGCAGCCCACTGCAGGGGGCAGGGACTGAGCCCCAGGGTGGGCTTAGCCCCAGCCCTGACTGGCTGTAGCCTTCACACCTTCACAGGAACAAACCCCAGGCTCCTGAGAGGCTGTGGGAGACCAAGTCTCTTCTTCCACAGAATTGTCCCAGCTACCCTGGAGCTTTGCGTGTAGCTCCAAGCATGGGTCCAAGCCCGGGTGTTCCCAATGGCCCCTTCAGCTTTGAGTAAGGCAGAGACCCAGAACCCTGACCGCCTCTCTGGAATGTTCCCATCCATGCTGTGTTCTCTAGGACCGCACGCAGCCACAGGGGTTGGAGTGGGCCAGCGAGGGGTTCCCCAAGAAGCCCACCCTCCATGGAGGTCATGCTGCTCCAGCGACAGGGCACCCACCAAGGAATGACTCTCCTTGAACCTGGGGCCTCAGCTGCCTGGAATATTACCCCCAGCATGAGAGACACTGACCATGGCCCGTGGTGGGACAAAGCCTTGACCAGTGGAGTCAACCCCGCCCCCCTGAATTAGCTAGCTGGACTCGCATCAGAGAGTCGCGTCTGCAGTTGACGGAGAAGTATCGACTCTATCCATGCTCTCTTTCCTGAGCACGCCTTGCAATTCTCCTGGCCCAGATCCACATCTCTTTCTAAAATGGCAAAGTCTGTCCCCAGTTCAGCCCAACACTGTCACTGATCTTGAAGGGCTGGTGTGGCTGACCCACCACTGAGATCCGTTTTCGTTCCAGTGTTCTGAGCTTGAACTTCCAAGAGTGGAGGACAGGCTCAGGCTTGCTGACTTGGGGATGCACTGGGTATCTAAGCTTCAATTCTGAACTAGGTTTGTGGCACATTGTTCACATTGTCAAAAACAAGAAAAAGGGAGAGAAATTCAACACAAGGTGTTCTTAGGGGAGAAGTATCAGTGGGTGGGGCTTTTCTCCCAGTCAAGCAAGCAATCAATCAATTGACTGCCTGCTCAGCCCTGGGAGGTGGTCCAGAGGCCTCACTCCTCAGTTCACCACCAGCAGCATGGCCCCTCGGAGGCCCCTCTCATTGTTGGTTCTATGCTTGTTGAAATGTTCATTCCATCATCTTCACACATCCCACTCAGGTCTCCTAGAGGCACCCATGTTAGTGTTGTTAGGTGCTGTGGAGTCGGTTCTGACCTGTAGTGCACCTATGTACAATAGAATGAAACACTGCCCGTCCTGTGCCATCCTCACAATCATTGTTATGTTTGAGCCCATTGTTGCAGCCACTGTGTCAAGCCACCTCTTTAAGAGTCTTCCTCTTTTTTGCTAACCCTCAACTTTACCAAGCATGATGTCCTTCTCCAGGACCTGATCCCTCCTAACATACATGTCAGTTTGTCTTGCTGTGGTGGCTTGTGTGTTACTGTGATGCTGGAAGCTACGCCACCAGTATTTCAAATACCAGCAGAGTAGCTCACAGTGCCCAGGTTTCAGTGGAACTTCCAGACAAAGACAGACTAAGAAGAAGGACCTGGCAGACTACTTCTGAAAAAATTGGTCAGTGAAAATCTTATGAAGAGCAGCAGAACACCGTCCGGTATGGTGCTGGAACGAGCCCCTCAGGAAGGAGGCACTCAAAATACGACTGGGGAAGAGCTGCTTCCTCAAAGCTGAGCTGACTTTAATGACAGGGACTCAAGCTTATGGGACCTTCATTTGCTGAGGTGGCATGACTCAAAATGAGAAGAAATAGCTGCAAACATCCATTAATAATCGGAACCCGGAACGTATGAAGTATGAATCTAGGAAAACTGAAAGTTGTCAAAAAATGAAATGGAATGCATAAATACCAATATCCTAGGCATCAGTGAGCTGAAAAGGACTGGTCTTGGCCATTTTGAATCAGGCAATCATATGGTCTCCTATGCCAGGAATGACAAACTGAAGAGGACTACGTCACATTCATTGCTGAAAAGAACATTTCAAGATCTATCGTAAAGTACAGTGCTGTCAGTCAGTGATAGGATAATATCTATATGCCTACAAGGAAGATCGACTGATACGGCTATTATTCAAATTTACGCACCAACCACCAATGCCAAACATGAAGAAACTGAAGATTTTTACCAACTTCTGCAGTCTGAAATTGATCAAACATGCAATCAGGATGCATTGATAATTACTGGTGATTGGAATGCAAAAGCTGGAGACAAAGAAGAACGGTTGGCAGCTGGAAAATAGGGCCTTGGTGATAGGAAGGACGCCAGAGATCACATGATAGAATTTTGTCAGACCAACATCTTCTATATTGCAAAGACCTGTCTTCACCAACATAAACAGCAACTATACACATGGACCTCGCCAGATGGAACACACAGGAATCAAATCACCTCCATTTGTGGAAAGTGACAATGGTGAAGCTCAGTATCATCAGTCAGAACAAGGCCAGGGGCTGACTGTGGAACAGACCATTAATCGCTCATATATAATTTCAAGTTGAAGCTGAAGAAAATTAGAACAAGTCCACAAGAGCCAAAATATGACCTTGAGTATATCCCATCTGAATTTAGAGACCATCTCAAAAACAGATTTGATGCATTGAACCCTAATGACCCAAGACCAGACTAGTTGTGGAATGATATCAAGGACATCACAAATGAAGAAAGAAAAGGGTCGTTAAAAAGATAGGAAAGAAAGAAAAGACCAAAATAAATATCAGGAAAGGCTCTGAAACGTACTCTTAAATGTAGAGTAACTAATGTGAATGGAAGAAATGAAGAAATAAAAGAGATGAACAGAAGATTTCAAAGGGTGGCTCAAGAAGACAAAGTTTTATAATGTCATGTGCAAAGGCCTGGAATTAGAGAACCCAAAGGGAAGAGCATGCTGAGCATTTCTCAAGCTGAAAGAAATGAAGACAAAATCAACCCTTCCAGCAATAGTGGAAGATTCTACAGGCAAACTATCGAACCATGCAGGAAACATCCAAAGGAGATGGAAGGAATACAGAGTTACTGTACCAAAAAGAATTGGTCAACAGTCAACCATCTTGGGAGGCAGCCTATGATGAAAAATGGATGGTATTGCAGGAAGGGGTCCAAGTTGCATTGAAGGCAATGACGAAATTGAGACGTTTCAACAAAAAGCGATGCAGCCCTGGAGGTGCTTAATAGTAAATATCAAGAAATTTGGAAGACAACTTCCTGGCCAAACGACTGGAAGAGATCCGTATTTGTGCCCACTCTAAAAAAAGGTGATCCAACAGAATGTGGAAATTATCAAACGATATCATTAATATCACACACAAGTAAAATTTTGCTGAAGATCATTCAAAAGTGGTTGCAGCAGTACATTGACAGGGAACTGCCAGAAATTCAAGCTGTGACTCAGAAGAGGGTGTGGAACAAGGGATATCATTGCTGATGTCACATGGATCTTGGCTGAAAGCAGAGAATACCAGAAATGTTTACTTGTGTTTTATTTACTATGCAAAGGCACTCGACTGTGTGAATCATAACAAATTATGGATAACACTGTGAAGAGAGGGAATTCCAGAACCCTCAACTGCGCTCGTGAGGAACCTGTCCTTAGACCAAGAGGCAATCGTTAAAGTCAGGAAAGGTATGTGTCAGAATTGTATCCTTTCCCCATACCTATTCAATCTGCATGCTGAGCAAATAATCCAAGAAGCTGGACTATACGAAGAAGAACAAGGCATCAGGACTGGAGGATGGCTCATTAACCACCTGTGATATGCAGATGACACAACCTTGCTTGCTGAAAGTAAAGAGGACTCGAAGCACTTACTGACGAAGATGAAAGACTACAGCCTTCAGTATAGATTACACCTCAATGTAAAGAAAACGAAAATCCTCATAACTGACCAATTAGCAACATCATGATAAATGGAGAAAAAACTTAAGTTATCAAGGACTTCATATTACTTGTACCCAAAATCAACATCCATGGGAGCAGCAGTCAAGAAATCAAAGGACATATTGCATTGGGCAGATATGCTGCTAAAGAGCTCTTAAGTGTTAAAAAGCAAAGATGTCACCTTGAAGACTAAGGTACGTCTGACCCAAGCCATGATATTTTCACCTGCCCCATATGCATGCGAAAGCTGGACAAGGAATGAGGAAGACTGAGGATCATTCTGAACCACGGTGTCGGGGAAGCATACTGCATACACCGTGGACTCCCAGAAGAAGGAACAGGTCTGTCTTGAAGAAGCACAGCCAGGGTGCTCCTCAGAGCTGACTTCCTCTCCCGTACTTCGCACCTGACGTTGGTTTGTGTTTATTTCGTTGGCTGAGTGTACTTTGTTTTGTGTGTGTGTGTTTACATTACTGATATAAATCATTCTATTTCCTTTTTCTTTTCCGCTAGGCCTGTGCTTAAAACCTGTTCGTGTCACTACAAGGACAGCTACTGTATTCCCTTCTCACCACGAGGCCTGTGTTCAGGTTTCTGAAGGCTGTCCTCACCACACAACTATACCGCCGTCAGCATTCACATCTCAGACACGGTATGTGCTCGTGATCGTCTCAGATGGTGCTAACCTAACTCTGATCAGGTGTTTAAACTGTGACTTCCTCTCTTCTTTTAACTGAATCCACACGCTTTTATGCTATATGCAAAAAAACTTAACTTCTTAATGTGGTCCAAGTTGGACTAAGGAACCTGCTAAGGCGGGCCTAAGTCCCCAGGTGTGTGGGGTCTCGTGGGGGCCTCATGGTGAGCCTCTTTCCGTCTGAGATGCAGACTTGAGGTGGGTTGCTACACTCAGCCAGCCCTGGGGTCTACTGAGGAAAAAGCCTCCATTCTGGCCCGCCCCGTACCTGGAGCAGTGTGAGCTGTGTGGAACGTGGATGCTGGCCCAGTCCAACCCCTGACATGACACGGATAGGAACATTCTGAAGAGGTCCCAGGGTTCTGGGCCTCTCCACCTTGCTCATAGCTGGGGGGGTGCCCAGGGGCTCCAGTGGAGCCGGGAGGAGGCAAGGATGCCAAAGCTTGATGGCAGGACCCACATGTGGCCATGTCCCCGCCTGGCACAGGGCCTGGTGCAGAGACCTGTTATAATTTCTGCATGCTTTGACAGGAGACAGGATGCCCATGCTGTCCCCGCTGTCACGGGGCAGCTGTAGTGTGGTGATTTCCGAAACCCTCTCTGCTCCCGCTGGCTGGTGCTTAGGAAAGAGCCAGCAAAAGCAGTGACCTTAGGATCAAGGCTGATCTGAGATTATCCCAGGAAGGAAGAGCCATAGGAAGACACCTCGCCCTGTGTCTGTGCCCCGTGGGGGCGGCACATACCCCCAGGAGCCTGCCCTGCCCCCAGGAACCTGTATCCCGCCCTGAGGAGCCAGCCCACCCCAAGGAGTTGGCCTTGCTCCCAGGAGCCTGTGTCCCTGCCCCCAGACCCTGTGTCTATGCCCCCAGGACCCTGTGTCTGTGCCCCCAGGAGACCTGTGTCTGTGGCCGTAGAAGGCCGTTGTCTGTGCCCCCAGGAGCCTGTATCTGTGCCCCCAGGAGCCTGTATCTGCGCCCCCAGGAGCCTGTGTCTGTGCCCCAAGGAGCCTGTGTCTGTGCCCCAGGACCCTGTGTCTGTGCCCCCAGGAGACCTGTGTCTGTGGCTACAGAAGGCCGTGTCTGTGCCCCCAGGAGCCTGTATCTGTGCCCCAGAAGCCTGTGTCCCTGTCTCCAGGAGCCCTGTGTCTGTGCCCCCAGGACCCTGTGCCTGTGCCCCAGGACCCTGTGCCTGTGCCCCCAGGAGCCTGTATCTGTGCCCCAGAAGCCTGTGTCCCCAGAACCCCGTGTCTGTGCCCCAGGACCCTGTGTCTGTGCCCCCAGGATCCTGTGTCCCCCGCCCCCAAGAGCCCTGTGTCTGTGCCCCCGGAGCCCTGTGTCCCTACCCTGAGGAGCTGGCCCTACTCCCAGGAGCCCTGTGTCCTTGCCCCCAGGAACCTGCCCGCCTCAGCACAGCTGGTTCTGGGCAGGAGATGCCCTGGTGGGGAAGTTCCAGAGCCTGCAAAAGCCCACTCCGAGGAGCCAGAGACAGAGGGGTGGTCCCCGGGGAGCATGGGGCTCCTCACCTGCAGTGACCATCATAGCTCTCTCTTGCTGTGCCCCCACGTGCCTTAAAGCTCAATGAAGAGCCCCAGCAGGTGGCAGACAGGCTAGGTGCTGGGCCGGGGGCCCGAGTGCCCCAAATGGAGTACTTTACACCAGGGGTTCTCAGCACATGCCCCCAACACCCTGACACAGATGCTGTCGGAGACTGGGGGTGGCTAATGTGGATTCTGAGGTCTCCTCTTCCCCCCTCACTCCACGACAGGACGTGGGAACCAGGTGGAAGGCCCCCCAGCCCATGCCGGCCTGCGCAGAGCCTGGAGCGTGCACACAGCTGTAGCGGCCACAGGGAGCTGAGGGCCGGGCTGGCCTCTTGTCACCGCCCCTGAGGGGCCTCGAGTGCACAGGTGGAGACACAGTGCTCCCAGCATAGCGTTGGCGACTCCACACCCAGAAGCAGGGAAGGCCTTGAAATACCTAGAAGTTTCTTACTGTCCAGTTTCTGGCGGTTGAGGGGATTGGTGCCGTAAAGCAGCGCGTGGGCCTCTGAGTGCACCGTCTGCAGCTCCTCCAGCGTGGCCTTGCGGCCACGGATGCACTGTAGGGACAGAATGGGCTGTCACACACCTGCCGGTGACATGACTCCTTCCTGAGCCCCCGCCCGAGAGAAACCTGGCCTCAGTTGTCAACACGTGCAAGCTCGTTGGCTGTCTCAAAATAACAATCAGACACTACCCGGAGCAATACTTCAAAAGCATTTTAGAGTTTAGACTTCAGTGGCTCTGAGGGACATCAGAAAAGGTAGCTCCAACCTTCCACACCTTCCCCTCCTCCGTCACACAGGACCTCATCCCAGACGGTCATTCTCCTTTCCAATGGCCGGGTCGGGTCCTACAACAGATGACTGGCCAACGGCAGTGTGAGCTGTTTCCCTCTCTTCCAGTTGCACGTTAGGGATCTAGAACTTCCGCCCCGAGTGTGGCCATGCTCGGACAGTGCTCCTCCCTGCGGATCTGTGGGCAGGACACCTCGGACGGCCTCAGGCGGCCCCCTGGGCCCTACCACAGCATGCTCTGCTCTGAGGACTCCTCCTGGCCTGACTCCTACGACCTGCTCAGACCTGCCCCAGAAATTCACAGAAACTACAAATCTTTTCTTGAACGATACTTGTTTAGCCTTTTAAGGGGCAGTAGCCAGGACATGAGACGAAGCTAGCAGTGGACGTGAACGTGGATTCCTGAGAATGGAGGCCCTTGTGCCCTGGGGGTGGTTGTGTGCATGCTGGGGTGGGAGCAGAGGTGGGGGACCTTGCGTGCACTCTGGGGTGGAACCAGAGACCAGGGGCGGGGGTCCTTGAGTGCGCTCCGGGGTGGGACCAGAGATGACAGGTGGGGGTCCTTGAGTGCGCTCCGGGGTGGGACCAGAGATGACAGGTGGGGGTCCTTGAGTGCGCTCCGGGGTGGGACCAGAGATGACAGGTGGGGTCCTTGAGTGCGCTCCGGGGTGGGACCAGAGATGACAGGTGGGGGTCCTTGAGTGCCCTCTGGGGTGGGACCAGAGATGACAGGTGGGGGTCCTTGAGTGCGCTCTGGGGTGGGACCAGAGATGACAGGTGGGGGTCCTTGAGTGCCCTCTGGGCAGGACCAGAGACTGCGGTGCAGCTGGCACCCTCTCCCCACCACCAGCCTCCAATGAGCTCGGTTTTCACACCTGTCAAGGAAGCATGGGACAAGATACTCTGCAGTGTGCTACTGGCATCCTGCCCTGGGGCTGGCCTCAGGCCATGCAAGCCTGGGGACACTGGACATGTGTCTTTCCTGAGAGGCGCTCTGTGGTCAGAGACTTGTCATACACAAGTGCCCACTTGTGGAATCGGGAGGGTAGGGACAGGGAGCCGTTGTGATGCCCTCTGCTCTGGGAAAGGAGGCTGAGAGGGGACTACTTCCCTTGTGGGGAGAGGGCTAAAGGGCAGGCAGGATGTCTGTGTGGGGCCTGTATGTATGTCCTGGGACTCTCCGGCAGTGCTGGGTAGCTCAGGGGCCACATGGGGTCAGGAGGGACAGGTGAACAATGTGGGCTTGGGGTGGAGGGCGAGCATGGCCCTGGAGGCTACGTGGGCTCTCCCACTTAAAGGCCAAAGTGCAGGATGAGAGTCTGAGTCAGACCAAAGGAGGAACTGATGAAATCATAGTGACAATGGGGCACCAGGGAAAAGTGTAAGAAACCCACCCTTAGGAATATGCAAAGTGAGAGCG
Organism: Loxodonta africana; assembly: GCF_030014295.1. Lineage (NCBI taxonomy): Eukaryota > Metazoa > Chordata > Mammalia > Proboscidea > Elephantidae > Loxodonta > Loxodonta africana. The sequence continues at coordinate 3,779,313 of NC_087347.1, read as the reverse complement.
GAAGACACAGGGCTGAACTGATGACGTTGGGGACATAAGACCACTTAGACTTGTCCAAGTGTCATGCTGCCTGCCTTTCCCCCGGAGGCCATCTCCTAACTATCTCAGTCTCCCTTGAATTCCTGGAACGAAATGCATGCGGGCACCTCCTCGTGCCTACAAACTCACAGCAGGAGGACATAGCTGAGGTAGCTTTGACCTTCCTGGTGCGTCTGACCTCTCCCCATCCCAGCCCCCCTTTCCTGATAGCCACGCCTGTCTGCCAGAGGAAACCCCACTAGGCTCCATCTGGGGGCATCGTGGATCCTGTGAGAGGCCATGGAATCCTGAACCCAGGAGGAGACCTGCAGCCCCGCCCGTAGGGCCAGCCTCGAACACGCTGGGGCTGGGCACGTGATGTCCACTGGGCGCGCTCAGGGCTTCCCAGGGTGGTGCAGGGGACAGTGCCCGGGGTGGGAACAGGAGGAAGGGCAGCTCAGAACAGGGACACTTTTGCTCCCGGGCTCCAGAGCCCCCTGGAGGTGCCCGGGGAAGGAGGAGGAGGAGGAACAGGGAAGGCTTACTGAGGCTCAGGCTTCTGCCAGGATGATGCTGCCCCCCAGTGGTGAATCCAGCTCCGACTGGAGCCCTAGGCCGGTTTCTGGGAGCTTCCCCACCCGACCTGCCCAGGAGCCCTTTGTGGGAGTGCACTCAGGAGAGTCCTGGACCAGGCTGTGTGCCTTCCCCTCCAAAAACTATTCCCAACAACATGACGGTGAAGGAAGCGGACGACCGTAAACGGGCTGATGGGGCTCCTAGCTTCTAAAGTCCAAGCAGGGAGATGCCCAGGGAGTTTCTGAGTGGCTCCTGGAGCCTTGCAGTGCAGAGCCCGGTCACCCTCCATACCTGCCCCCCTGCCGCAGCAGCCCACGACATCCCAGCTGTGAGGCAGCTGTCTGAGGATGGGACGGGCCCCTGGCCGCTCTGACAGCAGAGCCCATCGCCCTGTCTCTGGTTTTGGGAGACAATATGGGAGAGGGGAGGGGTTCAGAAGGGCCCCCACATGTTGGCCTTGAGGTGGACACCATGGTCCCAGAGCGCTCCCGGGAGGCGGCCACCGTCAGCCCGCTACAGACGGGGAGACTGAGCCCCCCCTATGGCACAGGCTCCCAGGGCCGGTACTGGCCTCCTCTCTCCACACTGTATCAGCGGGGTCTGGGGCTGGCCCAACACCAGCATGGGCGCTCCCCCCTCCTGAGGGCTTGGGATCCCTAGTGGTCCCCAGGCCCCAGGGCACCCACAGAACATGGTCCCCAGCCCCATGGGGAGGACAGAGAAACCTCAGAGTGTCATTCTGCTGACTTTTTCTGCCCTCACAGCAAAATCCTGCTCCAGATGAGCCCCCAGCCATGTTCAGAGCAGAGTGGATCCTCAGCCCTGGTTAGGCAGAGGTGGAATCTTGTTGTTTGCAAGCAACCGTGGTTATTACTGTGGCCAGACAGCCATGGGACGGAAGACCAGCTGGGCACATGGTCTCCAGAATCTTCTCAAATGAGCTCAGAGCAGAGTGAACCAAATTCAAACCAAACTGAAACCACGGCCCACAATTCAACCCCAACAGGGCAGCTTCCACCTTGAGAAAGAACGTCCACGCTGAGGCCTCTGCTCACGCTCTCCGAGAAGGTTTTGAAACGTTGAAGTAACAGGGTATCCAATAAAAAGCCAGCACAGCCCAGGAGCCATGGTCCAATTCTCCCCATGGGTCTCCAAATCCCACCATTGCTGAAGGTCCAGAGGCAGCCTGACTGGGCGCCAGGCAGTGAGAGGGGATAGGACAGGGGCCGTTCTGCGGGGAGGGGCTGGAAGGGCTGCAGAAGCAGCCAGGGAGTAGCATGCGGACACGGTGCAGCCTTTAGGGAACCGGCCACCTCTCATAGCCCTCATCCCCACACCCTTCTTCCCAGCAGGCGCCCAGCAGTGTGACCAGCAGTCTCCATCCACCCGCAGGGGGCACCTTACCTCACACTGGCTGTGGGGGCCTCCACCCTCACCCACCCTCCTTACCTCACACTGGCTGCGGAGGCCGGTCTCCTGCAGACGTGACCAGATGCTCTGGATGCGGCCGGCGTGCTCGGGATGGCTGTTGGTGTTCCCGCAGGTGCACTGGTGCTTCAACATCAGCGTGTCGTACACGAGGCCTGCAGGCACACGGAGGGTCAGTGCAGGGCCGTGGTGGGGCTTGTGCAGGCATGTAACCGCTGTCCCACTGACCATTCTGAGGAATCACAGAGTCGCGGAGCCCTTCATGGTCAGCATGGCACAGGTGAAGGGGTGAGGGTGGGCCAGCCCGATGCTCCCCTTCGCAACCTGAGCCTACCACAAGGGCGGTGGCAGCAGGGCCATGCAGGGGGCCCTGGGAGCACGTGGAGGAGGCAGGCAGGACACTGGGACTCCATGCTGCAGAGGATGGCCAACATTCGGAGACCAGAGGCTGGTCCTGCAAACATCCCAGTCTCTCTGGTCACAGGTCAGCCCACTCAAGCTGAGCTGGTAAACCAGGAACCATCCAGGCCCTCTGAGGGTCAAAGGGAAGGCAAGACCCAGTTCCTGTCTAGAGGCCCCCCAGGTAGCACGCAAGGTGAGGGCGCACACCTGCTCATCTGATCAGCATGGAGAGGAGTACCAACAGTGCTAGTGCCAGCACAGGGCCCTGATGCTCGTCAGCAGAGGGCAGCGTGCTGGCGGTGTGGGGACTATGCTCTGGAGGGGCCTGGGGTCTCGGGGAGGAGGTGGGCTTCTGTGAGTGGGTGGTGGGAGGGAGCTGCCCAGCTCAACATTGCCGAGGGCTGCCCCAGGGTCGCCGGCCCCTCCTGCAGCACTGGGACCCGCTCGCCTGACCCTTCCCTCTGCATGAACACAGGCTCGCAGAGCCCACAGCCCTCCACCACCCCAAGTGAGAGACAAGGCCCACAAGGCTGCCGCAGTGAAGCTGGACAGGGAAATCCACAGCCCCCACAAGGCCCATCTGCACCCCTGACCCGTGCCCCCCACAAGGCCCACCCACACCCCCCATGCCCAGCAAGAGGCAGTGCACTACCTGTCGTGAAGCGCGGCTTGGCGGGGGGCTCCTGCACAGACATGGGGAAGGTGGCAGACGCCGGGGAGGACTGCGCCCGGGACAGGGGCCGGTGGCCACCGAAGGACACAGGGATGCCAGCCGCCTCCATGGACGCCTGGTAGTTCCTAAGCTGGTGGATCCTCTGCTGCTCCAGGAGGAGGGCTTGCTGGGGGTGGGGGGGGGGGGGAAGAACTGAAAGAGGCGCTCTGCTGCATCAGTGTCATTTCACACCTCGAGGATTAAGGGTTATCTGTATCCTTTTCTTGCAAATCATCCATCCACCAACCCACTCACCCATCTACCCACACATCCATCTGCCCACACTTCTACCCATCATCTATCCATCCACCCACCCACCCATCTATCCATCCATCCATCCACTCAACCATCCACTCACCTACCTACCCACCCACTCACCCATCTACCCACACTTCTACCCATCATCTACCCACCCACCCATCCAGCCACACACCCACCCATCTATCCATCCATCCATCCACTCACCTACCTACCCACCCATCTATCCATCCATCCACTCACCCACCCACCCATCTATCCATCCACTCACCCGTCCATCCACCCACCTATCATCCATCCGTCCGTCCGTCCGTCCGTCCACCCACCCATCTGCCCACACTTCTATCCATCATCTACCCATCATCCATCTACCCACCCGTCTGTCTGTCCGTCCGTCCGTCCACCCATCATCCGTCCATCCATCCATCCCTGAGTGCACAGGAGTATGGCCCCATACATCCTGGACAGCCAGCTGAGGCAGGGCCACTAGAGGGTCAGAAGGAGCCTCCAGCTGGCAGGCGGCCTGTCCTGCACCTCCATGTGCCCAGGGCACAGGTCTCCAGGGTGTGCAGTGATATGGGAAATGCTCGCCCCCCATGCCAGGCTTTGAAGGGGTCCAAGCAGAGAACAGGCACACAGCCCGTGCCTTCAGGGAACCTACATTCTAGTGGGAAGACGGATTCTCAGTGAAGACTTGGGTGACAGGCTTCCTAATGTCAACGTGGAAAGGGCCCAGTCAGAGTTCAGGAGGGCCAGATCCAGCTGGGGCATCTCTGAGGAGGAGTGGAGCATGGAGGAGCAGTCCTAGCTGGTAATGGGGGGGGGGGGGGGGGGGCGGTGGAGGGTGTTCCTGGCAGAGGGCAGGGCAGTGGGGGGAAGGTGGGGAGGGGACAGTCCACCAATGGCTGGGAGCCAGCACATGGGAAGTTAGGCCGAAGCCAGCCTGGTGGGCTGAGAGCACTGGGCATGCAAGGGGACCCGGGCTCACGGGGCTGCACGCAGAGACACCATGTGGCCCTGTGGCCACCCATCAGGCTCTCCTGGATGCTCTTGACCAACAGCTGTACTTCATCTGCTGCCAGACATGTGAGTGGGAAAGCATATCTTAGAAGCAGGAATGCTAACTTTGTTTCACTTGCAAACTGCTCCCTCTCCGGCCCGTTCTTATTGCACGTGCTTGGGCCAGGAGAGGATGAGCTCTACAGAAGTCGACACGTGCCACTCAGGTTCTAACACTGGGCCACCTCTGCGACAAGGTCACCTCAGGGATAGGGCCACCTCAGGGCCAGGGCCACCTCAGGGCCAGGGCCACAGCCACTTCTGGGGCTGGGGCCACTTCTGGGACTGGGCAATCTCTGGGACTAGAGCCGGGCAGCAAGTAGGGTCACGGAGGCCAGAGGGGTGGATGGCCCTTTGAGGAGGCGGGGGTTTGCTGGGTAGGGGTGGGGATCCAGAGGGACCATCCCAGGACCCCAATTTGGCTATTTTTTCAACAAGATTTACCTGAGTAAAAAGAGGGATGAATACGATAAACAAATACTATCATAAAAATACTTTTCACAGAAGTGGTTCCTATGTGAAGTACTGGCTTCTGTGAGAGAGTAACACTCCAAGGACCAAAATGGGAAGTTTAAAAGCTGAAAATCCCAGGCTGGGTGCGGTGGGGCGCTAGCACCCTCTGAAGCTGCAAAGGGCCACACTAGCGGAGAGGAGCTGTGGAGGGCTGTGCTCCGTGCTGCAGCTGAGGGTCGTGCTAATTAATCACCCTCTGCCCGCATCCTGGACCACTGCCCATGAGGGACTGATGAGGGCCGGGCTGGGGTCTCCCCCAGCACTGTGAGGGTGACAGGGGAGGGGTTGGGGCTACTCGGTGAGGCCGGGAGCCTGGCTGAATCACTGAGCGACAAAGCCGATGGGACTCTGGGGTGGGTTTTGGTGGCTGAGGTGGGTGTCCTGAGAGGTGGAATACAGCCCCTGCAGGTAGCCTGCCCAGCTCTCCTCTCAGAGAACAACAGAAGCTTCTTCCTGAGAACCTCGCTGAGATGGCCATGTCCGACTTCACAGGCCCAAGGGGGAGAAGAAAGCAGAGCTCCCCCACCAGGGGGTTCTACCTCCAGTTCCAACTCAGTGTAATGGGCACAGTTCATTGTGGAGGACTAGGTCAGCAGCCCCAGCTCCTGAGGGGACTTCAGCTCTGAGCCTGGGTGGGGACAGGACCTTAGCTCTCTCAGCCCAGGGGCTAACAGGACCTCAGCTCTCTCAGCTCAGGGGGGGACAGGACCTCAGCTCTGAGCCCAGGTAGGGACAGGCCACTCTGTCCAGGTACCTGGTCTTCCTGCCTTTAGGAAGCAGGGCCAGAAAGGAGCAAAGAGGGAGAGAGCCCTCATGACACTGGAGGAAACCAGGGGAACTGCATGAGAGGGGACCCTGAAGCCACCTCCTTCCAGAAGAGTCTGGTCAGGAGGAAAGGTCTCCCTTCTCTGGGGGTTTCCTGCCCGTGCTTCATTGACAGAGCCTGCCCCTAACTCAGGAGCCCCTGGGTGGTGTGAATAGTTAATTTGCTTGGCTGCTAACTGAAAGGTTGGCAGTGAGAGTAAACCCAGAGGCAGCTGGGAAGAAAGGCCTGGTGATCTGAAAAATCAGCCAGTGGAAACCCTACGGAGCACAGTTCTACTCTGACACACGTGGGGTCGTCGCGAATCAGAACCAACTTGACAGCAACTGGGAGAATAATACGGCTATCGCAAACCCGAGGGGCTCCCATCCGGCTTTAATAAAACCCTAAACATTCACACGCAACTCTCCCCTGGTACGCATAACTTCCTAAAAATTGGGTATCTCATCTTATGTTTACTTCTGCAGATGCTAAATGGACCTCAAGTTTCCCTGATAAGGAACTGTGTCTGTTTATTATTCTCAAAAGAGTACAGAAAATAAGTGATTCTAACAATTGTCTCACGCTTGGAACACAAGGCTCATTTTCCTAAAAAAATGTTGCTCCTTCTGTCACCTACAGGATGCTGTGTTAACACGAGCGTTTTCCCATTTCCTGTCGGTGGGATGACAGCACACTGGGTCTCAGGTGCAGTTAAGAGGTTTGCCTCCTCCAGCTGCTTCTAGGCCCTCCCATGGACGTGGGGATGAGAGGCCCGTGGAGCCAGGTTCTGGGGGCTGCAGAGGGGACGTGGCTCTCCTACTGTCATGACATTTCCATTTAGTGTCGGGTCTACAAGACTTTGCAGACTGGTGGTTTTAGTGCGGGGGTGCCAATAAAGTGGCCCCAGAAATTCAAGGCGAGCCATCTTCCGAGAGACAGAAGCTGTGACGTCATCTGGCCCTGCGGCCCAGGTGTGTTGACAGCGGGGTGGCTGAGGGGAAGCCCAGTGGCAAAGGAGGGGACGGGCAGGGCCTGTGCCCCAGACGTAGCACCTGCTGGAGCTGGCCCTGCTGCAGGAGCATCAGATGGTACACGCCAGCACCCCTGGCTCTGGTTTCCTGTGTAACAGGTGACAAACAGCCTCCCTGATGCCCCTGTGACTTCTCGTATAGGGTTCTGCTCCCTGGCCAGCTGTCCTACGCGTTGCTGTGGGCTTGGTGGTTTTTTATTTTTCACCATACATTAATAAATCACTGTGTGTCAGCTCCCAGTGCCCTATACCACTGTTGCACTGGATCTATAAGGCTGGCCCACCCTGCCTCCCCTCCTGATCAATGAATAAATCAACCCCCACCCCCGCCTTTAGCAGTCATGCTGAATCTCGTCATTGTGTGGACTCTGTTTTATGCACAGTCTATGGATCTGAAGGAAAACCACCCGGGAATCTGCATTTGACTGGAAAGCAGGTGCACATGCACCAAGTGCTACAGGGCACGGCTGGGGCAAAAGGGAACGTAAACCACATGGGCCGCCATGCCTCCCAGAGAGGCGCCCTCCGATTAAGGGACCACCGGGGGTGCCGCCCTCTGCCTACCTGTCTGAAGAGCAGCTCCTGCTCGGTGGCCTGGCGCTGACCTGGCTCGGCCTCCCGGGCAGCCTCTGTCTCCTCCTCGTCGCTCTCCACGGGCTCCTGCTTCACCTGCACGCCGGCCAGCGTGTGCACCCCCTTCTGGCCTGGCAGCCGGTCCAGGCAGGGCTCCTCCAGCAAGGCCTGGTGCTCCCGGAGCTCCTCCTCTGTCTCCTCGGGGTGGCTCTCGGGCTGCCGGGTTGGCTCGCTCGGCTTGGAGATGATCTGCAATGACACGGAGGGGACAGCGATGGGCGGGGAGACCCAGGACCACCGGCGCGTCGGCTTCCGTGTTTCAGAAACCGACAATGGGTGGCTCTGGGAGATGCTTTCATCCTACACTAAGTGGTACAAACGGTCCACACACTCAGCTGCTATCTGGAGGTTGGAGGTTCGAGTCCACCCAGAGGCACTTCAGAAGGAAGGCCTGGTGATCTATTTCCAAAAAAAATCAGCCACTGAAAAGCCTGTGGATCACAGTTCTACTCTGACACACATTGAGGCGCCAGAGTCAGAATCAACTCAACGGCACCTGGTAACGCCAGCCAGCTCCCATCATTCACCCATGTTAGGCTGCTGGCGCTGTCCACAGTGCTGAGGGGTCGGTGTCAGGGGATCTAGGCAGGGAAGGAGACAGACTGCATATGGCATGCATTTATTAGGCACCGACTGTGCACCAGGCACAGAAAAGTACGACACAGGTCACAGGTGTTCTAACAAGTCTGTACGGGGAAGTGGGCGTGAAGGGGGGGCTGGTGCCAACCCATCCCCACATCTCCCTGTCACTCCTCAGCTTCTGACCCTCCAGCTATGCCCAGTGTGGTGCTGCGCCCACAGATGCTGCCAGTCGTCCTTCCTCCCTGGCCTCTTGCGTCTGACAAGGTAATGATCTAAGGGCCTCTTCTGGCTGCCCTGAGCCCACGTTCCTGCCTCCTCCTGCCTCTGACCACCCCATCAGTCCCCTTTCACATCCCCTGGGTGTGTTCTGGTTGCCTCTTGGCTCATTTCGCTCTTGCCAATCTGCCCCCTTCTGAGGATTCAGGGCACTGACAACTCCCCAGTTCTGTGACCTCTCTCTTGATTTCCAGACCTGCCACCTGACCACCTGCTGCATCTCAGCTCAACATGGACCACGAGCCACATCTCGACGCAGTGTGGAGCTCCCTCCAGGCGTCTCGGTTCAACATGGACCACAGCCACATCTTGACTCAATGTGGACCCCCCTCCAGGCACCTCGACTCAATGTGGACCACCAGCCACATCTTGACTCAAATGTGGACCGCCAGCCAAGCATCTTGACTTAATTTGGACTGCCCTCTATGCATCTTGACTCAATGTGGACTGCCCTCCAAGCATCTCAACTCAATGTGGACCACCTGCTACATCTTGACTCAATGTGGACCCCACTCCAGGCATCTCGACTCATTGTGGACCACCAGCCACATCTTGACTCAATGTGGACCGCCAGCCAGGCGTCTTGACTTAATGTGGACTGCCCTCCATGCATCTTGACTCAATGTGGACCACCCTCCACACATCTCAACTCAATGTGGACCACCTGCTACATCTCGACTCAATGTGGACCCCCCTCCAGGCATCTCGGCTCAATGTGGACCACCAGGCACATCTTGACTCAAATGTGGACCGCCAGCCAGGCATCTTGACTTAATGTGGACTGCCCTCCATGCATCTTGACTCAATGTGGACCACCCTCCACGCATCTCAACTCAATGTGGACCACCAGCCACATCTTGACTCAATGTGGACTGCCAGCCAGGCATCTTGACTTAATATGGACTGCCCTCCAGGCATCTCAACTCAATGTGGACCACCAGCCACATTTCAGCTCAATGTGGACCATGAGCCACGTCTCAGCTCAACGTGGACTGCCCACCAGGCCTCTCAGCCCTGATGTGAATAAAGGTGTCCGGGGCAGCAGTCCCACAGTGGAGACCGAACACCTGCCGCTTCTCTGGGTGGAAGCCAGGAAGGGCACATGACTGAGCAGCAGAGGGACAGGCTTGCTTGCAGCAGAACAGCTGGGCCTTGGTTCTCCAGGGCTGAGGAAACCGGGTTACGACAAAATTAAGAATATTAATGTATGAGGAAAGAGTTAAAAAACAAAAAGGGCGATGGCAGCCAAGGGAAGCGTGCTAAGTGGTCAAGATGCCCAGTCCGTGTTTTCCTCCAAACCTCAGACCCACGGAGAACATCAAGATAGTACAAAAGAGGCCTACACATCCTTCACCTTGTCATTCAGAGAGGGGAGCAAAAACAGTGTGGCTGCAATTCCTTCTCTTCGCTGTGGTGGCCACCACGCCCCACGTGCCAGCACACAGTTCTCTCAAGAACAAGGGCATCCTCCCCATTCCCCCGCCACCCTAGGCACTGGCCACACCTGGGAGCTCCCTTGGACAGATTTGGTAACTGTCCACTGTTCCAGCACTCAGTTCAGAGGCCAACTGCGGCTCACATGTTGTGTTTGGTCGCTCTGTCTCTCCAGCGCTCTACAACATTACCAGGGCTTTTTTTTTTTTTGGTCTTTCACAAGGTTGATCTCTGCGATTTTGTAAACTGTCCTTCAACTTAAAGAAGTGATTATCCTGATGACGCAAGTTGGGTGAAGCCTTTGGGGCAGGAACACCAGCAGGCAACACTGTGCCCCCTCATTTGGGTGTGGTCGGGGGCACGAGGAGGATCTGCTCCATTCAGGTGATATCGGTTAAGGTGGTGTTTGCAATTTCCCTGTTGGAAAGGGACCACCCCCGTCTGCGCTGTTAGGTTACCCAAGGTGTGTGTTCTCCTTTCCACGAGTGATGCAGGGATTTGGGGCTGGATGTTTAAGAGCTTCTAAGGCTGTTTTCCTCTCTAACTGCCCACGGCACCTTCTCCCTTGGTACGAGGCACGCCTATTCCTCTTCCTGGTCTAGTGGGGAGAGTGTGGTATCCACCCCCAACCCCTACTCTCTCACAGAGCCTCCTGGAAGCAGCCATGTCCCTTCCTGCAGCCTAATGGCAGGGCCTGGCTGGAGTAGGTCTGGGGTCTGAGGTCCTCTGAGGGGGTGGTGGGCAGGTGGGGCACTCTGGGCTGCCAGCAGCTCCACTGTGAGGGCCCAAGGGCAGTCCGTACGCAGGCTGAGTGGGAATGCGGGGTCAGCCCGCCCTGCCACCTCAGCTCCTCAGAAAACGGGGGACTTGAGCAGCAGGGCCTCCAGGCCCCTCTGGATAAGTTGTGACATTCCAGGCTTCTGTGAGCCAAAGCACTGGCCACAGCAAAGACTTCTGAAGGCCCTGACTGCCCAGCCCTACCCAGGCCTGCCCTTGCTGTCCTGGAGCTCTGGGACAAGGACTCCCTGGGCTGCACTTTCACCCTGAGACACATGGTGGCTCCGCGGGGTGGCCTGCAGCCTCTTCAGGCCCCGTCAGAGGGCATCCCAGGAGGCCTGCCCATATCAGACCCCCCGCCCTGAGAAGCACAGCAGGGCTGTCCTGGCTCAGCAGTGATGCAGAGGCCTGTGCAATCGGCTGCCCTGCAGGGGGAGGCCAGCCTTCTGCCCTCTCCCTCTCTTGGCTGGGCATGCCAGCCCTCTGTCTTCCTGCAGCCTTTTGGGCAGCAGTAGCCCCCTTTTGTCTATTAAATAAAAACAAATGCACTTCCATGCTTGGAACGACAATTCTTTAAAAGCTGGCTGGAGTCCAGGGCCAACACGGAGCAGGTAAACTTCCCAGATCCAGAGACCACTGGGTGTGCTTGTAATGCGACCACCCAAACACAGAGCCTACATCTCTCAGAGTTGGGGTTATCGGTTATGGGAAGTCCGCTCTGCAGGATTCAAGTTGGGGTGTGGTGTCCAGAACTCACAGCAGGAGCTGACTTCTACGACAAGGCCCCTAGTTGTGGAAAATGCCTTCAAACACTTGCTGGTAACAGAGAAAAGCTCCTACCTCAGCGCGTTTCCCACTTTACACAAACCAGACCCCATCACCCAGCAAACACACAGGCTGAGTTTTGCTGCCTGAGTTTTTGAAGTGCCGCTAGCCCCTGTCAGCACGCATTCTCTAGAAAGTTTTCTTTACTGCAGACCTTTATTAAAGACCCCTGCACGCAAGGCACGACACCAACAATGCAGGCTACACACACCTGGGGAAATCTCATCTGCCTCAGAGATTTCTCAGCTGAACTGGTGGCCCCCTGGGCTGTTGGCCACCCACAACCAGGGAGGGCAGTCTCTGTCTTTGAACATCTGCCTCTTGGTGGCAGAGCTCAGCTGAGCAGTGGCCGTGCATGACGGCTGCAGCACCGATGCCCACTGGGCAGGTGGGCAGAATGGGACAGGAATCCTCGCACTCTAAAGGCACTCTCACATTGGTGTCACAGGGCAGACATGTTGCTGCTGCCTTGGTCTGACGTGGGATCGCAGTTTTCCTGAGTACCTAGGAGAGCACAGCTCATCATGGGCAGACACGATGGTGCTGGATGTAAGAGTTGGGATCACTGTCTCCCTGAGCACCCAGAAGAATATCGCTCATCACAGGACAGGCATGTTGGTGCTGGATGTAAGAGCTGGGATCACCGTCTTCCTGAGCACCCAAGAGAATATTGCTCATCACAGGACAGGCATGTTGGTGCTGGATGGTAAGAGCTGGGATCACTGTCTTCCTGAGCACCCAGGAGAACACTGCACAACACTTCAATCAGCTGTCGTCTGCTGGTGTAAATCAATCAAGTCACAAAATCCAGGGAGACTACTCAGTTTCCAAACCGCTTCTCAAGAATGTGCCACACGTGAACAGGGCTCCCTGCCTCCAGATGCTGCTCCTTGTCGCTCAGAGTGACACCCTGCAGGGAGTGAGCTGGAGTTGGTGCTGTGAACACGATGTGGAAGCTCTTGACTCTTGGGAGTACAGACATGCGATGGCTCCTGCCTGGCCCACGGCAAGGGTGCGCCTTCCGGTGCAGATAAGGGGCTTGCTTGGGCAGACCTTCCATTCCTAACACTGCTCCCCGCTGTCTGCCTATGGGGGGCCCTGGCCTGCGCTGGGCGAGATCTGGGGCCCTGGCCACTCAGGTGCAGGCTGGGTATGGAGCACCACGTGGTGCTGTGCCACGTTCAGGGGAGCAGCACAGGAGAGGCGCTGAGGTTTCAAACAACACGCTTCCACACACATGTACATGCACGCACGCACACATGCACAGGCAAACACAACATGCAAACACACACGAGCACGTGCACATACACGGGGCACCTGCTTTGGCCAGGCACATCTATGCATAAGGCCGAAATTGGAGTCAGATGAGACAGCTGAGCTGTGAGGACGACATGGCTGATGGCAGACAGCAGGGAGAAGGGGAGAGGGGCCTGGGCCACAGCTCCGATTGGGGGCTCGGGAGGCACTTCTTGAGGGTGCCGTTAGACTAGGTGTGACAGAGACTGGAGGAGTGAGGCCGGGAGCTGCCCCCCGCATCACCTAGCTCTTGGGGAATCGGCCTCATGGGGCTTCGGAGAGGTGAGCAGGCCTGGTATGTGGAGGCAGCCTGGTCAGGGTGGGCTTCCGTCCCCACCACTCCCCTCAGCACTGGAGGAGAACTTCACCCGCAGGCCGTTCCCAAGCTTGTCCACGGATGCCAGGCACATCTCTGCCTCCCGAGTCCTGCTCTCAGCCCTTCCACTCCTCGGGGAAATCACAAAAGGGCCGCCACGTCTGACAAGCAGGCAGGGGATGAGGACGGAAAGGAGGCCAAACATGATGTGGGCTTCCACGTGCAGAAGAGGGGGCCGAGACACAGCTCGCCTGTTTCCGCCCCTGCCAAAGCTTCTCCGAGCGCCCTTCAGGAAAGCACCCCAAAGGTGCCTTCTACCACCTCGTTCCCTGGTTTTGTAAATCAGCTTGTAATTCACATACCACAGAATTCCACTTTGAAAGTCCACAATTCGGCAGCCCTGAACGCGTTCATGGAGTCGCACAACCACCACCACCGCCGCCTAACTTTAGGACACTTCATCGCCCCCCAAGGGAACCACGTGCCCGTTGGCAGTCATGCTCACTTTCCCTCCCCAGCCTCTGGCAACCACTAATCTGCCTCCTGTCCGCACCGATCTGCCTATCCCAGACACTGTACACAGTGGGGCTGTACGATACGTGGACTTGCGTGGCTGACCTATTTCACCCGGCACCACGTCTTCGAGGCCCATGCGTGTTGAGCACGTATCAGAACTTTATGCCTTTTTATGGCTGAGTGATGTTCCACCGGGTGGACAGACCACATTCTGTTACTCTGCTGATGGACATTTGGGCTGTTTCTACCTCTGGGCTGTCGCGATTAATGCTGCTGTGAACACCCACGTCCAAGGTTCTGTGTAGACATTTGTTTTCTTTACTCTTGGGTAAACACCCAGGAATGGAATTGCTGGGTCACGTGGTAACGTGTCTTGGAAGAAAAGCCTGGTGACCTACTTTTGGAAAACTAGCCCCTGAAAACCCGGTGGAGCACAGTTCTACTCTGACACACGTGGGTTGTTGTAAGCTGGAGTCGACTCGGTGGCAATGGTTCATGGTAACTCTGTTTAAGCTTTTGAGGGCCCAGCACACTGTTTTCCAATGTGGCTCGTTTCATCCTCTTTTAGTTAAAGGTGCTCTATTTCCAATGCCAGTGTTTGAAAAAAAAAAAAACGTTATTTAAGATCACCGATATCCTGTTTTAACAGCCAGCGTTGCAATACGGACCTTTCTTGCTGCTCACTTCCTCCTGAAAAGGGACTTATCTCAGGGCATCTGTGACCCCTGGGAGCATGCGGACCCTGAGGGCTGGCCAGGTGAACCTATCTAAGGGGTGTCCATGACCCTTGGGGGCATGCAGACCTTGCAGGCTAGCCAGGCCCCAAACCACTTCTGAGGAAGTCATTCCCATGGGCAAGCGTGATGCCAGCTCCAAAGCGACTTGGAAATGTGCTTTTCGGGCCCCCTGCCATTGTAAAGCTGGGTACTTCCTGTCTGGGTTTGCTTAAATGCCCTTACGAAACCAAAGACAGCTGTGCTGACCAAATGGATTGTACCACGCCCTGGCACAAATGCTTCACGTGTGTGATGCTTTCCAACTGGACTTACACATCTGGCCAGTGAGCAGGGACTGACCCAGGCACCACTCCCGCAGGGATGTACGCTTTGAGTATGAGCCCACAGACACATCTCACTCCCCAATCCAAGTAGCTTGTGCTAAAATGTGCACCCACCGTCTCTCCTCTGTTAAGTCTCCTGGCCCCTCAATGACATAACAGGCCATGCTGAGCAAAGGAGCTGTAGACATGCCACCTGCAGGTGCCAAAGTTCATGCCGCCTGCAGCCCCACCTGGCCCACGTGCAGAGCCCTGCCCCTGCAGCCCACCCTGCTCACATGCAGAGCCTTGCCCCTGCACCCTCCCTTGCTCACGTGCAGAGCCCTGCCCCTGCAGCCCACCCTGCTCACATGCAGAGCCCTGCCCCTGCAGCCCCACCTTGCTCACGTGCAGAGCCCTGCCCCTACAGCCCCACCTGGCTCACGTGCAGAGCCCTGCTCCTGCAGCCCCACCTGGCTCACGTGCAGAGCCCTGCTCCTGCAGCCCCACCTGGCTCACGTGCAGAGCCCTGCCCCTGCAGCCCACCCTGCTCACATGCAGAGCCCTGCTCCTGCAGCCCCACCTTGCTCACGTGCAGAGCCCTGCTACTGCAGCCCCACCTGGCTCACGTGCAGAGCCCTGCCCCTGCACCCCACCCTGCTCACGTGCAGAGCCCTGCTCCTGCAGCCCCACCTTGCTCACGTGCAGAGCCCTGCCCCTACAGCCCCACCTGGCTCACGTGCAGAGCCCTGCTCCTGCAGCCCCACCTGGCTCACGTGCAGAGCCCTGCCCCTGCAGCCCACCCTGCTCACATGCAGAGCCCTGCTCCTGCAGCCCCACCTTGCTCACATGCAAAGCCCTGCCCCTACAGCCCACCCTGCTCACATGCAGAGCCCTGCCCCTGCACCCCACCTTGCTCACGTGCAGAGCCCTGCCCCTGCAGCCCACCCTGCTCACATGCAGAGCCCTGCCCCTGCACCCCACCTTGCTCACGTGCAGAGCCCTGCCCCTGCAGCCCACCCTGCTCACGTGCAGAGCCCTGCTCCTGCAGCCCCACCCTGCTCACGTGCAGAGCCCTGCCCCTACAGCCCCACCCTGCTCACGTGCAGAGCCCTGCCCCTACAGCCCACCCTGCTCACGTGCAGAGCCCTGCCCCTACAGCCCACCTTGCTCACATGCAGAGCCCTGCTCCTGCAGCCCCACCTGGCTCACATGCAGAGCCCTGCCCCTGCACCCCACCCTGCTCACGTGCAGAGCCCTGCTCCTGCAGCCCTACCTGGCTCACGTGCAGAGCCCTGCTCCTGCAGCCCACCCTGCTCACATGCAGAGCCCTGCCCCTACAGCCCCACCTTGCTCACATGCAGAGCCCTGCCCCTACAGCCCACCCTGCTCACGTGCAGAGCCCTGCCCCTACAGCCCACCCTGCTCACGTGCAGAGCCCTGCCCCTACAGCCCACCCTGCTCACGTGCAGAGCCCTGCCCCTACAGCCCACCCTGCTCACGTGCAGAGCCCTGCCCCTACAGCCCACCCTGCTCACGTGCAGAGCCCTGCCCCTACAGCCCCACCTTGCTCACGTGCAGAGCCCTGCTCCTGCAGCCCCACCCTGCTCACATGCAGAGCCCTGCCCCTACAGCCCACCCTGCTCATGTGCAGAGCCCTGCCCCTGCACCCCACCTGGCTCACGTGCAGAGCCCTGCCCCTGCAGCCCACCCTGCTCACATGCAGAGCCCTGCCCCTGCACCCCACCTTGCTCACGTGCAGCTGCTGCTGCTGGAACTGCTGCTTGTGCTTCTCCAGGAACTGCTGGTGCTGTTGCTGGATGACCAGGTGCTGCAGGGCCTGGGCGTTCTGGGGCAGCGGTGCTGACTGCGTGCGCCCCAGCGGGCGGTGCTGCCGCAGCTTGTGCACCGACGGGGACACCCGGTCTGCACCGACCAGGGACTGGGCGTGGAGGGGCAGCGTGCCCAGGCCTGAAAGATACCAGTCTGAAGATAATATGGAGGAAAACAGCAGAGGGGGAAGAGGGAGAAGAGAGGAGGAGAGAAGGGCGGTTCAGTAACCAAGGAGGTGACAATGAACTCCACCTGCTGGTACCAGGCTCCTTCTCCTAGAAGCCGAGGGCCCAGCCAGCTCAGCAAGGGCCCGGTCTGCTCAGTGAGGGCCCAGCCAGCTCAGCAAGGGCCCGGTCTGCTCAGTGAGGGCCCAGCCAGCTCAGCAAGGGCCTGGCCAGCTTAGCGCGGGCTCAGCTTCCAGCTCAATGGTTAGTGTCCAGGTGACTGGCTTTAGGTTCATTAGACCGTAATTTGGAGGGAATTGTCAATTGATAAGGAGCCCCTGGGTGGTACAAACGGTTAAGTGCTCAACTACTAGCTGAATGGCTGATGATTGGAACTCATCCAGAGATGCCTGGAAAAAAAGGTCTGGCCATCTACTTCCAAAAGGTCATAGTCTTGCAAAAATAAAAGCAGTTCTACTCTGTACACACGGGGTTACAATGAGTGGGAATCAACTTGACTGTAACTGCTTTGTTTTTTTTTTTTCTGTTGAAAATCAGGCCCGTCCAGTAAGTATCAGGAGGCTGGTGCGATAGGTCTCAAAGAACAAGCCCGCCCTTCCCAAGTGGGGCCACAAGACAGCTGCCACTCAGAAGGGCCAGGCCAAGAAAGGCTCCTTCTCATCTGAACAGCACGCAGGTGGCCTGAATGGGCAACACGCCATGCAGAGGAAGACGAGACCGTGCTCGCGGTCTCCAGCATGTTCCAAAAGACCACCAAGGTGGCTGTGCACTCACAATCACAGAAACTAAGGTTTCTGGGGAAAAAATGATCCTTAGGGTCTCAAATGTTTTCAGGGTCTCTTTAAAGCACGAGCTTGTGCACAAAGATTGTGGATCCAAGTAAAACGAAATCCTTGACAACCTCAATCTTTTCTCCATTTATCATTATGTTGCTTATCGGTCCAGTTGTGAGGATTTTGTTTTCTTTATGCTGAGGTGTAATCCATACTGGTCTTTGATCTTCATTAGTAAGTGCTTCAAGTCCTCTTCACTTCCAGTAAGGAAGGTTGTGCCATCTGCATAACACAGGTTGTTAATGAGTCTTCCTCCAATCCTGATGCCCCGTTTTTCTTCATATAGTCCAGCTTCTCGGATTATTTCCCCAGCACACAGATTGAAGAGGTATGGTAAAATGATACAACTCTGACGCACACTTTTCCTGACTTTAAACCAGTCAGTATTCCCTCGTTCTGTCCGAACAACTGCCTCTTGATCTATGTACAGGTTTCTCATGAGCACAATTAAGTGTTCCGGAATTCCCATTCTTCGCAGTGTTGTCCATAATTTGTTATGATCCACACAGTCGAATGCCTTTGCATAGTCAATAAAACACAGGTAAACATCCTTCTGGTATTCTCTGCTTTCAGCAGGATCCATCTGACATCAGCAATGATATCTCTGGTTCCACGTTCTCTTCTGAATCCGTCCTGAATTTCTGGCAGTTCCCTGTCGATATACTGCTGCAGCTGCTTTTGAATGATCTTCAGCAAAATTTTGCTTGCGTGTGATATTAATGATCTTCTTTGATGATTTCTGCATTCTGTTGGATCACCTTTCTTAGGAATAGGCATAATTATGGATCTCTTCCAGCTGGTTGGCCAGGTAGCTGTCTTCCAAATTTCTTGGCATAGACAAGTGAGTAGTACTTCCAGCCCTGCATCTGTTTGTTGAAACATCTCAATTGATATTCGATCGATTCCTGGAGCCTTGATTTTCACCAATGCCTTCAGAGCAGCTTGGACTTCTTCCTTCAGTACCATCAATTCCTGATCATAAACAACCTCCCGAAATGGCTGAATGTCAAACTAGTTCTTTTTGGTATAATGACTCTGCGTACTCCTTCCATCTTCTTTTGATGCTTCCTGCATCATTTAATAGTTTCCCCATAGAATCCTTCACTATTGCAACTTGAGACTTTAATTTTTTCTTCAGTTCTTTCAGTTTGAGAAATGCTGAACGTTCTTCCCTTTTGGTTTTCTATCTCCAAGTCTTTGCAGGTCATCATAATTACTTTATCTTTTCGAGCTGCCCTTTGAAATATTCTGTCCAGCTCTTTTACTTCATCACTTCTTCCTTTTGATTTAGCTACACGACGTTCAAGAGCAAGTTTCAGAGTCTCTTCTGGCACCCGTTTAGGTTTTTTCTTTCTCTTCTGTCTTTTTAATGACCTCGTTTTCTTCATGTATAATGTCCTTGATGTCATTTCACCACTCGTCCAGTCTTCGGTCATTAGTGTTTGTCATGGATTGAATTGTGTCCCCCCAAACTATCTGTCAACTTGGCTAGGTCATGATTCCCTTGTATGCCTGCACGATTGTTTGCCATTTTGTCATCTGATGTGATTTCCTTGTCTTGTAAATCCTATCACTGTGCTGTGATAAGATGGATTATCGGCAGTTATACTGATGAGATCTACAAGATTAGATTGTGCCTTAAGCCAATCTCTTTTGAAATATAAAAGAGAGAAATGAGCAGAGACACACGGGGACCTCATATCACCAAGAAAGCACCGGGTGCAGAGAGCATCTTTTAGAGCTGGGATCCCTGCACTTGAGGAGCTCCTCAACCAGAAGAAGATTGATGACAAGGACCTTCCTCTAGAACGACAGAGAAAGAAAGCCGTCCCCTGGAACTAACACCCTGAATTTGAACTTGTAACCTACTAGACTGTGAGAGAATAAATTTCTCTTTGTTAAAGACATCCATCTGTGGTACTTCTGTTATAGCAGCACTAGATGACTAAGACAGTGTCCAATGTGTCAAATCTATTCTTGAGATGGTCTCTAAATTCAGGTGGGATATACTCAAGGTTGTACTTTGGCTCTTGTAAACTTGTTCTAATTGTCTTCACTTTCAACTTGAACTTGCATATGAGTAATTGATTGTCTGATCCGAAGTCAGCCCTTGTTCTGACTGATAATATTGAGCTTTTCCATCGTCTCTGCATAGATGTTGGCGTTTTGATTCCTGTGTATTCCATCTGGCAAGGTCCATATGTATAGTCACCATTTAAGTTCGTGAAAAAAGTATTTGCAATGAATAAGTCGTTGGTCTTGCAAAATTCAATCATGCGATCTCCAGCATTGTTTCTATCACCAAGACCATATTTTCCAACTACCGATCTTTCTTCGTTTCCAACTCTCGCGTTCCAATCGCTGGTAATTATCAATGCATCCTGATTGTATGTTCAATCAATTTCAGACTGCAGAAGCTCATAAAGATCATCAATTTCTTCATCTTTGGCTTTAGTGGTTGGTGTGTAAATTTGAATAATAGTCATATTAACTGGTCTTCCTTGTAAGCATATGGATATTACCCCATCACTGACAGTGCTGTACTTCAAGGTAGAACTTGAAATGTTCCTTTTGATGATGCATGCAGCACCATTCCTCTTCAAGCTGTCATTCACGGCATAGTAGACCATATGATCGTCCGATTCAGAATGACCAATACCAGTCCATTTCAGCTCACTGATGCCTAGGATATTGAAGTTTATGTGTTCCACTTCATTTTTGACGATTTCTAATTTTCCTAGATTCATTCTTGGTACATTCCAGGTTCTGATTACTAATGGATGTTTGTAGCTGTTCTCGTTTTGAGTCAAGCCACGTCAGCAAATGAAGGTCCCGGAAGCTTGACTTCATCCACATCATTAAGGTCAATTCTACTTTGAGGAGGCTGCTCTTTCCCAGTCGCATTCTGAGTGCCTTCCAACCTGAGGGGCTCATCTTTCAGCACTGTATCAGACAATGTCCCGCTGCTATTCATAAGGTTTTCACTGGCTAATTCTTTTCCAACGCAGAGTGCTGGGTCCTTCTTCCTAGTCTTAGTTTGAAAGCTCCGCTGAACCCTGTCCACCATGGGTGACCCTGCTGGTATTTGAATACCAGCGGCATAGCTTCCAGCATCACAGCAACACACAAGCCCCCACAGTAGAACAGACTGACAGACACATCAAGAAATCAAACCATGTATTACACTGGGCAAATCTAATGCAAAAGACCTCTTTAAAGTGTTGAAAAGCAAAGATGTCACCTTGAGGACTAAGGTGCGCCTGACGCAAGCCACGATGTTTTCAATTGCCTCACATGCATGTGAAAGCTGGACAATGAATAAAAAGACTGAAGAAGAATAGATGCCTTTGAACTGTAGTGTTGGTGAAGAATATTGAACCTACCATGGACTGCCATAAGAACAAACAAATCTGTCTTGGAAGAAGTGCAACCAGAATGCACCTTAGAAGCAAGTATAGCGAGGCTACGTCTCACATACTTTGGACATGTTATCAGGAGGGATCAGTCCCTTTAGAAGGACATCATGCTTGGTAAAGTAGAGCGTCAGGGAAAAAGAGGAAGACCCTCAATGAGATGAACTGACACAGTGGCTGCAACAATGGGCTCAAGCATAACAATGATTGTGGGCATGGCCCAGGACCGGGTAGTTTCCTTCTGTTGTGCATAGGGTCACTGTCATGTATTGAATTATGTCCCCCCAAAAATGTGTGTATCAATTTGGCTGGGCCATGATTCCCGGTATTGTGTGATTTTTCTATATGTTGTAAATCCTGGATCTATGATGTTAATGAGGGAGGATGGGAAGCAGTTGTGTTGGTGAGGCAGGACTCAGCCTACAGGATTGGATTGTGTCCTGAGGCAATCTCTTGAGATATAAAAGAGAGAAGGGAGCAGAGAGACTGGGTGATCTCATACCACCAAGAAAGCAGTGGCAGGAGCAGAGCGTGTCCTTTGGACCTGGGGTTCCTATGCAGAGAAGCTCTGAGTCTGGGGGAAGATAGGTGAGAAGGCAGGCAGAGAAAACCTTCCCCTGGAGCTGACACCCTGAATTTGGACTTTTAGCCTACTTTACTGTGACAGAATAAACTTCTCTTTGTTAAAGCCACCCACTTATGGTATGTCTGTTATAATAAACAAACCAAAAAAACAAAAGAATGTCTGTTATAGCAGCCCTAAATGACTAAGACAGTCGCTATGAGTTGGAATGGACTGGATGGCACCCAACAACAACACGCACAAAGAAGGCATGAACACTTTGAGGCGTCCTGCACACACTGTTCCCAGGGCTGCTTTCTAGAAAGGTCTGAGCACCTGACGTTCCACTAGTTCCCTACGAGGAGGCCTGCTTTACCACACCCCTCTTTGCCCTGAACTTTTAAGTAAAACATCTTTATCAACAGGAGACAATCTTGCTTGAATGTGAATCCTGCTTTAAAACGCACACCTGTTCCCATGAGCCACTTCCTGTGAACCGAGAAGCTTCATGTTTCCCTTCTTTAGGCTTTCTACCCGCCTGCGGTTTTTCTTTGGCAAACCGTCGGTGTAGGTGGTTTACCATTTGTACATGGTTCTGTGGGACAAAAGGTCAGCAAAACCCTTTCCCTCGCTACAGCAGGCCTGTGCCCCAGCAGCCAGTGATGGCAGATAAGAGGCAACACCGCAGCTCTGCCACCTGGCATTCTGGTCTTCTCACACCTGAGTGGACTCTGGGGGCTGAAGGCAAGCCGGAGGTGGCCCTGCTGACCAGAGGGGCTCCTGTCCTGATGCAGGGGTGGCTCAAGGCAATTATGTCCATATGAGCCTAGGAAGTCGTTGGGAGGCACTAGAGGTTCTTAGCACTTTTCTTGGCCCCCCTGCGGGTGCTGGTTTCGAAATAACAACACATTTTGTATGCAAATCGAAAGGGCATACACAGGAAAAAACCCAGAACAATCTGACGCTGGCTAAATTGTTCCTCGCTACCTTTTCAAAGGGTTAGTCAACAACAGCTTTCAAGTTCATTACCACTCTTTGTCCAACCCCATATGGAACTGCGCCCGGTGAGTCACCGCCAGTGGGCTGCTGCCAGCGATGAGCACACTGGGGGGGGCACCCAAGGGACAATAGGCAGCAGGGACACAAGGAAGCCATGTCCCGGAAATCAATGACCACTGTGTCACAGGAGAGGGGAGGAACCTCGGTAAAGTTCTGTAAAAAGGTCTCCTTCTAAGACCCCAACTCAATGACGGAAACACTCGACCAGGACAGGGTGCTGGCAAGTGGTGGCAGACACATCTCAGATGGAGAAGTGAAAGGAGAGGGAACCCGGAATGGTAAGAGGGCTGGGCATCTTTTATGTGTTAACAGTGATGCTAGCCAGGAACGCAGGCCTCCTTTGTGATCTGGACTCCTGACGCCTGATCCTGCGCAGCTAACAGGCTCTGATGTGTTTTCAGATAGATCCTTTGAGACCAAGTGGACACCACTGCTCTCTCTGAAGCCCAGGGTGAAGCGCTGTGTGGGGTTCGCTCTCCCTGGGGACGCTGTAGGGCAGGGGTTCTGATCCAGGCGAGGGGACTCACTGGCCAGCAAAGTGAGGCAGGTGAGAAATAGAGCCCGGCTCAGCGAAGGCTCCTAATTCACTGCAGTCCAGGCTGCGTGAGGAGGCGGCCTCCTCATCTAAACGGCCACCCCAGGGGGCAGGGGACAGCACACCCATGCTCTGGCCAGCACAGCGACACTGAGAGCCCAGCGCTCCAGAGGCAAATGAGTACAGGCAGAACAAAATCCCACGCCCAGATCCCCGGGACCAGACCAAACCAAAGTTAACCCAAACTTACCCCAAAACCAAAAAAAAACCCAAAAAGCAAACCGCTTGCCCTTGAGCTGATTCCAACTCATAGTGACCCTACAGCACAAAGTAGAACTGCCCCGTAGGGTTTTCGAGGCTGTAATCCTTACAGAAACAGACAGCCATGTCTTTCTCCCGCAGGGCGTCTGCTGGGTTTGAACTGCTCAATCATTCAGACAGCAGCTGAGCGCTTAACCATTGTGCCACCTGGGCCCTATACTCGCCCCACACCCAGACTCAAGTCGCAGACCCCTGGAGTTCCGAATTGCATGGCACGCCAAGCACTGCGTTTCCCACTCAGTTACACAGCGGCAAGTGTAAAGAGGTGTGGCTCTGGGGTCGCTTTTGCTTCTAGTTTTGAACACAAGTGCAATTTCCAGGAAGCCAAAGGCAAAGCTGAGGGTGGGGTGGGGTGACATGTCGCCTGCCCCCGGGGCGGAGGGGGTGAGTTCCTCCTCGTTTTAAGCCAAGCCCCACACATCCTGTCACCAAGGAACTAGCACTTTTATACTATTGTTGCCTGGAAGATCTTATAACTAAAGTTACCTATTTTTTTCTAAATTATGTTTTTCTAAAAAGAGCCATCCCTCACAGACAGTGCTGTTTTCTTATTTTGCTGCTGACAGGAGTGGCTGTCTACCTGAGTCAGCTCTGTGCGTCCATCAGAGGCTCAACCCCAGCGGAGCACGGACCCAAAGTGTCAGGCAGGCTCAGGGAGTGAACGCGAACGTGGAAGTCACTCCTGTTTTCATGCCCGCCAGCCTAGCTTTGCAAGCTTTTGGCCTTTCGCGGTATTAACGCTGCTAAGGCAATGATTAATGTGCTTGGCTGCTAACCAAAGACTGGAGGCTTGAGTCCACCCAGAGGTGCCTCAGAAGAAAGGCCTGGGCGATCTGGATCCAAGAAATCAGCCCTGAACACCCCGTGGAGCACAGTTCTATCCCGACACGCGTGGCAGCGCCCTGTCCGAGTTTAAGCTGCGTGGCCGGCACACGCTCCAAGGGGCGAGGGCAGGAGGTGGGAGCTCGGGGCGGACCAGGCTCTCCCGCCTCCTCTCAAAGCTGGCCCGGGCTCAGCAGCACAGCGCAGCCCTGCAGGGAGCCGAGGCGCGCCACAGTTTCTGCTGCGGCCCGCCGCTCCGCGCTCACCTGCGACCAAGGGCGTCTGTGGCGGCGGCTGCTCCAGTAAGACCAGGTGCTGCAGGAGAGGGTTGTGTGCGGCCCCGCCGTCCCGCTCCAGGGGCGCAGCACTCAGGTAGGGGGCGAGGTGGGTGCCAGGGAAGAGGGGGATCCGCTGCTGGAGCGCTGGGAGAGCAAGGCGCTCAGCATCCTGCTGGCCGGCCGCCCCCTGGAACGAACAATGAGAGATGGTCTGGGGGCGTCTGTGATGGCCACCCACCGGATGTACAACGAGTGATGGTTGGGGGGGACTGTGATGGCTGCCCCCTGGAATGTACAACGAGTGATGGTTTGTGGGGTGGACCGTGATAGCCACCCCCTGGAATGTACAATGAGAGATGGTCGGGGGAGGGGACTGTGATGGCCACCCTCCGGATGTACAACGAGTGATGGTTTGGGGGGAATGTGATGGTTGCCCCCTGGAACGTACGAGTGATGGTTGGGGGCGAATGTGATGGTTGCCCCCTGGAACGTACGAGTGATGGTTGGGGGCGAATGTGATGGTTGCCCCCTGGAACGTACGAGTGATGGTTGTGGGCGAATGTGATGGTTGCCCCCTGAAACGTACGAGTGATGGTTGGGGGCGAATGTGATGGTTGCCCCCTGAAACGTACGAGTGATGGTTTGGGGGGAATGTGATGGTTGCCCCCTGGAACGTACGAGTGATGGTTGGGGGTGAATGTGATGGTTGCCCCCTGGAACGTACCAGTGATGGTTGGGGGCGAATGTGATGGTTGCCCCCTGGAACGTACCAGTGATGGTTGGGGGTGAATGTGATGGTTGCCCCCTGGAATGTACAATGACAGTCAGAGGGAGGGCCGTGCTGGCACTGATCACAGACAGTGAGGGCCTACTCACAGCAGAAGGGCCAGTGGCAGGAAGTCCCAGGGTGATGTTGGGCAAGGAAGGTGATGTGTAGAGAGGGAGCTGTGTCACCTCGCGGGCCACCAGTCTGTGCGCCAGGGTGGTCTGCGGGCAGAACATGGGTGAACGTCACAACCGGAATTCTTCGGTCAAACGTGAGCCACACAGCCAGAAAAAGGGCGGCAAACACGTGCTGAGGGCATTCTCCCCCCGACCCCCCCAGAGTCACGAGACACCTCAGTGCAAAAGCGCAGTGGACAAGTTACAGCCTGTATCCCGTGAGTGCAATGCCTCGGGGCCGCCGCACGCAGAGGGGCTGCACGAAAACACTTGGGATTTATGACCCACAAACTCTGGGTACTTTCATTTGAATTGCTTCTTCACCATAAAATTATCAGATGATAATCTTGGATGATACCCTTAAGAATGTGTTATTGGAATCAAGAACGTTTTTTCTATACAGGCATCGAAGGCAGAAACCAAAGGGGAAAATTGTTAGGTGCCACTGTGTCGCTGGCTCCAACTCATAGCCACCCTGTGTGCAAGAGAACACAGGATGAAACGCTGCCCGGTCCCGTGCTGTCCTCACAATCGTCATTATGCACGATCGCTGTTGCAGCCCGTGTCGACCCATCTCGTTGAGGGCCTTCCCCGTTTTTGCTGACCCGCCACCTACCCAGCAATAAATCAGGGTTAGACAAGTGAAAGGACATTTCAGAGGTTGGGAAAATGTTGCAGTGATTGCTTGGAAACTTGTTTATGATACTGTCTATTGTTAAATTATGAAAACAAATGACGGAATCCCACACTTTGGAAAAAGCGGGCTCAGGCTAACAGAGTGACGCCAGAATAGGGACGAGGAGGACAGATGGAAAAGGGCTGGCAGGGGCAGTCCCGGAGGACGTGAATCACAGTGGTGTTTAGCTTCGTTCTCTTCTAGAACGGACACTCTGCTAAGAAAGGATTATGTTTGATTCACCACTGTATCCTGTACACAGTAGATAAACAAGCAAACACGAAGGACAGAATGAAGAACTGATTCTACGGCAATGTCCGCTAACAGGGTTCAGGCAGAGAGGATGGTGGGCAAAAGAAAGGAGCATTAATGACGAACACATGAAAGGATTTTCTCCTTGTCCTCAGAGTGGACTATGTAATGAAGACAACCGACATCCTGGGAACTGTGAAGCTTCGTTTCCAAGAGAAAAATTAGGTGAGCAGGTCTGCAGCCCGGCTAGGAGTTTCTTCTCTATTCCTACTGGAGGATGGGGTGAATACCACCTCAAGGCACGTGTTTAAGCAGCCTGTGCCCTCCGATTCCCTTAGGGGGCTAGTTGACACACGGCGTCATGTTTCAGAGTCATTCGGAAACACGCACCTTGCGAAAGTTCGCCAGGTGAAATGAAGGTGAGACAGAAGGAACACCCCTGTCCTCAGCAGAAACAGAGTGCTACGTGTATCTCATCCCAGAGGCATGGTTTCAACTACCTTTGGGCTTGTCACCTATTAAACTGTGCAGCTGTGATTAAAACGCTATGGTGGGAAGCAGCGTTCCTAGACAACAAGGTTGTTGTCAAAAGTAGAAGAACTATCAGCAAGTTCTCCTACAGGGAACAAGCCTGAGGCTGCCAAGTACAACATGACCCTCCCACGTAACAAACACTGGGATCAAAACACGTGAACATTCTACATGTTTACAAAGTTTTAATTTCCTGCTTGTAGCCAAGGCCTATTGTTTTACTTACTTTATTTTTGGAGAGGAAGCTGGTTATGTTGCTTAGTGCACCTGACAAATAGGTGGACACGTGGCATCTCGGCCCTCCGCCCACAATTTGTAAAAATGAACACAGAACTTAAGCTGGAACCACGAAGATCCACCCCAAATAAGGCATCGCTACAATATTAACTACTAAGTACGTCACTGCCCACATTAAACAAACATAAGCACCTAGGACCACAATTAACTACTAAGCACATTAAACAAACATAAGCACCTAGGACCACAATTAACAAGATGTAACTGGCATTCAGATCAAAGGGCAGGAAGTAATTTCCAGGCTGTATCCTAAGGCTAATTAAAGGTAGACCTCAGCCATGACCTCATTCTTAGCAGATAAGGATCGTTCAGGCTTTTAATAACCTAAATAAGTACTTAAACCAGTGGGCTGAAAAGGCCCAGGAATAAACAAAATCTATGAAAGAGAGTAAAAGAAAACGGGAATTAAGCAAGCTAAGATCACTGTGCTGAATTCCTTCCTAACCACAATATTAGTTTCTAAAACATCTTTTTATACATCAAGGGTCTAGAAATTTGAAATGAAAATGCTATGCTCTTGTACTTGGGTATCCAAACGAGTATTTGTCAACCCTTTGCAAGGGCAAGGTACATTTCCAGACGTTTTTAGGAGGAAAGCAACGAACTGTACTGAGTAAGTTGTAGCCTCCTATAAGAAAGAACTCCGAAAAACCTCCTAGCCAACAGAGCCTGGCCTCACGAAGCAGCTGGCGTTTCTGCTCCTTACACCAGAAAACACGATGCCCAGGGGCCTCCCGACTGCGGGCACCCAGTCATCCGTCACATGGCCCCTCGGGCGCAGCACAGCTTCTCGCCTGTCTGAGCAGCGTGGGCGGCTGTGCCGAAGCAGGCCCTGGATGGGCACCCTGACCCCCAGGGCAGTGAGGGGCCAGCATGGGGAGCATCTCATGGACACGAGCTGAAGGGCGCAGATAAAGGAGATGAATGCCTGGGAGAATGTCCCAGAATGTACGGTCTTGGAAAGTCTCCCTAGCCCCGTTCTGGCCAGGGCGTGACACACAGCTGCCCATGCCCCCCACCTGGCTGCTTCCAGAGGACCCCTAGATCCACTCTCCACTCAGCTGAACACCAGTGTCTCTGCGGTCATGCCCACCTGGTGATTTCCAGAACCTTCTCTGTCTGGCTGCCTCTCTGGCTCACTCTAGTTTCCCCACATCCCTCTCAAACATGGGGAATCAAGCCCAGCACGCTCTGACAAAGGCGGGGGCAGGGGGTGCAGACCCCCGTGGCTCCTCGGAGATACCCTCCCTCTGTGGGTTACCCGACACCCTGACCACCTGGGCTCCTAGGTCTTCCTGACACCTCCCTCTCTGGCCAGGAATTGTGCACGGCCGGTTTTTGATCTGTGCGTTTCCCAGTACACAGCAAACATTCTGACTCGTGTTCCTACACGTCCACTGTTCCCCAGATACTGGGTAGAGGGTCCTGCCCACCTGAGTCCCCATCTATGCACACATCTGTGTTTTGATGGCACCTAACAGACCACGCTCTGAAAAAGACCCAGAGGAGAGTGGGAGTCGGCAGCCCCACGTGGAGCCCGCACTTCGGTGACTGCTGTTTGCAGTAGTGGATGGAAGAGGCCCGTGGCATCTTCTGCAGGAGGATCCCATGTCAGCGCCCCTCTCTCAGACTTGGGAAGTCAAGATGAGTGGGGCAGGGGCTCACCACAGATCTGCACCTGGCTCTGGGCACAGGAAACAGGCAGACAGAGACGCTTCACACTGACCTCGGCCGGGATGCTGGGGACCGCCGGCGTGATGCCGTTCTCCGAGCTGACGTTGCTGGAGCTGTTGTTGGGTGAGCTGGGCCCGGAGCCCGGGGCACTGCTGCACGCGGAGTCTGGGGTGAGGAGACACGTGGTGAGTGTACATGGTGTGGCCAACAGTGGGTGCGGGGGGTGAGCACCACGGCACATGTGGGGTCTGCGGTACAGAGACACATCGTGAGTGTACATGGCGTGGCTGACAGTGGGTACAGGGGGGTGAGCACCACGGCACATGTGGGGTCTGGGGTGGAGAGACACATCGTGAGTGTACATGGCGCGGCCGACAGCAGGCACAGTGGGGTAGGCACCACGGCACACGTGGGATCTGGGGCGGAGACACACAGTGTTACCCAGCAGGGGCCTGATGGCAGCCACCACGGCCTGGCAGGGCTTGCCTCTGTGGTTTCCCTGAAGGAGTGTGCTTACCACAGTAACCCCCCAACAAGAAGGCACACGCCCCCACTCCAATCCAAGGTGAGGGGCGCATCCCCTATGTCAGTGCAGCCCCCAGCTTCCT